>NC_045779.1:71645800-72845800 GCF_008692025.1 Phocoena sinus | reverse complement strand
TATGATTTCCCAAAGTTTGGCCTCGCTCCCTCAGATTGCAGGGTGCCATGGGTCCAAGTTATATTTCCTTTCTTCTTGTACATTACCTAAACTCAAGAGTTTTGTTTTGTTGCTGTTTTCCCTTTTAAATGCAAGTCAAATTCTGTGATCCGGAATACCACTGCTTGCAAATGTCAGCTCCCCTCCCAAGAGAAGAAGCACGTGTGTGGACAAAATGTATAACTCAGGTCCCACAGAGATCCAGGAACCATATTCTACCTCTGCTCATACGACATCTGATACTATAGATAAGCAAGATGTAAAGTGGGGACCATTTTGCATTTTATCTGATGTCTCTGGACAAGCAAAACATTGCCTAGAAACGGTTTACAATTTCTATTTGAATATATTCCCTGTAATATATGCAGGTTCCTACAAACAAAAGGAACCCCACACATCTCAGCAGGCCGACAGTCTGAAAGCGCCCTCTCCTCAGAGCGCTGAAATCAGCACCATTTGAACAAAGCAGCCTGTCCTTTTAAGAAAAATCCCTCTATAGAAATGCTATAATTTCCCTGTTACAAAGGAGCCTTTTTCAGAGCACGTAAAGTGCCAGTTTGTTCAGTGTGACCTCTGCTTTCATTCTATCAAGGTTGTATCTGATTACAATTTAAGACAGATGAAGGGGATGCCTTTCGAGGCAAAGAAGAAAAAAAGTTTTAGTCTTGGGTCACTTGCAAAAGTGGTTCATCACTTTTATTGGCAACGTTTTCAATAACATTTTGGGGGTGGTTCTCCTATGTCAGTCTGAAAAGATGTCTGGGATACATTTTCAGGGCTTTGATGTGCTTATTGGGAGTTGACCCACATGGGAAATGCCGTGCTGCTGCTTTCTTTCTGGAAAACAAGGTGGCTGAACCGGAGAGGGTCTCAGCGGACATCACATCTGCATGGGGCCTCCTTGTGTGTCGGGCCATTCGGTTGCCTAAGCCTGCACTGGCCCACAGTCCAAATCCTACAGGAGCTGATGTGACTTCAGAAGGAGCTCTGTGAACTGTGAAGAACAATGCAGACGTTCTTTGTGTATTACTGGAGACAGAAAACCATGGTGGTAAAGAGTCCAAAAGAGCTGGGTCTTAAAGCCTGGCTCTACTACTTACTAATTCTTGCAAACATTCTATATTATTCATATAATTTGGGCTAATCAGCTCCCTGAGCCTCAGTCCCATCCTCTACCTCACAGGGTTATCAAGAGTTAAATGAGATAATGTCCATCATTCTCTGGGCACAGTGCCCAGGACATAGTAAGTGTTCAAGAAATGTCAGATGTGATTATTTTTCGTAGTTCCGGTATTTTGAAGAAGAGATAAAGCCCTGGGAAATCTTGCCCTCCCTGAAAACCGTGGGAGGAAACACAGTTGAGTGTAATAAAAGTGGCACAGACATTGGAGTTAGACTTGTATCCTGTCCCCCGACTGAGACCTTGGCTTTATCTTCCTGTCATCGAGTTTCCCAAGTATAGAAACAAAGATACTTTCTACTTCGTAGTGCCTGGCCTATGGGATAGGTCCATACATGTTTTATGAATGCAGGGATGAGATAACAAATGGAAAGCACTTTGTACGTAGCAGATGCTTTAAAAATGTCACACTGTATTTACGGGTTGGATTATCTCCGCCTCAACGGGTAAACTGTGCTCCTTTCAGCGCTACCTTTGAAAGTACATCCAGCCCCACCGTATGCCTTTGCCCAAACCTCAGCCCCTACTGGGAGCAGCCAACTCCTCCCTAAGGTCCCTACAGCCACTCAGACTGCCATCTGTCCCCTGCTCAGCAGTCTGGAGGGATCTTTCCAAAAATATGGAGTAACTCACGATGCTCCCTGCTTGGACCCTCCAGTAATTCCTGTTGCTGTCAGAGTGAATCCACCATCCCCACCCGGGCCCCTCCCGGCTGCCCATCTAGCCTCACCTGCTGGGGCTCTGCCCTTCACTCTTTCCCACCTGGCAACGCTCTTGTCCTTCTGTTCCTCTAACACAGCAAGGACTTGGCCGTGCCCTCTGCCTGGACTTTTCTTCACCCAGATTTTTCCTGGCTCCTCTGTCTCTTCATTCATGTTTCGGTTCACATGTCTTCCCTCCAAGAGGCCCCTTGACCACCTAGTTTCCCCTCCAGCCCTATCACCTCTTGACCATGACCACTTTACTGTCTCCCTGGCAGCTCTCGCTCCCAAACATTCTCCTCTTTTTTGTTTTAATCATTTTTCCTCTCTCTCTCCCCGACTGAATTAAACCTGAGATCAGGTGTTTTTTATGTATCGGCCACTCTTGTATCACCAGAGCCTAGGACATGTGCTGGCATACAGTAGGTGCTCAATCAGTGTTGGCTTAATGAATATTGATTGCTCACTGTGTGCTGGGCACCAGTTAAAGTGTCCGGGATTCAGAGAGATGAATGGCTGTTTTGTTCTCAAAACAGATAAATATTGCAAGAGAGATAAGCTTAGGATATTATGGGAGAACAAAGGATAGACAAAGACATCCATATATTGAATAAAATGGGGTGACGATGGGGGTGGCAGAATCTTCCCAGGGTGGCCAAAAGCACCTGAATCTCGAAGACCACGTACTAAATTGTAATGTCCCCCCAGCCAAACTGCTGTACCAGGTAAAAATGGATTACATATGAAACGGCTTTGTAAACAAATTTTTGCTCTTAATGTTGTTGCTAGTAACCTTTGTCTAAGGCTGTACATTGGCCCTTGCTCCTCTGAGCCTCTAATTTCAGGATGGTCTGTTTCTTTTCTCTACCCATGCAAAGAAAACCCCAAACCTTCAAACTCTAACCTCAAGCCTGAGACCATGGGTAGTGGGTTTAGAAGAATGGAGAAGCCGGCTATGGGCAGAGCCTTGGAAAATAGCTGCTTCTGCAAAGAAAGATGACTCCCATTGTCAGACCAGCCCCTCACAGTGTTGTCGGGGGAGAGGCTGGCGAGAGGCTCTCACAGAAAAACACAAGAAGAATTGCTGTTAAAAATATTGTGACAAGTTATATGAAGCACTGAGGGATATTCCTGAGTTTCTCAAGAGCGAGGCAATCGTTCCCACAGTCATAAAAGTGCCTCGGCAAGCAAGGACAGTAAATGTAATAAAAGGGGGGAAATGCTGTCTGAGCTCATAAAGGAGGAGGGTGATTGTGTAGTTACAGACCTTCATAAACTCCTTCAACACAGTAGAGGGAGAGAAATTGGGTCAGCAGACGATGCCTCCATCACGCTTGCTAACCTAGACAAGATGGGCCAGCGGAAAAACAATGGGACCATGTCATTATTCTAGTGAATAAAGGCAGGGCCTCGGGGGAGTGACTTGTCATTTTAGAGTCAGCACAAGACATATTCCAAAAGTAGAAAACTTACTGGACCCGGGCTCTGGACCTGTTTTTTTTCTGAGTTATTGTGTGGCTTAAAATAGTCACTGAATATACTAGTCAGGGTAATTAGCTCCAGATGCTGTAACAAACAAATCCATACTCTTAGCATACGAACACATTAAACATGCATCTCCCTATGATACCATCATGCAGTGTGGGTTAACAGAGGGCTTTGCTCGACATGGTCATTCAGGGGCCCAGGCTAGTGGACACACTGCCGTTTTTAAGTACATGATTCTCAAGATCACCCTGGTATTAACCTCTAACCTGCCAGTGGGAAAGAGAGAAAGGGTGTTGAGGACCACAAAGGATATCAGGAAGCTTGGGACTTATAAACTAAAATTACAAATTATCTCTTTCTCCTGATGTACGATGGTGGAGCAGCAACAGAAATTCCACAGTAAAGTCTCACATTCACAAAAGAAGGCACCTAATAGTCATGGATTCATAGCAATGTGGGAACCCTGTAGTGCAGACACTGCGAGCTTCCTTGTTTTAGGACAGGCGGAGGCTCCCTAGACTTCTGTTCTGCTCTTTGGGCAGAATCATGATGTCCACTTTTCCCAGTGGTCCAGGCTTTACCCCCTAGGGAGATTTTTCTTTGCTCATTCCTTTCCATGACCACTTCTGATGTGTGTTGGGGAGAAGCTCTTCTTGGGAACTGTAAGTTTCTGGAGCCTGATCTCTCCTTACGGAAGGTTGGAGGACAAAGTGTTGTTTTAAGTATTAAATCATCAAGGATCTTTTTAGTCTGAAATTACGGGTTCCTTGGTAATACAATCCTCCCCAAACCTTAGTAGACATCTGATGTTTTTGCTTCCAGTCAGTTCGAAGAGCCAGTAATGATACTCAAACAGCTTTCCTGGATATATTTTTCAAATCTACTTTATTTCTTTGCTTCCCCATCCCTATGTCCTTCTCTCTCAACTTCATGGTACATGAGGCTGTCAAGGTTAAGTGGGAAGACCACATTTTTTTTTTTGCGGTACGCGGGCCTCTCACTGCTGTGGCCTCTCCCGTCGCGGAGCACAGGCTCCGGACGCGCAGGCTCAGCGGCCATGGCTCACGGGCCCAGCTGCTCCGCGGCATGTGGGATCTTCCCGGACCGGGGCACGAACCCGCGTCCCCTGCATCGGCAGGCGGACTCTCAACCACTGCGCCACCAGGGAAGCCCGGAAGACCGCATTTTTAATCTGATCTTTGTTGCAAGGTTTGTTTGCTTGTTTGTTTAGACAAAAGGCTTTCTAATTCTTATTTTCTACCATCTGGAGTCTAGAATCAGTCGGCTTTACTGATCCTCAAGGTCCCACATTTCTGGACTCTCTCTATTCCCTTTTATTCTTGCTTAGAAACCACCTAATGGTCCCCTGAGTGCGTCTTGCAATGCCTTGTCAAACAGCCAACATTTGCCAAGCGCTTCCAACATTCAGTTTTCCACCAGAGATGAGACCATTACTATTTTCAGATCTAACCCACATCAAATGTCCTGTTTCTTGGATCCATCCCTGTACCAAATACGAAAAGAGTTGTGGTTTGTCTAAGGAAAAGAGAAATCCCTCCAGGTATTCTGAGCAGGAATGGATTTAATAATAGGCAGTGAGAATTTTGCCCTGTCCTTGTAAATGCTAGGGATGAAAGGTCATAAAATCCACTGCACCCTCATCCAAACCTTCAGAGGGGAGAGGCAGATGTTAACTTGCAATTGTATTTATTTGTTTGATATTATGATGCATGTTATATAAAAAGAAGTTCTGGGGTACTCTGAGAGGGTACAGCTGGGTGAACCAGTGTAATATGGGGCATAAGAATAGACTCCTCTTAATTCCTTTGTTTAGGCTTCAGTAGCATGAGAGGGACGAGCATTCCACATTTCCCCGACATGAGGGTATTGTGAAGACTGGCTCTTGTAAGCCACACTGATTAGATGCTGGGTAGCAAAAATTCATAGCATTATGATTGAAGTACAGTGTCTAGATTCAAAACTAATAGGTAGAATGCTTTCTACTCCATTACTTCCAAGATAGAAGCTGAACTCTTTAGCAACATGGCACGTGAGGGCGCTCAGGATCTGACTTCTCACCTCGTATCTTGCCTCTGGTTGGACACCACTTCATATTCTGCACCTATAATACAAAATTCATCTTCATCCTATGAACTTGGCGTATTTTCTCACTCCTCCTTGGTAGGCTGTGTCCTTGATTCAGAATGCCCTCACCTTAAGCACTCCCCTAATCTGCAGAGACACTTAAAATATTTCAAACTAAATTAAATGGAAAATAACACTAATCAAAATCATTTGATGTAGTAAAAGCAGTGCTGTAAGATGGCATTTATAGCAATATATGCGTGTATTAAAAGAACAAAGATCTAAAATCAATAAAATTAGGAAAAGAAGAGCTGTTTAAGCTTAAAGCAGAAGAAAAGAAGTAATAAAATTAGGAACAGAAACTGAAGAACTTGAAAGCAAAAAAAAAACAACAACAATAGAAATAGCTGGTTCTTTGAAAAGATTCTAAAAACTGATAAACCTCTAGCCTGGTTAATCAAGAAAAAAAGAGAGTGAAAGAGAGAGAAGACACAAATTACAGTATCAGAAATGATGCCATCACTACTGATCTCATGCACATTAAAGGATAAAAAGGAATACTATGAATAATTTTCTTTGATGACTGATGAAATAGGTCAATTTATTTAAAAAGATATAAACTACTAAAACTCATACAAAGAGAAATGGATAATCTGAATAGGTTTATACCTATTAGAGAATTTTAATCAATAATTAATAACCTTCCATAAAAGATGACACCAAGGTCAGATGGTTTCATTGGTAAACTCTACAAACATTTAAGAAAGAAATGAAACCAATTCTCCGTAATCTCGTCCAGAAATAGAATCAGAGAGAATACTTTTCTAACTCATTCTCTGAAACCAACATTACCCTAATACCCAATTCAAAGAATTATAACAAAAGAAAGTTGTAGATCAACATCTTTCATGAACATCAATGTAAAAATCTTCAACAAAATATTACCAAATCAAATTCAAGAATGTATAAACAGAACTATACACCATGACCAAGTGGAATTTATTCTAGATATACAAGGCTGGTTTTACATTTCAAAAACAATCGATGCAAATCACCATATGAACAGGCTAAAAAAACGAAAACTCATACGATCAAATCAATTTATGCAGGAAAAGCTTTTGACAATACCCATTCCTGATAAAAACTCTCAGCAAACTAGAAAGAAGGGACAACTTCCCCATCTTGATTAAAAAAAAAACATCTATAAAACACACACAGTTAACACCAAACTTAATGGAGTGAAACGAGGTGTTTCCCTCTAAAATCAGGAACAAGGCAAGGATATCCTCTTTTCAACATCGCATTAGAAGTCTTAACAGTGGAATAAGATGCACACACACACACACACACACACACACACACACACACACACAAGACCCTAAGAAAGAAACAGAAGTTATACAGATTGGAAAGAAAGAAATAAAATTTTCTTTGTTCACAGATGACACATTTCCTATATCAAAAATTCTAAAGAATAGCCAAAAATTTTCTGGAAATAATAAGTGATTATAGCAAGATTAATATAAAAAGTGAAACGTTTTCCTTTATACCAACATTGAACAATTGGAATTAAAAATTGAAAATTAGTATCTTTTACAGTAGCACCCCCAAAATGAAATAATTAGGTATAAAACTAATAAAATAAGTATAGGACCTGTATGTGGAAAACTACAAAACTCTGATGAAAGAAATCAAAGAAGATCTAAATAAATGGAGATATATTCCATGTTCTCAAATTGACAGACCCAATAGTACTAAGAAATCAATTCTTTACAACTTATTCTATAAATCATTGCAACCTAATGAAAATCCCAGGAAGGTATTTTTTATATCTCAACAAAATAATTCTCAAGTTTATATGGAAAAGCACAAGATCAAGAATAGTCACCACAATACTGAAGAAAAAGAACAAAGTTGGAGCACTAACAATATCTAATTTCAAGGTAAACTATAAAAGCTACAGTAATCAAACAGCACAGTATTGGTGAAAGAACAGACACATCCAATCATAGAACAGGAATGAAGTCCAGAAATGAACCAACACAAATACAGTATTTGGTCTTTGTCAAAGGAGCAGGGCAATTCAATGGAGAAAGAAAGGCCGTTTTAATAAATGGTGCTGGAAAAATTGGGTGTCCATATGCAAATAATAATTATAGTAACCTAGACACATGCCTTACATTTTTCACAAAAAATAAACTCAAAATGGACCAAAGAACTACATGTAAATGCAAAACTATAAAACTTTTAGAAGAAAACATAGGAGAGAATCTAGATTTGCTTCTGCCTCTGTGGAAGATACTGTTAAGATGTTGAAAAGTCAAGCCACAGAAGAAGAAAATACTTAGAAAGCACATAACCTAGTAAAGGCTTGTATCCAAAGCATTCCAAAAACTCTTAACCTCAACAATATAAAAGCAACAACTTAATTGTATAGAATGGGCAAACAACTCAATATCTAAGAAACAAACAACCCAATTAAAAGATGGGCAAAGTACTTGAGATGACATTTCTACAAAGAAGGCATACAAATGGCCAACAAGCACTAATCATTAGAGAAATGCAAATCAAAATCACAATGACATACCACCTCACACTCATTAGAATGATTACTGTTAACAAAACAGAAAATAACAAGTATTGGTAAGGATGTGGAAAAATTGGAACCCTTGTGCATAGCTGGTGGTCATGTAAAATGGTACAGCCACTACAGAAAACAGGATGTTTCCTCAAAAAATTAAACATAGAATTACCATACTATGATCCAGCAATTCCACTTCAGCAAGCCCAAAAGAATTGAAAGCAAAGACTTGAAGAGATATTTATGCCCCCATGTTCATAGCAGTATTATTTTTAATCACCAAAAGTGGAAGCAAACCAAATTTCTATTGATGGATGGATGGATAAATGAACTGAGACACATACATACAATGGAATATTATTCAGCCTTGAAGAGGGAGGAAATGACGAGACATGTTACAATATGGATGAACCTTAAAGACATTATGCTAAGTGAAATAAGCTAGACACAAGAGGACAGCTAAAACAGTCAAATTCATAGAGACAGAAAGTAGATTGGTGGTTGCCAGAGGCTATGGGAAGGAGGGAACTGGAAATTATTGTTAAATGGGTACAGAGTTTTAGTTTCAGAAGATGGAAAGTGTTTTGGAGATAGATCTTGGTGATGTTTGCACATGAATATGAATGTACACTTAAAATTGTTAAAAAGGTAAATTTCCTGTTATGTATATTTTACCACAATTTTAAAACATGGACAAAAAAAATCTGAACAGATACCTCACTGAAGAAGATATATAGAAGGCAAATAAACATGTGGAAAGATGCACATCATTTGACTTCAGGGAATTACAAATTCAACCAACAATAAGAGACTACTCACACCCATTAAGTGGTTAAAGTCCAAAAAAACTGGCAATACCAATTTCTGGCAACAAGCATACCTACCACCCAGATCGTGGTTGCTAATATCATTCTCCAATAAAAGGAACCAGGATTCCTTAGAGAAACAGATGATTCTAAGACTGGGTCATGAAATATACAAGATGAGCCTTGTAATCCTGGAAAGTTAGGAAGTGTTAAAAAAATAAAGTCACAATGATGGAGAGGCATCTATCAAAGGGATGCAGGAGCCAGCTGAAAGAATTCCCGACTCCCAGTGGCCAGAGCTGGAACACTTCAAGCAAGACATTAAATGCTACTGGATTATAACCTAAAGTATAAAGTAAATATTCATGGGTCCATCCTGTTATGAATAAATGGTTCAATAAATAAATAAATGGGGGAGAACAGACAATTCTTCAGTGCAGAAGAATTCCAAATAATTTGTGTAGATACTCTGCCCTCAAGGAATTAGAGGGTAGCACCTCACTCCTTAAGCGTGGGCTGTGCTTAAAAGTACAATAAGGAAAAGGGGGAAGAAAAAAGTAACTGTGGTGGAGAAAGCTGACAAGCACTGTCTCAGCCAGGTGATCGAGGCAACACCAGCTGTGGTAAGTCATGTTGATGGTATGTACCCTTGGTACAGTGTGAGGAAAATGGCACTTTTCCTCTGTGGTCTTCCTCTCAAAAGCCCATCACCCCAATCTAATCATGAGGAAACTCTCAGACAAATTCCAGTTAAAGGACATTCTACAAAATACATGACCAGTACTCATCAAAAACAAGGAACATCCAAGAAACTGTCAGTCAAGGAGAGCCCGAGGAGACAAGATGACTAAATGTGGGACTTCCCTGGTGGCACAGTGGTTGGGAATCCGCCTGCCAATGCAGGGGACATGGGTTCGAGCCCTGGTCCGGGGAGATCCCACATGCCGCAGAGCAACTAAGCCCGCGAGCCACAATTACTGAGCCCCGCGTTGCCACAACTACTGAAGCCGCGCACCTAGAGCCTGTGCTCCGCAACAAGAGAAGCCACTGCAATGAGAAGCCTACACACTGCAAAAAAGAGTAGCCCCTGCTCACCGCAACTGGAGAAAGCCCGCGCACAGCAACGAAGACCCAACGCAGCCAAAAAATAAATTAATTAATTAATTTTTTAAAAAAAGATGACTAAATGTAACGTGGGGCCTTGCTTGGGATCCTGGAGAGAAAAAGGTCATTAGGTAAAAACTAAGGAAATATGAATACAATATGAACTTTAGTTAATGATAATGTAACAATGGTTTAATTGTAACAAATGTACTATACTAATGTGACATATAAATAAAAGGGAAAATCAAGTGTGGTGTATACGGTAATTCTATGTATTATCTTCACAACTTTTCTATTAATTTAAAACTGTTCTAAATTTAAAAGTTTAAAAAGTGAAAAGATCGCTTATGTTTGAAAAATTACATGACAAAGTTGAAGACAATCAAATTACTGAAATAAAAAATTATAAATATTTTCATCAACATCTGAAATATGTAAAGAATTATTTTAATTGTTAAGAAAATGAAGAAGAACAATAGGAAAATGGGCAAAGTCACAGAAGAAACACATACGGCCAATAAACACATGAAAAAATATTTAATTTCTCCAATTACTAGAGACAGTCAAATGAAAATAAGTTAACATTTTTTACCTCTCAGTCTGGCAAAGATTAAAGATTGAGAATCCTGGGCTGGGAAGATGTGTGGAAATACGCACTTTCATATGTTGTTGATGGGAGATGAATTGGTAAAGACATTTTTTTTTTTTTTTTTTGCGGTACGCGGGCCTCCCGCTGCCGCGGTCTCTCCGGTTGCGGAGCAACAGGCTCCGGACGCGCAGGCTCAGCGGCCATGGCTCACGGGCGCAGCCGCTCCGCGGCATGTGGGATCTTCCCGAACCGGGGCACGAACCCTTGTCCCCTGCATCGGCAGGCAGACTCTCAACCACTGCGCCACCAGGGAAGCCCGGTGAAGACATTTTTAAAACAAATTTGACTACAGCTATCAAAATTTAAAATGTACCTTTGGCCCAAGAGTTCTACTTCTCTGAAAACATCTTAAATAAAGATTCATTCTTAGGCACAAATATGTTACCTCTAGAATATTAACTGGAAATCTATTTTTGACACTGAAAAGTACAAACAACCTGAAAGCCCATGAGAAGGGAAGTGGTTAAAACAATTCATGGCATGTCCAGAAAAATCTCTTCATCTATTCGAAAAGAGTCAGGCACTACATGGAATTATTGCTAAGAAATATTTTAAGTGAAAACAGGAATTTTCAGAACCATGTTTACATTATTATCTCCTGGATATATATATACAGATTTGTGTGTGTGTGTGTTTAAGGGCTTAGAAAAGAACTAGAAAACCATGCAGTAATATGTTGAATCTGTTTCTTTTGGGGAGGAGAAAGGGTAAAGGAGACTTTCTTTTTCTGTTTGTTAGAAATATTAACGTTTCTTTCTTTATTGAGATATAATTGACCTATAACATTATGTTAGCTTCAGGTGTAAGACATGACGATTTGATATTTGTATATATTGCAAAATGATCACAATAATAAGTCTAGGTAACATCCAGCACCATATAATTAACAGTTGTTTTTCTGGTGGTGAGAACTTTTAAGATCTACTCTCTTAGCAACTTTCAAATATACAGTAGAGCCTCATGAACTATAGTCACCATGCTGTACTTATTTATTCCCCAGGACTTAAGTTTGTACCTTTGACTCCCTTTACCCATTAGACCTACCCTCCAACCCCCGCCTCTGGCAACGACCAATCTGCTCCATGTAGCTATGAGTTTGTTTAGATTCCACACATAAGTGAAAGCAGACAGTCTACCTCTGTCTGACTTATTTCACCCAGCCTAAGGTCTTCAAGGTCCAACCATGCTGTTGTGAATGGCAAGATTTCCTTCTTTCCTAAAACTTAATAATATTCCACTCTATATACAGCTGACCCTCGAACAACATGGGTTTGAAGTGTGCAGGTCCACTTTTACGTGGATGGTTTTCAATAGTAAATACTACAGTACTACACAATTCGTGCTTGGTTAAATCCTTGGATGTGGAACTGAGGACACAGAGGGCCGACTGTAAAGTTCTACACAGATTTTCCGTTGTGTGGAGGGTCGGCACCCCTAACCCCTGAGCTGTTCAAGAGTCAACTGTATAGGGCTCCCCTGGTGGCGCAGTGGTTAAGAATCCGCCTGCCAATACAGGGGACACGGGTTCGAGCCCTGGTCCGGGGAGATCCCACATGCCACGGAGCAACTAAGCCCGTGCGCCACAACTACTGAGCCTGCGCTCTAGAGCAAGCGAGCCACGACTACTGAGCCCGCATGCCACAACTACTGAAGCCCGCGCGTCTAGAGCCTGTGCTCTGCAACAAGAGAAGCCACTGCAATGAGAAGCCCGCGCACCGCGGCGAAGAGTAGCCCCCGCTCACTGCAACTAGAGAAAGCCCACGTGCAGCAACAAAGACCCAACACAGCCAAAAATAAAAAATAGATAAATAAATAAATTTATAAAAAAAAAGTCAACTGTATATATCACATTTTCCTTACCCATTCATCCATTGATGGACACTTAGGTTGCTTCCATGTCTTGGCCATTGTAGATAATGCTACAGTAAACATGGGGGTGCATACACCTTTCTGAGTTAGTGTTTTCATTGCCTTTGGATAAATAGCCAGAAGTAGGATTGCTGGGTCATATATGGTAGAAGTACCCAGGAGTATATGTAGGCTCCCTAGGTTCTGAGAACCTGTGGAGTTGAGATGGGTATAGGAAGGGGTTAGATTGATGCGTCAATGTTCAGTGCCCAAAGGTGACCGCCATCTTTCCAGCCATGGCCAAACAGACTAGGTTTGTTGACAAGTCACGTGACCTCTCAGGGGCTTTGTAAAATGAGGTGGGTGGGCGGGAGCAGCGGCTTCCCCACTTCTGTTCACTGCAAAACACTTCCTTAGATGTTTGCTCAAGAGGCTATTGAACAAAAGGGAATTAAAGCATAGCTTTCCTTAGAGTGCGGGGCCCTTGAGTAGACTTGGTGGTTTTTCTTGTGATTCTCAAAGCACACCTAAAGTTTCTGGACCAGAAAGTGTCAATATTCCTTTGGAACATTGAGAAATTTAGAATCGACATGCTAGAAGGGACTCTCATCTGCCAGTCTACCTTCTAAAGCAATTTCTGCCCGTCTGTGGGGAAATGAGAAAATAAGGGCAAAATCAGCATAGTTCTTGAGAACGGCACTCCCGACCCTGGAGTTGTGCAGTGCACAACCTATGCGATTATTCCCAGCAGTCCTGAGCAGCATGTGCATTTGTCTAAGTTCTTGTCCGTCTTGTAGAGAATGTCCTGTATCTGATGTTGAGTGCTTCCTACTTGTTTGGGGTTTTGTGGGAATGCTGAAATATCCTTTCTTTGTAATATTATATTTTTTAAATTATATTTTGTGTGTATCCTCATTTTGAAAAATACAAATTGGCCACCCTATGTTTGTCTTCAGAATATTCTTTGAAACTGCATTGACACATCAAATTCCAGAGCCTGGGAGCCCATGGGTGGAAGCCATGCTCCTCCCTCCACACAGCATCCTTAGTGGAGGGAGGCCATGCAGCTGCCAGCTAGCAGCAGCCGTGTGGACTGTGAATTCTCTTTAAGTTGAACACGAAGTAGCCTGGATTTTGTCTGTACTTTGGGAGATGAAGGGATATATTTATACTAAAAAGATCTTTAGCCTGAAGTGTGGAGAGTCTTGGTCATGATTCAGCTCATCACTAAACAGGTCACATAAATGGTCCTCAGTTTACAAATCAAAATAGGAAAAATGAGACCAGCTTCTGCTCACTAACATGGGTAGGGTGAGGTCCAGACAAACTAACAGATGTAAGTGCCCATTGACAGTAATCCTAGAAATGTAAGTTATGACTCACTTGTCCAAAACAGCAAAGATGATAATGCTGAGATGATCACTAACGGGTCCTTCCTGTGGGTTCCAGGGTCACCTGTTGCAGGAGGCCCCTGTGGAGCACCTCTCTATTGACCATGATCCCCGAAGGGTCCTATGAGGCTGGATCTGCCTCTGAGACCCACTCAGAGCCCCTGTCTCTCCCTCTGCAAAGTCAAATGTTAATATACCCAGCGCCTTTGCGCTCCTTGTGAATAGAAGTCCTTGTCTTTCAGCAGTGACCTTGCTTGCTCTCATCAAACAGGGACATGTGGGGACATTTTGCATTCCTGCAAGTGACAGGCTGGAAGCATGTCCCTCTCCTCACTAGCCTTGAGGACACTTTCTAGTGACAATGGCTCTAAATATGAGTTTCAGGACTTGCCTTCCATAACTCTGTCCTCCATCACATGGCCCTGGGACAAAATAAACAGGCCAAACGAATGAACCAACTGATGATTATGATGACGATGATAAAGAGCACTTACCAGGTGCAAACACTGTTCTACGAGCCTCACGTGTTTTAACCCATTTAATTCTCACCCCACTCTGTGAGGCAGGAACGTCGTCATGTCCGTTTTACAGATGAGGAAATGAGACATCATGAGATCCATGTTCATAAAGCCAAGAAGCTTTGGGGCTGAGATCTGAGCCCAAGCATTTTTTGGGTCCAAAACATGGCCACTTAGCCACAAAAATCTATTATGCTGCCGTATGTTTTTTAAACGGCAATGATTTTGAAATGGATCAATTGCATGTTCCCTCTCTAAATCCTTCTGGTCCTGCCTCATCAAACATCTCACAGTACCCTGAATTTAATTACTCTCTCATACCCTGGGTCTTTGCATGTGTTTTTGCTTTGTGTAGAGAACATGTGTCCAATTTCACCCAGAAAAAATCTAGCCATCCTCATGACTCAGCTCAAAGGTCCCTTCATCCAGGCAGCCTTCCATGAACACCTCCTTCTCTGGGTTCCCAAAGCCTCCTGAGCTTTGGGTCTCATAGTTCATCACAGTGCCCTGTCTTTGTCTGCTTACCTACCTGGGGATATCTTGTCAGGCTAGACTCTGGAGCCAGACTCCCTGAGACTGAATCCTGGCTCTGCCACTTGTTACCTGCGTGACCTTGGGAAATTGACCTAAACGTCTCTGCCTGATTTCTTTTTTACCCATAAAATGGGGATGATAATGTTATGAGGACTAAATGAATCCATTTCAGTAAAGAACTTGGAACAGTGTCTGGCACATGGTAAGGGTTTTCCAACTATTCACGTCTAAACCCCAAACACTGTTAGAGCTGAGACCACATCTTATTTTTGAATCCCCACTGCTGGTATAGTATCTGGCATATAGTAGGTGCTCAGTAAACAGTCGTGGACTAAATGAGTACACATGCAAACAGCTCTTGGGAGAAGGTGCAGGGACTCGTAGGCACACCTCAGAGACCAAGAAAAGCTCCTTCCCAGGGATAGGAGAGGGATGCAGAGGGAAAAAATATTCCCAGTTATATCCTGGACAAGCAGACTGGGATAGGGAAGAGTGGGAAGCAGCACTATGGAAGAAAGTAATTAATAATACATATTCTTATAACGATCCTGGCAGAAAGGAATGGGAATGGCTCCTGCCCAACACAGTGTCGGGAAGAGCACGCAGGTGGGAGTGAGAAGGCCTGATCTGTGATTGGTGGGCGGGGTGGCTGTAGGCAAGCTTATCACCTTCTGCACACCTGAGTCCTCCTGTCTGCCAAGTAGGGGGACAGGAATTCACAGTTGTTATGAACTGATTATTTGTATCCCCCCAAAATTCATATGATGATGCCCTAACCCGCAATGTATTTGGAGATGGGGCCTTTGGGAGGTGATTAGGTCATGAGGGCAGGGCCCTGGTCTGATGGGATTAGTGCCCAGGAAAGGCCACATGAGGATACAGAAAGAAGGAGGCTGTCTACAAGCCAGAAGGTGAGCGCTCAGCAGAATCCAACCATGCTTGCACCTTGATCTCAGAACTCCAGCCTCCAGAACTGTTAGGAAACACATTTCTGTTGTTTCAGCCACCCAGTCGATGGCATTTTGTTACAGCAGCCAGAGATGGCTAAAGCAGCAGCCCAGCCTTGGTTGCCTTTTTGTAACTTGCTTTATTCTATCAGCGGTACACTTAGAGCTGTGCCCGCATCCCCACTTGAGTATCAGTGTATTTGTTTTATCTTCTGTGTGTATTCTACTGGCCCACAAGACCACACAGCCTTGATACAGTCATTATGAAAGGTCAGTTGGGGAGTTTCCAATGCGTTTGCTTTTATAAAACTTGTGGCTGTGAACTCCTATGCGCATGTCTTCTATGCCCACATTGGAACGTCTCTCTGGAGAGTCCACCTACGAGTGGGTGGCTGGGAATTGCTTATGCATATGCCTTATTAGCGGTTGCCAAAGGGCTCTGCAAAGTTGGTTGCACCAATTTACACACCCAAGCTGGGAGGATTTGAGGATGTCTTTGAACGCTGATGTTCTGTGAATTTATTATCTCCTCCCTTCCCAATAACTGTCTTGCATTCTCCTGGAAGGCAGTGAAGTACTCTGGGACCTTGGGAGGATGCAGCTGTACATTAAGAGTGCTGTTGTTGCCAGAGCCCAGAGAAGAATACAGCTTAGGAAGGACAGTCGTGACTAATGAGGAGGGCTTTGTTTCCAGCTCTGCCACTAATCCCAAGTTACTTTGGGCAGGTCTTCACCTCTCGGTGCCTGGGCAAGTCAGGCAGTTATTAATTAATGAGTACCGGGAGCTGTAGGAGGTGGAAGATGTTACTTACAGGCTGAACACATTCACTGAATCCTCACGACGCACCAGCAGCTGCAGAGTGCTGGGGGACACACCTATTCTGCCACCTCTGATCCTCCCTCTATAATTCACAGATCAGTTAAATGGATTCTAGAGGTAGGTGATTGCTGCTATTGGTTTGGTTGCTCAAAGAAGCCATCAGAAATGCTGGCTCTTTTATCATCAGTCTTTTCATTTCCATGCTTGTCACTTCATGGTTGCAAAGTGGCTGACACAGCTCCAGGCATCACACCATGTTTAAGACAGTAAAAAGGAAGTGGAAGCAATTCCAAATGGTAAGGTCCCTTTCATTAGGAAAACAAAAGCTTCTTCAGAAATCCCCAGCAGTCTTCCCTTAACATCCTATTGGTCAGCACCAAGTCTCACTGTCACTCTTAGCTACAGGGGAGGCTGCTAACGTGTGGGGCTTTGAAAGGGGGGTGGGAACAGCTATCGGGCTGGCCCGACTACATGCCCACCATGTATGCTCTAATAGCATCCAAACGTTTTCTCTGCAGCACTTACTACAACGGAATTTAGAGGTGATTTGTGTTAAGTTTTAAAAAGATGGATGTTCCTCTGTGTTTTAAAATGTTGGGTGCCCCATGAAGCCAGGACTGAGTCCACATTCATACGCAGCACAGTCCATGGCCCAAATTACATGGTTAGTGAAAGTCTCCTGTGAGTTATGGGACACTTTCCACACTCCTCCTCCTCTTCTTCCCATTCCACAGCCCACTCACTCCCTGCAGCTCTCATTAGCTCTCCCTTGAGAGCACCCAGCACTTTTCTCCCCTCTCTTCCTGCCCCTCTCCCCCAGGCTACCCCCTAAGAACAATCACCTGTGACCCTTTGATGGAGGGGGAGAGTGGACTGTGCGTGGTCCAGCCAGATGCTAACTGAGGAGCTAGAAAGTGGATTTGGTTTCTCTGATCTTGGCTGAGTCCGAGGGAAGCTGGGAGCTGGAAGGGTGCAGGGAAGTGGTGAAGTGTGCAGTTCGGGGGAGCTCAGACTCAAACTGGTGTTTTGGGACGGGAGAGGGGATTGTCAGAGCTGGGGACGTAGCCTGTGACTGCAGAGTCATGAGTTTAAGTCCAGTAAGAGACTAGGTTTAAGTACAAGCACATCAGGAATTGGCTAGAGGATTGGGGCCATTGTCTAGACCACTGTTTCTACTCTGCGGGTCAGTGATTGTGTCAATACAAATGGGCACTTGCCATCTGCCTCTACAAGGATGAAACCATGTGCTGCTGCAGCTGCTGACCCTCGACACCCCCTGGAGGGAGCTCAGGGTGGAGAGCAGAAACGAGGCCCTCTGTACTCTGGGAGAAACTGGCAGAACAGGTCTTCAGATAGTTAGATATTTTCAGGAGCTGATTTTATGAGCCCAATTCTTGCATCTCCTCGTATCTAGAAAAAGCACCTTCATGGTGACGTCTGCTCCTCGTGACTAGGAGAAACCCTCATGAGACTAACAGAAACCTTCTGCCAAAAGTATGTGCTTGATCGCAGGTACTCCCCCTTCACCAAAATCACGTATATACCGACCTTCCTCCCCACTGCTTTGGAGCAGTTCCTCAGAGCTATCTGAAATGCTGTTTCCTGGGCTATAGTCCTCATTTTGCCCCAAATAAAACTTAACTAGCAACTCTCACATTGTCCAGTTTTTTAAAAACCAGCAGTTACTTGGAGCAAGTGAGGAGGAAGCTGGGTGGGAGGACCATAAACAGTCCAGAGGACGCCTGACATGGCCTCTGCTCCTGTGGGGCTTGTGATAAATGAAAAGAAGACTAATGAAAATAGTATAAGGTGGGCCATAAGGGGAAACTGCAGTGCGTTCTGGGCACCCATGGTAGCAAGACCCTTTAGCAAAAATCACTGGAATTCCTCCCTGGACAGAGGGACAAAGAAGGACAGGGACCCTGGAAACTCAGGGACCAGAAGCTCTGTAACAAGTAGAATTCAGGGTGAGGGGCCCCACATTATCAGCGTGGGCCCCATCCTCATAGGATTCTCCAGCGTTTCCGTAGTTCTGCCATAGAAAGAGCCAGTCTTGGAACAAGCTGAAGGTTCTGGTCAGGCCCCATCATACACCCCCTCCAGGTCCTGACCTGAATCATTATCCCTGTTCAATTACATTCAGAATTGTGGCAAACCTTCAGTAAGATAGTGTAGGGCAAAAACTGATGAGCTGATCCTAAAATACCAAGGAAATGCAAAGTTCTAATAATAGTCAAAAGAATCTTGAACAAAGCTGAAGGACTCACACTTCCTAATTTCAGAACTCACTAGAAGTCTACAGTAATTAAGACTGTGTGGTATTACCATAAAGAGAGATATATAGATCAATGGAAGAGAATTTAGAGTACAGAAATAAGCCCATACATTAATGGTTAATTGATTGTTGAAAAGAATTCAATGGGAGAAAAATATATTTTTAAAAAAACAGTGCTGAGACAACTTCATACCTTATACAAAAGAATGAATTTGGACCCCTACCTCACACCAGACATTAAAAATTAACTAAAAATGGATCACAGACAAAATAAATCATAGATCAAAATGCAAGAACTAAAACTGTAAAACTTTTAGAAGAAAACACAGGTGTAAATCATCGTGATCTTGGATTAGGCAATGCTTTCTTAGATATAACACCAAAAGGACAATGAGACAAATTTAAAAATGGATGTATTAGATTTCATTAAAATTAAAAACTTATTTGCAAAGGACATTGTCAAGAAAGTTGAAAAGACAACCCATAGGAAGAAAACACACAAATTGCAAAAATCATACATCTGATAAGGGACTAGTATCCAGAAAACATAAAGAACTCTTACAACAACAGTAAGACAAGCACTCTATGACATAAACCACAGCAAGGTCCTTTCTGACCCACCTCCTAGAGAAATGGAAATAAAAACAAAAATAAACAAATGGGACCTCATGAAACTTCAAAGCTTTTGCACAGCAAAGGAAACCATAAACAAGACAAAAACACAATCTTCAGAATGGGAGAAAATATTTGCAAATGAAGCAACTGACAAAGGATTAATCTCCAAAATATACAAGCAGCTCATGTAGCTCAATATCAAAAAAACAAACAACCCGTCCAAAAATGGGCAGAAGACCTAAACAGACATTTCTCCAAAGAAGATATACAGACTGTCAACAAACACATGAAAGGATGCTCAGCATCACTAATCATCAGAGAAATGCAAATCAAAACTACAATGAGATATCATCTCACACCAGTCAGAATGGCCATAATTAACAATCTACAAACAATAAAAGCTGGCGAGGGTGTGGAGAAAAGGGAACCCTCTTGCACTGCTGGTGGGAATGTGAATTGGTATAGCCACTATGGAGAACAGTATGGAGGTTCCTTAAAAAACTACGAATAGAACTACCATATGACCCAGCAATCCCACTACTGGCATATATCCTGAGAAAACCATAATTCAAAAGGAGTCATGTACCAAAATGTTCATTGCAGCTCTATTTACAATAGCCCGGGGACGGAAACAACCTAAGTGTCCATCATTGGATGAATGGATAAAGAAGATGTGGCACATATATACAATGGAATATTACTCAGCCATAAAAAGAAACGAAATTGAGCTATTTGTAATGAGGTGGATGGACCTAGAGTCTGTCATACAGAGTGAAGTAAGTCAGAAAGAGAAAGACAAATACCGTATGCTAACACATATATATGGAATTTAAGAAAAAAAAATGTCATGAAGAACCTAGGGGTAAGACAGGAATAAAGACACAGACCTACTAGAGAATGGACTTAAGGATATGGGGAGGGGGAAGGGTAAGCTGGGACAAAGTGAGAGAGTGGCATGGACATATATACACTACCAAACGTAAAATAGATAGCTAGTGGGAAGCAGCTGCATAGCACAGGGAGATCAGCTTGGTGCTTTGTGACCACCTAGAGGGGTGGGATAGGGTGGGTGGGAGGGAGGGAGACGCAAGAGGGAAGAGATGTGGGAACATATGTATATGTATAACTGATTCACGTTATAAAGCAGAAACTAACACACCATTGTAAAGCAATTATACTCCAATAATGATGTAAAAAAAAATTAAAAACAAACAAACAAACAATAAGTGCTGGAGAGGGTGTGGAGAAAAGGGAACCCTCTTGCACTGTTGGTGGGAATGTAAATTGGTACAGCCACTATGGAGAACAGTATGGAGGTTCCTTAAAAAACTAAAAATAGAACTACCATACGACCCAGCAATCCCACTACTGGGCATATAGCCTGAGAAAACCATAAATCAAGGAGTCATGTACTACAATGTTCATTGCAGCTCTATTTACAATAGCCAGGACATGGAAGCAACCTAAGTGTCCATCGACAGATGAATGGATAAAGAAGATGTGGCATACATATACAGTGGAATATTACTCAGCCATAAAAAGAAACAAAATTGAGTTATTTGTAGCGAGGTGGATGGACGTAGAATCTGTCATACAGATTACTTACAGAAGTAAGTCAGAAAGAGAAAAACAAATACTGTATGCTAACACATATATATGGAATCTAAAAAAAAAAATGGTTCTGAAGAACCTAGGGGTAGGACAGGAATAAAGATGCAGACGTAGAGAATGGACTTGAAGACACCGGGAGGGAGAAGGGTAAGCTGGGACAAAGTGAGAGAGTGACATGGACATATATACACTACCAAATGTAAAATAGATAGCTAGTGGGAAGCAGCTGCATAGCACAGGGAGATCAGCTCCATGCTTTGTGACCACCTAGAGGGGTGGGCGATTTAAACAGACAGTTCTCCAAGAAGATATGCAAATGCCAATAAGCACATGAAAATATGCTTAACGTCATCAGCCATTAGGCAAATGAGATTCCACTTCACACCTACTAGGATGGTGTAATGGACTGAATGTTTATGTCTCCCTCCCGAAATTCATGTGTTGAAGCCTCGGTGTGATAGCATTTGGAGGTGGGGCCTTTGGGAGGTAATTAGAATGGAACCCTTGAGAAAGAGATTAGTATCCTTATAAGAAGAGACACGAGAGAGACAATCTCTCTCCTCATGTGGAGGAGAAAAAGTCCAGTTAATGAATGGATAAACAAATGTGGTATATCTATACGAAGGAGTAATATTCAGCCATAGGTAGGAATGGAGTAATGGTAAAATATGGATGGATCTTGAAAAAATTATGTTAACTGAAAGAAGCCAGACACAAAAGGTCACGTATTTTATGATTCCTTTTATACACAATGTCCAAAATAGGCAAATCTACAGTGCCAGAAAACACATTAGTGTTTGTCAGGGGATGGGTGCAGGGGGGAGGAGAAATTGGAAATGACTGCTAATAAGTGCCAAGGTTCTTTTACAGTAGTGGCAATTTTCTCGAATTAAAAAATGGTGGTGGGGCTTCCCTGGTGGCGCCGTGGTTGAGAGTCCGCCTGCCGATTCAGGAGACACAGGTTCGTGCCCCGGTCCGGGAAGATTCCACATGCTGCAGAGCGGCTGGGCCCGCGAAGCCATGGCCGCTGAGCCTGTGCTCCGCAACGGGAGAGGCCACAACAGTGAGAGGCCCGCGTACCACAAAAAAAAAAGAAAGAAAGAAAGAAAAAGAAACCTTTTTTATCTGCTACTGCCACAATTGTTTTTTTAAAGGGTATTCTGATTTCCCACATCAGAAAGCGGGAAGGACATACTCTCAGAACAAAGCTCACTTCTTTAAATTGACTAAATTTACTTTTATGAAAAACGTACTATATTCATTCATTCATTTATTCAAAAAATGCTGATAGAGCATTTAGCCTACATCAGGCACTGTGCTTGGCTGTTGGGCAGAGCTGGTTATCAGCTGTAACCCACTGGTACAGTGTACTGACTCATTGGCTCTGACTGGCAGGACCTGCGTGCCACACCAGCTGTGACATATTTTGAAAATCATCCTTCACACTGGACCTATAGAGGTGAACAAGACAAAGTCCTTTCCTCAGGTAAAATCCAGGCTTTTAGGGTACTAAATAGTCAAACCCACACAGAAATCTACAGTTAAAAATTTCAACAAGTGCTCTGAAAGAGTACTGAAATCGCAGAGGATGCACTTATGGTGCTAACAGGGCAGGGCTCTCAGAGGCT
This sequence comes from Phocoena sinus, assembly GCF_008692025.1. NCBI lineage: Eukaryota > Metazoa > Chordata > Mammalia > Artiodactyla > Phocoenidae > Phocoena > Phocoena sinus. The sequence continues at coordinate 72,822,980 of NC_045779.1, read as the reverse complement.
TTCTTTTTCTTTTCCACCTTGGACTGGTGAAAACATCACAGATCTGCACGGATCCAAATCTGGGAAACACTAGAACAGGTGAAAGGGCTCTATGAGAAATATGCGAAGTGACAAGTGTTGCATGAGACTGTAGGATTATGACAGCAGCTGTTTGCACTGCAGCGCAGAGGTACGTCTTTGTCCAGTGCCGCCTGCCTGGGGAATCTTTCAAAGAGAGAAGCCAGTCTGGTGGGAACAGTTGGACAAGAAGGTGCGAGCTGTGAGCTTGTTACATTTCTTGTCACCCTCCAAGGGAAGCCAAGAGACCTTGCCTAACAGCCATCACTTCTCTCCAATCAGAGCATCTTCTGGACAGGCAATGTGTTCCTCCAGCTGATAATGGGAGGAAGAAGAAAAGGGGATGTGGACAGATTTCCGCCAGGGTGCCAGGTACCCTACCAGCACTTCATATTTGCTCTCAGCCCCTCTCTCGACTACCATCACCTGAGCTCCCCTCCGATGGCCAGGGGCCGTGGGCTGGGCCTGAGCTAACAAGCCAGAAAGGAGATTTGGCATCTCTGAGCTGGAGCCTTGGCCTAGAGTTTCTTCCTGAGCCGAGAGGAAAGCTAACAGCTGAAAGGGTGAACCAAGGCCACATCTGCGAGGAAAGCTGAGATCTCAATCTGCGCAAAGCACAGAGGGACACCTCTGTGCTTAGCCCAGATTGAGAGTGTCAGAGGCTAAATCAAGAGATATGAAGTCTTCATTTTACAAGGGATTAAATAAACCAATCCTTTATCCGGTCATCCTTGTAGACCTGATATCATTCAGCAAAATAATTGGTTGACACTGTAAAAAAAACGTCGAACTCTAATACCAAACTCAATAACCAAACTCGTTTGTCCAAATTAAAGAGAATTCTTTAGGCCAGGGTGTCGGCAACCATGGCCTTTGGACCAAATCCAACCCACAGCCTGTTTTGTAAATAGAGTTGTTGGCACCCGGCCATGCCCATTCATATCTGTATTGTCTATGGCAGAGTTGAATGGTTGTGACACAGACCATATGGCTCACAGAGCCTAAAATATTTATTATCTGGCCTTTCACAGTGTAAGTTTGCCAACTCCTGCACTAGGTCTTCAGTGCACTGAATTTTATCTACCCAGACATGATGCATCCATTCACTCATTCATTCTTTCATGCAACACATGCTAATTGAAAGCTTACTATTTATACTGAGCAGGACCCTGTGGGGCTCCTGGGCACAAAAACCTTTCTCTGTCTCCCATTTCTTGATTACAGGAAATAGGCTTCATTCAGCCTCCAAGACCTTCCCCGAATTCCAGCGGGGCAGGTTCAAACAGCTGCTAGTTAGGGAAGGGAGGGGATGCAGAGACAAGGGAGAAACAGTCAAGAAACAATAGTGCAGTCTTGGGGCAGGGTCCTGGCTCTCCCTCAAGGGATACACACAACAACATCTTTGAGCTGTTTTGCAGACACTGAAACCCTCACCAGGTGGGAGAAGTTAACTGTGCGCTGCCCACAAGCACGCAGAACCCAGACCGGGTGGAACCGGAAGGTTGATGATGCCACCTCCCACTACATCCCCACCAACCAATCAGAAGAGTGTCCACGAGCTGATCACGCCCTCTTTGAGCCGTTACTGTAACAGTCCTCACTGCCCCCTCCAGGTTGGGACACAGAGTCTTGAGGGCGTGAGTCCGCCGTGGCCCCCTTTGCCTGGCTAAGTAATAAAGCTATTCTTTTCTACTTCACCCAAAACTATCTCCGAGATTTACTTCGGTGTCGGGGTACAGAGGCTGGATTCGGCTTCACTGTGAAATGTGCAGGGGCTGGGAAGGGCGAGCTAGAAGACCCAGCTCTCGCCTTCAGAGAACTCTCGGTTATTGCTACATAGGTGGTAATTGCTATGAAAATGGTAAGCAGAGCAGGCTGCCTCGGAAGTTTCCAAGAGCACACCTAGCCCAGAGGGGATGGGGTGGGAGGTCAGAATGGGCTTCCTGGATATGATCCAGGGCTGACTTTGCCTGAGAATAAATGGCAGTGCCGCTTGTCTACTCAAAGTGAGGGCCTGGGCCAGCAGCACCGACATATCAACCGGGCGCCTGTTAGCAGTGCAGACTCTTCACCCCCTGCCCACCTTCCCTTCAGGTAAGAATCTCCGAGCTAACAAGCGCCTCTGGAGATTCATCTGCACGTTAAAATGCAAAGAAGCTTTGATTTGGGCGAAGCATTGGGTTGGCCAGAAAGTTCGTTCGGGTTTTTGTAACAGCTTACAGAACCCCGAACGAACTTTTTGGCCAACCCCAATATGTTCCAATTACATTCACTTGTGTCCCCACCAAACAGTTCGCACGACTGGCCATGGCTTTTAGGGAAGGTCCTGGGTTACTGGCCGAACGGATCTTTTCCCACTGGGGTGTCTTTGAGGACCTGTCTGATCACTGATGGGGGCACCAGTGGGATGGGCAGGGCTCAGGAGGTGGGCTCACCAAGGAGGGAGAGAAGCCGGAGGGTTGTGCCTGAGCCAAAGGCCTTATAGATGCTGCAATTCAAGCTGAGAAGACCCTAGTCATTGTCAAGTTTAGAGGCCAGGAATGAGGCCAGATGTGGGAGATGAAATCAAAAGTGGGGAGCCTGCGGACCTGAACAGGGATGAAGAGAAAAGCAAGGCAGAGTGGGACAGGATGTCCACTGCCAAACCCCAGGAACCTGAGAGGGCCTGTTTGATGATACACGGGGATGCATGGGCTGCTTTTAGGAGAGGGTCAGGCTGGACAGTGAGAGACAACAGTGGCCTTAGGAGTCCATCCTCAGCAGAACGGACTTAGCTCACGCAGAGCCTCTGACCCCAGAGATGGGGCCCAGGAGGACTCCTTGCTGCTGAGCAGGGTCCCAGGTCGACCTGCATTGCCCTCTCTAAAGTTCCGGATGTTTGCGGTGATGACTTGGGGTGATGGAGGCCTCCTCTTGGAGGAGCAGCTTAGATCCTGGAGGGATCTGGGAGGGGCCCTGGCACTCTCCTCCTGCCCTCTGCCCGGTCTGACACATCTCCCCAATCCTTTTCTCCCTTCTCGAGCCACTCAGCTTTGGGGTGAGGCACTGTCATTTCCCATCCCTGTGTTTCTGTCACCGTCTGGACCACTTCGACAAGTTTTCAGTATTTTCCCCCGTGTTTTCCAAACTTCCCTGAGGATAAGCATCACCTGGGGCTCCTGTAATAACCCACAGGCTAGTAAAACTATCAGACTTCTGGAGGTCCAGCTGGACCTCAGGTGATTTTTATCTTCAAGGAGAGTTTGGGGAACACCGGGCCCCAGGAGTTAGGAATGCGAATGCTTTAAAGCGGATGTGTCTCGGGCTTCCCTGGTGGCGCAGTGGTTGAGAGTCTGCCTGCCAATGCAGGGGACACGGGTTTGAGCCCTGGTCTGGGAAGATCCCACATGCCGCGGAGCAACTGGGCCCCTGAGCCACAATTACTGAGCTTGCGCGTCTGGAGCCTGTGCTCCGCAACAAGAGAGGCCGCAATAGTGAGAGGCCCGCGCACCGCGATGAAGAGTGGCCCCCACTCGCCGCAAACTAGAGAAAGCCCTCGGACAGAAACAAAGACCCAACACAGTCATAAATAAATAAATTTAAAAAAGCAGACGTGTCTCATTTGCATGCTTGTGTGCACAGCAACAGATGTGGCTCGGAAAACACCGTGTCAATCAATCAGACGTGGGCGCTAAAGCTTACGTGCGATCTGAGTCCCAGACTTCTGGATCCAGGATGGTCTAAGGAGTACGTCCAATTCCTTGAGTTTTCCTTTCTTTTTCCTCTTCTTTCTCCTTCTCCTCTTCCTCCTTTTTGTTCTTTTCTTCTATCCTTGCCCCTCTCATCTCCCTTGTCTCCTTCCCTTCTCCCTTTCTTCCTTTTTTTCCTTCAAAACAGGAGTTCAAGTAAGTTAAATGACTTGCCCAAGGTGAGCAATGGAAGCTAATGTCCCTACATTCCAGTCTGGAGTCTTTTGCACATTTTGTAGGGTCGCAATTTGAAGAACATTAAGCAAAATCATTTATAAAGCAAAAACCCCTTTTGCAAAAACAAAAAAAATCTGTCCAGCTAATATTTTTAAGTTGTATTTCAATACAGAGTTTTGATTCCAAGGGAAGCCCACCTGAGCTGGGTTCCATTTGACATTCAAAGGTCTCCCTCCTGCCACAAGGTCCACCTAGCTGGAAACCCCACCCTGGCTGGGTGTTACAATGGCAGCCGTGCCACTTGGTGAAGGTATTAACCATGTTGGGTGTTTGCTAAAGGTAATTTGTGTCACAGCAGCAGTTATTATAAAACAATCACAATTACTGTGGGATTCAGGAAAAGAAAATAATTTGAGAGAGAAGGCTTTCAGGGAGTTCATTAATCACGGGTACGTTTTAAGGGCCGACAGTCAAAGGAACAAAATGACAACCTTTTCTTACCACAGTATGCCCTTTCTTTCAATTAAGTCACTCCTGCTGTTCTTACCAAGACTCAAAAACTCCCGTGTGGTGCGGGATGAGGACTGATTGGTGCTACCTCTCGGATCTGCTTTCAGAGAGGATGCATGGAGGGAGCAGAAAGGGCTCTGGAACTGGGCAGAGGGGGTGTGGCCGCTGACTGGCCGTGGGACTTCAGGCATCTCTCTCAGCCCCAGTGCCCTCACCTCCTAGGGATAGGTAACCTACCTCAGAGAGTTCTTGTAATAAATAAGAGGGGTTCATTTGCGTGGTCAACACAGAGAAGAGAGCACCCAGACACATCGTAATAGCCCCCACCTGACAGCCGTATCATGCTTGCCTACTGTGCGCCTGGGACTTTACATGCATTATTTCTTATCTTTATAACAACCCTGCGAGGAAGGGGGTGTGAGTGGGAGGTATGCATTTGGAAAGTTAAGATCCATATTAGAGGCTGTAGTGTCTCAGTGACATACACAATCAACAGCCTAGGGTAATAAGCACCAGCTGATTTGTCTTGTTGAATCTTGAGGTTAGGAGGGATCTTAAACACCTTATTGTGCAACCACCATTAAATGTGCAAAACCTCTCTGCAACACCAGGACGAGGGATACACGGCATCAGCTTGAATGCTCTTAGGGACTGAGAAATTGCTCAAGCAGACTGTTTCCTTGCTGTTGCTGGGTTTCTTTGTTGTTGTTGTTTTGTTGTTTGTGGTACGCGGGCCTCTCACTGATGTGGTCTCTCCCGTTGCGGAGCACAGGCTCCAGACGTGCAGGCCCAGCGGCCATGGCTCACGGGCCCAGCCGCTCCGTGGCATGTGGGATCTTCCCAGACCGGGGCACAAACCCGTGTCCTCTGCATCGGCAGGTGGACTCTCAACCACTGCGCCACCAGGGAAGCCCACTGTTGAACATTTTTGACCATTAGAAAGTTCTATATAATAAGCCAAGATCTGCTACTCTTCACCTTCTATACTTGATCGTTGGGTTTATGCAGAAAAAAGTCTAAATCATGTTTGGGCTGAGTTTATGTAGCTAGCTGTTAGATAATAGACCTATTTAACCGAAGGACAGGCTTGTCCCTTTCCTCTTGATTTTTATATTTTGAATGCATCTAAAGTAAAGTGTATTTAAAGCCTGGGGTTACTTTATAGCTAATAGTTATGTTTTGGTAAGAAGTGGGATAGTGCTGTGCTTAACAGGGTGGGCTCTGGAGTTCCACAACATGGGTTCAAATCCCAGCTCAGCTGCTTACTGGCTGTGTGAGCATGGGGCAAGACACTCAACCTCTCTTAGCTTCAGCTTCTTCACCTACAAAATGGACATGATGATAATAATACCTACCTGGAAGGTTTGTTGTAAGAATTAAATGAATTCATATATAAATAATGCTTAGAATGTGTCTGTAATATAGTACGTGCTCAATAAACACACAATACTTTTCTTGAACACCTGCTATGTGGTAGGGAGAATGTTAGGGGCTTTCTGAGATTATAATAACCAGCACATCCATTTACAGCCTACAGCATCCATTTTGCACATGAGGAAATTGAGGCTGGGTTGCTCAGCTTACTGAGCTAGTAAGTTTCTAACTTTACGTAGTATCTCTTAATACCTTATTTAAAATTAAATAAGTTAATATGTGCTAAGGTGTGGAGAAGAGAAGCTTTAGACAGGAACAGAATGACATTTGTCCCATATGAAGGTCTTCATTTGGGTTCTCTTGGAGAAGACAAATGACATTTGTCCCATATGAAGGTCTTCATCTGGGTTCTCTTGGAGAAGGAAGTTGATTCAAAAAAGTGCATTTTTGAATCAACTGCCGTAGCAGGCACTGGAGCTCAATCCCATGGGTAAACTCTGGACAATGATGAAGAACACCTTTGGGAAGTGGTGATCATTGGGGGCCCTTTATTGGAGACTTGCTATTACCCTGGGCAATAAGTGTCTGACAGACTGGTTTTGGGGAAATTTCAAGAATCCTTTACAGGGGAACAATTTTCATGTAGGAGTTGGAAAGGAGGTGCTGTGATGCTGTGACAATGAAGGTGGGTGCCGTTGAGCCAGTGGACAGCTGGACTTGACTCCAGCAGGCAGGATTATGTCTTTTTTCCTTCTTATGCCCATTACTCTGCTTGGCACACATTGAAAAAGAATTGGTGAAAAACTGAATTGATTACAGAAACATTTCTCCAAGATACTTCCTAGTCCAAGGAGAAACTGGCATTTGTCAAACATTCTCTGGGTACTAAACACTTTGCAGCCATTATTTCATTTAATTTTCATTCTATGAAGCAGGTACTATTTAATCCCCATTTTACAGGTGAGATGTTGAGGTTCAGAGAGGCTGAGTGACTTATTTAACATCACATAGCTAAAAACATCTAGGCTAAGACCTGAATGAAGATTCTCTGCTCTCAGGTTCTAGGACTTTTTCCAATTTGACATTTTTTTCCCTTTATGGTATTTGTGGTAATGGAGATAATAGGATAGATGCAAAATCACTTTTTTTTTTTAAGAGGTAGATATATTCTAAGAGAAATACCCTTAGAATGAAAATGTTGGCCTACCAAATTCTCTCTTTGCGACTGAAAATCAGGTATAATAGGGGCGAGGAAGTAAGAAAGAAGAGCGTGCGGTTGAAGCTGTGTCAGTTGACAGTAAAATTCAAGGGATGTGGCTCTTTAAGTCCCTGGTGTAGATGCATGAATGAATGAATGAATGAATATAAGAAATCCAGAGGCCAAAAGAATATCAATTTCTACCTCTTTGAGACTGTCCTTTTCCTGCCATGCCCCCATTACAGTGTGCCCCAATTCTGTGTACCCACAGGTGTGCACCTGTGACCAGCACCCATCCCCTTGCCAAGTAATTGACCTTCTGCTTGTCTGTCTCCCATGGCTTCAAGTGGGCAGCAGCTCTGTCTCATCTGTTCCTCTATCCCAGCACCTAGCAGGACTCTTGGCAAGTAATAGGTGCTCAATACATTGTTGAATGAGTGAATGAATGCGCCATCTACAATCCATCAAACTGACTTGGAAGTTTTTCACACTCCCGCAGATCAAATGAAAACCACAGCTTTAAAAAAATGTCTTAAGGAAGTATGGGTGCGGCTTTCCACCCAGAGCAGTAAGGACAGAGCTCTACTCATTATGAATAATGTTCCCATCTAGCTTTACCTACTGCATGGAAATGAGTCCAAATGCTAAATTTGGGGTGACCTATGTGCTTCTACCGGTAGAAAAATGAGTGCGCCCTGCTAAGAAATCAGTTTGTGGCTCAACTGGAATCATCACGCAGAGCTTCGCAGCACGCTTTTCTGCCAACAACTTTTTTTTAAATTGTGTTTTCATCTTATTATTCCAGCTTATTTTCTCTTCGCCCTAGTCTTCTAATTTTTTTTTATTTTTTTTACCTTGCTGTGCTATATGTAAGAACTTCCTCAATTTCTTCTCAGAGTGAGGTCAGGTTTAAACAAACACACAACAAAGTAATATGTGTCCTTCTGAATTTACAATGACAAGCATTCAGGTGTGTCAGCTTCTCATGGCTTCCACTCCACCACCCCCCCACCCCCGCCCCGGAGACATTAGTTAACCTACTCTTGTCATTCCAGATAAGTTCTTTATACCAATGATCTGATCTGATTGCCATGATAGATTTTCAAGTCTCTTGACTTTACACCAGCCATGAATTGGCTTATGACAACACCAGAAAATGTCAACAGGAGGCCTGTGTTTCAGACTTCTAAAGCTTCTAGTCCCAGGGACCTGAAGGAATTGTCCAGCTATGAATCTAAACTAAGGGACTCAGAGCCTTCCCTTCATCATGAATTTCGAAATATTTGGAATTTTCTATAGAACTGCAAAATATGATCGTTTTTCTCCTTTAAATTTCCTTGAAAACAAAGTAACAAACATCATTTATAAAAATCAAACATTTAAGATTTATTTTTATTGTTTCTCCTGTAACAACATTCTTATGGCCTCTATCATGGAAGAAAGGGGTCGTATGTCCCACAATCAAATCATGTCACTGTCAGCCTGTTAGATATAAAAGGAAACGAGAACAAATCCCTTCCTTATCAGGAGGGTTTCCCCTGGAATCTCTCTCTTTCCCCTCTATTAAGGCCCTTTGTCCATTAACCTCCTTATTACTCCCCCAAGCCCCACACCTCCCAGGGCACGTGACTTCTCATGTGGACTGTCATTTATTTAGCTGGCTGAGGGTGCCGTGGGCTCTCCAAACCCTCCGGTACAGAAGGGGCTGCCCACTCCTTGGTCTGGATCTGGATCGATGAGTTAAAAGCCCATCAAGACCTTCACTGCTCCAAAACAGCCCTCTCCAACATTGTCCTTTATGATGCTAAAAGTTCTTTTGTGTCCTTTTGTTCTAATAAACTTTGTGCATGCCAAACAATGGGAAATGTGGAGAGGGAGGGAGAAGGAAAAAAGAAAAAAATTTACTGTTTAATTTCCTTATCTCCTGGATTTTGTATATATTATTATGAGATTTTTAATTAAAAGCTCATCTCAAATTCAATTCCTCTACTAAATGGGGTAAAGGGAGATGGGAAGGGTGAAAAACATGACTTAAGTTTACGAAGATATGGGTTTCATTAAGTATTCCCTTTTCTGCTAAAGCATGGTAACAGCACGCATCAAATACTGGGAAGGATCTTTGGCTTTCGGTATTCCGACTTCCTAAGGAGAGATCAGTCTGGTAATGAACTGAGTTGGACTATTCATTAAATACTTTGAAAGCAAAGAAGAAAACCCAAATCACTGCTGCTCCTGTGTCCCCACTGAAGTGATGGTGGGAATCCCCCCCCATTCCCCTTCTCCTGTGTGTGTGAGGGTATCTGGGCTGTCTTCCCACTGGGGCTCTCTCCCATTCCACGCTGGGGTGGAACCTCTCACTCAGGTGAGTTTTCACTGTGGATGCCCTACTGGTCACTGCAGATCTGGAAGCAACAACCTTTGTTGGGTCGGTGCCTTCCGGGGAGAGAGAAAGAAGAACGCTTTTCCCTTCTATCCCTCAATCTCAAGCCAGGTGGTTCTGTGATCTTTAACAGAACCTGTCCGCAGCCTTGAGTAATAAGGAAATCATAATTCGGAGGTACTTATACTGGGTAAAACCACCTTCAGTGGTGGAGCCTCCCCCCAGGGGCTTGTGCAGTATGAAGTGCCTTGTGACTGCTCCAGGCTCCCTTCACTAAGCAGAAGTCAGTTTTGCCTTGTGCACCACCGGGGTGAGGCGGTGAGTACATCTCTGTCCCTCCACAGGACAAAGTGTCCTCTCTTTCCTGATCCAAGGTCTCCAGCAGATGCTTCTCTGTTTTCAGATTTGCTCTTTCCGGAGAACACCCCTCCCTCCTGGAAGCCCCACCTCCTTCTGGTAAGAGTCGGCCTTGTGCTGTGTCTTCCAGCAAGGCAATCCCATCAGAATAGAGTCATCCAAATGCAATGCAACGCAAGGCACTTTGCTGCCCATCTTCATTCTGGAATCGCCCATCCTATTTTACTATGGGTGGGACGTTAGCAATCTAATGTGGGCTCACTGCAGGTTCTCCTTTAGCTGGAGATGGTGCTTGGGTCCACATGTCATTTCTGCATCTTTAGGGGCTCAGTTCCTGATGTCCTGTGAGAAAATGGCCACACAGACACCCCTCTACACACACATCTAAGAACGAATGAAAAATTTCAATTCTAATTCCACATATAGAGAAGAAACCTTTCTCTAGGAACCAAAAGTGGCAGACACTCAGCTCTGCCCATGATACACACCCCTTTTCATAGAGTCAGCTGCTGGGATCCAGAGCACCCTAAAACTCTCAGCGTGAGAAGACGGCCTTTGCTCTGTGTATGCATAGTCATAGGTGGCAAGGAAGCAAGGGGTGAGTTTGAACGGTGGCACTCTTATTTTCCCACCTGAAAGGTGGTATTCTGACAACAGAAGAATGGTTTGCTCCAAAGGTGGATTCAATTGTCCACCTGTTATAACACAGAGACTTCCTCAAAGCTTTGAAATGAGAGATTTCAAAGACTTTAGGATAATGATTTAGTTGGAACTCAATATATAGATGTCTCTCCTCCCTACCTCTCTACCCTTATACCATCATCTCCGCAAGATGAAACTTCCAGCCCAGTACTAGCCTCAGAGTGGGAGTTCAACTCTGAGAAGTGGTATGAGGCAGGTGGAGGCTGGGCTTCCCCCTGTGTTAGTCCGCTCAGGCTGCTATAACAGAATACCATAGACAGGGCTGCTTAAGCAACAAACATTTGTGTGTCACAGTTCTGGAGGCTCGAAGCCTGAGATCAGGGTACCAGCATGGTCAGGTTTTTGGTGAATGCCCTCTTCATGGTTTGCAGATGACCACCTGCTTGCTGTGTCTTCACATGGTGGGAAGAGATAGTGCTGGCAGCAGCAATCCCATCATGGGGCTCCATCCCCTTGACTTCATATAAACCGCATCACTTCCCAAAGACCCCACCTCCAAACACCACGGCATTGGGGATGAGGAATTCAAGATACGGATTTTGGGGGGATGTAAACATTCAATCCATGTCTCCAACTAGATATTGCTAGGAGTAGCTTTCTCTCCCTCTCTCCCTCGCTCGCTCTCTCTCTCCCTCTTTCTCTCTCTCTCCCTGTCTCTCTCGCTCTCTCTCCCTGTCTCTCTCTCTCTCTCCCTCTCTCTCTCTCCCTCTCTCTCTCCCTCTCCCTCTCTCTCTCCCTCTCTCTCTCCCTCTCCCTCTCTCTCCCTCTCCCTCTCCCTCTCTCTCTCTCCTCCTCCTCCTCCCTCCACCCCCTCCTCTCTCTTTGTATGTAACTGTGTGTGCAAATGAGAGAACAAACTGAATGCAAATTTCATCAAGCATCCAGATGTCTTCAGAAATCTGTCATCACATACTTGATTGAAGGACATTTTTACCCAACACCTGGTTTTTGTTGCTATGTCAACTCAGGGTAAGATGAGCCCAATTTTCAGAACTGGAAGGCAATATTTTGATTCTAAGCCTTTGAGACATTTCAAGATTACTTGCTACATACAGCGTATCAGACCCTTTCATGCCCATGTCCTCTCAACCTTATTTCTGGTCCCAGCCCCAGCAGGTGCATGCTGCCGTGCAGGACTAAATGCCCCTCACGCTGGCGCTTCTTCTCCTGAGCTCACGTCATGCATCTTTCTTGGTCACTCTGATGCCCCAAGACTGGCTTGTTTCTATTCAGCAAGCCCCCTCCATATAACTGGGAAATGCAGTGTCAGCACCCACAGGGGCAACTCTCAACAGTGGGGCTTCTACTTCTGCTGGTTTGTCATTGGGTGAAAAGCCCTGAGAAACATTCTGGACACTCTTCAGAAGTGCCCAGAAAGGATGGAGCCATGCGTGCCCATAGCACTGAGCCCAAGAGCACAACCAGATGCTGACTTTTCCTCAGATGAGGAAATTGAGGCTTCTAAAAGATTAAATAAATATCTAACACCTCTTAATAAAAATACCAGGATTCCAACTCAGGGTCCTCCTTCTAGTACAGTCTCTTCCTTCTGTACCTTTAACAGAAACCAGAGAGAATTGACATTAATACTAATGATAGCCCTTTGCTGAACAGTTGCCAGGCTCTAAGCCTAGCACTTTCTGTATGTTATTACTTTAATTCTCACATGAACCCTATGAGGAGGGTTTTATTAAACCCGTTTTAAAGATTAAGTATAAAGATGGGAAGAAGTTTGCAAAACTGAAGTGCAGAGAGTCTGGGACTCAAACCCAGGTCTGTTTGTCTGTGGAATCTTAACATTTTCCACTTTTCATCCAGGAAGTCAGTTTTTAAAAAAAACTTACTGATGATAGTTTGATCATTACCAAGAATCATAACATGACACTGTTGATCTTTCTCCTACTATAAACAATTGTTTATTGTACATTTCCTATTTCATACTTATAATAATAATGTGTTTGCTACCCGCCGGGTACTTTGCTTCGCGTTTTTCCTGAATTATTCTTTTTGATTCCCGTGGCAATTCTAGGAGAGAATTGCTATTATCGGTCAAATTAGCAGATGAGAAAACTAGATTTCAGAGTGTTTAAGCCTCTCGCTCAAGGACATCTCTGATTCCAAACTGTATCTCTTTATCTGCTATGTTACACTGCATCTGTCAGAAGCTTTTTGAAAGGAGAAAGCAAGCCTTTAAAAGAAAGCACATTGAAAGGACTCCCCAAAGTGGAGTCTCTGGGACGAGAGCTGAACACCAGCCCCAGGAACGTGGTAACCTCACTGAGTACCCAGAGTATGCGGCTATGATTTATCCCATTTTCATAGGATGAATTGTGCTTTCTGTGTCACTATTGTGTCATTCTTGATTCCATCAGGAGCTCTGCTTTCATCTCCCTCTTAGTATTTTCCCCGAGTCTTGTTGTTTGGGTCCGAATCAGATCTGAGAAGGCAGAGTTATAGAGGGCACCTAGTGCATTCTGTTCTGTAGACAGCCGGAGTTGGAGCTCATAGCTATTCGAAGGGCAGCATATTTCCTGGATGGAGCATTCTGGGGGCTGTAGTTCAAAGAAAATGACAAAATTGCGAAAATAAGACATCTGGCCATTTCACCTTGTTGACAAGTTTTCAGGCAAGATTGATGGCTCCAGCTCCGGCCCCAACATACATATGTGCCAATACTGTGAATTCCTTTATAGTCCATACATCTTGATTAAATCCCCGACACTGCTGATACACTTGGTGAACAAATATCAAACACAAGGTCTGAGGGAGGGGAGCAAGTCCAGGGAAGTAATTTAAGTTGATGTAAGTGAATGAGGCAGATGTCTCCACAAAGGGACTCCCTGATGGGCCCATGGCAATTGGAAGATGAGACATGTGTTGGGGACCCCAGAGGCCTCAGCAGACCTATGAGGCAGGTGGAGCTGCATAGTTCGAGGACGGTGGGGAGGGGCCTCCAGCTCCAACGTGCCTCAGACTTATTCTGGTTCCCATTTCTTCAAGCACCAAATGTCCCTTGAGCACCTACCCTGTGCTTGATTCTGAGCAGATCTGGAGGAAACACCATCTCTGCCACTGAGACGAGAAAGACTCAGAAACAAAAACCAACCCAAATTCTATCACAGGAGGGCAATCCAGATGCTGGGAGGGAAAGCAGGGCAGCATCACTTAGGTGATGAGGTTTGAAGGATGACGAGGACTGACCAAGGAGAAAGAGGAGGAAGGATGGTCCGGATGGGAGGGAACAGCATGCAATGGCTTGGGAGACCTGAGTGTCCTGGAGTGTCCAGGGCTTAGGGTTCGTGGAGAAATGGGAATGACGAGGTTGAGAGACAGGAAGGAAGGAAGCAGGTCATATCAGCTGTGAGACTTTATCAGGCACAAATGCTTGTTTTCCAGCTTCCTTATACCCACAAACATCCAAATGACATGTCCTCCTAACATCACTGAAAATTGCAAGATGAATTAGGTATTGTTACTAAAATACGATGGAAGCAAGAGTATGAAGCATGGTTTTGTTTTTCCAGATGTGGTTTTGAAATCCATTGTTAGAGGCCACAGGGAATCACTGAGGGTTTTGAGCATGTCACACAGGCGTGCCAGGGCTCTCTGAACTGGGCTGGGGGAAGTGCCTGCCTTCAGCTGTGCAGCCCAAGGAGACTGTGGTGATTACATACTATGAATTGAATGCTGTATCTCCCCAAAATTCACAACTTGAAACCTAATGCCCAATGGGATGGTATTAGGACGAGGGGGTTTGGGGCGTGATTAGGGCTTGAGGGTGGAACTCTCATGAATGGGATTAGTGCCCTTATAAAAGAGACCTCACAGAGCTCCCTCACCCCTTCTGCCATGTGAGGACACAGAGAGAAGACAGCTGTGAATCAGGAAGCCCTCCTCAGACACCAAATCTGCTGGCACCATGACCTTGGACTTCCCAGCCCCCAGAACTGTGAGAAATAAGTGTTTCTTGTTTATCAGCACCCAGTTAATAGTATATTTGTTACCGCAGCCTGAATAGACTAAGGCGTTATGGCAACAGAAGAGATGGAAAAGGGAGAGCCTGGCTTGGTGAGGCCTGATGAGGAGGACAGAGTCCCCCAGCAGAGGCCACCACATGTCAAAGTCCAATCTTAGGTTAACGCCTGAGATTTCTAAAATGCTCTTAAGCTTATTTGAAGCTCCATTTAGAAATGGAGTTTACACAGAGCTCATCCATTCTTAGGGGGCCTTATGGGTACTAAACCAACCATAGTGATAGACAAACAGATCAACAGATTAAGTTTTAATGAGAATATCTGCTTCCTCACCAGGGGTCCAGATTACAAGTGGATTTGTTTGTCCTGGCCTTTGTTTTTTCCCCTTTCCAGGAGGAGATGATCATGGAGAAATGAATTATTCTCAGGAATTTGTTTGGTAGACTTTCATCCAATCTGGCAATGTTTGCACCAGGAACTCTATAGGGTGTGTGTGTGTGTGTGTGTGTGTGTGTGTGTGTGTGTGTGTGTGTGTAAAACAGGGCACATACCATAATGCTGAAGGCAGAGCACTTGCACCAAAGTTGCCTGAGGTCCAATGGGGGAGATGCTTATCAATAGGAATTGAGTACAAGAAAGAAGTGTTATAACACAAGCAGGATCTGAGCAGGCCTAAGAAGGGCATGGCCCCTCCTTCCATTTCCTACAAATAATATTTCTTCGGGAAACTGGTCATATCTGATCCCTGGTACAGCCCTTGGCAGGAAGTGGTAGTGTTTTCAAATGAAGTCATTAATCGAAATTTAATAGTGAGGGATTTCCAATGAAGTAGATAATAGGCAAACTACTTATGCTCGATGACTAAACACGCTCTACAGTGTTGGAGCCTGTATTCATTTATGAGGAACACCACAACAAAGTATCACAAATTGGGTAGTTTAAAGAATAAAAACGTATTTTCTCACAGTTCTGGAAGCTGGAAGTGTGAGCTCAAGGTGCTGGCAAGTTTGCTTTCTTCCAAGACCTTTCTCCTTGGCTTGCAGATGACGACCTCCTTGCTGCTCTTCACGTGGTCTTTCCTCTGTGTCTGTCTGTGTCCTAATCTCCTAGTCTCATAAAGACACTGGTTGTATTGCATCAGGGTCACTCCAGTGACCTAATAATCTTAATTAACTCTTTGAAGACCTTATCTCCAAATACAGCCACATTCTGAGGTGCTGGGGGTTAAGACTTCAACATATGCATTTGCCGGGGGACAGAGTTCAGTCCATAAAAGGGCCATATTGTGTGTATGCTGAAGTTAATACGGGGAGATGTGAAAGCAGGATCACTGCTCTAACTGGAATAGAATCAGGATGTGTATGAAAAGACAAACCAAAGTGGTATAACTCTAAGTGTAAAGGGGCAATACAGGGGTCTTGATTGACAGCTGTCTGGACCCTGGTCTTGTTTAATGCAATGCTGTCCTGCATCCTGGCTCCCGTGGCCTGGGATCTGGGGGACTGGCTGAGAGAGGAGGTTCAGAGGCAGCAGGGGCCCCACACTGGCTTGGGACAACAACCTCTTTCAGTCTTTACTCTCAGTCAGTTGGAGTTGTAAGATGCCTGTGACTTCAGTGAGGTCAATGACATTGTTATGACTTTGACAACAGAAGGGAACTCTGTTAAACAGCCTGAGATCACATGAATGCCTCTGTCACCTGATTTGGCTTCCCTGTTAATTGACTGAACGCAAAGCAAACTAAAACCTAGAGTTGGAGGCGCAAGAGGGAAGAGATAGGGGAACATATGTATATGTATAGCTGATTCACTTCGTTATAAAGCAGAAACTAACACACCATTGTAAAGCAATTATACTCCAATAAAGATGTTAAAAAAAACAAAAAAACCTAGAGTTGTTTTCCCCACGTACCTCTTCTAAGCTGTATCTCCCCTAAGCTTCACAATTATATTTCGGGGACTCTTTTCCTTCCTCTATCTTTTCCTTTCTTCCAGAACCTACCATGTGCGGGCATTGGGCTAAGCAATCTTCTAACATTCACAGCACCTCCTATAGGATACTGTTCAGCTCCTTCTGTCTATATCCACTGATATGGAATGATGGAGAAATGTGCTTTCCTGGAACTCCCAGCCATTGGCCCCAGTTCTGCCACCTGGGAAATCAGAGCTGAGATTGCCTTCCAAATGACCACCCTTCAGAACGGGAAGTGAAATTTCAAATCCTACTGACATCACCGTGCAGATCCTTTTAAGGGCCTCTTGCCCTTCTCCCCCACCTCTGCCATGCTTTCTTCCATCATTTTTTCAGTCCTTCCTTAAACATTAATTAAGCGGAATTTGTGCCAGAAACTCAGACTGCAGTGTAAAATAAGATTTCATTAAGCCAGAAGTTCCATGAAGGCAGGAGCCATGTCTAGCCTGTTTCCACTGTATCCACAGTGCCTATTCCAGTGCCCAACTCATAAAGGGGATTGGTCAATATTTGCTAATAGGAGACAGGAAAGAAAGCAGTTGGGAAGGCAGGAGGGCAGTCTCTGCCCTCAAGAAGCTTACTACATAGTCAGGGAACAGCAGGGGAACAAACAGTGTTTATCCACCGTGGTGGGTCTAAAATGCAGGCGTGTACACAGGACAGCAGCGCACCATGGAAAGAAGACCTATATCTGCCTGGGGAAGTCAGAAGACGCTTTACATGGAGAAGGTGATCCTTGGACTGACGTGAAGAATAACTAAACGTTTGCCAGAGGGAAAACTGGGATCTCAACAACAGAAGTAGGGCACGCACCAGAGCACAGAGACTTGCAACATCAAATAATGCGGAAACCACCAGTATGTCAGTGTTTAGTGAACCCCTGTTATGTGCCAGGCATGTTCCCCGTGCTTCAGGTATGAGAGATTACAGAGTCCCTGTTGCCACGTGAGTTTTAATTCCCAAAGCAGGAGAGGATCAAGGAAATCCGAGTTGTATTCCCACCTAGTCGTCGATCTGTTAATAACTTGTTATTCGTTATTCTTCCATTTTAAAAGGCACAGTCAACTGCACAGCTACTGAGTAATGCATCATAAAATAGCGAGTGAAAAAATAATTACATGTCTCTGAAACTGCTTGGTGGTTATCCTTGAAATATCAAATCACTGCGATGAATTACTTGGTAATATAACTTTTCTTTTTTTAATTTCATGTTAATGCTCCAATTTACTAGTCACAGAAATCCTGACATCACTACTGCACCAGCAGGGTGGATATTCTAAGCAGTTTTGACAATATAATAATGGTGATTACATGGATATTTGTTTCCATCAACTAAATAATAACACCTTGTCCCGAGAACCTAGGTTTTTTGGAAGAATCTCAAAACGCTTTATCAACAAGCATTATTTTTCAGGGGGGTGTGGGTCAAAGGCACCCAGGTCAGGGGGCTCACATTCCAGGTGGAGCATGAGGCCAGCGGTGGTTAAAGGAGGCCCTAGTCCAGGGGTGGAACTCAGGAGGAGCCAGTGGTTGCGACCCCACCAGCTTCACCTCACCAAGGAGCCTGGCAGCAGGGAATGTGGTCCCTGGACCAGAGGGCCTCAGGGCTAAGATTCTGCCCTGCACTGCCCCCGACAGGTCAGGAATTTGGGCCCCTACAATTTCTGAGAAGCCAGTATTAGAACTTAGTATAACAGGTAGGTAAGTTCCTGAAAGTCTGCTATGTCCCAAAAAGTCTGTGCCTGACATATTACTTTGGCAGTCCAACAAGCAAACAAACAAAATAACTCTCACCTTAAGTGCACAGCCTCGTTAGCAATTAAGGTAACATTAAGCAGAAGCAACTTCTAATTTACCACAGAGCACCTACTGAATAAGCAGTAACAAACAGATGCTGTCAGGGATGCAAAGAAACATGAGTTTACTTTGCGTAATCTTTCTGGAGAAAGGCAATTCAACGGGATTCATGAAACTATTTTCTTTGACTTATAAATTACTTCAAATTACTTCTAATGAAATCACATAAATGAAGGTCTGAGTACACTGCCTGGCACTTAGTAGGCTAGCAAGGAAACCATGTCTTCTTCCCTTTGGGTAATGCTTTAGCTCAGTCTCCTAGAAAATCAGCCTGAGACACAGCCTAAGTACTCATGTTTATCAGAGGATAAAATATCAGGGTAGCAAGAGGCAGGTGTTTTATTTTTTATTTATTTATTTAACATCTTTATTAGAGTATAATTGCTTTACAATGGTGTGTTAGTTTCTGCTTTATAACAAAGTGAATCAGCTATACATATACATATGTTCCCATATCTCTTCCCTCTTGTGTCTGCTTCCCTCACCCCCCCCCCCCCATCCCACCCCTCTAGGTGGTCACAAAGCACCGAGCTGATCTCCCTGTGCCATGCGGCTGCTTCCCACTAGCTATCTATTTTACGTTTGGCAGGTGTTTTAAAATGAAAGTTTTACTCTTATTCAGGTATGGTGAGGCCAACAGATCAGGAGATGACTGCCACAGTTTGTTACTCCCAGTTCCCAAGAGGAGGGACACACAGTGCCATGTAGTGGCACACGGCAGAGCACCAGGCTGGATCTGGGGGCAGAGGCAGTGGGGGTATCGGGGTAGGGGGCTTCATTGTGGTTTCTCAGGGGAGAAATGGGTGAGGGAGGGTGAGCAGGCTCAGGATTGGCTGCTGTGAATAACTTCAGTGAGCTGGGGCACAGGGGCTGTCTCTGGGTGTCGTACCTGGCCCTGGGTTGCGGAGAACCCGCCCAGAGGGTGGGCAGTAGGCCTGAGTATGAGAGCCTCATAGAGATGGAGGAAGCAGGGGGGGGCTCGGGATTGGTTGTTTGCGTAGGAAAGGTAAACTCACAAGTGAGTCATTTACCATCTCTGGGAGTTGGCTGACCCTGAAGGGGTCAGCAAGATCCCAGATGTCGAAGCATCAGAAACACTCATGGTTCACACAGGAAGAAAGAGTTTCCCTTTCTTGAGGTAAGAAAAATGGGACAAAAAGTACAAAGTGGGAAGTTACTGAGATAGATGTATTTTCACACACAAAAATGCAGGTGGATTCTGTCGTGTGGGATATCCCCAGACACCGTGGATTGGAATGATTTATTGGGGTGGGAAAAGAGAAGGATTTATTTGTTAGCACCTTCCCATCTCCTATCGCTCTATCTGCAAGGGTTACCCCCTGGGTATATACCTCTCCACTCCCAGGTCACATCACAAAGGCACTGAAGGGCAGAGGGCAAAAGGCTGTGAACCAGGAGACAGCCTGTCTGCTCCAGACCTGAAAACTCAGAAGAGGAACCCAAATGAAAAAGAAACTGCTGTGGGCTGAGCTGTGATTCCCCTAAAATTTATATGTTGAAGTCCTGACCCCAGGACCTAAGAATGTGTCTGTGTTTGGAGATAGAGTCTTGAAGTAATTAAGATAAGATGAGGTCAGGACGTCCCTGGTGGTCCAGTGGTTAAGACTCTGTGCTTCCAGTGCAGAGGGCGTGGGTTTGATCCCTGGTCAGGGAACTAAGATCCCACATGCTGCGGGGCGTGGCCAAAATAAATAAAATGTTAAAAAAAAAAAAAGGTGAGGTCATTAGCATGGGCCCTATCCAACATGACTGGCATCCTTAAAAGAGGAGATCAAGGCACAGATGGGCACAGAGTGAAGGTCACGTGAAGAGGCAGGGAGAAGACAACCATCGACAAGCCAAGGAGAGAGGGCGCAGAAGAAACCTACAAGCACCTTGATCTTGGACGTCTAGGCTCTGAAATTGTGAGGGGAAAAAAAAAGTACTGTTGTTTAAGCCACTGGGACTTGATTATGGCAGCCATGGAAGACATACAGAAGCCACTGTACAAACACACACACACAAGCTATGCAATTTACAACAGTAGACTCCAGAAAGGAGGATCATAGAGAAAATCTGGTAGAGCAAAATAATGAATAATAAATATCTAACCATTAAAATAAAAATTCTCTAGAGTAGGCAGACAATTGTGAGCATTGAATGATGGTGAATAAAGAAGGCAGAAGGGAAAATGGAATGTATATGCTGATTACAACTAGGTAAAATAAATGTAACTTTTTATGTTTATTAAGATCAGAAAAGATTTTGGAGTGATGGGAAGTTAATTCTTTTATCCCCACAAAATTGTTTTAATTAAACTACCTATATAATGATACTGCAGTTAAACACAGGCATACCTTGGAGATATTGTGGGTTTGGTTTCAGGCCACTGTGATAAAGTGAATATTGCAATAAAGAAAGTCACACAAATTTTTTGGTTTCCCAGTACATATAAAAGTAATACTTGGATGGACCTAGAGGTTATCGTACTAAGTGAAGTAAGTCAGACAGAGAAAGCCAAGTATCATGTGATTTCCCTTATATGTGAAATCTAAAAAATGATACAAATGAACTTACTTACAAAGTAGAAATAGACTCACAGACATAGAAAACAAACTTATGGTTACCAAAGGGAAAAGCGGGGGAGAGGGATAAATAAGGAGTTTGGGATTAACAGATACTCACTACTGTATAGATAAAAAAGATAAACACAAGGACCTACTGTATAGCACAGAGAGCTATATTCAGTATCTTGTAATAACGTATACTGGAAAAGAATCTGAAAAAGAATATATATAGGTATATGAATAACTGAATCACCTTGTGGTACACTGAAAACTAACACAACATAGTAAATCAACTATACTTCAATAGAAAAAAATTTTAAAATTTATGTTGGCACTATACTGTAGTCTATTAAGTGTGCAGTAACATTATATCTTAAAAAATGTACATAGCTTAATTTAAAAAATGCTTTATTGCTAAAAAATGCTAACCACCATCTGAGCCTTCAGCAAGTCATAACATTTTTGCAATAGTAACATCAAAAATCACTGATCACAGATCACCACGATAAATACAATAATAATGAAAAAGTTTGAAATATTGCAAGAATTCCCAAAATGTGAGACACGCACTGAGTGAGCAAGGGCTGTAGGAAAAATGGCGCTGACGCAGGGTTGCCACAAACCTTCAATTTGTAAAAAATGCAATATCTGTGAAGTGCAATAAAATGAAGCACAGTAAAATGAGATACGCCTGTAAATATGTATTATGTTCATTAAAAATTTTTTTTATTCTTTCTTCACACAGCTTTTACAGGAGAAAAATATGTTTAAGTCATACAGCCTTGCTAGGTCTGTTGAATACGCTGGTGTGTTGAGAAGGATTCTGAGGCTCTGTCTCAATTTAGCAGGGCAGCAATTTTCTGTGAGTGGCACAGGAGGGGGAAATGGCAACGCGTACCTGCCCTGGATGATCTTCAAAGGCCTGTTCAGCTTTTCCTCTGTGATTCTAAGATAACATCAATGAGTCTTTGCAGGTTAGAGTAAAACTGAGTTCAAGGCTGCTTATTGGCTAAATAAATAAGCAAAAAGGGTTATTTCTGGTGTGTGTCACACAAACTTGTGCATCCTTGTTCCAAGGCATATCTGGCTAGGGTTCTTATTGACATCCTGAGTAAATATCCTGCAGGCTTTTCATTAACTAGACTTTGTTTCTCATTTAGATTCAGATTTTTCTCTCCCAGGGATTAGGATCTCTAGTCACCAGACTGCTATTGTTTTCCCGGGTTGATATTATGCAGCTTAGCTCAAGTTTTTAAAACTAAAGTCGATAATATAAAAACAAACAACCAAGAAAACCTGAAATCTCTCACCTAACTCTCACTTGAATGTGTTTTTTGAGTTATCTGAAAACAGAAGTCAGTACGACCACTTCTGTAGCCGTTTGCTGTTTGCAAAGCATTTCCCCATGCGTTTGATCTTCACATACCCACCTCCGAGAAAGGCAGAGTCATTATTCCCCATTTACAGCGGGGTCTTGTCATTATCCCCGGGGACCACACAACTACATTCTTTAACTGGACTTGGGTCTGGCTGACTCCAGCTTCAGGCTCTTCACAGCTCGTAGTGTGGTGTCTCTGCTTCTAACTATAATGACACCTGGCTGACGCTAGCCCAAATTCAGTCCCAACGCGTTCCTTGTGAAGTGCTGAACCAACCAGTTTCCCCTCCGCTGAGACGTGTCAGCTCTCATGCCTTCTTCACCATTCCCTCACTGACTCAGAATTTCTACAGGGCATCTCCAGTGGGTCTGTTTGCCCTCCATGCCCTCAGTCCCGGGGAGTTTTGGGACTAGGGCTTTCCCAGCAAGTGAGATTTTTCACTGCTAAAACCGGGAAAGTCCTGTCAAGCTGGTCACCTGCCTGAGAAGGACTTTAGCATCCTTCAGGTGGGGAGGAGAGGACAACATAGTGGATGGGGCCCAGGATGCTCTCTTGGCCAGCTTACAGCGCTGCCAACCGTCTAGCAGGATGGTCTGGAGTTCACTTAGAGATCACCGAGTCCCATCCTCTTGTTTAACTGGAGAGGTCCCGAGGCTCTAAGAGAAGGGCTTTCCCCAGGGTGTCCCAGCTTGTGAGTGGCAGACAAAGGAGCCAGCCCAGGGCTCCTGAGTCCATTCCTTATAACAATGGAAGCTTGGATACACTTCTGCCGTTTGCTTGCACTTCCTCATTTAAGTCTCCCACTCCTGTGAGATAGGCATTCCTCTCTAACTCATTTCTACTCAATTTATGAGGAAACCAAGACTCGGAGAGATGGGATCATTTGCCCAATGTCACACTGCTTCAAAGTGTCAGAGATGCAGCTGTTAGCCCAAGGCTTGTTCTGCTGTAATCTCCATAGCGACGAGCTACACACTGCAGAGTTTACACTGTGCGAAGTCCTACAGGAAACGCTTTAGATTATTTCACATAGGAGGACTGCCCAGCAGAACTGAGAGCTAAATGAATGGTTGGTGTTTTAGATCACTGGATTGTGTGTGGTGTGTCATACAGCAAAACCTAATTGATGCAGTGCATTAACTCACTGGTTTCTAACAGTAACTCTGCACTGGCTGTTAATAGTTGACTCTTGTCAAATGAGGAATCTAAAACATAATAGAGGGAAAATGACTGGAAAGTGGCCGAATTGGGATTAGACCCATGTCTGTGTCACCCCAGAGTCAGTACTTTCATCAGTGTGACAGACAAAAAATTTGACCTCCAAAGATGTCCACATGCTAATCCCCAGAACCTATGAATTAAGGTTCCAAATAGAATTAAGGTTGCTGAGCAGCTGGACTTAAAATAGAGAAATTACCTTAGATTATCCAAGTGTAATCTTGAAGGTCCTTAAAAAGGGAAGAGAGAGACAGAACAGGCAAATCTGAGAAGGTGTGACTACAGTAAAAAGGCACAGAGAGATGAAACGTGGCTGGACTTGAAGATGGAGAAAGGGGGTCAGGAGATGAGGAATGTGGGAAAAAGCCTCTAGAAGCTGGAAAAGGCCAGGAAGCAGATTCCACCCCAGAGCTTTCAGAAAGGAGAGCAGCCACGCCACGCCGTGATTTTAGCCTAGCAAGACCCACATCAGACTGCTAGCCTCTAGAATTAAAATAGTAAATGAGTGTAGTTTTAAGCCACCAAGTTTGTGGTACTTTGTCACAGCGGCAACAAGAAACTCAAACAACTGCTGTAGTCTACACCCTCCACACTTGGCTGTTCTCCTGGGTCTGAGCTGTGTTCATGTTCGCCCCCTCATGGTGCCAATCATACTGGGGGGGGAGCTCCAAAAAGTACTGAAGTACTAATTATGGCCATTTATTGAGTACATACAGTGTTCTAGGCACCAAGCTGAGTGTTTTATAAAAATATTTTATTGAATTACCATAACTGTGGTATGGCTACTCCATTCTACTAGCGTGAAAACGGAGGCTCAGAGAGGTCAAGCCTTTGCCTAAGGTCATACGGCTAGAAGTCATCCGGGGAGGATGCGAACCTCTGTCTGTTAGCTCCACAGCCTCCCCCTTTCAGTCTACTGCGCTGACAGCAACGTTGCTGTTTGTGGAATTAAAGTGAGAAAGAATTTGAAAAACCTAGTGAGAAAATTTCATTAATTTGGAGAAATGGTACCTAGGGAACTAATGTTCCTCATTAACTCCTCCCTCCCTTCCCTTCCCTCCCTTTTTCACTTCTTTCTCTCCGCCCTTCCACACACATCTACTGAACCCCTGTCCTGGGATATGAGGACAAATAAGACACAGCCCCTGCCCCGAGGAGCTCCCACATAGCAGAGGAGTTGAGACACAGGCACACACAGTACCTGGGGAGGCTGCTGCCATGAGAGAGGAAAGTCCTGTTCACCCCGGGAATCGGCTAGAAGAGAGAAGTGACATTTGAGCCCTGGATCTGCAGGTAGCCAGGCTGTGTTCCAGGCTTTTTACTGTTGTAACTTGACTCCAACTCTTTACTCCTCTGAGCTTCATTCATTCAAACAATAGTTTTCAAGCACTTATTATATACCAGGCAGTGAGCGAGGCAGATGCCACGCATCAGACAAGAAAGACAAGTGTGAGGGGTCTCATAAAACTGCTCCTGTGAAGTCCTGGAGGAGGAGAGCTGACCTGGCGGGGGCCAGCGAAGACCCTCTGAGATCTGCGGATGTGCTGAGACCTGAGGGGTCAGAGCTGGACAGGGGAGGCGGCCACGGTGGTCGAAGGAAGTCCGGGCAGATGGAAGGCCCGGAAACAGGTGGAAACCTGGTAGGTGCGAGGATTGGAAGAATCCTGTTGGCAGGGTCTAACCAAA
The DNA here is from genome assembly GCF_008692025.1 of Phocoena sinus. Lineage (NCBI taxonomy): Eukaryota > Metazoa > Chordata > Mammalia > Artiodactyla > Phocoenidae > Phocoena > Phocoena sinus. The sequence continues at coordinate 72,797,845 of NC_045779.1, read as the reverse complement.
AGACACTTGTAAACTGGAGCTGATGGCCCTTTCATGGAGCTGCAGGATTGATTACCTGAGATAATGTGTGAAAGAGACATGCTTTCCTGATAACCTGTATGCGTTTTTATTTTAGCATTTATGAGGTACTAATTGTTATCACTAATTTTTTCTCCCCACTAGATGAAAGCTCCTGAGGATATACCGATTAGGATAAAAAGTTAGGTTTCTGTAGCAAAAAGACCCAATAAAAACACGTGATTTAAAGACCAACACCTCTGTTTCTCTGTCACTCAGCAGTTCTGAGGTGAGCCGCCCAAGAATAGGAGGCAGCCCTTGTCCACTCGTCATTCCAGGGTCCAGGTTCCTCCCCTTCTGGGGCCCCTCCTTCCCCTGCCACATAGAGGACCTGAGTCACCAATCAACTGGTGGGAAGTGGCCAGAGGCGGACCCTGAGAGCATCTGATGTTAGTGGTTTATCTGGGAGGAGTGGAGAAGAGAGACCAGGAAGACTAGGCAGGTAACACTGGGTGTACCATCTATTCATCTACCACTGTGTGGGATGCAGTGCATCCCACAGAAGGGCTCTTGGAGCTCGCATGAAACACGTATCTTGGAGTTTTCTCACACAAGGGCCCAGGGTGCTGGGGTACTGACACACCAACTCCTTCTGGCCATTGGTTGAGAGCTACTCCCAGAACATGCAAACTCCCTAGCACTTCTGCCTTCCGTGCCAGCAGGAAAGAGGGCTCCAGCAGCAAGGAAAATCTCTCAGGAAAAGAAATGCAGATGCTGGCAGTTGGAAGGGAGGCAGTATGAACAGAAAAGATAAAGGGAAGAGATAGGGGCGGGGCTCTCACAGCATCCGCCACACTGGGTAACGAGCAGTGTTTGCCAGAAAGAGAACGGCAACATTGTGGTCCCCTCCTTACATCCCTGAGCATCCTCTAGGTCGTAACAAATGCTCAATGAATGTTTATAGAATGAACAAGGTAAATGAGTGATAGGTAAGTACATTAATATGTCCTGTGATGATTTACTTATTCCCATGGTGGAAGAGAACAAAGATCTACAGCCATGGCCATAGCTACTTCTATATCTGTATCTATGTCTATGTCTATATATCTATATCTATATATTTATTGATCTAGATACAGGTACAGATATAGATTGATAAATAATATGTGTGTGCATACATATGCATCTCTAGAACTGTGCCAGGCACTCTGTGTGTGTTTGTGTGTATATATATACATATGTATGTATGTGTGTATATATATGTGTGTGTATATATATATATATATACACATATATGTGTGTGTGTGTGTGTGTGTGTGTATGTTTAATTTTCACAACAAAATTATGGAAGGTGAATTTTCCTGCATGTATTGATGTGGAAACTGAGACAAAGAAAGGCCACGTCACTTGCCCAAGGTTGCACGTTTAGTTAGAAAACAGCAGAGCAATCGAACACAGCTCAGTTGGACTATTAAGCAGGGGCTCCTCCGGCTGCATCCTTCCACATTCCTTTCTCTATCACCCAATGGCATTAGCCAAACCATCAAGCTGATTTGAGTTTTGAGAACTTCTCTTTGAAGGGAATTTTCAAACCTGATGTTTCTACAGAGACCTGTAGAAGGATCCTCACAATTGACTTATCAACCTGGATAGATAGTGTTTGCTACAATCCCAGTTGAGAGAAAATTAAAAAACAGGTTATTTTATGTGCTGACTACATTTCTAAGAGATCTAATTAAAACAGGACAACAGCAGAACTCTGATTAAAGAATGCTGTATGAAAAGTGTGTCTACTTGAATGAATCAAGAATAGATAAAGGTAATAAAGATTTATTCCAGAGAGATGGGGGAGGGAGAGAGGAAGGGAGAGACAGAGAGAGAGACAGGGAGAGAGAAAGACAGAGACACACAGAGAGAGGTGGAAACTGTTCATAGAAGAGGGTCTGGTGTTGGAGAGTTATTTGAAGCCATGGGTATCTGCTGGCAGATTCTATTAAAAGGTTTTGAGGGTTTAAAAAAATAGCACTACTTTTCCCTAAAGGTTAAAAGACCAATAACAGTAAAGCAATTTCTACTTGGTGAAATAAAACTGCAAGATCCATTTCACACAAGACTCAGGGAAAGAAGTGTCTGGTTCATCCAAGAGTCATATTGGGTGTGGGTTGGAAATCGAAGGCTCTTTCTGACCCCAACCAAGAGCATCTTTCCCTGGCTGAAGCAGGTTGGGGTAGACCAGCTCCTACAGGAACAGCATTGCAGGGAGCCATGCTCGCCCAGCCCTGACCTACATGCCATACAAGACGATTCCTAAAATTCAACCAGCATTTACTGTTCAGCTCTTATTTTCCAGAGCTGGTGCTGGATGCTTTCAAATGCATAGTTTAAATTATGTAATCATATCAGCAACCCTGTCAAGTGAGCTGACTTTGATGGTGGAGGAAGAGCCAGGAGCCCAGGAATGTCGCTGTAGAAGCCGGAAATGCAAGGAAACGGATGCTTCCCTAGCCTCTGGAGGGAGTGTAGCCCACTGACACTGATCTCCACCTAGTAAGGCTGATTTCATAATTCTGACCTCCAGATCGATAAGAGATTCCACGTGTGTTGTTGTAACCACCAAGTCTGTGGTCGTTTGTCACAACAGCCATCGGGAACTAGTAAGCGTGTCTTAGCCAACAGTGCACAGCCGGGAAACAGAACAGGTTTTGAGCCCAGGTCTTTTGACTCCAAACCTGGTACTGCTCCTATCACGACTTGCTGCTTCCTGCTGGGTGCTCTGTGCCACTCTCACTGACACCATTCAGATTCCTACAGAGCCTCTTCTCTGACACAGCGATTTCCAAACTTGACTCTGCGTCAGCTCTCCTGGGCCCTCTGTAATGAAATGCAGAGTCCCTGGACCCAAAGATTGAGAGGAGCCCTACAACTCTGTATTTTTAAATAGGGGAATCTGCTGCAGGTTCTACGATCCAATCTGGGAATCACTGCTCTAGAACTTTTTATTTCTAAAATGTATTTGATACACAGATTCACAGGGAGAAAATATAAAATCACCTCTTTATCTTCCTTTGAACACATGAACACTTGAATGGAGGGCTGATTTTGGGGGAGGCTGCTATGTGGGAAGAATTTCTAGTTAACAACACACTCGCCTTCACACCACTCCTGGGATGGAGGGAGTGTGATACGTCTATTACTGATGGGAAACCAAGGCTCATTCAGGCGACTTGTGACAAAGACCTTCTTCTTGACCAAACTCTAGACAGGCTCCTCTGCGCCTGACTAGGACCCATCCTTGGGCATTGTCCTCAAGGGTCCAATTTCAGCAAGAATCCTGCTAAGTCAGTTTAGCCGGATCTCCTCTTCTCCGTATCTGATCACTCGCAATATGTGATTCCCTTCCTCCTCGCCACCCGTTCCCCAGGTAGCATCCGACCACTGACCTGTCTTCAGCAAGAATCCTGTTAGGCCAGTTAGCCAGAATTACCTGCTGATCCCCACCTCCCCCCACTCCTGGGCTATAAAATTCCTACTTTTCCTTGTTGTATTCAGAGATGAGCCCAATCTCTCTCCCCTACTGTAAAACCCCACTGCAGTGGTCCCTACAGCTATCATGACTGTCCTAAATGCAGGACAGCCTTAGCATCTTGACAAGTGTCATTAATGAGTTTTCTTTAACACTTGCTGTATATGTGCTCAGTGGCTGCTGTAACAAAATACTACGAACTGGGTGGATGACAGCAACAAGACTTTATTGGCTCACAGTTTTGGAGGCTACGGGTCCTAAATCAAGGTGTCAGGAGAGCCATACTCCTGAAGAAACCTGCAAGGGAAAAGTATGACACCTTCTGGATGCTAGTAATCCTTGGTTTTCTTTGGCTTGTAGAGGCATCCCTCCAATCTCTGCCTCTGTTGTCACACAGTCATCTTTTTCCTGTGTGTCTCTGTGTCTCTTCACTTTTTATCAGGACACCAGTCATACTGGATTAAGAGCCCTCCTTATTTCAGTATGACCTCATCTTAATTTAACTAATTATATCAGCAACCACCCTATTTCCAAACAAAGTCATATGGAAGTACTGGTGGCTAGGAGTTCAATGTATCTTTTGGGGGGGGGGGGACACAATTCAACCCAGAACTCTTGCCAAAGCCATTTGGCTGGTAAATGGCAGCAGTGGGCTCAAATACAGATCTGGCTCTTTTCTCTTCACCCGCCTTGATGGAGTCTGCATATGAATAAGTGCGTGAACAAGTCTCATGGCTTTTCTGTGCCTTCCTAAGTCCTTCCAGTAGAGTTCCTGGCACTTGTAAGTCTTCCAGGTACTTTCCCTTGGGAGCACTATTTTGCTCCACTGAGCACAAGTCAGAGGGAGCTCACATCCGCAGTTCTCTTCTCCACATTCCAAAAGGCTCAGACACTTTCTTTCCATTCCATGCTGTGTGCAATTGTTCCTCAAGGTGCAGAAGAGGGGCCCTTCTATTGAAATGGATCGGATTCTACCTGGGAACTGTTATGTCTCTTGCTCTTTTGGATAATCTCTGCTGTAAATTAACTACTCCTATCCTAGGCCCATGTTTTTCTATTGGGTCGTTGGCATTTTTCATATTAATTTGTAAAAGCTCTTTCTGCATTAACCTTTATCTATCATGGGAATTGCAGATACTTCTACCAATCTCTCATTTGTCTTCTGACTTTGTTTTTTACTCTCTTGTCGTGCAAAAATCTCAAGTCTTCTGTGGTCCATGTGTATTCTTTCCTTCCTTTACAGTTTCTGGGCTTTCTGTCTTGCTTAGAAAGTTCTCTCAGACCCCTTGGTGACACTTATGTCCTCCTCAATATCTCATATTTTTTGTTGCCTCGAATTATTTTTACTGTTATGCTCAAAGAGAATATGTAAATGATTGGGGGTCTGGTGATTCCACTAACTGTATCAGTTGTGCTGAAGTCTGTTTAGTTCATCTGTGCACTCCTGCATAATTTCTGGGTTTCAGGGAAGTTGAAGTAAAATGTGTTTGGACAGAAGAGGAGGACAGTCATTGTTCTTCCCTTTTCTACTCATATTTCCCTTTGGTAAAGCTTGAGATGCGCTATTGGACAAATCTATACAATTATATGTGCACGCACATATACGTATGTATATATATGTCAGAGACTGCTATGTGTTCATCAAAACACATACTTATCCCACACCAGAAGGTGGGAGATAAACTCCATGAAGACTTTGGTGACTGCCACATTGGTGAAATTAGGTGAAAAAAGGTGTCTAACCACGTGGGGCACGTCACAAGCTGTAAGGCACGTTACTGTACCTTGAGTTCCCTGCAAGTAAAAGTTGGGCACAGTGCTTGACGGGCCGCTTTGGATTTGGAAGGCAGCACATACCACATTTGGGAATACTGTTCCGACAGTTTATTGATGACTAGGAAGGCTGCACGTTTTGATTGGGGCCAAAAGCAAGAGGCCAAAAGCAACCTCTGCAACAGGATCAGACTATGGTAAAGGCTGCTCTGACATGGAGCTATACAACCAGGCAGAGCTTACGGGGTGTCAGATCTACTGAGGCAGACACAAATGCTGTGTGGAGGGTTTGGCAATTTCAGTAGAGGAACCACAGAGCAGACCTTTAGGTTTCTGGATCAAAACCATACTTTATCACAGAGAATTATACACTGATCAGAAAGAAGCTCCTAATCATGGTGTATCAAGTGATTATGTAATTGGAACTGCCCACCAAGAGCTGGGTGTTGTCAGGTCTACCAGGTCGGAAGTTGGGCGTATACAGCAATAACCCATCACATGATGAAAATGTCCCATGCTAGATCAAGCCCAAGCAGACCTGCCAGGTGCAGGTCAGTGACATGAAAAGATGACCCTGACCCTCTGTCACCTACCTCTGTTGCATCAGAACCTCCCCCACCACTCACACCTGTGGCCTCTTATAAAGCTCCTTATGACCAGTGATGGATTAGAAAAATCTCAGTCCTGGTTCTTGGATGGTCCAGCACAATTTGTTAGCGTGCTGACCGTGGTCTGCTGCCGTACTCTAGTCCCACTCAGGAGTGTTGGTGAAAGACAGTGGCAGGGAGAAATCTCAGCACACAGATGTCTGAGCACACGTAATCCTCAACTTTGGGTGGGGGCAGAAGTGGTCTGAGGGAAGAATACATACAGCGATGAATGGATTAACAGGTTGGTCAGAGACCTAAGAGGAACATAATTGGAAGACTGGAGACGAGGAAGTCCAGGAAAGAGGTGTGTGGACAGACCCCCATAGGAGCAAGTAAAAAAAGCATTGGTCCTATTGCTAGAGTCACCGTCACTCCCAGAAGACCTCTTGGGCAATTTTTTTAACCTCTCAAACCTACAACTCTTGGCTCTGCTGGACTAGCTGTCTTAGTTCCCAAGAGATGGATGTTTCTGCCAGGCAACACAGGAAGGGTTCTACTGAGCCTAAAGGTATGGTTGCTGCCTGGCTGTGCTGGACTCTGTATGCCAGTATACAAGAAGGGAAAAAAAAAAGAGTTACTCTATTTGCATGGGTAAATGACGTGAGGTCCTGAGGCTCCTGCCTATAATGAGAACGGAGAGATAATAGTATGGAACACGGCAGATTCTCTGGAGGGCTTATTGTTGCTTCCATGCCCATTGGTAACTGAAAGGGCAATTCATCAGCCATGGAGCAACAAGGGCATTGTAATGAGGGGCTCAGATACCTCAGTGAGTTACCTTATCGGGAAAGAAACTTACACTAGTAGAAGTACTGGCTAAGGTTGAGGACAATCTCAGATGAGTGGTAGAGGAGGGAGACGGGGAATATCCAGGGCACAACTTTGCTAGTAAGTGACGGAACAAAGTAGACACAATGCGTGGCAAGAGTAGACCTGGGTGGTGCACAGGATGGACTGTAGCAGGTGCCCAGCTCATTTCCCCTTAGCTAAGAGGTCACCTGAAGCTCTATGGACAAATCTCATACATGCAAAACCTTCCTCCTCCGGCATCCGCATCTCTGCCTGGGAGCTTTCTCTGGCTACAGGAGCTTGCTAGGCTCAAGATGACTGTAAATGTCAGGGAGTTAACGTTCCCCAGGAGCAACCACCTCGGGATGATGGGCAGGAGTCGATGGGGTGGGCTCTACATAGTCTCAGAGGGTCTTCAGCAGGTGAGCCCCAGAAGCCATCAGTGGTAGTCCACTCGACGCACTCTTAACTGCGTTTCCTCCATTCCCTGTCTTCCCTTCACGTCCCATCACTCTGCTTCCCAGGATCTCCTTCCGCATAATCCGTATGCACCAAATCCTCATCTTAGTGTATACTTTTGGGGGAATCTCAGCTAAGACTCTTAGTCAATGGACAATAAATGCTAGTTCTTCTTCTATACATGTTAGAAGCTCATTTATGATTTAGAAAGAAAGACAAGTTTATTATATTTCAGATGCTACCAAGTTCCAAACCACAATGACTATCAGAGAGGCTAAAAGAACAGAGAAGAATGCAAATTTGGAAGCAAATGAGATGAGATTTAATATAGATAAATGTAAGATAATGTACCTGGGAAAAGTCTCAATCAGCATTAATTTAAAGTGGGAGCCTGCAATTTGTGAAATAATCATACTGCCAAAAAGCTGAGGATAATAATGTATAATAAATTATAAATTGAGCAATGTGCTGCTTATTAGAAAAACCAAGTCCACCATCTTGCAGGCTGGAGGTAAAATATGATCAGATGTAGTCACGTCATGCCAGGACCCTTCCTGGGACAGAGCTAGAAATCAAGGGTGATTTCTAGCTAGTCAAGGTAGAGTGGGGAAGCAAAGTTAGGAATGAGACATGGGATTCAGCTGAGTCTATGGGGGTGTTCTGGACTTACGGGGTTGAGATCAAAAGCTGTGGAAGCAATCCAACATCAGACAGAGCACGGGGATTAAGACCAGAGATCAGCTGAAGGTCCTCAGCCAGGCAGAGGGTCAGGGCAGCAGAGACATGGCATCAGTGATAGAGATCTTGAAACTAAGGTTACTCTGACTTCACCTTTAAGACTTTAGTCACTGAGTGTCAGTATAGGGATGAATCCCCCAGAGATGCTGACCTTCCCCCACACAGCCTCATGTCAGTTGAGATTCCATTTGGCTGCAAGTAAGGGAAAGCTGGACACAGTGGTTTTTGTAAGTATATACCTTGCTTTTTTCATGAACTAGCACGTGTGGAGGCTGTATATTGCTGGCACTGGGAGGAAAACGCTGATGCCACCTGCTTATTTCTTTTGCGTCAGATGAAAAAGCACGTGCTGAGTAGAAGCAATCACGTGAACAAACACACAGACACATGTAAGAGAATGGCATGGGCAGCAATCACATTTAGCCACCTACCCAATATACCCTGTCCCTTTCTTCCTTCATAATCAAAGCCTAGTTTGGTTTGGAAGCAACATGATCATCTGTAGAGAAACACTTGCTTTCCTCAGCATCCACTGATCTATGAGAATTAATCAAAAATCTTCCCTCTGATAACATTTTTTCCCTTATGAAACACAAGTATGTATATGGCATCACTGTTTCCCCTTACCCTTTCTTTCTGGCTTGAACAAGCGTGTGGTGCCTAACATTGTGGCAAGCCATCTTGTGTCCAAGATGAGCTCAAAGACCTCCATCCTTTAGGTTCTAACTTCAGCATCACCTTTTCAGACAGGCTTCCCTGACCACCTTCGCATGGACCCTCATTCCATGCTTCTTTGTATCTCTTCCTTTGCTAGTTCCTTCACTGAATTTATTTCAAGCGGAAAAAATTTATTTTTCAGTAATATGACCTCTATTAATATTTTTCTCTCTCCTGTTAAAATGTAAGCAGCTCCTTGAAGTCAGGGGCGGTGCTAGGCACAGAGTGGCAGCTAATAAATCACTGTTAGATATGCAAACTCATGAAGGCAGGAGCTCTCATTTCCAAGCCCCTCCCTTTCCAGTTCAGCCCCCAGGATTGGCTGCCTCGTTTGGAAGGGGGACTTTGCGACCTGCCTTTGCCACAGCACAGCTGTGGGACCTTCAGTTTTCTATCCAATCAGTAAGGGCGGTGGGACCCAATCAACTCCGAGGTCCTTTTTAATCGAACAACTGATACGCTGGTCCCTAACATTTCTAGGTTTTTCTTCTGATTGTAGAGTTTTTAAGACATTTTTGATCATGACCTACCAGCAGTAATAAATTTTACACCACAACTGACCACGTTTACTCGGTCAGGAACTGTATTGCCTTATGTTTGAAAAGCACTAACTTGTTTACAAGACCTGTTAATGGTTTGTAATCTGAAGTTTGAAAAACTCAAGATATTTCTGTCCCATGCAATCCCCTATTAAACTATGTCTTACTTGGGAAAATATTTTTAGCGATGATATTATTAATAATACATGAGACAATATTCTTATATATTATTATATAATATATAGCATGAATTAGAAGATATAATAAAATGTAATAATAATAAGTTATAAATCTAACGTGTGTACAGCTCTTTGGAGCACACAGATTACCATCACACAGAGTAGCTCATTTATTTACTGTGTCAACTCTCTAATGAGGGCAGACTCACTTTTCATATGAGAAAACTAGCTCAGAGGACAAATAATATACCTAAGAACACTTTGCAGGCTAGTGCCAGAGCCAGGGCTCAAACCAGGATTTTAAACTCCTTATTCAGACCTCTTTCTCTTCATTAAATGCCAATTAAGGATGCAGATACCTAAGACGAATCCCTTCTGTCAGGCTGGCCACTGTCTCTCTCTGCTGTAGCATCCTCTCGGGCTCAGTTCATTTCATTGTAAGCTCCGGAAGTCAGGACAGGGACCCTGAAGGAATCAAGAAGCATGCACAGGCTCGTCCCAGATGCCTGAAACACTTCATCACAGAGATCTCAACCCAGGCTCTGCCACATATTTATTGCATGGCCTGTAGCAAGCTATTTGACTTCTCTGAGACTTAGTTTCCTCATCTGTACATGGGGGATGATTCCCATGGTTCTACCAGCTTCAGGGACTTGCTGTGAAAGTGCTTGTGGAGATCCTTAGGCAGTGCGAGCCTCTGGATCTTTTCAAGAATCTTCCCTCTGCCGGGGATGGCTGCCCTTCTGCTTGGCACAAACTAGACGTTACTTATACCTCATTCACACGTCTCCTCTTGGGCACTCCTGTGTCTTATTCTAACTTTGATTACAGCTCTTGCCGTGTCCCATTAACACGTGCTTCCCGTACATCACACAGTGCTTAGATATAGTGGGTGCTCATTCATTCATTTCAAAGCAACGTTCCTTGTACTCTACGTTCTAGACCTGGGCTACGCTCTGAGTAGTTATCCAATAGCAAGCTTAAATGCCTGGGAGGATATCAGTATTTTCATCATTTGCCAATTATGTGGGAGGAATCACAACACATACTCCACAAAGAAAGTGTTACATAATGTTCTCCTAGTGGTTGAGGGCTTTCAGTGGGACCCATATGGATCGTGGTATCCACAGCAAATGTTACTCATCCCTGTGCATGGTGGCATAAGGAATGATCTGTGGAATTACAAGCAGAATTTTGTAGTCAGGTGGCTGCAGACGGTGCGGTGCTCAGTGAGGTCGTCATCTAGGGAGAGAGAAAGGGCCACCTGTTTTATCTATGTGCTGGCGAAGACTTTCCAAATGTAGAAAGTGTTACTCTGATACTGCTTCTCAATCAGCAGGGGTGCATGGGGCATGAAGGATTCTTCAGGAGATACTAAGTACTGCAGAAACAAGAGTGAGCGCTCTGAAGTCAGATGAAGCAAGTGGAACAGGGATAGGAGGTAAGGTCAAAGAAAGACCAGGGAGTCAGTGTGTGTGGACAGAACCAGCTGAAACCAGGGGTACAATGAACGGTTTCACTTAAATCACTGAATGTTCTGGAGCAGGGGCGGCAGGGGAGGGATGGAAACAGGGAGATCGCTGTCATCGGAGAAAGAGGTGGCTTGAAATAGGATCTGGCAGTGGAGGGGTTAGATCCGAGGTTATTTTTTGGAGGTAGAGACATCAGGATTTGGTGGTGGGTTGAACGGAGTTTGAGGGCCAGGGAGAACATGAGGGCATCTTCTAAGTGTTTGGTCTGAGCTGTTGAGTGGATGCTGATGCCATTTACGGAAACAGGAAAGACTAGAGGGAAACAGATTGTGAAAGAAAACAGAGTCCTCTTGGAATTCATGTTAAATTCGAGATGTGGGTCAGACATTTGCGTAGGCAGTGTGGAGCAGACAGGAGTGGTAAGGACCAGAGACAGAGTTTACTTCAGTCCACGGATGGTCTAAGAAGGCACCATGCAATAAGGAATGTTACATATGTCTTGCTATCCACCACCAACATGCAAAGCCATGCTGTTGTGTCCCAGCGCTGCCGCTTAGCAGCCATGTGCCCTTGGGCACATTTCTTCACCCCTTTACATTCACAAAATAAGAATAAGCACACATATCTCCTAGGGCAATTGTGGAAATTAAAAGGGATAATGTATATAATGTCGAGTGCGGTGCCTGGCCAGCTGGAAGCACTATATCAATAGTTGCTATTAGTGGGGCTTCCCTGGTGGCGCAATGGTTAAGAATCTGTCTGCCAATGCAGGGGACACAGGTTCAAGCCCCGGTCCGGGAAGATCCCACGTGCCGTGGAGCAACTAAGCCCGTGTGCCATAACCACTGAGCCTGCGCTCTAGGGCCCATGAGCCACAACTACTGAGCCCACGTGCCACAACTACTGAAGCTCGTGTGCCTAGAGCCCATGCTCTGCAACGAGAAGCCACCACAATGAAAAGCCCATGCACCCCAACGAAGAGTAGCCCCTGCTCGCCGCAACTACAGAAAAGCCCCAGTGCAGCAACGAAGACCCAACGAAGCCAAAAATAAACAAATAAATAAAATAATAAATAAATTTATTTTAAAAAAATAGTTGCTATTAGTAATATTAATACAAATCAGTTATCTATGAGTAAGATCAGCTGTCCTGAAATATCGTGCTTAAAGAAATTCAGTATTCAAACAGAATGGACTCAACTCTGCAGAGAGGCAAGAGGTATTCGCGACTCTCCTCCCCCTTCCCCAGGGAATGTCAAAGATCTGGCTTTATTTAAAGGTAGAGTAGGTTAAGAGGCCAGACACTTGCATAAAAACTTCCCTTTTTTCTCTTTTTCCCTCCACATAATTGCAGCAGAATACCTCTGCTGTCCTCATATTGTATCGCATACAGCCTTTCAAGGTCCTGGCTAAGGAGCCAGACTACTTGGTACCTAAAAGTTAAGCAAAATAAGATGTCTGAAAGCCAGAGAGGCTGATCTCGGCTCCAGAAAGTACAAGCTGGACAGAAATATTTGGGATCTGATGTGGAGACGCTCATCACATCTGAAATCTGAGATGAGACCCCCCCCCCCCCCGTCCCCGAAAAAAGACTTCATGAACCAGGAGAAGAGGTCAGAACTGGCTCCTTGGAGGAGGCTGGAGATATCCAGCCTGTGCCAGATGGGGGTCCTGTTTCCCCCAGGCTCTCCCCTTCCTCAGGCTCTGCCAGCCAGACCTGCAATCATCTGTTATTTATTTCTTTAATTGCTTCAATTAGGAAATGTACTAAAATGTCCAGAGAATAATAAACAAAAACTCTCCGTCCAGATATTTGCATCATAAATTATTCAACAGTAGAAGAAATGAAACATAAAATGGAAGTCCCTTCACTCCACTCTCCTTCTCTCCTGACGAAATCATGACCTAAAAATTGTGCACATCTGATCAAACCATGTTTTGATCTTTGGACTATCCATATATAGCTCCACAAGCCAAACATATTTTTGTTTTGTGTATATTAAAGCACTTACATATATGTTTTCATGGTCATATGAATCTTTTTGTAATTTGCTTTTCTCATTCAACATTACGTTGATAAATATGTTTTGTTCATTGATTATAATTGCTGGGCATCTAATTTCACAATTAGACGCAATTTCTATATTGATGTGTAGGTAGGTTCTTTTTTCACTCGCTGTCTCAAACAATGCCGGCTTGACCACCCTGGGCATGACCAGCACACCTGCCGGCATCTCCCCAGGGCATTCTGACAGCAGACTTGCAGCGTAGAGGAGCCTGCCTCTCTTTGACGTTAGCAGATAGTACCTGACTGCTTTCCTAATGGGTTCCTTAATTTACATCACCGCCAGTGATTATGAAAATTCTTGCACCTCCACAGTCTACAACTATGAGTTTTTTACTAGCGTGCTGAGTGGGAAAGGTATCTCCTTGTTGTTTTCATTTTATTTCTCTGATTGGTGGGATGCACCCTTTTCCAGATCCCCATTCATCAAAGTCTCCCTGGCTGGGTTTTTAATTGCCTGTAGCCAAATGTCATTCCTAAGGAAGGGAGGCATTTTTGACCAGCATTAACTGACTTCCCAGGAAACCCCTGAAGCTCAAGTGGGAGAGGGGGAGTCTCAAAGGACAAACATCATCAGCTTGACGATTTTGCCCAGGGATCTAAGGAATCTTCTAATTTAACCTAATACCCCATTGTCCAAGATCAAACCTAACAAAACTATATTCTCCAAAGTTGGATCTGTTCTACTTCTGACACGTGTCTCCTCCCCACTGCTTACCTCCGTGCGGCATGCTTGAGGAACTCTCTGAGCTCGGGCATCTCGCCCAAAACTTCTAAAGAGTCAGTCTGGACTTAAAAGAAACCTCTATGCAGCCCAATCCTGCGAATATTTATCAAGTGTCAACTATGTACAATTCACTGGTTTTTCCATCCAATACGACGTATTCCTTTCAAGGGCCAATTAACAAAGTGATTAAAGAGAGGAACAGATGTATCCCTGCCCACCTTTCTCTTTTGAGAAGCCTCAAGAAGTGGCAGTGCCTTCTCAGTTCCCCAGCCAGAGATGACCTTCAAGCCCCACCAACTGAGTCACCAGGAGAGGTCCCAGACCGTGCAGCCTTCTGTCCCAAACACCCGGCTGTATCCTTGCCTGGGATCACCCTCAGGTGCCATCCTGCCTCTGTCTGCACATCATCAGGAGAGCTCCCGCCGTTGACTTCGACCGCATTTGGACGTTAAAAAAACACAGATGGCCCTGTGGCTCCAGGCTCATTGCAGCATATTCCTCTGATAAGTGATTCTCATTATGGGCTCGTCAGACAATTGAGGAAACGAGAGGCGGCCCCATCCTTGTGCCTGTCAGATCTGGTTAATAAAAAATGGAAACAAAAAACTAAAGAGAGGAAAATTGCTAAGCTAAGAGAGGTCTTGGGACCAGGAGGCAGGAGGTAAGAAGGAAGGAGCACTTCCAGGCAGTTAGTTAGGATGGCTCCAGGCCAAACTGGCCCTGCCTGCTCCAGGGAAGTTCTGTCTCTACTCAGGGCCCAAGGCCCCCCAAACCCAGGAGGAGGAGCAGATATGAGCTTCCCATCTTTTGTTCCCCTTGACGTGATGCTCTGCCTTAGTGAACTTCCTCCGGTGAGCTCTGTCCTTGAGCCTTGGGACACTGCACGTACTACTGCACTGCTTTTGCTTTGGCTCTCATAGCTCATTGGGCTTCTCCATCTACCAGGGGACCCAATACAATCTAGAGTTTAGGAACATAGGCTGAAGACAGACCACGCAGGTTCAATCCCAGGTCCGCCACCTATTAGCCATTGCCTTGCACTGATGGCCTGACCCCTCCCGAGCTCAGTGTGCAAGCAAGTGAAACAAAAAACAGCAGTAGCACTTGTTCTGCATGGCTCCCATGAGGTTGCGATGAGATGCTGCACCCACAGCCCTTTGCACGACGCCTGACTCCACACAAGCTCTCAAGCAATGTCGGCTCCATTAGGTCACAGCCATGGTGGAGCCAGTTCCTTGCCACGGGCTCACTGTTTAACCATCATGGTTGAGCAGTAATCTCCACGAGAGCAGAGACACTGCTCAGAGTATGCCAACACCTCGCCCACGAAGATGCTTAACAAACTGGTCTTGAACGTGTAAGTACATTGAGGAAAACCGGCCCTGAGAACCGCAGGCAACCTCATGTCGGGAAGATGGAGAAACGAGTAACCAGTGATTCTCAGAGGATGACATGGTGGGGACAGGAGTCATATATAGTTTAAAAAAACATATTAAAAATCACAAAAGAAACTAATACCAAAATAGCTCAAAATTCCAAAATGATTTTCACTTACATTAGTTAATTTAATAACCCCACCATCAAAGGGACTTAGTTATTATCACCATTAAAGTTTTATAG
This sequence comes from Phocoena sinus, assembly GCF_008692025.1. Lineage (NCBI taxonomy): Eukaryota > Metazoa > Chordata > Mammalia > Artiodactyla > Phocoenidae > Phocoena > Phocoena sinus. The sequence continues at coordinate 72,782,598 of NC_045779.1, read as the reverse complement.
GAGAAACCTGTGATCGTCAGCGAGGTTAAGTAACTTTCCCAGGATCGCAGAGCTATTCCCTTAGCAGAGGTGGGACGTAAACTCGGTCCTTTGAACTTCAAACTTGTGCTGTCTTTCCATTAAAAGACCTGTTTACAGTTGGAAGAGCAAGGGCCACGCGTGGGCTAGGGGTGCATCTTGTTGCCATTTGAAAAAAAAGCCACACAGATATTAAAGTAAACTACTTCCCTTTTGGTCTTTCCTTTCATATTAGGCGGAGTTCAAAGTAAACCAGTTCTTGTAATCCTCCGATGATTTCTCACCCTTGTGTATTGATCTGAGAAATCTCTGGAGTACTTTGCTTCCCAAGGGTTCATCAATAAATGAAGAGGCTTTACCATCATCAGGTCACAAACAGAACAGGGAGTACAGGGAAACTGGCAGACAAAGGAGAGAATGTGTAGAGGACTGGGGGGCACTGGGTACACCTTTATCCCGACGGCCCCTGAAGAATTCCCAGCCAGTGACCCTGTTCCTTCTTCCCTCCCTCACACCTTTATGGGGTGTAACCACATGAAACGATGCTTCTTTGCTGTGGCAGAAGGAGTCTCAGTCCCATGGATGGGGGGCACCAGGGCCTGAAGGTCCTGTCTGGGAGGTCCCTGCTTTGGGGAGCCCAGCACTGTCAGCTCCCAAGTCCATTGCTGAGCCCCGCTGGTCCCTAGACTTGGCTGCCTTCCCTCTCATACCACTGTTCACTATTTCCCCAGTCCCCTCCTGCCCCCTCCGCTCTTTCCAGGTTGGTGGCAGAGCAGCAGGCCCCCACCCAACTTCCTGTCCCCTGCTGCATCCAAGGGCAGGGTCCCGGGCCCTCTGGTCCACAGGGTCTCACTTCCCAATGAGGAGGGGAGGGTGTGAGGTGAGAAGAGACCAGTGAGGGGAAGGATGAGTGCTCCAGAAGGTCGAACCCCGTGGCCTTGCTCTGGGGTGCTGACACTGCTGGACGACAACTCCCTACCCTCTTCCTGTTAAATGTCTTGTTCTAGGCCTTCAGGCAAAATTGGGGCTCATTCATAAGGAAGGACCAGGAGCCCCAAACTCTACCACGTGCCAAGTGCTGTGCTGAGTGCCAAAACCAAGATTCACAGGATCCTCAGAAAGATGCAAAACCAGCTCTTCCTGTGCCCATTTTATGGATGAAAGGAAGAAGATGAGAGGCACACAGACGGCACAGCTAGTGGGTGGTGGTTGGCACTCAAATCCCAGCCAGCTGGGACCCCGTTTCTTTCCAAGTGTCCATCTAATGCCCTCTTGTCCCACAGCTGGGGCCCCGTCACTAGGTGACCACTTTTCTTGAGGGCAGGTGTGGGGGCTCTTTCCCCACACTGGTACGCAGCATCACATGCCTTTGTGTTGGAGCCCGGCTGAGGGGCTGTAGGGCACGAGAAGCCCAGCAGGACCCCGAGCTGTTAGTAGACTTGACTGCTTTGCTGTCTGCTCTTCAGAGCAGCTGGCTGTTAGGGAGCAGTGCTTAGACGAGGCTGCAGTTGGTAACGTGGGCTAGTTGGTTTGCATTTGTTTTTAGACCTCGTTTCCCCGATGTTGGTAATTAGCACTTGGAAGTGTATCTGTGCTGATGGAATTGCCTGCCCGTAACGTTCCCTGGCTTCTCCAAGCAAGAAAGGGCTTCACCCACCCTTCCTGAGCCTGTGCATGTGAGGAAATAGGAATAATAAAGCGTAAGTCAATCTAGGGTGGACCTGAGATGAACTGGACTTTCACCTACTGGCAAATGCTTCGTGCAACTTACTTCTGGCTTGATGGTGTGCCCCATGAAGCCACTTGGCACAAGTTCTGGGTTCCAGTGCAGGCTCAGCCTCTTCCTAACGCTGTGCCCTTGGCGTGAGGCCTAACTTTTCTGAGTTCTAGTTTCCTCATCTGTAAAATGGTAATAATTACAGATTAGAGATAATAGATGCAAAACACCTGACACAGAGTAGGCTATCATTATTACTATTATTATTTTATCCTGGTATCATAGTCATGGTTCTCCAGACAATCCAAACCAACGGGATGGATATAAATACACACACACACACACACACACACACACACACACACACGATTTATTCTAAGAAACCGGCTCATGGGATTATAAAAGCTGAGAAGCCCCAAGATCTGCATTCAGCAAACTGAAGACCCAGAAAAGCTGATGATGTAATTTCAGTCTGAAGGCCAGTAAGCTCGGGCTCCAAGAAGAGCCAAGGTCTTTTCTGGCCTCCAGACATTCAGTTCAAGTCTGAAGGCCAGGGAAGACTAATGTCCCAGGTCAAGCAGTCAGGCAGGAGGAGTTTCCTCTTCCTTGCTGGAGGAGGCTCAGTCTTTTTGTTCTATTCAGGCCTTCAACTGATTGGATATGGCCCACCCACATGAGGGAGGGCAATCTGTTTTACTCAGTTCACCGATTCAGATGCTAATCTCATCGAAAAACACCCACTCAGAAACTCCCAGAATAGCATTTGAACAAATATTTGGGTATCTTGTTGCCCAGTCAAACTAATACAAAATCAACCACTGCACTTGGTACAGCCCAGTTACTTAGCAGTGAGCCCAGATAGGAGAAGCTGAGGACTGGCTTTCAGGCCCATGCTCTAGAAGGACAGCTGCTGAGAAGAGACAGAGGTAGCCTCAGCTGGGAGAGGCAGGTGACGCCAGAGGCCCAGAGGAGGCACTGGGCACCACTGGGACCAGAAGAAGGCAGCCTGTCAATGAAGAGACTCGGGTGCTGGCTGTTGGGAGTGAAAGCACACCAGGAAGCCAACGTGCCAGGAATAGTTGAGGGTTCTGACCTAAGGGGATATGAGCATGAGAGCACTGAGTGTATCTGCTGCAGAGGCGCAGACCAGGAAGGCTCCTTGGAGGAGGTGACATTGAAAGATGAGGAGGAGCAGAGGTGAGTCTAACAGGCAGAGGAAGCCAGGCATGTAAAAGCCAGCAGGTGGAGAGGACTGGGTTCTCCAGAAACTGAAAGAGTCCTGGAGAGTGGTGGATTGCGAAGGGGTCTTGGTAAAGTCTGCTTTCACCTTCTTGTTTTATAAAAGGGAGGGGGAAAGGAAGAGGGAGGCTCAGAGACACTGAGTAACTTGCCCAGGTTCACACAGCCAGCAAGGTCACAGACCTCAGTGCTGACTGCATGAGCAGTTGGGGGGGTGGGGTGGGAGGGGTGGGGGGGGTGCGGGAAGCAGGTAAGACCATGCTGTCTGAGGGGTGTTGGGTGACTAGAAAGGCAACTCAGGGAGGTCAGCAGACCCTGACCCCCGTTCCTGCCACTCCTGACCCAGGGAGCCTCCGGTGCTTGCTGTGGTTCTTAGAGCAGAAAAGCCTCTCAAGTACAGGGATGTAACTGAACAGACACAGTTATAAATAAAGTGACAGATACCATAGCAACAGGGAAAGCAAAATGAAATACATCATCTTATTGTAAAGGGCAAAATCTATGCTATATATACAACAAGCCAGCATCTCCTTCCTCTTTCTAGCTCTTTCCTACACAAACATTTCAGACTTCACAGGCAACAGGGCCTGTCTGCTCAACTGAAGCAATTCTGATACAGGATTTATACATATCTTTGTACACATCTACTTGTGTGCCCAAGTGTTTAGTTATATAAAGTACATCCAGCTCTGTACACAGAGATACACATTAGATTATAGATATACATATTATATACCTGCAAAATACTAGGGCATAAGGATATAGGTTCTGTGGCAGATTATATTTTCCAAAGACAGCAACAACAATATCTCACATCCCGCATGTCTGTCTACAATGAGACCTTGGCACTCTTCTCCTCGAGGTCTATGCCCCCTCCCTTTGAATCAGGAAGGACTTATTACTACTTCACCCAGTAGAGTGTAGTGAAAGTAAAGCTGTGTGACTTCTGTGGATAAGTGAGAAAAGGCCAGGCAGCTGTCACCAGTTTCTCTTGGGCCACTGGTTCTAGGGGAGGCCAGTCCCCCTGTAAAAAGTTCAATTACCCTGAGGCCACCATGCTGGAGAGACCATGAACTGACGTTTCAATCAAGTCTCAACTGAGCCCAGCCTTCCAGCCACACATATCGAGATGCCAGATGTGTGAGTGAAGCTATTTTGTATGCTCCAAATCAGTGTGTCCACCAGCCAAGTACCAAGAATGACCCCAGGTGATGCTATAGAAAACAAATAATCTGCCAAGTCCTGCCCAAAGTTGGGACCCAATGGATTTGTGAGACATAATAAAATGGTTATCGTTGAACCCACTGAGTCTGGGGGTAGTTACTTACATCACACCAGAAAAGTGGAACATGTGCCCACATAAATGTCACAACAGCCACCATCCACCAAGTGTCCAGCATGTGCCATGCCCTGTGCTGAGCCTTGACACTGATCATCTCATTTAATCCTCAAGTCAACACCATAAGGTAAGAATCACAGTCTCCAGTTTCCAGGTGAGGAAACTGAGGCAGGGAAGGTTCATAACTTGTCCTAGGTCTCAAGCAGGAGGCGAGAACGAGAGCCAGGTCTCCTGGGTGCAGAGTCCCCACCTCTAACCATTAGGCTAGACTGCCTCACTGCCGAGATTTGACTGGCGCATCCTTTTAGCTTTTTCTTTTTTTTTTTTTTTTTTCAGAAAAATGGGATTCTATTATGCATACTCTTGTGTAACTTGCCATTTTCAGTTAACATATTTCCGAGTCAATACATACAGATCTCTATTATCATTATAAATGGCCATGGTCCACTGAGCCAGATGGGTTTACTCTCATGCATTTAACCAGTCCTGGGGATGGATAGTTAGGTTGTTTAATATATTTTTTTTAAAAACCATTACAAATAACGTTTTAGAGAACTGCTTCGCACATGTATCTTTTTGCTCTGGTATAATTATTTTCCTAGAACAAATTCCTATACATCAATAGATTGAGCTCTGCAAAGGTAGTATTTAAATTTCTACAATAGTGTATATGAGCTCCAGTTTATCCAAGCCATTGACAACATGGGGGTTTCTCCATTGCTGTTAATTTCTATCATCAGCACCCTTTCAACGCTGGTTGAAAAGTCCTGTGGAAGTTGGTTAGAGGGCTCATCCTTCCCTCTTTGCAGAGTTAAAACTCACGTTTCAGGTAAGACCTTAGAATGGAGTGGTTAAACGTATGAGCTCCATGTCAGACTGAGCTAGGGCTGAATCCCAGCTCCACCACCTTTTCTTCTGACCCTGGACAAGTCATTTGACATGTCTGAGCCAGCTTACTTATCTGTAAAATGGGGAAAGAAATAGAACGTCCTCATGGTATTTGTGTAAAGATTTGATAGGACGGTGTAAATAAAGCATAGGGACTTACAGCTCACACGAAGCTAAATTAGCCCATAATATTATATTGTGTCCAAGGAAGGCCTCTCAACCTATCAAAGCATAGAGTTTCTGAAGCTTTAGGAAAAGAAAAGGAGCTGGGTGTGGAAAGCAGGTGGATCAAGCAGCATCCCGAGTTTCACTTTTCCTGATGTCCTTCCATAATTTCTGACACTATCCGTCATACTCAATAGGCTGCTTTTGGGGTCAAAGCCAGCAGTAACTCATACCATCACATCGGTTTATAATAGTTCGCAAATTAGAAAATTACAAAACTATATGAGATTCATTATGGAAAAGTAGGGATTTCAGAAAGGATATTAGTTGTGTGAGCATGCCTGGGCTTCCTGATCCATCTCCCTTTGAACTGAACTTGACTGTCCCCAATGGCAGGGCAGCACTTGCCCTGGCAAGTTCTTCCCACAGACATGCGGGATGTCCGGGGCCTCCTCCCAGGCTCTCCAGTTAGATTATTCTCTCTTCCTCTCTTGGGTAGGAAAACTGAGGAGCTGAAGGACAGTTGGGAGTAGAAGCTTGGGGTGAGAGGGAAAAGCGCCCCCTCTGCCACTCGCTGGGGCCTCTGGTTCTCTCCACCCGTTGGGATGGTCAGCCAGGGTGCAACTCTGACTTCCAGAGGAGCTCCAGGAAACACCGCCCTCACTTTTATAAGTCCCCCCTGAAACCCTTCCCTCCTCTTCTTTCTCCTGGGACTCGTGGCAGCCTTTTAACTTTTGCCAAAGACTCCACAATGCAGTTCCCTGAATCTAGGTTAAGCACTCTCTACTCTTCACTCTGGAACTCCAATGACACCCAGTGCTTGTCCAATGGAGACACCCAAAGGTCCTGCATTGGGATTAAATGGCCACACAAGGATCCTCCGAGGAAGGTAACGCAGCCTGCCTGGGCTTCCTCTGTGTGGCCTTTTACTAGAACGGTGATAGTTTCTCAAAGACCTCCAAGTTAATCCAAATCTGAGGATCTTCTTAGATGCATCTCACCATCTGAAGAGTCTAAATAGATAACACGGTGCCAATCTTTCTCAACAACCCCCTGACGACCAGTTGTGAACCCCCTCCCCAGCTACTAGTTATCCTTGGGGAAACAATGTTCTCAGGGCCCAGTTCCTAATCCACACCACTGTCATCTGCCACTGTCATCAAAGACAAGCAGAATCTCAGAGGCATCTTAGGACAGCAGAGAGACACTTGGTTTCTGGATGCCAGCTAGTCTAAGCCAGTGGTCCAGATTCCTCACGTGTAAGTGAAGAACTCTCCCATCAGGAGGTTACTTTTGGTGCTGTGTTAATATCTCCCATTCACACGCTTCCTGTCTCAGAAGGTGGCAGTTGAACTATTCTCTTTGTAAAGTTGAGACTTTGCAGTAGTAACCTTGTGTTATACTTTTTTTTTTTTTTGCGGGTCACCCCCTCAGACTCTCCCCTTCCTCATGCTGCATTCAGACCCTCCTTCAGTCCATGCTCCCGGCAGTTCTGGGGTGATCCTGGCTCCTCCTGCCATGATGGGTGTGCTCTGTCCAGCGCCACAGGCCTGAGCTTTGGTGGCTGCTGCCCCTACCTTGATCTGCGGCATCATTTTAGTCTGTGAAGCTGATTTTTGTTGCAGCTGGAGCAGCATCCTTAGCAGCTTCCCGAGCTGAAGATGCAGGTGAGGCTTCTGGAGTTCTGAACCTCCGGGTTTTGTGAGGTCTGACACCTCCACCACAGCCTCGCACCCAGAACTTTGCCTTTCCCGTCTTCGCCATTGTTCAGGCCTGGGTAACTGGCACGGCTTCAGTAGAAGCGAAAAATTTCCCTCTGTTGCACTTTTCCCTGTGGTCATGGCACGTGCCTCTGATGGTCCACTTTCCCCTTATTTCTAAATTCATTTCAAAATCATTTGGCTGAAATTTTAACTTGCTTCTTAAGTGGGCTTCTTTCCTTTTATGCCCCCTGGCTGAGTTCTCTCTCTCCTTTTCTTTTGATTTGCTCTCTTACTGTTAAGAAAATTTTTCAAACGCTGTCTGTATTTTACCTTGTAAGCACAGCACAGCAGAATAGATGGAGTCAAGAAGAGCCGGGCCTTCCAGAACTATCCATTGTTAAAATGAATCTTGACCACATGTGTCCCTCTGAGTTGTACATTCCCCCCAGGAGTGTCCTCCATCAGGCCAACCTCTAGCCCAAGCCCTGACACCATCTCTCATCACTTGCTTATTCGCCTGCAATAACCACGTCTTCTCTGGACCCCAATTCCATACTTCATTTGAGTGTGCATGTCCACATTTTTCTGCGCTGTTTCCCCCGGATGACACTTAATACGGCCAGCCTTCTCAGGTGACCCCTTTCAAATCTGTCTAGGTGTGCGTGACCACTTGGCCTGGCTCTCCTTGGGTCCAAGCAGGGCTTGTCCAGTTGTTCCATCGATGGTCTCCACCTGTGGCTTTGAGAATGAGCTTCTATTCAATACGTACTTTCTGGACCTAGAATCCCTTCTGAGAGTCACTCTCGTCTGCTCCCTCAGCTCTTGACTCTTTCTCTCTGTCTTAGATTTATTTGGTCCCTGCCATTTCTTATGATCTAGTAACAACTAAAACACACCTTTCCTGTTGGCTCCATCGTTAAGGATGGTTGGGCCCAGGTATATCTTCGTTTCCTTTCCATACCTGTCCAGCTTGTCCTCTGTACCTCACTTACCTCCTCAGCTGTCTGGAGTGGACCCAGATCTCAGCCCCTGCAAAGGAAACCAGCCTTCTCCTGGGCTTATCACTCTGACCTCCTTCATTTCCCTTTCCTGATTTGGTAATAAATCTGAGGCACATTTTCAACTAGTTAATTCTTCCATGATTTTGAAGGCAAACCATAATTAGAAAGAGAGTTCCATGTGCAGAACTTTTAAATACGTTTCTTTTTCACCACATTTGTAAAACTGTTATTACATTGTTTTCTAATTCAACATGAAAAGTTGACACAAACCCTACATAATAGGGACCCTGCTACTTTTTTTTTTTTTTTTTTTTTTTTTTTTGTCTGATGACATCCACCACCTTGTAGTGGATAGAGCTGCAATCTGGGTCTCTGAAATCTAAAGTCATGACTGGGCTCAGGTATCTGTGTGGGGAGGGACTGATTCTGAGTCCAGTGCTCCCATTTTAAGGCATAACCTTCATACATTACTGCCTCTGTAGCCCACAGGGAAGTTAGCTGCTTTTCCAATTTTAAGTCCTGGCTTATGGTCCCTGCCGAGAAACACAGTAAAAGAAGCAAAAAATTATTCCTCCCACTGTCGACTAAAAAGCCCATGCACTGAAGCTCTGCCTGTTCTGAGGCAGGCCTTCTGCAGGCTAAAAGACTCTCTTTTTCCCATAAGCGGAGGCTTGCCTCATTGGTACTTGCTCAAGTCAGAATCAGCCAGCAACCCCTGAGAATCAGGACTCACTAATGGTCTGGGTCCAATGTCATGTTAACAGTCACTGGAGCACCTGCCCGCGAAAACCCTGCAGGACAAGCTAGAAGCGCCTTGGCCATGCCGGAAGCAATGTCTCCCCACACTATTTTGGGCTCCAAATGATCATTCCAATGCCTATCCCTGAAGTTCCAGGCAAAAGCTTTTATATGTGGGATTTTAATGGGGGCATTAAATAATACCTGTGTACCCCCAGAGTTTGAAATGAATCAAGATATGACACATAGGAGTCAGAAAAATGGAAATCAAATATCAGCTCTGTGACCGAACTGGCTGGTTTGGGGACTGTAGCTTCGAGGTGCTGCCCTAATCTGAGCTTCCTACCCCTTTCTCCTCTGCCACACTGAACGTGGGCAGCTCAGTCTCCAGGCATCCCCACTGCAGGAGTGTCTGCTGCTTCTCCGAGTTTATCACCTGGATAAGCAGAAAATGTGGCTCTCCTGAGCCCATCGGGAGGCTCAGTGACTTCTCCCCATCTCACTCATCAGAGCACTGACGTCCCCTATTGAGTTCCCTGGAGAAGGGGCTTAGGGTTGAAGGAAGGTCAGAAAGATGCCTCAAGTAGACACTCAGAGAATGGGACTAAGTATTCCCTAACACTAGTCCCAAGGGACTGCGGTCCTGTTTATGCCTGGATAAAACTCCAGTTCCGTGCTGAGAGCTCAAAACACCCTTTAATAAATAGTAAGTTGAGCAAAAGGCAGAGAAACAGAAAGAATTCGAGAAGTATACGAAAACTTTCTGACTCATATGCCTGGACTTCTGCTCAAACCACAGGGCTCCTTTGCCCTGCGGCAACCTGCCAGAGAGGTGCCTGCACGCTAACTCCGCAGAATTGGTACATCTGCCTGGGGAATCCAGGGCAGGGAGAAACTTGGGGGTGAGTCCTCCAGGACAGGGTAAGAAGTCCAGAGCTCAGAACCAGGGAGAACTCAAGTAGGGTCTCATCGGGATAAGAATACGGTTGGGATAGGAATGGGAGGAAGGTTTCAGATTGACGACTCGAATTTCTGCTATAGCAGAGGACTTACTTTCATCGCTCAGGATGGATATAATAGTGGGTTTACTGGACTCATTTAAAGAATCTTTGTTATATAGATGAGGAAATGGAGACCTTTAGTGGTAAAGGAAGTTGGCCAATGTCACACAGTGGCTGAGTTAGGATTTGAACCCTGTCTCCTGACTCCCAAGCCCTTGCTCACTAGGAACAGGAGGCATCTTTTGACCCCACTTGTCAAAGCCCCCCATGACTCTTCTGTACCACTCCATCACACAGAGAAGTGCCAGGGGCAGCCGCGGTCTCCTGAGATGATCCATAACTGACATGCAAATCATCTCCCACCCGGACCCTGAGCATCATCACGTGTTCTTAAAGAACACACATATGTATACACAAATACTCCCCCAGGTTTGGAGTAGGTAAGAGTCCTTCTGGCATAAGCTAAAAGGGAATAAACAAATACATGGCATATAAAATCCTCAGTAATGGGCGAACAAATTCTAAGTTGGATTGAGGAAGAACAAAATCTTAGAGCAGAAAGAAAACCACTTGAAGAAAACATCATAAAAACAGCATCCGCCCACTGCTCACTGCTTCCACTCTCCTTCCTGTCAGCTCCGGCCAGCTGGTATCTCCCTCAGCTCCACCTGCCACAGCTTCAAGGTCCTGTCTGCAATTCTCTGTCAAAGTCTCCCCTCAGTCCCTTAAACCTGTGCCTGGAAGACTGCAAGTCCTCAACATGGCTCTTGCCCTGAAGTGCACTTGACTCACGCTCGTTGTCATTCATGTCTTAAGTTTAAATATCATCTCCTCTGAGTGGATATCACTGCCTGTCTAGAAACATTTTATGACATAGTATTATGTATTATACTATGCAGAATACATAGTATTCTACAGATTATTTTGGAGCACAGGGAGTACGCAGAAGAAGTGGTAATCCCCAGGAGCCAACACGACCCCCCTATGTCAGATAACTTTCCACTACGGACACTCTTCTTCATGAAACAGTATGAATGGGATGATCACAAACCATTTTCAAGGGCATCCTTATGGGCAGTCTATGATCTATAATGCACTGACACTGACTTGGGGCTGGATGAACATTTGTGCTCATGAGTATTAATGAATTTATTTCAAGCCAGAGAGAGGCTTCATGGGGTGTGCTCTAACCAAGACCCAGCTAGAAGCTCAGAAGACATACTTATTTTTGACCCGATGTTAGAAGGGTCAGATCAGATGTTTGATGGCTGTAGCAAAATTCTAAAGGATTACACAGACTGTAATGACGGACTCACACTAGCAAGATCACATTTAATAAGGAAATAAGGGTAATCCAATGTCCTGAGTGAACACAGGCACAAAAAGTCAATGGCACAGGTGGGGGACAGGGGAGACCCGATTTAACAGCAACCCACATGCAAAGTATTTGAAACTTTTTTGAATCATAAAGGTTAAAAAAGTATTTTTCAAAAAACTCACCAATGAACATTTCCACCAGCTTCAGGACCTAGTAATCCACTTCTAGAACATTCTCCTAAGTACAGGATAATAGATTTTGACAGAGATATGTATATATAAAAGTATTAAATTAGTGCAGCATTAAAGTAGTGAAAAATGAAGACAGCCTTAATTTCTAATTACAGAAATAGTCAATGGAATATTATGTTTCATTGAGTGTCACGTTTGCAAAGAATACTGAATGACAGAGCATAAGCTTTCCGTTTTACAATGCTATCTTTCCAACTCAAGTTGTGCCTCTGATGACAATATTTTAGCCTTCATGGAAAAACTGTGGGGAAAATTTGCAGGTAAATCACATCATGCAGTCAATCATTTTCTCAGCCTCTGTATGAGGTCATCCCCTGAAGCATCCTAGTGTCCCAGAAGGAGGCAAGGAAAGGGCATTTGAGGGTCAACGAGGTCTTGAATCACACCTGTCTCACATAAATACTGGGCCATCAATGCCATTTCCATGGTCAGTGACCCCCAGGGAGAAAGATGCTATGAGGCATCATTTCCTTTAATATTTATTCCTCAAATTTCCCCAGTATAGAAATCACTTAAGAAACTGTCAGTTTTCCAGACACTTTTATTTGCAGCTTGCAGATTGCATCAATAAAGTGGTGCACCCACGACTCTCCCTGTATCCATCCATCATCAACACCAGTGCAAACCAGGCCCTTCACTTTTCCTCCTGATCTCTCCTGTAGTCATCTGCAGACCTCCTTACAGGAAAGGAGTTTAAGGTGAAAAACTCCAGTTGTACACTCTGCTTCAATTCCCAGGCGTATAAGATAAATGGCGTTCAAGAAGGTGTTGTGCCTCTAATGACAAAACACCAAGGAATTTCTGGAGCACTGTTAATTAATGCATTCAATCCTAGGACCATGCTTACACAGTTATAAGAATCAAGATATTTTCAAGGTGACAGAGGGAGCTTTAGAGTCATTTTTTTGAGGTTGGTTAAGAAACTACTGAAGAATGGCAAAGCGCAGAGGCTTAAAGTCAGACTAGAACTTGTTTGAATACAAGGTCTATCACTCATCACTTAGACAAGAACTTGACCAACCCGTTCCTCAGATTTTCAGAAAAAGTATCATGTGAAAAATAAGTGCCTACTTTCTAGTGACACTGGCAAGATTAAACGAGGTGATGCATACAAATGTTTAGTGCACTGGCCTATCAACCTAGTGCTTAATCACTAGGAGTCATTTTATTTTTCTATAGGAAATTGCAGGGACTTTAGAATCAACTAGGCTTGGGTTTATTAGTTTGTCTCAATGTATGCAATGTACTGAATCTCCAGAACCTTGGTTTTCTTACCTGTAGAATGAAGAAAAATAAAACCTTTAAAATAGTTGCTATAGAGGTTAACTGGGGACTAGCATAGTCCTGAAATGGGGTAGAGTTTCAGTTGATGTTTATGGCCTGCCTTTCTGCATTCTTCACGTGAGAATCCAGGTACTGTGCTGTCTCTTTGATGCTAATCATATTCTTATACCATAATATGCTGCTTGTATAGGGTGTCCTTCGTTTAAGTTGGACCCCTGCCCCCTTCATTTACCCAGAACTGTCCTTAAAGGGGTTGCCTATGGCCATTTTGATGGTATGGGGAGAAAATTCCAAAATAGAGTATAATAAATGTGGTTAGGAAGATTTCCTGTGGGGTAGGAAAGAGAGAAATACTCTAGATAGAGTAGCAATAGTTTATTTATTTAGAAGCTCATTAAGGCCAAGTCTTAGGTAAAGAATGTGCTCCCTACCCTTTTTCTCTTTCAGCCCAATTCTTGTAATCTTCTGACTTCTCTACCAGGGGATGGAGTTAGAGACACATTGACTCATGACCAACCCCATGAAGAATCTGGAATTACTGGCTTTTGACTTTTCCCTTGATCATATCTATTATAGCTGCCTTGGGACAGCCAGTGGATCTCTGGTCCCCAAACTTGAAACAGTGGGGGATGGGGACAAGAGTATAAGCAGAGGGTTAATTGATGAGAAAACTCATTTTTGCAATGTTCCAAGGGAACGTTTACAATGTTCCAACGTAAATTCAGAGATTTACGTCACTTTTCAAGGCATAACAGCGATTACTTCCGGTCAAGGCTCAGGCACTCCTGTCCAGGGAGTCTTCCTTTCCCTCTTGCCTCCGACTGTGGTCCTTCCTATAAATTTAGTGTTGGGGGATTGAAGTGAAGGGAGGAATGGTGCAAAGGCTACACAGAGGCAAATGGCAGAAGATGAAGTTCTGGGAAGAAAGTTCTTGAGAAAAGTTTGCATCTTGGCTCAACTTCTTGCTTTTTTCAGTATGACTCAGTTCTGGTGAGAAATAAGTGTTTTGGCTGCTCCTCAAGAACAGAGCCTGTTGTCGATGAGGACTTGGGACGGCGTGCTCTCCTTCTCTCTGAAGACCCGCTGTCCTCTCTCCCCAAATCCGTCTGCTCTGGCTCAGGAAAGAATGCTAAACGCAGCACGTATGTGTCAGAGATGCCGCACGGTGTCTGCTACAGCCCAGCCATCTGGGGGAGCCGGAGCTGCCAACTTGTCACCACGCAGGGAAATCCACAGTGCATCCTTCCCCACTTACCAGGTGTAAGTTCTCTCTTCTCTGATTAAGCTCTCTGGGGGTGGTGGGGGGAGGGGTGTGACCAAGGCAGCCATATCAGCAAAGTTAGGGTTTTAAGATTTCTTGTTTCACAAATGAGACTCTTAGGATGACAGCTGAATTTTTATAGAGGATAAGGCACACAGGTCAGGGGTGAGAAGAAATTTAAGGCAGGGTTTTCACCCCGGGAGTTTTAAAAGTAATGATATCTGATGCCACTCTCAGAGATTCTGGTAAAATTGATAGAAGGTGTGGCCTGGGCATCGGGATTTTTAGAAGTTCCCTGGGTGATTGTAACGTGCTACAAAGTTTGAAAGCCACCGGTTGGGAAAAGTGCTTCTCAAACTTTAATTTGCATGAGAAGCACCTGGGCATCTTGTTGATGGGGACAGCCTGAGATTCTTCTAATAAGCTCCTAGGTGATGCTGGTGCCACTGGTCTGTAGAACACACTTTGAGTTGTGAGGCTCCAGATCTGAATATCTTTCAACCTAGAACATAGCCTCCTTCTCTGTCTGCTCAGAGAACAAATTCAAGACTCAGCTTACGTATCCCCTGGTCTCAAAGACCTTCTTAACTTCTTATGCCATTTCCTTGCCCTCAGAAGAAGCGATCGCTCCTTCCCACGTGCCCTTACTTGAACTGACACGGCTCTCGGTCTCCTTGAAATCCAGGGCAGTTCCTGCTTCCGTTTGCGTCTCCTGTGTAGTCAGGCATCATAGCAATTTACCGAATGAACAGGTGTGACCCCCACCCTCCCACCCACCGCCTCCGCTCTAGTTACCCTGCTTCATTTCACTTTATGACTGTTACGGTTATTTGCTCATTGTCTGTCTCCCTCCATTAGAATATAAGTGTCAAAAGGAAGGGGATTTTTAATCTTCTTGTTCACTGGTCTATTCCCAGTGGTCTGGCACATTGTATATGCTCAATAAATATCTGCCGAATGAATGAATGAATGTTAGACAAGGCACGTATCCAAGGTAAGGCAGTGTCCACCATGACACTTGTCATTTATTGGGCTGGGGGAGATGGGGAGTGTAGTGGGTGTGGGAAATTAGGCAATGCAGAGCAGTCTAGACTCACTTGTGCATTTTTTTCTTTTTGTTTTTATTATTTTTTAATTGAAGTATATTTAATTTACAATGTTGTATTAGTTTCAGGCGTACAGCACAGTGATCTAGTTATACATACATATATAAAATATATATACGTACACACACATATATATTCTTTTTCAGACTCTTCTCCCTTATACGTTATTGTAAAATATCGAGTATAATTCCCTGTGCTGTACAGGTCCTTGTTGGTAATCTATTTATATATAGTGTGTTTATGTTAATCCCAAACCAAAGCTGTCCACACAGTACCTGGCACATAGTAAAAAATGCCTCTAGTAATCTTCTAATAATTTTTCTCTGCTTCAATATAAGCCTTCAATGCTTCTGTAAACCTCAAGGTCAACACATTGTACATCACTACACCCACCCACCAGTCATCTACCCATCCATCCATCCACATGTATTTTTTGGTAAATGTCCAACAATAAACTTTTTTTTAATTAGGCGAGGGAGTTCACTGATGTTCTTTGTTCAGCTGGTAAACACAACAAATATATTTTTAAAAAATTCCTCTCTTTGCTGAGTGAAAAATGTAGGTTCCAAGATCAATCAGAAAAACATGCTTAAAGGTCAAAGACAGAAGCAATTCCACTCTTGTCTGTATTTTCCCATTAACCTAAGGTTCCCATTAACCTTAGATGTTCATATCCTTCTTTGTTGATTATGAACCAGAGTCAGTCAGAAATGAAATGCCTTGCTCATGGCAGAGTTCATTTCAGTGTTTTTCTGGGTAGAGTGGGAGAAGTGGGGAATCAGAGAAAGAAAAGAGTATTAACTCCCCAGGCAGACCCAATGTAGGACCCTGTTGAGAGACGTTATTGACTAGATGCTTCTATAGAGACCTGCCAAAAATAGGATTGAAGGTAATAGGAATGAACAAGCTTTAGCCAGACAATCATTCTGTATTGCTCACTGGCCCAAAATTGTTCCCTGTGATGTGCTTCCCAGTTATTTGTCCAAATTTCTATGATCTTAACAGATTGCTCCTGGGTAGAAAATAGCTTGACTTCTCCAAGCTCTGACAACCCTTAATTCTCCTCGTTAATTCTTTTGTAGCCTGTGTGGATTCCAGAGGGAAACACACTTATCTGGCTGTCTGCTTCAGGGGATGATTTCCCCAGGATTGCTTGAGAAGCTGTGCTCAGGGAATCTTAACGCACAGAATGGTTAGGGGCAGAGACTTTTGTTTCTCATGGGAGTTTAGCCTTCGGAAACCAGCAAAGCCACGTCTCCAGGAGACAGCCAGTCCACGCGGTTTAACCAGCAGAAGCTGGCAGCCCAGGGGTAAGGGATGGGAAAGGCAGAGGAACATCAACTGAGCCTTGCTGGGGTGGAGGATTTTGCAGCTTCCAGCAGCTGTGACGTAGCGTCTGACCCTCGGTCCATTCCTCTCCTTTCCCATTATGCACAGATGTCTCTATATTATTTCCTAAAAATGCCTAAAGTCTTTATTTTAAAATGTTGCCCATTTGATCATTTTGACAGCTGAGACAGAGATACTGAAAGCTTGCCTTTGCTCCATCACTAACCAGTGATCCAGCTTGGCTAAGCCTGTTCCCCTCTCTGCACCTGTTAGCTCATCTCTACAATGAGAAGGGACCCAGAATAGTGGTTAGAAATACAGTCTCCATGTTCACACCAGCTCTGCTTCTTAGTAGCAAGGTGACCACTAGAAGTTGCTCAACCTCCATTTTCTCATCTGTAAAATGGGGAGCTCCACAGTACCTCATAAGTTTGCTGTAAAGATTAAATGCATCAATATATGTAAAGTGCTTGCTACAGTGCCTGGCACGTGTTAAGTGCGACATAGACATTTGCTATTTTTAAGAGCAGAGGATTGCTGTTTAAGGTTCCTCCCTTCTAGATTTAAAAGATGACTCATTACCTCAATGGATATTTTTGGCAGCCTACCCAGCATTCATTTCTCTATTTTCCCTGTTGCAAAAGCCCCAAATATCCTTTGTAAAAACACCCACAAGGACCCCCTGTGTGACAACGCAGCACTGTTACAGACGGTACTGACTCTTCTCCAAAGACAGGGAAACAAGTCACTCAGTAAATCTGTTAAAAATAAATTGCAAAAAAAATATTTGGCCAAAGCATCCTTAGTAAACTTGAATAAAATCCACGCCCCCCCCCGCCGACACAGTCTTTTACCAGGTTGCTTCTGATGCACTTTATGAGATGTGCTGTATCAGAAAAGATCTCCCTTCTGTTCCCATCCGTAGTCTCTCTTTGTTATGGTTTCAAAAAACAAAAAATATGAAACCAAATCTGGACACCCAGGTTTTCTGGAGGGCATGACGATGATCGGTTTCATCCATAAGGCAATTACAAAGAGACTCCATATTCATTCACTGATTTTATTCTTATGATAACGTTCAGAGGCCCCATTTTGGTGGGGGAGGGGGGACACTGAGCCTCTGAACAATACTAAACTGAGATTCTTGGAAGCCTAGTGACCCTTCTCACTGGAGGGGGAGGTGAGGCCAGAATCTCAAACATGACATCCTCCTTTTTGAAACATTTTCACTGGATTTCTAGGAAACCCACACTCTCCTGTTCCTTTTTCTAATCTTTAAAGTCAAGGGCCTAGGACTCTGTCCTTGTCCCTCTCCTCCACGTACACTCTCCCATTAGATAAACTCCTTCGGGCCTATGGCTTTCCATACTGTTTACTTGCTGGCTGATGTGTTGATTGTCTGTATTTCATTAGAATGTAAGTTTCAACACGGTAGGATTTTAACTGCTTTATTCAATTCTGTACCTACAGAGTCTGAAACAGTACCTGGATTTCATTTCCTTTGGATAATAACTGTACCAATTTACATTCCCACCAACAGTGCACAAGGGTTCCCTCTTCTCCACATCCTCACCAAGACTTACCTTTTGTCTTTTTGAAAATAGCTGTAGGGACTTCCCTGGTGGCGCAGTGGTTCAGAATCTGCCTGCCAGTGCAGGGGACACAGGTTTGAGCCCTGGTCCCAGAAGATCCCACATGCTGCGGAGCAACTAAGACCGCGAGCCACAACTACTGAAGTCTGCGCGCCTAGAGCCCAGGAGCCACAACTACTGAAGCCCGCGCGCCTAGAGCCCGTGCTCCGCAACAAGAGAAGCCACCGCAATGAGGAGCCCGTGCACCGCAACGAAGAGTAGCCCCCGCTTGCCGCAACCAGAGAAAGCCCGCGCGCAGCAACGGAGACCCAACGCGGCCAAAAATAAATAAATAAATAAATTTATATAAAAAAAAGAAAATAGCTATATATGTTCGTACACACATAAAATATAATAAAATATTCAACCTTAAAACAAGAAGGAGGGCTTCCCTGGTGGCGCAGTGGTTGAGAGTCCGCCTGCCGATGCAGGGGACACGGGTTCGTGCCCCGGTCTGGGAAGATCCCACATGCCGCGGAGCGGCTGGGCCCGTGAGCCATGGCCGCTGAGCCTGCGCGTCTGGAGCCTGTGCTCTGCAACGGGAGAGGCCACAGCAGTGAGAGGCCCGCGCACCGCAAAAAAAAAAAAAAAACAAGAAGGAAATCCTGTCACTTGCAACAACAGGGATGAAACCAGATAACATTATGCTAAGTGAAATCAGCCAGACCCAGAAAGACAAGTCCTTCATGACCTCTCTTACATGTGTAATCTCCAAAAGTAGAACTCATAAAAGCAGAGAGTAAAATGGTGACTTTCAGGGGCCGGGGGCAGGTGAGCGAAATGGGAGATGTTGACCAAAGGGTACAAAGCTTCAGTTATGCAGGATGAATAAGTTCTGGAGATCTAACATTCAACATGTGACTGCAGTTAATAATACTGTATCATATACTTGAAATTTGAGAGCAGATCTTAAGTGTTCTTACCACAAACACACAAAATGGTACTTATGTGAGGTGATGGATATGTTAATGGACTTGATGTGGTAATTATTTCACAATGTATACCTACATCAAAACCACATAGTATATTTTAAATATGTACAATTTTTATTTGTCAGTGATACCATAATAAAGCTGGGGAGAAGAAATAAAACCGTTCCTGGAACTTAGTAGGCACTCAATAAATGTGTGAAGGGTGAATGATGTATAATTTCAAATACAAAGAACTTGCTTTGTATTCTCTGTCATTTCCGAGGTTGGCAATGCAGAATAAAGCTTCTCAACCACTCGACCATGGTTTGCCTTTGGGACTGGATAATTCTGTTTGCGGGGGCCTGTCCTGTGTGTTGTAGGATGTTTAGCAGCATCCCCAGCCTCTGTCTACTAGATGCCAGTAGAAATCCCCACTTGTGACAACAACAAAAAATCTCTCCAGCCCTTAAGTTCTAGCTATGTGACAAGTAATTTACCTCTCTGAGTCCCAGTCCTCATTATAAATAAGGGGTTAGACTACCCACCCCATAATGCAGTTGTGAAGATTAAACGAGGTAATGTGTCCCAAAATAGCCAGGATGGTGTCCCCTTAATGTTCATTTCCCTCTTGGCTCTGGGACTGAGCTCCTTCATGTATCCAGGTTTCATTACTCATTTTGAGTCCTACTTCTTCTCTTGGTTTTGTCTCACTTGCCTGTTTTCATGGCCTCGGATCCTCCCTCTTTGTCCCAAGAACTGGGAACTTCTTCTTACAGCCAGCCTTCTAGCCACTGGATATGTCTCCATTCTGAATCCCTCATCTGGTTCTGAGATGCAGCTCCATCTCAACTATTTTCTCCCAGGCTTATTCCATACTTGAACCTCTCCTATCCTATCACCTTTCCAGCCACCTGAACTAAATCGAGGTTATTCTCAGACCAGCAGCTCGCACTGGTGGGGATGAGGAGCAAATCAACATGCCTGGGGTTCATGTCATCATCTTCCACTGCACACAAAGACAATTACTTCTCTGGCTCTGGACTTCTCACCTCATAAATTAGAAGACTTGTTAGTTGTTGGTTGGAGTTGCCTTTTCCATTGACCATGAGATAAATATCTATTTGTCTTCCTAGAACCAGCTGAATTTTAAGTTTCCTTCCCATTTCAACCTTGTGTGTCCAGGTTTCAAACATGGGAGTAAAAGAATAGTTAAGTGTTAAGAAAGTTAAGAACTAAGGGTTAAGAATAATTAAGGGTTAAAGTGAAGAACTTCTCAGTCAGAATTATGGTTCCCTCTTCTGTCCTCATCTGGCTGCTTTCTGGTGATGGTGTGATGTAGTGAATAGGGTCCAGGTTTTGGGGTCAGATGAACTGTAGGGGATTGTCACTCCGCCACTCACCAGCACTAGCCATGCAAACTTAGGTAAGTTAGTTACTCATTCTGAACCCCTGACTCTCTTTTGTTCTCCACCAGAAATCGCTCTTATGAGGGCTATATGTATAATGTATGGAAAGCCCCAAGAAACAGCATCCAGCACAGTACGGGCCTTTGTCAAATGTCATTTTCTCTTCCCTTTATATTCCCAGTCTAGTACCTCTATTTAATCCTCCTACAATCTAGAATTATACTGTCACCTCTTTTTGGGCAAGGGTCCTGTTTCATTAATCTTTACATTTTCCTACCCTCTATTCTTGCATATTGCTTTTGCATAGTTATGACTTGATTAAGCGTCTATTGGATGAAATGGACTTGAAATTTGACATGCTGTAGGACAGGAAATAAAAATAAATCATAATAAAATATAGTTGAAAAAAATCTGAATATGGAAGAACCAGAATGATAAAGAGAAATTGGCCTGGGAATTCAATCCATGCTGTTTTCACCTAGGCTTTGTGTGGGTGAGCAGTGATGAAGAGCAAGGACTTTGCAATGAGACAGAGCTGAGTTTGGAGTCAGAGCAATCCAGGACCTAGTAGAGTATCCGTCACACAACAAATGTTTCCAGTAATAACTACTTAATGAAGCTTGTAAATGTTTTAATATATTTGACTCTAATTATGTCACATACAAGCAATTATTTTACTTCTCTGAGACTTGATTTATTAATCTGTAAATTGGGAATAATAATGAGAATGAAACAAATTAATGTAAATAAAGAAAGCGGCCAAGTGCCCAGCACACAATTTGTGTGTAACACATCATAGATACTACTGCTGAAGGGTCTCTGCTTTACCTTGGGCTCGCTATCTGTGAATATGGTTAATAAAAATTCCTGGATGTTGGTAATAATATCCCATGGCACACTGGGCTAGCTTTTGGAATACTGAACCTAGAAAAAACAGTGAGGTTTAAATTGGACCAGCTCTAAAGCCTGCAAGCTGTGTGCTGGGTAACTCACCTTACTTTTCTGATTCTCCATGTCTGTAAGTGTACGAAGTAGTTGTGACCTAGGATCTTTTCTATTCCTAAAAGTCTTTGAGTAGGACTAATTGACCTTGACAGGTCCTTCCATTTTTAAGAGCGTACGATTAGAAGAGTAAGCTATATGTCCCTAAATATCAGCCACTGACATCTGTGTGTGTGTGTTTGGTTGCGGGGAGGGGAGGTGGTACTGGGGAGAGTGTGTTGCTGATCCGGAGGGGCAGAGAAGGGGCGTAATACGTGTTGATTATCTATCAGACCGAGAATATGTGTGTCACTCTTCATATATTTTATATATTCCCACAGAAACCCTGTCAGAATTGAGTTCTGAGCTCTGCTTTCCCCATAAGGAAATTAAGGTTGAGAGATGTTAAGTAACCTGGATAAAGACCCAAGAGGGAAAACTGTTTTTTTTCTTTTCCTCTGTGCTGCCCCTTCCTCAATCCAGCCTCTCATCGGCTAGTGCCTGGATTATTCGTTCAATCGGTGTGACTGGGGACCTCCCAGCCTGCTCCCCTCCAGTCCAGCCTCCGTGATGTTGAGAATAAGACCATTTTATTTCCCTTCAGGAGCCTAGACTAGCCCTGAGGGAAAAATCCAAGCTTCTTAGCACAGTTTCCAAGGTCCCAGATGATCTGTCTCCCACCTACCTCTCCAGCTGCATTATCACTTTCATCCTTTCATCTGTATTTACTGAGCACCTCCCTCATCCCGGACATTTTGCTGGGCTGCCTCCATAAAGGTAAGAGGTGGTCCTGCCCCTTAATTATAATGTAGTAGGGTTAGACATACCATAATCAACTAACCACACAGATACCTGCCCCAATCTATCTGTCTATCTATTAATCTATCTATCTGTCTCTCTATCATCTATCATCATCATCACCTATTAAAAATAACTAACATTTATTAAGCACTAATGATCAAGGAACTATTTTAATCACTTTAACTGTATTTTTTTCACTTAAACCTTCCAACAAGCCTATGAGATAGGCATTTTTATTTCCATTTTCCAGGTAAGAAAACTGCCTCATAGACAGTTTAAATGTCTTGCCCAAGGTCACACAGCTAGGAAGTGGCAAGGCCAGGATCTGTGCCCAGGAAGTGGCCTGGACTCTCCACAACCTGCTACTACCCCAGGGTATGGTTACAGACGGTGACAGGTACCACAGAAGAAAGGCTTGGGCTACTATCAGTGTGCAGCTAGTGGTGGGGAGCCTGAGGAAACAGTTTTAAAAAGTGATTTTTTTCACCCAACTGCCCTCATTCCTTCCACCCATTATGCACATTGGCCTCCAACAGAGATGACCCCCTTGCTGCTCTTTGCTCTCTACAGCCTTCCCATCATTCCAGATGCTGTCTCCTCTGTGTAGAAGGCCTGCGCCTCTTCATCAGCCTAACATCTGCTCATTCACTCATTTGCCAAGCACCTGCTGGACCTGCTACTGTGTCAGACACTCTGCTAGAGTCGGTGTCTACAGAGATAAACGGACAGGAACTCTGCCCTCTGGTGCTCACCATCTGGAGGGGAGATGGGCAGAAAGAAAAGAGAAATACAGCCTGCCTATTCCACAGAATACTAACACCATTTTTAATAACAAAAACACTATACAGTGTGTATATTTTTAAGCCTAAGATGAGTTTTTAATTGTTACCAGATCAACAATCTGAAATCTTCTAGTGATTTTTTTCCTCCGTGCAATAAACCCTGTCTTCCCATCCCATCCCTCTTTCCCCTTTGTCCCTTCCTCCTTCCCTCCTTCCTTCCTAGTCACCCCTTGGAGGTGATGTGAGTACCTCCTTTGCTTTCCCCATGTCAGGCACTGCACCTGTTGATCATCCTTCAAAACTCAGTATGAGGCCCTCCTACAGAAGGCCCTTCTTGAACCACAGGTCCCCCAGAAGGTTGAGGAGGGGCCTCTTCTTTCTGCTCCCACTGTCTCCTGTGAGAAATGATCCTGAGGCCACAGTGGGAAGGTCTGCTGTCTGCCTCTACTGTAGACTATTCACTCCCTGAGGGCAGGGACTCTATATGTAGAGTTTGATACAGTGCCTGCATAATGCAGCGGATGTAGGTACTCAGTAAATATTCATTCCATGTGTAAATAAATTAAATTCAGGAAGAAACCACGATGGAAAATATGCAGACAAAGAGGACTTGATTACAAAACTCTTAAGTCTCTTGCAACCTGAAATTCTATGAGATGTAAATTCTCTGGGTACTTATGCCAGGCAGTCTGCAAACCTGATTTCCCTTTGCACAGTCTGTCTCTTGTGATAGCAGGGATCAGACACATCTCTTTACTTAAGACTTATGTAGAACCTCTGATTTTTAGCTGAGCACACGACCACCCAGAGCGAAATCTGTATCTCTTAGACTCTCTTCCAGCCAAATGCAGCCAATAGGAAGTTAGGACCCATGCTACATGACATTTTCACTTCTGTCTTTAAAAATAGGCGACATTCCCCTACCTCAGTCCTCCTGGCTGGAATATCCATCCAGCCATGTGTGGTCAAATATTCATTCAGACAAGGGCCATGCCCGAGGGATGGTGGAGCAACAAGACAAGAACTGGAGTCTCCGGTAGCTTGGAATCCTTACGGATCTTGGAACACTCACCTCCAGACCTAAAGGAAAGAGAGACAAAATAGACCTCAATCTTGTTTGAGATGCTGTTATGTGAGAACTCTGTTACATGGAGCCATATCCAATATTGACCAGTACACTGATCTTCCTTTTATAGAAACACAGATTGTCAGAGGCATATGGGACTTTAGAATTAATCTAATCCAGTGTTTCTTAACCTTTTTGGAGTCAAGAATATTTTAAAATTTGATGGAAGCTCACTACTATAAAATAACATAAAATGCATGTTCATAGTAGACCATGGCCCTCTCCTGGTTAAGCATTCCTAGTTTGGTTGTAAACCTTCATTTTAACCACAAGCAAGCTGTGGTTCAGAAAGGCCCTAAAATTTGCAGACAGTCCCATGGGAAATTGTACCAGTATCCCTGATTTATTACCCCCCAAGTTGGTGCTTTTTCCTCCAAAAGACACTGTGTAGTTTCCCTGGGCAATGTTCCAGTGATGGCTATCTGATGGGGCTTCAGAGATATTTTAGGTTTCTTGGTAAATATTGATGACTTAGCCTTCTTTATTCATTCATTCATTCAATCATTTATCTACTTTAGAAGCAATTATTGAGCATCTTCCAGGGTTAGGCACAGGACAATGCCCTGTACACTATAGTGAACAAAACACAGATATTACTCCTATTATTATGGGGCTTACATCCAATGGATGAGTCAGATGTTAAACAAGTCAGAACACAAATGCATTTACAACAAACTGGGGTAAGTACTATGAAAGAAGTAAATGGGATGGTAGCAGAGAATATTAAATAAGGGGATCTGCTGGGAATGTCAATTTTGTGGAGTTGACACTTAAGCTGAGATGAAAGATGAGAAGAAACTGGACATGTGGAGGGTAAAGGAAAGGGTATTCCAGGCAGAGGGAACAACCTATGCAAAGATCTTGAGAAGGAGGAAGTTAGAATATTAAGGAGCTGGAAGAAGGCTCACTGTGGTGCGCTCACCTACCTAAGGAAGAAATTGAGATGTAGGTCAGGGCAAGATAGAACAGTCCCAAGTGGACCCCTGATGGCCTCTTAACAAATGTGGGCTTTCATTGTAATTACAATAAGAAGCCGTAGGAAGCTTTTCAAGAGACAGCCTTTATCACTTCTTCCAGAGGGAGAAGTGATGTGATTCTAGGTTTTCAAAAGACCGCTGTGGTTGCTTTGCGAAAATGAATTGGGATGGTAGATAAGAGTAGACACAGGGTGGCATTTGAGAGGATACAGTTGCAGCCCATGTCACTGATAGTCAGCTTGCACAGATGGATTTGAAATGTATTTTGGGCGTAGGAGGTACTTTGGCTTTTGGCGGGGGACTGCTGCAGAGTGTGAGAGGACAGCCAACAGGTCTCTTGCAAATCGTAAAGGATTCTTCTAAGGAATTCTCCAGCAAAGCGAGCCCAGATATATTCTAAAGTTGATGAAAGATCCTTGTCAACAGCTACTGACCTGCTCACAGACCTTTCCTGGGATGCCAAAGCAAAACAAGGGTAAAATCCAGATTGTTTCAGCAGGCTAGATGCCATTTCTTAACGGAAAGGGTGGAAGTTGCACATTCAAAATAAGGTCAGAGAGAGTTTATTTCATTTTTAAAAATAAATTACCACAAATAACTCATTGATTTGATTTGGAAGAGAATAAGATGTGTGCTACGGTTTTGGGGTTATGCTTATATGAACTGACCGAAAAGGTAGAAATTTAGAACTTCAATTATAAAAGATTTTGGAAAACATTTTCATTTAATTACTCATTATAATTATGTTTCTATGGCAATAACTTGGCGTTTTAGAACCCAAAATAGGCAACAGCTGATCACTCATCTACCTTAAAGCAACAAGTGGATGAATATGGTGAAGGTTCTCTGTCATTATCTCTTTTTCAGTCAGGAAAGCTGAGTCCTTCCCTGACTGAGCTCAGGCCTCAGAAGCTTGCTGGAAAATCAAAGCACCCTTCACCTCCCCCCCGCCCTCACTCCAGCAGGACAGAGAGGGAAACAAACACTGAGCACATTGTAATGCCAAGTAAGTTCTTATATGTTAATTAATGTCAATTTTCACAACAACCTGGGTAGGTTTTAGTATCTCTACTTTATGTCTGAGGAAAAAGAGCTCAAAGGAAAAACCAGTGGAAGTGTCCACAGAAGAAGAAAGTAGGGTCGAATCTCTAAAACCCATGCATTGGGTCATGTCACTCTCATGCAGACTTCCACTTTAAAACTCATTTCTCAAGTGTTTCCCAGTTCTAGAAGTGAAAGAACAATACTCAGAAATTCTCAGAAAGTCCAGTATTCCCAGCAACACTTGGTTCTTAGTTCTGATAACTTAATACCCTATATAGTAGAATTACTGGACCCAACTTTTACCAGTTTGTCCACGCCACTTTCTGAGTGACTTTGAAGTTCTTCCCGCTGGAAGCAGAGGAAGTACTTCTGCATCCCTTGACTTTGGGCTCAGTCATGTGACCTACTTCAGCCAATTAGATAGTAGCATTCATAAGCAAGGAAAGGCCTGAAAGGCACTGCAGGATTCTATTTGCCCTCTTGTGCTTCTACTGTTATCTGAGAAGAACACGTCCAGGGTAAGCACTGCCCCTCAGCCTGGGTCCTGGAATAAAGCCAGGCGGTGCAGAC
The DNA here is from genome assembly GCF_008692025.1 of Phocoena sinus. Lineage (NCBI taxonomy): Eukaryota > Metazoa > Chordata > Mammalia > Artiodactyla > Phocoenidae > Phocoena > Phocoena sinus. The sequence continues at coordinate 72,756,011 of NC_045779.1, read as the reverse complement.
CTGAGCTGAGACTTGCAGCAAGAAGCCAAGCCCAGTTGACTTACAGCCCAAAGCAGCACCACCCAACCCAGCACAGCCAAGATCAACCAATTCTCTTTTGACCTGCAGACCCATGAGCAAGTAATTGGTTGTGGTTGTATGGCTTTGAGTTTGGGGGTGGCTTACTATACACCATTTGGGGGACAATGATTGTTATCTTATGATAGTGGCTTTCACCTTCTGGATGTTCTGCTTCGTAAAATGTAGCCAGCATATACTGTGTGAGCATGGGCTATGTAAAAATCAGTAAGAAGTTCAAATAGCGGCTTTGGGAAATTCAGAGATTAAAGCACAAGTTTCCTGCGAGACAGCTCACAGTCTAAGAAGAGAAGAGAGGGCAAAAGGTACCAAACACATGGGGTAAATAAATGGGGGACTTCCCTAGTGGGGGCACAGTGGTTAAGAATCCGCCTGCCAATGCAGGGGACACGGGTTCGAGCCCTGGTCTGGGAAGATCCCACATGCCACGGAGCAACTAAGACTGTGCACCACAACTACTGAGCCTGCACTGTAGAGCCCGCAAGCCACAACTACTGAGCCCACATGCCACAACTACTGAAGCCTGCGCGCCTAGAGCCCGAGCTCTGCAACAAGAGAAGCCACTGTAATGAGAAGCCCGCGCACCGCAACAGAGTAGCCCCCGCTCCCTGCAACCAGAGAAAAGCCCTCACTCAGCAACAAAGACCCAACGCAGCCAAAAATAAATAAATTAATTTTTTTAAAAAAAAGTGGGAATGGGGAGGAGCCACTGGATATGGGTTCATTTATAGAACTTACCCAGCTTCAAGGATCCAAATTAGAGGAAGGCGCCAATTTAAAAAGCTGATCCAGATATGCAGTCAGTGGCAGAATGTTTAAGCAGGCTACCTGGCCAGGGAAGCGATACTGTTACCAAACACAAGTCCGTTTGCTCAACGCACAGTGAGGCCAAACAATACCAAAACCTCGGAGTCTGGAGCAGAGAAAGGTTTATTGCAGGGGCCTTGTGAGGAGACCCGGTGGCTCATGACTTAAAAACCCCAAACTCCCTGAAGGCTTTCAGCAAAGCCCTTTTATAGGAAAGGTGAGGGAGGAGCTGATTAGTTGTTGCAAACTTCTTGGTGTCAGATCCTTTGTTTTTGCAACTGGTCAGGTCAAGTTCAGGTCACGATGTTCCTGTAAACCTCCATCAAAACACTGTTATTCTCTGTTCTGCAACTTTTTATCTAAAGGTGTAATCCTCTTAAAGGTCACAGGCTTGAGAATTATACAAGAAAGGGAAGGGGAGGCTTTAAGCTCAGTCTCCATGCCTCCTGGAGGCTTTTAACCCTTAACAAATCCTGTAAGCAAAGCGACATCGTTACCCCCCATTTTACTTGTTTAACGTTCCAAGGACCGGCTCTTGCCCTCCGGGGTCCAGGCCCTAGCTAAGGGTGGGGGGTCCCCACACGGCCCGTCACCCTGCCTGGGAGCGCTCGTCCAGCACCAGGTCTGCGTGCTCCCGCCAGTGCCCAGACCCCGCTGAAGAGGCAGATCTCAACTGATGGCGCCCTCGGGGCCAGCTCCCCAGACCCTGCCCAGCTGCCATCACTGAGGGAGCCGGGCGCCCAGGACCCAGCCAGCCCTCAGGCTCCCCTGGCTGCACAAACGGGGGTGGGGGGAGGGCCGGGTCCGCAGACCACGACCCAGGGAGACCACCTTCGTGGGGACCACCCACCGCGACGCTGACCGGTGTCTGAGCACCCTGCCCCTGTTACAATACTAGACATTCCATAGGGCGGTACTAATGGATTTGTGTTTTAAGATACAGTTAATGAAAACTGACTCCATTCCAGGTTTCCTTCTGAGAACCTTCTAAAATTACCAATTTAGCCCCTTGAGGTAAGTACAATTATTCCTTTCCATTTCCTAGATTAAGCAACTGGGGCTTAAAAAGAGTAAGTAATTTGTTCCAAATCGCACGTCTAATGAGTTGTGGAGTAGAGATGAAACACTGCGGTACCGGGCCTCCAGGCCTCCAAGAGGGCCCTCGGGCCTCCTGCCCCCAGGACTTACCCGAGTACAGTCTCCCCCTGCTTGTACCAGGCTTGGTCTGTGTGAGCAACAGGATACTGCAAAAGGGACGTCAGGGTACAGAGAAGACTTGCATTTCAGTCTTGCGTTCTTTCTCTCGGACTGAAATAGAGGCAGGGCGGGCGCGCGGCCCTTAGCCCGCGGCACTCAGCTCTCGACTGTTATCGCGAGACCGTTATCGCGAGACCGTTATCGCGAGACCGTTATCGCGAGACCGTTATCGCGAGACCGTTATCGCGAGACCGTAGGGTCCCGCTCCAACAACAGTCAGCCTGGCAGTGGTCCTCGTGGCAGAGGTTGCAGTGAGATGCAGATCGTGGCCTTCTCCCCGGGGTCCTCCCAGGCTGTCCATCCTTGGGACGCGCAGGCGAACTGGGGGGGTCCCGGGGACAGGCTGAGGGCTGTGTCCTGCAGAGCTCCAGAGCCCTCGCCACGGCCGCCCACTGGCCGGGCCCAGGCCTTGAAGCAGCAGGAAACCCCGCCCTCATCCCCACCTCCGCGACCTAATAGCGGCTGCGGTCTCGGTGGGTAGCAGTCCACCGAGGCCTCAGCAGCTGGAGTATATGGACACTGCCATTAAGGTAACAGCTTCACCCAGCTTCAGTCTCTCCATTCAAGTTTCAAACCTTGGTCCAGCTTAGATCAGTTGTCCACCCCTAGGAGGTGGCCAGAGGTCAGGGTTAAATTGCAAGGACAGGGCTTCCCTGGTGGCGCAGTGGTTGAGAATCTGCCTGCCAATGCAGGGGACACGGGTTCAAGCCCTGGTTTGGGAAGATCCCACATGCCGCAGAGCAACTAGGCCCGTGAGCCACAATTACTGAGCCTGTGCGTCTGGAGCCGGTGCTCCGCAACAAGAGAGGCCGCAATAGTGAGAAGCCCGCGCACCGCGATGAAGAGTGGGCCCCACTTGCCGCAACTAAAAAAAGCCCTCGCACAGAAACGAAGAGCCAACACAGCCAAAAATAAACAAATAATAATAAATTGCAAGGACATCGCACGTCGTGACTGGAGGCCCACCTCTGTGATTGCGGCCATTCTCAAAGAAGGGCAATTGTGGTGAGCTGCGGAGTAAACGGATTGGTCTTCGCTGCAACACATATTCCTATTGACCCTATACAAATGATTCCCTCCAGGTTAAGTGAAAAGCCTGAGGGCTGGCTGGCTAGATTCACCCAGCTAAGCCACTTCCAAATTCCTGACCCACAGAAAAATGAGGGAATAAAATTTGTTGCTTTAGGCCACTTATGCAGCAAAAGATAAAGCACATGGCTACTTTTTCCAAAGCCCCTAGGGTGTGATACTGCTTTAACAGTTTATAATAATAGTTTTTTTTAAATAAATATAAATATTTCTGTCACCTTTACAGTTTATAAACAGCTTCCTCACTTATGCTCTTCTAATACAGGAATCCATTCTCTTTACTTCACAAGGTGCTGACTAATTTCAGGTTTGTAAAATTTCCAGTGGCTAACTTTTTGCCTGATATTCAGCATAGGACAGCAAAAAAAAAAAAAAAAAAAAAAAAATGTGGGGATTGGAATCAGACAGACTGGATTATCTTAACTGAGATAAAAATTATATACAGGTAAATAAACAGATTTATAAAGGTACAGTTCAAACAGTTTTGACAAATGCATGCTCCGATACAACAAAAAACACGAATAAAAATAAGGAGCATTTCTGTCACCTTAGAAAGTTCTCCATAACCCATCCCATGCACCCTAGAAAGTTCTCCATAACCCAACCTATGCAATCTCCACTACCCTAGAGACAACCAGGGTTCTGATTTCAGTCACCAAAGATTAGTTTTGCCTTCTTTGAACAAATGAATTTTACAGTATGTGTTATATATGATTACTTTCACTCAGTAGAATGTTCTTAACATTCATTCATGTTGCTGTGGATACTTTATAACATTTATTGCTAATTAGTATTTTGTTGAATTAATATAATTAATATAATGTAATATATTATAAAGTACTGCATTCTTCTGTTGATGTGTTGTTTCCAGATTGCGGCTATTAAATTAAGCTCTTATAAACATTTTGGATAAGTCTTTTCTTAGACATATCTTCATTTATCTTGGGTAAAATACCTATGAATGGATTTGCCAAATCATAGGGGAGATGTATAACTTTGTAAGAAACCGCCAAACTGGTTTTCCAAAGCATTCGTATCATTACATTCGCACCAGCCGTGTATGAGGGTTCTGGTGGCATTACATTCTAGCCAACATTTGGGGTTATTGTTTAAATTTTAGTCGTTCTAGTAGATATGTAGTGGTATTTCATTGTGGTTTTAATTGGCTCTTACTTGATGTCAAAGGATGTTGAGCTCTTTCTTAAGCTCACTGCCCATTTTTATACTTCTTTTGTGAGGTATTTTTTCAAGTCTTTTGCCTGCTTTTATAATATTTAAAAATTACTGACTTATAGGGATTAGTTTATATTACGGACATGAGTCTTTTGTCAGATATATGCACTGTGAATAACCTCTCTCAGTCTGTGGTTTGCCTTTTCCTTTTCTTAACAGGCTTGTTTTTGTTTTTTATTGTTTGTTTTTAATGACTAGGGGTCTTTAATTTTGATAAAGTCCAATTTTTCTTTTGGGGTTATTTTCGTGTCTTTTCTAAGAAATCTTAGCCATGCTAGAGTTTGAATATATTTTTTCTTCTATTTTTTTCTATGAATATGTTTCTTCTTTAAGAAAAAGAAGATTTAATAGTATCGGCTTTTACATGTAAGTCCATGATTCATCTTGAATTAATTTTTGTGTTTGATTAGGAAAGTATTGGAATTACTTTTTTATTCCCATTTGCTGAATAAAATTTTCTTTCTTCATTAAATTGCTGGCATGCATTTTTTAAAAATTAATTGATCCAAATGTCCAAATGTGTAGGTCTGTTTCTGGATTCTCTAATTCTGTACTATTGATCCATTTTTCTATCCTTAGGCCAATACTACCCTGTACTGACTGCTGTAGCTTTACAGTAAATCTAGAAATCAGATAGTATAAGACTTCCAAGTTTTCCTTTTTAAGATTATTTCATTTTCTAGATCCTTTGAATTTTTATATACATTTTAGAATAAAATTTTCAATTTGTAAAAATCTTATGTAACTTTTATTAAATTACGCTTGTAAAGGAATTTATCCATTTCCTCTAAGTTATGGAATCTATTATCTTTTTAACATCTTCAAGATCTGTACTGTTATTCTCTCTTCCATTCCAGGGTCTCCTGCTTTAAGTTTTCTGGGCTTTTGGGGTCTATAGGTTGATATTTTCATCAAATTTGAGACATTTTGGCCATTATTCCTTGAAATATTTTTTCTGCCACATTCTCTCTAGACTCTCCTTTGGGAACTCCAATCACACATATACTAGACACTTGATATTACCCCACATGCCACTGAGGCACTTTTCCTTTTTTCAAGTTTTCCCCCAGTATTCTTCAGATTGTAACACTTCTATTGATCTATCTCAAGTTTATTGATTCTTTCTTCTGCCATCTCTAATATATTGTCATTAAATAAATTTTATTTAGGTATTATAATGTTCAGTTTTCGAATTAAAATCATTCCTCTATTTTTAATCATTATGGCTATCTTTTCCTTCATATCCTTGAATATTTTTATAATAGCTGTTTTAAAGTCCTTATTTGCTAATTCCAGTGACTGCATCATCTACTGACTTATTTTTCTATAAATTATGGGTCGTTTCCCTACTTTGCATATTTAACAATTTTTGAATATATGGTGAACATTTAGAAAGATGCATTGTAGGAAATCTGGATCATATTGTCTTCTTTTAAAGAGTATTACATTCTGCTTGGCGAGGTATTAAATTATTGGTAGATCCTCTCAACTTTCCAGGCTTGGAAAGTTTTTTACTTTGTTAAGGGCTGGTTTGTTCTCATTTTGTCTGTATCCTAGGGATTGATCCTGACTCTAGGAGTTAGTCCTTACTCCTAAATCTTGGCCTTTATGAAGTCTCAACTAAATCCTTGAGGTGCTCAGTGAGCTCTCTCCTCTCTGGCTGGTTTTAAACTCCCATATCTACCAGTTTTCCATGATCTCTGCAATTTCAGCCCATAGCAGCTGCTCTCTGCTAGACTTTGTGGAGTCTCGCCTTGTGCACATTGCAGTGGGAAGCCCCAAACATATGTCTCAACCTGCCCTCCTTGAAGATCTCACCTCTCTGTGCTGAAGTTGGGAAAGTGTCTTAAAGCAGAGAGCCAGACCAAACTTGAGGTTTATTCTGTGTGATTTTCTTAAGTATCACAGTCCTATGCTCCTTGATGTCCAAGGCCTGAAAACAATTGCTTTATATATTTTTAAAGTTTTTATCACTGTTTGAAGTAGGAAGGTAAGTGGTACTAGTTCCTCCATTGTGACCAGAGCCAGACTTACTGTGTTGCTGTGTGACATTGAGCAAGTTAATTCATCTTCTGTGTTTCAGTTTGTTTATTTACAAATGAAGACCATAACAGGTACTACACTGTTTATTTTACTTATTCTGAACCTCCAATGACCCACACATTACGTTTCATGTAGAAAGCACTCAACATATGTTCATTATTTAACTGTATTCATTCATTCATTCAAGAAATGTTACTAAGTGAATACCTACCTCACAGAGATGTTGTCAAGAAAAAATTCAATCATTTATGTAATATCAGTACAAAACTTGGCTCCGAGTAAGGATCCAGGACATTATAGATATTTAAAGAAATAAAAACTGAAATTAATTCCATTTCTAGGTCCTAGGGTTTCTATTTAAAAAAAAAGAATCAGTACGATCTTAGGTAAAAAGCATAAACTTGCCTTGTGTTAGAACACCACGGAATAGTTTACGAATGCCATCATTGATCTAAAAATGTATGGGGTCAGCCCGTCCTCACTGTTGATCCCATATCTGGAGCATTCATGAGCCTGTTTGTTCCCAGTTTGTTAGGGAGAGCACTGATGGCTGAATGGCTGGTGGACCAGTGGGTGTTAGGACTTTTGCCCTGGTAGGCTGAGCAGGCTGGCTGAGCTGACTTGGCTGAGTCTCTGCAGCACTCCCCAAGGATGGTGTCACTGCCCACACTAATGAGTCTCTGCACGCGAATAACTTGTGAACAAGCCATGATTTCTGTCCCAGTGTGAACTACAACTGCAGTGGGGCAGCTGGGAGAGGAGGCAGCAGGAGGAAGCCGGATTTATGAAGCTCCAGGGTGATGTTCAAGCCTCCGTTCTCTGGCAACGCACTGGCCACCTGATTAACAGTTCCTTTTCTACATCCTGCTTTACTTTCCAAAGTGCTTCCTTCACCTGTGACCCCGTTTGATCCCCACAGCATCCCCCGAATGGACAAAGGGCATTATTACATGTCTCCATTTTACTGATAAAGAAACAGAGCATGAAAGAGATAACATGATTTAGCAAAGGCCACATAGCTAGAAAATATGAGAGCTGGGTTTGGAATCCCTGTGGCAGAGGGCAAGTATTTTTTCCATTATTTAGAAACAATGGTTTTCCATCTCTTTATCCAAATGACGGGTCATTGCAACGTGCACTTGAAAAGTGGGCTGGAGGATAGGGATACAGCCAGTCTTTCTATCTCCGTACAGAGTCTTAGCACTTCAGAGCTCAATGAGACCTCACATACGCATAGGTCCAGCTACCTTATTCTGTAGACGCTGAAATGGAATCTCAGAATGGTCCAGCCACTCCCTGAAGCTCAACAGCAAGTTCTGAGGGCGACCTGATACACCATTCCTCATCTTTCCCTCACACCATGCTGTTTCTGCAAAAGCCTCTGGCCTCTGGCTTCACAGAATCAAACAAAACAAGGCCATGACTGCTTTGGGGCCTGGGTAGAGCTCAGGCCCTGACTTCACTAAGAGGCCGTGGATCAGTTTGACAGGTCACCATCAAAGAGAGCCTTTATGAAGAAGGTGCTCTGAGACACCCAAGCAGTACCAGTCAGTACGTTTTTGTTAGTTTCTCCAACCCTAAGCTGAGTCAAGCTGTATTGATTAAAACCAGTTGGGAAATGAATTACTGAGGCTGATCTATAAAGAAATTCAATCTGGAGATGGAGCAAACTATCGTCAGGATTCCTTATTAGGCCCTTCGCACCACGAGCTAAATAAAGCAAACAAACAGACAGGCACACAAAGGGCAAACTTTTTCAGGGGATGAAGATGACACTGTGGTTGGGGAATACAAGGCCATCTAATACCATAGGAATTGACCATTTTTTAATAACCAGCAAATCGATCCCTCTCTAAAAATGCGCCTGAGAAGTGAGAATGAGAAGGGACTATATTAACAAAGAGGGATGGAAATGAAATTAAGCCCCTAACACAGCCTTTTCAGTATCTCTAAGATAGGAGTGGGATCCTGTCAGAGACTGCATTCTACAAAGAATCCGAAAGGTTTACCTCATTTAATTAGGAGAAAAGCGTGTGGGGAGAGAGGGAGTCTTCTGGGTTGGCGGGTGCCAGCAAAGAGATCGAACAATCTGTTTCAAAACTTGCTTAGCAAAAGCAATTCTAATTGCTGCCTTTGTTATAAAAGATTAAAGGTAGTTATGTCCCGGTGTACCTCGCTTTCATCAATCAATATGTTCCTGAATGGTTATGTGCAAATCAGATTTTTGTAAACCAAATCCAATTTAATATGCCCTCAGAGAGCTTGTTGTTTCAAGGAACCACTTTGGTGAATCCTTTGGTAAGGCCTAAGACAATCCCTTAATATATTGGGTTGGTAGGTTTAAATTTTTTTTTTTAGATGGTGATAAATGTTATTCCCTCTCCCATATTCAGAAGAAAGGGCTTGAAAATAGAATGGAAATAAGACGACTTAATGACACGATATAACAACTAATGGTTGTTATTAACCTATCTCCTATGATAGGTTAATTTAGTAAATGCTGAGATTACCTCTTGTATTTTCTCTGTTTGTGGCTGTGATGTTGAGTGATGACTAGTGTTTAGCATTAGGATGATGAGACTCTTAGAAAGAATTGAAAAGGGTTACTTGGATGGAGTCTGAAGAATTATCTAGTCCAACCTCCAAAACAGAGATTTCTCTTTGCAGCCTTCCAGAGTGATGACTATTTAGGCTCTCCTTAGATACTGTTTGAGTGCGCTATGTTATTCATTCATAAATTTATTTATTAAGTATTTATTGAGCATTAACTATGTGGGGAACTAGGTTCTGGGGAAACGGGGAGAAAACTAGATATAGCACTCACGTTCTGTAGAAATTAATTCACCTGAGGATAGATATTCAATAAATAGTAACACAAATAATCGATACATGGTAACTCTGATAGACATTATGACGATTACATATAGGATGCTATGAAAGTGGTCAGGGAAAACTGACCCAAGGAAGTTGCATGTAGTCTAAGACCTAGAGGATGGATAGGGGCTGAGACAAAGAAGAGCAATTGGAGGACACTATGTGTGGGATTGAGACAACTTAACTTGTGGTTTGAAATGGTTATTCCGGCTGCTATGTGAAAAATGGACTAGAGGGCAAGAATGGAAACAGATAGGCTCACAGTCGGGGTGAAAGATGCTGGTGGCGTGGGCCAAGGTGCTAGATGTGGGGATGGAGACAAGCAGATGGTCCTGACAAATTACTGGGAATACGATCAATAGGATGGGGTGACTGACTGTACATGGGGGTAAATGAAAGCAAAGAGTCAGGGATGATCTCTGCATTTCTGAGTTGGGCAGATGGAAAGATGGTGATACCATCTACTGAAACTGAGAGCATTAGCAGAAGAGCAGATTGAGGAGAAGAGATTTAGTGCAATCACTTCTGGGCATGTTGAGCTAGAGAGGTGCCATCAGTAGAGATGTCAAGCAGGCAGCTTAGTAACTGAGTCTGGGACTCGACTTACACCAGTGTGGCCGCCTATGATCACCCTGCAGCAATGCCAGCACACAGCAGCCCCTCAGTACGGGCTAGGGGTTCAAGGACACAGCTTCCATTTCTAGGGAAACAAAGTCCTAGAGGGACTGATATACCAGGCCCGCAGCCAAAACTACAACTGGAACATAAGACCTAGACCCAGACGGTGATTTGAGTGATGAGCATGAACTGGAATTGATGTGATGAGCGTATGGGGACCCAGGTCACAGGAAAGCAGCAGGGCTCAATTATTAGTGCTACCGCTCAGTATTTACAGCTTTTCGTGGATAACTGAGGTAATAACGGCAGTAGCCAGGAGATTCTTTTGACCTTTGATGCCAACCAGCATTGTGTCAGGAGGCAATATGCCACCAAGCTCAGCAAGAGTAAACTTCTACAAAATGTTTAAATGCCCTTTGGTCACCACAGAGACGCATGCACCATACCAGGCAGGTGCAACATTTGACAGAAATTCTCACATATTAGGCAGCTAGCGCCTTTGTCCGGAGAGATGAGAAAAGTGAGGTAGGGTTGAATTCTGTCTTGTTTATTCTCTCTCCGAATTCCACTGTTTATGTCTTGATGTGTCTTCTGGTAACCTTATCTCCTTCCTCTGGGTTCTTGATATACCAAGGTCTAAGTCAACAGCTCATCAGAAAGGAACCTTGGTATTGGTCCATCTCTTCCAGTTGCATATGACAGAACTCCACCGAAAAAAAGCTTAACCATTTGATCGGGCTTAGGAATAGACCCATTAGACACAAGCTGGGCAAATGAGAGTCAGTCCTGGGACGGCATCAATTGGGAAAGAAATGTCCTACCTCCTCTAGATAGCTGACGTTATAGAACCTAAGCCTGCAACTGCTAGTGGCACTTTTGCCATACATCAAGAGAGAGTGCCTGATGGTGAATCCAGTGCAGAGAAATGCAGAGACCTGGACATGGGGGTGAAGGAAAGCAAAGAGTCAATGGAAAGAGAACTTATCTGATGACATGATTTGCAACCCTCGATTTAACTGTTTCTGAAGTGCATCTACTCTTGGTTTTCAGGTTACTGCATAGGCCCATATATTCTATTTTCTGTCTACCCAAGTCTGGGTTGGCAAGTTTGTCACTTGAAACTGAAAAACTTCTGGCCAATTCATACCTGTGATTTGGTTACTCTTACTTTAGTCATGTGCCCATCCCTCGGAGCTCTCCTCATCTGGTTTCCAGGGGATGGAATAAATAGATCACATGGTCACACTGAAGCTTGGAGTTGGAGAAGGATGGGTTACTTTGATTGACATTCCCAACCAGAATGACATGGGAAAGGAGAAGGGCAATGTAAGAGGAAAGGTGCTATTACCAGGATGTTGGTAATTACGGCATATAGAACAGATACTCTTACCTAATCAGGGTGCCTCTGTGTGCAGGAACAAGGGATTCTTCTCAAACAGTGTGCTTCCTCCCTAGAGATGGGACTACCAAGATTATGCAGGCTATCTGGATCAAAGGGAACACAGGGTACTACTCAACAGTGAAAGATTTTCCAGGTGCCAAAGTCCCTCTTTGGAGGATATAAATTATGGGAAATTTTGTTTAGGTAGATTTGAAACAACTAAGGCAGACTTTTTTGTGTTAGCGGTCTGATCTCCAGAAAGAGGGACCCCATACACACATATTTGCATCGTCCCTTCAAAGTTGCACAGCAATCTAAACTGAGCCCCAAATCCAGAGGTATACTAGCTGAATATACGAGTTTTGCTAGACCTGCATAGAACTCTTCCACCGGAGGCAGGATTGGCTCTTGAGGCTGGTGCCTGGACTGCATGTTTACAGTGAGGGAGGTGGTCCATGGCCATTGCTGTGGGGAAAAGAAGGAAGGCAGAGACTGGCAGCCAGATACTACTTGGCAGAAGAAACAGGGAACCAGCATCTCAGAGTCCCAAAACACACGCATTTCATGCTTTGGGGTCCCATGGACTGGTGATCCGCCCCACTGTGGGTGTCCTCTGTACATTGTTCATTGTGAAGAATGCAAAAAATAATATCCACCGTAGAAAAGCCGGCACCAAAGTCAAATTCTCCTACGTGTCGTGTCTCCCTTCCCTTTTGCCACTTGTATTTTATCACATCTTACCAGAGCTATTTCTGTCTATGGGGAGTTAGCAGGAAGATCACATATTGTACAGAGAGCGGGGTGTTAAATTTATGCAAAGGGAAGGAATGTGTCATGGCAAAAATTATTTATTGCATGGCGTCTCCCCTGAGGGTTAGTCTCTTGTTAGAGGTTTAAGGACAGCAGCTCTATAGTTGTCTCATGGCAGGGCCACACTCCTGCCTGCCTCCTGCTCTCGGTGCTCAGAGCGTTTATGTAAAGTCGTGATGCAAACCTGCCACCTTTAGGAGGCACGATCTGGTCCAACACAAAGTGTCCTGCCTTGTAGCCATTTGTGTTCCGAGAGGAATGAGTCTTCAGCCAGTGAGAAGGAGGAAAGGCAGGAATAGAAAAGTGTTGGACGTCCTGGAATTGGGCCATATCATGGCAAAAGAGGTAGTTCAGCTAGCAGGACAATTTATGTAGCTCAGAGCATTTTAGAGGTGGCATGCTGTGGTCTAGCATCAAGAATCCATCAGACCTAAAGCTGGATCCTGTTTCTACCCTTGACTAGCTGTGGATCTCAGGAGGAGTTAATCGGCATCTCCAAGACTTCATCTTCTTGACTATAAAATGGGGACATAATACCCATTTGCCTTGTGTTGTATGGAGTAAGTGAAATAAAGTATTTGCTCAATGGCAGGTGCTGTTAGTTTTCTCCTTCCTTTTTATGAAATTAAATATTAGTTCAGTCTTTTTCTGAGAGGCTTTATTCCCTGAATCATATGGGTGGTATTTTCTAGTATAAGGATGACAAATGCTTGCTAAGCCTAGCACAGCTTCCTTCTTATTTTCTTTTAGCAGACATTGCTTATTGGTTATGCCACACTTTCTTGAGAACCCCTCAGGATCCTTCTCAACACAACCCTCAAGGTGGTCATTTATAAAAAATCGAGTTCACATAGAAAGTAAAATACTTTTTCCATCTGTGATCCAGATCATGTCCATAAATTACTCTGTTGACTATTGCACCAAGTATGCACAGATGGTTTTTGATGTACATTAAATGTGCAAATGGACCTCCAGGTGCTTGGAGGACACAGTGCTTCTGAAAGATGTACCAACATATTCTTATTCTTGCTTCAAATGTTGAATCATAGAATTTCTATCTCACTTTTGGACATTTGTGCCCCATGGCATATGTTCTTGAGACTAGAAAGGTGTCATCTCTTCCTCAGCTTCTCATACATATTTAGGGAACAGAACTACACAGGGATGCAGTGTGTACAGTAGAGATTAAGGGCTGAGCTTTATAGTCAGACAGGCCCTGCCATATACCAAGCTCTAAATTGGTTAAGTTAATCAAGCTTCCCGAGCCTTGGTTTCCCCATCTGTACAATTTGTAAATGAGTATAATAACACCTGTCCCCAGGGCTGTCGTGAGGGTTAAAAGAGATGATGCCAGTAAAGAGTGGAGCATAGCCACAGGTTTATATTCACCAGTCATCATTATTATTAATACTAACATTACCGGGAATATATTCAGGGAAGGGAGATCCCAAGATGCTCAAAACCATGTCATAAAAGAACAGAAAAGGAACTGGAAATCGGAGAAGCTGGGGAACGCCAGGAGCACGTGGTAGCTGTGATATTTGATTTATAATAAGAAACATGTTTTTGGTCATCATCCCCTTTCCTGACACACAGCTACTAAAATCTTTGGAATTTCCTGTGGTTAGAACGATAAAGGTATCTTTTGTTATGTTAATGAGATGACTTGTGGAAAGCCCTTAGGTAAGCTGGATGGGGGGGGCTGGTTGCTAGGGGAACCAACCTCTTGATTAGAGGTTTGGAACTTTCAGTTCCCCCCTCATGCCCACCCCCACCCAACCTTGGGGGCGGGAGAAGGGATGGAGGCTGAATCAATCACCAACAGCCAATGATTTAATCAATCATGTCTGTGTAATGAAGCCTCCATAAACACCCAAAAGGACTGGGTTCAGAGAGCTTCAGGGTTGGTAAACACACGGAGATTTGGGGAGAATGTCACACCTGGAGAAGGCATGGAAGTTCCATGCCCTTTCCTGTTAACCTTGCCCTGTGTGTGCATCTTTTCCATCTGGCTGTTCTTGAGTTACATCCTTTTATAATAAACCTTTAATCTAGTAAGTAGAATGTTTCTCTGAGTTTTGTGAGCTGCTTTAACAAATTAATTGAACACAAAGAGAGGGTCTAGATGGGAAACTCTGATTTATAGCCAGTGTGTCAGAGGCACAGGTAACAACTGGGATTTGCGACTGGGGTCTGAAGTTGGGCAAGGGCGTGTCAGCCCTGTGGAACTAAATAAACACTTAACCTGTGGAATCTGATGCTATCTCCTGGTAGATAGTGTCAGAATTGAGTTGAATTACAGAACACCCACTCGTATCAAGAGAATTGCTTGTTGGGGTGGGGATCCCCCCAACCCCGAACATTGGAATTGGTACCAGAACCTAGTCAGTAGCCATCTTCACATTTTCTGAATGACAGGTTTGACTAGATAGTTGATTGTATCATAGTTCCAAAATATTGGCTGCCCTCTCCACGTCAGGATCATATCTTCTCATCTTTGAGAATTGGCTGGGTCATATGACTTGCTTTGACCAATTAAACTTGAAAGTGGTGATTGCCACAGCTAAGCTTTAGGAACCTCCATCACAATTTCTCCTTGGCCCTAACCAAGATGGAGAATGCTCCTTTAGCCCTGAAATAAGTAAGATCAAAGAGCAGAGACTCAGCTCACCTGGAGCTGATAAGTACGTGAGCAAGAAAACAATATTTGTTGTTGTAAACCCCTGAAATCTAGAAGTCATTTGTTACTGCAGCAGACGTTAACAAGGTCAGGACATTTTCTTTATAATCTTATGGGGCATAGTTAATGCCAACGGGTAGAAGATGAAACATTTCCTTTCAATATAAAAAATAATTTTCTGTCCATAAAAGCTGTCTAAAAGTAGAGAGGGCTGCCTTGGTTGATAGTGAATTCCATAACAATGGAAGTATTCAAACAAAGTTGAATAATTATTTGTTTCCAACATTATACAGAATTGTAACAAAAAAAAATAAAAAGAGAGAGACTTCTGAAGGTCAATAGTTGTTGGTATTTGGGGAGAAATTAGCTCTGGAATCAAACAGAAGTCTTTATATCAGACTCAAAAGAAAGTTTAATATACTGATATTTGCTATGCCTCCACAAAGAGATATTGCATGTATGGTGTTTTCCAAACATTTGACCAGAGAACCCTCCTCACCCCTACCCTTCACTATGGGACAAATGTTTTTTGAAACACATTTTAGGAAATGCTGGGTTGACAGCTTCATAATTATCATTGTTTTGGACCAGATACAGTTTGAGGTTTGTTACAACCACAAGGGTCCTATGAGTTAGTCACGATTTGAGCCCTCAAGGAGAATGCCAAAGACTTGTTTGCAGCCTGGGGGTGCTAGTTAAAATGAAGAGCTCATGCAGATTGAGTCAGTATGAACCTGACTCCACTGCCTACTGGTTATGTGGCCTTGAGAAAGTTATCTACCCCTTCTTTCTCAGAACTTCCGTTCCAAGAATTTATATCTTATCCACTCTGGAAAGTTCATAATTATATTTTTAAACATTGCTTCTCCCTCATTCTCTCTATATTCTACTTAAATGATAGAATTTTCTCATTCTACGCCGTAGGTCTCCTTATGCTTCCCTCATATGTTTTGTCTCTGGATTCCCTGAGATGCATTCTTTGGATTGTTCTTCCAGTTAACTAATCATCTCTTCAGCTGTGTCTTATCTGATATTTAATTTATTCATTGGATTCTGAATATTGGGAACCCAATTTTTAATGTCTTCCTCTTTATCTTTAATGTCTCTATCTTTCAAAGCAATCTGGCCTTTTCTAATAATATCTTATTGTTTTCTTGTGGTTACTATTCTTCTATTTACTTCTATTTGCTTTTAAAAATTCTTATTTTGCAGTTGTTTTGCACTGTTCTTTTGCCTTAAATTCTTGGGAGTTGGTCTCCCTGATGACTGTGATTATTAAAACTCCCTTGTGGTGAGTCACTTCCCCATGTATTTTGTACATTTTTATTGTTAATTCATCTTCACTGAAGGCTAATTTTCTGTCTGGTGGGAAGCTCCTATGTTTTGGGAGTGAATCTGTGTTTCTGAGCCCTTGTTTTGGCCCCTGTCAAGGGCTCCAGGTTTACCACAAACCAGGAATCACTTTTTATATTAATCTGTTGTTTTGAGATTTTTGAACTATTTGTGTCACATAGTTCAGTTTCCAAACCCATCTGTAATGAAAGTTTAGGGTTATTTTTCACCAAAGACTTCTTTTTTTTTTTTTTTTTTACCTTTATAGAGCTCTGGGTAGAGAGATGCTTCTTTGTAAATTCTCAGGGTTGGTGGTTCAAGTCTTTCTATTTTCACTAAGAATTAATTTGTGATGTTTCCAGCTTTATGCAGCCACAATTCCAATTTTCCACCTATCACAGACTCCAGGCCTTATCTCCTGTCAACTACAAATGGGCACTTGCCATCTGCCTCTGTAAGGATTAAATCATGTGCTGCTGTAGCCGCTGACCCTCGACACCCCCTGGAGGGAGTTCAGGGTGGAGAGCAGAAATGAGACCCTCTGTGCTCTGAGAAAAACGGACAGAACAGGTCTTCAGATAGTTAGATATTTTCAGGAGCTGGTTTTATGAGCCCAATTCTTGCATCTCCTCGTATCTAGAAAAAGCACCTTCATGGTGACGTCTGCCCCTCGTGACTAGGAGAAACCCTCATGAGACTAACAGAAACCTTCTGCCAAAAGTATGTGCTTGATCGCAGGTACTCCCCCTTCACCAAAATCACGTATATACCGACCTTCCCCCCCACTGCTTTGGAGCAGTTCCTCAGAGCTATCTGAAATGCTGTTTCCTGGGCTATAGTCCTCATTTTGCCCCAAATAACACTTAACTCGCAACTCTCACATTGTGCATTTTTTTAAATTGACAGTCTCATGCCTATATGAGACTGAAACCCAAGCCCATAAACATGTGGGCATTTTTCTAGGTCTAATACTATTCCCTACCTACTATGTTTGCCACAGTATGAGATTTTACAATTATCACACTGACTTTCACTTCTTTCTTGTTTCTGGCACTTGGTAATTTTCTTTGCTTGAATACTAAGTAAGCTATGTGCATGTGTCTTGCTTTTTAAGTTATTATACTTCTCCCATCGTTTCCATTTGTAAGTAGTATGTATATATCAGGAAGGGCTCTGGATTATTCACACCACCAAGTACCTAGTGTTAGAACGATGCATACATACACATCTGTCTCATCCTCTATAAATCTCATATAACAGCTTCTACCTCATTGGTTGGCATGAAGATAAAATACCTAATGAAACTAATGCACTCAATATAGTGTCAGATACATAGTAAATGCTCCATAAATATTGGGCATTATTATTGTTATTTTTGAAACATGACATAAAAGCAACCATACTCCAATAAAAATGAATAAATAAAAAAAAGAAACAAGACATATACATTTGGGAAAATAATTATAAACATGTTGGAGAATCCTAGAAAGGGATGATGATGTGTCTGTCTCTTCAGCTAACATTTCTTAGCTTTTTACATAAGGACGTAGTGGGCTCCTGGGAAAAGCCATTAATGGAGCTTGAAATTGCCCATCTGCCCTAGGCAACCAGAGTTTCCAATCAGAGGGAGACAAAACAAAGTCCATTTTATGACTTCTCAAGAATACCCTCGTGGGCATAGCGCTCTCCTGACGAAAGTGACTAAGGTATTTGGCTTTTTTCTCATGACCTGACTTATTACATGAGGCGAGAGGCACTGTAGAGTTCAGCACTGTGCTGGCTCCTCCTACCCACAACACAGGGACTTGACAGTTTACCTTTGAGGGAAGGATGCACATGGTAATAATGGCTGTGATAATAACAATATTTACCATTCTTTGAGTCCTTCCCATGGGCCAGGCTATGTTCTAAGCCCTTTCCATACAGTATCTCATTCAGTCCTTAGAAGGAGTTAGGTGCCATTACGAAGATGCCTGTTTAAAGTTGAGGAAGGTGGCTACAGGGTTGCAGTACTGGGGATGCCTGACACCTGAAAGAGTTGGTTCACCCTGCTTAGAAGCTTCATAAAACAGCTGCAGTTTTGGTGGTGGGCAATAAAAAGAAGCAGGAACAAGTGGTGCGAATGGGGCAATGAATAACCCCAACATGGTGTTAGTGTTACTCCAGAAAGCACAGCAGAGAAAAAGAAAAGGTGAAGTTCCTTACACTGGGCGCTTGCTGGGAATAAGACAGTTTGCATATATGCTGTCTACTTATAATGCATTTCATTTTAACCCCCTAGATTCTGTGAGGTAGGGATGGCTATGCCCCTTTATACGTGGATGAATTATGGCTCAGACAGGTAACTTGCCCCTGATTACCATCTACTGAGTAGTACATGGGTGTCCTGACTCAAGCCTACAAAATATATCCCCTCTCCAACCTCCCCCCACCCCAGCCTCTGAGCCTCTGAAGCGGTGGGACATGGATTTGCATCTGTTAACTCCAGAGAAGGACTTAAATGCTCGAGGAGAATGTGTGGTATACCAGTTTTCTTCCAGAAAAAGGGAAACTTGAAGGATTTGGGGCTTAGGAACTGTGTTAGTAATAAGGAAATATAGAAGGAATATGGTAGTGAAGAAGCAAAGGTAAATGGCAGAGAAGAACCGATGTTTTTCACGGTAGGCTCTGGAGTTGTAAAGGTGAGTGGGCTTTCCTTTCCATGAGAATAAAATCCAAACCCTCATCTGGGGTGTCGGGATCTGTGTTTCCCAAAATCCCCTTTGTTCTGTGGTTCTGGTTTAGAGTTGGCCAAGAGAGGAAATCAGGGGTGGAAGGAAAGCAGGGATATTACCCTCAGGAGTATGTCGTGGTCACATAGGGCAATGAACGGGCGCAGAGAAGGCCAGCGGCCCCCGCCTGCCTATGCTCTCCTCTGCAGCCAGCTCATCTTCTCCGCTGCTGCCCACAGCCCAGGCACTTGGCTGTGACTCTGCACTGGTTGCAGTTATACACATTCAACTACCCTCTCGAGACAGCAGCTTCCAGAGACCACTGAGCACCCACCTCATTTTGGGAGGCTGAAGTGCATATGATCGTGGGTTCCCCACAAGCTCCGACATCCCCACCTTGACTGTGCTTCAGAGACTGTTTCTCTGGTCCTTCAACTCTCCCGTTCCAGACACCTACTTCCCCACACCTCCTACATGCATGGAAAGTCTAACTCCTATAATAACTCCCTTATTTCTGTAGCACTTGCAGTGGTTCTAATTCCCCACGGAAGCCTGGAAGGCACACCTGGCCCACAGAGGCTCAGCCTGCCTCTCCAGCCTCACTGTGGCCTATCTCCCTCATGCTCCTTCTAATCCGCTCTCCCTAGAACACGCCATGTTCTTCTCCAGCCTAAAGTCTTTCAGGTTGATGTCTATTTTTGAACATTCCTTGGGATTTATCCATTGAGAGCAAGAAGGTAATAGGATGTTGGCAAGAGTTTGGCAAGAGAAGGAATACTCCTTTTCACCCTTCTGATCTCAGTCCAGATGCCCCATCCTCCTGAGACTCTTCTTAACTACCTCAATTAAGAAAGTTTCTCATGTTTCCTATCACAACACTCCATTTCTTTCCTGTCCCTTCAGTCTATCTATGTGTTCTTCTACTAATATGGTTGCTTTTATTTATTTATTTTGGTCCCACCACACAGCATGCGGGATCTTTACTTCCCTGACCAGGGATCGAACCCAAGCCTCCTGCAGTGGAAGCCTGGTGTCTTAACCACTGGACCTCCAGGGAAGTCCCAAATGTGTATGCTTTTAAATTTTCTGGTGCCCTGCACTAGAATGTGAGATGCATGTAGACATATGCTGTTCACTCTTGCATGTGTGACCAGCACAGTGTCTGAAACAGAGTAGGGCTCTCAAAATTGTTGTGGGACTTCCCTGGTGGCACAGCGGTTAAGAATCCGCCTGTCAATGCAGGGGATACAGGTTCGAGCCCTGGTCCGGGAAGATCCCACATGCCGCAGAGCAACCAAGCCCATGTGCCACAACTACTGAGACTGTGTACCACAACTACTGAAGTCCACATGCCTAGATCCCATGCTCTGCAACAAGAGAAGCCACCGCAGTGAGAAGCCCCTGCGCACAGCAACGAAGACCCAATGCAGCCATAAATAAATAAATTTATTTATTTAAAAGATGTTTGTTGTGTAAATGAATAAATTAACAGACCTGGCCCACTGAACTGGCTTCTACTGTCACATCACATTGTTGTGTTGGTCGTGATGATGGTGTTGGTACTGAGGGTGGGATAGGTGGGTACACTTGGGTCAGAATGTTCTTTTCTACCCATGGTTTTTATGAGCTTAGCTCTCGAAACAGAAAAAAAAAAAAGTTTTACTGAGAAAGGTAAAGGATTTAGGAGGAAAGAGCTACATTTTTCTGATTGTTCTGGATGACAGAGGCAAGATGAATTTGGAGGACCTGGTAACATTCGGCAGAGAAGAGAGAGGATCCAGGGAACATGGGTATAGTGGGAGGAAATAGGAAAGGGAAAGAACTCCCAGGGATCCTGTAGAGAAGGGAATTTGGGAAAGACAAACATCTAACAGGGGATACATATATTTTCTTTTCTTTTTTTTTTTATTTATTTTTAACATCTTTATTGGGGTACAATTGCTTTACAATGGTGTGTTAGTTTCTGCTCTATAACAAAGTGAATCAGTTATATATATACATAGGTTCCCATATGTCCTCCCTCTTGTGTCTCCCTCCCTCCCACTCTCCCTATCCCACCCCTCCAGGCTGTCACAAAGCACCGAGCTAATATCCCTGTGCCATGCGGCTGCTTCCCACTAGCTATCTACCTTACTACGTTTGTTAGTGTGTGTATGTCCATGACTCTCTCTCGCCCTGTCAAAGCTCACCCTTCCCCCTCCCCATATCCTCAAGTCCGTTCTCCAGTAGGTCTGCGTCTCTATTCCCGTCCCACCCCTAGGTTCTTCATGACATCCTTTTTTTTCTTAAATTCCATATATATGTGTTAGCATATGGTATTTGTCTTTTTCTTTCTGACTTACTTCACTCTGTATGACAGACTCTAGGTCTATCCATCTCATTACAAATAACTCAATTTCATTTCTCTTTAAGGCTGAGTAATATTCCATTGTATATATGTGCCACATCTTCTTTATCCATTCATCCGATGATGGGCACTTAGGTTGTTTCCATCTCCGGGCTATTGTAAATAGAGCTGCAATGAACATTTTGGTACATGACTCTTTTTGAATTTTGGTTTTCTCAGGGTATATGCCCAGTAGTGGGATTGCTGGGTCATATGGTAGTTCTATTCGTAGTTTTTTAAGGAACCTCCATACTGTTCTCCATAGTGGCTGTACCAATTCACATTCCCACCAGCAGTGCAAGAGGGTTCCCGTTTCTCCACACCCTCTCCAGCATTTATTGTTTGTAGATTTTTTGATGATGGCCATTCTGACCGGTGTGAGATGATATCTCATTGTAGTTTTGATTTGCATTTCTCTAATGATTAATGATGTTGAGCATTCTTTCATGTGTTTGTTGGCAGTCTGTATATCTTCTTTGGAGAAATGTCTGTTTAGGTCTTCTGCCCATTTTTGGATTGGGTTGTTTGTTTTTTTGTTATTGAGCTGCATGAGCTGCTTGTAAATTTTGGAGATTAATCCTTTGTCAGTTGCTTCATTTGCAAATATTTTCTCCCATTCTGAGGGTTGTCTTTTGGTCTTGTTTATGGTTTCCTTTGCTGTGCAAAATCTTTGAACTTTCATTAGGTCCCATTTGTTTATTTTTGTTTTCATTTCCATTACTTACATATATTTTCTTAATTTTGCTGAGGGTTGTGCTATGTAAATTTTCTCCATTCCATAGTTGTCAGTGAATCCACATTGCTCACTTGTGCTTTGGTATAAGTGGATTCTTTAGGGGGAACTGAACAGCTGTTGAAGTCTGCAGCCAGGTGGGTAATGAGATAAACTCAGAGACAGTATGTGGCCAGTGGACTTGAAGGATGGGCTTCATCCTTAAACTTATGGTTTACACTCCATAATGCTATGTAGTGAGGAGAAGTTTGGAGAAATCTCGCAGTGAAACACGGAGACTTCTACTCTAAAGATATACCAAAAAAAGCGTGGGATTTGCCTGGAAGTCCAGCGGCTAAGACTCTGCGCTCTCAATGCAGGGGGCACAGGTTCGATCCCCAGTCGGGAAACTGAGATCTCACATGCTGCACGGTGCGACAAAAAAAAAAAAAACATAATTAAAAATAAAAAATAAAAATATACCAAAGAAAGCAAATTAATGACGGTTACGCAATGGTTTCCCAGTCTAAGCATCCTAGTTACTTTGAATCTCTGAGGCAGAAGAAGCCTGAGAGTTGAGAGTCATCAGATCCCAACGGTAGGTGTAAGAACCAAAGATTCTTTCTATGTAACACTATTGCTGGTGCCCACAATTTCTTGGTGGTCCTCAGACTGCTGTTTCCTGGAGAGTATAAATGCAAACGAAAAGTCATGTGCATTCTTAGAAGCCGGCTTCCACGTAAAAATCTCGGTCTGGACTCCTGATTGCTGAGAGACCATCTGGTGAGAAAGAGATGCCCGGCAGAGATGAAGCAAGTCTCCCAGCTCATAGCCAGCACCAAGGGCCCAGACATGTGTGTGAGGCTATCTTGGGTGCTCTAGCCCATCAAGCTGCCCGGCCGACACCATGTGAGACAGAGATGAACCATCTTTGCTAAGCCTGGCCTGAACTCCTGCCCATTTTTGGCATGGGCAAAAACATGGCTGATGTTTTAAGTTATTAAAACAAACAAAACAAAAAATGACGTGATAATACAACACGTGCCACAAAGTCGAACATGCTTTTTTCCTAGCATCTTTTGTTGTTCTGGGTTCCTTCATATTGACTTGTATGGCTGTCATTTACCTCTTGCTCTTAGAGAGGAGGGCCTCTGAAATTTTACTGGAAATCCAGTGTTCTGTTCGGTTAGGGCCCAGTTAATCAAGAGTTTATAGGTTCCTTCTGATAATGAGCTTGAGGAAATTGAAATAACAAAAGACCAACTCCAGAGAGTTGACCTAGATTATGGAACCAGCCGCTGGCCAGGGTCTCTCCCCTTTTCTCCAGAGGATAATTAGCACCGGAAGTTGTGAAGTGCCCTTCACACAAGGATGCCAGGGAAGAACATTCCTCAAGACATCACATAAGAGGCGGTCTCCAAGGAAGTCCAATTAAAAATGTTTGGTTGTAAAAGCGCCCAAGGTTTAGTCATTAAGATGCCTGTCAGCACCTATGACTCTGTCTTCACACTGTATGCTTCATCAGGAAGATTGCTCTGGGCATCGAGGGCTTCGGGTTACAGGTGACCTTCAGGTGCAAATACCTTAAGGTAGATGGCTCATGGTGAGGACATTTGGGGCATCAATCATAAGGTTGAAGGAAGCGTATGAAGGTGCCGTTAATATAGTGAGAGGAAAATTCAGTGACCAAAGTGCTCTAACACAAAGAAGCCTATTTTTCATAGAATTAAGAAGCTTGTTTGCACTGGAAGGAATTTTGGGTATTTCTAATTCAGGGATGCCCAGGTCATCTCAGGTGTGGTTCCTTGGAGCACAGCGTTGAGAAAGCACCAACTGGACTTGGTGAAAAGAGTGTTCTGATTGAATGACAATGTCTGTCTTTGCAACAAGATGACAAGTGTAGGAATCCACGCTACGCATCTACCGTATTTTGTCTTGTACCAACTCTTTACAGTTGGGCAAACTGAAGCCCGTTTTATGGAAAGCTCAGCGTCCCACATGCGAAAGGTCATGTGGGAAATTAGTGGAAGGGCCAGGTCTTACCTAAGAATCCTCCTCGAGTAGTTTGTACTATTTTTCCCACTCATGTTTGGCATGGGGTTCAGATTTGTGACCCTATACGTACCTGTTACACTGAAATTGACGTCCTTGGCTTTGACTTAGGGCACATTTTAGGGATAGGGATTTTGGCTCAGAATCTCCCCTCGAGTCCCGGAACTCAGGGAAGACAGATTACCCTATCTCCATCCTCGGTTACCATCTTGCTTGGCCAGAACCTCACTAGGTTTTTGAAAAGGGAATTTGGACAAGTCTCTGTTTGAAGCCATTTCATCTATTACCTTTAGATTTAATAGTTTTGGAAGCATGCTTTATAATCTCCAGATGAGTGCCAGGCTGTATTTTGGGGCTCTTATCTCTAGATGTATTTGATACAGGGTTCAGAGAGGTTCCAAGACTCAGACATATTGAATGGCTTCAGTCCAAGTGCTCAGTTTCTCCTCTGCTGAGAGATGGGCTCAGCTATTATCGCTGTGGAAGGACCAGACGGAGAGTGCGAGGACACTGAAGCAGCATCTGATTTCTCAGAGACTCCCGCCAGCGTCTGGAGAAGGACCTGCTCTTGCCGCTTTTCCAGTCTGACTCTAAACAACCAAGCAGATCCAACTGACATTCTACCTCTCAGCTGTTGACTCACCCTTAACCTCTGGGACCCTGCTTCTCATTGTGGATGGAAATACTCTGGTTGAGGACGCCTTCAAGCTGCTGACCTGACAACCGTCCTTGAGAAGATCACCTCTCCTTTCTCTAAACTTCTGCTTGCCTGCCTGGTCTCTGACACTCATTTAAGCTCTTGTAATTGTATTGTTCTTCAGCCGTGACACACCCAGGCACAGGCACACATATACACACGCACCTGCACGCACATGTGGACACATCTGGTGTGTCTGTGTGTATAGGGGTATTGCTAATAGAGGACAGTGAAGCTAGAGACTTCATAGAAAAGTACCCCAGTCAGTCTCCACCTCATTACTCTGATTTATTTGGAGCGTTTGCCACTGGGTTTTGTGGGCATTGTGACAGGGAGCATTAGGACATGCACGGCAGATGTTGAGTGAACAATGCCTGACAGCTGCCATCAACCACTTAAAGGCAGCAGAGCTACTGGGGCTGTAGGGACGGGAACCACAAGCTTCCTTCCCTCATTGCCACCCATCCGAGGGACCTTATTAGCTTAAACATCCCAACTGAGCTACTGGGACTATAGGGATGGGAACCACAAGCTTCCTTCCCTCATTGCCACCCATCTGAGGGACCTTATTAGCTTAAACATCCCAACTGAGCTACTGGGGCTATAGGGATGGGAACCACAAGCTTCCTTCCCTCATTGCCACCCATCCGAGGGACCTTATTAGCTTAAACATCCCAACTGAGCTACTGGGGCTATAGGGATGGGAACCACAAGCTTCCTTCCCTCATTGCCACCCATCTGAGGGACCTTATTAGCTTAAACATCCCAACTGAGCTACTGGGGCTATAGGGATGGGAACCACAAGCTTCCTTCCCTCATTGCCACACATCTGAGGGACCTTATTAGCTTAAACAGCCCAACTGAATCAAAACAGCTCAGTTATGAAAGAAGAAACTGGGGCTGAGGAGTTTTGTTACTTGCCCCAAGTCACACATGTGCAGTAAAGCCAGGAGCCGGTCCAGGTTGTCTGAACCCCATCCGAGTCCTAAACCCATCCATACACCATCCTCACCTCTTCTCAGGACTGAAGTGCACTTAACGTGAACTGAGGCTCACCTACAGTTAATTGTTCTAGAATTAATAGTTAATAATTATGCTCATAGGTGTGATATTAATGTGGAGTTACTAACTATATTAGCCATTGAGATAAGTGTTATGAATTAAATATTTATGATGATTCAAATTATCATAGTAACAGGTTGGAGACTGAGATCAGCCAGAAGATCTGCATTTCCCAAAGCATTTCTTACCAGATAGTCCATAGAGAGAGGGTCCTGTGGTCACAAAGTTTGGGGAAATATTCTAAGTCCCTCCTGGAAACTCACCACACTCAGGAACGTATTAAAAGGCGCTGAGACAGGCTTCCCTGGTGGCGCAGTGGTTGAGAGTCCGCCTGCCGATGCAGGGGACACAGGTTCGTGCCCCGGTCTGGGAAGATCCCACGTGCCGCGGAGCGGCTGGGCCCGTGAGCCATGGCCGCTGAGCCTGCGCGTCCGGAGCCTGTGCTCCGCAACAGGAGAGGCCACAACAGTGAGAGGCCCGCGTACCACAAGAAAAAAAAAAAAAAAAAAAAAAGCGCTGAGAAATACTGCAGGAAAGAAATCTGTTTGTCTGTATGTTTTTATTTGCCCACCAAACTGTCTTGGGGGATATCTCCTGTTAAAACTCAAGAAAGTGTTTGTGAAACAAACTGTAGTAAATGGATCACAAGTTATAAGCCCAACTAGGTACATACGAACAAATAATCTGGGCTCTCAGTGTCCCCTGCAGCTGTGGGTTTTACACTGCAGGGTTTGTTTTATCCTAAAGAGAACGTTGCAGAGAAAGAGGTGGGCTATGAGTAGCCTGGGGTCTTAGCCCGTTTCCTCTGTTTCAGCCAGAGAGGTTCAGCTTTTCTCTGCTTTGGACACTGAGATTGTGCATAAAATTGTCACCTACTTATTCAGCAGATATTTCCCAGCATGTGCCAGCTGTGTTCGAGGCACTTGGGATAAATCAGTGACCAGAGACAAGGGAGATTCTGACTTCATGGAACTTGATGTAGAAAGAGGAGACAATGGATAATAAATGTGATAAACAAGAAAACTATATAGCATGTTCAAAGATGATCAGTGCTATGGGGGGGAAAAAGAAAAAAGAAACAGGATAAGGGGAGTGGAGAATGCAGGGGGGGAGATGCGTGGGTGTCACTTTAAGTAAGGATTGAGGCCAGCCTCACTGAGAAGGTGATACCTGAGCAGAGGATTGGAGGAGATAAGAGAGTGAACCCTGCTCACTTCTGAGGGAGGAGCATCCAGAGAGAACAGCCAGTGTAAAAGCCCTAAGGCAAAGTGGAGAGTTGAGGAAAGAGTGCCAGAGATGTATCAGAGAGGCCAGAAGGGGCCCATGACCAGGGGTAAGGGTGTGTTTATATTCTGATGGGGGCTCGAGGACATGGAAAAGAATGAACATGTGGGAAAGAACTGGGTTGGACTATTTATTGTAACTTGTGATATACACCCATCAGCAGCATCTAACCAATAACACAGAAATCACTCATTTATTTTCCACAGTGGGAATTTAATGCGGGACATTAACTGCATAACCGATGGGAAAATTGGGAAAAACAGGGACGGTGATGAGCAGTAACAGAAGACACTCCCAGCCCTAGCCTGGAGGGATAGAGGCAAGAGGCAGTGGAAGGCAGCATGGGGACAGGGTTCACCTGGCGAAACTTGAAGCACAGAAGATCCTTCTAGGAAGAGCTAGAAGGACAGAGGAGATGCAGCCTCTGCCAGAGAACCCGCTTGAGGCTTCCCCCTTCCTTCCACCCTTCATTCTCCTGTCAGTGGCCAAACTCTTCCTGGAAAATATCACCTGCAGAGATAAGCCCTCCTCTGAAGAGTGTAGAACGGGTATCCCAGGGATCACTTGCTGTGTAACAAACTACACCAAAATTCTGTGGCTTAAGACACAGCCATTTCATTTGCTTATTTTCCTACAGTTTGGGGCACAGCTCAACCAGCACTGTTTATTTCTGCTCCAGAAAACCTCCTGAGAACAGCTCCCTGGGGCTGGAGGATCCACTTCTGAGACAGCTCATTCGTGTGGCTGGCAGATCAGTGCTGGGCACTGGCTGGGGGCTCGCCTGGCACTGACTGCAAACTGAACCGTATTCCCTCCCAGCCTTTGCTTTCCAGACTAAACAGTCATCTTTGTGGTCTGATGTCCTCAGCCTAGATGGTCTGCCAGGTGGAAATAATAGTGAAGGACCATGAGTTTGGGTATTGGAGAGACTGGGTAGGGCTGTACCACACAGCAGCAGGCTTAGGGCCAGTTGCCTAGTCTTTCAGGATGCTAGTCTACACAACTATAACAGGAGGCATACGCATACCTCCCTCGCAGAGTGATTCTGAGACCGAGTGAGATCCTACAGGTAAAGCCCAGGACCTGTACTGAGCAAATGATTGTTCTCTTAGTCTCCTTCCCCCACTAGCAACGCCAGCCAGAATAAACAGAGGAGAGCCAGGCTCTTCTCAGAGAAAGCACTTCCTTCTGTTCAAACTCCTGAACAATAAGAGGGAAGAAGGGACCGAGTTGGCAGGAAAGGAAGGATGCAGGAAGAAAGGAAGCATAGAGCATAGTCTGGCCGTTTTAGCTCTAAACATTGAGTTAAACTGGCTTATCAATTTCCAATCACCCTCAGTGTTCCCCCAGCTTAATCTGTAATGGAAAGAACACTTGCTTTGGGCTGAAAGGACCAGAATTCAAGCCTCAGCTCTGTACTAGTAAGAGTAATTTGGATGACCCTTAGGCAAAGCATTGTATTCTCTGACCTTGAGTTTCCACACTTACATCTGTGGATATTTCTTCCTCCCTCTTAGGTTTCTGCACAAATTGAACTAGGTAATATATGTTCAAGCGCTTTGCAAAGCTGAATAAAAATGTAAGGGATTAATTATAATTTCTATTACTGTCACTATTACCATTTTGGACTTTGATTCCAATTCCTTCTTCCTTTGTCTTCTGGGATTCTCCCTGCTTTGCCCAGAAAGCTCATTCGTTAGGCATCAAGGATAATTCCCATACAGACAAAAGATGTGCAGCTTCCAGATCAGCTAAATTAGAAATGTTTAAATTTTTCATCTATTCCCTTGTCTACTCTTTAGTCAATAGCTTATTCTGACAACTTCATTACCTCCTAATTACTCCAAGTTCCTTTGCTCATTTTCTGTGTGTGTGATAAAAAAACAAAAACAAACAAAAAAAAACCTCCTAAGAAAGGGATTTGACTTATGAAGTCACTCGACCCCTGACTGACAACCAAACCTTCCCTGCTCACTTGAAGGGGATTTGCTTTCTCTTTGTTGCAAATATTTGCAAAAGCGCTTCTGGTGCCTTGCTTGACGATTGCCAACTCTCCTTTTCTGCATACTTTACCTTCCACTGCAAGATGAGAGCGATAAGACACATTTTCTTCCTTCTCTCATCAGAGCTGATATATACTCTGCCTATAAATCTTTGAGCAGCCCTTCAAGAAGCTGTATCAGATGTGCCTTAATCTTTGTATTACTCATTTCTTAAAGGAATTTTAATCTATTGGGCTTTAATTTTACATCTCTTAGTGCCAGCCTTTTCTTAGCAAGGCACTTTATTCTTGCAATTTGATAATTACTTTCACTGTCACTTTCTCATGAGGCTATACTTAGAAAAT
Organism: Phocoena sinus; assembly: GCF_008692025.1. Taxonomy (NCBI): domain Eukaryota; kingdom Metazoa; phylum Chordata; class Mammalia; order Artiodactyla; family Phocoenidae; genus Phocoena; species Phocoena sinus. The sequence goes on along the minus strand of NC_045779.1, from coordinate 72,726,558 downwards.
TAGAGGTGGAAGTGAGCTTTGAGATCACCCAGCCTCCTGTGATGCCCAAACCTGGCGACTTGTGTTAATCCCAGGGCTTCTTATTAAAAATACAGATTTCCAGAAGATTCTAGTTCAAGAGTGCAGCTCTGTCAAGTGTGTGTTTAAGGTGCCACACAAGTGATTCTAATGAACAGGCAGCTGAAGGAACCATGAATCTAGTCCACGGATTTCAAATCAGAGATGGCTTCATGGTGGAAGGGAAGAGCAAAGAATTTGGAGTTTGGGGGACATGGGTTCAAGTACTGTAGCCTCTTCACACCAGCTGAGCATCCTGGGGCAAGTTCTTTATTCTCTGTGGCCTTAAGTTCCTAACACGTAAAGTGGGGATCACAGCGCTGCAGAGAATAGCTTGGAGGCTTAAAATGGAAAAACATATCCAGTGGGAATTTGATCCCTTTCTCTTCTCCTAGGGTCTCTACTATTTCCAGTTTTGCACAGTCTAATTAAAATTATGCTTTTAGGATTACCACTGCTTTCTTGGTTATCATCAATGTAGCCCCTAATTGAATCCTCACAGCACCACTATGAGGGCAGTACCATTATTATCTCCAATTTACGTATAAGGAAAAGAATGTATAGTTAAGTTATGCAAAATCCCTCAACTCAAGTGGAGGTGTCAGAATTTGAGTACAGAAGGCCTGACTCCAAAGCCCATACCCTCAAACGTTCTGGCAGATAATATTTTTACTAAATTCCTGCCCTACTTGCCAGGACCAGGACCGGGACCAGGACCAGGACCAGGGTATGGCAAGCAGGGAGCTGAAGCTACTCCATTTAAGGAGGCCCTCACTCTCACTGAGCAGTCGGCCCTTGCACGGCCCCCAAGAGTAAGGGGCTCCTTAAATCTGCCACCTAAGAGTCTCTCCTTATTCACCTTGGTCAGGCTCTAGTGGGATCCAAAGGGGAGGAAGAAATAACTGAAAAGTGGTGAAAAGGACACTGGTGGCCTCTTCTGCTGTCTTCCCTTCCAAAGGGACACGCAGTGGGGCATTTATTCCCTGACATACTGAAGGGCCTGAGAGGACTGAGGGACACAATTTGGACCAAGATCTAGCACTTGGGCTAGCTTGAAGCTAATGACCCTTCTCCAAATAATTCTCAAAACTGGCCAGAGGATGGAAGGGAAACTGAGGCAGGATGGACCTTCAGCTGGGAGCCAGTAGATTTGCTGTGGGGAGAGAAACTATGAGGGGGAGTCAGGACAACAGAGAGTCTTTAGCTCTCCTACGTTAATATGATCCAGGGCAACAGGTTGAATCCTTAAAATAACCTCATGAGAATGGCATTCATAATAATATTTTAAAGGTGGTAAAAACTGAGGGTAAGAGAAAAAGTCTATTTAAAACTAGAAGACAAGAGGTAGAAAATGAGTATTAAGTATCTCTGACATGCCATATGACATGTACTATTTAATGTTATTTAGTTATCACAGGAAACTTGTGAGGGAGGTAAAAATAGATTCTTTATACAGATGTGGAGGGATGCTGAGATTAAAGGAGAGTGTTGGACTTGCTTAATGTTACACAGGAACCATGATTCTAACCACATTGGCTTGACCACAAAGCTGTGCTTTTTCTTCCCAAAATGGCACAAAGGTTTCAGCTTCTGGCTGATTGTCAGTGGGTCCCAGGTGCCCTGTGTTGAGGAGAATACTGAGATGGCATCTGGGTTTGATTAGTGATGTCTGTCATGGGTTGGAGGGAAGCAGAAGTATTCATGCCATCCCTACACCATGGTGCTCTCCAGGAAACTAACCCCAACACCTAACATCAGGAAGGTGTAGGTCCAGAACCTGGACACAAGGTCTTCTGAAATCAAATTCCGCTTCTTTCTCACTATCCCAAATTGTTTCCCACGCCTTTTTTTTTTTTTTTTTTTAGAGTAAAAGTGCTTTACAACGTTGTGTTAGTTTCCACTATACAATGAAGTGATCAGCTGTATGTATACCTATATCCCCTCTCTCTTGGACCTCCCTCCTACCCCCCATCCCCCACATCTAGGTCATCACAGAGCACAGAGCTGAGCTCCCTGTGCTATACAGCAGGTTCCCACTAGCTATCTATTTTACACATGGTAGTGTATTTATGTCAAACCTAATCTCCCAATTCGTCCCACCCTCCCCTTCCACCCCCGTGTCCACATGTCTGTTCTCTACGTCTACGTCTCTATTCCTGCCCAACAAATAGGGGCATCTGTACCCCAGACAGAGTGAAGTAAGCCAGAAAGGGAAAAACCAAATTGTTTTTTGAAATGCTTTCTGCAAACTGCATCCTAGGTATTTCTGTAGCTTCAATGCCTGGATCAACAAAGATATGACGCCTTCACTGAACTCATTGGATACATTTACCTGAACTAACTGCATAGCGGAGGAGATGACAGGGATTTTGCCTATTTTCCCAGATGAAGGAACCAAGGCAGAATGTCACAGAGCTAGTCAGTAGTGAAACTAGGACTCAGATCTAGAACTGTGATCTCCACATGGTGTTCTCTGCACTGAAGCCTGCTGAGGGAGGAGGGGTGGGAGGGAGAAAGGAGTGACAGTTGTTCCGGGGGGGAGGTCGCAGAGAAAAGAAATTGCCGCAGGTCTGTTTGTTCACACTTCCCTCTAAATAAGGGCTGTGTGTCTCAGCACATAAACAATGAAATAAACTGCCTCTGGCAGGCTCAGGGTGGAGTATCCGTGTGAGGAAACCGCCTTGCTGAGATCCTTGGTGTTCTGGATCGGAAGAGGGGTAGGAGGCACAGGCAAAGAAACTGAGTGGGAAAGAGAGGCCAGTCTGAGGCACAGACCCAGGGGTTAAACTGGTCTTTTTGGAGGAAATGACCCCCCTTTACCCTGTCCTCCATACTCCTCCTCTCTCCCCTGATTTTTGATGTTTGACCCTGCACAACCTTTTAATTCCACAAGGAGAGAAACTCAAGATGCCAGCATCCCTGAGAGGCAGGCACAGCTGTGCCAATTTCATACTAAGGTGTAAATGACTGATAGAAACAGCTCACATCTGAACTCCTTATTAAATATTTGGAGAACAACAATCTGTGCAGAGCACTATGCTTGGCACCCGCCGTGGATAAATTCTACATCCTTAGGGAATTTACAAACATAGGGAGCATGCAATGAATACGTTCTCTTCTCTGTAGTCTCACAGCCCTATGTATCAGGTTGTAACAGTCTCATATGTCGTATTCTTTGAGCACTTGCTCTGTGCTCTTTTTGGTGGAGGTACATAAGTCAAGACTCTTCACTACCTGGAGCTCACACTCTTGCCTGGGAGATAGCAAAGGGAAAAGAATATGTAGTCCAGCGTGAAAGATGATCTAACTAAAGGACACAGCAAGAGCCTGCAAGGGGAGGGCAAGCCTTCCTAGAGAAGGCATGAAGAGCTTAGAGGGGAAGAGACTCCCAATCGAAATTTAAAGGACAAAGGCAAGCTGGATATAGACAAAGAAGAGGGAGAACATCAAAAACTGAGAACAGCTTATGTGAAGATATAAGCTGTCTTTTTTAAAAAATCAAGAAATGATGGTTTTTTTTTTTTTCATGCGGCAAGAGTATAAAATCAAAGAAGAAAGGCGAACAAGAAGCGAGATTGGTGAAGTAGATAAGCTCATGATGGGACCTGTAAGTCTCACTAAGAAGTTTGAACTTGGAGGTCATGGGGAGCCACTAAGGGTTTTTAAGCAGAGAAATGAAAAGATAAATGTGACTTTCACTCTGGCTGATGAGAGGAGAGTGGCTGGGAGTGCGGCAGATCAGATTATGGTTCCCAACTCTTCACTTTCTCCCCATATTTATAATTCTATATCGACAGCTTTCGTTATGCCGCTTTGCAGTGACTCCCTCTAGGGTGGGATTTCTTAACGTCAATAGTATTGGCCTTTTGTATCAGGTCATTCTTTGCAGTGGGGTCTGTCCAGTGTATTGTAGGATGTTTAGCGGCATCCTTGATCTCTACCCACTATATTCCAGTAAAATTGCCACCCCTGCCCCCTGTCCCCATCCCACTTTCCTACACAGTTTGCCACGGGCTGAGATGCAGTTTTGTTTTGTTTTGTTTTTTTGCGGTACGCGGGTCTCTCACTATTGTGGCCTCTCCCGTTGCGGAGCACAGGCTCCGGACGCGCAGGCTCAGCGGCCATGGCTCACGGGCCCAGCCGCTCTGGAGCATGTGGGATCTTCCCGGACCGGGGCACGAACCCGTGTCCCCTGCATCGGCAGGCGGACTCTCAACCACTGCGCCACCAGGGAAGCCCTGAGATGCAGTTTTAAGACTTCTTCCCCTCCTTTCCCTGTCCATTCTTTAGACAGATTCTTTAAAGGTTTTCCCTGTGATTTTACCAATAACAACTCTAGGAAAAGCAAAGGGAATTAATAGCATAATAAACACAGGGATTCTACCAAGTTATAGGACAGGACACAGGGAGGGGGAAGGATAATCTGGGACGAAGTGAGAGAGTGGCATGGACATATATACACTACCAAATGTAAAATAGATAGCTAGTGGGAAGCAGCCACATAGCACAGGGAGATCAGCTCCGTGCTTTGTGACCACCTAGAGGGGTGGGATAGGGAGGGTGGGGGGGAGACGCAAGAGGGAGGGGATATGGGGATATATGTATACGTATAGCTGATTCACTTTGTAATACAGCAGAAACTAACACACCATTGTAAAGCAATTATACTCCAATAAAGATGTTAAAAAAATATATAGTAATATCTCTGATATTGCAAAGTGACCCTGGGGGGCAAAATCATCCACCCTACTCCCCTAGTTTAAAACTGCCATTCTAGAAAAAGTTGGAATATACGACTCTGACCAACTGATCCGTTTGATTGGGCTAGTGGAATGTCAGCAGTTGTCATATATGCCACATCCAACCAGAGGCTTTGAATGAGCTTTCTTTCCTGTCTCAGTTGACTCTTATTATGCCATAATAAGAGCAGGCCCCAGGTAGCCTCTTTCAGCCTGGATTCCAGAATGAAGACATGTGTAGTTGGCCTGAACCAGCCTGAAGCCTGGAGTCGGTGAAGCCTGGCTGAGATCAGATGAACCACAGCCAACCTGACACTCAAGGGCCCCAAATAAAACATTGCCCTATAAACCTCTAGAATTATAGAGTTGTTTGTTATGCAACGTTACTGTAGCAAAAACTTGGCTAACACGAGGAGTAAGGCTAGATGCAAGGAAATCAGTGTAGATTTGTTTAAAGCCAATTCACTGGAGAACGCTCTCCCTGGGTAGATAGACGTGGCAGAAGGGTAGGACCTGGGGTGACTGGGGAGATGCGGGAATTCCATCATCCCGAGAGCTCCAGATTCAATGACTTTGCTCCCCATCCCCAGTGCAGGCACATGACCCTGGCAAGTCACTCCATCTCTTTAATGCCCCTTTTCCTATCAAGAAAAGGAAGCATTTGGTCTCCCTGATGCCTATAGTGGCCTCAAGCTCTGGTTAGTACAGAGTGTTAGGTTAACTAGAGGTACCTGCTATATCTGACCAGACATTGCCCGTAGAACAGGTCACTACCCAGAGATCCTCCAGTGACTGAGAGGCTCTCCCTGTGGCTCGGTTAGGGACAGGATGTTTTGAGCTCTTGACGTGAAAGAATCAAGGAGTTTTCTTGAGAACTCACTGAGACTGTAGCTATGGCTAACTAAACTGTACTCTTTTAATCCAACTCTCTCTGGACTGACCAGGAGGAGATTTAAGTTTTAGCCCAGGCTCTGCTTCCTCCTAGCTGCACAAACTCATGCTATGACTAGATGACCTCTTCAGGAACTTCCAACCCTAGTATCCAATGAATCTAAGAAAGCTCTCGTTTGTTTCTCCAGTGGACTCTACATATTTGCCATCCCTATCCCCAACTATTTCCAACCATTGCTGTCACTGACCCTTCTATCCATCCATTCATCCAATAAGTATATATTAGGCATCAATTATGTGCCAAGAACAGCACTAGGTACCTGAATGTTCAGAATGGGCAAATCTGATCATCGCCGTCTTGAAGCTTATCTAGGTTAAGGCTTGCAAACCAGTGGCCCATGGACTGGTTCTAGCCACAGATTTGTTTTCTTTGGCTTATGCAATATGGGTTCTTTTGAAAAAAGTAGATGATCTTGTAATAGTGGCCCCATGTTCCATAAGGCATCAATTGTCTGGAACAGAGGGCAGTGTGCATGTATATGTGCAAGTGTATATGTATGTGTGTGTGTGTATTCATATTACCGGGGGCGTTTTTTAAAATGGTCTCTGAAAACTTGACTCAAGATAAACCTTGACTTCCATTTGAATCCACCGCTTTCCTTATTTCTTCCACAATGAGTTAGTCTTAGCAATCATTCCTCTCCTGGGACAACAGTAATAGTGTAAATAATTACCCAACTCCCATGATTGAAACCCCTAGTTCACCCACCACATAAAAGACTAAGTGATATTTTAAACATGTAAACCAGAACAAGTTACTTCTTTAATTAAAATCCCATTGCACTTATAAGAAAACTGAGATGCAGAACCACATCCCACAGAGGCTTTCATGACCTGCCCCCTGCCCACCTCCTCCCCTCCCTGTTCTCATTTGCACCACAATCCCATTGCTCTGACCACAAGGGGCTTCTTCCTCCTCCTCAGACACAGCAAGCTCGTTCCCTCCTTTGCCTGGAGCACATTCCCTCCAAGATACCTCCTCCAAGAGCCAATTCCTGATCCCCAGTCTAGAGGAAGTCACCCTTTAACTCTCCCTCAAAGCATCATTTATGTTCCTTCATTGCACAAAATAAACATTACAACGATACCTTTATTTCTGTGGTTATTTGAGTAAAGTCTGTCTCCCCCACTATATTGCAAGCTACTCGGAGGCCATATTCTTGTAGGTCTTGTGCGTGGTTGTATTATTATTATTATTATTATTTTTTCGATACGCGGGCCTCTCACTGTTGTGGCCTCTCCCGTTGCGGAGCACAGGCTCCGGACGCACAGGCTCAGCGGCCATGGCTCATGGGCCCAGCCGCTCCACAGCATGTGGGATCTTCCCGGACCGGGGCACGAACCCATGTCCCCTGCATCGGCAGGTGGACTCTCAACCACTGCGCCACCAGGGAAGCCCCGTTGTTGTATTCTTGATGCTTACGGCAGAGCCTAGCACTTAGTAGGTGTTCAGTATTAATTGCATGATTAGATGAATGAATGAGTAGGAGTTGGCCAGCTGGAAGATGAGGGGAACTATATTCCAGGCAGAGGGGGTACGATGGGCAAAGGCATGGAGACATCAGGTTATAGTTCTTCTTTCTCTAGGATCAACTGAACTCCAATACCCCATAACTGCCTTGTGAACTCTGATGATCACAACTGGATGTAGCCCTAGAGGATGTCTGCTTTGAATTCTCCAGATAGTTCGCGTGGAAACTGGAGTTAAGAGAGGGCGAATCCCCAGGCCAGCGGCAAGCCACGGCCCAAAGCCTGGTCTCCTAATTCTGGGCACAGGGGTCCCCACTAGCCCTCACCACCTGGGGAAGTAGGAAAGAAATCAGTGACCTCACTGAGATCTCACCGAGCAACAGAGAAGGAAATACTTTCAGAAACCAATTTCTTTTTGGTCTGAAAAGAGGAAAACAATAAAGACCTTAAGAGGGAAATAAACTTGAGTGGTGAGTGCCCGGCTAAGAGAAAATTAAAGGAAAACCACGGACTGCAGGCAACAACAACAAAAAAGGAGCATGTAGGCACTTGGAAGAGTAGGTGAGGAAAGTAAGACAGAGTAAGACAAGAAGCTGTGTATTCAAGAATTCCTGTAGCTGTGACCAAGTCAATCTCCTCCTCGAAAACCATCCATGGCTCCCCATTTCCTGGAGGATAAAATTAGAGAATCAGAGTATTTGAGTTAGAAGCTTGTCTAGTTGGTGCCTAGATAGCTCAACCATCATTTAATTGAAAAATAATGTTTTTAAAGTACCTAAAGAAATATGCAGTTGTTATGGAGAAACACAAATACTACTGAAGTTAAGTTTAAAAACATGCCTTTACCATCATTCAACCCACTCCCTTCCCCAAAAGTAACTGCTACTAACAGTCTGCCGTGATTCCTTACAGAAAAGTCAATATATTTACAAATATATTTTTAAGTGATATCCAGAAATTGTACAATTCAAATTGTTCTCTGGTTTACTTTTTAATATAATATCATATATTTAGTGATTCTTCCACCTCAGTAAATACAGATCTAGCCCATTATTTATAAATGGTTGAATACAATTTTATAAAGGGGAGTTGTCATAATTTATGTGACTCTTCTCCTTTTTATTAACAGCTAAAATGTCTTCAAAATTTTACCATTAAACTACTGAAATGGATATTCTTATAAAAAGAAATGTATGCTCACGGGTGTTATGTCTGTAGGACAGATGCCTATAAATGGAATTGCATATGCATTTCTAATTTTAGTACTTTCATTGACAGTGAAAAAAATAAAAACTAATCATCACGGAGTACTCACTTTGTGCCAGGTACTGCTCTCAGCATTTTCCATGGATCATTATATTTAATTTCTACATTAGAATTATTAATGTAGACTCTGATATGGATAAGGAAAGTCGGGTGCAGAGAGGTTAAGTAACTTGCCTAAAGTCACACAGAGCCAGATGTGGTCCTGGGTGGTCTGACTTCACAGCCCATGTTCCTAACCCGTTTTAATTTTTTGTCATTTAATGAAAATATCCATTTTCAAGCAACTTAAACAACATTGGATTTAATGAACTATATACATATATTTTTTTTACTAACAATATAAATTTTACGTTTTTTATTTCAATGCACATTCCCTTGATATTTTGTGGGGCTGAAAACTTTTCATATGTTTATTAGCCTTTTGTGTGTCTTGTATTGATTGTCTTTTTATATTCTGTCCCTATTTTTCTATGAAACTTTTAAATAATTGATTGTAAAGAGTTCTTCGTATATTCTGATTATTAATCATTTGTTACATATATTGTAATATTTTTCTTATTCTGTATTTTTCTTTTTAATTTATGTGTGTCTCACAAAAAAGAAATGAAAAATGTATTATAATCAAGTATATCAGTCTTCTCCTTATGGTCTCAAAAGTTTTGAATCCTCCATTGGACAACTTTCCCAACCTAAGGTAATAAAACTACTCCTCTCTAGTTATTATAATGCTTCCCAAATTTTGTTTTTAGAACATATCTTTAATACCTCTGGGTATTATTTTTATGTATGTTGTGAATTAGAGATAATGTTTTCAATGGTTATTCAATTGTCTAAACACCGTTTCTTGAATTGTCACTTCTTTTCTGTCAGATTTGAAATGAAACTCTTATCATAAATTCTCAAATACCACAGCCTGGATTCTGGTCTCTCTTTTCTGTTCTTTTAATAGTTTTGTCTAGTCTTTGGACAATGCCAGGCTTTGAGAAAAAAATTAATTTCCATATATGTCTCGAATGTGATTTTATTATTGATAGGGCAAGTTGAACTTATTGTATTTCACATTCAAAACACACTTAGCTATTCTTACTAATGTACTCTGTAGGTGAATTTTAGAATCAGCTCGTTGAGTTCTATTTTTTAAAATGGGATTTTGATTCTAGCCTCTTCATTTTTTTTTTTTTTTTTTTTTTTTTTTATGATACGCGGGCCTCTCACTGTTGTGGCCTCTCCCGTTGCGGAGCACAGGCTCCGGACGCGCAGGCTCAGCGGCCATGGCTCACGGGCCAGCCGCTCCGCGGCATGTGGGATCTTCCCGGACCGGGGCACGAACCCGCGTCCCCTGCATCGGCAGGCAGACTCTCAACCACTGCGCCACCAGGGAAGCCCTAGCCTCTTCATTTTATAAAGGGGAACTGAGATCAGAGAAAAGAAAGCATTTATTCAAGGTCACATATGTGTAAATAGCATGCAAATAATTCATTTCTAGGGTAGCCGCCCTGTCCTGACCAGAGTCACGACCCTAAGGATCTCATCCATGTACACCTCCTCTAGGACCACATATCTTCCCTACCCTTGTCCACTGAACAAACACCAACAGATCTTCCTTTATCTGGAAGGATCAAGGAAGAAATGTGCTGTTATTCTGCCCATGCACACTTCTTCCTGGATTCCACTCCTTCTTCTCAATGGTCTCCTGCCAAGCTCGGTGTCCCCAGTCTGTGTTTTGTAGCACCAATTTCCCACAGAACATAGCATTTTCCACGTTATACTGCGATGGCCCGTTGATGCATCTTGGAGGGTGGGTGTGATCATGAAGCAGTCTCAGGTTTCCCCCTTTCATTTATTGCTTAGCTGCAGGAGTTTGAAACAAAGGAATCTTGCTTTATGAAACAATGGTGGGGGAGTACTTGTATCCAATGGACTGATGTTAAATTCTACTTTAAATTCACTGGTGAAGGTCATTATAAGGTCAACAGTGGTAGTACATTTTGAAAACCGAAGGACATTTTGCAAAATCCCTAATTGTGATACTCACTTTTTGTTCACAAATATGTCACCGTTTCTCTTTCCTGACACATAGAAGAATTACTCTTCCTTGGCCTGTTGAAGTTAGGCCTGGCATGAAGACTTGCTTTGGCGAATGAAATAGGAGCAGAAATGATGTGTGTCACTTCCAGATGGCAGTTTTAACAGCCAGTGTGTGGACCACAGATTCCCTGCATCCTGCCTGAGTGATCACGGAAGCATGTGTTGAGATGGAGCTTCCCTTGGCCTCGTTCCCTGAGTGACCAAGATAAATAGACCACTCTCTGCCCACCCGTGGTGTTCAAGTAGCATAAGTAAAGCGACAAATGTTTGCTGTTAAGTCACTTAGATTTGGGTATTGCTACCAAAGTATAGTCCAGCCTGTCTAGCCTGACATCGATTATACCACTGCTCAGTGTAGACGCTCTTTTATTAGGAAGATGGGAACTTATACTGACTACTCTGCTCTCTGTTTCCTCTTGGTTTCTTTTTTTTTTTTTTTTTTTTATATTCACATACTATATCTTCAAATTTCAGTATATTAAAAAACAGTGGTTAGATGCCACGAAGTAAGTGGCAATGCCTTAACCGTATGCGTGTTGTTAGACCCGAAGGTCTCTTCCATCCTTGTCAAGGGGAGTGCTAACCTTCTCTCCTTTCATACAACACCCTCTTGGTTTCTTTAACTACATTTCTTCAAACTTATTAGACTCAAGTTTTCTTATACTTTAAACCACTTTTTATTTCCTTTACAAGCTGCTAACCCTAAAGCAAAGAGCTTCCTTAAAAACAAAACAGATCATTTGTAGAGATGTGGATGGACCTAGAGACTGTCATACAGAGTGAAGTAAGTAAGAAAGAGAAAAACAAATATCGTATATTAACACGTATATGTGGAATCTGAAAAAATTGGTATAGGCGATCTTATTTACAAAGCAGAAATAGAGACACAGATGTAGAGAACAAACGTAAGGACACCGAGGGGGAAGGGGCTGTGGGGTGAATTGGGAGATTGGGATTGACATATATACACTATTGATACTATGTATAAAATAGATAACCAATGAGAACCTCCTGTATAGCACAGGGAACTCTACTCAAAATGCTCTGTGGTGACCTAAATGAGAAGGAAATTCAAAAGAGAGGGGATATATGTATACGTATAGCTGATTCACTTTGCTGTACAGTAGAAACTAACACAATATTGTAAAGCAACTATACTCCAATATAAAAAATTAAAAAACAAAACAAAACAGGATGTTGGCGATTATAAAGTAATCCTCAGAGAATATGACGAAAATAGAGAATCATAAACTTGGTTTTACGCAAAAAATAAATTGCATCAAATTTATGGTCTGAAGTTCAGCCAGTATGTCTAGTTGGTTGAGTCCTTCATTCATCCGCGGATTGAGGGGCCTCACCACATGCCACACCCAAGGGATAAAGAAGGGGAGAAGGTGGTGCTGTGTTCACGGAGGTCCCTTTCCCATTGTACAGGCAGCTTTTTCAATGATAATGATGATGGACATGATGACAAGGCTGCCAGGAGAGATCGTGTGCAAAGTCTTCCAGGGAACAGAGGAAGGTAAACCAGCCTTATCTATCTAGAGCCACAAGGAAATTTTCACAGAACAAGAGGCATTTGAGTTGGATTTGAAGAATGTGCAAAGGTTCAGGATGTGTCTAAGGAGATGGACATTTTAGGCAAGGAGATCAATACGTGGGGAAACAAGACAGTACATGGTCATGCCCTAAAGCTGGGCACTAGCCAATGTGACATATATACACAGTCAAATTCCTCTAGGGGCCAGTTGTGCAATATGCATACATGAAACAGAAGTGATGGGGACACTGGCGAACTGGCAGCATATGTCCCACGTAAATGAGCAGGTCCTTGCTCAGCTCCAGCTCACTCTTCCCAGATCCTAGCCCAGGATTCCCAGATTTTTTCTCCTTGTTCCCTCCTCCTTCTCTTCTTCCTTCTTCTTTTTCTCCTTCATCATCTTCTTTGAGCCAGAAATCCAGATATCCATGGAAAATCTGATTTATACTTTGTGTTCACAGGACCAAGACAGATAGTGAAGATATTTAGCAGTTAGCATGGCAAGGGCACTTAAAAATAAGATGTATACTGCACATAAACAGTTAAGTGTGGTCTTTCCAGTGACTCTTGGCTGAACGTTGGTTCTGCATGGGACACATTTGGACTGCCCCCAGGCCACCAGTTTACAAGCCCTAATCTCAAACTAAGAAAGAAAGAATAAGCAGTTGAGGTGAGGAGGCTTGAGAAGAAGGCTTGAGTGTGATCACAATGGATTTTGCATATCCTGTGTCAATTAGCTTTTTCTGTGCTATGAAACACCCCAAAATGTAGATGCTTAAAAAGAAACACATTGATTTATTTCATAATTTGGTAGGTCAGCAATTAGCCTGGGCTCAGCTGATTTCACTCATACATCTGTAGTCAACTAACAAGTCCTGCTAGCTGCCAAGGCTGGTTTGTCTAGGGAGGGCCTCAGCTAAGTTATCTCGTCTCTCATCCACATGATCTTTCATCCTCCAGCCAAATAGCTCAGGTTTACTCACATGGCACAGAGTTCCACAGCAGCAAGGGAATGTAACTTCTACTGTCCAATGTTCTTCAAGCCTCCCTTGCATCACAATGGCTAACATCCTGTTGGCCAAGGCAAGTCACATGGCTGAGCCTAGGCAGAACAGAGTGAGTGGTGGGGAAAGGGACAGGGGAATACAGGGAGGGCAGGAATTTGTGAACATTTTTGCCTTCTACCACCTTTGCTATTAAGATTATACAAAGGGTCACATTGTCAAATTAGACTCACAAGAATCAAAGATCTTATCTAATATCAAACTTCACTAATAATTCAGAGGACAGAGGTGAAGGTGACATACAAACCAAGCATGAGAAGTCCAAGATCACCAATCAGTCCTCTTAGGCTTTTCCTCATCACCAGGACACGCTCTGATTTAACACATGGGGTCCATCACTTTCCCAAAGGGAGATTTTTCAGCAGGAAGTGTCTCTGTCTTACACCCTGATTATGACATACCTGAAGCTGACATTTTCCAGCAAGCTATGGTCCAGAAATCTATAAATTCCAGGTTTGTTTACCATAGCAATCAAATCTTATCAAGTATATCCTGCTGAAATAATTCCATTGATAAGGACTTTCTTTTTTTTTCTTTTAACATCTTTATAGGAGTATAATTGCTTTACAATGGTGTGTTAGTTTCTGCTTTATAACAAAGTCAGCTTTATAACAGAATCAGCTACACATATACATATACATATATCCCCATATCTCCTCCCTCTTGCATCTCCCTCCCACCCTCCCTATCCCACCCCTCTCGGTGGTCACAGAGCACAGAGCTGATCTCCCTGTGCTATGCGGCTGCTTCCCATTAGCTATCTATTTTACATTTGGTAGTGTATATATGTCCATCCCACACTCTCACTTTGTCCCAGCTTACCCTCCCCCCTCCCCGTGTCCTCAAGTCCATTCTCTACTTCTGCATCTTTATTCCTGTTCTGCCCCTAGGTTCTTCATTACCATTTTATTTTTTATTTATTTCTTAGGTTCCATATATATGTGTTAGTATACAGTATTTGTTTTTCTCTTTCTGACTTACTTCACTCTGTATGACAGACTCTAGGTCCATCCACCTCACTACAAATAACTCAATTTCATTTCTTTTTATGGCTGAGTAATATTCCATTGTATATATGTGCCACATCTTCTTTATCCATTCATCTGTTGATGGACACTTAGGTTGCTTCCACGTCCTGACTATTGCAAATAGAGCTGCAAAGAGCATTGTGGTACATGACTCTTCTTGAATTATGGTTTTCTCCGGGTATATGCCCAGTAGCGGGATTCCTGGGTTCTATGGTAGTTCTACTTTTGGTTTTTTGAGGAACCTCTATACTGTTCTCCATAGTGGCTGTATCAATTTACATTCCCACCAACAGTGCAAGAGGGTTCCCTTTTCTCCACACCTTCTCAGGCATTTATTGTTTGTAGATTTTTTGATGATGGCCATTCTGACTGGTGTGAGGTGACACCTCATTGTAGTTTTGATTTGCATTTCTCTAATGATTCGTGATGTTGAGCATCTTTTCATGAGTTTGTTGGCAATCTGTGTATCTTCTTTGGAGAAATGTCTATTTAGGTCTTCTGCTCATTTTTGGATTGGGTTATTTGTTTTTTGATATTGAGCTGCATGAGCTGCTTGTAAATTTTGGAGATTAATCCTTTGTCAGTTGCTTCATTTGCAAATATTTTCTCCCATTCTGAGGGTTGTCTTTTCGTCTTGTTTATGGTATCCTTTGCTGTGCAAAAGCTTTGAAGTTTCATTAGGTCCCATTTGTTTATTTTTGTTTTTATTTCCATTTCTCTAGGAGGTGGGTCAAAAAGGATCTTGCTGTGATTTATGTCATAGAGTATTCTGCCTATGTTTTCTTTTAAGAGTTGTCTGGCCTTACATTTGGGTCTTTAATCCATATTGAGTTTATTTTTGTGTATGGTGTTAGGGAGTGTTCTAATTTCATTCTTTTACATGTAGCTGTGCAGTTTTCCCAGCACCACTTATTGATGAGGCTGGCCTCTCTGTTATCATTTCATCAATAAAGACCATCAGGATTTCTGGTGGAATATTTACCAGATTTGACCTGGCTATTTCTTTCTTCTTTTAATTTTTCTTTATTCATCCCTCCCTGGTAAAAAGAATCATTGAAATTCCAACGGCTAACCTTTTCCTTCCCAACAATACTTTGGATTTTGACCTTTATAGCTAATATTCACTTCTGTAACAAAAATTTAAATGTTTGGCATCATTTACCTTCTCTTTTGGCTGTGTGTGTGTGTATATACATGCATGGAAATTACTTATCATTTATTGCTGAGACCATGCATTAAGATACATTATTTAATTTCTGTGAAGCCATAACTCTATCTAAAGGGAGAATTTTATTTCATTTTCTGCCTGTATCAGGTTAACTGGGAAATAGTCTTTCCTGGCAGGGGTAGAGGGTCTGTTAGAAAAACTGGTAACTTAGTACTTGAGCTAGAACTTCTATTATGGGTTTCAGAAGAGTTTCCAGAATATTCTAGTCCTAGTGTACCATTGGTCACTTTGGGTAATAGATTTTGCCTTTTTCTGGATCAATAAAAATGAATAATATTGTTGTTAAGATTCCTCCAGAGCAAACATTTATTTGATGAGTGTAATAGGAAATACCAAATACAGGTTAGAATGGGTAGAATAAACTTCGGCTTAGTGAAGAGTTTTTAAAGTCCTCTGCAAGACATGCTTTCTCTGGAACCCTAGAGGAATCCTGGCAATGAGATCATATCTGGACTATTCGGAACATGCACTCCTTGGAATGGCTCAGGGAATTCCAGGAAGCTGCACTCTGATTACAAAATGGCAAGATCTCAAGATCATTAGGAAGGCTCGTTCTTTCCGCCTTGCCAACTATCTGCTACTTCCTTAGTGAAATGCAAAACCGTGAGGGTGCATGAGGATCTAAACGCATCATAAATGAGGTGGAAGTGAAAGGTCAACCTAAAAGAGTCAAAGAATGGCTCTATACAGAAAAAAAAAAAAAAGGCTCTGTACAAAGCAAATAAAGAACAGCTACCAAACCAACCGAACAAAAATAGACAAGGGTCAGTTTATTTGCAGAAAGGTACAGATGAATCTGTGCTTTCTAACAGAGTGGTGCCTGTCCACTGGTATACAATAAAGACCAAAGCTACAAGGTCCTTGGAGGGCAACTGGTTCAGCACTTCCTGAAGGGTGGTACACAGGTCGGTTGGTGCGTGAGTTTATGATGTTATGATACTTGAATCGACCTTTTATTTTCATGTTATGTGTTCATTTTAATGAATGTAATGAAGAGGGCTTTTATTTTTTGGTGTTTTGTATTGTTTTGCTTTTTGCTAGTCATCATTCAATCTGCCTTTCAATTAGCACTGTGTTCTCCCTACTGGGGAATCTCCCATTTTGTGCTGTCCTGGGGATTCTTGATCATCTATGGCATGCAAAGGGACCAAATTTTCATCCTACCCCTGTCCCAAGGTAGACAGGGTATAGATGTGGCTTGGCCAACAAGATAATCTCTCTGGGATTTTGAATTCTGAGCAGGTGACACAGTGATGGCTGAGGGATGGCTGATGGTCATAGTCATACAGTGGCTGTGGTGTGGCAGTGGCATTTTGCGGAGACCAGAGTGGTTATTCTGCAAGACCACTGCTGCCATGCTTCTGCTGCCTTGTCAACCGGAACATTTTGATACTTGCTGCTTTCGAGTCGGATCTTCGAGCCTCCTGTAAGTTATCTGAAGCCACAGTATCCCTCCAGTAAAACCTCTTTGCTGAAGATGGCTGGAATTTTTTTCAATTGTTTTCAACCAAAGACCTGCTAACTGATTCAATGTGAAAACATGTTATTAGCAAAGCAAACCCATGATTTTATGAATATTATTCCTTAAGAAATAGTAAAGCTTTAAAATCAGATTGATTTAAGTAAAGCTTTAAAATCAGATTGATTTAAGTGAAATTGAAGGAAAAACATTAGAGAGCCAGCAGTGTGTGAATACAGAAAAACTGTGATGGTTGGGAAGGTGGAGAAGTAGTTCGAATAACTTTGTAAAGGCAAACTCTCTTTCTTCTGTTTATTCTCTTTGTCCTTAAACTTGGTATTGACAAGTCCAACAGCATGGTACACACAAACCACATACATCCCCCCTTTCATTGAGTCATTCACTGCTGAGGAATAAGACCTCTTCGCCACACAGAAACACTTAATAGATCAATTTTGGTAGTTTTATTCCTCAAGAAACAGTGCATTCCAGCCCAGCAATGACCCCCCCCCCCCCCTTGAGAGTAACTCGAGTACTCTCTGATCTGCAGCTCAGCGGGAGAACCATTCTTTTCCTGAAGCCATCTCATCAGCGTGACTTAGGAGTGCAGAAATTAGCTTGACCAGGGAATCAAGTCTTGTTTCCTTTACATTTTTCTTTTTCTTTTTTTTTTTTTTAACATCTTTACTGGAGTATAATTGCTTTACAATGGTGTGTTAGTTTCTGCTTTATAACAAAGTGAATCAGTTATACATATACATATGTTCCCATATCTCTTCCCTCTTGCGTCTCCCTCCCTCTCACCCTCCCTATCCCACCCCTCTAGGTGGTCACAGAGCACCGAGCTGATCTCCCTGTGCTATGCGGCTGCTTCCCACTAGCTATCTAAATCTTGCAATAATTTTCCAGAGGAAGCCAACAGAGACCTATCCCTTTACGTTAACTACCCAGTGAAACAGTCCCCAGTGGTGTTTCCCTTTCCTCATCCATGCCAATTACAGCATTATAACCTAGAACGAATCAAAAATTGTCCATGTGGGAAGGATGCAGGGCTCTACGGTGGGAAAGAGAACAGACTGGAGTGAGAATGTCCTGAGTTTGAACCTTAGCTGCCCACTGAGTGAGGTTTGGAAGGGCAGTTGAAAAGAGAAAGGCCTTCCAGGAAGAGGTAGTGCATGTGTGGAACTATGGAATACAAAACCACCCGGAGAGATGGGTGAACTGCAGGAAGGGCGGTATGTCTGGAGAACACGGTGTGAGAGGGCTCTGGTGGCAGGAGGCAAGGCTGTACTTGATGCTAAGGAGATTGGATTTTAGCTGGTAGCTGGTGCGGTGCAGTGAATAGACCACAGCTGGGCAGTCAAATCCCCCTGTATTGGAGGTCCTGACCTGCTACTTACCAACTGTGAAATTGGGATAACAAGACTTCTTTTGTAGAGTTATTTTGAGGATTAGAGATGTGTGCAGACTGTGGCATCACGCCTAGCTCAGAGATGTTCTTATGTAGAGAGTTGCTTTTTTTAGGAAATGAATGGTCATTGAAAGTATTTATTGTGGTGTTGAAAGATCATCTCGCTGATGAATGCAGCATTCGTTGAGGGGAAACTCGTTAGAAAGGCAACCCGTTGGAAGGTCATTGTGCTTTACTGGACAAGAAAAAGCCTGGGGTAGGGCAGTGTCCTGGGGGGAGGGTAAAGGAGAGGAGGGACCACTCAGGAGGAATTTGGAAAGTCAAATCTACAGGACCTGGGGTGCGTTGTAAGTGGTGGGCAGAGGATTGGGTGGGTTTGAGGAGTAGGTAGAGTTTAAGATGATGACCAGGCTTTTTTCTTGGATGAGAGTGGTACCCCCACTGAAGACATAGAATGACAGAAGACGGGGCAGATTTTACATGGCAAAGATTGGATCTTAATTTAGGTATAAGCAAAGCCAAAACCAGGAAGTAAAAATATAATCAAATTCCCAGGTTGTTTATCTACCCAAAATCCAGATATTTATGAATATACAGGGACAAGGTATCATCATGAAAGAGCATTGGATTTAGATTCAGAAGACCAGGCATGTCACCTCTGTCTGCCTAATCTTGCTGTGTAATTTTGGGAAAACATTACCAAGCGTCTCTGAGCTTCAGTTTCCTAATCCATAAAATAGAGATAATGAGCATCACTCCTGCCACCGCCATAAGTGTTCAGTGTGCAGTGACTCCCCAGAGCCACCTGTCTCAAGACCTCGGTCCCTAGTGTCTCAGGCCCATGCAGGTGTGGGTCAGCCATGGGATTTTGCAGGTCATGAATGCTCCTGTGTTTTAAAAAGGCAGGTGCAGAGTTCCAAATTGTCCTGGTTGCCTTCCGTGGTAGGACTCGCCCACAGACTCTAGAGCAAGGACAGCGTGCTCCTTTGTGGGGACACACTGCACTCTCCACCATCTGCCCGAGGCAGAGGGAAATGGAGACAATGTTCTGTCCTCTGCAGGGACTGGCGCCGCCAGGAAGAGACAGGACAAAAAGATCTGTTCCCCTCAATCCCGAGAGAATGGCTGCTGACAGTTTTCTTAGGGCTTCACTGAAGCCAAGATGAGAAGGAACATGAGAATTTTAGTAGGAAGGAAGTAAATACAGAAGCCTAGAAAGAAGTGAGAGCAGAAAGGAGTGAGTTTGATCTGTAACCTGACCTCTATCTCCTTGTGTTTTCAGCAATCGGGACCTAGTACTAGTAAATGTGACTTCCAAGGCAAGTACTAGTGGCCCACCTCTTAATCCAGTTTCCCCTGTTCATTCTTCATGATTCAGTCCAGGTGGCATTTCTTAATCATCTTGGCCAGGTGAGATGGTCCCCTGGATGCTCCCACACTACTCTCTTTCAATGTACAATGATCTATTTACAATGATCTAATACAATGATCTATTTACATGCCAACCTACCTCACAAGACTGGGGGATACATGTTACTACCACCACCATCCTTCGTAAACAGACAAGATGGTTGGAACTCAGAGGAATTAAGTACCTTCCCTAAGGTCACAGAGCTAGGATGTGGCAGATCCAAGATTTAAACCTGCCTTACCTTGGTCTCATTCCAAAGCTCTTAATTTTCCGCATTTCAAACTGTTTTCTACAACGAATAGATTGCTAAAGCGTCCCTGTAGGAAATGTGTTTTCTCTAAAATGAACCTCAAGCCGGACATTCAAGAGTGGCCCCAAGGGTCTTGGGGCGATAGAATATTCTGCCTTTCAAAGAGAATGATCGTATAATTCACAAGTTTGCCTTTCAATTAACTGAGGACTGTGGCTCTTTATTTAATGTTATTTCTACATAATCTAATTTTCACTGCAGGTTAATGGACCCGTGGGGAGTTATTGCTACTTCAGTTTCAAAAGCATTCAGCAGCATTCCCAGATTACTGGTTGTTAATGGAATCACCCAGCTGTTTTAACTTTCTCCCAATCCTTCTTGAGGTGACCCTAGAGAAGAGGACAAAAACAGAGACCGTGGGACTCACTTTTAGGACATTGGGACTTGCTGAGCTCTATCCACGTCTGCCAGCCCTGTGGCCACACTTCATTCCAGGTCCGAGAAAACCATAGGCTCATCACCAGACCCTACTTGTCCCATACTATTATTCATGCAAAAAATTTACTAAGCACCTAGTATGCCCAACGTACTATGCTGGTACGGCTGGAGACACGGAGATGAATCAAGTATGGAGTGAAGTAAGAATCCCACCTGGTTGGGATAATCACTAAAGCTGCAGCTTCCTTATATGCAGGGTTCATCTGAAGTTTCATCAAGGTGCTCATCATTGCTTATTTGTTCATCCAAGTAATACGGATGGAAAATCTACCGTGCACCAGGTACTTTCCTGATGGTACCTTCTGATGACTCCAGCTTGTAAGAGCTGATGGTCTCATCAGGGATACAGATAAATTAATAGGTAATGACGGTTCACAGTGACAAATCAGCAAAGTCGGAAGCAACAGCAGATTATAGGCACATAGAGGATTCATTCCTATTCAGGACTGAGAAATCAAGCAATCTTCCTAGAGGATCTTAGAGTTTAGTCTGAGTTTAGACTTCCTGAATAGGAGTCAGCGCCAAGACTTAGCAAAGAGGTAGAGGAGGGGCACTGTTTAGTTGGAGGACGAGCATGAGAAGAAACACAGGATGAGGAAGAGAAAGTCACAGTGGGGAAAGTATGGTGGTTGACGCGGCTAAAGTAGAGCTCAGAGGAAAGATAACCGTAAAGAGGGATGAGGCTGGAGAAGAGAGACCCATGCAGATCATAAAGGTACTCAGAAGCCTGCAGAAGAGATTAGACTTCATCCTGTAGATGATGAAGGTGTGTAGATGTTCTCTTAGGTGAGTGACATGAGCAGATTCGGACTTTTGACAAATCATCTGGCTGCACTACGTAGACTTGATTTGGGCATTGCAAAATGGGAGGCTGGAGGAATTGGACCAAGACAGTGACCAGAGCTACTGAGGAAGCAATCAAGATGAAGAGAAGGGGAAGAAACGTGAAGAAAAATTGGGATCAGTGTCAACAGAAAACGTCAGAAGTGAGATGAGTTTCTGTAACTGCGAACATTTGACTTTCAGAAAAGTACAAACCGGAAAGTCAACTTCAGCCCACCTCAAGCCCAGATTTCCACCTTTTGCGAATTAGGAATACCTAAGTTAATGAGGTTTTTCTATACTGGAATACTAGATCAAAGCCATTCTACTCAAGATTTTATAAATTTAATAATATTTGAAGAAGAAAGAGTTTGGGAGTCTAATAGCACAGATGGCTTTGATTGTAGGCTTTGGGGGCGATTCAGGATCCAGTAGGTCACGGAAAAATTTCCCCAAATGTTGGCAAGGTAAATGAATGGCTTTCATTTTAATGAGAGCCCAAGCTTCATTTTCATAGATTTGTTAAATTATGCTTCGCTGGTAGAATATTTAATTTGCTTTAGAAAGGAAAAATATTCTTGGTTCCTCAAAGGCATGGGGGCATAAAGATTGGTGGCCTTTTTCATAGTATTCCACTCATAAAATGGCTTCAGGTCCACACAGAAGGTACTAGAGGCAGAATGTCTTACACAGTTTTAAAAGTATGAAAAGTCTTCACTCTGGAGAAGGTGATGTGTCACGTTTCCTGAAAATCACACCCCAGCTTTTGTACTGCAAAGGTGTCAGCAGAAGTGGAAGGACAGGTTGTCTGGAGGCCAACTGATGGGGTCTAGAACAGCTGTTTGCACCTAACCCAGTTGCACAAGTTCGGGGAAATCACTGAATCTTTGTAGTGTGCCATCTTATCTGTGAAGTGAAGGTGGTGATGAGAATCCACCTCGCAGGGCAACTGCAAGGCGCAAGTCAGAGCGCTCTATCCTTACTTGCAACACTGTTTTGTCATCTGCAAGGTGAGGAGGGTAAATTCCTGCCGTGCCTACTTCCCAGGCTGCTGGGAGCTCGAGGGACCCACCTGATCGTGGCTCCCGTTCAGCGGCTGAATGCCAAGCGGGCAGGATCTGTAAGCCCTCCTGTCACAGGCTCCTGCCTGGCTCCTACCAGCACTCAAAAGAGTTGCTAGAATTCAATCTATCAAAAGAAATTTGACTTCTGCCTCGTTCACTTGTAAAACGTGAAATGTGCTGTCTTTGGAAAAGAAAGCAAGCATTGTCAGGGGGAACTGGGGCTGTGGTTTGGAAAGAGACTCTTTCTAGGTCACTTACTGACATTGGTGTTGCCCAGACAGCAGCCTAGGAAGTTCTATAGCCACTGAGTCCCCCAGAGACCCTGCATCGCACCCCCAACCCCCTGCTACTGCCTCACCTCCCCCACTCTTCTGATGCCCTGATCTGGGCCAGTGAGTTGGTAAGAAGAAAGCAGAGGATGACTTCCGGGAAGATGGCGGAAGAGTAAGACGCGGAGATCACCTTCCTCCCCAGAGATACACCAGAAATACATCTACGCGTGGAACAACTCCTACGGAGCACCTACTGAACGCTGGCAGAAGACCTCAGACCTCCCAAAAGGCAAGGAACCCCCCACGTACCTGGTTAGGGCAAAAGAAAAAAATAAACAGAGACAAAAGGATAGGGACGGGTCCTGCACCAGCGGGAGGGAGCTGTGAAGGAGGAAAAGTGTCCACACACTAGGAAGCCCCTTCGCGGGCGGAGACTGCGGGTGGCGGAGTGGGGGAGCTTCGGGGCAGCGGAGGAGAGCACAGCAACAGGGTGCGGAGGGCAAAGCGGGGAGATTCCCGCACAGAGGCTCAGGGTCGACCGGCACTCACCAGCCCGAGAGGCTTGTCTGCTCCCCCGCCGGGGCGGGCGGGGCTGGGAGCTGAGGCTCGGGCTTCGGTCGGAGCGAAGGAGAGGACTGGGGCTGGCGGCGTGAACACAGCCTGCAGGGGTTAGTGCGCCACGGCTGGCCGGGAGGGAGTCCAGGGAAAAGTCTGGACCTGCCGAAGAGGCAAGAGACTTTTTCTTCCCTCTTTGTTTCCTGGTGCGCTAGGGGAGGGGATTAAGAGCGCTGCTTAAAGGAGCTCCAGAGATGGGCGCGAGCCGCGGCTAACAGCGCGGACCCCAGAGACAGACATGAGACGCTAAGGCCGCTGCTGCCGCCACCAAGAAGCCTGTGTGCGAGCATAGGTCACTATCCACACCCCGCTTCCGGGGAGCCTGTGCAGCCCGCCACTGCCAGGGTCCCGGGATCCAGGGACAACGTTCCCGGGAGAACGCACGGCGCGCCTCAGGCTGGTGCAACGTCACGCCGGCCTCTGCCGCTGCAGGCTCGCCCCGCATCCGTACCCCTCCCTCCCCCCAGCCTGAGTGCGCCAGAGCCCGCGAATCAGCGGCTCCTTTAACCCCGTCCTGTCTGAGCAAAGAACAGACGCCCTCCGGCGACCTACACGCACAGGCGGGGCCAAATCCAAAGCTGAGCCCCTGGGAGCTGTGAGAACAAAGAAACGAAAGGGAAATCTCTCCCAGCAGCCTCAGAAGCAGCGGATTAAAGCTTTACAATCAACCTGATGTACCCTGCATCTGTGGAATACATGAATAGACAACGAATCATCCCAAATTAAGGAGCCGTGTGGATGAAAGGCTCTTGGTGCTGCAGCCAGGAGTTAGTGCTGTGCCTCTAAGGTGGGAGAGCCAACTTCAGGACACTGGTCCACAAGAGGCCTCCCAGCTGCATATAATATCAAACGGCGAAAATCTCCCAGAGAGCTCCATCT
The DNA here is from genome assembly GCF_008692025.1 of Phocoena sinus. Lineage (NCBI taxonomy): Eukaryota > Metazoa > Chordata > Mammalia > Artiodactyla > Phocoenidae > Phocoena > Phocoena sinus. Next base: position 72,702,446 of record NC_045779.1, on the reverse strand, counting down.
CAACAGCAGCACCCAGCTTCACTCAAAGACCAGCAAGCTACAGTGCTGGACATCCTATGCCAAACGACTAGCAAGACAGGAACACAACCCCACCCATTAGCAGAGAGGCTGCCCCAAATCATAAGTCTACAGACACCGAAAATACACCACCAGACGTGGACTTGCCCACCAGAAAGACAAGATCCAGCCTCATCCACCAGAACACAGGCACTAGTACCCTCCACCGGGAAGCCTACACAACCCACTGAACCAACCTTAGCCACTGGGAACAGACACTAAAAACAACAGGAACTACGAACCTTCAGCCTGCAAAAAGGAGACCCCAAACACAGTAAGATAAGCAAAATGAAAAGACAGAAAAACACACAGCAGATGAAGGAGCAAGATAAAAACCCACCAGACCTAACAAATGAAGAGGAAATAGGCAATCTACCTGAAAAAGAATTCAGAATAATGATAGTAAAGATGATCCAAAATCTTGGAAATAGAATAGACAAAATGCAAGAAACAGTTAACAAGGACCTAGAAGAACTCAAGATGAAACAAACAATGATGAACAACACAATAAATGAAATGAAAAATACTCTAGATGGGATCAATAGCAGAATAACTGAGGCAGAAGAACGGATAAGTGACTTGGAAGATAAAATAGTGGAAATAGATACTGCAGAGCAGAATAAAGAAAAAAGAATGAAAACAACTGAGGACAGTCTCAGAGACCTCTGGGACAACATTAAACGCACCAACATTCGAATTATAGGGGTTCCAGAAGAAGAAGAGAAAAAGAAAGAGACTGAGAAAATATTTGAAGAGATTATAGTTGAAAACTTCCCTAATATGGGAAAGGAAATAGTTAATCAAGTCCAGGAAGCACAGAGAGTCCCATACAGGATAAATCCAAGGAGAAATACGCCAAGACACAGATTAATCAAACTGTCAAAAATTAAATACAAAGAAAGCATATTAAAAGCAGCAAGGGAAAAACAACAAATAACACACAAGGGAATCCCCATAAGGTTAACAGCTGATCTTTCAGCAGAAACTCTGCAAGCCAGAAGGGAGTGGCAGGACATATTGAAAGTGTTGAAGGAGAAAAACCTGCAACCAAGATTACTCTACCCAGCAAGGATCTCATTCAGATTTGATGGAGAAATTATAACCTTTACAGACAAGCAAAAGCTGAGAGAGTTCAGCACCACCAAACCAGCTCTACAACAACTGCTAAAGGAACTTCTCTAGGCAAGAAACACAAAAGAAGGAAAAGACCTACAATAACGAACTGAAAACAATTAAGAAAATGGGAATGGGAACATACATATCGATAATTACCTTAAATGTAAATGGATTAAATGCTCCCACCAAAAGACACAGACTGGCTGAATGGATACAAAAACAAGACGCATATATTTGCTGTCTACGAGAGACCCACTTCAGACCTAGAGACACATACAGACTGAAAGTAAGGGAATGGAAAAAGGTATTTCATGCAAATGGAAATCAAAAGAAAGCTGGAGCAGCAATTCTCATATCAGACAAAATAGACTTTAAAATAAAGACTATTAGAAGAGACAAAGAAGGACACTACATAATGATCAAGGGATCGATCCAAGAAGAAGATATAACAATTGTAAACATTTATGCACCCAACATAGGAGCACCTCAATACATAAGGCAAATACTAACAGCCATAAAAGGGGAAATCGACAGTAACACATTCATAGTAGGGGACTTTAACACCCCACTTTCACCAATGGACAGATCATCGAAAATGAAAATAAATAAGGAAGCACAAGCTTTAAATGATACATTAAACAAGATGGACTTAATTGATATTTATAGGACATTCCACCCAAAAACAACAGAATACACATTTTTCTCAAGTGCTCATGGAACATTCTCCAGGATAGATCATATCTTGGGTCACAAATCAAGCCTTGGTAAATTTAAGAAAATTGAAATTGTATCAAGTATCTTTTCCGACCACGACGCTATGAGATTAGATATCAATTACAGGAAAAGATCTGTAAAAAATACAAACACATGGAGGCTAAACAATACACTACTTAATAACGAAGAAATCAAAGAGGAAGTAAAAAAATACCTAGAAACAAATGACAATGGAGACACAATGACTCAAAATCTATGGGATGCGGCAAAAGCAGTTCTAAGAGGGAAGTTTATAGCAATACAATCCTACCTTATGGAACAGGAAACATCTCAAATAAACAACCTAACCTTGCACCTAAAGCAATTAGAGAAAGAAGAACAAAAAAACCCCAAACTTAGCAGAAGGAAAGAAATCGTAAAAATCAGATCAGAAATAAATGAAAAAGGAATGAAGGAAACGATAGCAAAGATCAATAAAACTAAAAGCTGGTTCTTTGAGAGGATAAACAAAATTGATAAACCATTAGCCAGACTCATCAAGAAAAAAGGGAGAAGACTGAAATCAATAGAATTAGAAATGAAAAAGGAGAAGTAACAACTGACACTGCAGAAATACAAAAGATCATGAGAGATTACTACAAGCAACTCTATGCCAATAAAATGGACAACCTGGAAGAAATGGACAAATTCTTAGAAAGGCACAACCTGCCAAGACTGAATCAGGAAGAAATAGAAAATATGAACAGACCAATCACAAGCACTGAAATTGCAACTGTGATTAAAAATCTTCCAACAAGCAAAAGCCCAGGACCAGATGGCTTCACAGGCGAATTCTATCAAACATTTAGAGAAGAGCTATCACCTATCCTTCTCAAACTCTTCCAAAATATAGCAGAGGGAGGAACACTCCCAAACTCATTCTATGAGGTCACCATCACCTTGATACCAAAACCAGACAAGGATGTCACAAAGAAAGAAAACGACAGGCCAATATCACTGATGATCATAGATGCAAAGATCCTCAACAAAATACTAGCAAACAGAATCCAACAGCACATTAAACGGATCATACACCATGATCAAGTGGGGTTTATCCCAGGAATGCAAGGATTCTTCAATATACGCAAATCAATCAACGTGGTACACCATATTAACAAATTGAAGGAGAAAAACCATATGATCATTTCAATAGATGCAGAGAAAGCTTTCGACAAAATTCAACACCCATTTATGATAAAAACCCTGCAGAAAGTAGGCATAGAGGGAACTTTCCTCAACATAATAAAGGCCATATATGACAAACCCACAGCCAACATCGTCCTCAATGGTGAAAAACCAAAAGCATTTCCACTAAGATCAGGAACAAGACAAGGTTGCCCACTCTCACCACTATTATTCAACATAGTTTTGGAAGTTTTAGCCACAGCAATCAGAGAAGAAAAGGAAATAAAAGGAATCCAAATTGGAAAAGAAGAAGTAAAGCTGTCACTCTTTGCAGATGACATGCTACTATACATAGAGAATCCTAAAGATGCTACCAGAAAACTAGTAGACCTAATCAATGAATTTGGTAAAGTTGCAGGATACAAAATTAATGCACAGAAATCTCTGGCATTCCTATACACTAATGATGAAAAATCTGAAAGTGAAATCAAGAAAACACTCCCATTTACCACTGCAACAAAAAGAACAAAATATCTAGGAATAAACCTACCTAAGGAGACAAAAGACCTGTATGCAGAAAATTATAAGACACTGATGAAAGAAATTAAAGATGATACAAATAGATGGAGAGATATACCATGTTCTTGGATTGGAAGAATCAACATTGTGAAAATGACTCTACTACCCAAAGCAATCTACAGATTCAATGCAATCCCTATCAAACTACCACTGGCGTTTTTCACAGAACTAGAACAAAAAATTTCACAATTTGTATGGAAACACAAAAGACCCCGAATAGCCAAAGCAATCTTGAGAACGAAAAACAGAGCTGGACGAATCAGGCTTCCTGACTTCAGACTATACTACAAAGCTACAGTAATCAAGACAGTATGGTACTGGCACAAAAACAGAAATATAGATCAATGGAACAGGATAGAAAGCCCAGAGATAAACCCACGCACATATGGTCACCTTATCTTTGATAAAGGAGGCAGGAATGTACAGTGGAGAAAGGACAGCCTCTTCAATAAGTGGTGCTGGGAAAACTGGACAGCTACATGTAAAAGTATGAGATTAGATCACTCCCTAACACCATACACAAAAATAAGCTCAAAATGGATTAAAGACCTAAATGTAAGGCCAGACACTATCAAACTCTTAGAGGAAAACCTAGGCAGGACACTCTATGACATAAATCACAGCAAGGTCCTTTTTGACCCACCTCCTAGAGAAATGGAAATAAAAACAAAAATAAACAAATGGGACCTAATGAAACTTAAAAGCTTTTGCACAGCAAAGGAAACCATAAACAAGACCAAAAGACAACCCTCAGAATGGGAGAAAATATTTGCAAATGAATCAACTGACAAAGGATTAATCTCCAAAATTTATAAGCAACTCATGCAGCTTAATAACAAAAAAACAAACAACCCAATCCAAAAATGGGCAGAAGACCTAAATAGACATTTCTCCAAAGAAGATATACAGACTGCCAACAAACACATGAAAGAATGCTCAACATCACTAATCATTAGAGAAATGCAAATCAAAACTACAATTAGATATCATCTCACACCAGTCAGAATGGCCATCATCAAAAAATCTACAAACAATAAATGCTGGAGAGGGTGTGGAGAAAAGGGAACCCTCTTGCACTGTTGGTGGGAATGTAAATTGATACAGCCACTGTGGAGAACAGTATGGAGGTTCCTTAAAAAACTACAAATAGAACTACCATATGACCCAGCAATCCCACTACTGGGCATATACCCTGAGAAAACCATAATTCAAAAAGAGTCATGTACCAAAATATTCATTGCAGCTCTATTTACAATAGCCCAGAGATGGAAACAACCTAAGTGTCCATCATTGGATGAATGGATAAAGAAAATGTGGCACATATATACAATGGAATATTACTCAGCCATAAAAAGAAACGAAATTGAGCTATTTGTAATGAGGTGGATAGACCTAGAGTCTGTCATACAGAGTGAAGTAAGTCAGAAAGAGAGAGACAAATACCGTATGCTAACACATATATATGGAATTTAAGGGAAAAAAAAGTCCTGAAAAACCTAGGGGTGAAACAGGAATAAAGACACAGACTTACTAGAGAATGGACTTGAGGCTATGGCGAGGGGGAAGGGTAAACCGTGACAAAGCGAGAGAGAGGCATGGACATATATACACTACCAAACGTAAGGTAGATAGCTAGTGGGAAGCAGCCGCATAGCACAGAGCTAGGTGCTTTGTGACAGCCTGGAGGGGTCGGATAGGGAGGGTGGGAGGGAGGGAGACGCAAGAGGGACGAGATATGGGAACATATGTATATATATAGCTGATTCATTTTGTTGTGAAGCTGAAACTAACATACCATTGTGAAGCGATTGTACTCCAATAAAGATGTTAAAATGAAAAAAAAAAAAGCAGAGGAAAGAGATCAGTTATTGACAACTTGACCATATGTATCTGAAAAACCCTCAGGGACAGGGCAGCTGATTGAAGAAGAACCGCTTCAGCAGTGTCTCTGAAGAGCACAGTCCTCACTGCCCCTGCCCTGGCTCAGCCCTTAGTAACTTCTCACCAGAACTCTTTCAACAGCATCCTGTTCTTTCTCTCTTTCACAACATGCCTGGGTTTTTCCTCCCACACAGGTTTGAAACTTCCACACTTGCCCCGAGCCTTCCCCTTGTAAAGAGTGAAGGCTTTGCAGACCCAGTGGCAAATCCCAGCTCTGCCACGTGTCTACCGCTGTCCTCCCCTGAGAGGTTTGTTGCAAAGAGCATAATAATGCAGCTATGACACAGAGTAGCCATCCAAGAGATGAGAGCTCATATTATTTAAAAAGGAAAGTTCCTGACTCCTCAGCCTGGCACTGACGCTTTTCCAGGCTCAGCCTCTTGAATACTTGTCAGGATCCTGCTCTCCAACTCTGAACTACTGTCAACCAAGGTCAGTTCAGGGACTCAGCATGCTGGGATCTCTGCATAAAAGGGATGAACCTGGGCTTCCCTGGTGGCGCAGTGGTTAAGACTCCTCCTGCCAATGCAGGGGACACAGGTTCGAGCCCTGGTCCCGAAAGATCCCACGTGCCGCGTAGCAACTAAGCCCGTGCTCCACAACAGGAGAAGCCACTGCAATGAGAAGCCCGCGCACTGCAACGGAGAGTAGCCCCGGCTCGCCGCAACTAGAGAGGGCCGGCGCACAGCAGCAAAGACCCAACGCAGTCAAAAATAAATAATTAAAAAAAAAAGAATGAATGGCAGGGGATATGCAGGGCTGTTTTGAGGATTCAGTGATATGTTCGTTATAAAGGTCATGGTCAATAAATAATTCCATCTCTCACCTTAATTTTTCAAGTACTTTTACCTGGATCTAGTCACCATCTTCCCAGAAAAAATGCAAAAGTCTCTCCCTTTAATTATTAGCACACAAAATCCTCTCTCTATTCTGAATTCCCTTTACTTGAAATTCTAGAATACCCAGACTTGCTTTATACAGCCATCCTATATTTTTTGGGCTTCAGAGATAGTACAGACGAGGTATGAGTCACTCCATCTTGTGACTTAGGAAATATGTCTTAGAAACTGAGTCATAAAATTATAAAGTCATGAAACATTTGGATGGAAGACCAAAGGGAAAAAAAATAAAAGTTCTTGGCATATGAATTATCCTGAAACAAATTTGTAATAGGATGTTGAAACTGAAGCCTCTGATAACAGACAAGAAATTCAAAGCCAGATCTCTGGGTTGGGAATTTGCAAAGGAAATGTCAGAAGACCTGTCCCAGAGTTCTAGGACCCTCCTCCTCACTGAGGATTTAAAGGGAGTTAAGGGGAATGGAAGGAGGGAAATTATCGAGGAGCTTTCTTCAGAGATGCCATTGTATTCATGGGTCCCAGCTGAAGTGTGGTAAGAGCCTTCAATGGAATCATTCTAAGAGATTTGAAGTATGTTCCCTGCAGCTGAGGTCTGATTCCCAATCAGGAAATGCAGAGGTTAGAAGAGGGCTAATATGCTGCTTTGGGGATGGAATTTTGGGAACCCTGCTGTGCAGGGACCCAGTGATTCTTGGAGAAAAGGATGTTGGTGTTTCCCATGAGCCGGTGTGGGACTCTTTGCGGTGAGGGAAAGCCAGGGTGGGAATGTTTCAATTCATCAGGCTCCCAGGGGGGCGGGGGGGATTCTATTATCAGCAACCTGGGTTCCTAGGGTCTGAGTTGCTTCTAGCTGGGTTGGGGGAGCCTCAGGGGAAGTTCTCAGTGGTAGGATTTCTGAGAGCCCCAAAATGTCGATACTCCTCCCAGGTCCTGGGGTGCTAGGGCAGCCGATGATAGTGTCATCCAAAGATGCCATCCTATTCTCTTACCTCACCTTCTTCCCCCCTCCCATACTGGAGCAGTCAGAAGCTGCTGAGAAGCTGTGGTTTTGGAAATTGTTAAAGCACAAGACAGAGGAATGGAGAAGTCAGTCCCAAACTCCCCACCTTTCCCTGCATGGGCTTCCAACCTAAAAAAGTCTGAGCCGGGGGGAGAAGGAAGATTCACTACCAAATCTTGTGTAGACTTTTGGCTAATACCTTTGACTAGGCACTTAATTTTTGAGACTTAAAATGGCTATGGAAATGCCAATTACCTGAGAGTTATCAGAGAGTTATCAGAAAGGTCTTGGACTTAACCTTATTTTCTTCCAAGGGCAGGAGAAGATCGCCCCATTGAATACATTTTAAAGAAGTGGTGGGAGAACAAACCACAAGCGCATTTTAACTGCTTCATAAGCTGTGCTTGTTCAACCTGTATCTCATAAGGGATTTTCAAGCATCTCTTTGAAACTTCAGGGAAGAAAGATCCTTAAAAATTACTTAAGAATAAGAAATGGCAAATGGATACCAATTGTACAGTGTTCCTTATTATTCACTTAGGATGTACAAAAGTCCCTTGTGTTTTCTTGATTTAGTATCAACTCTCATCCTTTCCTGTTAAGAACTCTAGTTTGTCAACCTGAAATTCTCATCCAAGAAGGTTTTTAGGAACAGAATCCTCCAGGTTGGGCACTGCAGGGTGAGGAAATCATGTGTATGACACTTGCATTGCCCACCTTTATTCTGAGCCATTTTTAAGGTTTCTGAGCCCTGTCTATTGCTGTAATCTGGATTTAGCTATACCTCTTGGGTTGCCTCAGTGTCGACGTAAGTCATTTTTCACCACATAAACATCAAAAAAGCAAACCAACACACACACACACAAACACACATGCACAGACATACACACACACACACTCCAAACTACCTCCTCCTCTGTCAAATCACAAATCAATTCTTAAGAACTGAAAGAGAAAGGTTGTTTGTTTGTTTTTTGCGGTACACGGGCCTCTCACCATTGTGGCCTCTCCCGCCGCGGAGCACAGGCTCCGGACGCGCAGGCTCAGCGTCCATGGCTCACGGGCCCAGCCGCTCCGCGGCATGTGGGATCCTCCCGGACCGGGGCACGAACCCGTGTCCCCTGCATCGGCAGGCGGACTCTCAACCACTGCGCCACCAGGGGAGCCCTGTTTGTTTTTTTTTTTAAGTATTATTTCTGAAGGCTATTTAAGATTACAAAGAGTAATAAATCACATATACCAATGCCCAGACCTAAATTTCTTCGTTAAGTATCTTTTTATTTTCTCACATTTTCCTTTCCTAAAGCAGCTGTCATCCCTCTCCATTGGCTGGAACCCTCCTCCCCTTCCATACCCCATCTGCTTACATACCCTGTTCCTAGTTTGACTGAACAAAGGCTCAGCCTTTAGCCAAGTCCTGACCAGCTGCCCTGGGCTTGCCCTGGGCCACTGAAATTCTCAGGCAATCCCAGGTACATTTGGGTGGTGGGTGTGGTTGGGGGGTGGAGGTGGGGTCATGAGCATCAATACTGCTTAGGTACTTCAGGTGTCTTCCTCTTCTCAGGACGTGACTGTATAGCTCCTCTGACTTTTCCTCTCCTGAGTGTATTTTGCCCCTGTAATCCTGTTCTAGCTGGGCCAAAACTACAGAAGGATTGCTTCCAGCCTCCCATGAAATGGGTCTTCACAGTCATGGAGCCTCCAGAAAGGGAAAGAGTAAATGGGACAGATTCCTTGTAACTTTGACCTCATAGGCAAATTAGTTCCTGTCATGGTGTATGCCCAAGAAACTAGAGCTTGGTCTCCCTCTTTTTCTGAAAGCAAAATATTGTCCATAATTTTACCAATTCAGTTAAGTGAAAATATTCTTAGTTCCTCAGACTCTGGCCCTGCTAACCAGCTCACATTCTCTCTTTTATCCATCTTCGTTACTGAATACACATGGCGGTTCATAATCGAAAAATGCATGAACGTGCCGAAAGCCAGGGAAGTTATATGATAAAGACATTCATTCCACAAGTGCATCCTAATCTGGGACCTTATTATGGGGGCCAGTGACAAATATTTCTGCAAACTTTCAAGAAAGCCAGAGAACAGGAAAAGTAGAATACATTTGTAGAGGTAAAATTAAATGGTGTTGCATTACAAACGGTAAGCTGAATAAATTCAGATCAGGGGACACCGGTCTTCAAGGATTTCAAAGGTGGCAACAAAATAAAATAAAATAAAAATCTATATCCGTTAAAAGCACCAAGACACGAAAAAGTCCAGCCAAAAAATAAAACCATCTCCTTTCTCAGCACTGTCAAACTTAATTCTCGTGGAGGAAAGCTGCCACATCTTGCATTCTTCATGAGAGACACATTTTCAAAAAACTGTATCACCTAGTTTGTATTACCCAATTTTACTGAGTGACACCCTATTTTGCCACCCCTGCCCACGCAGCCTGTAGAAAGAGGCAATGAGGCATCCTCTGGCTTAAATTGGAGTCAGAACTAATCTTCATCAGGAGAAACCTGCAGGTAATACATGATGGGCCAGGCATGGTGATGGGGCAGGTGGGAGTCCAGGGCGTCTGTCTCACCTCCAGTGAGCTGCAAACCCATCCGGAAAACAGAGCATATTGGGGACCATTCTGTCAAGGTTGTCTCTCTAATATCTCCTCAGTCTGTGTCCTCTTTGCCATCCCCACTGCTCCTTGAAACACATACGATACTATTCAGACTCTTTGGATGGCCCCAAAGGGTAGAAGTAGGAACAGTGGGGAGATTCTCTAGGGAAGAACCTTAAAGCTCAATGGAAGAAACATCATGCTTGATATTCGGCTTTGAAAGAGTTTCTACCAAACAAATATTATTTTTTAAGTAATAACTAATTGTTTCCTCTTCCTAAATTAATCATACATGGGTATAAATTGGCAGATGATAAATGCAAAACAGGAAAGAGCAATAAAACACTATTAAATGGAGCTCCTGCAGCCGACACTGCGGGCTGCCTAACCAATGACGGTGCTCCTCCAGTTACCTTCCAGCTGTGCAACCTTGAGCAGGTGCTTAGCACCCTGAAACTCAATTTGCTCACCTGTAACACGAAGCATAGCAGCAGGACTTACTCCAACTCTTGAGGAATTCAATGAGATAATAATGCTATAAGGCACCTAGCACAGTGCCCGGCAGGCGGTGAGAACTCAGTCCCTGCTATGCTTTCTGTTCTCCACCTGTGGAGGTGTGAGAGTGTTGAACGATTTTGAGTTGCTTGGAAACTGGCTAGCTCTTACTTTCCCTTGCAAGTTAGGATAAGGACTGCTCACCTGGGCCTCAGAGCAAAGGAAGCAGCATCATGAATCCTTGGAGAGGCTAGAGGGCTATGGATAGGCGGGAAGTTCAACATGCAAACCATCACTTAAGAAGCCTATTCTGGGAATTTCCTGGTGGTCCAGTGGTTAGGAATGTGTGCTGTCGTTGCTGAGGGCATGGGTTCGATCCCTGGTCAGGAAACTAAGATCCCACAAGCTGCGAGGTGCAGCCAAAGGGGGAGGAAAAACAAAAAAAACAAAAAAAAACAAGAAGCCTATCCTACTCTAAGTCCTGTTGCTTTTCTCATCTTATTTCTAAGCATTGCTAAAAAGTAACTCAATGCTAGAGCCATTCTTGGGTCTTACCTAAGTCCACCTACTCTGTGATTCTCCATGCATTTGTCTAGACTGTTCCCAGGCCTGGAGAATTATTCTCCACCACTTGGCTGACCTGCTTCTTCCCCTTCTAGGAGCCTCATTTCTCAGCCCTCTCTGAGTTAGGTGCCCCTTTTCTCACCCTGTAGACTCTCTGCTGGTCCCTATCACAGAATTCTTTCTGCATTTGATTTCTTGTCTCCTCAGTCCCAAGCACATTTCTTGCATACATTGAGTTGTAAATAAATGTTGGTTGAATGACAACATACCCATAAAAAAATAAGGTTAGGGCTTCCCTGGTGGCACAGTGGTTGAGAGTCCGCCTGCCGATGCAGGGGACACGGGTTCGTGTCCCGGTCCGGGAAGATCCCACATGCCGCGGAGCGGCTGGGCCCGTGAGCCACGGCCGCTGAGCCTGCGCGTCCGGAGCCTGTGCTCCGCAACGGGAGAGGCCACAACGGTGAGAGGCCCGCGTACCGCAAAAAAAAAAAAAACAAAAAAAACCAAAAAACAGGTTAAACTCTGTTGTAAGTAAACACTATTCTGTGCAGTTGTATACTTGATCTAGCAGAGTTATTTCTATCTTTTTCTGTGAGATAAACCTGATATGTTTATTACCTCCACCATAATTTTTTTTCTGGGAAGCTTCTGCTTTATTGCTGTAAGGAGAATAGACAGCCACCACCTTGCCGGAGTGAAACTGTGCAAAGAAACACAGCATATGCTTAGAAATTGAAAAGCACAATTAATAATTCATGAATTAAAGCAGAACTCGTAATGGAAATCTAGAAGTGAGTGATGATAAAATTACATATTAAAACATGAGTAATGCAATTTAAAGGATACTTAGAGGGAAATATATTGTCTTAAATGTATGTATTGGAAAAAATTAAATCTTAAGAAGCTACATATTTAATACACAAACTAAAAGTAAAGAACCATAGAATAAACTGAAAGAAACTCTAAAAGATAATCAAGGTAAAATAAAAAAGCAACTAAATACAAAATAAGGACGCTGTAAAGATATTTATTTTTGGAAAGGTAGCTCATTGAAGAGATCCATAAAATAGCTGTCTGACAAGATTGCTCTACAAAAAAGAGAAAACACAAATAAGCAATATTTATAACAACAAAGGGAACATAGCTGCAGTTTCAGAGGCATTTTAGCAATCATTAAACAATGCTGTGAAGAGTATTATGACAATAATTTTAATAACTGAGATGAGATTAATATTTTCAGAAAAATAAAAATTACCAAACTTGACTCAAGAAGAGATAGAAAAACCTGAATTGACCATTCAGTAAATTAAATTTGTGGTCAAAAATCTGCCTACACTTCCAAAAAAAGCAACAGTACAAGATAATTCCAAGTTTTACCAAACCTAAGAATGAACAATTCTTATGTTATGCAAGCTCTTCTAGAGACTAGAAAGAGGGAAACTAGCTGAGAGAAAAGGGCTAAGAAAAACCTTTTCTTTCTAGAAGGACAAATTTGACCGGGTGTTAACCCTGAAATCCTGCTAAAGGTGAAATGTGAGCACTGTTTCCAGGCAATGTAACTTACAGTTAGGGAAGAAAAAAAAAAACTCCATGACTGATGAAATGCATCATTCCTGGGAGGACTGTTGATGGGCTATAAATGCCTGGCAGGATGCTGTAATTTGAGCTTCCTGTGTGGGGCAATCTGTAACTGGGTTTGTCCTTTATGGGGATATAGAAGCTATGGCTACGGAGTTGTTACAACTTTGTTGGTTCTTATTTCAGGTGATGGCTCCTAAATCCACCCAGGTGGTTTCTCTCCCTTCACCTGAGCTGTCCCTTGGGTGATTTGAGAATAGCCAGTAACTGCTGTGTCAGCTGCTGCGAAGACTCCCACCCAAGAGAGATGTCCTGCTGACAGGTGTGTATGACCCGCAGCCTTCAATGTCACCTGGTGCCAGGTGTGGCCTGTGGACTCAGCCCTAGAACCTAAATGTCTAGTTGAAACTGAGACCACTGTTGGTGGATATTGCAAGACTCAAATCATGGGGCCGGTCTAGACTTGATAACAAATAGATGAAGATAAGAGTGGACAATAAAACTATTGGCAATACCATTTTTGAACAAAGATGCAAACATCCTAATATTAGCAAATTGATTCCAGCAAGGTATTTAAACACATACACACAAACACACACACACACCCTTCTATAAACACTCACAGAAAAAAACAAATGGAAAAATATTAGAAAAATCGATTATCAAATTCTACCGTAATGGATTAAGGAGCAAAACAATTTGTCAAACACTGTTGGCTGACACATCAGCCCTTCCTACCCTTCTCCTAGCTGGCCTCCACTACAATAGTTGCAGCTGTTTTTGCAAACGACCTTCCATGCAGATCAATGAAAGAGAAAGCAAATCCCAGAAATAAAGTCACTTAGATATTGCAACTTTTAAAGTAAATTGGAATTACAAATCAGTGGACAAGAAAGGACTGTTCAATTAATAATACTGAGCAATTGATTAACATATGGAAGGCAATAAAATTAGACTTCGACCTCACATCATTAATTCCTTCCTTACACAAAAGCAAATTTACCATGAGTTAAAGCAAAATGTAAAACTTGTAAAAAATAATAGGAAAATATTATGATATATGGGTTAGCAGGATTTCTTTAATAAGACCAAAACCCCCCAAAACCCCACCATTGCTTATTATAGAAAATATCAATGAATATAGTCATATTTGTGTTTGTAACAAAATGTAGCATACAGCCTATTACCATTTATGTAACTTGCAAAAACACACAAGGCAATGTATATGGAAACTTGCACAATGCTTGAAGCAGGCCCAGGAAAGTTCATCCCCACAGCAAGTTGATGACAGTATGTGCCCTTGGGGAGGGGCAGCGATCAGAAGCTGTAAGAAGAGAACCTCAACTCTAGTTTTGATGCCTTCACATTTTTTAAAAAGCTTTAAGGCAAATAGGACAAAATATTAACCTCTGTTGATTCTCAGTGGTGGGTCCGTGGTTACTTGTCGTAACGATACTATCTATAATTTTTTCCATATTTGAAAATTTCTACGATAAAAAATAATACAGTAAAATGCCTGTCTCTCCATTGTATCCTAATTCCCCATGACAACCTGGATGAAGTCCAAACAACATAACAAGGGCCAGAAAGAAGAACCTCTGAAGAAGATCCCCTATCTCCTCACTGCCTTATACTCAATCCTCAGGCCACGGGGAGCTATTTGTTGCTATACCACACATGAACAGACGTGTTCACACACATGCACACACACCTATGTGCGTGGACACATATACACGCCCACTCAGTCACATAGCCCTACTTCTTGACTCCAAGCCTTTGCCATATTGTCCCTTCCATGTGGACTCTTCTTCAATCTCTGTCAGTTAATTCTTAACCATCCTTAAAGAACCTCACCTGGGGCCATCTTGTCTTGAAGCCTCCCTTGAGCCCTTGAAGCCAGTTCTCGCGGCTCCCACAATGTGTGCCTGTCTCTGTCACTGTACCCACGTCCCTGTACTCTCTCTGTGTTGCCTGTCACCCGGTAGATTGCCAGACCTTGAGTCCAGTGAATGGATCTTATTTGCCTTGATGTTTTTAGTACCTAGAATAGCGCTGGGCATTTAGTGGGCATCCACTAGGTGTCCCTTGATTGAAGAGTGGGCCCACTGCATGTGGACAGCCAGGAAAAGTTGACTAAGTATGTAAATACCCCAAGATGTTGATTTTTTTCCTGGAGTGTATAACTGCAGGTCTTAACTCTGATACTAGCATTTGGGCAACTCTTTAGTGTGGGTCACGGATACTGTATCAGATTTGGGGAGAGACAATATTGTGTTCTAACCCCCTTTCTTCTCATCACTAAATATAGGACTTTGACCAAGTCACAGTTTAGCTTCTTGGACCTCAGAAAACTGGGGATAATAGTACCATCCTGGGGAGTTATTGTAAGGGTTCTATGAGATATAATATGTGTAAGCTTGTTGCATCTTGTAAATGTGTCATTCAACTAGGCATGGCTGATGTTTAATACAGGCTGACGAATGGAGAGAAACTCTAAAGATGAGGGAAGGTCTGGGAAGAACAGATTAAAGAGATGGATTTTGAGTAATTGTGTGAAAAGAAAGATGTTCATAGTGGAGAAAAAACCCGAAGGATTTCCAGACCCAGAAAAGGGCATTTATGTAAGTCGGCTTGGTAGGAGCCAAGGGCTTTACACGGATTGAATTGTCTGTTCTCCAGTTCTGAGCACATTTGTAAGCAGCTTTGTCCCCGGGAGGGGACAGGAGGCAAAGAATGGCTGTGAAGGCTATGCTAGATTCTAGGGGTGGTGGGAAAACACCTGCTGAAGCCAGAGTGAGGAAAGTGTGGGGTTATGCACAGGCAGTAGTCTGTACTGCAATGAGAGCCAGCTTTGACGTGGAGCACGGGAGCTTTCCAAACCTCAGTTCCTCATAAAATGGAAATAAACCGCATCCTGTGGCCACTGTGAGGATTAGAGACATGTTTAAGGAACCAAGCACAGCGTCTGGCCCTGGTGGAAGTTTAATAATTGGTGCCTGTTTGAAATATTACTGCCATTGCCATGGTGCATTTGGACAGCAGGTTGAAACAGCACGGTTTCAATGTTTCTGAGTCCCGTCTACTTCAAAAACTTTCAACCCCAAATGTAGCCTGTCCCAGCGCTTGAACTCTTAAGAGGCGAAGCACTTCACAACCATTAGTGGGACTCAGAATTCTTACAGAGTTTTTAAAAGTACAGCTGATAGAGCCCATCCAGCCCTACTAAACTAGAGTCTCTGGAGGGGAACTTTTTCTAACCTCGTAACAAAGGTAATTGCAGTACACAGCCAGGGCTGAGAACCAGTGCAGGGAACCAGTGGACTGAAGCACTGCATTTCCAGCCTCCCCTGTTGGAAGGTGAATGTCACCTAGGAAAGGTGAAAATTAAGGCACAGCCAGCCTTTCACACCTAGAGTACAGTCAGTCATTGGTAGGAAAATTTGTTGTCAGTCAAGTAAACCAAGAGGAGATTCCTGAGATGTGTTAGAGGGAATATGGAAGCTGACAGATCCTCATCTATAAAATGAAGTCACGTTTCACAGAGTTACTGATAGATTGAGTTACATGAGATGCAGTTGCTCAATATCCATTCTCCTTTCAGAGGATGGGGGAGGTAGGAGGGCTAGGAAGAGAGTGCAGGCAGGACACCCTCCTGGATGGTGGGTGGGCCTGGCCTGTCTTCTGTAGGTGGGAGATTTGTACAGCAGGTTCATGATACAGGTGTGTTATGGAGAGGGGTGCCCTGGAGGCTGTGGAGCCCGAGTGGTGGGGAGAAAGGCAGAAAAAAGGCATAGAAAGATGAGGCAGCCTGACATCAAAGACAGAACCTGCCCTTCATCTGCTCCCCGTAGCCTTCACGATAAAACCAAGCCTCTTGGCTTGATGCCTATCTCACTTTCCTAGGTCCGCCATAACAAAATTCACAAAAGGGTGGCTTAAAACAACAAAAGGTATTCTCTCATAGTTCTGAAGTTCGGAAAGTTCAAACTCAAGGGCCATGCTCCCCAATAAGGTCACACTGAGGTTCTGGGTGGACATGACTTTTCGTGCAACCCTATTCAACCCAGTACGGTGATGATGATTATGAAGGCCCTCGTGATTTTCTCCTCTGTACTGAACTATCATCTCTGGCTGGTTTTTCACAATGTATAATAACCAATTGTTTACAAGTCTATGTCTCCTGACAAATGGTGAAATCTTGAGAACAGAGCTCAATTTTTTTTTTTTTTTTTTTTTTGCGGTACGCGGGCCTCTCACTGTTGTGGCCTCTCCCGTTGCGGAGCACAGGCTCCGGACGCGCAGGCTCAGCGGCCATGGCTCACGGGCCCAGCCGCTCCGCGGCGTGTGGGATCTTCCCGGACCGGGGCACAAACCCGCGTCCCCTGCATTGGCAGGCAGACTCTCAACCACTGCACCACCAGGGAAGCCCCAGAGCCCAATTTTTAATTTTTGTTTATTGATTGATTGATTGATTGATGGCCACACCACGTGGCATGCAGGATCTTAGTTCCCTGACCAGTGATCGAACCCGTGCCCCTTGCCGTGGAAGTGTGGAGCCCTAACCACTGGACCATCAGGGAATTCCCCTGCTTTTGTTTTTTAACACCTTTCTCTATCAAGCATGTAGCACACAGCCATGTCTATGACTGACCTTCAGTAAACGTGTGTGAAATGTCATTGATTTACAGTCATATTTTTTGCGAGACTGGCCTTTGGGATCTCCGCCCTTGAGGATATTAGAATCCAGCAGAATGTCTGAAGGCTTCTGGAGGGAAACAAATCAGGCCAGAGCTTAAAAACTTATCTACCACCCCTGCTCTTTTGCCTTTGGGGTTGGAAATCGCTAACTGGGCTCTGGTCTGTTACTCACATGTTATGTGACCCGGGGCCTGTCATTTCCCCATTCTGACCTCAGTTTCCCACTATGAATGAGAGATTTGAACCACAGGCCCCAAATCCTCTCTTCTTCTAAGCTCCCTTATCTCTAAGATCACACGGGTGACACTCAGTCAGAACTGAGGTTATTAAGAGAGAAGCATCAGAGAACCAGTTAGGGCAGTTGCCCTGAATGCATCAGCTTCCAATTCACCATGACGAGCCTTTCCCTATTCAACAGAGGTGTCTGCCACTCAGGTGAGAAATCGCTCCCATTTCCTGGCAGTCCCTGAACGTGGTGCTGAAATCCCTCCGGTGAAGATTGCCAAGGTGCCCGAGAGCGATGATAAACACGGTCTTTTCACTCCAACCCTCCATTTACATCCGCTTCCTTTTGGAATCTCAATGGGTTACAGCAGGCTTTTGGGTACCCTGTTGAGGAGGTGTCTGGCAAACCATGAAAGGGCAAGGGCTCCCCAGAGAGGATATTTTCCCGCATATAAGAGCCTTTCAAAATAGCAGGAGGGGGCTTCCCTGGTGGCGCAGTGGTTGAGAGTCCGCCTGCTGATGCAGGGCACGCGGGTTCGTGCCCTGGTCCGGGAAGATCCCACATGCCGCGGAGCGGCTGGGCCCGTGAGCCATGGCCGCTGAGCCTGCGCGTCCGGAGCCTGTGCTCCGCAACGGGAGAGGCCACAACAGTGAGAGGCCCGTGTACCGCAAAAAAAAAAATAATAATAATAATAAATAAATAAAATAGCAGGAGGAGTGAAGGATTGCAAATGGTCGGCCAACCAGCTCCTCACCCGCTGAGATGAGGTGGGGAACAGAATTCTCACCTTCAGGCACCACAAGATTTTCAGTCTTGAGAATGACAACTTCTTTCTGAAAGAAGATGGGACTCAGATGTTCTCCAGGAAGACTTCCCTGGCCACACCCACCCCCAAGGTGGGGCTCCCCCCTTTAGGTCTTCCCATTATTTCTGGGCTTGCTTTCAGGCTGAGCTTGACACACTGGGTTAGAATGTCTGTTTCCCTCACAACTCAGACCCCTTCTGTGCTCTGCTGCACAGACTCTGTTTGCCCTTCCACTCTACATGCATCTTGGTTTGGATTTTCCTGCAAAGAGATCTTGGAACAAGGTCTAGGAGGAAGACAGTTTATCTGGAGGGTGATTGCAGGAAACATTTGTGAGGAATGGGAAAAGTGAGAAAGTAAAAGGAGAAAGGTCAACAGCAGTGTGTGTTTATAGCTGGAGCCCTGTCCCGCAGAGGACCCTCTGAAGAACCTCATGGATTGAACTTGAGAATTGACCCACTGAGGGCTGACGGCAAAGCTGCAGTATTTAATCTGTGGATCCTCCTTCCCATTGGTTGGGAGTTTCCCATGGGAGGCATTAAATGCCTTGCACTTTGGGGCTGCCCAGTGACAGGCAGGCTGGGTGGCTCATGTGAGGTCAGAAAAAGCCCTCAAGCAGAGAAGCAGAGGTAGGACACACAGGACAGCAGAGGGCACTGGTGAGAGAGGTCAGGGTAGCCCCAAGTGGGGTTCTCTCCATCCAGAACCCTGGTGCCATTTGTCCACATAACCAGGTTTTGCCCCCCAGCCCTGCACCTTCATCCCGTTGTCGAGGGCACAGCCAGGGACTTTGTTGGTATCATTGTATTGAGCTGAAAGAAGAGTTTTCACTGGACACAGGACTCTTGCCAAAGGAGGGGTCAGTGGTGGGGCTCTGGGACACCTTCAGAGAGGTTCCAGAGTCGATCCAAAAGGGTGTCTTAAAACAACCACAGCTGTAGTAAGTCCCCAGCCAGGCAAGAAAAAAAAAAACCAAAAAAAAACTGGTCTCTGGCATGCGTTGGGAAGGTCATGAGGTGAAGAAATTGATGATTCAGGGATACTGGGGGACATCTATGTACCAGGTGTGGGGAGAAGGTCATGGAACTAACATCCTGACTATCCACTGTGTCCCTGGAGGTACCATGCTAGGAACTGGACACAGGTCACCTCTAGTCTCACAAGGGACCCTCTCTGCAGATCATAGTACACTCATTACATGGACGAGTTAATGCAGCTCGACCCGGGGACTGAGTAACTCGCTCAGGTTCACAGCCAGGAACTGGCACAGTTGGAACTCAACCCCAGGTGGCCTTGATGACTGGCTCTCATGCTGACGATACTCAGCCATACTGGAGACCACGATTTGGAGAGATGACAGCAAGAGTCAGCAGGAAGGAACCCGACCAAACGGGGAGTGTGTTAGGCAAAAGCCAGCTTAGGAGGAAAATCAGCATCATCGAGTCTCAGGCTCAACATCACCCCCAGGGGTGGGTTGGCAGGAAGGTTGTTCTGGGAAATCACCAGATGGATGATGTGGAAATGCACCAACAAAGCACATCCCACAAGCTCTTGAGAAGAGGCCAAGGAGAAGTCACCTGACGTCAGGCCCCCAAGGACCAGAAATCTGCAGAAGTCAGGCAGGGAGTCTGAGGAGCACATGTGTTGGTGTCACGTGGACCTGGGGTTCCCGGATTGGCCCCTTAGCAGCTGGTCACATGTGTGGGATAGCTGCTCCACCTCTCTGAATCTCAGCATCTGTGTGGCTAAAATATAGCCGCTAATATCCATCTTACTGTCTCACCCACCCTTGGCCCCTTACCCCAGCTGGACCCAGCTAAATGCTTACAAAGCACTCTGTCTATGTCACTGATCTCATGAACATGTTTAAGGGTCACCACAACTCTGTAGGGATATAAACCCAGGCAGTCCCAGGCCAGAGCCATGTACTTGACCATGATGCTTTCCTGCCTTTGTCTGTGCAGGGCCTGCCCTGACTTGTCCCAGACGGTGAGCTCAGCCACTGGTCGTCTTGTGTCTAAGCCCAGGATTCCTTGAAAGCAGATCCTGAGACAAAGACTGATGGGTAAGTGGCTTATATATAATGCAAGCAGGGACAGAGGGCCAGAAACAGAGGGGGCGGGGAAGAGGGAGAGCCCACGCAAAGCTGTGTTCCAGCTGAGAGGAGCTGAACACAGATGCAAGATGGCCACTCAGGGCAACTGGTGCTCCAATTGTGGAAGACTGTAGAAAGCATCTCAGAAGTGGCACACGCATGAGTGCCCAGAGATTCCACCCTGGGGTCAGAGAAGTCCAGGACATAAGGAAAGAGACAGGTGGCAGGTGCCTCAGGTGAGGTGCTGCCCAGTCACACTTGTGAGAAGCTGGGGAAGGTGTGGCTAGAGTAGGAGTAGGTGAGGTGAGGGTCCAAGAGACCCTCATATCTCAATTCTGCTCCTCCGGGTCCCCAACTTGCATTTATTGTTTCCCTCTGCCAAACCTATCCTACCCTAGTTCCCACCATTGATCCTGCACTCCATTCATTTATTTAGTCATTCAACATATATGTGTTGGCTACACTCTTTGAGCCAGATACAGAGTTGCTGTTATCGGGTCTGATCTCCACTATGCAGGCTTTGTCTTTTCCCACCTGACTTCCCTGCTGTCACTGCTCTGAGGCCCAGCATCATGGGTTGTGCTCAGAAGGAACCACTCATGTTCATCTCTGGCCCTGTGAATCCACCACTGACCACCCCCACCAGCTGGCTCTCTGCCTAGTTAATGGGGGATTTCTGCACCTCACTGGTTCTTTTAAAACTTAAATTATGTGCTGTAAATTAGTGTTTCCCAGAGTGTGTTCCAAGTAACAGATGATCAGGTAAGAAGGAAGAGGGGAGATCTTGCTCTCCAATCAGCTTAGGAAACACTAATAACGTCCCACTGAACACTCTGGGAAATCCCAAATCTTAAGAGTTTATAGAGGGCTTCCCTGGTGACACAGTGGTTAAGAATCCACCTGCCAATGCTGGGGACACGGGTTCGAGCCCTGCTCTGGGAAGATCCCACATGCCACGGAGCAACCAAGCCCGTGTGCCACAACTACTGAGCCTGCGCTCTAGAGCCTGTGAGCCACAACTACTGAAGCCCGTGCACCTAGAGCCCGTGCTCTGCAACAAGAGAAGCCACGGCAATGAGAAGCCTGTGCACTGTAATGAAGAGTAGCCTCCTCTCACCTTGACTAGAGAAAGCTCACATGCAGCAATGAAGACCCAATGCAGCCAAAAATAAAAATAAATAAATTTAAAAATAAAAAGGAAAAAAGTGTTCATAGAGAGGCCTTAACGGGGTTCAGTCACGTACACCATCCAGATGATGTCAACCACACATATTCTCCCAAGGCAGCTCATGTTCTCTTTGGAACAGCTTCCACTGTGGGAACAGGGGACAGAGAATACATTCCAAGGACAGGGGATGGGTGAGGAGCCTCCAACTGCCCTGTGCCAGCTTGCAGGGCATATGGTGGTCACGTTCTCTCCATGATCTCCCCCAACATCTGATTTGACTTCCCTGCTCTTCTCCTCAGTCTCAAGGATAGATACACAGCCAGTCAAACAAACCTCAACTTCCAACATGACGCGATCCAGAAATCAACATCTGCAGCTGAGATTCGGGGGTCGTTTGTCACTCGGCAAAGCTGTCTAATACAGTGTGAGTGCTTCATCTCTTAACAGGGAAAAGTGATGATTATGATATTGAACCAAATATCAAGAGGTATTTCCTTGGGGGTCTCTTGGGATTAGCTGGCCTTTTGAGTAAACTATTGCCTAAATTGGGATCCTAAACAATCAAACTTTTACTCCAGTGAGAGAAATAACATTTAGTGACCACTTACTCTGTAGAAGCTTTGCATACATTATCCTATCTTACCTTCTCAACAAAACTATGTAGGAAGTATTTCTAGTCTCATTTACAGAAGAAGAAACTGAACTAAGAGTTTAACTGACTTTTTCAAGGTCACACAAAGGATGACCAGGATTTGAAATAGGCCTGGAATTCAGACAAAATCTGTATTCTTTCCCTCACATCATGCTAAAGTAGCACTCATCAGCTACTGGGGATGCTAACAAAGGCTTCCTTTGAGGGGCCTGTAATGAGCTACATTCAGCAGAAAAGGCATTTCCCTCCTGACACCATTAAAATATTTATCACAAAACAACTTAGTAGAAGAGATTCCCCCCATCCCCCCAAATTATTGAAAATATTTCTCCCAACCAAAATGAAAAAACTCTTTTGGGATTTTTAAATTTTTTTATTTTTTATAATTGAGTCTTTGAGTACTTCCCCAGTGATGTAATGTTGAAACAAGGCATCTTTGAATTCTAGCAGGCAGAAAATAAGGAAGTATCTCTGAGACTCTCAATGATCCTTGGAAACATCCGCTCATGGAGAACAATTTCTGCTAACTGATGCCAGCCATGATTCTAGTCTTCTAAACGATGCCCTGCTGACCATCTGATTAAAGGGGCCTCAGCCAATCAATAAAGTTGTTTTTTTAAAAAATATTTATTTATTTATTTGGCTGCATTGGGTCTTAGTTGTGGCGCACGGGATCTTCTTTGAGGCATGTGGGCTCTTTGTTGCAGCACGCAAGCTTCTCTCTAGTTGCAGCACGTGGGCTTAGTTGCCCCGTGACATGTGGGATCTTATTTCCCCAACCAGGGATCGAACCCATGTCCCTTGCATTGGAAGGCAGATTCTTAGCCACTGGACCACCAAGGAAGTCCCAATAGGGTTTATTGGAAGACTTTCTTGTGCCAAACACCATGCTGGGCACAGAGGGCACTTTACATACATTATCTTGTTTCTCATAAATACACCATGAACTACTATTAATCCCATTTTACTGAGCAACCAGACATTATTATGATTTTTAGAGAGCCCAAGTTTCTTGCTAAAAGCCAAGATGGGATTCTAGCCCAAGTCAGAGTGGAGCTGTCCATGTCATCACCCTCATTCTTGCCTCCCACTTTATGGAAGCTGCTGTGGCCCCCCAAACACACGGGCGGTCTCCAGCCTATGCACTTTAGCCCATGACCTTCCCCCTCCTGGGACATGTCTCTTCCTTCTCTGATTTCAGAAATCACACAGGTCATGACCATGTTACAGGTTGTGTAACCATGGTTTCTTAGTCAGCTCAGCTGCCATAACAAAATACAATAGAATGGGTGAGTTAAGCACAGATCTGGAGGTTGTGAGATCAGGGTGCCACCAACATGGTCGGGTTCAGGTGAGGACCCTCTTCCTGGAGTTCAGACAGCCACCTGCTCATTGTGTCCTCACGTGGCCTTCCCTCAGTGTAGAGAGACAGAGTGTGAGCTCTGCTGCCTCTTTCTCTTCTTACAAGGGCACTAATCTCATTGTGGGGGTCCCCTCCTCATGACCTCACCTAACCCAATTACCTGTCTAAGGTCCCACCTCCAAATAGCACCACCTTGGGGGTTAGGGCTTCAACTTATAAAGTTGGGGGAACACAAGCATTCAGTCCATAAAGCATGGGCAATTCAGGGGGCATCTCCTCTCCCCTCCTACCCCCTTACCTCACCCACTCATTCAGCAGATCCTGAGTGTCCCTGTGTGCCAGACATTCTTCTATATGCTGCAGACGTAACAAGGGACAGGAGAGAAGCAGCCCCTACCTTCATGGAGCTTACAGCTTCCAAGCTTCTCTTCCAGGAAACCTTCCTCACTTAACCGTCTTTTCTCTGATCTTCCCTTTGCTGATTCTCCATTGTATCCTTTGATCTCAGTAAAAACCTTTTGAGCACACCCTCCTCTGCATATGTATTACTTATTTACAAATTATATGCATATTCTAATATATAATATAACAATACAGGTATCCCCCACTACCTGAAACCTTTCGTAAGCCAAAGTGGTGCAAAGCAAAGAAGCAATTACCTTAGGACACATCTTGCTCATGGATGCACAAAATAGATGGAGATAAAGCACAGATGCTCATAGACACAGTTCAAAGCTATGGTGGCTCCATGCTGAGATGCTGAGTGTGGTTCCCAGGGAAGCAGCTCTCACTTCTCTGGGTGCTCACTCCCTCTATAATGGCTACTGCAAAGCAAATGCTGAATGCTATTTTTGATTTCTTTTGGTTATCAAAGACAGGTACTAATGTGAGTTTTCCTTAATAACAAAGTGGCATAAAGCAAACTCTCGAAAAGTAGGGGATACTTGTATACAAAACATCAATTTTAAAAAACACAGATAAAAAATTGGGGGAAGAGAAGTCCTAAGCGATTTCCCCACATAGAAATGGTGTGAACACATGGTATGAACACAACCTTCTTTGGATCCTCTGGTCCCCGCAGGGACCCTGACTCCCCAACACGTGAGACCAGCACAGCTCTCGCTCACCCTTTCGGAATTGACTGTTTAAAACCTGTCTATCTCCCCACCTTGAGGACTGTCTCATTCATCCCTCTGGGTGCCCAGTCACAGAGTGGACTCTGTAGACTTTTCAGGAAATATACACACAAATGAGGCATCGATATTGTTACAACAACTATGATCACAACTCCAAGATTTGGAGGAGAGGACAGTTCTGTTCTTAGACAGGTCTTCCCATGGTTCCTTGGTTGGATCACCCAAGTTTCTAGGTATTGAGACCCCGTATTTCTGAAACCATATTTCTGAAACCAATTTCTGAAACCAATGATGTTCACCTGAAACCAATGCCAACTGAAACATGTGACCTGACAAATATGAACGCTAAACGGTATTGAGGGCTTGCTGGCATCAGGCACGGTGCTAAGTATTGATACTATAATGCTGCTTCTGTAATCTTGCCAACAGCCTCACAAGTGTGTTGTATGCCACTCCGCAGAAAAGAGAACTTGGACTTGGACACGTTGAGCAATTTTTCCAAGGTCACGGAGCTAAAGCTAGAGGTAGAATTGAGACCAGCCCCCAAGAACCACCGTTTTAATCACTACACCAAGCTGATTTCCAAAGGACTATTGCATAAGCCCTGTGTCAATATATGAGTGTGCATTTGTAGAAGAAACACTTTGTCTTGATTTCAGAGTATATTTTAAGCACATCTCCATCGTGGGAATATTTTTATATCTGGGAAATTATGGGATTATGGGGTTACTGAGTGTTATAGTACGTGTTGCCTGGAAAGCACCTGAAGCCCAGGTTTTGGGTTTTGTTGTTCCTTAGCCCAAGGTGCCTCAAATGGTCGGAATTAGAGCAGGGCCTCAGACTGAGCCCCACTGACTGTCATACCACTGTCTCCCTCATGCCAAGCTGCTCTACTCCCTTGAAAAATGGTGCAGTATTATTACTGCAAGCAAATAGCCCGAATTCTATCCTGAAATTGCTCCAGGTGGCAGGGCTCTCAGAAAGACGCTCTTGCAGCCGCTGACCTTTAGCTAGTCTCCTCCAACTGTGACCCAATCAGGCATAATGAGATTAGAGCAGGGCTTAGAACTGTTTTCTCCTCTCTGCTTTTCTTTTCTCCCAGCCTTTATCGGTATTTCAGCAGAAGGCTGTTTTTCCTTCTGCACTTATTTAGCCTGAGCATCCTGTTAATTACAGAGCAGTTAAAGGAGAATTAAGGACACTATATATAAATTTGCCACTTATGCAAATTGCAAAGAGAGAACAAAGAAAAATTAGCTTAATTAGTGTAATTGCTTAAAAAGCGGGAGGCGAGGCAAACACAGCTTTAATCAAAGAAGAGGCAAAGGAAATCTCAAGGAAATGGTGACCCAAATCAGCACAGATTGGAGGGCTCTGACCTTTCAAGATTTCAAGACCTTGCTGAGACGTTGGCATGACATGAGGCCGTGGAGGGGAGGGGCAGACAGTTCTCAGTATAAAAATGCCATGTGGTTGCTTAAGAAATGAAATAAGACCCTTGCACTTGGAAAGTTATTGATATTCTTATGAGTGTGGGCACCTGGTGGAGAGTTTGAAATATTGCAAGACTGTCCCCCAGCAAAAGGACTACAACTCCTGAAGGCTCAGATAATGGTTAGCATTTTTTAGCCATAAAGTATTTTAAAATCAAGGTATATACATTGTTTTTTAGCCATAAAGCTATTGCATGCCTAATAGACTACACTATCATGTAAACATAACTTTCAGTTGCACTAGGAATTCAAAAATTTCATGTGACTCGTTTTATTGTGATACTCACTTTATTGTGATGGTCTGGAACAAAAATTGCGATCTCCCTGAGGTATACCTGTAAAAATATAGGAAGCCCAGTTAATTTTTAATTTGAGATAAACAACAAGTGTCTTTTTAGTGTAAGTATGCTCCATGACATTTGGGGGGATTATTTATAATAAAAAAAAAGGAATTTGTTGTTCATCTGAAATTCAAACTCACTGGGTGTCCTGTATTTTTTCCAGCAACCCTCCTGAGGAGGTACACAGGAGAAGTTCTTAATATTTCTCCCCAGGACCACAGAAAAATCCAGGGCTTCCCCTTGAAAGCAGAAAACTCTTCCCTGGCCAGGTGCAGGACCCTTCAGCCTAGCATCACATTACCGGAGAGGCAGAGAAAGAAAAAAGCCATGAATGGAGTCTGGAACAGTCATGGGGCCAGCGGAGGGGACAGGGACTCCAAGGAACACTGGGCTCTACATCTCTGCACCCTGATGTCTAACCCCAACTCCCCAGGTCTTCAATAAAACCACCAGACACAGAAATGCCTGTGTACCTTAGGTGTTCTGTGTTCCATGGAAATCAAGGAGAGGGCAAGAGTTCTACATCTGGGCAGGTACGCTCGCTCTGCTCTAAGACTTTGCATATTTTAACTCATTGAATCCTCACGACAACCCATGTGAGGCAGATTATATTGGCCTCACTTTGTAGATGCGGAGACAGACACATAGAAGCTAAGGGATTCCTAAGAGAGTAGCTAATAAGCAGAGAGCTGGAATTTAACCCAGGCATCTGGCTCCTGAAGTTTTATCACTAGGGTGACCATATAATTTATCATCCAGATTGGGATGTATTTGAGAGTGAAAGTGTGCACTATCAAGAATTACACTGGGAAAGCAGGTGTAAATGAAGTCTGTCCTGGGTAAACCAGGATGTATGGTTGTCCCACACTCATTACCTATGCCTGAGGTGGCTGCAAGTATCACAAACTTTGCAATGTCTCCTAACAGACCCCAAGCTGTGGGAGACCCCACTATGGGAGACCCTGGCTGTCGGAGGATGGGGTAGGGTAAAGGAGACTCACTTCTTGGATAACACCATTCAACCCTGTCTAAAGCAACAGAAGCAGTTCAGTATCATATAATTGCTTCATGCCCACTAGTGTGTGGGTTACTCTTTTATTTACCATAATGTTATTTGCCTGTGCATTTTCTATACCGATGCTGAGATCCTAGAGCAGGAACTGAATTTTTTATCTCTGTATCCTTGATGATTAGTGCAATACTTGATTCAGTAGAGTCAATCAGTAGACGCCTGTACAGTGAATAATGGAATGACTTAAAGACCTCCAGCTTCAGAATCATCCTGTGAGTCTTCAAAATGTGGAAGACACTTGAGAAAAAAAATAGGATCTCTTTCCTCCCTCTCTTTCTTCCTTTTCCTCTCCCTTCTTTCTTTTCTCTTTTCCTCCAACCCTGTCCACCTTCCCTCTGGTCTTCCATTCAGTGCTGCTACCATCCAAGCAAGAGGTCTAGGTCTGTCTCTGTAAAGCTTGTGTCAGCCCTGTTAGCTTAAGGTGGTTCTGGCTTCAAGTAAACTTTCTCACATGGGCTTTTGGCTCAAACCAGAGATGAAATATGGTGTCTCTCCTGAGATGTAGAAACACCTAGAAAATCTCACCAAGGTTCAGGTATGTTCATCCCATGGTTCTCTGCAAGCCATGGCTTCTAAGAGTACTCTCTGGATTCATCCATGCAACAATTTTTTTTTCTTGGATAAAAGGTGCTAATGAAGATGTGCTCTAAGATTGAAAGAAATAGATATAACTACCCCCAAAGAAGGGACTCCAGGATAGCAGCAAGACTGGAAACAACTGCATGAGGAGCAGATCAAGGAAGTGAGGTGTTTGGGCTGCAAAAGAGAGCAGGCATAGTCACTGACTCCAAATGTCTAAAGAGCTGGTATCTGGGAAGGTGGGAACTTGAACAAGTGTCACCAACAGGCAGAACAAAGCCCAGTGGAGAAAAGCAACAGAGTTAGTTTTATTAAGTATGAGCCACACATTTTTAATGGATGTAGTAATAATCATTCTTTAATAACTGGTTATTTACAGATTTTTCATGTGTTGCATCTTTTCTTTAAAGATTTTTTTTGATGTAGACCATTTTTAAAGTCTTTATTGAATTTGTTACAAAATTGCTTCTGTTTTTTTTTTTTTTAAGATGTTGGGGGTACGAGTTTATTAATTAATTAATTAATTTTTGCTGTGCTGTGTCTTCATTTCTGTGCAACGGCTTTCTCTAGTTGTGGCAAGCGGGGGCCACTCTTCATCGCGGTGCACGGGCCTCTCTTGTTGCAGAGCACAGGTGCCAGACGCGCAGGCTCAGTAGTTGTGGCTCACGGGCCTAGTTGCCCCGCGGCATGTGGGATCCTCCCAGACCAGGGCTCGAACCCGTGTCCCCTGCATTAGCAGGCAGATTCTCAACCACTGCGCCACCAGGGAAGCCCTGCTTCTGTTTTATGTTTTAGTTTTTTGGCCATGAGGCATGTGGTATCTTAGCTCCCTGACCAGGGATTGAACCCTCACCCCCTGCATTAGAAGGCAAAGTCTTAACCACTGGACTGCCAGGGAAGTCCCTCGTGTGCTGAATCTTGTATTTTGAACGTAATGATCGATTTCCCCAACTGGTGGTGGTTGTCCCTGGTGGACAGATTGGATAAATCAGGGAATGTGTTGAATGCAGACAAAGTGATCAATTGTATGGAGGTTACTGTTTTATTCCCAAAGCTTCTGTTCCAATATATCCAATTGCCCTGGGTCTTAACCCATTTCCCTGAAGGACTGTAATCCCTTTTGGGTTTCCCAGATGACTTGGGCACTGTGTGGGAGGGGAGCTCACAATAAATCGGATATGTCCCCGCCCTCCGAATTTAGCAGAAAAATAAAGAACGTCAGAGTGAGTTTGAGGTTCTTTTGACTTACAACTCTACCTCCCAGTTCTCACTGAGAAGCCCTGTCCTAAAGCCTCAGTGGAGAGGTACCTTAGAGGTAATCTAATGAGTGTCCCAAATCTTTCGTATCCTTTATCTCACCTGCTATTCCCAAGGACATGGGTTAGGGTTAGGGGTGCCTATTTTTAGATGAGGGAATTGAGCTTCAGGGGAATCAGGCCAGCTGCACAGAGACACATCCAGGAAGCCCCAGAGCTGATTCTTCAGATCCTAAATCCTGCAATGACCCCTTTCCCTACGCTGAGACTCGCGACTGTTGCGGGTGATACCGGGTAGGGAGCAGTGAGCAGGACACCCTGCCCCACCGATTACTTGCGCTTTAGGAAAATAAGGCGAACCTCTGGGGATTAAACTATCACATCACTGAAAACCAAATGGCCCTGAAAACTGAAAGCCGTCATGGTAGAGAAGAGCTCTGTAAACAGCACAATACAGGAACACATAGCACATGTCCAGCCCCCAGGGGGCTCACACACTTAGGGAAGGAAGGCAGGTACACAAATGACTACAGATCAGGAAATACTTGGAGCATTTTGGGTGATCCCCAAGCAAGAATGTGTCACATAGGAGTCTTAAAATGAGCTAATTGAAAGCACATTGTTGTGTTCTGTGGGCTGCAACCGAAGGATAACGTGTCCCACCAACTTAAACACACCAGGCACCGGCTCATGGAGCACATTCTGATAATGCTCAAGGGTAGATGAGGTTTCTAAGAAGACACCCTGCTCTTCTAGTAGGATGAGACATACCGGAGAAAAGGGAGGGGGCTGGCCTTTCTGTGGGGAGTCTAGCGACTGGATAAAAGGAGATTACTATTCACCGGCAGATGTAAGAGCCTACAGGACTTTTTGAATGACAAGGGATGTGATTCATATTCCAAGTTCCTTCATTAAGAACAGCCGGGGTGCCCAGAAAGGACAAGTTTAAATCAGGTTTGCTTACAATTTACATGTTAAGGTGGGAGAAGGAGACTGCTTCAGGTGTCTATAACTGTGTAACAAATTACCACCCAAATTAGTGGGCTAATGTAACAATTTATTTTCTCCTTTCTTTGTTCTGTGGGCTGACTGGTCTCCGCTGGATGGTTCTCACGTGGAGCCCCTCAGGGAGAGCAGTCAGTTGGAGGCTGGGGATGTGGTCATCTGAAGGCCTGACGGGGCTGGACGTCCAGGGTGGCTCACTCCATGGCTGCCGGTGGTGCTGGCTGTCAGCTTGGAGCTCAGTTGCAGTTCTCAACCAGAATACCTACAAGTGGCTTCTTTAGGTGCCTGGGGCTTCTCACAGCTGCTGGGTGGGTTTTGAGAGGGAGTATCCCACAAGCAAGAGTTCCTAGAGAACCAGGCAGATGCTTTCAAGGCTTCTTATGCCTTAACTTCAGAAGGCCCAACAGTTCTATTGATGAAGGCCAGCCTTCTCTGTGTGAGGAAGAGGGGTACAAACTGGGCCTACAAGGATAAAATGATACAGCCTGTGCCTTTGGGAAGCGAAGAACTAATCAGGACAATAGACATGTGATTTCATATCTGGGATTAACTAAATTGGATGTGCTGATAAAGATGTTACCAGGCCATGGTGAGGGCACTAAAGGAAAAAGTAGTTTAGGAGGGTAGGGAATCAGAGTAGGCTTCATAAAAGAGTTGTAAGCTCACACAAAAGCAGGAAAGGGAAGTTACTATTTGTCCTGGACAGTGTGTGCTTGTGTGTGTGCTTATGTAAAGCGGAAAGAGATGAGGGAGAGTATTTGGCAATTCAAAAGTGAGAAAACAACATAACAAAACAGACAAAACAGTCTGATGCATTCTGGGAGTTGGAAGCTACGTAGCAGAAAATCCACAAAGGGCTGCAATTGTACAGGATGCTAATATAAACCCTCTAAAAGGATTCATTGAATAAATAAGCTTAGAAACAAAGTTAAACTTCCTGTAGTACTTCTTAGATTTTATAATATGCTATTATGTATTTGAATTTTGGCCAATTTTGTGGGATGGTGGGCGAGCCAAGAGTGTAAAATATTTCCCAAACATATTTTAAAGGCAAATATGCAAGTAGGACTGGCATTGTCTAGATAGTAATTTGGGAAATGTTACTTTTGTACTAAGAAGGTAGTATGGCAAATGAAGAGATTGCAGTAATTGGTGAAGGCTGGGCTAAGAGGTTTCACCATTATCTTCAGGACAATTTACACATATTTATTGAATGCCTGCTACATCCCAGGCACTCTTCGTAGCACTGGGGATCTCTCAGTGAACAAGGTAGAAAGAAAATCCCTAACCCCGTGTAGCTTTCCTTCTCCCTGAAAGAGACAGATCGTCAGCAAGATAAATAGGTATAATATATAGTGTGTTAAATGGTGATAGGCACCATGGATAAAAAAATAAGACAAGGAGGGAGGGAAAAGAGAGATAAGGATTTTATATCAGCTGGTCAGGGAGCTGGTCACTGAGAAATGACATGTGACCGAAGACCCAAAGGATGGGGCCTGGTTCTGAGGATCTTCCTGAAGGCAGAGGACTCTGGTGTATTGAAGGAAGAAAAAGGGGACCAATATGACCGGGTGGAGTGATTCTGGGGGAGGGTCCTGGAAAAAGAGCTCCACCAAGATGGTCAGATTGTAGAGGGCCTGCAGGGTCCCTAGGTCTTTGGCTTTTATCCCAAGTGAGATGTGGAGCACTTAGAGGGCTTTGACCACTGGAGTGATAAGATTGACTTAATTATAAAGGGACCTCTCTTGCTAATCTAGGAAATAGAACAAAAGGGACAAAAGTAGAGACAGGGGACTCATAAGAAGGGTCTTACATTAATCTGGGTGAAATATGTTGCTGGCTTGTACCAGAGAGGGAGCAGAAGAGTTCTTGAGAATCGATTGGATCTGGATATATTTTGAAGGTAGAGCCAACGAGATTTGCTGGTAGATAGGATGTGGAATGTGAGGATAATCAAGAAGAGTCAAGATGACTTCAAGGTTTTTGGCTGAGCATCTAGAAGGATGGAATTCCTGTACATGGGCGGGGGAGGCTTTCAGGAGGAGCAAGTTTGGGGAGGAAGATTAGAAGTTAGATGTTACAGGAGTTGGGTTCAGGAAACCTGTAGATAATGAAGCAAGGACATTGTGTGATTGGATTAACACTTGAGAAAAAACAAGCTAAACCTCCCTGGAGCCTTAGGGAGGATGAATTAGAGAGGAAGTAGGAATAGCAAGAGGTGCTTGGGAGTAAGGAGAGGCATTTCAGGAGCTAAAACCGAAACCCAGAAACCTCATGATAAGAAGCTGATTAAGAGCAGCAGGTTGAGAAGTAGGTTTAGCCTTCAAAGAGGCTGGGACAAGGAAGGCAAGGAGGGAAAATCATAAGTTTTCACAAGTGGCCTAAAGCAGGGGAGAGGAGGTAAAATCCAGAGATGCATACAGTCCAGGATACAGTGTGGATGGTGGCCCTTTTTCTAAGATCAGGAAAATAGAAGATGGAGCAGTTTGGTGGAAGAAGATACTGATTCCGTGAGGAACCTGAACTTGAACTGCCCTAGTAAACTCTATATGCAGATGTCCAGGGGCCAGTGGATGTGTTGATTTATGGCTCACTACATGTCTCCTTTTCCCCACCACCTTTGCAGTTTGCAGGGTCATATGACTAGTTCCTGCTAACTGAGTAGGGGCAGAAGTCATCTGTGTCACTTCCAGATGGGAGGATTTAAGAGCCATTGTACAACCATCCCCCTCACTATCCCCCACCACAGAGACTAGAGGTCATGAGTTTAGAGTTCATAACAGAGCATCCACCAGCCTGGGTCCCTGAGTGACTCTATGGATCTCTGTCTACCAACTTCTGCTGGACATGAATCATGAGAGAGAACTGCATATTTGATACATAAAGCCCCTGAGTTGACGGTAAATTTGTTACTGCAGCATGACCTATGCTCTCCTTATTAATATGGTTGGATATATATGTGTGAAACTCAGGAGAAAGTGTTGGAATTTTACCAGTATAGATATGACAGTTAAGTCTGGGAAATGAATGAGATGGCTTCGTGAGAGACTGCAAAGTGAGGGCAAATGGAAAGACTCTGAAAGACGGCAATATTTACAAAGAGGAAAGATAAAGAGGAGCCGTGAAGTCTGAGAAGGAGCATTCAGACACGTGGAAGAACTAAGAGAGTCATGGGAACCAAGACATCAAAGAATTTTAAGAAGAGGGAGAGGTCCGAAGTGTCAAATGCTTTGGGATTCATTCCGATTCAATCTCTTTCCGTCTGTTTTAGTTTTTAAAACATAGATAGACTGCCTCTCACATTCCAGGGAAGTAGAATGAGGATTATGAAGAGACCAGTGGATAGCTGATGACCTTTGACTAGAGTTCTTTCTTAGACAAGTGATGGGGAAAGGAGTAAAACTGGGACAGGTTGAGAGAAAATGGAAGGTTAGGAGGTGGAGACCACCAGATGTGATCCTTTAAGGCTCTTGATGTAAAGAGAAAGAAGAAAAGGTCATAGTTTTGAATGATAAGAGGCAGAAAAGTAAGTGCTATACTCTTGTTACATATTAGAGTATCTAATATCCCAACAACCCAACGATGGGGAAATTGTTTCCCTGTGCAGAACATGAGGCTCAGAGAACCAGAAGACGTGGTTCTGCCGTTTACTAGCGTGAACTTCGTCAAGTTTTCTCACCTGTAAGTTGGAGGAGTATCACCTTTCTCCTGTTTTGTTATGAGGATTGAGTAATCAGCTGTCCTGGTGGTCCCAGGACTGAAGGTTTTCCCAGAGCATGGGTCTTTCGGTGCTAAAACCAGGACAGTTCTAGGCAAACTAAGACATGTTGCTCATCCGATGGTTGAATGGACTTTAAAATGCTTAGCACAGTGCCTGGCAAATAGTAAAGAGGTAGCTACTACTACCGCTGATCTTCCATGTACATCGATTTCTTTATCTGTACATGGAAGGTACTAGAACTTACACAGTGGAGTTTTGTGGAGACTGAAAAGAAGATGCGTGGCATGTGCTTAACTGGCACGTGGTAAGCACTCAGGAGTATTCATTATTGTGATGCTGGTGATCATGATGACAGAGATAATGATAAAGAAAAAACAGGCCCAGAAAAGTTAAACACACAACTACTTAGTAAAAGAACTGGGGAGTGAAACCAAGTTGGCCTATCTCCAAGGCTCTTGATTTTCCTTTTGTGTCATGTTGTAAGCAAATTCAAGGAATGATTACACGATGATATAGAATTTGAACTAAGCCTTAAAAGATGAATTGAGTTTGACATTTAGCCATTTATTGATTCCATCAACAAATATTTATCAAACACCAGTCATGCACCAGACACTGTATAGGGTGAATAAATATATGTATAATTAGAATTCAACAGATTATGGAAATTGGAGGGTCAGAAATCAGGAAGTCACCCTAGACAGACAGACGATGAACTTGGTTTAAATCTTCCTGCCCTTCTCCCAGGTCAATGTGAGTATTCACACATGTAAACATCCTTGAGACATTAAGCCCACTCTACAAATCCTGATGTAAAAGTTGACATCTAATTAGAATGTCTTTTTGTTTATTAGCTTTGAACCAAGCAAGATGATTTCTCACATGGTCATCAGGCCCTGTCTCCGTGGTCATGTCAGTCCCACCTTCATTCTAGCCTGGCACTACAGGTGATGTTCTAATTTTGTGCCCACAGCTAATAACACACCCAGAGAGGCTGCAGACAAATAAACACCATGTCTATTTTCAGCCTCTTGGCCATGGATTTTGGCAGATCTTCACTCTGAAATTCAAGGGTAACCTCTGAGCTCCCCTTTAAGAATAAATACTCTTCTGAAATGTTCCTTTAATAAATGTAAATAGACAACAGATCCGCTATGCGATCCGAAGCTGATGAACAAGAGGCAAGCAGTGAGCTCCCAATTAATGAATCCTTTGGTAACACATAGAGCCTCCTTTAGCAAAATCTCTCTGTCCATGGAGGCAGCTCTGAGCAGGCAGGAGAGGAGGCGTGGGAGGTTTCGTTCCCAGATCTGAGGAGGACTTTATTTCAATGAAAATTCCTTCAAGGGTCAGTCTGCTTCAGGTAAGCCAGAGAAATAAAAGCAAACTCACAAGGGTCAACAATAAAAGGATGAGCAGGCAAACACTGGAATCTCTCAACAGAACGTGCACCAGGAAGCTTGCAAGTGCGCACCATTCCCCACGTCCCAGTGGCCTGAGAATAGCCATGCATCAGGTCATCAGGCCCCTGAACTGAGATGGACGAGCTCCGGGCCTCCCAGCAGAGCTCCAGGTGCAGTAGAACCTCTCACCCAACAGATAGAGACCTTAAGACCTGGAGTTTGAATGGCTTCCTCCAGAGGCTGGGAAGAACCCTGGGAAAGGTTTGCATCCCCAGGATCTGGATCCTTCCCAAGGTGCCCAGAAGCAAAGACCCAAGACTCAGGTGTGACTCAGTGTTCTCAGATCCCCTGGGGAGCAAGCCAAAAAATCAAGATTGACTGACAAATCCTAAGAGTAAGAATAGACCACAAGTCAGGTATCAGGTTTCATCCACAAAATGAAATGAAAAGAGAGCGCTTGGGAAGGCAACCAGTAGGTCCTGAGTAACTACATCAATAAATCTAAGGTATTTGGGAATGTGGAGAGGAGGGGCCATGTAGCCCTGGATGGAAGCCGCAGTGCTGGGATGGAGGCATGGCAACTTCAAGGACAAAAGAGTTCCCGTGAGGCCCTCTCCTTCAAACTCATTCGTTCATTCATGCATTCAGTGTCCCATTTACTGTAGTCAATCATTTTGTTGTTTTAGACAACCATTATTCAGTCAGTCAACTAATTCAGATAAGCACAGTCAGTAAGTCAGCCGAGCCTTGAGCTCACTCTCAGTCATTCATTCTCTCATTCACGTATTCATTTACCCGGTCTTCAGTGGACAATTTAGTCAGTGTTGTCAATCATTTACTCATCATCCATTCAACCAATTCATTCATTCACCCACGGTCAGTCTCAGGAAGTCTTTGATTCCTACTCATTCATTCACTCGTCCAGTTAGTCCTTGCTTCTGTCAATCAATCAGTCATTAAGCAATTAGTTATTTTTACTCATCCATTCACTAATTTATTCAGACTTTCAAAGCCAGTCACTAATTCACTGTGTCCATGTATTTATTCATTTATTCATGGGTCCTTCAGCTCGTCAGACAGTTACTTAGTCAGGCAATCAGTTCCTTAGTCATAGTGAGCTTGTCCACCAGGCTTGGAGAGAACAGCTTCTAATCTATGCTTTTCTTCAGTTAAACTTAAATTTGCGTGATGGTCTCAAAGGCTCAGACTGTGGAGGATGGCTTTAGGTATAAACTTCCTCTCTTTGTTAAAAAATAATAATACTAAATTTCAAAGCCTGATGTCGGAAGTGTCTTTGCATAAATGCATTCATGAAACGCAAGTCCCGTGAGGCCTGCTGCAGTGATTAAATGGGTCCAGGCTCCCGATGGCCCATGAGGAAGGCTACACAGTGGGGGCTAGGTATCCAGGGACCACCCTATAAGATGGGATCCCAGCATAGACTCTATCCCAGAACAGAAACAAAGTGTTTGTTTTTTTTTAATTATGTCTTTCCTTGGATCGTAAAAAAAAAGAGAGCCACATATTCATTCAAAAATGAAGAAAGGTTTGAATAAGAAAATAAAATTCAGCCAAAATGCCACCACCCAGAGTTATTAGTTGTTAACATGCTAGTGTACACACTTATGTAATTGTTAGTATACATTTTTACAAAAAAATAAAATAATTATGTATAGTTTTTATTAACCGAATACAGGCAGACCTCAGTGATATTGAAGGTTTGGTTCCTGACTACAAAAATAAAGTGAATATCACAACAGAGTGCATCACACAGATTTTCTGCTTTCCCAGTGCATACAAAAGTTATGTTTAAACTATACTGTAGTCTATTAAGTGTACAATAGCATTATATCTAAAAAATGTACATACCTTAATTTAAAAATATTTTATGCTAAAAAATGTTAACCATCATCTGAGCCTTCAGCAAGTCGTAATTTTTTTGCAATAGTAACATCAAAGATCACTGCTCACAAATCACCATGACAAATATAACGATAATGAAAAAGTTTGAATATTGTGAGGATTACCCAGATGTGACACAGAGACGTGAAGTGAGCCAATACTATTGAGAAAATGGTGACAATAGACTTGCTTGACAGAGGGTTGACACAAACCTTCAGTTTGTAAAAAAATGCAGTGTCTGCAAAGTGCAAGAAAATAAGGTGTGCCTGTATTATTCTAAAAGCAATGTATGATTCATATCGAAATTTTTGTCTTTAAGAGTGTTTGGTCTATTGG
Source organism: Phocoena sinus (assembly GCF_008692025.1). Taxonomy (NCBI): domain Eukaryota; kingdom Metazoa; phylum Chordata; class Mammalia; order Artiodactyla; family Phocoenidae; genus Phocoena; species Phocoena sinus. Next base: position 72,664,516 of record NC_045779.1, on the reverse strand, counting down.
AATAGCAGTTAAACTTTGTGATCACAATTAAAATGACTAATTTAGGAATTGATTTAGACTTGCTGTTTTAAGTTGAATTTTTACTAGATTTATGTACAATGCTTGAGCATTTCTGATTATCATAAGAATCATCATGGGACTTCCCTGGTAGCTCAGTGGTTAAGAATCCACCTGCCAATGCAGGGGACACAGGTTTGAGCCCTGGTCCGGGAAGATCCCACATGCCGCTGAGCAACTAAGCCCGTTCGCCACAACTACTGACCCTGCGCTCTAGAGCCCGCGAGCCACAACTACTGAGCCCACGTGCCGCAACTACTGAAACCCACACGCTCTAGAGCCCATGCTCCAGAATAAAGAGTAGCCACCACTCGCCACAACTTGAGAAAGCCCACGCGTAGCAACAAAGACCCAACGCAGCCAAAAATAAAAAAATAAAAAAAAAAGAATCACCATGTTTATGAGTTTAATGAATCTATTAGATTTATAAGTCTTGAGTACTTGGGAAATTTTGTTTGTTAATCAGACAATTAAAGTACTGAAAATAGAATGTATCAAAATTATAAACACAGTTGAAAATCTTTAAGTTTATAAACAAGCTTAGGTATTAATGAAGGTCTCCTTATATGTGATTGTTAATTTTCGCTAGACTTTTACAAACAAAATAAGACTCATAAACTGAACTTAAAAGCTTGAGAAAGAACCCAACTTTGTTTTAAAATTTAATAAACTCAATGTTAAATTTTAAAACCAGGGTAATCTGTGAGTGATCTTTCATGTGCAAATAAACATCCCTTGAGAACATTTAAAAAAAAACACTCAATTTATAGCCACATCTACAAAGTGGGGGTAGAAGATAGCATCTCGAATCTTCCACATGGACTGCCCCTTCCCAGGGGGTATGTCATGGGCAGTTGGCCATCCCTCTATCCAGGAAGGTATCAAAGATGATAACCAGATTTCTCGTTTGGGCATCCAGGTGAGTAGTCTTATCATTCACTGAAAATTGCCATGTTGTGCTCAAATGTGTCTGTGTGACTGTCTCTTTAATAGAAGTCTAAACCTGGAGATGAAGGAACAACCTTCCACCTTCTTCCACCTCCAAGGCTCCAGAGCCCAGCCCATGCCTGGCACTTATCACATGTTCAACCAAGATGCCAATATAACAAAAGGCCAGCATGGTTAGTGCAGGTGGAGAGTGTCTCAAATCTCAAGACCGCTGGGGGGACCTCCACTCTGGACGTTTCTCTGCAACTGCAGGGCGAAGGCCATGGGGATGTAGGGAGTTCCTGCTCTCTAGGACTTCCTCAGATTTGGGGGCCTCTTAGTCCAACCAATTCCTCTGATTATTCCCGAGTGTGCATTCAGACAGGCCTCAGAGGGGCTTGTCACAGTGAAATTCCTGACCCGACTCTTAGAAGGTGTGAGGTTACCTATCAGAGATGGGAGAGGGGGAAAAAAAGGCACGGTGGAAAACGCCAAACAGCTGACAGCACATTGTTTAAAGACCCCAGGCAGTGAGCTTGCCCATCTGTTGGGGGAAAAAACCCAAATCTCAAGACAGAAGGGCTGCCTTTTTTCCTGGAAGACTCAGTCTCAGGGGCTCCAGAGAGGTGAGGGGTGAGTCAGCTCACCGAGGCACCGGACAGCCTGGATGAAGGCGTTTCAGGAGAGAAGCAGACAACTGCAAACTGCAGTCTTTCTCCAGAGCTTCAAGGCTCTCACTGCTATCTCCCTAAAACTCAGCTCCGAATTAACTGAGCCTCTGCTGGAAGTCTCCCCATGGGGGTTCCCTTCCCTATGCCGACTGGTCAGTGGGCACCTAGTATGCACCGAATGTTGTATTTAGGCGTCACAAAGGGGACATCTTTTACAGATGAAGATATTGAGCCTCAGGGGTTAAATAAGTCACCCCACCTCCGCCATCCTGTTAGTGAGTGACCTGGCTGGGACTTGTACCCAGTACTGCTCTGACTCCAAATCTGAAGTTCCATCCCCAGCACCATAATTCTTGAGAATTCCATAACCAGGCAGTGTTTCCTGACAGCATCCCTTCCCCAAGCACCCTGAAGGGTGGTCTTGTACTTTTTGCATCCTTTGGTTTTTCTTCCCCAGGAAAACTCTCCTCCACTCTCTTTTCTCTGTCTGTGGAAATCTTACTCCTGATTCCAAACCTTTCCCTATGTCTTGAGTCTGAATTTCAAAGCACTAATTAAGTTTCCATCATTTTCCTAGGTTGCAGACAATCTTGTCTCCTAACTGTTAATGTCAGTCCCAGAACACAAGCTAATACTCTTCGTTTCTATAAAAAGGGCTGTTGTCGCTCTTTTTCATCTCCATTTCCCCCAGAAAACAAGGGCAGAAGAAGGACTAACGATGTCTTCCCTCACCCTTGGTAGATAAATTTGTGCAGCTTGCTGGGCTTGGTGGCAGATGAGCTGACAATGGGAATGCTCTGGAGGGACTCACAAATGTCCCCATCCTACATGTTGTGGTGATTCAGGAAGTGGGAGCCAGCAGCCTGCACAAAGAGACCACATGCTAGATCCTGCAAGCACTGGCCATAGGGTCCACCTGCTTTTCTGTACTCTGGGCCACCTTACTTTACAAATGGCTTTTGTTACAGATAATTTTCCTCTTGGCTCTATTTCAGCCACCAATTTATGCTTAATACTAACACGACCTTAAGCTACTCTCTTTGGAGTTTGGCAAAGATGAATTTATTCCCCACGGGTATGAGTGTGAATTCTGATGAATACAAATGCTATATGACTTTATAATTTTCACACTCACAGCCCAGATTCCAAGACACTTCTTAGTTAGAGTTGGAGTCCTGCCAAATGTAAGTGATGGAGGAAGAGGATGACAGAATGAGTGAGGCTTGTCCTTCAGACTCCTCTCTGGCTTCCTCCAAGGTCAAAATTAATAACTTCCTTCGCTGTTCTCTTGAAATGTTTTATTTATATTACCGTTTACATCCGTAACAGTAGCTACTGATTGTTGCATGTAAAAAGCATTTTCCTTGTTAATTTTACCCTTTTCACACTCATATCTGCAACCCTATATGACCATGGTCTAGTAATCAGAAAGCTTTAATAAGTGAAGTACAAGAATCTCTCGTTTCCCTGAACACCTGAGACATTTTCAGGTTATGTACCCATGTGCACGTACAGTCTGAATTCAGTCCTTTTGCCCTTTGTGTAGGGTAAAATAGCATGGAAAGCAAATTTGAAGGTCTTACTGGAGCAAAGGAAAGGTAACCTTCTCCGATGAAACCTTCTCTTATGTCTACAATCAAAATAAATCCCTCAGTTTGGGGAAGAGAAAGTCACTTCTTATCTATTCCTATGCATAGAAGTGTTTAGGTTTGTTTGTTTGTTTGTTTTTTGTAGTACGCGGGCCTCTCCAGTTGCGGAGCACAGGCTCCGGACGCGCAGGCTCAGCGGCCATGGCTCACGGGCCCAGCCGCTCCGCGGCATGTTGGATCTTCCCAGACCGGGGCACGAACCCGTGTCCCCTGCATCGGCAGGCGGACTCTCAACCACTGTGCCACCAGGGAAGCGCCCTTCTCCTTAGTTTTTATCACCACTCTCTAGTCTCCTAGGCTGAATGCTGTTCATTATTATTTAATTTTTCTGCCTCCTTTGTCCCCAGTATATAATGAAATACCAAGTTCAATCAGTTGTCTTCTAGCTCAGTGCCCCTTCTGCTCTCCCGCCCCCCCACACCTTGCTCTTTCTCCCGTCTATCCATACATGCATCCATACATGCATCCCTCCATCCTTCATCCTTCTGTCCCTCCATCTATTCATCCACACACTCACCATTTCCACCTCTTCCGTAACTAGCTGTGAGACCTGGGATAGCCAATGCTTGACTTAGACTTCAAACTGTAGGAGGAATGACTTTCGTGTGGGCTGGGATAGGATCCTCCCCAAAAGGACAAGAGTTGCAGTGTGTGAAGTTTTTGACTTTATATTATGAATGGCAAGTACTGACAGGAGGTACAAGATCGGCTACTTCTTTCATTTATTTTGAATGCTTTCTCAGTATCATCAATCTTGTAGTCTGAGTCCAGGGTCAAGAAGGAAGCCATGGCAAAATCATCTCCATTTGCTCATGAGGCTTCCCTGTAGCCTCTCTAAGATGCTTTCACATGGTGCTTTCAAGTTGATTCTGATTCTTTCCCTAGATAAGCTCTGATAATAGCTACGGATTTCAGAGATCTAGAGTGTGGCTTCGATCATAGTGATTCAGCAGAGTCCATCAATGAAGAAATTAAGAGTATGGGGTCCTTAACATTAAAAAGTTCTTATACCATCTTCCTAGATTGATTTTTAACCCATCACCTCATTCATTCATTTATTCATTCAACAAACAACTTATTGAATGCCTAGAATATATAAGGCATGGTCATATGAACTGAGGGGATAGTAATAAATAAAATAGTCCAGTCCTCAAGTGGCCTCTAATACAGATTGGAAGAAAAGGAAACGGTGAATCATAGCATAGAATGATGAATAATACTGTGATGAGGTATAAATGAAGAGTTAATGAGGGGACAGAGAGAGACATGCGTATGAGCTGAATCCTAAAGGAATTAGCCCCATGGGGCTGCTGAGGGAGGGGATGGGGCAGCCCTGGAAAGGGGGAAATAGGATGAGTAGGTTCAGAAGCTAGAAGAAGAATGGCAAGTTCAGGGAATTTCAAGGTGTAAAACTGAAAAGTGCCATGAGTTGAGATGGAGGAGTTTGCCAAAGGCCAGAGTGTGATGACCATGGGTTTCCATGCTAAGATATTTGCATTTTATTCTGAAGATGATCAACATCTATTACACCATTTCCAAGAAGAATTGAGAAAGTTTCCAAGGTCAGTATTGTTAAAAGAAGCTTCATCGGCGTCATCCCAGAGAGTGAGACTTTAAGAGCACACACAAATAGAATTTTTCTCAATGTGAGGGAACCCTAGAGAATCCCAGTTTGGCTAAAGAGGAACATCAGCCACCCCCCCGCCCCCACCCAAAAAGAAAGTTACAAAGGAAGGCTCTGCAGAGCTGAGAATCTTCTGTGGACACATTAAGTACCACTATTCCAACACACATTCCTTTCACAAACATATAGTCATGCATCCCTTGAGCCTGGCGTCATAACAACTGCTACTAGAGACGAAAAAAAATAAATAAACAATGAAGCACACATGATATAGCCCCTGCCCTTCGTGAGCAAAAAATGCGTCATTATTTTCATCAAAGCATCAGTATTTCTTTAGGTCTCCTATTTTGTGCCTCTTCTCCATTCTCTGTCAATTCTTCACTGTTCAGTTAAGTTTGTGTCTGATTCCAGGCATCTCTGCAGTTGCTGACTGCAGCCAGAACCACTTAAGCACCTGAGCCTCCTCAGATCTTCAGGCTGCACAGAGCTCCCCGTTTGTCATGATCTTTCAGCTGGAAAGACGTCTCCAAGCACAAGCACACGCACATGCACAAAGGCACTGATGGGGTAATGGCTGGCGATGTTTGGAGGATTTAGAACACATTGTCTGAAGGCTTCGACCTTCATAACTTGGGAGAATGGGTTACAACTGTCCCTTTGCCAAGTATCCCCATCCGGGAACGCTGTGATAATCTCCATTTGAGCATCTTGATCATTTTCTCAGCTTTTACCTTTTCTTATAATTTTTTTCTTTTTTCCCTCAAGCACGTTCACTTTATTTGGGTCTAGAGGTCTGAACACCTTTTATTGGTCTTCCTTTGAGGTCTTTATCATGTCCCAGAGTACAACAACCTCTTTTTTGTGGATCTTAACATGATTTTGTATCCCTAATTCTGACACTTCTCAGCATTTTCGGGCCTCTGGCTGGCAGTGTGAAAAGTTGTTTTCCCTGATACATTGCTATTGCCAGTGGGACTAGGTAGATCAGGATTAGAGGATGGAGGTGAGGGAAGGTTAACTCAGCAGGAGAGCAGGTTAACCTGGGCGATTAGTAGGTTACAAGACATGAGATGGCAGAGTTGGAAAGGAGCACAGGAATAATTGAATCCAGTGCCTTTGTTTCTCAGATAAGGAAAATAAATTTAAACACCTGTACAGCACCACACTGCTGATTACCAAAAGCTACCTGAATCTGGACCCTCATCCCATGACCTCTTCTGCTGAGCATTTGGACTCATCGGCTCTTACCTGAACCTGAGGCTCTGCTGCCACCTTGGATCAGAAATTGCTGGAGTCTACCTGGACCATGAAGATTCCTCTTCTCTGGGAAATTCCCAGGACTACTTCTCACTGGCAGTCATGTTTAATCACATGGCCTCACTCTCCTGACCAGACCTGATTGGACCAGTGATGGACACTTGGCTCAAACTGAAATAATCACATTCTTTATTCTGAAATGTGGGATCAGGATCAAGAGAGATCTGAGTGTTTCCCTACTTGTGGCTGGACCTGGAAATATGGAAGGAGTCATCATCATCTAACAAGAGGGCTACAAAGCTGAGAAGCTCATCTGCAGACAACTGCAGACATTAACTTGACAAATAGGGAAACCAAAAGACAAAGAGGAGAGAGACAGAGTTTCTGTGCTGGTCTATTGTGACTTTTCATTGCCCGGTTGCTGTCTTTTCTGGGGCCTCTTTACATTTTGCTCGTTGGAGTTAAGACATATTTATTGAGCAGTTAGGATCTCCCAGGCATTCTTCTAGGCACTGGGGCTACAGCATGACCCAGAAAGTCACAAGCTATGCTTTTATGCAGCTTACAGTCTCATAGGAGCAGGTAGACAGTAAAGAAGTAAATAAATAATTAAATGAAATTATTTTGGATAATGGTAGGTACGGCGGAAAAAATGTTGAAAGGGGTAAAAATATATAAAATGACCGGGATTGGGTTGGAAGGCTATTAGAGTGCACGTCAGAGAAGACAAGGGCCATCCAGCGTGGCTGTGCTGACTGTGCCCGTACAACCCTAAGACATACCATTAACGTGAACTGTCGTGGGAACAGTGCCCCCTGAAATTGTGCGGTGTACAACATGGACAGTGACTGGCAACAATCAGGGCTCTCGGAGAAACTTTCACGCTAAAATCTTTGTGACAAGAAGGAGTCAGCCAAGTGCAAACACGAGAGAAGAGCATTCCAAGCCGTGGGAACAGCTAGTGTAATGACCCAAGGTTGAGAATGAGTTTGGCTTGTGCAAAGAACCAAAAGAAGGACAAATGCCTTTGCTGGATCGGGAGGAATGAGAGGAAGTTAGTTAGAAGCCAAGGAATCGAACAGTGGGTCAACATGGGTTATGGTAAGAAGTATGTCTGTAGGGTCAGAGGGCAGTATATCTCTAACTGTGGAGAGTGGTGAGAAAGCACCGCTGGCGGAAAGTCGGGCTCAGATCCTGATGGCTCGTTAATGTGATGCTACGGAGTATGGATTTTGTTCTTAGAAGCATTAGGCACGAGAGGATTCACAGGATGCACTGGACACCTGAGTACTTTTCCATGCATGTGATAAATCTAGCTGGAAATTCGAGGCTTGCAACCTAGTGGTGACCGCTGTGCACCTGAGATTCCGCAGAACTGCCATAATCTGTGAAACAAGAAAGACACCCTGAAATCCATAAATTGCATTTTACTCCAAGGCAGGGAAGACGGGAAGATGTCTCCTTCAAGAGGAGGAAAAATCCACGGTGCATGTTGCATGAAGCACTGGCAGTATCGCTAAGCCAGTGGAGGCTCTTCACTTCTGAATCATTTGAGGGTCGTTCAAAATAGTGTTTTGCAAGAGCAAAAAAGGCTCAGAAAGTCTAATAATAAGGGACGTTTCCCTCACTCACTACGTTGCCATTTGCCAACTCTGACAAGAACTAGAAATGGAAAAGCTTTCAGCTGAGTTGGAAGCTTGCAACTTAAAGTTCCTGAGTGGGCTGTAGTTTTGGCAAAAGACAACTTTCTTTCCCAAGGATTTTATTCCATCTGATTTCTCTGATTGTGGCCAAGATGGAATGAACTTGTTTTGTTTGCTTCTCAGTGAGAACTTAGATTTCCTCAGAAGATTTGGTTGCAGGGCGCTGCTGAGCCATTCACGACAGTAGGAGGGAAGATAAGAGCAAGCAGCGCCGACCTGGTGGTGGTGCAAAGAATCATTCTGAGTCAGTTTAGCAAGAATTCTCCCAAACCTTGATATATGATCAAATTTCTCATTCCTCACCCATGATATCTAAGTTCTCTACCTGCCTTTAGCAAGAATCCTCTTAAGCCTGATTAGCAAGAACCCCCTACCTCTGATGTCTAATCAAATTCTCCTTAGTAGTTTTCAAGCCATTGACCTCCACACTCTGTTCCTTGGCTATAGATCCCCAGCAATCGCTGCTGTATTTAGAGTTGAGTTCAGTCCTGTAGTAAAGTCTCTCTCCCTTACTGCAATAGCGCAAATAAAATCTGTCTTGTTATTTTTAACACACACTCAGTGCAAATTTTTTCTTTTACATTTCTCAGTACACTTAAAATAAAACCCAAATTTATTACCCTGGATATCATCTTCACCTGCTTTCTCTGTCTCCCACTAGCTCCAGCCACACTGACTTTCTGTTGGTTCTGCACATGTCAGGTCTTTCTCACCTTGGGGCCTTTGTGCTGGCCCTCCTTACACATGACTTTCACCTGACTGACTTATTATTTAGGCCTCAGTCTGAACTTCATAGCCCCACAAAGAGCCACTCTGACCCCACCAATCTCAAATAACCACTGCTAATCACTCCATCCCATAGCTGTTTTCATTCTGTACATCATGGTTTGGCAAACTTCAGCCCAAAGGCCGAATCTTGCCCCCTGCTCTCTTTGTAAATAAATTTTTATTAAAGAGCAGCAACATCTTTTCAGTCCTTGCTTTCACGCTGCAACTATGGGATGAGTAATTGTAACGGAGACTGGATGGCCCATAAAACTTAAAACAGTTACTCTATGGTCCTTCACAGAAGTTTTCCAGCTCTTGGTCCACACTGCCTATATCATGAGCTGATTTTGTTTTCCTTGTTTAGGTACTTTTCCTTCTTTTTACTAGAAATTAAATCCTATAACAGCAGAGATTTTGTCTTTCTCACTCAGTCCCTTTTTTTTTTTTTTCTTTGCGGTACGCGGGCCTCTCACTGTCGTGGCCCCTCCCGCTGCGGAGCACAGGCTCCGGACGCGCAGGCTCAGCGGCCATGGCTCACGGGCCCAGCCGCCCCGCGGCACGTGGGCTCTTCCCGGACCGGGGCGCGAACCCGCGTCCCCTGCATCGGCAGGCGGACTCTCAACCACTGCGCCCCCAGGGAAGCCCAGTCCCCATGTTTTAAAACGTGTCTTACACACTGTAGGTGCTCCCAAAATATCTGCATCATGAAAGAGGTGAGGATTTGGAGGGTTTTGGTTCTATAGTAGATTGCACTGCTGGGCGCTGTAGGTGAAGAGAATATTTCCTCCTCTGTCCCTCTTGAGTTCTTCTGGCTGGACTAATAATCGACACAAGACACATTAACAGGAGAAAAAGAAACAAATTTTAATTCATGGACTTGGAGGTCTCACAGAAATAGGACCTAAGAAATGGCCGAAGCAGGCAGCTTTTATAGTTTTTAGATAAAGAAACAATAAATTTGTGAGGGATTAACAGGACAAAGAAACAAACGTTTTGATTGCTTAATTAGTGAAGAATCTGAACAGTTTGGTCTTGGGGTAGGAAATTAAGAAGTAACAAGATGTTTTTAGACAGGCTTCTTGGGCCAAATTTCCTACTTCTGGTAATAAGGGTGTCCTTCAACCTCCAGATGCAGGGTGTGTACCTTTCACATGAAGCGTTTATTTCCTGCTTTCGAGGAGACAGGAGAAGAGGGTCAGGGTATCTGTCTTGCACTTGCACTGGCCGTTTTGTAAGCATCAATAACTTTAATCAAAATAATCTTTATGGGCTTCCCTGGTGGCGCAGTGGTTGAGAGTCCGCCTGCCGATGCAGGGGACACGGGTTCGTGCCCCGGTCCGGGAAGATCCCACACGCCGCGGGGCGGCTGGGCCCGTGAGCCACGGCCGCTGAGCCTGCGCGTCCGGAGCCTGTGCTCCGCAACGGGAGAGGCCACAACGGTGAGAGGCCCGTGTACCACACACACACACAGACACAAATAATAATCTTTATGCTGTTGTGGCATATTTGGGGACAGCCCGCCATGGGCCCCAACACTACAATTCTTCACCCCTCCGTGATGTAAATATGCCTCTTGCCATGTGACTTGGCAGTACTTCTCACTACAGGGAATAGAGTATATTTTCCCAATCCTTGACGTTGGTTCAGCCATATGACTCCTTTTGACCAACAGAATGAGACTCAAGTAACTGTGTGCCAGCTCCAAGTCTAGGCTCTTCAGTCTCTACCATCATCATGAGAACAGCACACCCAGGACTGCCCTCTGTCCCAGAAGAAGTATGAGGGCCTCAGGCCACAGAACCAAACTGCACCAGCCAAACCCAGTCTAAATCAGCTGACTCACAACTAATGCATAGATAAGTGAGCCCAATAAACGCTCCTCTCCTCGTTGTATGCTGAGTTTTAGGGTAGATGTTATGCATCACAGTTGTAGCAGTTAGATAAATGATGCAGTGAACCTGCACAGTTTACATCTGCCTACCTAAGCGTCAGCTTTCTCCTCTGCTAAGTGGAGATTATAATAATTACTGTCTTAGACTCTTCATCACAACAGGTGTGAAAGCCACGTCACAGATGATGACACGCCAGGCACACGTGAGCTCTCGCTTGTTATTAATTAGAGAACAACACACGTCGATCTGTTGTGAAGAGCTAAGTTGAGCCTAATCAAGTGGTGAGCTGGGGAGTGCTGGCAGGAAAGCAGTGGCAGTGGCCCTTCCGGGACAGCTAACAAGCGTGTGGCTTTGTCCTGAGCCACAGCCTGCCTTGGACCACTCAACCCGAGAAGGCGGGATGAGCAGGATTGTTAGTAACCAGCCTTGGGCAATTCACCCAGGAGAACAGGGAGGGGAGAGATGCCCCAGGAGTGGACTGGGTTGGGTGGGAGGAGAACCTTGATAAGGAGAGGCCAGTGCTTTCCCAGAGATACTGCTTTGCTTGTCACATGCAACACTTAACTAATTGGACTGAGAGGCAAACAAGAAAGGCTTCAGCTTTTGATAAATTAATCAGTGAGGGCTGGAGCAAATTGCCCACTCACATCATTAATTAGACATCCTGAAAAGTTAAGAAGGATTTTTTAAAGTGTTGATTCTGCAGCTTTTATTTTACTTTTTTTTTTTTTTTTTGTAGTTGATGGGCTAAGACTTTGATCAGGTGTCAGTAGGCAGAGAAGAAAACATCTTCACTGTTGGGTCCATATCCCAGCTGTTGCCAGACCCCAGAGAAATGGGAGAGGCATTCTGGGCAATTCCCAGTAGAACTGGTACTGAGCTCAAACATAATCAAAGGATCAAATTGACATCTGTACCTGCCACAATCTCAGAGACCTCAGAAAGCTTTTAATCCAGGAATGCTGTGTAATGGGATAACCTCTAATTAGCTATATTGACCAGTCATCAAGATTTCGTCTTTAAAAAGGCAGTTGACAATAAGGGGATTGAGGTCTGGGGGCCCCCAAGCTGTTACTATAACTTCAGTTTCCATTAGCTGCTGTCCCTTGCTCCTGTCTTCTCATCAGTGCTGCATTTTGAACAGTTTCTGAAGCTTTTCATGGCCTCCCCAAAACCTCAGGGACCCCACAAGAAGAAAAGCCAATTTCTTTAAAACAGTTAAAAAAGGGAAAAGAAATCTGCAGGCTTGGCAGATAAGGGGCTGTCTGAGAATCTTTGCCGGTCCCTTGGCCCCTGTCCACAGTGAGGATGGAGCTACCACATAGCAAGGCCCAGAGGCAGTGTTACAGGGCAAGCGAGAGTCAAGGGAAGTACGGCTCCCATGCTTTCAACTGCACTCCCAGGCCTGCCGTTAAATATGGCAGGTTTAGCACGTCTCACTTCAAATGAGGCTGCAAGAGTCCCCAGAACCTCTACCCAGCCCCTGCTACCCATCTTGGCTCACTGTCTTTACAGTGACCAATGAGACAAGGTCAGCAATTTCCAGCTGTTTTGACAGAGTCCCATTTACCTTACAGAAATGTACAATGGCATCTGGGGAGGCCTTGGGGCAGCAGTGTCATCCAGACCACAGGCGTGGAAGGGGCAGTCCCAGCCTCTGCTCCCACCTGCCCCTTCATCATTCCATTAGACACCCAAAGCACCTGGCCGGGCTGTGTTGCAAGGACAGAATTTCACCAGGGAAAGGTTCTAATAAAACGGGATGCTGTGATGGGGCAGAATGTCGCACACAGGCCTGATAACTGCCTGCTCAAGCTGTAAGACTCAGCCCAGAGTTTCCCCTTCCAGAAGATTTCTCCAGTTCATTCGCCCCCAGCTTGGGTCAGACACGCCATATTGGCATGCCCATTGAGTCCCATGGAGTTCCAGGTCCTTCCCTCATAGCATGCATGTGTACTTCTTTGTCGTGGTCTGTTTACTTGTCTTCCTGTCCCCTACGACTCTGAGCCACTCAAGGGCATGTCTTGTGTCTTTTTCAGCCCTACTCCTCCTGCCTAATGCAACGTCAGGCACGGATGGGCATTGGCTGTTCACTGCAGTGGGCTTTGGAGTTTGACAGCCTGGATTCATATTTTGGTTCCATTACTTACTAGTTGTGTAACCTTGGGTAAGTTGCTTAAGATCTCTGAGCTACATTTTGGCTATCACTAGAGTAATATCTAATTTGGGGGGTGGCTCTTACAATGGAAAAAGAAGATGATGGGTGTAAGTCCTGCTCAGCAGAGAGCCTAGTTCATAGGAAGCACTCAATGCGTTCTTTCCAATGCATTCAACTTGGTGTTTGAAGCAATAGTCACTTGTTTCTTGACATCATATGTCATCAGATGACCTAGTGGCTAATTAAGTATTTGATAACCAGGAAAACTAACATAAACTGGTTTGAGAACAAACATAGCTGATTCGTAATAAGTTTAAAACACATCTAGCAGTTAAAAGATGCCTGTGCATACTAGAAAGTAGTCCACTTCCCCCCACTCTGGCATTTATTAGTGTCATCTTTTTTTTTTTTTTTTTGATACACGGGCCTCTCACTGCTGTGGCCTCTCCCGTTGCGGAGCACAGGCTCCAGACGCGCAGGCTCAGCGGCCGTGGCCCACGGGCCCAGCTGCTCCGCGGCATGTGGGATCTTCCCGGACCGGGGCACGAACTCGTGTCCCCTGCATCGGCAGGCGGACTCTCAACCACTGCACCACCAGGGAAGCCCTATTAGTGTCAGTATGTTCAGTATGGGGTGGGCTTCGAAGAGTGGGATTTGTGTATGGGGATGATGTGTTGGAGCACCTGGAACGGAGCTGATGAGTATCCGGTTCACGGGACTCGCTAACTGGTAAATATCACTATTATTATTATTAGCAGTTACTTCTATTATTGTTGTGGTTGTTTTTTGGGTTCTGGTTCAAATGGGGGTCACTTAGCAGCCCCAGCCGCTTCCCATTTAAGAGTTTCTCATTACATCAAAAAAGATGGAAAACTGCCAAAACAGGCTTACAAAAATTGTGCCCTGTTTTAAATGTTGACTTTGAATAAATTAACGCTTTTAGCATAGAAAATCACAAAGCAGTATAATTATGATTTGCATAGAATAATTATACAGTTTATTTTAAAACACGAATGTGGAGTACACTTCGGGCCCCAAATGAGGTGTTTTTTTTAATTAATTTATTTTATTTTATTTATTTTTGGCTGTGTTGGGTCTTTGCTGCTGCGCGCGGGCTTTCTCTACTTGCAGCGAGTGGGGGCTACTCTTCACTGTGGTGCGTGGACTTCTCATTGCAGTGGCTTCTCTTTTTGCGGAGCACGGGATCTAGGCGCGTGGGCTTCAGTAGTTGTGGCTCACAGGCTCTAGAACGCAGGCTCGGTAGTCGTGGCTCACGGGCTTAGCTGCTCCCTGGCATGTGGGATCTTCCCGGACCAGGGCCCAAACCCGTGTCCCCTGCATTGGCAGGCGGATTCTTAACCACTGCGCCACCAGGGAAGTCCCCAATGAGTTTTAAACTTTGAGGAAATTGACTTCAGTCAGTCCTGTTGAGAAATCCCTGTGAAGGTTAGGTGCCATTTGGAGAAAAGGCTGCATGTGAGGGTTTTTATGAATATGAGGCCTGAGTCAGAAGTCCCTCCTCCCCCAACAGAGCCTGGGTTTGACCCTCGGACCTTCCATTTAGCGCTGTCTCTCTGTCTCTCTTTCACATGAATGTACACACACACACACGAATGTACACACACACACACACACACACACACACACACACACAGAGCTCTATTTCTGGGGCCATGGTTTTACCCAGCTCCATCCCGGTCCTAAGAACTCATCCTTGCTTTAATAAATACAGCAAGACCAGATACAAGTCTTTACCTTTTCATGGAATCAAATTAAAATTTCATGAAGGCTCATGAGTCCCTCTGCGAGGTTTTCCCTTCAGCTTCCCCACAGAAGCCAGCAAAGTCTCAGCTGAATTAACCCTTTCCCCTCAGCTGTGAGTGGCCACATTCATTTGGCAGCTCGGGGTTGGGGGGCAGGGGGGGCTGTCCCTGACTTGTCTCTGGAGGCTCCAGCCCCGAGCAAGCAACCAGCTGGAGGTGGTGTTTGCAAAGCTCGTGTTTACTGGTTTCCGCCAGAGGTTTCTTCCCCAACCATTTCTCTTGAGCCAAGAGCTGTAACTCTCTGCAATTGGCTTCCTCTGCTCAGACTGACTTTCCCTCTTGCAGACCTGTCTTAGGGGAGCAAATTGGCTTGTTAAAGATTCCAAACATATGAGCTAAATTCTCCCCTCAGTTTCTAACATGCTGTGGTTTTCTTCCCCTCTTTGAAGCAAGAGGTGCTGGCGCTGACATGTTTATCGCTTGAAGTGACTCCGCCTTGCTGCTCCCCTCGCGGTGCTGCCCCTGACTTTGCAGTCCAGGGCACATTCATGTAGCACCAATGCTTGCAGTTGGTCAAAAGATGACACTAATAGGGCTTCCCTGGTGGCGCAGTGGTTGAGAGTCCGCCTGCCGATGCAGGGGACACGAGTTCGTGCCCCGGTCCGGGAAGATCCCACATGCCGTGGAGCAGCTGGGCCCGTGGGCCACGGCCGCTGAGCCTGCGCGTCCGGAGCCTGTGCTCTGCAACGGGAGAGGCCACAGCAGTGAGAGGCCCGTGTATCGAAAAAAAAAAAAAAAAGATGACACTAATAAATGCCAGAAAGTGAACAGAAAAACCAACCATGTCTCAGTACTCAGTATCACAAAAATGAGTAAGCTACAACATCACTGTGAAAATACAGAAGTTACCTGTACAGCAAAGCTGGACAAATAATTAACATTAAAACTCTGTTCATACACCAGCAAAGCCCTATGAGTGTGCAAACAGGTAAACAACAAGCCACTAGGTGACCGGATTAGATGACATATTTAGGAGAAGTGGAGATTCATGGGACATAGGTGCTTAGGACATAGCTGTGGGCTACTTGGATCAATGGAAAGTGTCACAGGACACACAGAGTCATGGGACCCACAAAAGTAATTACTCACAGAGACAAACAACAGGATCAGACATTTTGCAGAGCCCTCCCCAAAGGTGACAGGCCTTCTCATGTTCCATCATCACACACATGGGTACAACAGCAAGTTAGGAATCGATGTGGTGAAGGACAGTGGCGGGAGAGTCTGTACTCTATGTAGACAGAGAGAAACAGTCCTATGCAAAAAGTATAAAATCTTTGACCCAGGGTGGAACCATCAAAACACAGACTGCCCTGGTACATGAGACAAACTAAACAGAAAGAGAATTAATACTCAATACAGAGGCAGACAGCTGAAGAAGAGGCTTCTGGCAGGATCAGGTACTTTCCTCGGTCACACCTGACCAGGAATTTTACCAGTTCCTCAAAAAGAAAGAATTACTGTTAGCATTGAGTGTGCGTGTATGTGTGTGTGTTTGACTCTATGTTAGTTGAACTGTCTTTCTGAATGAATCCTTTCACACCATCCAGTTAGAAGAACACTGCCTGGTATTGTTAAAATATCTACAAGGGAATCCACGTGAAAATACAACCAATGAGGCAAAGATCCAATACTTCTCAAGAATCTTAAAATGCTTTATAATCTTTGACTCAGAAATCCCCTTGATAGGGATCCAACTTTGGGAAATAATCTGAGATGCGGAGCCCAGATTTCTGCACAAAGATTCTCAATGTAGCTTTCTAAATAAAAACTGGAAACACCCTAATTGTCCCAACAATAGAGAACTTTTGGCTGCCTGTATACAATGGAAACCTTTAAAAGTGAAGTTTTCAAGAAAAACATGCTTACTATGTAAAGTTAACTGGGAAAAAGCAGTATTTAAAAATAGGCGTAATCTCACCAAGTTAGCATGTATGAGATGTGTGAACGTGCTTTGTGAACCGCAAAGCCTTCTGTACATGTCAGGAATAGTTCTGACTTGATATGGTGGTCAGAGGCCAGCTGGTGTCTAAGAAGAGTGGGCGATCGTGAAAAGAAACCCACAGGGTGCAGCCAAAGGAGGCCTGTCTGCCCACGTGTGCTCATACATCAAGTCTCTTCACGAGCCGGCTCCGTTCTCAAAGTAGCCCCAACAGAGAATCAACTCTAGAGAATGACAACAGAGGACAGGTTACCTAGGTGGACCCAAGAGTCATTACTGAGGCTGTACCATCAGGATAGTTAAGAGATGAGCAGCCCACAAGGGCAGCAAAGGGGCAGCTCTGGAAAATTGGAAAATCAGGCATCCCAAGAGAAAAGGGAGCTTAGAGAGAGATGGGAACCAACTTAGGGACACAGAGAGCCTGGAGAGGGAGGACCAAGATACTCCAAAGGCAAAATTAGACTGCTTAGAATGAAATCATTATTGCTCTTATTTTTGTTAAATGCGGTGACCCTCACACCCCGCCATGCACACACTGTTTGCATAACATCACCCATGATGACAGAACAGGCTGTAACTACCACTTTTGAATTAAAGGTTTTTATGAATGGCATGAACACAGTAACCAAGAGTCCTGGTGAGTCAGTGACTCATAGTGTGAATCCAGGTTAGCTTTCTTGCCGGAAGGATTTGCACGTGCCCTTTTATCAGATAAAAGGAAAGACTGAACACACTGTGTTCTAGGCACATTTTTGCCTTGGCTACCAGGAAACACAGCTACATTTGGAACTCAGTTGCAATCCCAAGTGTTGGACTCCGTGTATATTAAAAATGGCAATAAGTGTTTTTTAATGACTTTCTGTCTCTCCTTAGACAATAGCTTCTTGGGAGATTGAGACTGTCTGACTCCTCCACTCCCCTGTTTCTTCTATATTTGATAAAACTATGAATGTTGAAAGTTTTGATGAGTGAATGAATCTCCACCTGTGTTCTTAGTTCTGTTCTTTTTCATCTCTTAAAATATTTCTAGTCTTTTCTATGTAAACCATGTCAGCGCATGCTTGTTTTTATGATGCAAACTGCCTCAATTTTTTAAAGTAGGTGAGTATAAGTTAGGAAGAAAAGAAGGAAAAGGAAAGGAAGGAAAGAAGGAAGGGAAGGGTAGGTGGATGGAGGAAGGAAGGAAGGAAGGAAGGAAGGAAGGGAGGGAAAGCCAAGTTCAGACTCCCTTCAGTAATGCAACTCTAAGAGCACTGCCCCCTATAGGAGCTAGAGTATGCAGTTAGCCTAGCATGGTTTAGTTTTATTCTGGTGTATACATACTTTTTATAGTACCAAACACATTCACTGAATAGGCTAATTCATATTCATTGAAAAAGTTTGGGAAAATGCAGAAAGGTAAAGTAGTAACCATCGTAACAGCTATAATTTATAGCTTACTATGAGCCAGACTCTTTGCCAGGGATTTTATGTCTATAATCTAATTTCCCAACACACCCAAAAGGTAGCTATAATGCTTGTTTTCAAGATGAGAAGCGAAGGCTTGGTAACATTCATTTTCTTACCAAAGGTTGCATGTCTGGCTTTGAACCCCAGACTGCTGACACCCAATGCTTTGCTCTCTTCTCTCTTACCAAGATCCCTCTTTTCTCTGCAATGGGAGGTCTGAGCAGTGAAAATATATATATTTTTCATTTCAGTACACTTCTGCCCCATCTTTGCAGAGATCCATCAAAAATGGTGAATGACTGTGACCCTAAGAGGCAGAAATGGGATCCCTGACTCTATAGATTCAGAAACAGCCAGGACTGCATGCTCACCCCTTCCGCAGTGTTTCCCCGCAGAGCATGGGGCTTGGTCTACCATCAGGAAGAGGTGAGAGGTAGTCCCGTTTACTAATTCTCCTCTGTTTAGTCTCGCTGGTGGGCAGGGAGACCCATTGCACTTCAGCTTCAGGCGGACCTCCCTGTGCACTGATTAGCTGCCCCACCTCATCTAAGTTACACAGCCCCCCTGGGTCTTGGTCCCTTTTGTGTTAAACTGGGAATGTGAACTAAGAGAAGAAAACTACAGACCCTAGCAACTGTAGGCACTGGAGAATTCTAAATTATATTCATCTAGTCACGTTTGCAACGAACCATTACATAGTTACTGTGACCTCAGTCCAGGGCTAAGCAAAACCCATAAGGAAAATAAATTCTCAAGATAACCCACTCTGAAGAAATGAGTGGGTACTCAGATATTGCTGGAATATACAAATTGGAGGAGAATGAAATTTTTGTGGAGACTGTTTTTTATTCCCTTAAATCAATTCTCTCTTCTTTAGTACTAGTAAGAGGACCAAAGACATGGCCAGCTCAACTATAGTAGAAGTGATATATGCCATCTCCAAGCCGGTGCCTTGGAGGGATGGATGCCTCCTCTACCTACCTGCTCTTCTTCTGCACTGGCTGGAGCTGGAAGCTGACAGTGGCCTAGATTTGCCTGGACCGTTGAGGACTATATGCTGTAGGAGGTGAAGGGACCACAAGGTGGAAGGAACCTGGATCCCTGAATGACTGTGGAGCAAGGGTACCATTGAATAGAATGCTTTCCTCACACTGTTGACATGAGAGACAAGTGAACTTCTCTGTGCTTTAAACCATATGATTACTGTCCTTCTTATTACTTCAGCAGAGCTTTTTACTGCAACTAGTACAAAAAGGGATACAAGAAGCAGGCATCATTAGAACTAAAAATGAAAATAATAAGAATTATATTTATTGACTCATGGTACTCATACCAGAACTGCAGCACTCATTTCCTTCCTTCAGTTGCGGATGCTTTAATCAGAGGTTATAACTAGAGGGATAGATAAGATCTTCAACCTTTCAAGCCTTTGGTTACTATAAAGTGAGGTTACTATAATTATACCAACATGACAAGGTTATTATTGTGAGCTATGCCTGAAATTATGTTTGTAAATCCTCTGGTACTAGAAGGTGCCTACCTTAGCCCATTACTTTGGAGTTTTGAAGATAAAGAAATAAATAATAAATAAAGTTATCTGAGTCAAAGTGAGAAGATGATTGTCAATGCCCAGATTCGCCAGCCTTCAGGAAGCTTCTGTGGTAATGTCAAGTATCTCTTCTTTCAAATCGGTTCTCTTACAACTGTCACAAAGCAAAGTTCCCCAGAGAGGACACACATCAAAAACAGAAAGAAGGTGTGTTGAGGCCCATGCCATTGCTCATTAAGTGAGACAAAATCCAAGTAGGTTGCCAAACAACTTGAAGATGTCAAGAACAAGGGGAAATCATGACAATTCCTGTTTGAGGAGGAGATGCTCCATTGCTAAAAGCAAAGCAGAATCGTGTGAACGGGAAGAAGGGCACAGGCAAACTGGCTTTGACATTTTAAAAAAGCAGATACAGGTTTTACAAAGGCTCTAATAAAAACATGACCCTGTCCTGAGCTCTTGGTCAGAAGAGACACAACAAAATTTTCAGGGGTGGGGGAGGAGCAAGAAAACAATTTTCTCAGCTATGGACCAAAGAGTTTGGAAGGAAATCAGCCCTTTCCTTCCATAAAGATAAGTTTCTGGAATCACAATGTGGTAGGAGCATTCCCAGCCTAGAAACCTGATTTCCAATGCGAAAGAAGTGTTAGAGGGAGCCGTATCCCCAGAGAGCCTATGAAGACCCTAACAAATACTTGCACCTTCAGAAAAATACACAAAAAGTATACCCCCAAAATGCAGACCTTGACGACGTTCCTTTTTTTGTTCTAATGAACCTATGCTATTCGTAACCTGAGCTTGCTAAAAGCTTTTCAGTGATTTCCTATTCTTACGTTTCAATAAAATCTTCAAAAACATTTCTGGTTTTCTTGTAGATAACACTCACACGAAGAAGGCCTTCCCTTTAATCCCCACCACCAGCCCTGTTCGCCTGTGATATTGTCTGATGTGTTTCTTAATTTATGCCTTGAATTTTCTGACTCTGCCTCTCAGGTCCCACCATGGCTCCAGATACAGAGAGGAACTTGAATGCTTGACAGGGCAGTTGGTTTAGAAACACTTTGGGGATGTCAAAATCCATGGGAAAGAATGGCATTTATTTCGGTCTGAGGAAATAATTTCCCGTGCCCAAAACAAAGTGAAACCATACCTTTATTTACTAAATTGTCATGATTGAGCTGCTATTTGAAAACTGCCTAATGTCTTTTTTTGACAATTACCCCCAACAGGAGTGACTCATGAATCCGAGCTATTGAAACTTAAATCCTTGAGCTCATGGGAAAAGTGGACCTGAATTTTAAGTTAGGTGATAGTGGTCCAGAAGCTGTTATTCAACAACTTACTACACAAGCGTAAATTAGAAACATCCAAGTCTGTAAATTTAGCCTCAAAAACATGTAAAAATGGGCTGTCCAAAAAAATTAGGATTTCTACTCCTTGGGTCATTGATCCTTGCTTTCTCACTGTGCAAGTCACATTTTTTTTTTTTATCTTATGTTTACGTTTGGAATTGTACATCGTTAAGGCCAATCTATCTTTTATATTGTATTTCCTTAGTTTCAAGACCCATATGGAATCTTAAACTACTAAAATATAAAAAACATGCATCTGAAATTGAGGAAATAGGAGCAATTTTCCACGAGACTCACAGAGCAGGTCATGTGGTTATGCCTCTAGGCCTTTGTGAGCACTGTTTCTCTGCTTACAGTTTCTTCTTTGCTTTGTCCACTTGGCAAACTCCTATTCACCTCTCAAGAGACAACTCACCATCACTCCCACTGAGAAGCTTTCCTTAACATTCCCACTTCAGTGCCCCTTTCCCACGCTTTCTTTGTACCTTGTGTGGCCTCCAATATGGCCATTGGTTTATATATAAGTTCTCTGCCCTACACTCATAGCCCCATGACCTGGGGGAACAGGACTGCTTACCTCTGTAATTCCAGTATCTAGGACAGAGATGGAACATAGTATTCGTCCACAAGCATGGCACTCAAGCTATGCTCATTGATCTAAAATACTAACAGTGGACTTTCATATAAGTGACCTCAGTGAAAGCTCATAGAGCTTTTACTGGAGGACACTAACACTCAGAGTTGAGTGATTCACCCAAGATCAGAGCCAGAGATCAAATCCAGGTCTTCTGACTTCAGACACTAAGCCTTTTCCATTTAACTGTGCTGTCTGGGAGGACATCCTACTGCCTCTGTCCCTCAGCCTGGCTCATTTCACACAGTAAGATGTGGCACCATAGGGCATTTATTTCCAAGGAAGACTTCAACCTGAAAGGGCTGTAGAGGAATAACTTGAGGTCTCTCTTCCCCCCAGATAGAAAGAACTGTCCCTCAATGGAGACTTTATCAATTAGGGGGAATTGGCAGAGTTCTGAGGTAGAGTAAGTTGGTGGAGGTTTAAATCAACCTAAGTCTTGGGCTACAAGTAACGCAGCTGATCAGGAACTGGTTCACTCTGTGTGCATGTTTGTCCATCCGTAGCAGGTCGACGTGTGCATCTCCCATGCTGAAGAAAGTATGTATGGATGAACTGTGCTTCTGTGTGTGCACAGAATGTCAGTGCATTTGTGTCTGTACTTATGTATATGAGTTAGATTCTCTGTATGTGAAGTTGTCTCTTTGTGTGTGTACAAATATATTTCAGGATTATCTGTGCTGGAAAACAGGAGTTAAAGTTGGTCTGTGTGTATTAGTCAGGATAGGTAATCTCCTGCTGCTGCAGTGGACAAACCTCATAATCTCAGTGCCTTAACTTTACATATGTGAAGTTCATTCAGGCCAGGAGATCCTACGGTACAGTTCTTTTGCAAGGGATCCGTATTCTCTTACCTCATTATACAACTTACAGTGTTGTTGTAGCAAGAGAAAAGAAAACAGGAGTGCCAGGTGGGGGCATTTTTAAGAGTCAGGCCTGGAAGTAGCTAATATTTCTAAATATCCCATTGACCCCAAAATGCAGTCCATGACCCTGATATAACTTCAATGGAGACTGAGGAAGGCAGTCCTTTGTGTGCCAACGCATGGAAAAATGAGACGGGATTTTGGAGAACACCTCCTATTGTCTCTGCCACACCGTCTCTTTCTTTTTGCGTCACCCCCAAACCCACCAAAAAAAAAAAAAAAAAAAGAAAGCCAGCCGGAAAAGCACAGTCTTCCACAGAACTTAGCAGCATCCTCCCCAACCTGCTGGCAAAGCAAAGAGGTCCTGATCCCACCGACTCCCCTTATTCCCAGGTGGCCATTTACAGGAGTCAGGCCCCAGCCTAACCACACTGTTGAAAGACTGATGGAGTCATCTCAAAGCAGACCCCAGCAGAAGGAGGACTGCTCAGTAGCTAATGAGCCATCCTGAAAGAACAGAAGCAGGAGCAGGGAAAATTCCCTCCCTGGTTAATGAGAGGAGAGGGACTACGAGCTCAATGGGAATTTGATGAGGATTCTTCCCCTGGGGGATGAAGGGTTGCATTAATTCATCCCTTATGTTCTCAACTGCCTTGGCTTCTTAATCTGCTTATCCCAGTAAAACCAGGCTAGAACAAAACATCCCCCAGGTTGCCCTAAAACAGGAAAAAGTTCACAAAAGCCCCTTTCCTGACCTCCCACATAAAGTTAGATGGTCTCCCCTCTGTGATTGCAAAGTGCCTACAATGCCTCTACTGTAACATTATATTGAAACTTTTTGTTTCCACGTCTGACTCCCCTATGAGATGAGGTGTTGCTTCTCATGGGAAAAGCGTGGGATGTGGAGTGTGGAGTATGGACCCCCGGGTTGATACCTTCCACAAGGAACTAGCTGTGCAGACTTCTCTGATTTTTGGTCTCACATCCCTAAAGCAGACAATTGCCACTTTATAGTTGCTATAAATATAAAACAGTATGGTTCTCAGCCTAACTGCAAAGTAGGCCCCACCCTTAAGATTCTAATTTAATTGGCCTGGGTATGGCCTGAGTGTCAAGATTTTTAACAGCTCTCCAGGTGATCCTTTGTGTTCAGTGAGGGTTAAAAATCACCCATGTAAAGGAAAGAAACTAAACCCCATCACTCCTGGGTTCTTCATCTCTCCAGGGTCCCATCAATGCTTTTCCCATAGAGAGAAGGGTAGGAGCCCTGGCTAAACATTTGACCTGGCCCTTACAAAAACCAAAAATCAGAAAGCAAAGTTGGAACTTCAAAGTTCCTATTATTCCTCGTGTCACTGGGTGGAGATTTGAACACAGTGGAGGTTTGATTAAGCAAAACCACAGTGGTTTCCTACTTCTGGACAACAAAGCACCATAATGGTTTGGAAGGTGATGATTGCAAAAAAGGAAAATAAAATGACTCCGGACAATAATGGAAGATGAACTGGGGGGCTGTCCTATGAATGTTGCAAAGGATGGAATTCAGCAGATCCAGAAAACCCAGCCAAGAGAGGCAAGAAGGGAATAGTCATCAAACCAAGACGGGATGAAAGGGGGTGGCAGGAAGTTGGAACCTAAGAGGACCCAGCAAAAAGACACTTCCTGTGTATCAGGAATGACCGGTGAGTGTTTAGAATCAGTGACTGAGGTTGGACATTTGACTTAGAGTTGATCCCCGTGCAGTGTGCAATCTCCACTTGCATCATTCTCCCCCAAATGGTCATTTCAAGTCCTGTATTCAGCCAGCGTGGAGTGCTGGTGTCCTGGAGGAATTAGAGGTTACAGATGTTCATGCCTTGGGTGAGGAGGTAAAGCGACACGTACAATTCCCTCATTCTGAAACCAGAGGGGTGGTACCAGCAGAGCATCAAGGGAAGAAGGTGGTTCTGGGGTTCTAGGAGGTGACTGCCCACAATGTCAGTGGAGGTCCAGGGTGGAGGTGAAGGTGAGGTGAGGAGAAGTGGCAGCAGAGAAGTGGGCTACATCAGCAACTGGACAAAGAAAGGAAGGAGGCATTCATTCGTTCTCTCCACGAATATTTTTGAGCATTTACTGTAGGTTAGATAGCCACTCTGCTAAGTACTCAGGATACATCAGTAAGCAGAATAAAGATTCTAACTCTTATGGACCTTACATTTCAGAGGCGGCAGACAGAGAATAAATAATACTTAAAATAAGTGAATTATATGGTAGGTGAGAAGGGGATAGTGCTATGGAAAAACAGTCAAAATAGACTAAAGGAAGAGGGATCAACCATGTCATGATGGGCAAAAGGGTCAGGCAGTTTGCAATGTTAAATAGGGTCACGAGGCTAGACTTTGTAGAGATGGTGCGATGTGAGAAAACGATTGGAAGGAGGTGAGGGAGGCCAGCTGGAGGCTGGGGAACAAGCCAGAGAGGAGAGCACACAGAGTTCCTCGGGTGGCATGGGCTGGGCATGTCTGGAGAACACAAGGAGTTGAGTGTGCCCAGAGCACAGTGGGCGAGGAGAGCGCCCACCCCCATTTTCACCTAAATGGATATGAGGATCGTAGCTCTTAGCAATGAGATGAAGCTAGGTTTTTCTGTTACGTGGGGGAAGAAAAGCTATTTCAGCTGAGATACGCATTATTTGAGAATTAAGCGAAACAATATACGTAGAGTACTCAGCACATAGCTGCTTCTCAGTGTATGTCAATTTTCTTCTCCTCTTCATATATTTCACGTTGTTAAAAATTTGAGGTTGGGGTTCAGTGCCCAAATATAACCCACACTGCTTCTTTTTAAGTGTTCTGACGATGGATAATACTCAGGAAAAAAGTTGACAGGAACAGAAACAAGAACAAACAATAGCTCTGGACCCAAAGTTGGATTGGAGACTAGGGCTGAGTGGAGTCTTCCACTCATACGCGAAGTCTCGACCTTGGGAACTCCCTGCGGGGCCCAGAAGCTGCTTCCCCAGGGCAGGCTCCAAGCTCACTTCCCCACGGAGGCAGCTGCAGGAGGTTCTCACACCCAAGTCACCAATTGACAAAGAGGGAAAAGAGAGTGAGAAACAGGTTTATAACATCTTTCAATGCAACGTCCAAGTCTACCAGTAAATGTGGTCCAGTTTATATCCTAGTCTCTGAACATTCATATTTTTTACTCCCCCTCCAATGCAAGGGGAGTGCTGGGGATTGGAGAGAGTGACTGGGCAAGTTACATGTGCCAAAAGCAAGAATGCGGTGGGCAAGGTCAAGAATTACCTACCACTGTTCATCTCCTATGGCTTAACTGACACGTAGTCCGGAAACCTAAGGGACAGGCATTTCAGTCCTAGACATTTTGGATCCCAGTTCCAAAAATGGGCTCTGGAAAAAGGAGTGGAACAGGTTTTAAAGAGTGGGAGTGAATGCATGTTTCCTTCTCTCCCTCCTCCATTCCTTCCTTCCATTCTTTCTCTCATTTTCTTTTTGTTTTTTTAGCTTGTTTATTTTAAGCTTGAGATGTATCTGGTACTGTAGGTGGAGACAGTGTTTAGGTAGCTGTACGTATAACACTGAAATTCAGAGCAGAGCTCCTGGCTGGAGATATATATTTGTATATTTGGAACATATACCAAAAAAACAGAGAAGGATACAACAAACATGAATTACAGAGTTAACAAACGCTAACCATTCTCACACGTGAAAATGCAGAAAAATTCAAGGTCCCATTCTTTGATTTGACTCAGTCGTTGTTTGAGAGTCCTCTGGCTTTATCCATGTTTGTAGGTAAAGTCATGATCACCGCAACCTCACTCACTCTCTTTCTTCCTCTTTGTGCTTCCCACTGCCCCTCACCAAGGAACAATATTAGGAATAAATTACAAATAATTACAAATACATGTTTTGTATCAAGAAACACATTTCTGGAGAAACACTTAAGAGTGCCAAGAAATGGAGTGGTAATTTCTGCCATGTGCCTACTGGTCTAAAAAACTTACTTGCTTTGTAAGAACAAGGAAATTGGGACAAAATTCTTGTTTTGAAAAAGGGCAGACATTTACCCAGTTTGAGAGGCAGGAGGTGTTTCAGGAGGAAGAAGATAAGCAGGGCTATGACTTGGCAGATAGCATGTGAAACATACATGAGTGGTAGCGTGAATCTTTCATGGCAGCCCTGGCTGGAGTGGGAAGTGAGGTGCCGAAGGCTAAGAGCCAATGCATCTATCTTAAAAGAGAGCTGAGAGGAACGTGGACAGAGAAGGAGGCAGGAGGACGGGACTAGTCAATTGGCCTCTGACCTCGAGAGAACGCAAGAGGGAGGAGATATGGGGATATATGTATATGTATAGCTGATTCACTTTGTTATAAAGCAGAAACTAACACACCATTGTAAAGCAATTATACTCCAATAAAGATGTAAAAAAAAAAAAGAACAGAGCATCCAGTCGTTCAAGTCAGACTCTTAACTGCGCTCTCTCCACAAACATCACGGAAGGCTGAGTTGGAAGAATGTTTCCTCCCAGGTTGAGGCAGTTCTGCAGGTGTAGTAGGAAGGGCACACACCTCGGAGTGAGATGCCCTACGTCTGACTCATGGCCTGGCCTCACTACCCGTGTGAACCTGGTGAAGAATTGTAACCTCTGAGCCTCATTCAGTTTATCAAAGCACAGAGATCTTCATTTAGGGAGCAACACACACTGTTTCTAGCCCAAATTCCTGCCAGAAAATGTAACATTAAACTTTCTACCTTCTAATTCTTTTCAAAATCCTATTAACAAGAAATATTTATGGATAATTACCCAGGATAATTATATCCTGGGTATATATATAAATATAATATATTTATTTATGGATAATTATGTAGTTCATTCATCCCTGTGGATTGACGGTTGGAAACTTTTTCATGAAGGGCCAGATAGTAAATATTTTAGGTTTTGCAGACCATTTGGTTTTGCACATCTCTGCTGCAGATATGCAACTCTGCCGCTGGAACTAGAAAGCAGCCATACGTGACAAGTGAACAAACGCGTGTGGCCACAGTTGGTCCTTTCCTGCCTTAGAAATAACATTTTATTGCCCAGGAAGATTGAGTTTTACAATTCTGCTTCTAGTAATGGTGAACTAGCTCACATTGGACCAATCCTCCCATAGATAATAAGTATATCCTCTGGAGGATAGCTAGCTAGGTAGCTAGCTAGGTAGCTAGCTAGATCTTGATGATATAGACATAAACATAGACATAGACACAAGCAAAACGTACATAAGACAACTAGCTGCAGGTACAGGAGAACGACCCAAATCAGGCAGAAACCAGACAGGAGGTTACACGTGGAAAAAGAGAACGACCCCGGATGAGCTACAGGTTCTTATGCCTTTTCACCTCCAAGCAGACCCAGTCGTTCCTCATCTGATGCCTGAACATTCAGCTTCCTCCCTGCTCCTCTCTCAGGATCTAAATCCCTCAAGTATGCCAGTAGGAGGCACCTGGTCCAGTTATTGCATTGCTGCCTGAGCCATACTGGTCCAGAGGAGATTCTGAGGTCTTGCTGCTTTCCAGGAATTCACCTTGGGTATGGGGCACAGGTCATCCCCGCTCTCAGGTTCCCCACCCCTACTGGAATCGGTGTCATTCTTGGGACTGGAGTACAGGCTAAGTCACTGTAGCAACAGCAACAACAAAAATCCAAAGCCACCATGCGTACACAATGGAAGTTTTTTTCCCTCTCCCCTAAAGACTAGGAAGGTCATGGCCCAGGGCTGGTAGTGTAACTCGGCCGTTTTAACTCAGCTGGTCCAACCACAGCATTTTGCAGAGAAGGAAATCCAGGATCAGAGAAGGAAAAGGACTTGTCCAAGGTGACACCACTCGCAGGTGACAGAGCCAGCTTGGGCCTCCTTCCTTCCAGGAATGTGCTCCTCCCGCCCTGCCGTGCTGGCATTGTCTTTCCCTCATTTCAGATGTTCTAGTGCATGTTCCAATTTAATGGTTAACCAGGCATCTCTCTGCCTTGGAGCCACTGGGTTCCCAGTTCCATGCAGCCACCTGGCAGAGAGGCCCAGGAAGGCTTGAGCCAGAGGGAGAGGGAGTGTCGGACTAATGGCTCCTCCAGCCGGGGTCGATCTCTGCATCCTCCTCAATGCCTACCATAAACATAATGACCATGGATCCCAGGGGGGTAGCAGGCAGAGGGAGGACACAACCGGTGTGAGGAAGGTGGCCCGAAGACCTGAAGTGAAACAAGCAGGTGGCCTTAGAATGTCTCTTACTCACTGAGTGTTAAGACCATTTACATTAGTCTTTTCTTACGACCCAGAAGCCCAAGACAAAGTTTGAGGGAGAGGCTCTTCTACCCCTTTTCCAACACACCTGCCCCCTTTTCCATGCTTCCTCCAAACCCCTTCCTAACAATCTCCACTCTCAACAAGAGCCCAAGATCTCCACTGCACCGTGAATTACAGTAGTGTGTATGTGTTCATGCATGTGTGTGTGCATGTATGTACACATGCATGAGTGTTAATGGATGTGTGTGGGCATGCCTTGGGTGTGTGCGCATGCCTTGGGTGTGTGTATGCCTCTGTGTGTGTGTGTGTGTGTGTGTGTGTGTGTGTGTGTGTGTGTGTGTGTATGGTTTAGCAAAGTCTACCCTTGCCCTGGGCATGCAGAGCTCGGGGAGAAGGGAGTCAATTTGCACAACATATCCAGATGCCTCCAGAGAGATTAAACAAGAACTCTATTCCTTCTTTCCAAAATTCAAAACTAAGGAAATCAGTTCAGTAGATTCAATTAATCCAGACCCAGAACCATGGAAGGAAAAATCAGCCCCTGGAAAGAAAAAATTGCCCTGAAGGTCAAAAGAATTCTGGACGCACACACCGATGCTGGCTGTAAGTTAGCAGGAGGGATGAGGGTGTGCACTAGGGCCTAGAGCCAAACGTTTATCTTTTATTTGAGCTAGTTTGAATTGGTCTTCCACGGCTCACATCAGGAAGAATTCTGACCAAATCATCTCTTTACAAAACACCGCGAGTGAACAGGATTGTTGATTTTATATCACAGGTGCAGAAACAAAAGTGCAGAAAAGTGATTACCTATCCCTAAGACACACTGCAAGAACTGTCCTCAAACATATACCACACTGACCTCATGCTCTGCACTTCAAAGCCTCCTGTGCACTTCTGGCTAGACTGTGCTTTTTCTCCCCAGCTCCCAATTCATGTATTTTTTCCAGAATCTGGTGGAGGACACACCCCCTTTCTTCTCCCGCCACTGATACATCCATGTCCCCCCTGGCACGAACCCACTGGGTGAAAAAAAGTGGCTGAAAATACCATGTTTGAAGGTGGTCCTGTCGGGGATTACTTCCATGGAATATTAATAGGTGTTACACAAAAGCAGTTTCTGGAATCAATTAGTTTGGGAAATTCTGAGTTAAACAAAATTAAACAGTTCAGAGAGTGGATTTTGGCATCAGACTCCTGAACCAGGTTTGAGTCCTAGCTTGGCTTTTTATTAGCTTTGTGACTCGGTGCAAACTATTTAAGCTTTTTGTGACTCGGTTTCTTTATCCACACAATAGAAATGATATTGCTACCTGCCCGTGTGAGTCAGGGTTCAGCACAGGAAACAGAGAACATTGCAAGCATTCTGGGTGGAAAAGGGTTCAATAGAGGAAATTAGGTGCTTACAAAAAGGCCGGGAAAGACTGGAGGAGGAAATTCTAGGCTGGACCTCCAGGAGTGATGTCCAGAAAAAAAGAAAATAGAACTAACTGTGCCTCTGTCATGATCAGAAATGGGAGGAATCATAGGGCCATGCTTGAAATACCATGGTAGGTACCATTCAGGGTTCAGGAAGCCACCACTGCCATTGCTGGACTGGCCTGACCATCAAAAAGTCAGTCCAGTCACTGTCACCACCACAACTGCCTCTCTGTAGCCAAAGGCAGCAGCTGGACACTTGTCCCCATGACCACGCCCACTGGACACTAATAATAGCCAACCCACAAAGAACTGGCTCCATCTTCACTTCCTCCTTCCCCATTTCACCACAGAGCATCTTGCTAGTGCAACTTTTTTCTCAGCTGGAATCCCATGTGTAAGAGAGTGTGGACCATGCCATTTCAGGGTCCCAACCTCTGCATTTCAGGAAGATACACAAGATGGAGGGGACAGCAGTGCCAGGTGCCAAATGACTATGTCCAGCTCTCCATGCCATGGGTCATCGTGAGATTAAATGAGGCAATATGTGCAATGCACTTCGAACAGTGCTTGGAACATAGAACCACAAATGGCTGTTATTGTGTTGCTATTGATCTGCTGCAGGACTTCTCTGAGCCTTTACTACACTGGCGTATAAGTTTTTCCTCCCTGACTGTAAGAATCGTAAGACTATGTCTTCTATTTTGTTTTCCCAGCCAAGAGAAAAAATTTAGATTCAATTATAGCACTTATATATATCCTATGCCTTTCACCTTTGTATTATTTTTACCTCTCTTTGAAACTTTTTACCTTTATTTTTATTTGGTCCCTTTTAATTCTTCTTTATGCCTTAGCTTATAGTAAATATGTGCTGGAAAGGTGCTTAAAATTCTTTATGGTATGCAGCCTGGTATAAATAAACACATTTACTAAGTGAGTTGATAAATCACTCGGGCTTCAAGGGCATGACTTTTTTTTTTCTTTCTTTTTTTTTTTGCGGTACGTGGGCTTCTCACTGTTGTGGCCTCTCCCGTTGCGGAGCACAGGCTCCGGACGCGCAGGCTCAGCGGCCATGGCTCATGGGCCAAGCCGCTGCTCAGCATGTGGGATCTTCCCGGACCGAGGCATGAACCCGCGTCCCCTGCATCGGCAGGCGGATTCTCAACCACTGCGCCACCAGGGAAGCCCAAGGGCATGACTTTTAATGATGGAAATCGAGTATAAAGGCGATATTTTGGGTGGGGTTCCTTCCCTGATTCGCTCAAATAATACCACATGGTTTCCCATGGGCTTGGCCTCAGATCAGCTCTGAAACGGCCTCTAAATGTGGGAGAAGGAGCCACTGTGAAAATAAGACAAGTTTCCTAATGTTGCCCCCAGCATCTCTTACAGAGCCCTGTCTTTAGTTTTGTGGGCCCCCCTTTTCCTTGTCAGGCAGAGAAAGTCTTTATTTGTGCTTTGACTTTGGTGAAAAACCTTAGGGGCTTTTCCTGAGCTAGCAAAATGGAAGAGTTCTTGCTTTTAGATGATCAAAACTTGTCAGGAGAGACCAAAACTCCTGCCCAGCCGGTGCTCCGGACAGCTGCGGGTTTTGATGTGCTCCCGGCTGCCTTCCACGGTCCCAACCCTCACAGCAGGCGAGAACATTCTGAAAACCCTTCAAAGCATCAGCACTCCCTGGGTTTTCCTCAAGGTGACATTTCTGCAGACTGAGCCGGAAGAGGAAACAGGGGAGTCCACGCCTGCTTGTCCAACGCAGAGTCTCATTTCAGATCCCTCTATCATCAGATTCCTCCATGCACTTACTCATTCTTTCAGCTCTGGGGCTCCATCTTAGTTTAAAACTTTGCAGCCTGCATACACCCCACCTCTATTTTCTGTACTGTAATTTTTTCCCTCTTTATAAATAATGATAATAAATACATAATAATGTAAAATTGTATTCTGGATCTTGTATTATAGGTAAAGTACTAGGTCCCAGAGTAAGAGTAATCCGCTTATATGTGAGGATCTATTCAAGGAGGCAACAGGCCACACTTCTTAGCACGACGCTAAGTAGTTTTCAGTGAGAATTGCTCCGCACAGCACGTACTAAATACTTTAGATTTCTTGCCTAATGCTGGCGAGAATGCAGCGAGGCGTGGTCATGATCATGCTCCAGATGAGGAAACTGAGGCTCCATGACGGTTAAAGAACTGTCCCAAGGTCAACAATCTGATTAAAGGCCAGGTCGATCTGGCTTTATTGCGATCTCAGGCATTTCTACCTAAGTGGTGTGGTATCATTTGCTGTGGGCATTTTTATCTGGACCCTATAGAGGAGAAAAGCCTTCCTCAAAAAGTTCACAATTGAGTTGAAATCCAGAAGAGTAAAACACAAAATAAGATACGAAACAGATCATAGCAGAAAAAAACCCAGGTGGCAAATGGGCTTGAGAGGATGCATCACATGGGGAGAGGGTCCCATGTAAAGGCCCCCAGAGGAAGCCCGAAAGAACTTTCCAACCAATCAGATACTCAGGTCTCCTTCTGCCATGCCTACCCTCACGTAAAGGGCAGCAGGCAATTACGGCAAAAAAAGTAGGTGGAAGTCAGACTTTGGGGCTCTCAAATGAGACCCTGAGAAGGTAGGATTTTGGACAAAGTGGATTCACAGAAGGTCTTTGAGTGAGAGGGGCCGGAACTGATGCAACAGAAGCCAGAAGATACCTCATGATTGTGATTATGTCATGATTATGCTGACGCAGGTTGAAGGCCAGAATCAGGGAGGAAGCCCATTTAATGAAATGTTCCAATTAGCTAAGTCAAAGAAGAAACTGACCAATTTTTTGCTTCTAACTGCAAAAAGCATGGTCTTTGACTGGAACTCGTGAGAGGATATTGCCCTCCATGTATGGATTTATAACAAAGATGGGTCCCCTCGTAGAACTTGCCTCCATCCCCCAAGATTAGGTTAAGTTCCCCTCCTCCAAAATCCTGCAGCTCTTAAAAAGTGGAACTAATATATCCTCTCCAAGAATTGTATGAGGAAAATATTATGTTATCTTGCATTGAAGATAAGCTTTCTGAGTCTCCTCCTTTTATCTTTCATTAGCAAAGGAGGATTTCCAAGAATTTCATAAATAATTGCATACGTGCTCTCATAGGTCATTTAGATGTGTTTCCTCCCCCAATCAGTCACTTCTCTTTCCTGAAGCTTGTCTTTCTTCCAACACAGCTTCACTTTTAAAAGGTGTTTCACTCCAGTATTCATTTCATTTCTATGATAACAAGCACAAAAATTTAGGGTCTGAATTTCCCCTGCACAGTGGAACCCCAGCCTAGTGGGACAGGGCATGGGAGGGGGAATGGAGGTGAGTCACCTCCCAAGCCATGAAAATGAACTGAAGTCTGACTTCATTTGGGAGTTGTCTGTTAACGGGTTTAATCTTCCCAGAAAACCCTGATGCATTGTGCTATGGTTTGGTTTCTGTGATCATCCCTGTGCACTCTTCTTCTTCTTACAGTTTACAAAGATGTACACTGGGAGCTAGATGAGGGTGGGACCTTGCCTGGGCTGCTCACTGCTGTATCCCACACGCAGGACAGTGCTCGGCATTAGACAATGCCCAATAAATAGATGTTGAGTGAGTGAATGCGAGAGGCTGAGTGTGGTCAGGAAGGAAATATTTTACTTAGCCATATCTAACCGTGAGTCTTACTAATTCTCTTGCATTTGGGTTTGGGAAGGTAGTGTAGGGAAGTAGGGGCAGTACCAGGATTGCAGCATGAAGAGGGCATTCTCTGTGTGCACACACTCCTGTGTGCAGAAACATGCATGGATATCAGATTAATTTCACTGTTTAACAAGCTGCACTGAGACCATTTCATGGTATGGTTTAAATAAAACCCACAGGCAGTGCCTGGTATGGAGTCAAGCCTAAGTGAATGTCAACAAACTAAGTTAAGGTAATTGGATGAGTTTGATTTTAGTTAAGGTAATTGGATGAGTTTGATTTTAGTTAAGGTAATTGGATGATTTTGTTTTTGTATTTTTATCTTCCTATGTTGTTGAATTCCTACGTGATCCCTTATGAATTTTAACTGAAATAGATGGTTCCCACTGACAACTGCAGTCAAGATTTTGGTGCCCAGAGAAGGTAGACTAGGCCCCTTCCTGATTGTTATGGAGTGAATGTTTGTGTCCTCCCAAAATTCATATGTTAGACCCCCAGTGTGATAATATGTGGAAGCGGGGTCTTTGGGAGGGAACTGTGTTTAGATGGGTCATGAGGGTGGGGCCCTCACGTTGGGATTAGTGTCCTTATAAGAAGAGGAAGAGTCTAGTCCTCTCTTTCTCTCTACCAGGTGAGGAGGAAGGTGGCCATCGCAAGCCAAGAGG
The DNA here is from genome assembly GCF_008692025.1 of Phocoena sinus. Taxonomy (NCBI): domain Eukaryota; kingdom Metazoa; phylum Chordata; class Mammalia; order Artiodactyla; family Phocoenidae; genus Phocoena; species Phocoena sinus. The sequence continues at coordinate 72,630,110 of NC_045779.1, read as the reverse complement.
GCTCTCATCAAACACTGAATCTGCCAGCACCTGGACCTTGGACTTCCAGCCTCCAGATGTGGAAGAAACAAACTGCCTATTGTTTAAGCCACTTGATCTGTGGTATTTTGTTATAGCAGCCTGAGCTGACCAAGGCACTAACCATGGACTTAATAAAGGTATGAAATGCACTCAGCTTCACTGGTCATCAGAAGATTCAAATTAGAATTACAGTGTGATACCACTACTACCCACAAGAATGTCTAAAACTGAAAATGACAGAAAATAGCAAAAGTTGGGAAGGTAGTCAAGCAATAGGAATGGTTATGCACTGCTGGTGGGAATACATTATTCCGGCCACTTTGGACATCAGTCTGGCAGCACCTACGAAAGGTGAATATATGCACACCCCCTGAGCCAGCAACTCCAGAAATGCGCACATATTTTTACCCAAAGAAATATTTAAACACTCATAGTAGCACTATTTGTAACAGCCATACACTGGAAACAACCCAAATGCTCACCGGTGTAGAATGGATAAATTGTGGCATATTCATGGAATAAAATACTACCAGCAATGAGAATGAACAACCCACAACTACATAGAAGAAACACACAAACACGATGTCGAGCAAATGGGACTCTCTTATTCTGTGTTCCTAAAGCAGAAACACTAATTTAGGCTGTTGGAAATAAGGACAGTAGGGCACCAGAGGCTTCCCTGTGCTCGTACGTTCAGTTTCCTGATCTGGGTGCTAGTTAACATAAGTATATTCAGGTTGCAAAACTTCATCCAGCTTGCACACTTATGATACATGCCTTTTTCTGTAGGTATATATAGTATACTTCAGTGAAACACTTTTTAAAAGGACATATTTCTGTCTGGAGCAAAATCATTCTGAAAACAATTGGCTCGTTGATAATAAGCTGAAATAGATTTCACTGGCCAACAGGTGCATTCTACAAACCAGCTCTGTGCCCCAGCTAGGTTGTTCCACCTTTGTATCTCAGCTTCTCCATGGACACAATATCTAAAAATATCTATAAGTGCTCCTTGAAAAAACCAAAAGGACAGTTAGTTATTAGAGGAAGAGGATGAATATTAAATGAAAGTAATATTCAGAAAGGAAACAGTGTAATTTCAATTTGAAATATTTCCTCCTGGGGGGTCTCCAGGGGCTTGTAAAGTTGAGAACCTCCCCTTAATGCCCTCGAATTTTCCCCTCCTTTACTTCATCTGGTGACCTCTGCTCTTGGCATGCAGGGCCTGGAAGGTGTATCTATGTCTATTCTTCTTGATTCCTTGATCTCACTCCAGCTGAATTCTTAGCCTTTTACTGACAGCTATTCCAACCCCTTAATTATCTTCCCTTCCCCTCAATCAATCCATTAGTTCTCTCATGAATGCTTCGGCTCATGAATATTTCCCCTCACCTATAGGACCTCTGAAGGCTGGAAGTGAACAGCGTTCTCACCAGCAGTTAGCCTCCTGAGGTTTCTAGGACTTTGAATCAATTAACTCCACAAGGTGGAGAGGGCTCAAACTTTGCATCACTCATCCTTGGGAGGTTCCCAGAACTCCTCATCCATGAATCCCAGGAGTTTCCAAATCACCGTCCTGTGGGGGCCTGCCCATATTGTTTTAGTTGAACAAAAACGGGCTGGTGTTTCAGACCATCTTTTCGCTCCCTGAACCACCCAAGAATGTTACCTTGCGTATTTTAAAGACACGCGTTCGTTCAAATGAACCTATTTACAAAACAAAAATAGAGTCACAGATGTAGAAAACAAACTTATGGTTAGAAGGGGGAAAAGAGGTGGGGGGTAAATTGGGGGATTGGGATGTACATATACACACTACTATATATAAAATAGGTAACTAATAAGAACCTACTGTATAGCACAGGGAACTCTACTCAGTGCTCTGTAATGACCTCTATGGGAATAGAATCTAAAAAAGAGTGGATATATGTATATGTATAACTGACTCACTTTACTATACAGCAGAAACTAACACAACATTGTAAATCAATTATACTCCAATAAAAATTAATTAAAAAATAAATAAAGACACACATTTGGGCGGTGTCCACTACAGTCTGTATAAATGAAGGTACATGCATAAAAAGAAACGAAATGGAGTTATTTGTAGTGAGGTGGATGGACCTAGAGACTGTCATACAGAGTGAAGTAAGTCAGAAAGAGAAAAACAGATACCGTATGCTAACACATATATATGGAATCTAAAAAAAAAAAACGGTTCTGAAGAACCTAGGGGAAGGACAGAAATAAAGACGCAGACGTCGAGAATGGACTTGAGGACACGGGGAGGGGGAAGAGTCAGCTGGGACGAAGTGAGAGAGTGGCATGGACATATATACACTACCAAATGTGAAACAGATAGCTAGTGGGAAGCAGCTGCATAGCCCAGGGAGATCAGCTCGGTGCTTTGTGACCACCTAGAGGGGTGGGATAGGGAGGGTGGGAGGGAGACGCAAGAGGGAGGAGAGATGGGGATATATGTATATGTATAACTGATTCACTTTGTGATACAGCAGACACTAACACACCATTGTAAAGCAATTATACTCCAATAAAGATGTTAAGATAAATAAATAAATAAATGAAGACACACACATTCAGGCAGTGCCCACAGCAGTCTGTGTAAAAGACGGCACATGCATTCACTCATGCTTGTGTTCATCCATTCATTCACTCAGGTCTTCTCCACTGGGCTGCAGGTCCCGCAGGAGCAAGGACCACCTCCCTCTCATCGCTGAGCCTGCTTTGCAGGGTCCATAGCAGGCGCCCCCTGAACTCCGAGGAAGGAGGAACAGAAGTGATTGCACTGAGGGTCCTGCAGCCGGAGCCTCTCCCCTCTGGGTTTCCCTCCCTTCACTGAGTCACTCGGGTGCAGCCACCCAATCGGATTATGCGGCAATCTTTAGGCCATGGGAGAGAGAAAAAAATTAATGAATCAAAAACTTTAATAGACTTCTCAGCATCCACCCAACTCACTCATTAGTGAGAGAAGCAGACCCTGTAAGTGAGGTACCACCCCCAGAACCCAGAGCCCTGCCAACAAGAAGAGCCCAGAGCATTCGCCATGAAGAGGTGGCCAAAGCTGGTAAAGGCGGGGCTTCTGGAAGCCAAATGGCACAAGAGATGCCCAGGACGACTGTCCTGCCCTCCGGGGGCTCAAGGAAACCAGAGAAGGCGTGTGCCTGCCTACTGTCCCTCAGGGACCCTCCTGGAGCCAGCTGCTGCCAGAGGAGGCAGCTGGAGCGGAGATCTGGAAGGACTGGTGGGGGGATACAGGGCAGGGAGAAGGATAACACGAAGATGAGACAGCAGTGTCAAGGCCAGGGCTGTGAGCAAATCTTTTCGTTTCTCTTTTGCCGGGGTTGTTCCTATTAAGAATACGTGTCACTAGTAAGTCTAAAGTCATTTTGAAGACTTACTGAGCCTTTCATATGAACAGCTAAGTGTGGAATAAGTGCCCCCAGATTTTGATTCTCTTTTCCTTTACTGTGTCGTCTTCACACAAACTAACCCTGGGAGCAAGGATCCATACCCCCAACTTTATGTCTCGCTTTATATTATGCTTAATTCAGTGAGCCCCTCACCGTGTCTTGTCCCTGGAGTCCTTCACGTCCAGTGGGAACGGTCACAGCTGCTGTGCCTACCCAGGTGATAATACACATAAGGACACTGCTGTTTGCTGTGTCTCTGTGCCAACACCAGATTCCTAAAATTATCTTATAAGGTGGGCATGGCTTTTCCTGAATGAAGAAAACTTCTATTCACGGATGAAGACACCAAAGCTCATACAGGTTAGAAAATGACTAAGGCCCCAGCTTGTGCAACTTCATGGGGATTTTTTAAAAAACCAACTCCTTATTAACATATATGCACTACTATATATAAAGTAGGTAAACAACAAGGACCTACTACGTAGCGCAGGCAACTATACTCAGTATCTTGTAATAACCTATGATGAAAAAGAATCTGAAAATGAATATATATAATGTATGTATAACTGAATCACTTTGCTGGGCACTTGAGAAACTAACACAACATTGTAAATTAACTAGACTTCCATTTTTTGCGCAGGCTCAGCGGCCATGGCTCACGGGCCCAGCCGCTCCGCGGTGCCTCCCGGACCGGGGCACGAACCCACGTCCCCTGCATCGGCAGGCGGACTCTTAACCACTGCGCCACCAGGGAAGCCCCTATACTTCAATTTTTAAAAATACTAAAAAAAAGAAAAGAAATCAGGTCCTTAAAGTACCTCTACAAGTTCCAATTCCTATCAAATGAAGCCAAAGCTTGTCAGCATGAACCTCAACCCCCTAGCTTCTATCCACCTTCCAGCATTTTCAGTTCATGTTGCCCACTGCTTGCCCGAATCCTGTTTACCCTATTATCTTGTCACTGAGTCTCTTTCCCTCCCTAAACTCACCCCTGCACTTTTGTGTTGCTGGGTGTTTTGGTTTTTTTTTTTTCCTAATGATGTATTTCTACTCGGAATGTCTAGTCTTACTTTCAACTTCTCACTTTTCAAGGCCTAGACATCAATGAGAGCAATGTTTCTGAAAGTGTGATCTACCTAAATTCACCAGGGGTGCCTCCTAAGCGTGCAGGTTCTAAGGTTGCTCTCCTGACTTAATTATTCATATTTTTGGAAGTGAGGTTTGGGAATCTGTGTTGTTAATTGTTAATACAGCCCCCAGGTGACTATTAAGTTCAACACAATTAGGAACCTGACTTCCATAAACTCTAAGTTCCAAGGGGACGTGCTCCCTCCCACACTTACGTCTGGCGTGGAGGCTGACCTGGAGAAGACCCTAAATACTGGGGAAACCATCACATTGAGGTGCCAGAGTTCATTAGGCAAAATTGGGCTTAAGTGCAATTGTCAGGTGGATAGAAGGATGGGTCACGGTTGTGTAAGTGGCAGTGACTGCCCAATACTGCTACCTCTTTGTCTAAGAATGTGTCACTGACACTCCGTGCCCAAGTGGCAATAGCCATGCCCTTCTCGTGCTCCCAACACACCCTTGATTGCATCACGGGAGCTGTCTGCTTCCTGAAGTGGTCTTTGAGCTCATGGAAGACACAGAACGTGTGCCTTGTTCTTCTCTTAATCCCAACACTTAACAGAGGTCCCGGCTCAGAGTTATTGCTCAGTAAAGGTTCAGTGAACTAAAACAGTGATTAATAAACTATTAACTGAACAGATGAGCAAGGAGGACCAGACACAGGCAGTTAGATGGGAACAAGAATGTGGAGAGGGCTTCCCTGGTGGCGCAGTGGTTGAGAGTCCGCCTGCCGATGCAGGGGACGCGGGTTCGTGCCCCGGACCGGGAGGATCCCGCGTGCCGCGGAGCGGCTGGGCCCGTGAGCCATGGCCGCTGGGCCTGCGCGTCCGGAGCCTGCGCGTCCGGAGCCTGTGCCCCGCAGCGGGAGAGGCCACAACAGTGAGAGGCCCGCATACCGCAAAAAAAAAAAAAAAAAAAAAAAAAGAATGTGGAGATCTGTAGTTTCCTGCACTTGGCAAAAGGAAAGCACCTCTTTTTCTGCCCAGTACTCAGGGCTGGGAACAGAGGGAGCTGCCATATGGGGAAAGGAGGACAGGAAAGAACAGATTTAAGAGGGTGGTGTCCCTAACGTGCTGGCAGTGGGTGCCGTTGGTGACGTTCAGCTCTGCACGCCAGCCCCAGCAGGGGGGTCGTACGCTGAGGAAGTGGAATCCAAGGGCTTCAGAAGGCAGGATGTTGTAATGGAAAAAGAGGGCATGAACTTCGGAATCATAAAGACCTGGGAGAGGATTCCAGCTACTCCGCTCACCAGCTCTGTGCTTTCTCGTCTGTAAAAACAAGCCCAAGACAGAGAAGAGGACAGGAAAAGGGATGGAGAAAGATACATCCTGATAATGTCTGATATCCTGGAGCCAGCTGTGAAGTCCCCTGTTGGCTAATGCTCATTTGGATTGGTTTTCTGCCACTTTCAACAAAGACTCCTGAATAATAAGCCACACTGGGGGTTGGTTCAGAATCAAGATTATTATTAGAGAGTAAGTACAAGCCACCTGTCCCGGGACTGTCTTGAACACCTGGACAAGTGCTGTTGCTTCCAGGTAATCTTTGTCCCTGATCCTATTCATGGAGGTGGAGAAAGGTCAGATAGATTTTAAAGACCATGGACAACAGACACCAGCAGGTGACAGGGGTGTATCAAAGACACTGCCTGAGCCACGATTTCTAAGCATGTCTACAGTTAAAGTCTCAAGAGCAACTCTCAGAAAAGAAGTAATCGTAAAAGCATCGTGCTGTCAAATCAGCAGCAGTACCTACCATTAATGGAGCTCTGATTTTCGATACAGGCAGGAAAAAAGGAGAGTCTGCATGTGATGCTCCTTTCTGGAATTTACCCAGGGGGAATGTGGAAGGAAAAAGGGCTTCTGGCCAAGGAACCCAAATGGGCTCTTCTCCAGAATTCCATAAACCCTGGCTTCTTACCAAATCTGCACCATGAGACCCTGTATACAATTGACTGTAGCCTACACGTAAGTATTACTTGGGGAGCTTTGGAAAGCACTGATTCCTGGATACCCCTCCCTCCCCCAGGTGCAGTGGGTCTGGGATAAGACCAGGACATCAGGAGCTTTTAAATCTCCACCAGGAGATTCCAATGCACAGCCAAGAACCACCAGACTTGAAAATGTTTCATGAAAGCAAGAACTAAGTCTAGTTTATTCCAAACTCTATCTCCAGCATCCAGCCAGTACTAAGCACTGAATCCTTAATACATATTTGTTGAATGAATGAATAAATGAATGAGTCAGCCCCCCTCTTCTGTGCTCACATAGCATCTGACTTTCATCTCCATATCTTGGTACCCAGGAAAGTGCCTGCCTCATAGCTGGTGTCTATTAAATATTTTGCCACATGGATGAATAAATTTAAGTCTCACTTTCTTCATCTGTAAAATGGGGATGTTCTTTGCTTCCATGCAGACAAGACAACTGATTATTTGTGAACTTCCAACTCAGTGAGACACAAAGGATGTTCTACCTGTTGGCAGAAAGTTTGATATTATGAGAACAGCGTGGTGCAAATCAGAAAACTTAGTCTGTACCAGAGCAGAGGCAGCAATAAATGACTCCTCTTTAGGTCAGATTTAAAAACCATCTGTTCGGGTTAATTTTTTTCTCTTGCTATTCTTTATTGGTTTAGCTGTGCTAGCTGCTGCATTTTAACACACTTGTTTTTTAATCATTCAGCCCTCAGCAGGTCATAAAGAAGAAAAACAGGATCATTAAGGTGGTACATGGATCTGCTCTATTATCATAACCACAAGTCCTCTGTCCTTATAGAGGCAAGGAGCCCAAAGGGAAGGGCCAAGGAGACAAAAACCAGAAAATATCCACCATCTTTCTATCTTGCCCTTCTATCTTTGGCTCAGCCACTAGAGCATCTAGTCAGGTTACCATGGTTACTACTAATATAGATGATGGGCAGAGGGTCCTGAAGAATTGTCTGGAAGGTGTGCCTATATCTTCTGAAGTATCTCTAGACAAGTAAATGCCTCTGACCCACCTGAGCCTGTGTCCACAATGTATCTGAATGGAAAAAAAAAAAAAGAAAGAAAAAACTGCCTCTTGGTCCTACTTTTCAAATTTAAGAATTTTTTTTTTAATCGCTGTCATACACACGCATGGTTTAAAATGTCAAAATCACTAGAAGACTTACAATCAAATCAGCAGCTGACTGCCCCATCTCTCCCTATCCTTAGAAGCACGCAATTTTCACTTTTTTAGCTATACACTCTGCACTTCCCACCATATTAGATTTTTTACCTAAAATGCTAGCTAGTACTGTGATTCTTGATTTTGGACATTATCTAAATCTATCATATAAAAAATGCAAGACAGCACCTTTAAGTCTCCCCTACACACACCCTCCACTTTTATTCTCCCTCTCTCCTATTATCAATGTTTTTTGTTAAATCCAGTGTTTCTTTTAATGATGTAAATATGTTCATGACTAAGACAAGTCAAACTAAGAATGCAGTTTTTTTTTTCCTTATACAGCTTTTAATTTTTCACAGGGGTAATTAATTGCTTCATTTTCAGTTGTTGGCATTGGGAATTTGCTTAGTTTTCCACGTTCCAAATTTTCTAACAAAATTTTATAACCACTTTAAATAATATTTCTTCACAAACAAGCATGCCATAATCTCATTAGTTAATTTATTTCCTGAACAGATACTCCTGCAGCCCTCACTGGCCTGCTGAACTCTGTGTTGGTTGACCTTTCACTCACAGCACAGCTGCCACGAAAGGACTTCGCTTCAACTCACTTGGGTGTGGACCTTCTGTTTTGGATCCTATATCTTCTCTCTTGATTTGCTCCCTTCTTACAAAAAGCTAAATTGAAAGTAAAAATTTTGAGGATTTGCATGCCTGAAAATATCTTCATCCTAATCTCATGCTTAATTGGAAGAGCTAGAGAATTTTAGGTTAAAGACCTAAATTTGTTTTTAAACTTTTATAATTTTATATTGGAGTATAGCCGATTAATAATGCTGTGACAGTTTCACGCGCACACCCAAGCGACTCGGCCATACATTACTTGTATCTGTTCTCCACCAAACTCCCCTCCCATCCAGGCTGCCACGTAACATTGAGCAGAGTTCCCTGTGCTACACAGCAGGTCCTTGTTGGTTAACAATTTTAAATGTAGCAGTGTGCACATGTCATCCCAAACTCCCTGACTATCCCTCCCTCCCACCCCTTTCTCCCTCTCCCTTCTCCTTCCCTCTCTGTGCCCCTCCCCCTTCTATTTCCTCTCTCTCTCTATCTTGTGTGTGCTTTTAGGATCTTTTCTTTACTCTTTTCTGGAATTTCACATAAAATTCATATAAGTCCGTTTTGGATCTTCAGGTGGACCTTACAATTTGGAAACTTACATTCTTCAGTTCTGGGAAATATTCTTATAGTGTTTTTTAAAATTAAAATCTTAATTTTAGGATAATTGTAGATCCACATAAGAAAAGATACAGAGAGCTACAGTTTACCCACTTTCCTTCCATGGTAAACAGCCTGCAAAACTACAGGACACGGGTGGTGGTGGTGGGATGAATTGGGAGATTGGGATTGACATGTATACACCAATATATATATAATAGATAACTAATAAGAACATGCTGTATAAAAAAATAAAATAAAATTTAAAAATTCAAAAAAACCACTACATAACAATATAATATTAACAATAATGCAGTAAAGTTCACCTCAGAGATCCTTCATGTGGCCCTTTTATAAGCCACACCCATTTCCCTCCCTCCCCCACTCCCTCCTTAACCACTGGTTGCCATTAATTTGTTCCCCATTTGTATGATTTTGTTTTTTCAAGAATTGTATGTAAATGGAACCATACGATGTGTAACCTTTTAAGATTTGTTTTTTTCACTCAGCATAATCCTCTGGAGATTCACTCAGGTTATTTCATGCAACAATAGTTAGTTCCCTTTTAATGCTGAGCAGTATTCTATGGTATAAATGCACCACAGTTTAACCGTGTGCTCTGGCTCAACGATTTTCTTTCGGCACTTCATAAACATTGTGCCACTTCTTTTCTGGCATCCGCAGTTTGTGATGAGAAATCCATTGTCATTTAAATGGTCTTCCACAACATGTAAGTTGCCAGTTTTCACTGGCTGCTTTCACGATTTTTTCACCTTTGTCTTTAATTTTAGAAGTTGAATTATGATGTGCTTTGATCTGGATTTCTTTGGGTTTATCCTGTTTATCCTAAATCACTCAACTTCTTGAATCTGTAGATTTACGTCTCTTGCCAAATTTGGGAAGTTTTCAAGTCTTCAAGTTTTCAAGTTCTCAGTCCTCTCCCACCTTTTTATTCTCCTGGGATTGTGATGACATGAATGTTATATCTTTTGTTAAAATTCCACAGGTCCTTGAGACTCTGTTTATTTTTTCATCTATTTTCTCTCTGTTGTTCGGATTGGATAATATCTATTCTATCTTACAGATCACTAATTCTTTCCTCTGTCCCTTCTATTCTGCTGTTGAGCCCGCCAATGAGATTTTTATCTTGGTTATTGTGTTTCTTTTCAGTTCAGAAATTTCCATTTGGTTCTTCATCTTCTATGCCTTTGCCAAAAACTCCTTTTTTCTCTTTGCTTAAGCTTTTTATCTTTTCATTCATTTCAAGCATGTCTGTAGTTGCTTTTTGAAGCATTTTTATTTTGGCTGCTTTAAAATCAGTGTCAGATAATTCTAACATTTCTGCCATTTCACCATCAGATGTTGTTGGAATATTTTTTCTTTTTTCATTCAGTGTAAGATTTTCCTGGTTCTTGGCATAATGAGTGACTGAACCCTGGACATAACATATTTTCATATTGTGTTATAAGATTTTATATCTTATTTTAAACATCTGTTTTAACTGGACTTTTAAATCTTTTTTTTTTTTGGCCAAACGGCACACGGGATCTTAGTTCCCTGCACAGGGATTGAACCCATGCCCCCTGCATTGGGAACGTGGAGTCTTAACCACTGGACCACCAGGGAAGTCCTGAATTTTTTTTTAACACTGCTCCTTGCATTGCTTCTGTTTCCCCCGAAATTACTTTTTTGGTTTCTCTCTTTCTTGTTGGAAGTTTTCTTCAAGAACATGATGATTCTATCTTGTCTGTTCATATTTAAAAGGGAAGCTACTAAAATGTTGTGAGAGCTCTCTAGGTGTGGGCAGGGCTTGTTAACAGCTATATCTCACTCACTTCAGGATGATTGGGTAGGGCTCCAATAATTTGTTGGGGGAGTGAAAGATGCTAGTGTCCACAGGCATTTCCTTTGGGGATAGTTAGTCTCTTCTCCCTTTCTAGAGCCCAGCAATGAAAGGGGTGGGGGAGTTTGCCTCTTTTATTCCCGCCTCTGCTTTTTTTGATGGCTTCTGCAGAATAAACCTGTCTTTTCCAGGGGAGGGGAAAGCTGTGATCCAACTGTGTGGGATGGGAGATGCAATATGGAAAGGAGGGCGCTGCTCCTCATAGAGACTGACGAGTTCCTTGTTTTCATCCTTATCTTTCTCTATGCCTCACGTCTCTAATTCCAGAGCACTTCTGAGTTTCAGTGGAAGCAACACAACTTATTTTTTATTGCAAGGCTCCTACTGCTTGACTATCTTTGTTTTAATAATTTTTCATCAACTTTTAAATGACCAGACACTGGTCATCTTTCATCTTATGTTATTACCCCTCCTATTCTTCCTTTTTGTAGGTTTATGCTTCTTTTATTTCTTTATTTGCATTTCAGAACGGTTTGGGGAAGGGGAGAAGGTAGATGCCTACGTTCCATCCACTGAAAGAAAACCTCGAGGTTTTGTTCCTTCCCTGGTCCAAGGTTTGCTGTACTTTCTTTGCCAGTCTCACAAGTCCATTTAAGTGTGGTACGATGCAAAGTAGGAACTCACTTTAGAAGATGTGGAATTTGATGATCAGAGGGGTTAGTGAGTTACCAAAGGTCACACAGCTCCTCAACTTCTGTTCTCCATTAGCCCACAATGACTTAAATAGGCTACCTTCTGCAGATCCTGTGATCCCAGAAATTATCAAGCTACTTTTAAAAAACACACCAAATACAAAATTCATTTTGCTGATATCCCAATGGTTTTTCTCCTCTGTAAAATGATGATACTAATCACAGCCCTGCTATTCTTGCAGAGGGTTGGGAGGATCCAAAACGAAGGTAGTTTGGGTGGCCTTTTACCAAAAAGAAAGCAATATATGTTGTAGTGGTCCTGGATGTGTTTGGTTGTCATCGTGACTGTTGCTGTTGGGTAATTGTCTGGTCCATATTTGGTGAAATTTGGGCAGCAGCGAGTAACTTGAAAATGCATCACTGGACAAACAAAGGAGAGTCAGCAAGGTTTAATGAGGAGAACCTGAGCTCTGAGTGCAGACAGGCATTGGTGCAGACCCCAGCTTTGCCTCTTCCTAATGATGTGACCTTGGGAAAATCACAGAAACCTTCCTGAGGCTGTATTTGCCTATCTGCAAACTGGGGAGAGTAACAGCTACCTTTCAGAGATGCTGGGAGGATTATAAAAATCTCACATTTCAAGCACCTTGCACAGAGCCCAGCAGGTGACCTTCCCTTCCTCAAGTCTCCCTTCCCCTGATTCCATCAATAAAGTCTCCTACTAACACCCCCTCAGGCCAACCTTCCATGTTGGACATGAGGATAAAATCTTATAGTCAGGGCTTCCCTGGTGGCGCAGTGGCTGAGAGTCTGCCTGCCGATGCAGGGGACGCGGGTTTGTGTCCCGGTCTGGGAAGATCCCACATGCCGCAGAGCGGCTGGGCCCGTGAGCCATGGCCGCTGAGCCTGCACGTCCGGAGCCTGTGCTCCACAACGGGAGAGGCCACAACAGTGAGAGGCCCGCGTATCGCAAAAAAAAAAAAAAAAAAAAAAAAAAAAAAAATCTTATAGTCAAAAGAGTCCAAAGGCCCGGGGAAGAGGACATTTGCATTTAAAAAAAACCTATACTTTTTCATTAACGTTTCTAATAAAACCAAAGCCCCAAGGAAAAGTAAAAGGAATTGGCTTTACTTAACCCAATAGAGAGAGGTCTTCGGTAGGTTTCATAACTGCCTTAAAGTGATGATCAAAACTGATCATCAGCAATAATGTGCATCAAGAGTCCATGGACACAGTTACAGCCCGAAAACCCACATAGACAAAAGGGAAATGAAGGAACATCGACTACAAATGTGAGGTAGAGAAGTAGGAAGCCAGAGGAAGCTGCGGGCTGTCCTCTCTCCCTGCTCTTGATTTATTCCTGCTACTTACTAGGTGGCCGCCCAGCTCTCCCTACCAGGATCACTGAGCTTATTATTCTCAGAGCACGTGGTGATCTTTCACGCGTCCATGCCTTTGCACACAGTGTTCTCTGCCCGCCGTGCCCTTCCCTTTACCCCAGCTCCTTCTGGCACACCTTCATCTTGCAAGTACTCTCTACCACCTCCTCTAGGACTTCTCCAACTGCTCTCCCCGGCCCTTGGCTTCTCCCACAGCACTTTGGACTCACATCGATGACAGGACTTACTACAGTGCATTTTACTCTTTGCTTACATATGCTTCCCAACTTAACTTCGGGGGAAAAGCCTGCATCCTATACATTGGTTTTATACCCTCCCAGCATGCTAGCTAATTACCTAGTATATGACAGGGGCTCAAAACTGCATGTTGAGAGAATTAATGAATAGAAGAATGAGTGAATTCAGCAAGCATGACCATCAAGCTCAACAAAGTTGTCTTTTTTTAAATGATTCCTCCTAGACTCTTCTTTCTGGCTTCGTAGCTTGCAGAGGTGGGGGGAGGGGCGTTAGGAAGATTAGTCATGCAGGTGAGTTAGTACCTCTCTCGCAAAACGTCCCACCATTCTATGCTCACATTTCCCATGTGCCATGAAGCCCCCAGATAACCAACTCATGGAAATTCCTGCCTCAGCACTTGGTAACTCCTCTTATGAGAAAGCCCACTCCATTCCCTTCTGCCTGGATAACGTCTTCTCCTCTTTCAGGACTCAGCTCAAGGATCAGTTAGTTTCTCTGGGAAGCCCTTCCTGTCCCCCTGGTTTAATTTAGGTGCCCTTCCTAAGTCAACCCTAGCACCCAATTTGCCTTCATCCAGATATTGAGAGGTTATTGCAAAAGGAAAGTAAATTGGATTAGAGCAAAATCTCTACTACTAGAGATGGAGTGAAAAGATATTTAGATGGTCAAGTCAATAGGACTTGATAATGAATCGGGTATGGGCAGGTAACGGAAAAAGAGTCCTCAAGAGTAAATACTTTGCCCAAGTTTACACAGAGTTGACAGGGAGCACAACTTACATTCACACATCTGATTCCAAAGCCCTTGGTCCATATCATCCTGCTATTCATTAGCAGCATTTCATTAGCAAATATTTCATTAGCAATATTTATTCAGTCACTCCACAAATACACGCTGAGCCCCTACTATTACCAGACACTGTTCTTGGAATTCATCAGGGAACGCTATACGAAAAGATCCTCACCCGCGTGGAGCTCACGCTCTGTAGGTTATCTTCCTCTGTTGGCCTGAGCACCCCTCATGCTTCGTTTCCTCAATGCTCAGCATCCCTGCTTACTCAAATCAGATCAGTTCTTGATTGCTCCAAGTTTAAGTTCCTTTTCTAACTAACCCAGAATTCACTGACTTTTCTCAGACCGCCATGATGCTCACTCTAATTTCTATCTGTTGCCTAGAGAATTGAAGAGCCCTGTAATGTTTGAACTGAAGAAGATTTTCTTTAAGAAAAAGCTCACAGGATTTGAAGCCACAAAATGCTGCAGCCAAGCACGGTCTCTATCATCCCTGAGCTCAATGTTTCCTCAGCCATAACAGAGGATTTGGAAGTTTAGTTGTCCAACAACTCCCTTCCCCATCCTGCTTCCACGGGGAGAGAGTACCTCTTGATCTTTGATGTGGGGCTTGGCTTTGTAACTTATTTTGACCAATGAAACATGGGCAAAAATGGAAGTGTGCCAGCTCCAAGTCCACACATTAGGAGCTCACATGTTTCCTCTTGCCCTTCTGACAACTTCAGATTCCCACCATGGTGGAACATGCCCCAGGTAGATGCCACCCATTCAGATCATCAGGTCTAGAATGAGATACATAAAGGAAGGCATCTGCCCTGGGTAGCCACTGGCTTAGCTGGATGGTTCTGACTCAGGGTCTGTCACAAGACTACGATCGGGTGGTCATTCATGGCTTCATTCATCTCAAGGCTTGAATGGGGTAGGATCTGCTTCTCAGCTCACTCCTGTGGCTCTTGGCAGGTCATGTCCTTACTGGCTGTCTGAAACATCAGTTACTTGTCACATGGGCCTCTCCAACATGCATCTTGCTTTCCCAAAGGGAGATACCCAAGCCAGAAGCTGTAGTCTCTTTGTAACCTAATTGCAAAAGTGACACCCCATCATTTTGCTGTATCCCATTTGATACAACTGAGTCACTAGGTCCAGTCCACACTCAACATAAGGCAGAGACCATTGGGCCATCTTAGAGGCTGCCTGCCACAAATAATAAGGTACTAACAATTACTACTGATAATAATGGTGAAGAGAAAGAGTGTTATTTTTGCTATCAGAAAGAATATGGGTTCAAATCTCAACTCTACAACCCACCTAACATGAGACCTAGGACAAGTCACTCACCTTCTCCAAGGCTCAGTTCTCCATTTGTAAACACAGGATGATACTGAATTTTCCATAGATACTATGTGACAGAAGTGAAACAATGGATATGAAATACACAGTGTAGCATCTGGCACAAAGGAAGAGGAAAAATAAATGACGGCATCATTATCGTATCGTGTGGGGTTTTTAGCTCCAGCTAAATGTAATTGCATTTTCCTGGCATATTTTTTCCTAAAGAATTGGCTTGTCCGAGTTACTGGCCAATTTGTTAGACCATGAAATAAATGCATCATCTGCTTCCAGTTCCTTAGATCTTAGGAGCAGAGATAAAATGCCAATGGATGAGGTCATGAGAGCAACAGAAAACCCTAAATATGTGCCTTCCCAGGTTCTGGGCTCAAAAGCATTCTGGAAGACTCCAGGAATACACAACCTCTCCCCTTCTTCTAGGGAAAGAATGGACTCTCTTAGTCCAAGGTAGCACCACAGACTCCAGCAAGGAGGCCAGGAGAGCAAGGAGGTCTATTCTCCCAGAGTCGTGGCTATTTTAGGTTTAATATTTAGAGAGATAAACTTGCTGTGCCTTTGATATTTGTGAAGGCATTTCTCCTACTCTTGTAGCCTGAGGCCATTGCAGAGTTCAAAGGATAGAGTCAATTTACTGAGTCAGACATCAGGAGGTCAGCTCCAGATAAAGACCAAATATTAATTTGTAAGGGAAAGATGAAATGTGTCGCTTTTTAACTAAGAAAAAATAGAAGTTGTGTAGACTTCTCACAACTGGGAGGAATTCATCTGGTCCCTAGCCCTTGGGGTTAGGTGTTGAAGTGAACGCAGTCCTTGGGATTTTTATCTACTTCCACATCTGCAACAGTCGATGAGCTGAGCTGATGTAACCACAGGAGCATGAGAAAGGCCACCAGACCCATCAGTGTCTGCCCTGATGACTGAGTTTCTACCACTTGAGAATCCCTCCAATGGAGAGACAATATGGTTCTGGAGACAGAGCACGTGAATCAAAGACAGAGGGATGAATTATATCTCGGCTGCTTGCTGGCTATGCCAAATGGGCCTCCTGAATTTGGTTTCCTCACCTGGAAAATGGAGAGTGATGACAATACTTGCACACAGAACCTGCTTACGTGAATATGAAAATGCACATAAAAGCATTTTGTCAATGGTGATTAATCAATTCAGCTGTTTGTTAACCAGCATTTAGAATTCTATCTTTGATATTCACAGCAGTTCCGGAAAGAGCAGAGTTCTCGTTATTCCTCTTTTACAGGAAAGAAAACTGAGGCTCAAAGAGGTAATTAACCTGCTCTTTGTCACCCTGCTAGATTTTGTAGTTGTTCCTGTTGCTGCTGTTACTGGTAATTCTCATAATTTCTGAGAATTACTTATAAAATACAAATTTTACCATTCTAGTTACCTTGAGTTGTTTTTTCAGCCCTTACCTCTCCAGCTTAAACTCATTTTCTCAATTTTTATGGATAATAGAACCAAAAGAATCATATAAAATCGCTTCTGCATCTACTATGAAAGTAGCATTAAATGTAGTTTTTATTATATCATTAAAAGACTCATATATTGTATCAGGTAATAAGGAAATAAATTTGTACTTCTTTAATAAATGGTATCCTTTCTTCTAACAGATAATAAGAGCATTTCAATCTATCACATTTTCTCCTTTGTCGCTGCCACCAAAAAGTGTCTAAACCAAATTTACTCAACATTGTCTCATATTTATTCATTCAATTTTTTTACTCATTAACCAAATATTTAATTTGGTTAATTAATTACCTTCTGTTCCAAGCATTGTGCTAGGGGCTAAGGATACTGCAACGGAAGAAATACATTTATAAATTTCTTCTCTCTTAGAGCTTATATTTTGTGGAGAATACACATAAATAATAAACATATATAGTGCATAAAATACTGATAAATACTATACAGAAAAAATGCAGAGAAGAGAAACAAAAAGCATTCGAATAGAGGAGGGGAGGTGATAGGTTGCCATTTTTACAGGGTGTCAGGAAAGTTATCATAAAGGTGGTGACATTTCTCCCATTTCCAGCTATATCTTAGCCAGCTTAGATCAGACCAAGCTTCTCCCTGAACACAACCAGAAAAAAAAAAAGATAATTATTTTTAAAATATTAAAGAGCTATTTAACTTGAAGGGCCACGATTCAAGAGAGAAGAGAAGCACAGAGAAGTGAGCCCTACATCCTGCCTCTGCTTGAGGTATTTGCTCATTAGTAAATAATGACCAAGAGGCCAAGAAACCAAGAAGAAACTGTGCTGAGAGGCTGAGAGTTCAGCCATATCAAAGGGCTAGGGAGAAAACATTGCAATTCAGAACAGGTCATGGAGGAGGGGACATGGTAAATACCACGGGCTTTCAGTTGGAACCACTGACGTTCTACAACCCAGGAATAAGGGCATACTAGAAATTTGCCAACTTCCACAAAGACTGAAGACACAGCTTCAACTCGGCTCAATCCCAGACTGGCTTATCATCCTCCTAATCCCTAAATTCCTGCCAGAGGAAGATAATTTCCTCCCAGAGTCTCATGTTAGTTCTAGAATATTTTCACACACAGTAGCTGGAATTCAGTGAAATTTACCAGGCATATCAGGAGACAGAACCAAAACCAAGAGATAAAAAGCAGGCAATAGTAACAGACCCAAAAGAGGTCCAGAAGTAAATTTTTAAATAACTGTGGTTAATATGTGCAAGAAAATAAATGACCAGGCAGGAAATTTGACCATAAAACTGGAAACTATTTAAAAAATAATTAAATGGAAACTGTAACATTGAAATTATAGTATCTGAATTTAAGAACTTAATAGATTGGTTTAAAAGAAAACTAGGAACAAAAGAATAAAGGATTAATGAACTAAAAGACAGGTCAGTAGAAAATATTCAGACTAAATCACAGTGAGACCAAAGGGTGGAAAGCACAGAAAAAAAGAATAGGGTACATTTGACACACAACCAAAAGATTTAACAGTAATTAAAGTCCCGGAAAGAAAGGACAGAAAATATCAGTTAAAGACGGTATTTGAAAAGACTGTGACTGTAGACTTTCCACAAATAATGAGCTAATGAAACGTATCAAGTCACAGATTCCTGAGCAAAGACCTGAGATAGACCTCCACTACTTTATGGTGGAACTCTGTCCTAGAGTCTATACTCTGAGCCTTGGGCACAGCAAGTACAAGCATTCTAAGGCAAGGATTCCAATTGGACTGGAGATGAGTAAGCATGCAGGAAAGTAGTAAATTAAGTCAAAGGGGTGAAAGGGCAGGATCAAGTAGAGTCTTGTTGAACCCTTTAACCTATTTAGTTTTTATTCAATGTGACATGGTAAACCCTTTTCTCGAAAGAAATATAAAAACATAATCTGACTTATCTCTGAAAAGGAGCAATTACCATGAAGAGAACAAGTTTCTTATTATTCCTAGCATTAGTTTTCTATCATTGCACCACAATTGCCTCAAATTAAGCAGCTTAAAATAACACACCTTTACTATCTCACAGTTCTGTAGGTCAGAATTTCAGGCAGGCTCATTTGGGCTCTCTGCTTGGGGTCTCACAAGACTGAAATCAAGGCACAGGCCACACTAGGATTTTATCTGGAGGCTCTAGGGATAGCATTTGCTCCCAAGTTTATTCAGATTATTGGCTGATTCAGGTCCTTGTGGTTGTAGGACTGAGGTACTCATTTCCTTGCTAGCTGACTCTCAGCTCCTAAAAGCTGAAGGCATTCCTTGCATTGTGCCCCCTCCATCTTCAAAGCTGACAATGGCACACTGAATTCCCCTCAAGTTTTAATCTCTGAATGTCTCTTCTACCACTAAAAGGAGAAAACTTTCTGCTTCTAAAAGACCTAACTGATTTAGTAAGGCCACCCAGTTAATATCCATATTTTAAGGTCAACTTATTTGGGACGTTAATTATATCTGCAAAATCCCTTCACAACAGTACCTAAACTAATGTTCAATTGAGTAGCCAGGGGACTAAAATTTTGGGAGAACATCTTTAGAATTCTGCTCATATTTCTAATTTTCAAATGAGACACAGGGAGGTTGGGACCTGCCTAATATCACACTACTAACTATAACTGCCATTGCTTTTTTGTTACTGGCCAGTACATTAATAGACGAGGTAGGGAAGGCAGGGGAAAAGAAACCAGTTAGAGTTCTATTACAATAATCCAGGCCAAAAATGATTGAAGTGTTGATGAGGGTAGTAATAGCAGAAATTATAAGAAACAATTAGTTCTGGATATATATTGAAGGTATAGTCAGCAAGGGTTGTTGATTGATCAGATGTAGGATCTGAAAGGAGATGCCAAGATGACTCCAAGGTTTTTGTCTGAACAGATAGAAGGACTTTTACTGAGAATATATTTACTAAGTTTGGGAAGTCTGGAGGATGAACAGGTTTGTTGGGGGAAGATCTGGTTTTAGACATGTTAAATTAAGATGTCTCAGGCATTCAAATGAGATGTCTAGTAGGGTATAAATTTGGAGTTCAGGGGGCTTGTCAGTGAATAGATGATATTTAAAACTCTGAGACTAGACGAAATCACAAAAAGAATATAAGTATCATTAAAGAAGAAAAGAGGTGTAGAAACTGAACCCAGGATACTCAACACCTAGAGGTCAGGAAAAGAGAAGGAACTCAAAAAGGTGATAAAGAAGGAACAGCCACTTATGTAGGAGGGAATTCAAAAAACTATGGTGTTCCAGAAGCCAAGTTAAAGTATTTTACTGAGGAAGGAGTGAGAGGTCATCTGTGTGAAATGATGCTGAAAGGTAAAAGTAAGATGAGAACTCAGAACTAACTATCATATTTAACAACACAGAGTTTATTGGAAACCTTAAAAAAGAAAAACAATTTTTGGTGTAAGGATGAGGGTACAAACCTTACTGGAGTAAGTTTCAAGAAATAATGAAGAGAGACACTTTGGAGAATATGAATATAGACATCTCTTTTTCATTGTTTTGTTGTAAAAACAATCAGAGAATTTAGGTCTAAGACGTACAAAAGCTGTAAAGAGCATCACTTCAATCCTAACAACAAGAATAAGGGGGATAGAATATAAAGTTATTACTTTCCTTGAACCCATCAGACAGCTGAAGTCACGGGGCTAAAAAATAACCTGAAATCCAAGGAAAGACAGACCTTGAAACCTGGCTCACCTGTGGCAGACCACAGAAGAAAGAGATGCTGGGCACCATACAAGCAGCTAAAAATAATCCAACAAATTGCTAAAGGCTAGATGTGGGCTAGTATGAGAGTGTAAAACACTGGAAGCCAAAGCAAAAGAGGAAACACATAGGGGGCTTCCTTGGTGGCGCAGTGGTTGAGAGTCCGCCTGCCAATGAAGGGGACGTGGGTTCGTGCCCCGGTCTGGGAAGATCCTACATGCTTCGGAGTGGCTGGGCCCGTGAGCCATGGCCACTGAGCCTGCACGTCCGGAGCCTGTGCTCCGCAACGGGAGAGGCCACAGCAGTGAAAGGCCCGCATACAGCAAAAAAAAAAAAAAAAAATGAGGAAACACATAAAATTCTCAATTTATCCAAAGGAGGCAACCAAAAAAAAAAAAAAAAAAGAGAGAGAAAAGAGAACAAAGAGTAAATGGGACTAATAGAAAACAGCTGTTAGATTTAAATCCAAGTGTATTAATAATTACATTAAATATAAATGGTCTAAACACTCAAATTAAAAGATTGATTCTAAAGCAAGATCTAATTATATGCTATCTATCAGAAACAAACTTTAACAATGATTGTTAAAAGGATGCAAAATACTTACCATACAAATACAAAAGAGAGCTAGAGTGGCTGTATTAATACTAGGCAAATATAAGACAAATATGTGACAAATGTCAGACAATTTCAAAGCAAGGAAATATATCAAGGATAAAAAGGAACATTATTTAATTCTAAATTGGTGAATCCTTAATATGTATGCACTAAACAACAGAGAGGTGTTTGTTTGTTTTGAGCAGAAGGAAGGGTCAGTATCTGCAGAATATAGGTTTAAGAGAGGTATTTTTTAGGTAGCAAAAATCATAGCCTATTTCCATACTGATGGGAGTGATCCAGTTGAAAGGGTGAAATGGTGAAATGGACTTAGGAAAGAAGAGGAAGACTTTATGAAATGATACCCTTGAATATGCAAGAGTGTGTGCTAACTAGGAAACCAAAGTGTAGGTTAGTCTTAGACAAGACTGGTCATAAACAGTAACAGGAGAAAAGGCAGAGAGGTAATTCCTTTAGGATTAACATGTAGCCTTTCTCTTATATGTTGCTCAAGAGTCCCTACTCTATATTACTTTTTTAAAATTTTTACTTGAATTATTTAAACTAAAAAAACAACAAAAAATTCATACATTTCTCCCACCTTCCCATCCCTTGCATCTTGCAATCACCAATCTGTTCTCTGTATCTATGAGAGATCATAGTCTTTGTCTTTCTTTGTCTGACTTATTTCACTTAGCATAATGCCCTCAAGGTCCATCCATGTTGTCACAAATGGCAAGATTTCATTCTTTTTTATGGCTGAATAGTATTTCATTGTACGTAAATAAATATATATATACACACACACACACATACACCACAGTTTCATTGTCCATTCATCCATTAACGGACACGTAAGTTTTTTCCATAACTTGACAATTGTAAATAATGCTGCAATAAACAAAGGGGTGCATGTATCTTTTTGAATTAGTGTTTTCATTTTCTTTGGATAAATACCCAGAAGTGGAATTGCTGGATCAAATAGTAGTTCTATTTAGTTCTATGTTTAATTTTTTGAGGAACTGCCTACTGTTTTCCATAGTGGTTGCACCAATTTACATTCTCACGAACAGTGCACAAGGGTTCCCTTCTCTCCACATCCTCACCTATACTTGTTATTTGTTGTCTTTTTGATAATAGCCATTCTGACAGGTGTGAGGTGATATCTCACTGTAGTTTTGATTTGCATTTCCCTGATGATTAATGAGGCTGAGCATCTTTTCATGTGCCTGTTGGTCATTTGTATGCCTTCTTTGGAAAAATGTTAATTCAAATGCTCTGCCCATTTTGTAATCTGATTTTGATTTTTTGCTATTAAGTTGTATGAGTCTTTCATATATTTTGGATATTAACACTTAATCAGATATACAATTTGTAATTATTTTCTCCTATTCAGTAGGTTTTTTTTCCCCCGTTCAGTATATTTACTTTTAATATCATTATTGTGTAATTTTAATCCTCTTAAATTTTAAACCATCTTAAATTTTTTGCGGGGGACGAAATTTGGAAAATATAAATATATTAATTTTTCAGTTTAACTATTCACACTTCAAGTTCTGGAAAAACTGGGCATGGATAAGGTAATTTTGGTGAAAGAGAGAGAGGAAGCAGAGATGAAAAGCAAAGTACTCTTGGGACTTCCCTGGTGGTCCAGTGGGTAAGACTCCATGCTCCCAATGAAGGGGGCCTGGGTTCAATCCCCGGTCAGGGAACTAGATCCCACACGCATGCCGCAACTAAAGCCCAGTGTGGCCAAAAAAATAAATATTTAAAAAAATATATATATATATATGGAAAGATCTCTAAAATAAGTAAAAAAAAAAAAAAAATTAAAAAAAAAAAGGCAAAGTACTCTCCTCAGAATGTAGACTCATTCTGTAGGTGGAGAGGAGGGATGCATTACAGGATCCTGGGCAAACAGGAAACAGTTTAAAATCCTTGGGTTCCTATTCAGCAAACAGCCAGTGGCCAGGCACAATAAATAAGCACAGACCCTGCCCAGTGGGTAAAAGGAATTTAAGAGCAAAAAACTGCCCTGAAACGGACAAAATCTCTTTTTGCTTATTTTGTTAGCTGAAAAATTGGGGCAAAAATACATGTTTTCCTACCTCACAAGGCCTTTCTGAATATCATATGACAATTATAAACTGCAAAGCCTTGCACAGAAATTTGATATTTTATGGGATGAAATGCCAGCTAAGTCTACTTCCAACCCTGACTCCTCAGTTTCCATGATTATATGAGAATAGGTGATCAGATTGAAAAGAGAATGCTTGTGTCTCTGCATGAGTATGGCTTTCAGGTTATCTGGACACAGGATAAGAGATCTCTACACTGAGATCTTCCCACGGGCTGGCTACTATTTCCCATTTATGTGTCAACTCAAATGGCAGCTCCTTAGAGAGGCTTTCCCGAATTATCCAGTCTAAAATACCCCCACTCCCACCCCAGCCACTTTTATCTTCATAAAATTTATCACTATGTAAATGACATTTTTGTGTCTGTTTCTTGTTTATGCCTGTATACCTCTCCTATTATAAAGAAAGCTCCATGCGAGCAGGACGTTTGTCTGTCTTCCTCACCTATGTGAGTGAATAAATGAATGAACAAATGCATTAAAAGACAAAGCACAGGCTTTGGAGTAAGACAGACCTAGATTCAAACCTGGCTAACTGGCTGACCTTGGGAGAGGTACTGACTTTCTGTTAGCCCCAATTTCCTTCCTGGGAAATGCAAATAATAATTCTTGCCTGAGGGTTTTTGCAAAGATGAAAACAAATGCAAAATACCTGATACTCTTAACAAATAACAGCTCCAAGTTCAATTTTGAGGAGATATGCCGTTGGCCAAAGGAAAGGAAATGGAAAAGGGGGTTCAATTGTGCACTCCCATCTGCAAGTAGGCTCCGCAGTGTTTCCTGAAGAGCACATGTGAGAGTGGGGTTTGATAGGGCAGTTCTGATGCAACCCAGCTGTCTTACCAGTTCCTTGCCCTTTCTCCTCTTTGAATGACCGGGACTCCGTCTGTGGGCCTTCCTGCACTGTGCCATGTCTTAGGGGTGGTATTAGAAGGACTTGCCACTTTGGGACATCCGCAGTGAACTTCTGGGCCACACTTCACCCGCCTCTGAGAATCAGCATACCCAGACTGTTGGACCATCCTCCTTCCTCTCCTTTCCCTCATCTGCTCTCCCTCCTGCCAGCTGGGCTTCCTGCCCCCAACCAGCTGGCATCTCCAGCCAAGCAAGATGATGCCACCTAAAGTTCTTAAGACTTCTTTCCAAAGGAACCAAGCAGAGAGAGAAGGAAGCAGAGTCCTGCAGCCTGGCTCAATGTCTTGCTAATTGCTAAATAATCTGCCCGATGTTACAGCGCTGTGGATGAGGAAGCCAGCATTCTAACACAGGAGCACATGGCCCCAAGACCTCTAGTCCTTGGCCATAACATGCTGTATCTCATAATGGATAAACATATAAATTCCTGGGGGTTTGTATAACCTGTCTTGATCACCATTCTTAGTCCCTAGCTCAGGTTATACAAACCCTCTTGTGGAGTTCCTGGTGGGAGACATAATAAATGAACTGTGCAGTGAGAGCCATTCATCTGCTCAGAACCCTCCAGCGGCTCCCCTCACACTCAGGAGAAACCACATCTCAGCCAAAGTCTAGAAGCCCTACATGACCCACCCCCTACTACCTGTCCAACCCATGCCAGCCTCTTTCTTCCTGGCTCCCTCTGGCCTGCCGCTGGCCCTGGAACATGCCAGATGTCCTTCTGTCTCCACGCTTTGGCACTGGCTGTTCCCTCTGCCTGGAACACTGTTCCTCCAGGCAGCTGCATGGCTGATTCCCTCACCTCTCTCAAGTCGGCTCAACTACCTTATGTCGAACACCTGTCCTCCTTCCACCCCACACTCCCCTTCCATTTTACCCTGCTCTACTTGAAACGCAGCATTTAATAGTTTCTCCAGTAACATGGCATGACTTTATTTATTATTTATTCTGTTTCCCTCTATCAGAACATAAGCTCCATGAGGGTGGGGATTTTTGTCTGTTTCATTCCCTGATGGTGCTCCAAGCATTAGAATAGTTCCTGACACGTGGCAAGTTCTCACCATGCTTGTGGAGAATGAGTGGAGGAAGGAGAAGGGCAGGGTAATGAGAGAGCAATTTACAAAGAGGACCTGATGTAGTCTGGGCAGGTCACAGCTGGGCTGAGGATGACATGAATCGGAGGTGACGAGATGAGAGGTGGAGAGGGAAAAGAGACGGCGCTGCTGAAGAAGAACACAGTATAGGCAAAGGTCTGTGGAGGGGAGGGGCTTGTTAGCCTTTAAAATTAGAATGTTAAAAAAAAGAGTATGCCTGTCCTGCCCTAGGAATAAAGACGCAGACGTAGAGAATGGTCTTGAGGACACGGGGAGGGGGAAGGGTAAGCTGGGACGAAGCGAGAGAGTGGCATGGACATATATACACTACCAAATGTAAAATAGATAGCTAGTGGGAAGCAGCCGCATAGCCCAGGGAGATCAGCTCAGTGCTTTGTGACCACCTGAGGGGTGGGATAGGGAGGGTGGGAGGGAGACGCAAGAGGGAGGAGATATGGGGAGATATGTATATGTACAGCTGATTCACTTTCTTATAAAGCAGAAACTAACACACCATTGTAAAGCAATTATACTCCAATAAAGATGTTAAAAAAATAAAAAGTATGTGGCTGGTGCACGGTGATGAGATGGTGTTAGTGAGTCAGTTGGTCACCCAGCCAGTGATGGATCTGAAATCTGCCCCATGCAAGGGGGTTCAGCCTACATCCTCTTTATCCGAGACCTGCACAATCCAGTGTAGTAACCACCGGCCACATGCTGCTGCTGAGCCCTTGAAATGTGGCCAGTGTAACTGATGAACCGCATTTTTCATTTTAATTAATTTAAATCTAAATTTTAAAACTGATATTCAATTCAGTTATTGGAAAATTTGTAAGAATGTTTGAAACAACCTGGGCTGTTGTGAATCCACTTTTCCTACTGCAAGTTTTATGAAATTTAAGTAAAAATCAAGTCATTCCAATAAAAAGTTAGAATCCAAAGAGAGATGTGTTAAATGTGTAAAATTCACACATTTCAAAGACTTAGTATAAAAAGGGAATGTAGAGCTTCTGGGCTGGTGAACACGTGGAGATTCAGGGAAAGCCATGTGCTCAGAGGTCAAAGGACATAAAAGCCCCATGCCCTTCCCCCATACCTTGCCTGATGCATCTCTTTCATCTGGCTAGGCTGACTTATGTCTTTTATAATAAATCACTCATCTAGTAGGAAAACTATTTCTCTGAGTTCAGTGAGCTGCTCTAGTAAATTATTCCAACATAAGGAGGGGTTGTTGGAACCTTGGATCTATAGCCGGGCCAGCAGAAGCACAGGTGACAACCTGGACTTGCCATTAGTATCTGATGCGGGGGTGAGGGAGAGAGTCTTGCAGGACTGAGCCCTTAATCTGCGGGAACTGATGCTGTCTCCAGGTAGACAGCGTCAGAATTGAGCTGAATTGTAAGACACCCGGCTGGCGTCAGAAAATCGCTTGGTGTGGGGAAAAAACCCATACCTTGTATTTGGAATCAGAATCGTCAGGAGTATTTTTTGTAATTGCAAAATGTTAGATACAACTTAAATGACCATGCATAGGAGAATAGTTGAGACAAGTTTGGTACATCTATACAATGAAGGGCTCTGAAGTTCAATTAAGAATAAGAAATCGGTCTTCCCTGGTGACGCAGTGGTTGAGAGTCCGCCTGCCGATGCAGGGGACACAGGTTCGTGCCCCGGTCTGGGAAGATCCCACATGCCGCGGAGCAACTGGTCCCGTGAGCCATGGCCGCTGAGCCTGCGCGTCCGGAGCCTGTGCTCCGCAACAGGAGAGGCCACAACAGTGAGAGGCCCGCGTACAGAAAAAAAAAAAGAATGAGAAATCTTTGGGAATTCCGTGGCGGTCCAGTGGTTAGGACTCTGTGCTTCTACTGCTGAGGGCCCAGGTTCGATCCCTGGTCGGGGAACTAAGATCCCATAAGCCACACAGCGTGGCCAAAACAAAACAAAAAAAAAACGAGAGAGAGACAGAGAGAGAGAGAGAAATCTTTGTGTACCAAAGATTTCCAGGATATATTTTTAAGTCAAAAATAACAAAGTGCCAAAGAATATCTATCTATAGTGTGAACCCTTCATATAGGAAAGGGAAGGATATTTCTTTAAAAGTATATCTGCTCATTTTTGGAAAAGGATAGGATGAGGACAGGAAAGATAAACCAGAAACTAAGGAGAGTGCTTTCTCAAGGCTAAGGGACAAGAACAGGGTATAAAGAATGTTGGCCTAGGATCTAAGTAGTAGGGAGAGAGAGGGAGAGGGGACACTTCTGTCAGTCTACCTTTTTGTACAGCTTATGAGTTTTAGGAGCATGTCAAATAATGAAAATCAGTCACAGTGTGGGTATCCTCCCCCCCCAAAAAAAGGGAATGTAAAATATCTTTATCGTATTGACTACACATTGAAAAGGCTATATTTTGGATATAGTATGTTAAATACAATATATTATTAACATGAATTTGCCTGTTTCTTTGTACTTTTTAAAATATGACTGCTAGAAATCTTAAAATTATATATGTAGCTTGCATTGCACTCCTGTTGGGCAGCTCTGCTCTCTGCTATGAGATCCTGAAAAGGTCAAGCTTGTCTTATGCGTATTTGTGACCCTGGTACCCAGCTGGGAGGGAAGCTGGTACAGAGAAGGGTCTCCAGGGAGGATCCCTGTGAATTCCTCCAAGCCCCAAGTGCCAGGCCAGCCTTCTCACTCCCAGAATCCTCCAGCGGCATTCAATCTTCTCTGGAATAAAGCAAGTGCAGAGCTGTGCCAGCCAGCAGCACGCTACCTGGAAGGCACTGCTATTTATAGCTGATGCCATCCGTGAGAAGTAATAGTCCCTCAGAATTCTCAGAAGAGTTTGCCTTTCGATAAGAGCCCAGCCTGATTAGGAAAGAGAAGACAAATTTGTGGGTATTTTTAGGCCATCCAATGTATAGTCGGGAGCACTGAAACTCAGATCTGTTCTCCTCCAGGAGACTGAGCACAGCTGCAAAGTCAGAAGTGGGCTTTTGCACGAGGAAAAATAATTAGCTTCCCTGTAAACAGGCTCCATGGAGAAAGTCAGTGCACGGGTCCGTCTGAGGGGGAGAGAGATGATGCAGGGCGGAGGAGGGGGTCCCTCAGAAGTTAACAGAAGCAGCCACTTCATGAGAGTTTGGTGGCAGCTGCTTGGGGATGAGATTTCCATCTCATCTTATTCTCTCATTGGTCATTTGTGAACATTGCTTAGTGCTAATTGAGAAAAATTACGAAAATAAAACCCATCTTTGAGAGCTCTCCCTGCCAAACCAATAAATAAATAAATAAATTGGAATTCTCTTGGTTAAGGGGAACCGATTTGTAATCTTGAGTCTCCATGCAAAGACTCAGAGACAGACAGCCTCTTGTCTCTTCCTTTTCATCAAAATTGTGTCCAGTACGTTTCAGTGACAGAAACAACTTGGCAGGAAGTGACTAGTCCTTCACTCTGATCTATGATGAGCAGCCTTTCCCCGTTGACGGGGTTCACTAAGAGCCACAGGCAGTGGGAAAGCTGAACTTTCCAGACTGAACACAGACTGAACTCCAGACTGAACACAAGTCTGGAGATGGTGGCACTGATTAGTTGTTCTTGGGCACAGACGTCTGGGTTACATCTGGAAATTGCAACATTTTTAAGAAGTGGTGTAATTTCTTGACATCTCTGACAACATCATGAGGGAGTATCCCCTTCGCGTTTTGTCTTTCGAACTGCCTAACTCACATGCTCACACGTGGGTGTGCACACCCACATATAGCTGATTATTTATAAAGCACTTTACAGTTTGCATAACACTTATCGTAGGACTCATCATTATAACATCATTAAGTATCTGCTATTATTATTCCTACTCTCAGAAGAAATTGAGGCTCAGAAAGGTTCATTGACTTGTGCAAGTCACAGAAGGAGAGTGGCAACCAGGACTAAATGCAGGTCATCCAACATCCAGGCTTGGGATTGCTTCCTGTATAACACTCTATCTTCAACAGTCATTCAACAAACACCTATTCAGCGACTACTAATAATGATGACTGTGTGTCCGCCGTGTGCTTTGTGTTTTCCATACATTAGCTCATTAATTCCTCAAGCAACTGCCTGAAATATGTAAATATAAGGAAAGTTCATCAGACTTCCAGTTAATGACAGAGGACTGAAACAAGCTTTTATTTTTTCTCCATGCTAAAAATCCACTAAAATAATGATGGGGCTTCCCTGGTGGTGCAGTGGTTGAGAGTCTGCCTGCCGATGCAGGGGACACAGGTTCGTGCCCCGGTCCGGGAGGATCCCACATGCCGTGGAGCGGCTGGGCCCGTGAGCCATGGCCGCTGAGCCTGCGCGTCCGGAGCCTGTGCTCCGCTATAATAGGAGAGGCCGCAGCGGTGAGAGGCCCGCACACCGCAAAAAAAAAAAAATAATAATAATGATGATGATGAATGAGATTTTTGAAAGGTCAGCTTACTACATGTCAAGTTTTCCTTTCTTTACCTGGATCACCTCAATTTTTAATTTTTAATAAATTTATTTATTTATTTTTTGGCTGCATCGAGTCTTTACTGCAGTGCATGGACTTTCTCTAGTTGCAGAGAGCGGGGGCTACTCTTGGTTGCGGTGCACGGGCTTCTCATTGCAGTGGCTTCTCTTGCTGCGGAGTACGGGCTCTAGGCACGTGGGCTTCAGTAGTTGTGGCACACAGGCTCAGTAGCTGTGGCACACGGGCCCGCCTGCTCCGCGGCATGTGGGATCTTCCCGGACCAGGGCTTGAACCCGTGTCCCCTGCATTGGCAGGCGGACTCCCAACCACTGCACCACCAGGGAAGTCCCTGGACTACCTCATTTAATGCTCACAAAATCCTACAAGGAAAGTCTTATTATTATTCTCGCTTTACAGATTAAAAAACTGGAGGCAGAGAGATGCTAACTCGCTTGCCCAAAGACACACAGTTAAAAAGTAGTGGCACTTCCCAAGCACTGCATCTTCAGGCCCTGTGCTCTGAAGCTCTACAACTGTAAAGGAGTAGAAAGTATTTAAACTCACAATGAAGATAGTACCTGCAGAAAATCCATTAGCGGTTAAGGGATTTCATCAAAGTTCTGGGAAATAGCACGGAGAAAGGTGATTGATGGAACAGGATGGATGGAGCCTCCGCTCTGTGCATTAGCAGAGTGACATGTGCATGACAAAACTATATCCTATAACGCAAAACTCCGGAGAAGTCCAGGACTTGGGAGTGGTAGGTGAGACTGATAAGGGGCTGAAACCAAGGTTCACCAAGATAGGGGGGCTGGAACCAGGGAAGTTAGCTAAAACACTGGGCTCAAAATAGTTTCCTTTCCTCCCCAGACACAACCTCTGTGAGCAGAGCACTGCCATCCAGGTATGTAACCTGTCTTCCTAACCTCAAACCTCCACTTCAGGCAGAACAGCTGGCTGTTCTTTTTACCTGAAGATTTTGAGTGATACCTCCGCCCAAAAGGATCCCTAGTTGAGAATTTGGGATTCTCCAAGCATAGTAGCTAAAAATATAAAGAGCTAAAAGCATATGAAAGAAAAGAGACATTGCTATAGGGCCTAATATTTTACTAACAAGTTATCACATTTTAAGTCACCACAATAAAGAAAAGTCTCTAAAAGCTTCTACAGAAAAGTTCTCATTTTAAGATGGCGGAGTAAATCCATTTTGGCTACCTTCTCCTTCCAAAAATTTCCCCCAATAACAGTAAAAGCTAGAAAAAAAGCAATGCATTTCATCTTCAATGAAACTAAGAGACATCTTAACACACTATATGGGAAGATGGACTACAGAAGGAGGAAAACAAATGACTTAGCAGAGAGAACATTTCAACCCTAAGTGCCTTCAAAGAGAGGAATCAACCCAATTTGCCCCTCCAGGAACAGAGAAAGGCTTAGAAACTAACAGGACAGGATGGGGTATCAAACGAGGCACAAGTGAGAAGGGTGGTGTGAGCAGCTGAACACAGAAGAGTGAAAAGTGTGAATAACAACAGTTTAGACGCTTGGGTCCTCGTCCCAACCCCTGTCCTACCCTCTAAGACACCATAGGTATTTTTCTCCTTGAGTCTATACTTGGCTGAAAATAGGTTAAAAGTAAATGCCTATAAATATGTAAATGAGGTGGGGACCGTCCACAGTCCCTTGATTTGAGGATCATTCTACAGAAAAATAAACCTACTCCAGGAAAAGCTTATAAATCTCTAATGAAAATGTCACCTGGCCTCTACTGCCCTTCACTGGAGACCACCAGTGCACTCAGGGCCTACGCCTGGGTTTAAGCACCTTTACTCATTAATGTGAACAGGCAGTTGAGAATTACTAAAAATTGGGAAAATCATCCTACTTGATAAAAGAGATCTGAACACAGAGGCAACAGGATTAATGTAGAGAGCATAAAAAACTTCAAAGAAAGTGTAATTAATATCATCAGAGAAATAAGAGGAGATATTATAATCCATAAAACAAGAAAAGTGCAATCATAAAAAGTACATTCAGAGAATAATTTAGAGTTCCGGGAAATTAAAAATATGATGAGTCAATTTTTTTTAAAAGATTCAAAATAAGTGCTTGACAATAAATTCAAGAAAGTTCCCCAGAAAGTAGAATAAAAAGACAGGCAAAGGATAAAAAAAAAAAAAGAGGAAAGACAAGAAAATTAAAAGATTAATCCAGGAGGTTGAACATCCCACTAATAAGAGTTTTCAGAGAGATCATAGAAAATAGAAGGAGGACATTATCACAGAAAAAAAATGCAAGAACATTTCCTAGAATGGAGATACACAAATTCTCTCTGAGTCATAAGTAAAAATTATAAAAGTCCAAAGTCCAAACTAAAGTATATCACTGTGAAACTTCAGAATAAAAGAAGATCCTAAATGCTCCTGTAGGGGAAAAATTACATTAAAAAGTATGGGAATATGAATGGCATTGGACTTCCCCATAGGAACATAGGGAGCTAAGAAAATGAAGCAATTACTTCAAAATTCTAAGGGAAAATAATTTACACCTTAGACATCGATAGCTACCCAGGTTGTAAATCAAGTGTGAGCATCAAGTGAAAAAATGTTTTAACATGTCAAGTCTCAAAAATGCAATTCCCACTCACTTACCCTTTCTCAGAAAGTTACTGGAGGAGGTGTTCCAACAAAATGGGAAGGTAAACCAAGGAATGGAAAACCCACTTCAGGGGCGTGGGGAAGGGAGCCCTGAGGATGATGGCAGTTGGATGTCTGGGATCACAGCTAAGGATTCATTTAGAGAGCAGTGGGTCCCAGGTAGCAACAGGAGGATGAAGGCACCAGGAGGCTGCAGGAGAAAAATAGGATGGATGGAGTATTTGATAGGTTTGATGATGTGGAAAATTGACCCATCTCTACATCATTTAGTAGAGCTGTTACAGGGTGTAAGAAAATAGCCAAATGATAAGAGCAAACACATAAATAGTGCTTACTCTTTTTCAGGCACTGTTCCAATTATTTTACATATATAAACTAAGTAAATGAAAAATTAGGCAATTAATAATTCAAGGAAAAACTAAAAACTTTGAAAAAAAAAGGAAATGTAGTCATCATGCATTACTAGGCTCAGTAGTGGACAGTGTATATAATTATAGCAATAAAGTGACTTGATATAAATTTGGATTTTAAAATGTGACATAACTATTTTGAGAGAATAAGGTAGAAGAGCTTCAAAAGAGCACAATTCCTCACTTAATACCTTAAGCGGAAATCCATTGAAAATGCCTAAAATATACTCCAGTGTGACCCCATCTTAAGTTAACTAATTACATCTGCAATGATTCCATTCACAAATAAGGTCACATTCTGAGATGCCGGGGATTAGGACTTTAATATATCTTTTGGTGGGGGACACAATTCAACCCATAATGGTCCCCTATAAAGGAATGATCATCAGAATAGTGGTGGGTGTCTTGCCAGCAGCACTGAATATTAGAAGACCAGGGAGGGACTCCCCTGGTGGCACAGTGGTTAGGACCGCCTGCCAATGCAGGGGACGTGGGCTCGAGCGCTGGTCCAGGAAGATCCCGCATGCCGCGGAACAAGTAAGCCCGTGTGCCACAACTGCTGAAGCCTGTGTGCCTAGAGACTGTGCTCCACAAGAGGCCACCACAGTGAGAGGCCCGCGCACCACAGTGAAGAGTGGTCCCCGCTCACCGCAGCTGGGGAGAGCCTGCGCACAGCAACAAGGACCCAACACAGCCAAAACTAAATATAAATAAATAAATTTATAAAAAAAAAAAGAAGAAGACCAGAGAGCATGCTCTAAACATTGAGGTCAAGTCACTTCCAGCCTTACCTAACCCAACCAGGAAATAAATGTGTGTTCACACATTCAAGGGCTCTGAAATTTACCTACATTGTGGGAAGTAAAGAAGGATGTGCTCCAGCAAAATAAGGAAGGAACCCAAGAAAGAGGAAAATATGGAATTCAGGAAACAGAGGTCCCCAGTGAGGTGAGGGAACAAGGGATGTCCAGGATGGTGGCCATGCCACGCAGAAGGGAAACTGGTTCAGCCTGGAAAGGATGATGATGATTTAAATAAAACTGCTTAGCAGAATACTTGATCAGCTGGAACTCTTGGAAAAAATATGAAGGAAAAGTATAAAGGAGATTTTGCAATAAGAAAAATAAAAGTATGATAACCAGAAACTTTAGGGAAAAAGAAACTAGACATAAAAACTATATAAGAAAGAAAATAAAATCATAGTGTACCACCTGACTTTAGAGCAAATTTTAAATAGTCACAATACTGAAAACCCTGCTAAAAAGTTAAATGATTGTTGTCATATAAATTTGTCAAGAAAATGTGCAAATATATGAAGGAGTTAAATCCTAATTAATTATAACAATACATCAATAGATGCTATCTAAAATGTACAAAACCAAAAGAGTAATATAAGAAATTATATTTAGAAATATGGAGATAGCCACCAAAAGAAACAGTTCAAAGAGTTAAAAATGATGGCTCCTGAGAAGCAGGACAGAGGTGGGGAGAGCAGACAATGGCTGCCCTTTTCATTATAAGAATGTTTTATTCTATTTAATGTTTTAAAGCCCAGTGACGTATTCAAATTACTACAAAAGGCCCAGGTAATTCACAGACAATTACACAATCAGTAAGTGTCAATACTGGGATTTGCTATTTTCTACTTAAGCCTGACTCTTTCCAGTATACTTTGCTGCCCACTAATAATAGGCTCTGTGACTTACCCTCAGGACACACAGGGGAACACAAACTGTCCATGCCCTGAAGGACATCCCAGTCAGTACGAGAGTATGGAAACGAGATATACATACAATTAAATGTGATGCAAGAAAGGCCAAATCAGAGATATGCATAAAGCATTAGGATTTGATAAAGAAACAACCTTGAATGTGGCTTTGAAGACTTTTATGATCTTTTCCAGGATATATTGCCCAGGGTGGGTGGGCAGTTCTGCAAAACCAGGAAAATAAATTCCTGTCTCCTAGGATTATTTACCCCCAAAGGGGCTCTTTGGACATTGATTCAGGCAATTCTGCAGCTTCAGCTTCTTGGTAAGTAGAAAGACCAAAGGTCCACAGCCTGGAGCACAGTGGAATCCAAGGTATAAGCTGTGGCCAAGACAGTGTCCTGAGATTTCCAGTGTTGAATGTTAAGACATACTGGTAATGAACATGTCATAAAACAGGTGGAGGTAAGTTTTCTGAGCCAGGCTGCTCCCACACTGGACTGGAGAAGGACAGGTCTGCTTTCCCAGGAGCAAGTTAGCAAGAAGAGGTGAGGGAGACGTAAACTCTCTGCACATAAATTCAGAAGGGTGAGCAAAGGCTGGCAGAATGACAGAGAATTCTCTGCATTTGGTGTACATATGCTGAAGCCGAAAAGCAACCATCAGAGCAAAGAAATAGAATGTGGAACAGTGGGGAAGAATGAGAGAAAATAGAACCCCGTTGATGAAAGTGTATAATCCAGCAGAACCAAAGCTAAGATGGCAAATAGATTTATCCCATTCCAAAGTTCACCATTTGATCTGCACTGCCTGTAACAGACTTAAGAAAGATTTTAAAGGTGCTCAGGGCTTGGTAGGAAAGAGCTCTGTGATGGATGAGCATTACCTGCGGCTGGCGGCAAAGGGGGATGAGATGGCACATGGCCTTAAATTCCCCATCCTGCCTTTAAAGATTCTCAGCAAATGGATTCACCCCTTTCCAGGGATCAGAATTCTAAAGTGTTGGGAAGTGTGCATTTTAAGACACAGGAAACAAAAGGCGCTTAAAGTTCCTTTCACATGGCCATGGTGCATACTTGCATTACCTTCACAAAATGAACGAACCTAACTCAAGCGATACTTTTCATTAAAAAACAAAACAAAACCAAGGAGCCTCACTGTTGTTATTTAGGTCAATTTCCATCCAGTTTTATGTATATGAATACACTCAAACATGGCATCACTTTTGGATGAGAAAATTGTAGAGTACATAGTGTTCACTTCATAGTTTGGGTTTAGTGAGACTCAATACAGCTGAGGATTTCCTTTCATTTGTACCTCATCAAATCGGTAAACGTCTATTTGAAGCTAAAGCTGGATGTTGAAAGGGCCTGTCTATTAAAAGTGTTCATGCTAAGACTGAACTGCCTGCTAACACTGAACTTCGGGCTAATTAAACATTTCTTGAAATGCTGCCCTTAGACAAAATGGAGACCATTCTTCCGAAGTTCCCCAAGAAACAAGCTTTGGAAACACACACACACACACACACACACGCGCGCACACACACGCGCACACACACACACACACACACGCACGCACACACACACACCGGCAAACTGTTACAAAGTGACAACTCGTTACAATCAGTGATTGGTTAATCAGGAGACTTGATAATTTACTAAAATAGTCCTACAGCAAATTTGTCCACTATGAAGTTGGGTTTCAGTGAATGGATTTTTAATTGAGTTGAACTAGCACCCCCTTTAAACATTTTGGAATTTGGGGTGGATGTGGCCATTTTACAGAAGGAGCCAGAAGGCTTCTTGGAGGAAAACACCTCAACTCTCATCCCATTTAGAAATGAAAAGCGAAAGAAACCTGTGGGGTTGAAATGGGAAGTCTCAGCCAACATCTTCTGATGAGTAAGGACCCCAGGAAAGGCACTCACTCTGAGGATGAGAGCAGAAAGGACTGGACTAGTGTCCTGAACAGAGCCCAGAGAGGAGAAGATGACAGTCAGGGTTGACTCTGGGGACTTCAGAGGGAGCCGTGGACTTTCTGAGAAGTATGGGGAATCTCATGCTTCATTTATTTGCAAAAATTAGGGGATGTATCTGCGCCCCAGCTGGTGACACGAACCAAACTCTTCCCATGAAGAATGGAGTCTGCATACAGGGACGTCCTGCTGGGATGTGCTGTATGTGACAGATGGACAGAGAACAGATTCTCAGTGGATGTCTATTGTTTTGCTTTGGAACTGGAAATAGAACTGAGTCCCTACACTTAGTTTTTATTGAGGAGAGAAGATGAGACAGGAGAAATAAAGAATGTGATGAGATCCTTGGACTTCGGGGGGAAAATGACTTGGTAGCAGAATAATATTTGTCAAACTTTAGTCCTTTGCAAACAATCTTCACAATTGTTATCATATCTATATGTACTACACCACCTACCCTATGATTTACTTAATATATATTTTAATTGGCTCACATTTTTTTTCCATTTACAATCTTTTTATAAATGAAATTCTATATTATGGGTTTTATGTGGTGGTTATTATTTTTCTAATACATTAAATGTAAAATGTCCATTTATGTAATGCCCCAAATCATTTCAAATACCATCTCTGGCGTGTGTTCCAAACTGTGCGAAACATTGGGACAGCACAGAGAAAACATACTGGGAATCAGATAGTCACATGTCAAATACCCATTCTGCTGACTGAATCCCTGTATGATGTGATAAACTTGACCTGTCTGAGGCCCAGTTTCCTCACCTGTAAGATGGAGTATAATGCACACATTGCCATTTCTGCCTGGCCTGCTCTCTGGGAATCACTGCATGGTTCTCCTTTCCTGCCGCCCCCAACCCACATGGGGTTTACAGCAGTCATGTTTCTTGCTGCAATACCTTTTCCCTCGAGCTGCAGCCGATTGTCCCTTTTCCTGGGTATTTAGAATTGGTACAGAGAGAAAGGTCTGTTGAGTGACTGCATCCATGACATGTAAAATCAGGACACCCATGTTGCTACCCTGTTGTTTTACTGAGAGAGGCAGGCACAGGTGCACACTGAGATGCTCAAAGAGGAGCAGAGATGGGGCAACAGCAAGAAAGTCCATCCCAGTTTGCAGGCTGTGGTTTGAGAATCTTCAGCAAGTTTCCTAATAATTCTTGCTCTTGGGCTGCCTGAAGCACTCTTTTACCTTAACAGTAACCCCCTCACGTTTTCTGGGGTTTAAATTACTTTGACTTAATTTCTACTACTGGCTTGCAGAGGAAATAAAGCTAATGTGCGGGGTTAATAACTTCTCATCCAGATTCTTCTTAGAAGCTTCAGCAAGGGGACTTCCCTGGTGGCATAGTGGTTAAGTATCCACCTGCCAGTGCAGGGGACACGGGTTCAAGCCCTGGTCTGGGAAGATCCCACATTGCTGCGGAGCAACTAAGCCCGTTCGCCACAACTACTGAGCCTGTGCTCTAGAGCCCGCGAGGCACAACTACTGAGCCCACGTACTACAACTACTGAAGCCTGGGCAACTAGAGCCCGTGCTCCGCAACAAGAGAAGCCACCGCAATGAGAAGCCCGCGCACCACAGCGAAGAGTAGCCCCCGCTCGATGCAACTAGAGAAAGCCCGCGTGCAGCAACAAAGACCCAACACAACCAAAAATAAATAAATAAATTTATTTAAAAAAAAAGAAGATTCAGCCAGAAGGAATACTCAAAGGGGCTCTCAGAAGGGACGGTTATTATCATCTCTGTGACATTCCACCACATATCTTCATCTTCCTCCATCCTTCCTGACTCCTGAGGACCAAAGAGGAAAGTGCTCTCAGGGGTGAGAGAAGATAGTAACAGGAGAGGAGGCTGTGAGTAAGAAACCCAGGACCTTTGTGAAGACACAGGTAGGATGTGCGACAAAGCCCATTATGAGAAGCTGCTAATGAGCCTCAGGTATTATTAGGCAGGAGGTGCAAACCTTCGAACCTGTGTTCTGTCCCCATCACGCCTTCTAGAGGAAGCACAAGGAAGGGTGAGAAGAACACAAAACCAAGGACAAATTTTGACTCCAACGCCTATCAGCTCTGCCACCCTGGCATCGGGGCTGAGTTTGCTCTTTGAACAAACTGGGAAATTCCCACCCAAGTCCAGGATGATGAGAATATACGTAAAAGAAACGATGTATTTCCAAGCAGCAAATACAAATTAAGTACCCAGGAAAGGTTGGCTTTCTTCCTCCCTCCCTCCCTCCTCCCCTTCCTGCCTCTTATTAGGTGTTGTAGAAAATGCCCAGGCTTGGGGTGGTCACTTAGAAGAGACGGAGGGGTCTGGGAGGCACCCACTGCTCTCTCTGCATCCATAAGCCACTTTCTCAACAGGGTGCTTAAAATGACCAGTCTCTCTCCTCCCTGGGGCCTGACTCCTCCCCTCTGGTCCCACTACTGTTCCCCTGGTCTCTGCGTGGATAGCTCCTTCTTATCCTTCCTACTGTAGCTCAGACTTAGCTTCCTCTGTGAGGCTCTGCATTCTTTTTTTTTTTTTTGCGGTACGCGGGCCTCTCACTGTTGTGGCCTCTCCCGTTGCGGAGCACAGGCTCCGGACGCGCAGGCTCAGCGGACACGGCTCACGGGCCCAGCCGCTCCGCGGCATGTGGGATCTTCCCGGACCGGGGCACGAACCTGTGTCCCCTGCATCGGCAGGTGGACTCTCAACCACTGCGCCACCAGGGGAGCCCGAGGCTCCGCCTTCTTGCTCGTAGACCATATCATGATTTGTAATTACACATTGATTTGTTTGCTCATCTGTTTAGTTAATGCCTCTCCCTCCTTCTGAACATCTGTTTGGACATTTCTCTGACTGCTCACCCCTCCCTGGCCCCAGTGAAGTGTCTTCTGCCCTGTTTTCCCTGTTGCCTGGCTTGCTTCTTCTCACTCCATGACAGCTGGCTGGGCAGAGATCCCAGTGTGCCTTGCAGCCGTGTCTGTCCCAGTGAGGACAGAGGTAGAAGGGGGAGCAGAGGGGATAGTGAAACTCACAGCTCACATCTGGACCAGTGTGGAACCCAAGTGCTTTTATTCCAAGTCTATGCCTTCACACTGAGTGGCTGCCTCCTCGAGTTCCCACAGCATATTTCTTGCAAGAACTCTGCAAACCATTGTAGAAGGGACAAACCTGAGCTACATCCAGCTGTTGATTCTTTAGTATGAAATGGCTTTGAATCCTTCTTGAAGTACACTTTTCACGCAGACGTATTTAGCAGGGCTGGAAGGGAGAGACCAGGCGGAGGGGAGGTGGAGAGAGAACCCAGGAAAGGGGTACAAGGAAGGTGCCAGTGAACGGGGACTCTCCAAAGCGGGCTGGGGTTGAGACCACCTACCCACCTCCACCCTCCTTTATCTGATTTCCTAAGAAACATGTACTGACCGTTTACAATGCACTAAACCCTGCGCAATGGGTCCAGACCTGTGCCAGGATCTAAGGGGAAAATTTAAATTCAGAGCATCTCAGACCCAGGCAATTAATAAAAATCAGTGTTATGAATTAATGAATTCACTAGTTTTCTACAACAGTGCAAGAACTTTCATAAACAAGAAAGATCAACCTGACTAAGTGCCCATTTCCTGCTACTGAGGGTCCTGAAGTTGATTTCTAGAGACAGTCCTGTTTCCTGCCCGCATGTGAACACAAGCAGTTCATAGCTCTGGTTTGAAGCTAAAAGGTTTTTTTTGTTTTTCCTTTATATGGTTTAAAAAAAAAACAAAAAACATCATTTTCTGCTAGTGCACAGACATCTGAAGAAAGGAAAAAGTCGGAAGATATTCTTATCTGGAGACAAAAGTGAGCGGTCCCATACCCCACCCCCATCATTTCCCCATGTATCCTTTTTCTCGCTTTACTTCACCTGCAAATGGAGGGGGGATAAAAAGCTCTTTTTTTTTTTTTTTTTGGAAAACCACCTTGCCTCTAAAAATGTCATCTCGCTCATTTCCTTTTTCTCCCAACTCCCTTTTAGTTCAACACCTAGGCATTGGGAGAAAAGAAGGAGATCTTTGGGAGGATTTTGGAGAAGCAGTGGGGCAGTGGGTGAGTGATAAACTGCACTGGACCTGAAGCCGGAGCTGCTCCAGCCAGACTCTGCCCTTCCGGCCGGGCAACTTACTCAATTTTCGGATCCTCATTTCTCTCATCTATAGAATGAGGAAATGAATCCTCAACTTCAGAATCTTGCAAAGCTCCCTTATCCAACCTCTCCGTGTTACCTTGTTCACAATTGTGAACCCAGAACCACTTACAGGACTTCAAGAAAAATGTGTTTAATGAAAAGCAAGGGTGTCTATGAACATGTAATAGGAAGGTCTGATGCCAAAAGGTGAAATTCAAAGGGCTCAGGAAGCAGCGAAGCCCAGATGCTGACTGAGAGTGTGAGTCTGAACAAAGCTGGCCAGAGTTAGCCTGGCATAACTAGTAACAGTATCGCTGCTGGTATTGTCGCTATTATTGCCGCGACTATTTTATCAGTATTTTCCAAGTGCTTTAGTTTTTCAAAATGTCGTCACAGATCTTGTGCATTTCACCCTCACAAGCACTTCACAGCATTGGTCACAAGGTTACGATGATTTGTACTTATAAGGGGTCAGAGCCCAGCAGGCTGAGATGCCCACTCAAGCTCACACTGACAGAAAGCGAACAGACACCGGCTCTGGGCTCCAGGATCTCCAGACTCCTGGGCTGAGGCTCTCACCACCATCCTATCCCACCCACCCTTAGTCCAGGCCTCCCAGGAGGGGAGACTAGGGCAGCTGGGACTCCTAACGAGTGATTCTCCACTAAGACCCTCAATGACCATAAGAATAAATCGCTCAGTTCCAGGACTATACCAAGCCAGCAGTCAGCTCCCTCAGGAACAGTGAGCTCAAAACTGTGGAACACAGCTGACCACTTACCAGCATCAAGGACCCTTGTCCAGTATGCTGCCCTTGAGGAAGGACTTGGACTTATTTCCCAGCAAAGAACAAAAACTGTGTAGAATTTACAATATTCAACACTATTGTGTTCAGACTAGCAAAAGGAGGGCCGTCATTTTCTCTTTCTATCTCTGTTTCTCCCTCCCATCCTCTTCTCTCTCTCTCTCTCCTTTCCCCACCTACCCCCTCACACACACACATACACACACACACACACACACACACAGTCTTTGAGACAAATTCTGCTCACGGTCAGCTGAGAGGGCTGTGAAATGCAAGTGACATAATATTTTCCAACATTAGTTCCCAAAATTACTGCTTGGATCAAGAGAGCTGAAATGGGGTGAGCTTTAGTTGTGGAAAGGGCTGCCTCCAGGCAGGGAAGTAACAGCTACTGGTGGTTGACTGCCTTCTACGTGCTAGGGCTGTCATCACCAGCTTCTTGTTCAATCCTAGGAGTCCTAGGAGATAAACATTACCAGCCCCATTTTACAGCTGAGGAAACTGAGGCTCAGGGAAGCTAAGGGAATCAGTCGAGGCTACAGAGCTAGTAAGGGCAGAGCAGGATTCAAACATGGGCCAGTCTGCTCCCCAAGCCCGTGGTCTTTCCAGCACAGTGTGCAGTGAGTACAGAAGAATCTTTTTCAGAAGTGAAGAGGTTAGATAAAGCACTCATCACCCACCTCCCTAGGCCCCAAAGCAAGAACTTGACTCATCTTGTTTATTCCACGTGCATGTATGGGGCAT
This sequence comes from Phocoena sinus, assembly GCF_008692025.1. NCBI lineage: Eukaryota > Metazoa > Chordata > Mammalia > Artiodactyla > Phocoenidae > Phocoena > Phocoena sinus. Next base: position 72,587,967 of record NC_045779.1, on the reverse strand, counting down.
CCACTCTGTGCTCAGGCTACAAACTTAAGAAGGACGTGTTCTCCAGGAGCATGAAGGAAGAAACAGATCTATATAGGGACATAGTGAGGAAAGGGGAATGTCCAAAGGGATGGGGGTGAGAAGGGGTATGTGAGGCACAGAGGAAAGGCCCACCTATGGAAGGGGTGACACAATGTGTATTAAAAGATGGGTGGAAATGTGTCCGATAGTCAAGGAACGTTCTGGAGGGAACACAACCCAGGCTACGTCTGGATGGCATGGAAGAGAATGGCAAGTTCTGGAGGCTTGGTATTGAGAGTGATGCAACGTAAAGCTGTTAAGGTAGTTAAACTATAGCTCACACCACAATGAAATTTCCATCCCAGGAGGTCACTGCGAGCAGGTTCTTCTCAAATTAACACCAGAGTCAACTGTTTCGCTAACAACCATGCAGATTTGGGAGGGGCCTGATCCCAGAGGTTCTGATTCCATAGGCCCCAGCTGGAGCCTGAGAATCTGAATTTCTAAGTAGATGCTTGTGTTGCTAGTTCTCTTCTGCCTGACCTTCCAGCAGAGCCGGCCTGAGCCGTCTCCCTTGCCAGTGATTGGTGAAGGGATGAGCATAGGACCCAGTTCTGGTCATTGAGAAAAAAGGGGATCTTCACTCCTCAATGAGGAGAGCCACAGGACCAACCTTCGTCCTCTACAAAGTATCTCGTCCAAATGCAGCACTTGAAACTTCGGTAGCCATCCGGGTCCTGATGCAAGGATGGAGTGAGAACCAGGGACAGTGGTGGAGAAGTGGTGAACACCTGGGTCTTTGATGGCATCATCAAGTCCCTAAATCAGCCAGTGGGAGCCCACTTCAACGGGAGGGGATTCTGTGGCTCGGATTAGCCAGGGATGGGGGCGGGGAATGTATGTCAGTGGTGATGGAAGCAGAGTTAAGAAGGAACATGGTGCCCTGGGAAAAAGAGGAGGCAGCCTCTCTTGCCCTGAGCAGAGGAGTAGGGGAAAGCAGGGTAATTAGAGAGGACGCTGGCAGACCATGGAGTCCCCTGAAAGCCAGCTTGAGAAGAAAGTTCTGACAAGCAAAGAGGAGGTGTCATCGATGTTCGGGATTGAGCAAAGGTCATGGTAAAATGGGTGTTAACACTGATTGCTCGGGACTGCCCTGGTGGCGCGGTGGTTGGGAATCCGCCTGCCAATGCGGGGGACACGGGTTCGAGCCCTGGTCCGGGAAGATCCCACATGCCGCGGAGCAACTAAGCCCATGCGCCACAGCTACTAAGCCTGCGCTCTAGAGCCCCTGAGCCACAACTACTGAGCCTGCGCACCACAACTACTGAAGCCCGCGTGCCTAGAGCCTGTGCTCCACAACGAGAAGCCACTGTGATGAGAAACACATGCACCGCAACAAAGAGCGGGAGGCCACAACTAGAGAAAGCCTGTATGCAGCAACGAAGACCCAATGAAACTAAAAATAAATAAATAAATTTATTAAAAAAAAGAAAAGACTGATTGCTCACTGAAATTGATTTCCCCTGTGGGGAAAGGGTAGAGAAATAACTGATATAATCATTATTATAGTAACACTTGGTGAGCACCTCTGGGTGTCAGGCAATACATTGATAAATTCCACCTCACGACCATCCAGCTGGGAAAGGGCACTGCGCCACTCTAGTGGGGGAGCCAGACGTGAAGAATGGTTTATACCATGGAGAGTGGCTGGGTCACATGGACTCAGAAGACCCCATGGGAGTACCACCATGGGAGGGGTCAGTTCCAGTGCAGCAGGAAGAAGTGTCAGAAAAGGAAATTTTTCATAAATAAATGTAACTTGCACTGAGTCTTGAAAGAAAGGTAGGTATCAGCCACTTAAAATAAGGTAAAAAATCGTGACAGCACTTCTAGCAGAGTACTGCCTAAGCAAAGGCATGGAGGTGTGAGATGGCTTGATGTCTGGAACCACCAGAAGCTCTGGCTAGGATAAGGGTGAGGGTAGGAGATGGACGGGGAGGCCAAGTACGCCCTACTGTAGAGTATGAGTTTCTCCTCTGAACTCAGAGAGCCGTTAGATAGTGTTAAGTTTGAAAGTGACAAGACCAGACGTGAGTCTCAGAAAGATTGTGCTGGCAGCGGCATGGAAGGTGGAATGAGGGTGTGAAAGTGGAGAATGAGAGACTCTTGAAGTTAGAGAAACCTTTACACGGGATGTTGGGTCTCTGTGGCCTCTGGGCATTGTGTCATCTGATTGCTTGTCTATAGATGTCCTGCGGTGGGTTGTAAGCCCTTGAAGAGCAGGGAATAGGTCCATTTATTCACTATGGTATTCCTCACAGCTATTAGACACTCAATAAACATTTTGTGGGTTAATAAGGAGACCAGTTCTCCAGAGAGCATCTCATTGAGCTCTTGCTCCACGTTAGTCCCTGTGCCTGGTGCCAGGGCACAGAGATGGTGCTGGGCAGGGATTCTCATACTTTTTCTTCCATCACTTCCTTTGGCAGTCTACAGAAACCAATGACAGCTTCTCAGAACAATATATTTTTTAAGTTTAATTTTTTTACTAGTTATCTATTTTATACCTATTAGTGTATATATGTCAACCCCAATCTCCCAATTCATCCCACCACCACCACCCCCCGCCCTGCATTCCCCGCTTTGTGTCCATACATCTTCAGTACAATTTTTTTTTTTTTTTTTGTGGTACGCAGGCCTCTCACTGCCGCGGCCTCTCCCATTGCGGAGCACAGGCTCCGGACGCACAGGCTCAGCGGCCGTGGCTCACGGGCCCAGCCGCTCCACGGCATGTGGGATCTTCCCACACCGGGGCACGAACCCGAGACCCCTGCATCGGCAGGCGGACTCTCAACCGCTGCGCCACCAGGGAAGCCTCAGAACAATATTTTTTAAAGAATAAAATTTAAGATTACAAAGGAAACCAATTACATCAAAATGCAGTTATCAAAATATTAAAAATGAAAGTGGTAGTATAATAATTTATGCACATCATAATTAACACGTTAAATAATGAGATTGATCAGCTGTCTCATAACAACTTTGATTTCAAGGTAGTGAGTGTAAATGATATTTTGAGATATCCGTAATGTAAAAGGAAAATATATACCATTTCTGCTGGTAGTAAGTCCCAGGTATTGCAAATAATACTGTAGTTTGGTATTACATTGCTACTATGTTGCTACATAGTAGCAGTGAACGACTTTTCAGGCAGACCACTGGTTCTCAGAGTGTGGTCCCAGCAACACAGGCATCATGTAGGAGCCATCTGATATGCAAATTATCTCCTCAGCGCTACTGAATCAGAGACTCTGGGATTGGGGCTACAGTGACTGGCTCATCCCAATTTGCTGAGGAGGCCCCTAATTTTAGCACTGAGAATCCCCCATCCTAGGAACCCCTTACTCCCAGACAAACCAGGATGGCTGTTTGCCCTAGTGGAGGGCCATCAATCTGTGTTTAAGGAAGCCCTCCAGGTCATTCTGCACATTTGAGAACCATTGACATGGAAGTTAGTGAAATAAAGATGTATTTCGCCTATTCAACTTAATGGAAGCCCTGAATTCCATGGACCCAGGAAAAGAAGCTCCAATTTAAACAATAGCTCTGCCCTCAAGGAATACACTTTTCAGAAGAGGAGGCAATCATTAGGCAGACAACTGTAGTTCAGTGTGAAAAGAGCCTGGAAATGTAAGCCCAGGCAGTGCTGGGAGCTTGAAGCAAGGGCATCTTTCCAACAGGATGCCTCTGTCTAGGGAGTAGGGAGATGGGCTGTAAGATGATGATGATGGAGGAAGAGGAGGAGGAAAAAATAAGTTAATATATATTTAGTGCTTAACTCTTCCAGGCTCTGTTCTTAGTGCTTTATACTGTTATTTAATTCTTAGGAGGCAGACGCCATTATTATCCCCATTTAACAGGTAAGCAAACTGAGGCACAGAGCAGTTCAGAAATTCGTCCAAGGTCACACAGACAGCAAGAGGAGGTGAAAGTATTCTAGCCCAAGCAATCTGGCTCCAGACCTCATGCTCTTAACTACCATGTGATTTTAATGGTTATTTGGGTACTTGATTATTTTAAATGTTGTCATAAAAACCACAAGGGATTCCTTTTCCTCCCCTTCTCTGAAAATAAATTCAAACTTTGTTGATATTTATAAACACAGCAAATGTGAAGGGTGTAAAGCTCATTAAGTCATGGCGTGGTTTCAGTTTTGGCATCCGGGGCTACTTGGGATCCATGGATGGAGACAGCTGTAGAGTCAGCTTCACAGAGCTTCTTTGTACCTCTGTCTGCTGATAGGGGTGGAGGCTGGGAGCAGGTGAGAGGGGAGGAAATCTAAAATAAGCATAGGGGTCTGATTTTAATTTTAAGACAGGATGGAGAAGTGGCAGGGCATGACCTAATTTGACCCTTGTGGAGAGGGAGGCAGGGATATTGAGAGGGGAATCATAGGTTGTGGTCTCAGGGTGGGTGCAAATCCTGTCCTGATGAGTGGCAAATCGTGTAACCTTGACCAGTGTGTTCAACCTTCCACTCGGGTCCTCAACGTTCTCATCTGCTCACTGGGGATGATGGTATTCACATCATCTTTATTCTCATGGTAACAGAAGTCCTTGGACCATGGTAGGTCATCAATAAATATATATGCTCCTTCCCTTTCTTGCCAGTTAACATGGAAGGAAGTGGTGTCCTCACTCCAGGGCAGACGCTTTGCCAGGGCTGGGGACCCAGAGATGCCAGAGAAGTATTTAAAAAGTCAAAGTCTCTCACCCCAGAAACCCCTCCCCGACCATGCCCAGCTAGAAATGCTGTGTGCCTAGGGGCTCCACTGTAACATATACTCACCCATATATAAACACCCAAACACTGTTAGGACCCACTGCTTGACAGAAATCCTCCTATTATTCCCCATAAAATGTCACCCACCTGTCGGGAAAGAGACCTTCTTTCTCTCCTCCAATCCCTACCTGCCTTTGAAGGAGCCAGGAACCAGGCAACAGAATCTACAGACTCTCCCTCTTTGGGTGAGTTGATTTTTTTTTTCTTTGTTAAATTGGAGGCAATTGGATATTTCCAGACAGCAGAAAGAATAGATTGAGGGTGAAGGCAAAATTGTTAAGGAGGAAGAGGGATGGTAGGTAAAGAGAATAGGAGGAATGACCCTCAAGATGAATAATGATAAATAACTGTTATATTAGCAGGCAATTTCTGGGCCAAGCCCTGTGCTAGGCACCTGAAACTCACATACTTCAGCTCCTATCCATGATAAATAACCCTCGGTGGCTTCATATAACATTCAGGATACAGTGGCCTAATGACCTAAACCATGGCCTCAGCCTCTGCAGTGGCAGTCCCATCTCGGGCCACTTGGACCCTCTCACTCTACACTCCAGGCCCGAGTAACTCTGTGCAATTCCTAGGCAGTGTCACACCATCTCCAGACAGCTTTAGAGTAGCCCCTGCTCTCTGCCTACACTGACTTTCACCCTCACACCCTCTGTCTGGCCCTACACCCACACACGTGGTCTTTACCAGGCCAATACCTTCCTGATTTTCAGTTCTCACCTTGAATATCACTTCCTCTGGCAAGCTTTCAATATCGCCCCAGAATAGGTCGTGACGCCCGTCCTTTATTTTCCCAAAGCACCCTGTGCTTACCCCATCACTAGATGTGTCTCATGTATTGAGCTGATCTCTATACTCATCTGACCCCACCAGCAGACAGTGAGCTCTTTGAGGTCTGGGTGTTGCCTGGGGCTTGTCTTAGTGTGGTTCCGCCAAAGCAGCCTGAAACCAAGTCTCAGCTGCAGGCAGTTTGTATAGGAGATGAGTCTGGAAAGAAGGAGTGAGGCCGGCATCAGGGAGAATGAGACAAAGATGGGGGAAAAGCCAGTATTGGCTTTCAAAGTTGTTGCTGTGGCAGTTGGGAGCTTGATTGGATGGGTTCAGAACTCCTTCCAGAACCATCCCTCTGAAGGACGGGGGGGGGGGGGGGGGGTTTTTACCCACCAGTTTCTTTCCTGATAGCATCATCCTTAGCCTAAAATGTTTCAGCGCTGCCCCATAGATTCCAAGAAGCTTTCAGCCCTTGGGCTGAGCACGGGCGGCTTTCCTAGATGCAATCACAGCCTCCCAGTCAGCCCTCACTGTGGAATCTTCTCTCGTCTCCTTTGGTGGGTCCTGCTTTGTTTCCTCTGGCCTCCGCCCGCCTTACCCTTCCCCCCCAGAGATCCCTTCCTCCACCTTCTTCATCCAACTCCTGCCCAAGACCCACTCAAGCTCTACCTTCTCTAAGAATCATCCCCAGATCTCTTGGCCCAATATTGTTCTCAAGCTTGGCTGCAAACCAAAATCTCCTGGGGAGCTTTAAAAAACAAAAAAAACAATACTGAGCCTTGGGTCGCACCACCAGGGATACTGAATTGATCTAGGATGGGACCTGGACAACATATTTTTTAAAATCTCCCCAGGTGATTTTACTACGCAGCCTGGGCTGAGAACAATTTGCATGCCTCTGTTGTTTTGTTTTTTTTGTTTTTTTGCGGTATGCGGGCCTCTCACTGTTGTGGCCTCTCCCGTTGCGGAGCACAGGCTCCGGACGCACAGGCTCAGTGGCCATGGCTCACGGGCCCAGCCGCTCCGCAGCATGTGGGATCTTCCCGGACCGAGGCACAAACCCGAGTCCCCTGCATCGGCAGGTGGACTCTCAACCACTGCGCCACCAAGGAAGCCCCATGCCCCTGTTTTAATTGCACTTCCTCTGGGTTTCCATAGGCCCTGTGTTCCCTCTCCTTATTACTCTTTATCTTCTGTTTATTTCTGTCTCCCCCATCATCCGAGGGCTCATCAGGGGCTGCACTCACCTCTTCCCTCATGTACCCTGTGCTCAGCTCACAACACATGTGTTGAGGCTGCCATTCCCGCAAGCTGCGCTGCTTCTCTCCTCACCCCACCCCGCCCATGCTCTCCAGAGCCTCATTTTCCAGCCCCCTGGAAATGCAGCCCGTGCGTGCTTCACTGCTGCCAAGATGACCGGCTCTTGGCTGCACCCTTCTCCGGCATTTCTCCTTCCATCTCTGCTCTCACAGCCTCTGACACTTGGGCTCTCCGGCACCCAACAGTTAGCAGTGGTGACAGCTGCTGCTTTGCCTAAAAGCCCTTCAGTGAAGTGCTAGGAAATCCCTGGAAATTGCTCCCTGGAACCCTCCCCACTCCCAGGCTCACTGCCCTGAAGAGGAAAGGCATCTGGGGAGGAGCCACTGCCTCCCCTCCTCTGGGCAGGGACCCTGCAGACCTCAGAGGCCAAGGGGTCCAGGTCTCTTCCTCCAAAGCACATTCAAATCTCTGAGTCCATCTCGCTCTGCCATTCCAAGTCATTGTCACTTCTGTTTCCACATTTGTTTTAATCTTCAGGGGCAAAAGGACTGTCATCCTCACTCTGCAGATAAATGAAGATCAGCCAGAGGCTCTCCCATCTCAGCCTGGCCTCCTCCTAGCTGTGCGGCCTTAGGTTACTCAACCTTGCACATTAGAATAAGCACAAACAAGGAGTTTCCATCACTGTCACCATGAGCTAAACGTGGGACACAGGGTGGAGGTGATGTAGCATCGTGCTACAGACATGAAAGACAGTCCCCAGAGTCTGTGGTCTAGTAGGAGAGGCAGGTCAGCAAATAGGCAATTACAAAGGAGTGCAGTAAGTGTTAAGACAGTGGGTCCCCTAGGTCACTAACTCTACGTGCAACAGGGGCAAAAGGCAGGAAATTGTGGTCAGAGGGGTTTCCAGAGAGGGCGACAGTCAAGCTGAACCTTGTATTGGTTGGCCAAAAAGTTCGTTCGGGTTTTTCTGTACAATGATGGGCAAAAACCCGAACGAACTTCTTGGCCAGCCCGATAGAATTGGCCACGGGGAAGGGGAGGGCCTGGGGAGGAGGGGACAACGCTGCTCCAGGCCAAGCGAACAGCATGTGCAAAGGCCTAGCGCGTCTTAGTCTACCTCGTGTCCCCAAGGCCTGGCACGGTGGGCAAAAGCGGTGGGGAGAGCACCCAGGCGCTGGTCTGGTCTGCAGGGAACACCTCACCTCTCTCTGATCTGCCGCTAAGGCAGCCCTGCCTCTGACGCCACTGATGATGGAGCAGCTGAGTCAAAAGGCGGCACACGGCCATTGTTCCTCACCCTGGTGAGACACTGGCTTTAGAGAGCCAGGTGACAGTTCCCATCCAGGCTGTCACCAACGAGCCCTGTCATCTTGCATGTGTTTCTCATCCTTCTGAAGGTTCCTTATTCTCTTCTGCCAAAAGGGAGCGGTAAACCTTGGCCTCCTGGAGCGATGGGAGACAAACTGGGTGCCGGACCACCTGAGGACCCCTCAAATGCCAGCTCGTCTCTGTCACCCAGCCCCGGAGATGGAACGGGTCTCCAGCACGGCTAAGGGAGGACTGACTCCACACCCGCCCAGGGCCTCCCCGACACTCTGCTTTTGCTTCCCTGGAGCTGGTGTTGTCCACACGACCGCAGGAAGCAGCCTGAGTCACAGCCCAGCCAGGAGCCCTACCCTTTCCCAGGGACACCAGTGACTTCTAGGTTCCCTCTTCCCACCTAGCCTTGCCCTCAGCTCTGACGGAAGTGACGCTGGCTGATCAAGAGCTCTGTAGATCGATTTCCCCAAAAGTGGTAATTGCAGCCTCCCTCCTGGAGACCAGGCCAGGGACCTGCATGGCCACAGCTGGAGACAGCTGCGCAGCTGCACCCACACCGCTGCAGGGGACGCCCCTGTGCGCGCACTCTCAGCCCGACCCCTCCCTTCTCCGTTTGCTCCAGGCGGCAGTGGACAGTCTCTGGCCAGAGGTCAGCCACTCAGCACCCTAGACTCACTCTCTGTGGGACTTCCCTGGCGGCCCACGGGTTGAGACTTCGCCCTCTAATGCAGGGGATGCGGGTTAACTCCCTGGCCGGGCAGCTAGGATCCCACGTGCCTCTGGGCCAAAAAACCAAAACATAAAACAGAAGCAATACTGTAACAAATTCAATAAAGACTTTTAAAATGGTCCACATCAACAACAATCTTTAAAAAAAAAAAAAAAATCACTCTCTGCTCTGATGCCCTACGTCAAAACAAGGTTCTGTTCCGAGCCTGGCAGAGGGGCTGGCTTTTCCCTGGGCACTCTGCGGTCCTGCCTCCAATCACAAATTTGAATTTAGAATTTGTTCCTGCTTCAGGACCCAGCCCCTCACTTCCACGTTCTGTCCCTCTGGGCAATTTACTTGACCTTTCTGAGCTTCTGCGTTCTCGACTACTACGTGGGGAAGTACTCTGACTTTCCAGACAACTCTTAAGTGCAGTTATTAAACTGTCCTATCCACTAATACCAAAACCTCAGAGCCTTACCCTGTTTAAACATCTCTTCCCCCATGTCTGCCTGCCCTAGGCTGAGACCCCCATTCGGGGGAAGGGCGGTGCTCGTCAGTATCATTCCTCTTTCCTCCTCCCTCTAGGCTGCCTCTGAATCCTCCAGGGCTGGGTGGGAAGAGAGGGACCCCTGTGAGGACAGAAGGAGCAGAAACTGTCCCATTCTCTAGAGCTGCCATCCAGCACTGGGGGCCCTGAGGATATGGCAGGTGTCTAAATACTCACCCTTTTCCTCATGGAGCTCTTTTGGGAGAAATATGTCCACTGGGGACCTCTGGCTGCAGTCCCCTAACTTGACTGATGTCACCTCTGGCTTGTGGCTTACGATGTCCCCTTGGGCCCCACATCCAGCTGACCATCCCAGGACACACCTGGGCCCACGGCCAGACACTCGTGGCTGGCTTCCTGCCCTGCGTCATCCACGTGGCTCTCATTCCACTCCCCTGGGCCACTCCTACACCCTGAAATGCCCAAGGCCGAGCTCTTTAAATGGTACTAGGGAAGCCCGCGGCCCCCTCACCTGCCCTGCCGACCCCGTCAGAAGGGCACAGGAAGCCCCAGCACTGCAGAGAATCCCACCTCCGTCCCTTCCATCAACCTCCCTGCAATTCTTTTCTACCCTCCCCGGGAGTGAAGGGCCAGGGCCTTTAGACTGATTTAGGGGCTGCACCTTGGCAGTTCTTCATAGATTCTCTCTCTTCATTGTTCAGAATCTGTAGCCACTTAATATCATTTGTTCTCAACTTTGGAGGCTCAGCCAAAGTTTAGGTAACAAGAAAAATGCCATTTAAGTTCCTACGGGGTGAGCCATTACTTTTACTGTTCCTGAGCACAACGAATCCCCCCACTTAGACTTGCAGGACCCTGAGCACCTATCCCTTCTGTGACCCTTGCCCCAGGGCAGCCTGCTTTGTGCTGTGTGTTTGTCCCCCTCCAGACCATGAGCTGCTGGAGGGCAGGCCCGTGCCTCCTTCCCCTGTGTTCTCAACACCCAGGGCCTCGCAGGCAACCAGGACACCTCTGTTCAATGAACAAAGGGTTGAATATCTTAAATAATACTGTTCATTGAACAATCAGGTGCCAGGTCTCACTTACATGGAAGAAACGGCCTACAGGTGCTGTAAAGTGTAAAAATAAATGGGTATGACTCTATGTCCAAAAGTGCCGTAACAATAATGGACACTATCATTACAACAAATAACACTGATTGACCTAGTCGATTTGCTCCAGTTCACACACCTATGTATTCAGTCTTCACAACGAGTAAGATGGGTATTACCATTTTCCCGTTTTACAGATGAGGAAACTGAGGTACACAGGGCTTAAGTGTGAGCTAAAGATTCTAGAAATTATACAACCAAGAGTTAAGAGTTTTAAGAAGAGTTCAGAGATGTAAGGGATGGTCTGTCTTGAAAATGTTCAGAAAGGTCTTCTTGGAAGAGGTGCCATGACATGTGAGCCTTAAAGAGTGTGATTCCCGTAGGTGGACGTGGGGAACGAAGGCCTGTCAGGTGGACCAACAAGAACCCAGGTGTCCTACTGTTGAAGGAAGGATAGCAGATGGCGTGTGCTCCAGAACCAGCCAGGGACTCTGTATTGACCAGATGTGAGGGGTACGCGATCTAAAGGCGATTCAGAGCTTGGAGTCTGTCGAGGCAACAGGGAGTCACTGAGGATGCCGAGTGCCCGGAGCTGTTTTCCAGAAGGTTAATCTGACAGTGCATGTTTCCTGGACTGACAGACAGAGACTGGAGAAGCCAAACTACTCAGGAGATTCCCTAATTATTCAGCACCAATTCATGGAACAGCCAGAGCTAGAAGAAAACTCAGAAGTCACTGTTACAGGACTTCCCTGGTGGTCCAGTGGCTAAGGCTCCACGTCCCCAATGCCAGGGGCCCGGGTCCGACCCCTGGTCAGAGGACTGGACCCCACATGCCGCAACTAAGGGTTCACGTGCCACAACTAAAAATGTTGCATGCCGCAACTAAGACCCAGCACAGCCAAATAAATGAATAAATTAATTTTTTTAAAAAAAGAAGAAAAGAAAAGAAAGCATTGTTATAACTGCACCTTGCACACCAGACCGAGTTCTCTGAGGGAGCAGGCAGGGTGATGCCTGACTGCTTTTCCCAGAGCAGAACACAGCACCTGGTCAGGAGGTGGGCAGTAGGTTTGTTCAACAAGTGAATGAATAGGAGAATGAACGAACCAATGAGTGACACCTTCTATCCCAGAGCAGGAACTTGGACTTAGGGCTGATTGAGGGATGAAGACAGGAGCAGTAGACATTGTCAGGGAAGGCTGGACGGAACTGCAGGGTGCTTGGCTGTATCCAGAAGCTCTCTCAACTGGGAGCTTTACTTCTCTCTGGGCCTCAGTGCCCCCTTCTATCCAGCAGTGGGTGGGAGAGGAGGATTGGCCCAGGTGACCTCCAAGGTCCTTCCTGCCTCCACTCTTCTGGGAATTGAGGAGAACCCAGCTCCCCTGCTCTCCAGCCCTGTGCTTTCCTTTGATGCTAAATGGGGCCAGGAAGAGTGACGACTCCACTGGCAACCAGAGCCCTGCGAGTCGGCAGCGACTCCTGCACCTGCCCCCACAGGCAGCCCAACCCAGGTTATTCTGGGCTGGCTTCACGGCACCAGCCTCCCTGTCTTCTCCCAGACCAGGCTTTTATAAAAGTCCCTAACGAGCCCCGTGCTCTTATGCATTTTAGAAATCTCATCTAATAGGGGCTCATGGAGTATAAATTAACCCCGAGGAGCAGAGCTGCATTAATCCCTGTGGTGATTATGCATTAGCCGAAGAATTTCTTTGCCTATTTTAAGCAGCCGAACCCAGGCTGTCTGGGGTGCTTTTCTCCTCTGTCTCTGTTGCCAGCCATTCATTCATTTAGAGCATCTCCCTTTATAATACGTCCTCTTCACTCCCACCCCACACCCGGCCCAGCCGCGGAGGCCTAGGAGGTTATCGTGCAGCGGCAGGAGTGCATGAGCCTGTGTCTGACGCGTCCCACCTCTCAGGCTAGTCTGTCACCATCCTCGTGACCCTGATCAACGTACTTCACTTCCCTGAGTTATGGCTGCCTGACTTTAACCAGTGTTATTAGTGGCAACCTTCCAGGGTGTTTCTGAGTTTAAGAAATCATGTTTGTAGAGCACCGCAGGCACGGTAGGCCCTCACCCCCTGTCAGTCCGCTCCCCTCCCTGCTGTTATCACCTTGCCTGTGTTAATACGACCAGAGCTGCGGACGGCTGGTAAAGAAAATCACGTGGAGTGAGAAAGACCCTAAAAAGTTTCAGTTTCAGGTTCAAGCTCCAGGGCTGAAAACAGAAGCCATTCATATTCTGAAGGCATTAATGAGGTCTTCAAAATCAAGCGAAGAAAAAACTCTACTGTACGTTCATCAAAGGTGTGTTGTACCTAGCTGAGGACTTTCTGGAAAAGAAACCAAGGCGTGACTACCCACACTGCCCGCCACTTCAAGCTTGAGGTACGCTACTTTCCAAATCAAAAATTATAATTATAGGCTTGTCTTGCAAGCCTGCAAGGCCTTTCTGCTGAGAAGTTCAGAAACGTTGCTATTCCGGGGACAGCATCTTACGAGGAACAAGCTCACCTGGGCCCCCGGCCCCCGGAGGAGTGGGCCCCATTTCCCATGGCGAATGCGGAGCCCCAGAGGCACAAAAGCAGCGGTTCGTGGCCTGACTCCTCCCTCCCTCAGCACCTGACATGACTACAGCTCACACACACAGTGCTTTGCTGCTCACAAAAGCCTTTTGGAGATTTTTATCTCCTGTGGAAATTGCAACAATTCTGAAGGGCTGGCTGAGCAAGGAGACAAACATCACGCCTGCTGAACAACTGAAGACAGAATTAGGAGAGACTTCCCCGAAATCACAAAGGCAGAGGCTGCTCTCTGCACCACCTTGGACAGCAGCGTTCAAATGCGGTCTTGGATCGTCCTCCACCTATTTTATCACCCCCATTATACTGGCATCCCCTTGAAGATGTCTGTTTTTGGCGCTATGTTTAACAGAGAAGACTCGAGTATAAATCCATGCTTAATACATCATTATTGCCTATTAAAAATAGATTACTCAGTAAGTGTATCACATTCGATACTTACTTCTCCAGACCAGCCTGTGAATTAAGCACTATTATTATCCCATTTTACAGGTGAGGAAACTGAGCCTCAGAAAGGGTGATTGACTCTAATCCAGGTCTCAGGTAGTAAGGGGCAAATCTGAGACTCAGCACTGGATGTGACTCCCCGCTCCTTCCATTCAGTGTGTTTGCTTATTTATGCATTTGCTCAACAAACACTTGGGCACCAAGCCCAAAGAACACGGGGGTGGACAGACGTGTGGGTTCTGGGATTACCGCACCCGCTCGTGCGGCTGTCACTCAACTGATCCAAACACCCCAGTGTAGATTCATCCACACAAAGCAAAACAGATGCCCCTTGTTTCATGCGGCAAGTGCCTTGATGCCCCAAACACCTGTATCTGCTTGGTTTCTGGTCTTTGTGAATATTCCTTACCTTTGTCCTGGATTCCTGGTTCATAAAAAGGGTGTCCCAGCATCTTTGCAGGCAGCTTCTCCGACGACCAGCAGCCTGCCCACAGCTAAGGAGGCTTTGACTGGACGAAGAGGAACGCAGCAAGCTGGAAGTCATGTGGTCTGGGTCCTGTGTTCCTCGTGGTTCCACCTAGCATGGGTCGTTGAGCTGGTCATTTGGTTTCCCTTCACCTAGACAGCTTCATTCAGAAAATGAAAAGTTGGATTAAGAACTCTGATGAGACCAAACACAAAGCCTTTTGAAAAACCAAGAATCAATTCTTAATTTGTTCTTTATGGTGGTACCGTAATACGTAAAATGTACCATTTTAACCAGTTTAAGTGTACGATTCAGTGGCATTAAGTATATTCACATCACTATTTGCAGAACATCTTCATCACCCCTAACAGACACTTTGTACCCATTAAACACTAACTCCCCATCCCCACGACCCCAGCCCCAGGTAACCAGGGTTCTGCCTTCTGTCTCTATGAATCTGACTCTTCTAGATACTTCACATAAGTGGAACCACACAGTATTTGCCCTCCTGTGGCTTGTTTCACTTAGCATGACCAAGGGTCACTTTTAAGTGCAAAGATCAGCCCGTCATACAGATCCTGTGTGTTGGAATAGAACTCGAGACGGGATGCAAGTTTTCCCACACCTTATCTCCTTTGTGCCTGCAAACTACCTCCTCTGCACTTAACCAAAGAGGAAAATGAGATTAGGCAAGTGTAAGGAATTTAGCCAAGGCCACCCCGACTGACAGAGCCAGGTCCTCTGTCCGCAGATCTTCTGACTCAAATTCAGGGGTCTTTCTAATTCACTTTTCTTTTTTGCATATCTTTATTGGAGTATAAATGCTTTACAATATTATGTTAGTTTCTGCGATATAACTGAGTGAATCAGTTATATGTATACCTACATCCCCATATCCCCTCCCTCTTGAGGCTAGAAATGGTAATAAAACCCAAGTTAACTGGATAAAGCCCCATATACATTAACCACGGACCCTGACATGGTTACTTTAGAGTCTAGTCAAGGGGCTCTGGCAGAGGAAATGCTATTCATCTCAGTGTCAAAAGAAATAGACCCCACCCCTCTCCCTTCACCCACCCACCTGTTATTTCTTCTGAAAACACTGAGATTTGGGACCCACCACTGACTTCCTGGAAGGCTTGAGCCATCACTGAGGATCCCATAATTCAACTTTCCTGACTCTAAATGGGGCCGAATAAAACTTGCTTCGCCCACATTCCCAAAGGCCAGTCCACCTGCAAGCGTAAAAGCCATTGGAAATTGTAGGCAGTTCTTACTCGGCAGAGTGTCATGGAAAGAACGTGGACAGCGTCGGAGTCCAGCTGGGCCACGCTCAGGTCAGATGACCTCTCTGGGCTTCAGTTTCTACAGACGTCTATTAAGCCCCTTTAGGTGTCAGGCATAATGTTAGATGCAGGGGTGCCAAGGCATAAGGAAGATACACCCACACCCTCCTGGTAGGTCGAAGGGAAGATTCAAGACAAGACAGGGCAAGCACTCAGCACAGCATGTGGCAGCTGGTAAGCACCCGGTATCCCACAGCCTTTTCTATAATGTATGCATTCAGCAAGCGTTGAGTACCTACCATGGGCTTAAGCAGGGCTTCTTAACCTTGGCGCTATTGACATTTGGGGAGCACAGTCCTTTGCTGCGGGTGGGCAGGGCCACCGTCCCTGGCACTGCAGAATGTTTAGCCACATCCTCTATCCAATAACTGGCAGTGACACCCCAAGTTCTGACACCAAAAATGTTTCCAGACCTTGCTCAGCATCACTGGGGAGCACAACTGCTCCAGTTCAGCAGCTCTGGTTGAATGTTATACCAGGTGCTAGGTATATAGAGAGATGAACGGGACAAGGGCTCCCCCAGGACTCCTGGTCCAGGGACACAGACGTGAGAACCACCTTCCATTAGGCAGGTGCGTGAGCGGGGAGGGCAGCTGACAGTGGGGTAAGGGGCATGTCAGACACGGCGCTTTCACGGGACCAGAGGGCATGGCAGTAAGGAGCACACTTAGGAGGTGGCCACGGTCTAAGTGAGGGAGGACGTGGCCCTGAGCCAGGCAGTGCTGATGTAGACGGACAGATGGAGACGGGCTGGAGAAAGATCCCGAGGCAGAATGGACAGGAAGGAGGGGGCCACAGGCTGGAGGACATTGGAAACCAGCCAAGCGGGACCTGACCAGGCACAAGGGGCAGAGTGGGGCTGCAGCTGTAACCGCACAGTGTCAATGGGGTCTAGACAGTGCTGGGTTTTCGCCTCTGTGAACCGGGAGACACTCCCAGGTCCCCCTCCTCTGCCAGCCATGACGCAGAAGCCCAGGTACTTGCACGAAGCTCTCTCCCTCCCACTCTCCTGCCCCTTCCTCTCCCCTCCCTTGTTCCACAAGCTTCTCTAAAAAGGAGAAAAGAGAAAGCCCAAGTTCTTCTTGGGTCCCGGGAGGCTCATGCCTGGGGCCCTCCCTGTTCCACGTCCTCCCACCAGGAAGGCTCGCAGATCCTCCTCCAGGTAAAGGGTGTGGGGGGCCGCCGAGCGGGACTCGGTGACTCACATTGAGCAGATAATGAGCTCTGGTGACAAGGGACCTAGCGTCAAAGGGAGCAGTGCCACCTCTCCCAGGACGAGGGCTTGGGCCCACGGGCTCATCCATGGGTTGGAGGCTGAGCGAGTGTGACAGCTTCCCTGGCATCATCCTCTCATCGCACCCCAGCTCCACCGCCCCCGCCCGGGAAGTCTTGCTTTTTTAAATGTGCATTTTGCAGTTAAGACAGTTAGCTGCAGAAGCAGAAGGCTCCCGGAGGCTTGAAACTGGAGGCTCCATCCTTGACTTGGGTTTTCTCACTTTTCCTTTTAAGCCCAAGCTTTAGCTCTGTCTCAGCACTTAAAATATCAAAACATGTTTCCTCTGTCCACTTGATCACTGATCCTTTCAGCTCAGTCAACCCACTCACACCACAGAGCCTGCCTGACCACTAAAATTCAGCCATGAATAACTGCATGGGTTCCAGTAATGACAGCAAGGTGAATAGCGTACCTTCTAAAAGTGGTGTCTTCGTAGATGTGTGGTTTAAACTACCACGTAGTTAAGACTGTAACAGTGTTAAGACTCTGATGATGAAAAGGTGATGGACTAAGTAATACAAGAGCATAGACCCTGAGGCAGAGGGAGAATGCAGCCGCGAGATGGCACGTGTTTCACCTGCCCTGAAATATCCCTGTGTAAATAATGAAGCTATGTGGCGGTCAGGGCCCTGGCAGGGAAGTGTGGCACATGCAAGCTGGACGCACAAGGGCTCAACAATGGAACTATGTGCAGGAGGGAAACCAATAAGGGACAGCGCAGAATCTACGTGCTAGAAGAAACAGAGCCAGTTACCATCCCCCAGATCCAAAGAAGCAAAGAGGGGGAGAAGGTACCAGAAGCCCAAGCGTAGCTACATGGAGAACAATCTCCCAACAGGAGCTGAGGCCCTCAGTAAGAGTGCAAACCTGACAGGGAGAATGGGTGCCCCAGTTCACCAAACTCCCGCCTGAGCTTCCTACTGGCCAAACTCAACCAGGCGTCCAAGGGCAGGCGACCTGTTGAAGGAGTCCATGCAGTCAACCTCCCCCTCTTCCCACCGTGTTTGGTGTCTGCACCTCACTATTTGGCAGTTCATTATGGCAGACAGATGGGGAGGGAAGGGAAAGGGTGGAAGGGGTGGAGAAGGACAGTGAGCCGTCTCCCTCATACGCCAACCAGGTACTTAGGGATGAGGAAATAATTTTAACGTCTTCAGTAGAGACTTCTTGGTGGCCTTCCCAGCATCCAGTTTCCCCTCCCTCTTTTCTGACAGCTCTGAGGAAGCCAACTCCAGTTCCAGGTGTGGAGGATACAAGCTAGGCTAAGCCAATCAGAATACTGCATCCCCTTGGAAACAGGATAGACGTTTGACCTAAGTCTGATTTGGCTACATGACTTTTCCTTGGAATTCTGGGAACTGACAATTCTGCTTTCCTGCTGGTTATAAATAAGGAAGAATGGAAGTCCTCAGGTGTGGGGGAACGACTGGAGCCATGAAGAGAGCCAACGTAGGGATGAAGTGGGCACCATCAAAGGCAGAATGGAGAGACAGAATGACACCAAGTACCTAGTGACATCACTAAGCTATAGAACAGGCCTCTCTGACGTAGCCCCGCCTCTATGCTTTTCATCTCAATAACAATATATTTCCAATCTGAGTTGGATTTTCTCTTAATTACAACCAAAAAAGCTTCAGTTGATCCACACTCCAAGTTAAACAAAATAAAAAATACAGAGTAGAAAGAGACAATGTATCTACCAAGCCTGTGAGGAAAAATATACTGATAGTAGTTTGGTCATCAATGTTTAAGCATACTACTTCATTATGCAAAACAGGAAAGAAAGGCCACCTTTGTTGGTCATGCCTACCAGTGTCCAGGGCAGAGATACCAACCGCCAGGGACGTGACTATTCTTGTCACTGAAGAGGCAGTTCAGTGACTTGTCTAAAAGCACGTGTTTTGGAGCCAAACAGAAGTGGGTTCAAGTCCCCAAATCCTCTGCTTGTGAACAACATGAACCTGGGAAAGTGAACTCTAAGGCACTGTGATTCCAGAAATTGACACAAACTAGAAACTCTTGACTCCCAGCCGCACTGCATCTAATGAGGCCCACTGAGGGAAGGATCCACTAGTGGTTTCATTTTTTTCCCCTCTTTTTTGGATTTCCTTCCCATTAGGGTCACCACAGAGTATTGAGTAGAGTTCCCTGTGCTATACAGTAGATTCTCATTAGTTATCTATTTTATACATATCATTGATAGTGCATATATGTCAATCCCAATCTCCCCACCACTAGTGGTTTTATACTCTGCAGGCATATCCCAGATGTAAGAAGCCACAAGCTTCTGGCAGAGGACAATCATATTTCTCACTGAAAAAATATCTCTCTCTTTGTAAATGGGTGTTTTGTTATCTGAATTGATGTATCAGTGTGTGTGTGTGTGTGTGTGTGTGCGTGTCTGTTTGTATGTTAGGTTCATGTCAGTCTATCATTAAAATTTTCCTCTGCTGTGTTCAGAAATTCTTTTAATTTAATTTTTAGTTTAAGAACCTGCAAAAGACCTTGATGGGGTTAAATCTATGAAAGCAGTTCACCCATGAAGCCTCCCGAGGGGCAGCCTCCCAGCTTCCGGCACCTCCACCAACTCCCATGCCCCCTTCTGCTCACTGGACTGAACGACAAGAGGAGTTGCCTTGATAAGGGGCAGGGGATGGGTGATAAGACCCCCTGTGATTCAAAACACAGGCCTACCGACCCAGGTATTCTGAGAAACTTCAAGAAGGGAAGCTCCATTGAGCGACCTAGGCACCCATGGCTTAAACTCATGTTGGGGTTACCTTCAGATCAACCTTGACATGACTACTGTAAGGTGTTCCCCTGGGGGCACGAAACGACAGAGCCATGCCTTGATGGCAGATGACGATCTAAACCCATCTCAAAACTTGATTTCTCTAAGCTTCTAGGCTAGGCAGAAAAAAGCAAAAAGGTGATGCCAGGAGGGCCTGGACCTTGAGCAGAGACAAAGCAAGGGGATCCCTTTTCATTTATTGATTTAAAACATTTATCTTTGAGCATCTTTTATATGCAAGAATCTATACCAGAAAAAGAACTGGCCATTGCTTCATTCCACAAACATTTACTGAGCACACACTTTGCCAGGTACAGTGCAGAGATACAAACATGAATAAGCCTGGAATCTAGGCCATTCCATTGTCCTCATGGCTCAGTGTTTCTAAATGTGTGAGACTTACCATATGTGGATACACATGATTTTAATTTTGTTTTAGTTCTACAGAGAGAATTTTTGTTTGTGCACAGGTAAGACATTAAATAACCGAATTACATAGTATGAAAGCCATCCTCTTTTTCATTTTTTTCCCCAACTCCACTTATTACTTTGAGAATAAAGCCTAAGTTAGGTACCATATGTTGTTAGCATCTTAAAACTTGCCAATTTCCTTCTCTTCTAACAGAAAGAGAGAGAGACAGAGAGAAACACAAAACAAAACATAGAGAGATAGAGAATTTGCCTTAGGTCCAGAGCCTTCAAAAATAAAATATCCAGGGAGAATTTAACATCATTCTTTCGTTATCCCTGGTTTTACTTTTTATGGCAATCTCTTTTAGTAATACTGGATTTTAAAGAAAAATGACAAGTAAATACTGACAGCTGTCAAATAAGTATGGTGAAATTATGAAGGTGGATATAAATGATTGAACTTTAGAAAAATAAGAACATGGTATTGTGTTACTTTTTTTTTTCATTCAGGACTGCTCAGATCAATATTGTGTTACTTTTTAACCAAGTTTTCCATTTTTCTCTCCTCAAGGTGCTTTACCTTATGTGAGGATTACACAGCCCTATTCTGATGAACTCAAGAATCGTCATGTGACTCTTCAGCCAGCGAAATGCAGGAAGAGTAGCACGTGTCATTTCCAGGAAGAAACTTGAAGAGCCATTACGTCGTCTGCCATGTCTTCTTCCCCTCTTCCATGGGACAGGCGATATTACACAGACAGCCTGCCCCATTTGACTGGGTCTGGATTTAAGCTGACATGGAGTAGAGTTACAACCAAGCCATGCTGAACATAAAGCATGAGTGAGAAATAAGTGTTTGTTCTTGCAAGGCACTGAGACTTGGTTGTTAACTGGCATTACACAGCCTATCTGGACTGATACCAAAGGCCACAGCAGCATCTGACAGAGATGCAGTTGATTCAGAAGAGTCTACCCTCACTCCTGGGGAAGAAAACCTCAAAATTTTAGCCCTAATGCTGGATGCCCTGTGAAGACACGCGATGCTCCCAATGGGACGCACTCGGGCATCAGTAGAAGGCAACACCACAAAGGTAGATGAGCCTTGTGCGTGAGTAATATGAACTCAGTTTCATTGGCAACATGGACCAGACAGCTGGGCGGTCTTGAAGTCTTTAGGATGACAGAGAAAAGGGAAATTACATGCCTTAAACACACTGTATGCCAGAGGCGATGTGCCAGGCCCTTGGTACACTTTCTCCTTTGGATCTTCTGAAGGATGGACATTATGTCCATTGATAGTTGAAAAACTGAAGGCTCTGTCACACAGAGTCATCCAGCCAGTAACCAATGGAGCTGGGACTAGAACTCAAAGCCTCTTGAGCTACATTCCTTCTGGGGCTTCTCTATACTACACTGGCAAGATAAGGCTGGAAGAATGCCACCAGCTACATGCATTTTCATCACATCCTATGTCGATCTTTATTGGAAGTGTGGAATACGAAGGCTTCAGTTAATGATATTAGATTCGTTCCCACAGTCATCTTCTTTTCTGCAACTGCAACGTCCAAATTGAATCTGGGATGGAGGTGGCAGAACTGATCAGGAATGGAAGAATTCAACGAATGCTGCAGTGGGGTTTCTCAACAGTCTGCAGGCTGAGTGTCGTCGTGATTGGGGAGTATTCAACCATCCTTCTCAAGTTGGGAGTTAAAGCTTTTTAACCATGATTATATGGCCTAACATTCAGCTAATCCCAGTGAAATGACACTCAAATAACTATTAATCACGAGCAGCGCTCCCAGAAGCCCTCCCACGTTTTCTCCTCCCCTTCTCCCCTCCTTCTTGGTTTCCTTAGCTCTCAGCCTCCATTCTTAACCTGGCAATAAGTATAGTCCTCAATCCATTCACCTCTGAGGTAGCCAATAAGCAGAGGAGGGAAGAAGAAAAGGCAGAGGGAGAGGAAGAAATGATGAGGGAAAAGTGTGAGGTTAGGAAATGCAGGATAACTGATCACTTGCTGTCTTTTGTGCACCATTATAGGCATGAGTTTCCATCCAGCCTCTCATATGACTCTTAGAGCAATCTAGATAGATCACCAATTAGTAATGATCATTCAGGGGCCGCTAGGATACAAAGATATAAAAGACATTTAAGGAGCAACAAATTTGACCTCTTGGCCCAGAATGGCCAAGAGAAGTTGTGTTGAGTGATATAAACTGTCAGGCATGATCTCCTTGAAGGCATACCGAGCTTTCCCAGACCTACTCTATAACCTTACTGCCCAATACATAGTTTGCATTTATAAAGAATAATTCTTCTACCTATGCTTAAATGCCAATAATACTCCTCAGATTCAGTTATTCTTTTAGTTAACATTCATTCAGTAAGTACTGACTGAGTGCCTAGTACGTGCCAGGTACTGTTGTAGGCATGAGGAATACAGCAGTGCACAGAGAAGTAACAAGAAATCCTGCCCTCCTGGAAGCTTACATTCTAGCAGGTGGAGATAGACATTAAACAAAATAATAAGTAAAACATATACTATTTAAGGAAGTGTGAGGGGTTATAGAGAAAAATAAAGCAATGAAGGGAAGTTAAGAGTGTTGGAAGGAGGTGGGGTGTGATTTTCAACTGAACACTCAGAAAGTCCGCACTGAAAATATGACAGTTGAACAGTAACTTAAAGGAAGTGAAGGAGCAAGCCATGAGAAAATCTGAAGGAACAGCATTTCAGGCAGAGGGAACAGCATGTGCATAGGTCCTGAGGTCTGAGTATGCCTGTGGGTTCAAGGAACAGCAGGAGGTCAGTGTGGACTAAAGCGGAGTTAATGAGATAAAAAGGGCAGTAAGGAGTAAGAACAAAAGGACAGATCCTGTTGGCCCACAGGCCTTCCTCAGCTTTTACTCTGAGAGAGTCGGGAAGCAATGCATTTTGTGCAGGAAAGTGGCATAATCTGACTGGCATTTTAACCGGATGTTTCTTATTGTTGAACTAAAAATAGACCGTAAGAGAGGACAGGTGGAATAGGGGGTACAAGCCAAGGGCTATTGTACTAATCCAGGCAAGTTGCCTGGGAGATTTGGGACCTGGCTATGCCATTTCCATGGTGGTTTGGAATTTGTTTCTTCTTCATCATCTACATTGACTCTGTCACAATTCAGGCCCTTATCACCACTAGCCTTTCTATTACAATAGCTTCTTTTTTGGGGAGGTCAGGGGCGGTTAGAGTAGAAATTGTAATGAAAGTTTAAAAACAGAATTTCCGACAATTGCTTAATACAATTCAATTAAACATGGAAAGTTCACCAAGGAAGACAATATACTTGATCATCAACAGATTTTCACTAAATTTTAAAGGATTATAAATAAACACATACATGCTTTAACTGCAACTGTATTAAATTTAAAATCTGTAATAATAAGATATTACGATAGCTTCTTTTTTATTTTTATTTTATTCATTATTTATTTCTGGCTGTGTTGGGTCTTTGTTGCTATGCACGCGCTTTCTCTAGTTGTGGCGAGCGGGGACTAGTCTTCCTTACGGTGTGCGGACTTCTCACTGCGGTGGCTTCTCTTGCTGTGGAGCACGGGCTCTAGGTGCATGGACTTCAGTAGTTGCAGCTCACGGGCTCAGTGGTTGTGGCGCACAGGCTCAATAGTTGCTCCACAGCATGTGGGATCTTCCCAGACCAGGGTTCAAACCGGTGTCCCCTGCTAATGCAGGCATATTCTTAACCACTGCACCACCATGGAAGTCCATGATAGCTTTCTCTTTTTTTTTTTTTTTTTTTTTTTGGGTATGGGAGCCTCTCACTGTTGTGGCCTCTCCCGTTGCGGAGCACAGGCTCTGGACACGCAGGCTCAGTGGCCATGGCTCACGGGCCCAGCCGCTCCGCGGCATGTGGGATCTTCCCGGACCGGGGCACGAACCCGCGTCCCCTGCATTGGCAGGCGGACCCCCAACCACTGCGCCACCAGGGAAGCCCCCACGATAGCTTTCTTAACTGGTCTCTGTCCATAGTCCAGTCCCCTGAGTTAGTCAAGACAGCAGAGGCTCTGCTGCAACAAGGGATGAATCCTGGAATGTCAGTGACCTGATGCAGTAAAAAAACCTTCAGGCTGACTTCTTCCACATTTTGTCTGTACCCTCTGAAGCTTGTGGCCTCCACACTCTTCATAAAAGAGGAAGACATGGAGAACTTTACAACTGTAAGCTCCAGAAGTGTCTTACAAATCTCTGCCCACGTCCCCTGGCCCGAACCCCATTATGTGGCATTGACCTAATTTCACAGAAGGCTAGGAAATGTAGAGCAGCTTATGAAGCTTTGGTATGCACCAACATTCTCTGCCACACATCCTCCCATCCTTCTGCTCTTTCTAAAGCATAAATATCACCGTGTCCCTCTCATGTTCATAAGTTGGTGATGTATCCCCATCCCATCACAGTTATCATGATATAATCAATAGCTCTTCCATTCATTTCCCCCCTTCTTTCAGTAGTCTTTTCCTTTGTAAACAAACATTCTTGCCTTATAAAGGGTCTATGGCAAAAAGAATGGAAAGGAGCTATTGATACAAGAATTGCCAAGACCTATCCAAGATTCTGACCCTTGGAATTGAACCTATAACCCGTGTCTTCTTTCAACACTCTGAGTCTACATTGTGCCAAACACCATGTCAGGCTTGAAGGTGCAAAGTTAACCACATCCTCTTTCCCAAACAGCTCGTGGTTGGACTTAGTGGCTTCCTGAATGGCCAACAGGAAGAAATGGTCAACTCGACATTCCTTCCCTCCACGCCTTTACTCCCAGACACTTACATACACACCTGCATACACACGTGCATCTAATACTCCAGAAAGGAGGAATCTACGTCCATAGAGACTCAAATATGGCCATTGTAAGCACTAATCTTTGATTCAGGCATTCTGGGGTTCTTCCGCTAGTGTCATTTCCAACAGTCTACTACCATAATTTTAATCTCTCCATATGTAAAAAGATAGACTTGGGGGCTTCCCTGGTGGCGCAGTCGTTAAGAATCCGCCTGCCAATGCAGGGGACACGGGTTAGAACCCTAGTCCGGGAAGATCCCACAGGCCACAGAGCAACTAAGCCTGTGAGCCACAACTACTGAAGCCCACATGCCTAGAGCCCATGCTCCGCAACAAGAGAAGCCACTGAAAAGAGAAGCCCGCGCACAGCAACGAAGAGTAGCCCCCGCTCGCCGCAACTAGAGAAAGCCCGTGCACAGTAGCAAAGACCCAACACAGCCCAAAATAAATTAATTAATTAAAAAAAAAAGAAAAGACTTGGACCAAAGAAAATCTGAGACTTCTTCCAGCTCCAAAATTCTGTGCAGACCCATTGAGTGTCGTGCAGAGGCCACCTTATTAATTCAAACCTAGAAAAGAAATTCTCCTAAGTATAGCATTATTTATCATTTGCAGGAAGAGCCGAGAAGAACTCAAGCTGTTCAAGCTCCCTTCTCCTTGGCCAAGCACGATTTCCTCGCAAAAGTTTTGGGTGGGATTTTTTAAGCTTCCAACGAGGCTCTAAAGACTTTTTGGACATTGATCTGTACTTTTATACCATATGGTTTGAATTGAGTGGGAAGAAGTCAAGAACAGACAGAATGTACTGCTGTGACAAGAACCCAGTAAATTAGAAAGTTCCAAGAAAACGGATGGTTTAAAAATGCCAAGGAAACAATTGGGGGCAGGATGGGCAAGTCCAAGGAGGTAGAGAAGAATGAATGTTCTGAAAGTCTGATGTATCCGATTTTCTGCAAGACAAACCACTCCAAAACTTAGCGGCTTAAATCAACAACCACTTATTTAGCTCATTGTTCTATGGGTCAGGGTACCTGGACGTTTTTTATGGTCTTGGCTGGACTCTCTCTCTCATCTGCATGGACCATCATCCAGGACTATTCAGATGTCGGTGATAGGAATCTCAAGAGAGTAAGTGCCATGATCACTTTTCAAGTCTCATGGCACATCGGCTAAAGAAATCATATGCCCACTCCAGATTCAAGGGGTGGAAAAATGTCACACTTCTTGATGGGAAGAACTTAAAGAAAGTCAAGTAAATATAACGATACAGAGAGGGAGAAATGTGGCCAGTTTTACAATCTTCTACAGATTTACCCAGTTTTACCATCTAGACACTGGAGAATTGGTTTAAATTCACTGGGATTTCACCTTGAAAAGTGAAGACTAGGGGTGGGAGAAGATAAATAAGGGGTTGACAAAAGGTGACCACTGCTTTCAAGTATTTAAAGAGATCTCACAGACAAGAAGAATTACAGGACTTCCCTGGTGGTGCAGGGGTTAAGAATCCACATGCCAGTGCAGGGGACACGGGTTAGAACCCTTCCGGGAAGATCCCACATGCCGCGGAGCAACTAAGCCCATGTGCCACAACTACTGAGCCCACGCACCTAGAACCTGTGCTCCACAAAAAGAGAAACCACCGCAATGAGAAGCCCGCACACCGCAACGAAGAGTAGCCCCTGCTCGCCGCAACTAGAGAAACCTGCACTCAATAGCAAAGACCCAATGCAGCCAAAAATAAATAAATAAAAATAAAATAACTTTTTTAAAAAAAGAATTACATATGTTCTGAATAGGTTCATACAGAAATATTATTGTTAATGGCACCAGTCACGTAATGCAAAAGGAAGACCCCTTGAACCATCAGAGCTTCCCATATAGATAATAAAGAAGGGATCAGACATTAAGCAGTTGCCGTGAATCAGAGAATCTATTTAATGCTCTCAAAACACATTTCCTTCCATATTTTAGAGATGAGGAAGTAAGTCACAGAGGGTTTAAGTGACTTTGCTCAAGTTCACGAGCTAAGAATTGGCAGATCTAGGATTTGAACCCACGTCTCTTTAATACCCAAATCTGTACTCTTCTGACACCACATCATGCTGCTTAGGCTCTTTCAGGATCAAAGGAACAGAGACACACCCAGGTTCCGTAGGAAAATAGACATTTGTTGTAAAGATAGATGGGGAAGAACAGAAATGCTGGGAAATGTCTCAGCAGCATGGCTCAGTCTCTTATGCACCATCTCTGCTTCTAGCCACTTGCTGGTTCCCTTTCCTCTCGCACCCCTAGAAATCAAGGACCCAGAACCCCACTAAAATATGCTGCTTTACAGCTTGCAGATATGTTCGTTTAAATTCAGTTACAAGAGTGAGCCTTTCCCTGCAGTGTTTGCGTTTTAAATAATCTTCTGGAAACCAAGATAGCATAACGAGAGTTACCATTTGCTTAGCACTCTGTATACCACTCCTGATTCTCACCAAAAACCTACTACAAGTCAGTACAAGTATTAACAATTTATAGATAAAAAACTGAAGCTCGGGATTCAAATCCAGTCCTGTCTAAATAACCAAATCCAGTACTTTCTCCATTAGATTGCACTCCCTCTTGAAGCAAGAGATATTGGGAACCAAGCAGGCAGTGTGAAAATGGGTGGTAGAGATAGTTTTTTATCAAGTGGGCTTTCCTTGAATTACACCACATTCTACCAGAGTTGATGTACGAGAAATTCTGGTCACTTGCAAATGAACTAGATGTGATTATTCTTGTCATTAACCTTAAAAGGTTTTGGAAGATTCTTAAAACTTCCTTTATAAATAGAAACTTTCAAACATATGTAAAAATAAAGCAAAAGACATGATGAACCTCCATGTACACTTCATCCAGTTTCAACAATTTTCAACATGTCGTCAATCTTATTTCTTGGCAGGTTTCTAAGAGATGAATCCCAAACCTATGGTTGACCAAGAGCTGCTTCTTCTTTCCCCAAATTAATAGCCAAGGAGTGTTGGAGCAGGAAGCCATCCCCCCAGCATCCTTTGGGATGAATCTCTCTCATTTTAAGGGAGAAGGGTAATGTCAAGAAATAGAACTAGACTTGCTCAGAGTCACACACCGAGGTAGCAGAAAAGGAAGGGTGAGGACCAGAGTCTCCTGGCTCCAAGCTCAGAGCCCTCCCCCATAGACCAGCCTTCCCCAAGGCATCAGAATACTTTCTTGGTACCCACTGCCTAAGCAGTCACTGCCACCACCAGAGGAGAAAGAGGTCAATGCAGCTTGGATTTGGTCTCCACCCAGCAGGATCAATGGACTTCGTCATTTATGCCCTTCTCTGACCTTCTTACTCTTTCAAGGGTAATTAACTAGTCAAATGGGTTCCCTCTACTGAGACTTGGCATCCAAATAGTCACAACCCCGCCAACTGCTGGTGACAAAATCACTCCTGAGAGGTCCCACTCGGTCCTCCATTGTCATGACCTTCATTGATTCAGCTTTCCTTATTCGAAAACTTGGTGTCTCACAAAGATGGCAGATTTGCCTGTGGATGCAACAGACTTCACAGACATCCTTCTGCCACTTGGCTCCCGTGGCATATTTCCTGGTGAGAAATGACCTTCCCAGGGTGAATGCAAATAACTAAGGGGTTGGATAGTGCATGGACATGGCATCGAACGACCCTTCTCAAATTGGGAACTTTTGGAGATACATGGTAGCTTTCTAGGGAGGTCCTAGAAGCCATGGGATAAGCATCTTCTAGGTAAGAACATTCATTTCACAGCAACTGCAGAGCTGGAATGTCCAGAATGAGAATCCCATGGCAGGCACTGTTCTAAATGCTTTATACAGGCTAATTCATTTAATCCTTACTGTAACCCTATGAGGTTACTGTAAACCTAAGAGGTATTATTATCTCCACTGTGAAGAAACTGAGGCACAGAAAGATTAAGTAACTTCTTAAAAGCCACACAACTATTAAGTAGCAGAGAGTATTAAACAAAATAATAGGGTTTCAGAGGCTGTACAAACTTTTAAAAGGAGTTATCACATGCATAGGGTTATTATTGAAACCAAAAAAACTGAGAATTGACAGGGAAAAGTATGAGCCAGTATGTAGTCAAGTCCTCAACTCTGGAGTCCTGATGGAAAATGCTGAAGTAATGTAGGAAAGTAAAAAGAGCCATAAAATGTATCAGAGAGAACTTCAGGGTGGGGCAACATTTGGAGAGTAACTACATTTACAAAATCTTTTCTGAGTCCCTCTCTCCTCATCTTAACAATGACTCTTTTCTTTTTTTAAAAAATATATTTATTTTATTTATTTATTTTTGGCTGTTGGGTCTTCTTTGCTGCGTGCGGGCTTTCTCTAGTTGTGACGAGCAGGGGATACTCTTGGTTGCAGTGTGCGGGCTTCTCATTGCGGTGGCTTCTCGCTGCAGAGCACGGGCTCTAGGCGCGTGGGCTTCAGTAGTTGTAGCGCGAGGGCTCAGTAGTTGTGGCACATGGACTTAGTTGCTCCGTGGCATGTGGGATCTTAGTTCCCTGACCAGGGATCAAACCCTTGTCTCCTGCAATGGCAGGCGGATTCTTAACCACAGCACCACCAGGGAAGTCCCAACAATGACTCTTAATGTGAGGATTATCATAGCCTCTTTTTATAGATGAAGTAACCAAGGTTCGTAGGGGATGTGACTTGCCAAGTACCTAACTAGATATTAGGACTGACTCCGAATCCTGAGCCTTTTCCAGTCCATCCCAGTAGAGCTAATTTTGAATCTGAGGGTATGTTCCTGCTTTTCAACGGGGTGTCTCAGCTCTGGTCCCATGGAAGCCCACAGTGAATAGGGTATATATGTCCTGCTTTGCGCAGGACAGTCCTGGTTTATACCTGTGTCCTAGTATAATTAGTAATACTGCCTTTTTTCACTTTTAAAAGAGTTCCTGTTTGGATGAAATAATTTAAAAGCTACCCTAACCCTGAGCAACACCTTCCTCATGTCTGGATCTGCAAAGCAGAGCAGTAAGTTTCTGCAAACTTGCTTCCTACCAGGAACATTGTTGGAGAGCTCTTACTGAGGGGTGAGAGCCACAGTGGAGACTAAATTTAGGACAACAAGTGGAGAGAAACTTTCGAGTTTATTCCTCCCACTCTCACTTCCAGCCCCAACTGACTATGTAGATGGGATTGTTCTCTGAGTGGAAGACTCAGAAAGAAGAGAAATAAAAGGGGAGAAGAAAAACCAGAACAGCCTCTTTGCCCTTCCCTTGCTATATGTTTGTTTTGTTTTGTTTTTTGCGGTACGCCGGCCTCTCACTGTTGTGGCCTCTCCCGTTGCGGAGCACAGGCTCCAGACGCGCAGGCTCAGCGGCCATGGCTCACGGGCCCAGCCGCTCCGCGGCATGTGGGATCTTCCCGGACCGGGGCACGAACCTGTGTCCCCCGCATCGGCAGGCGGACTCTCAACCACAGTGCCACCAGGGAAGCCCCTAGAACCCATCTCTTGATGGAGGAGCCGCAAGATGGCATTGTGAGAGGTCAAGAAGGGGGACCATTTTTACAATCAACCTACAGCATAGCAACTAGTGTCACCTCAACTAGTACTGTCGCAACAGATGGTGATGACAGAGCCAGGATTCAATTCCAGACCTGACTAACGTCAAAATTGGAACCCTCTTTAGGATACCATAATAACACTTTAAGGAAAATAAAAAACAGCTTTGAGGAAACCAATAATAACATCCTAATGCAAACTTCCCAAAATCTACAAATGGATAGAAAAATGTCTGTTCTTCCCCCTCATTATCCAAGGCATCTTCAAGGCTGCTGAAGAGGTGGAAGCAGCTTTATTTTGTTACTTTCCAGGATTAGTTTTTCAGATGCAGCGTCACCTCCCTAATTAGTTCTAATTAGATGCGTGGTTCACATTAGGTCACAACAAACCCAAATGTGAATAATTTAAGAAGGATCCAAAGTCAGTGTCAACAAAACCAGCTTCGTGGTTACCTGGGTGATGGCAATTCTTCCTCCACCTGAGTTGTCAGGGAGCTGACTTTGAATACCAGATGTAGGCTGTTAATAGTAAGGGGGCAACCTTCACGCATTCAATGGGCCTCAGACCTCTTCGTGGAAGGAGCTGTAATCTCCTTCACTTTCTGGGAGTGGGTGGCCCAAGTTGACATTAAAAGAAGCAGGTTTCTCCATTTCTTCAGCCAGACAGACCTCTTTGGAAGTTTTGGGCATCCCTTGAAACTCCCATCTTTTCCCCTCCCAGAGACTCACCATCAGAGAACATGTGACTTGGAAGGACCTGGTTAGTCACCTCATCCAGTTCTACCATATTATAGAAGGGACAATTTCAAGTCCCAAAAAAGAAAGACTATTTATCCAAAGCTATACAGCTAGTGAGCAGCAGAACCAAGGCTAGAACCTGTATGAAGGTATGATAGTATAACAGAGGAGGCAGCATCTTTAGATTCAGTCTGATTTAGTTCCAATCTCAGCTCTACCAGTTATGCTGTGTGACCTTAGGCAAATTCCCAACCTCTCTGTGCCTTAGTTTGCTCATCTTTTAAAAAAGCATGGTTTAGGGATGGACTTTCAAGTTGGCGGAGGAGTAAGACGTGGAGATCACCTTCCTCCCCACAAATACATCAGAAATACATCTACATGTGGAACAACTCCTACAGAACACCTACTGAATGCTGACAGAAGACCTCAGACTTCACAAAAAGCAAGAAACTCCCCATGTACCTGGGTAGGGCAAAAGAAAAAACAGAAACAGAAGAATAGGGATGGGCTCTGCACCTCTAGGAGGGAGCTGTGAAGGAGGAAAAGTTTCCACATACTAGGAAGCCCCTTCACTGGCAGAAACGGGGTGGCCGGGGGGGGAAGCTTCGGAACCACGGAGGAGAGCGCAGCAACAGGAGTGCAGAGGGCAAAGCGGAGGGCTTCCCACACAGAGGATCGGTGCCGACCAGCACTCACCAGCCTGAGAGGCTTGTCTGTTCACACGCCGGGGCGGGCGGGACTGGGAGCTGAGGCTCGGGCTTCGGTCGGAGCGCAGGGAGAGGCCTGGGGTTGGCGGCGTGAACACAGCCTGAAGGGGGTGAGTGCGCCACGGTTAGCCGGGAGGGAGTCCGGGAAGAAGTCTGGACCTGCCGAAGAGGCAAGAGGCTTGTTCTTCCCTCTTTGTTTCCTGGTGCGCGAGGAGAGGGGATTAAGAGCGCTGCTTAAAGGAGCTCCAGAGACGGGCCGAGCCGCGGCTAAAAGCGCGGACCCCAGAGACGGGCAGGAGACGCTAAGGCCGCTGCTGCCGCCACCAAGAAGCCTGTGTGCCAGCACAGGTCACTATCCACACCCCGCTTCCAGGGAGCCTGTGCAGCCCGCCACTGCCCGGGTCCTGGGATCCAGGGACAACTTCCCCGGGAGAACGCACGGCGCGCCTCAGGCTGGTGCAACGTCACGCCGGCCTCTGCCGCCGCAGGCCCGCCCCGCACGCCGTGCCCGTCCCTCCGCCCCGGCCTGAGTGAGCCAGAGCCCTCGAATCAGCGGCTCCTTTAACCCCATCCTGTGTGGGCGAAGAACAGACGCCCTCCGGCAACCTACACGCAGAGGCGGGGCCAAATCCAAAGCCGAGCCCCGGGAGCTGTGAGAACAAAGAAGAGAAAGGGAAATCTCTCCCAGCAGCCTCAGAAGGAGCGGATTAAAGCTCCACAATCAACTTGATGTACCCGCATCTGTGGAATACCTGAATAGACAATGAGTCAACCCAAATGGAGGCGGTGGACTTTGGGAGCAACTGTAGACTTGGGGTTTGCTGCATGCGACTGACTAGTTTCTGATTTATAGGGTTATCGTAGTTTAGTTTTTAGTGCTTGTTGTCATTGGTGGATTTGTTTATTGGTTTGGTTTCTTTTTTTTTAATTATTTAAAATATTTTAATAATTTAAAAAATTTTTTATTTTAAGAAGTTTATTTATTTAATTTATATTTTCTTTTTTTTTCTCCCTTTTCTTCTGAGCCATGTGGCTGACAAGGCCTTGGTGCTCCAGCCGGCTGTCAGGCCTCAGCCTCTGAGGTGGGAGAGCTGAGTTCAGGACATTGGTCCACCAGAGACCTCCCGGCCTCACATAATATCAGTCGGCGAGAGCTCTCCCAGAGATCTCCATCTCAATGCTAAGACCCAGCTCCACTCAACGACCAGCAAGCTCAAGTGCTGGACACCTTATGCCAAACAACTAGCAAGACAGGAACACAACCCCACCCATTAGCAGAGAGGCCACCTAAAATCATACTAAGTTCACAGACACCCCAAAACACACC
The DNA here is from genome assembly GCF_008692025.1 of Phocoena sinus. NCBI lineage: Eukaryota > Metazoa > Chordata > Mammalia > Artiodactyla > Phocoenidae > Phocoena > Phocoena sinus. Next base: position 72,554,977 of record NC_045779.1, on the reverse strand, counting down.
ACCGGATGCAGGCCTGCCCACCAGAAAGATAAGATCCAGCCTCATCCACCAGAACACAGGCACTAGTCCCCTCCACCAGGCAGCCTACACAACCCACTGAACCAACCTAGGCCACTGGGGGCACACACCAAAAACAGTGAGAACTACGAACCTGCAGCCTGCAAAAAGGAGACCCCAAACACAGTAAGTTAAGCAAAATAAGAAGACAGAGAAATATGCAGATGAAGGAGCAAGGTAAAAACCCACCAGATGAAACAAATGAAGAGGATAATAGGCAGCCTACCTGAAAGAGAATTCAGAGTAATGACAGTAAAGATGATCCAAAATCTTGGAAATAGAATGGAGAAAATACAAGAAATGTTTAACAAGGACTTAGAAGAACTAAAGAGCAAACAAACAATGGCGAACAACACAATAAATGAAATTTAAAATTTTCTAGAAGAAATCAATAGCAGAATAACTGAGGCAGAAGAAGGGATAAGTGACCTGAAAGATAAAATAATGGAAATAACTACTGCAGAGCGGAATAAACAAAAAAGAATGAAAAGGATTGAGGATGGTCTCAGAGACCTCTGGGACAACAGTTAAATGCACCAACATTCGAATTATAGGGATCCCAGAAGAAGAAGAGAAAAAGAAAGGGACGGAGAAAATATTTTAAGAGATTATACTTGAAAACTTCCCTAATATGGGAAAGGAAATAATCAAGTCCAGGAAGCACAAAGAGTCCCATACAGGATAAATCTAAGGGGAAATACGCCAAGACACATATTAATCAAACTATCAAAAATTAAATACAAAGAAAAAAATATTAAAAGCAGCAAGGGAAGGCAACAAATAACATACAGGGGAATCCCCATGAGATTAACAGCTGATCTTTCAGCAGAAACTCTGCAAGCCAGAAGGCAGTGAAAGGACATATTTAAAGTGATGAAAGGGAAAAACCTACAACCAAGATAACTCTACCCAGCAAGGATCTCATTGAGATTTGATGGAGAAATTAAAACCTTTACAGATAAACAAAACCTAAGACAATTCAGCACCACCAAATCAGGTTTACAACAAATGTTAAAGGAACTTCTCTAGGCAGGAACCACAAGAGAAGGGAAAGACCTACAATAACACACCCAAAACAATTAAGAAAACGGTAATAGGAACATACATACTGATAATTACCTTAAACGTAAATGGATTAAATGCTCCAACCAAAAGACACAGATTGGCTGAATGGATACATGAACAAGACCTGTATATATGCTGTCTACAAGAGACCCACTTCAGACCTAGGGACACATACAGACTGAAAGTGAGGGGATGGAAAAAGATATTCCATGCAAATGGAAATCAAAAGAAAGCTGGAGTAGCAATACTCATATCAGATTAAATAGACTTTAAAACAAAGAATGTTACAAGAGACAAGGTAGGACACTACGTAATGATCAAGGATCAATCCAAGAAGAAGATATAACGATTATAAATATATATGCACCCAACACAGGAGCACCTCCATACATAAGGCAACTGCTAACAGCTATAAAAGAGGAAATCAAAAGTAACACAATAATACTGGGGGACTTTAACACCTCACTTACACCAATGGACAGATCATCCAAAGTGAAAATAAATAAGGAAACAGAAGCTTTAAATGACACAATAGACCAGATAGATTTAATTGATATTTATAGGACATTCCATCCAAAAACAGCAGTTTACACTTTCTTCTCAAGTGTGCACAGAACATTCTCCAGGATAGATCACAACTTGGGTCACAAATGAAGCCTCAGTATATTTAAGATAATTGAAATCATATCAAGCATCTTTTCTGACCACAACACTATGAGATTAGAAATGAATTACAGGGGAAAAAACCTAAAAAAAACACAAACACATGGAGGGTAAACAATACGTTATTAAATAACCAAGAGATCACTGAAGAAATCAAAGAGGAAATCAAAAAATACCTAGAGATTGGGCTTCCCTGGTGGCGCAGTGGTTGAGAGTCCGCCTGCTGATGCAGGGGACACGGGTTCGTGCCCCGGTCTGGGAAGATCCCACATGCCACGGAGCAGCTGGGCCCGTGAGCCATGGCCGCTGAGCCTGCACGTCCAGAGCCTGTGCTCCGCAATGGGAGAGGCCACAACAGTGAGAGGCCCGTGTACCGCAAAAAAAGAAAAAAAAAAACCTAGAGACAAATGACAATGAAAACACAATGATCCAAAACCTATGGGATGCAGCAAAAGCAGTTCTAAGATGGAAGTTTATAGCTATACAAGCCTACCTCAAGAAACAAGAAAAATCTCAAATAAACAATCTAACCTTACACCTAAAGGAACTAGAGAAAGAAGAACAAACAAAACCCAAATTTAGCAGAAGGAAAGAAATCATAAAGATCAGAGCAGAATTAAATGAAATAGAAACAAAAAAACAATAGCAAAGATCAATAAAACTAAAAGCTGGTTCTTTGAGAAGATAAACAAAATTGATAAACCATTAGCCAGACTCATCATGAAAAGAGGGAGAAGACTCAAATCAATAAAATTAGAAATGAAAAGGAGAAGTTACAACAGACACCGCAGAAATACAAAGCATCCTAAGAGACTACTATAAGCAACTCTACGCCAATAAAATGGGCAGCCTGGAAGAAATGGATAAATTCTTAGAAAGGTATAAACTTCCAAGACTGAAGCAGGAAGAAATAGAAAATATGAACAGACCAACCACAAGTAATGAAATTGCAACTGTGATTAAAAATCTTCCAACAAACAAAAGTCCAGGACCAGATGGCTACACAAGTGAATTCTATCAAACATTTAGAGAAGAGCTAACACCCATCCTTCTCAAACTCTTCCAAAAAATTGCAGAGGAAGGAACACTCCCAAACTCATTCTAGGAGGCCACCATCACCCTGATACCAAAACCAGAGAAAGATACTACAAAAAAAGAAAATTATAAGACCAATATCACTGATGAATATAGATGCAAAAATACTCAACAAAATACTAGCAAACAGAATCCAACAACACATTAAAAGGATCATACACCATGATCAAGTGGGATTTATCCCAGGGATGCAAGGATTCTTCAATATGTAAATCCATCAATGTGATACACCATATTATCAAATTGAAGAATAAAAACCATATGATCATCTCAATAGATGCAGAAAGAGCTTTTGACAAGATTCAACACCGATTTATGATAAAAACTCTCCAGAAAGTGGGCAGAGAGATAACCTAGCTCAACATAATAAAGGCCATATACGACCAACCCACAGCAAACATCATTCTCAATGGTGAAAAACTGAAAGCATTTCCTCTAAGATCAGGAACAAGACAAGGATGTCCACTCTCACCACTATTATTCAACATAGTGTTGGAAGTCCTAGCCACGGCAATCAGGGAAGAAAAAGAAATAAAATGAATACAAATTGGAAAAGAAGAAGTAAAACTGTCACTGTTTGCAGATGACATGATACTATACATAGAGAATCCTAAAGATGCTACCAGAAAACTACTAGAACTAATCAATGAATTTGGTAAAGTAGCAGGATACAATATTAATGCACAGAAATCTCTGGCATTCTTATACACTAATGATGAAAAATCTGAGAGAGAAATTAAGGAAACACTCCCATTTACCACTGCAACAAAAAGAATAAAATAGCTAGGAATAAACCTACCTAAGGAGACAAAAGACCTGTATGCAGAAAACTATAACACTGATGAGAGAAATTAAAGATGATACAAACAGATGGAGAGATATACCATATTCTTGGATTCGAAGAATCAACATTGTGAAAATGACTCTACTACCCAAATCAATCTACAGATTCAATGCAATCCCTATCAATCTAACAATAGCATTTTCCACAGAACTAGAACAAAAAATTTCACAATTTGTATGGAAACACAAAAGACCCCGAATAGCCAAAGCAATCTTGAGAAAGAAAAACGGAGCTGGAGGAATCAGGCCCCCTGACTTCAGACTATACTACAAAGCTACAGTAATCAAGACAGTATGGTACTGGCACAAAAACAGAAATATAGATCAATGGAATAGGATAGAAAGCCCAGAGATAAACCCACACACATATGGTCACCTTATCTTTGATAAAGGAAGCAAGAGTATACAATGGAGAAAAGCCAGCCTCTTCAATAAGTGGTGTTGGGAAAACAGAATAGCTACATATAAAAGAATGAAATTAGAACACTCCCTAACACCATACACAAAAATAAACTCAAAATGGATTAAAGACCTAAATGTAAAGCCAGACACTATAAAACTCTTAGAGGAAAACATAGGCAGAACACTCTATGACATAAGTCACAGCGAGATCCTTCCTGACCCACCTCCTAGAGAAATGGAAACAAAAACAAAAATAAACAAATGGGACCTAATGAAACTTCAAAGCTTTTGCACAACAAAGGATACCATAAAGAAGATGAAAAGACAACCCTCAGAATGGGAGAAAATATTTGCAAATGAAGCAACTGACAGAGAATTAATCTCCAAAATATACAAGCAGCTCATGCAGCTCAATATCAAAAAAACAAACAACCCAATCCAAATATGGGCAGAAGACCTAAAGAGACATTTCTCTAAAGAAGACATACAGATGGCCAAGGAGCAAATGAAAGGATGCTCAACATCACTAATCATTAGAGAAATGCAAATCAAAACTACAATGAGATATCACCTCACACCGGTCAGAATGACCATCATCAAAAAATATAGAAACAATAAATGCTGGAGAGGGTGTGGAGAAAAGGGAACCCTCTGACTGTTGGTGGGAATGTAAATTGATACAGCCACTATGGAGAATAGTATGGAGGTTCCTTAAAAAAATAAAAATAGAACTACCATATGACCCACTAATCCCACTACTGGGCAAATACCCTGAGAAAAACATAATTCAGAAAGAGTCATGTACCACAATGTTCATTGCAGCTGTATTTACAATAGCCAGGACATGGGAGCAACCTAAGTGTCCATCATCGGATGAATGGATAAAGAAGATGTGGCACATATATACAATGGAATATTAACCCGCCATAAAAAGAAATGAAATTGAGTTATTTGTGGTGAGGTGGATGGACCTAGAGTCTGTCATACAGAGTGAAGTAAGTCAGAAAGAGAAAAACAGATACCGTATGCTAACACATATATATGGAATCTAAAAAAAACAAAACAAAAATTGTTCTGAAGAACCTAAGGGCAGGACAGGAATAAAGACGCAGACATAAAGAATGGACTTGAGGACACAAGGAGAGGGAAGGGGAAGCTGAGACAAAGTGAGAGAGTGGTATGGACATATATACACTACCAAATGTAAAATAGCTAGCTAGTGGGAAGCAGCTGCATGGCACAGGGAGATCAGCTCAGTGCTTCGTGACCAACTAGAGGGGTGAGATAGGGAGGGTGGGAGGGAGACGCAAGAGGGAGGAGATATGGGGATATATGTATATGTATAGCTGACTCACTTTGTTGTACAGCAGAAACTAACACAGCAAGGTAAAGCAATTATACTCCAGTAAAGATGTTAAAATAAAAAAAGGGAAAAAAAATTAAAAAAAAAAAAAGCATGGTTTAGGGACTTCCCTGGTAGTCCAGTGGTTAAGACTGTGCTCCCAATACAGGGGCCCAGGTTTGCTCCCTGGTCAGGGAACTAGTTCCCACATGCCACAACTAAAGATCCCACCTGCCACAACTAAGACCCGGTACGGCCAAATAAATAAATAAATTTTTTAAAGGGCCTGATCCTTAAAAAAAAAAAAAAAGGCATGGTTTACCTTTCTTGTAAGGTCATTATGGTATTGAAATGAGATAACATATATAAAGCACTTACCAGACTTCCTGGCACATAGCAGGTGCTTAATAGAAGATAACTATTATGGCTAGTCACACAGCCAGTGTGGGAATGGAGGTGGTGATGCGAAGCAGAAGCTATGGATATTTCCTAAATAACAATGGACAAGAATCACTTTTCCTGAAATTCATTCTTGAAATGTTTCTCTTCAATAGAATGTGTGTTCCACAGAGAGCAGAAACTTTTTTTTATTTTATTCACTGCTGTATTTTATTTTATTTTATTTTATTTTATTCACTATTTTATTCACTGCTGTATTCCTAGAGCCTGGTTATGGAGGACAATATCCATTTGTTTAATCAGTGAATTGATTTCTCTTGGGTCACTGGAGTAATGGAGTGTGCAAATGTGGTTCTTTTCTTTCCAGGGGGTAGGTTAGAAACTCAAAAGATATGTCATCAGTAAGGCTCCCTCTCCCACCTTCATCAAATTAACACATAAAGAAGAAAGGCAGGAACTAATAAGGACCTACTGTATAACACAGGGAACTCTATTCAATACTCTGTAATGGCCTATATGGGAAAAGAACCAAAAAAAAGAGTGGATATATATATATATATATATATATATATATATATATATATATATATATATATATATATATGGCTGTACACCTGAAACTAACACAACATTGTAAATCAACTATACTCCAATAAAATTTTTTTAAAAAGAAAGCAGGCAGGGTACCTCATATGCTAAGCTTAATGGTCTCAGACCAGAGAGTCCTGGATAGGAACCCCAGTTCTGTCATCCATGAGCAGTTGATTATAAGTGTGTTATTTATTTTCTTTGAGGTTCCATTTTCCATGTATATAATGAGAATGGTAAAAGTGTCTCTTTCAAAGAGTTGGTCTGAGTAACACAGGGGAGCAGGGATGCTTGTTTAGCTTAGTGCCTGACATCAGGTAGGAGTGTCCATCAATGGAAGCTAAACACACAAAAGTAAATACAGGACAACACCCCATCTCCCTCTTGGTGGGAGGGGAGACTGGCTTCTCTGTTAGCATCCTAGGTGGGTTCACCTAAGAAAAGAGACCGTGGGGACCCTCCCAAGTCTCTCTGCCCCACTGTGTGTCCACGTCATCTCTGAGCCACAGGACCCTAGTCTGTTGCAAAAATGCCAGTGGTTACAAAGTATTTATAAGCCAAGTAGGGGAAAGGGAAGAAAACTTATCATAATGGGCACCAGTACTGTGCCAGGCAGGTTCCTATGTGTTATGTCCCCCTCTGGAATTGAAGACAAAAGGAACCATGTCATTGATGGCTCTTCCTCATTTGCATTGGCCAGCAGGAGGCAAATAACCCAATTATGGCCCAATTTTAATGATTACTTGGGATTCCTATGTTTGCATATCTCTGTCCTTTCTTTCCTTCAACCTTATCTCACTTATTTTATGTTTTCTTTTTCTCTTTTAGTATATAAATTCTGATAGAATACCTCAAATACTTTGTCAAGACAGCTATTAATCAATCAATAATCCCATTTATCTTTTCAACAACCCCATAAAAAGGCATCATTATCTCCATTTTTTTATACATATAGTAAATAGTCTCAGTGAGGTCAAGTGACCTGCCCAAGGTCTCACAGGTATTATCAGTGGCAAGAGTGAAATTCAGACCCACATGGGTCTGGCCCATTCACTTTGCACTCCACCAGGACCCTCTCACTGAGATTGCTGGATCCTCTGTTCTCCTTGGCTCTGGTGGTCTCCCCCTCCTCTCTGCAGAAAACCACTTCTACATCTAGGATTATCTCCTTGGGGTAAATTCTCAGAAAAAGAGTAACGGAGTCAAAGGCTAGGAACGTATTTGCAGCTCTTGTCCAAATGCTGTGGAAAGGCAGGCCATCATGTCCCTGAGGCCAAGAGAGGACAAGTGATCTGCAAAACTGAAAAGCTTATTCGTGATGGGACCAGAGCTGCAGCCAGCTCCCACCACGTGGAGCCTCGCGCTTCTTCTAAATCCCAGCACTGCCTCCTACACGTGGAGGGTTTGAAGAGTATGGCAATAGCTTCCCACCCTTTCCTGAAACCTCCCAGCCAATATCAGGGTGTTCTAGGCACTGGCAACCATCCTTCAGGGTTACAGTTTCCCAGGAAAAGCAGTAAATGATCGCTATTCCATTGGTAGGAACAGGCACACCACCTAATGCAAACACCACTGCCGTGTCAGAGAAGAAGGGCCCTGGAAACTGAGGCTCAGAATGAAGAAGGAAAGTAGAAGCCCTTTTCTCTCTCAAGAACTCTGCCTAATGTTAAGCGCAAAAATCCCCTCTAAAAAAAGTGTGAGTTATGTCGCAGATGTAGAAAACAAATTTATGGTTACCAAGGGGTAAGGGGGCGGATAAACTGGGAGACTGGGACTGGCATATACACACTGCTATATACACATGATAACTAATAAGAACCTACTGTATAGCACAGGGAACCTTATTCGGTGCTCTGTAATGACCTATATGGGAATGGAGTCTAGAAGAGAGTGGAGATATATATATATATATATATATATATATATATATATATATATATATATATATATATATATATATATACGTATAGCTGGTTCACTCTGCTGTATAGCAGAAACTAACACAACATTGTAAGTCAACTATATGCCAATAGAAAAAATTAATTTAAAAAAATGTGAGTTATGCAGGACAATGTACACTAGATATTTACACAGGAAACTGTGTGTCTCAGACTGTGCTGCTGTCCCCTTTTGGTCCCCTTTAACTTGTCCTAGCTTCAGTTTCTTTATCTGTCAAATATTAGTGGGATGTGGCAGCAGGGCTGTTGTGAAGATTAAATGAAGTAACCCAGGGAAAGTGCCATCATGGTGCCCAGCATGCTACCAGGGTTAATAAGCAGGATTTGCATTAACTGAATTTGAATAGTGTTTCTCAGTTTACAATGGATGTTCACATTTATGTCAGTTACTATGGTTTCAGTAAGTTACAGAACTTGGTGGCCCAAGACTAATCCAGATGGAGAATAGGAAGGAGAGATGATAGAATCAATGCTAGCTTTCACTCCACTTCTCTGGGTTCTAGGGTGACCAGAAGTCCCTGTTTGCCAGGGACAGTCCTGATTCACTCTTGTTATGTTGGAGTGACAATTAATGGTTGCCCCCTTTACTCCCAAGAGTGTAACAGTCCGGATGGTAAGCTGTATGATCACCCTACCTATAGATAGTCCTATATTCAGTGTTTTGATGAAAAGACACAGAATCATGAAGTTGTCACAGGCTTGAACCTGGATTCTGATTTAATGCAGTTGGGGTCACTTAGTAGCTGGGTGATCCTGGGCAAATTACTTAATCTCTACGAATTTCAGTCTCCTTACCTATAAAGTGAGGACAAATTAGGACCCACCTCATAGAGTCAGTGTGAAGGTGAGAGATACACATAAAAACACATGATGGGCACAGAGCAAACACACAACAATCATTACTCATTGATATTAGTTCTTTTGGAAAAATAATTACTTAACTCAAAATGCTTCTGGAGTCACATTTTGGCACGCTCAACCCATCACAAAGTTCAAAAGGTAAAGGACTCCACTGTCTCATAAATAAATAGTCACCTTTAAACATGCAGTCAACAGGGGCTTCAGGCATCTCTTGGTCATTACAGATGCCAACTGTGAATGTTGACATCAGTGAAATTTTGCCCTCAGCTTCCTTCACAGAGTCACCGCCAATAATTCCTGGTGATTGGTGGCCCATTCGTTCCACTGCGGGATGTGTAAAATATTTGCAGTCGGTCAGCGTTGGATGGAAGACTTCGGTGGCTATATTTAATGTGGACTGTAACAACACTAGCAGGATGAAGTTGCCCACGACCTTGGCTATTCATTACCCTCTGTGACTCTCTCCTGGTGAGTCTACATCTCCTCTTTTCTCCCCTTTTCGCACAAAACAGGTGGGGGTAAGGAAGGATGGCTTTGCATCCACATATAGCCCTAGGGCTCCAGAAAGGCAGAGCAGTAAAGTGCTCTGCCTAGAGACCTATCTCATTGCACACATGGGGAATCTGGCGCACAGAGGAACGTGCTCAAGGTCACAAAGCAAGTTAATGGGAGAAGAGGACCTGGGACCTCTGGCTTGAGGACATTCTCCCTTCTACTACACCAACTTTTGTGACACTGTCCAAATGGGTCTTTAAAAGCATTCTGGATCCTCTTCATGCCCCTTCCCCAATTTGCTCTGGGAAGATCACATGGCACCAATCACATTTCTTGGAGACTGAAAGAAAAGATTTTTATCTTCATTCAGTAAAGCTTATGTTGGGACTTCCCTGTGGTGCAGTGGTTAATAATCCGCCTGCGGGCCTTCCCTGGTGGCGCAGTGGTTACAAATCTGCCTGCCAACGTAGGGGACACGGGCTCGAGTCCTGGTCTGGAAAGATCCCACATGCCGCGGAACAAGTAAGCCCGTGCGCCACAACTACTGAGCCTGCACTCTAGAGCCCGCAAGCCACAACTACTGAGCCCACGTGCCACAACTACTGAAGCCTGTGCGCCTAGAGCCCGTGCTCCACAATAAGAGAAGCCTGCGCACCGCAACGAAGAGTAGTCCCCGCTCACCACAACCAGAGAAAGCCCGCGTGCAGCAACGAAGACCCAACACAGCCAAAAATAAAATAAAAAATAAAATAAATTCAATTTATAAAAAAAAAAAAAAAGAATCTGCCTGCCAATGCAGGGGACACGGGTTTGTGCCCTGATCCGGGAAGATCCCACATGCCGCGGAGCAACTAAGCCTGTGCGCCACAACTACTGAGCCTGCACTCTAGAGCCCGTGAGCCACAACTACTGAGCCCACAGGCTGCATCTACTGAAGCCCATGCGCTCTAGAGCCCGTGCTCCACAACAAGAGAAGCCCATGCATCACAACAAAGAGTAGCCCCCGCTTGCCTCAACTAGAGAAAGCCCGTGTGCAGCAATGAAGACCCTACACAGCCAGAAATAATAAATAAATAAAAATAAATAAATTTATAAAAAAACAAGAATGAGAGAGTTCTAAAAAAAAAAGAAAGCTTATGCTGGATAAGAATTTGAAAAAGAATAGATACGTGTATATGTATAACTGAATCACTTTGCTGTACACCTGAAACTAACACAACTTTGTTAATCAACTATGCTCCAATATAAAATAAAACTTAAAAAAAAAAAAAAAAAGAAAGCTTACATTCCTCACCAGCTTCACAACACAGGCCATGCTGTCAACGCACTCTTCCGGCTTGACCAGCCAAGCCCTCCGCAGCCTGGTCATGTCATGTGGCTGACCCAACAGTGCCCCACCGCATGCCTTACACCACCTGCTTTGTGCCTCGTGTGTAGGGTTTCCCCGTCAACACTAAGGGAAAGACACTTGATAGCACGTTTCCATACTCACTGGCTTCCCCGGCTAGGCCCACGGGGATGCAGGCTGCAGGTCCGCAGGGAGTGCCATAGGCTCACGCCCACTCAGTGCTGCCTCTGCAGCGATGGGTCTTGCTTTCCAGGTGGCTGCCACGAGGGTCAGGTCACACACCTGGCGGTATGGAAGAACTCCCATTGGGTGACCTTTGACCATTGAGGGATGGGAGACAGGAAGGCGCAAGCTCATTTCACCCCTGGATGGGCTCTTCTGAGACACAATGTTTCCATGGGGCCTTTTTAGAGACATCCTCCATGACCAGTAAATGGTTGTGTTTGTAGTGAAGCCGTGGGCAGCTCCGTGTCACACCTTATATTTGCTTCCCCTACCCTGCCTCAACTTCCCTCTTACCCACAGTCTTGTTTCTTTAGGATGTCACCCACCAGTAGAGCATTAGCACATATGTTTTTCCTCGGGCTCCATCTCCTAAGAAACCCACGCTATTAAATCAACTATACTTCCATAAAAATTTTAAAATAAAAAATAAAATTTTATAAAAAGAAACCCACCCTAAGACAAAGGTAAGTTCTAGTAAAAAACACATCAAGGTCGTGGGTCACAGCAGGGCTGGACAACCCCAAATAATGACAATATGACCACATGAGGGCAGGGATTGATGTCTGCTTCATTCACTGAAATAGCCCAAGCCTTCTACCTGATGCCTAAACCCAACAAAACGAGCCCTGCCTGGAGACACTCAGGATCCAGTCAGGGAGAAAAGCCAAACACAAAACCGAGGTCCAGTATAATAAAGGCTGGAGAGAGATGCCAAAAACTCCCTGGAGAAGGCAGAGATCAAAGATTTTCAGCAGTAGGCTCAGATTCATGACAGCAAAGGGAGTATGACCCACTTCAAGGACCACCCTCTCAACAGAAAGCAGCTTTGTGCCTGGGCATCTGAGACTACGCCAGTGGGACGGCTTACAAGTAGGTACGAAAAATCATGGGAGGGAAAGAAGTCACATCCTCGGAGTCAAGTGAATGTTAATCCAAACGCGGGAGCCAGACTAGAAGGTTATACGGTTGCCATTGCTATTGTTTGTTGCATTAATTAAGTAGGTGAAAGTAATACATGAATAAATAAGAAGCCATCAAGAGGAAAGAAACCCTTGTCCTAAAGGGAAGTGATGGCCCCAGAGACTGAACTAGACGAGTTGCAATCTCTTTCTTCTAGCTTCTACCGGCCTCTTCCTCAGCAGGCTCTCCCTTCCTGCTGGCGAGATGGCCAAAAGCATCAACATCTTCTTCCTGGACCCCAGCGACATTTCAACGCATCTATCTTGGCTTCGATTGGTTCACATGCTTCTTCCTGAACTGATCGCTGTGGTCACCATTGAGAGACACTTTATTGAGAACCAGGAAACACACAAACTACAGGCGGATTTAGTTCCACAAACAGCAGCAACAAGGAGCGGGAGGAAATAGTGGATCTTGAAGCAAAAATCAGAGGTCCTTGCAGAAAGAAGAGGGTATAGACAGCGAGAGACAATGTGCAACTGTCCGCTGTGCAGAGAGCACGATGCTGGGTTACTTAATTAGCCTCACGGAACCTCAGTTTCCTGTGGATAAAAAAGATGATTACAATGAAATCCTTGCCGGGCTTTTTGTGCCATTTGAAAGAAATCACATTAAAAGCTTGGAACCGTGTCTGGCAGAGGGCAGGAAGCCAGAATCACATGAAATCATTCCCTTTCTTTTAGATTTAGTTTCATTTTGATTTTGTAGGGATTTACTCCTCTTTCTTTGCAGAAACTTGTCAGGGATATCTTTATTAGGACACAAATGTGCCTTCTTCTGAATAAAACGAATGTGTTATCCCCTGCCAAGTTCAGAGGCACCCAAGGTTAGCAGTGTTCTTCAGCACACACCGTGAAGGAGGGCCGATAGCGGAGGCTCGGGAATTTTCCACAGGCCTTGGAGCCGTCCAAGTTATAAAAAGAATGTTCATGTTTAAAAATTAAATGTTTGGTTTAAATATTTAAGTGTTCATTTTTCCCCCTGCCTGGTTGTTAATTCAGTAGTAAAACAGAAGGGTTGATTTACAGCCCCTGACATTAGCCTCTAGGGCTTTCTGAGTAGAAGCTCTCAATTCTTCAGAGTCATAATCAGTTTCAAAGTTCACCATTTTCTGAGCATCTACTCCATTCCGTCGTTGGGACAGGGACTGTCCGTGGATCAACTCGTTTCCTCTTAACCTTAACTCTGCAAAGAACTGTGATCCCGTATTTTACGGGTGAAAAGACGGAGGCTGAGAGAAGTTCAGTTAGTTTGTCCAAGATGACGTAGCCAGCCTGTGACAGAAGAGGATATGGGATATTAATCCAGGTCTGTGTGACATTAAAGTTGATATCCTTTCAACTGATAGTCATAGGTCAGGAAATCAGATTCCAAACCTGCCACGATTCAGGACTGAGCCATCCCTGGAATACCCACTTCGGCCTCCTCACTAGTTGCTCTAAGGGATTTACAGAAATCTGATTAGGGTCCAACGAGGCGCTTGCAAAAGATGAAAGACTGCAAGATTAAAACAAGTTCTCGTTATCAATCACGCACAGCAGAGACAGGCATTTTGAAGTAGCACTTAAAGACACATCATCAGCCAAGTAATGAGATATTTATTGTTTTCCAGATTTACAGGTGCTCTAATAAATGCCAGAATTGACATCTGTCAGTGTGGGTGTAGGATTCTGCAGAACGATAAGCTTAAACATTCCTCTTAGCACTTAGGAGGAAAACATGCGAGCAGGTTGTGTCTCACGGGATGTACTCTTTCTGGTCGATCTGTGGGTCCTTGTCAGGGAGAGACTTCTGCCAATCTCAGAGTCTTCAATCTGAGACCAGGAAGGAACCTGAGAATTCTCTTCAACCAGCCATCTATTGTACAGAGAGTCAAATGAGGACCAGAGAAGGGAAGTCACTTGCCCAAGGCCACACAGCAAATGGGTGAAAGGTGAGCCCAACCCAGGGCTCCTGGCTCCCTGGGCAGAACTGTTTCTACTCTGCCAGCCGCTTCTGGAATACGCACTGCTTAGTGCATAGGTCTTAAACACCTCCTGTGTTTGGTTGAATTTCTCAAACTGGTAGGTTTTTTCTAAGCCCTTCAGAAACAAAAGAAAGTCCTTTCCAGTAAACACTGATTGACTGGAGACAATCATCAGCAGAGATGTAAGTGGATGATAAGTGGATTCTCACACAAGCCAAAGAGGAAGGGGCCAGAATGAGGCCTCTCAGCAGAGTAAGAAAGAGGAGGAGTCAGACAGAGCTAGTGACTCACCCTGGGCAAGGGCAGCCCAAGCACCGCCCGGTGGAGTTGCAGCAGCGCCAGGAACCCAAAGAGGAGGTGACTGGTTACCTGGTGGACTAATGGCCACATATAAATGAAGGAGAAGTAGCGCCCAAAAGCCTTCCTCAATAGGGCCTAAAGATGGCAGATTTCACACAAACATTCATACAAGAATGTCCTAGAGGGGCTTCCCTGGAGGCGCAGTGGTTGAGAGTCCGCCTGCCGGTGCAGGGGACGCAGGTTCGTGCCCCGGTCTGGGAAGATCCCACATGCCGCGGAGCGGCTGGGCCCGTGAGCCATGGCCGCTGAGCCTGTGCGTCCGGAGCCTGTGCTCCGCGGCGGGAGAGGCCACAACAGTGAGAGGCCCGCATACCGCAAAAAAAAAAAAAAAAAAAAAAAAAAAAAAAAGTATGTCCTAGAGTCATGGACAGCATGACCTTCATCTCATACACACACACACACACACACACACACACACCCCATACACACATATACCCCATACACACACATACCCCATACACATACACACACACATACACCCCATACACATACATATACATGACACACACCACACACACACACACACACCCCATACACACACACATACACCACATACACACCACATACACACATATACCCCATACACATACACACACACATACACCCCATACACATACATACACATGACACACACCACACACACACACACACACACACACACACACCCCATACACACACACACACAAAATCATATGCCAAGTTAAAAGATTGGTGATGAGGAAATTATATTCAAGCCTCTAAAGCAGTCTTTCTCAATCTCGGCACTATCAACATTGGGGACCAGATAATTCTTTGTTGGGGGGTCTGTCATGGGCGTTGCAGGGTGTACAGCAGCATCCTGATCTCTATCCACTAGATGCCAGCAGCCCCAGCCCTGCCAACTGTGACAACCAAAAGCGCCTCCGGGCATTGTCAATACCCCACCTCTATTGAGAAGCACTGATCTAAGTGATGGCTGACAACACTTCATGAGTTTGGCTTTAATTCTTTTTTAATGTTGTTTTGGTGGCATCCTCTGTTTGACTGGAATAGCACTCAATGTTTACCTCCAGTTCCCCTACAAAAGGAAGGTGTATATTTTTCAACTCATAAAGCAAATCGCTCCCGTGATGAACGGTGCTTCTGAGAGGTCGGCAGTTTCTTCCCTCTGGTCAACATCACTGAGTCCCATCCATCCACCCAGAGCTAACACGCATCTTGTTTGAAAGCAAAGCCAATAAACAAATTCAAAGATGTCCAAAGGCTGCTTCGAGAAATCCCATCCTGCCTACTGAGTGACTGAAATACAAGGCCGATTCTCAGAACCTCCTGAGAAAACCTTGTTAAGATACATATTTGTAAGTCCTGTCCCAGGGATGAGGTCCTGGTATCTGTGTTTTAAAGAAAATTTCTCTCTAGGACATTGTGGTGATTAGACAGGGGTGGGAATCATGGTCAGAGCTGGAATTCTTTGTTCTTATTCAGGTTAGGAAGGTGAAAAATTCAGGAGACGGATGATGGTGAGAGTTGCACAGCAATGTGAACGTACTTAGCGCCACTGAACTGTACAGTTAAATGTGGTTAAAATAGTATGTCTTATATTAAAAAAATAAAATAAAATTCATCATTGAAATGTGCAAAAATAAAAGTCAAAATTGTTCTGTTCTTACTGTCCCGTGACTGCAGCAGTGGGTAATTTACTGGTGCACAGATTAACATGGGCATTTTCTGCAATCATGCATGATATCCAGATTTATTCACTCAAAGAGCCCCTTTATAAATACAACTTGAGAGCCACTGTTATTAGTGCATGTCTGAACAGCTAAAACTGGTCGATTCCTGCTAATGTAACTGAACTTGGTCAACCGTTCCTCCTAACACAGTCATTGTCATGCCCTAAACAATGAAGAGGATGTGCAACCCTAACAAACCCCTTACTTGGGTAGTACTTGAAACTCTTCCAAACACACCAATCAAAGAGGGAACACCAATCAGGAAATCAGGAGATTTCCCAATTTTCTGTAGTCCTTGCCCTGCCACTCATGAACTGTCTGACCTTGGACAAGTCACTTCACTTCCCTGGGCCTCAATTTCCTTGTCTGGAAAATCGAATTAAATACTGATGACTAAAACAAAACTTAAATGGATTACATAACTTGCCTAAAGGTAGAGCTAGTTAGAAGCAGAACCAAGATGGAAACCCAGGTCCCCTTCTCATGCTTCTCCCCTTACAGACACTCAGATTGCCCCTCTGCTTGCACTGAGCAACTTGCCTGGGTTACGGTTCTCTTGAGATTATTTCTTCAAAAGACTGAAGAGACCTTGAGGACTTATATTTTAACCCCTATCTGCCCCTAAAGCAAGATGAGAACTTGGACATTTCCTCTTCTTGGACATTTATTTTCTTCATCTGTTAATAGAGTGGGTTTGACTACATGAATGAGAAAGAAGTAATGTGGTCATGAGCTCTTGTTACTTATAGCAGACACAGCAGATGCTGTTTGTTGCTCACCCAGAAGCCGCTCTCCCCACTCTCTCCCTTGCTAACGGACCCACGTTTTTCCCAGCATGACCATATGCCAGGCCCATGTGATGGCCCAGGATGACTCCCAGGATGCTTTGCCAGATGCTCACTTTCCCAGAACCCCTTGCAGCTAGAAGTAGCCACGGAATCCAGTTGTGATGAAGGAAACACAAAGTCTGAAGAGGAGTTTCTGAGGAAGCTTTTGATTTCCTGGGGAAAGTGACAGAGAGGAGAGCTTGCTGGCTCTGCCCCTTCACCTGGACTTCACTGTACTCCCCGGAGCAGCTGCAGACATCTTGGGAAATCCAGGAGGCAACAAGCATGAAGAAAAGACTAAGGGTGGCAGAGGCGAAAGATAGAAGGAGACGGAGTCCTTGATGACATGGCTGACCTGCCTGACCATCCCCAGAAGCGTCTCCTCAGGACCTCTTGTTAAACAAACGTTATATGTCCTAGTGGTTGAAGCAACTAGGTTATTTAAGAATTCTTTAAAGTTACACAAATGCAAACATCTGTTTGCTTTGCCTGGGGCTGGAACTGTATCTATTGATGTGGTCTTGGTGATTATCTCCTGCTGATCAGAAGCTCTTATCAGTAGCCGCATGTGCCTTTGAATAATAATAAACAGTGAAATGAATTGCTTTGTAATAAATGCAGTTTGTTTGGTAGACAGAAACCCTTCTAAATATAGAGCTCCTGAAGGAAGAAGAGAAATATTATAAAGGAATCTTTGGTGGTGAAAGAGAAAAAGAAGGCCACCATTACCGTGCCAGCTACTGTTTGTCACATGCATTCGTTTCTGAGCACTTACTCTATGCCTAGCAGTGTGCAAGGTGGTGGTGCCCATGAACAAGACGGGCAAGGGCTTGCCCTCGTAGGGTTTAGGGACAGTGGTGTGACAGGCTATTCAAGAAGGGATTATTGTGAATATTAATAACACATATACCTTCAAGTTACACTGAAAAGTATGATCATCTGTGGAGACACTAGGTTTAGCAAAGGGAGTATTTGCAAAGTAAAATAAAAATTTCATTTGATTACCAAAAAAGAAGAAGAAGAGATTATAGATGAGATGTAGGTTACAAAAGAGGAAGCAAGGTGCTGTACAGAAGCTCTAACAGCAGAAGGAGCCAACTCCTTGAGAAGGTCAGGAAGGGTCTTGCTAAGGAAGCAACATGTCAGCTGACAGCTAGAAAGTAAGTAAGAGTTAACCTGGAGTGGAGAAGAGAATATAAAATTCCAGAGAGAGGGAAGGCTTAAATTCACTCCTCAGAACAATCCTGTGCTATAATATATGAAGAGAGATTAGCATTTCCATTTGTATCGGTCAGTATAGGCTAGGTTATGCCATGGTAACAAACAATCCAGAAATCTTTAAAGGTTTAAAGCAAAAAAAGTTTATTTCTTACATATCCATCACAGGTGGACAGGCGTTCTGCACACTGTAATTCCTCAGGAACCCAGGCTGATAGAGGTTTCATCTAGATCCATACTTCCACAATCACAGAGACAAGGCAAAGAAAACATGGCAAGCCATGCACTGACTCTAAAGCTTTAACCTAGAAGTGTCAACGTCACTTTTGCACGCCTTCATTGGTCAAAGCAAATCACATGATCACAAGTATAATCCCCCTGTAGGAAGGGGCATCAGTGATATACTCTACCACCCCATTGTACAGATGGAAAAACAGAGGTTTAAAGAGATTCTATGAGGTGTTCAAGGTCACTCAGCTAGGAGGTGGCAGAGCAGAGATTTGGAATCAGGGTTTCCAACTCAGTCTAGAGCATTTTCAGCCAGAGATGAATTGAAATGCCTGGAAAGGCTTGGAAATCCTATAGCAGATACCCAAGGAGAACACCACACTTCCTGGGCAAATTGGACTCTGCATGCTGGCCCCCCTAAGCAGACTGGTAACCATGGTGCCCATTCAGAGATGTCTCCTTCCAGCCAGCTTGGCCAGCAGAATAGAGAATGTGGGCTCTCCAGCCCATCCTTATTGTTCTGTGGCATTCAACTCTCTTCAATCTGCTGCTTTGAAACTCAAAGACATCTGTGGGTCTGTGCTGCCAGCATGGGCCCCCCACCCCCTCCACAGGCCCCTTCATCTTGGAACAATGGGTTTTTCCAGCACAGAAGGCTGCCGTCACCACCTCAGCTTGTTCCCAGTGTGGTTTCTGGCTTCTCACCTCCTCAAGGATGAACGACCACTTCAACTTCTCAATCCTAGCAGCATCTTCTTGGTCTCTGTCTCTGATCCAAGTCCAGACCAGGTAACAGTCACACACACACACTTTAGACATTTGTGAGGTTTACAAGCCGTGATCTTGGCTCATGTCCGCATGTGTGGTGGCGAATTGTTTCCTCCTCTAAATGTAGTCAAGGATAATCAAAATATCTAAGGAATGCCTGTGAGACCTGAGTGACCCTTTTAAGACAGCACGAAGGACACTTTAAAAGCGACTGAAGTAAATTCTGTTTCTGAAACAAACTCAGTATAGCATCCTGCATCCCGTCGGTCAGAAAATTCTATTGGATCCGCCTTCAAAATGCATCCACGGTCTGACTGCATCCCACTAGCCCTCAGACCAAACCCGGGTCCAGGCCACCGTCCTCTCCCCAGTGGACTCCTTGTCTCTTCCTGTCTTTGCTTCCCTATAGTCAATTCTCCCCATTGATTCAAATCATCAGATGGAGAGAGTCCTTTTTCTGCTGCAAACCTCTGCATGGTTTCCATCTCCATGAGAGTGGAAGCTGCAGTCAGTAGAGTGCCATGCTGGCCTCTCGTGATCTGTCCCCGTGGTGTCTCTGGCCTCCTCTCCCTATACTCTCCTCTATCTCACCCGCCAGCCGCGCTGGCATCCTGGCCGACCTTGAACACTCCAGGCCCCGCCCTGCCAGGGCCGGGGCCTATGCATTCATTCCTTTTTCTGTCACATTCTCCCAGGTGCATGGTGCACACCTCACCTCTGAGCCTTTGCACACATGCCGCCTTCTCTGTGGGGGGGTGCCTGTCACCCCCCCCCCCCGCCTGCTTAAAATTGAACCACTAACCCCAACTAGCCCAGCCCTATGCTCCCTACCCTTTCTCTGCTTTGTTTTTCTCCATTGCACTTGTCACCATCCAACATATACTATGTCCGTTATATAGTTTATAACCTGTCTCTGCCCATTCGAACAAAAGCTCTATGAGGACAGAGCTGTTTGTCCCTTTTTATTCACGGCTGTAATAACACTGATCATGGAACAGTGCCAGGCACACAGTGAGAGCTCTGTGAATATTTGTTAAATAAAGGAATTCCATGAGAACCTTATGGCAGATCACCTTAACCATGACCCTTCCTGAGCCAGAAAAGAAAGAACACTGCAGTCTCTCCAGCAATGGGATGCACAGGCTTTGGAGGGAAGGAGAGCTGTGTTCGAATCCTGGCTCTGGTACTTGCTGCATGAGATGCTAAGGGAAAGTTACCTAATACCTCTGAGCTACCACGTCTCTGCAAAATGAGACATTATTCCTCAAGGGTGTTCTGAGGAATAAACGAGATGATGCATGTGGAGCATGTAACACAGTGTCTGGCCCGGAACGCACACTTGGGAACTGGCAGCATCGCTTCCTAATTATCGCACGACAATGTCGAGATGCCGCACGGCCAGCGGCTCTCTCACCTGCCCAGCGCTGGCTCCGGCGAGCTGGTCTCGCAGCCCTTGACATTCAAGCTTTGCCTCCACAAAGTTACAAATTGTCGTTAAGACATGGATCTTCAGGGATTCTGACAAACAGTCAAAATCACATGGTTAAGTTTCAAACACCAAGGTTTCCTGAAATACTCATTCACATTGGAAAAAGAAGCAACGCAGTGGAAAATGTTGAGAAAGACTCGAAGGAGATTTGTAGAA
Source organism: Phocoena sinus (assembly GCF_008692025.1). Taxonomy (NCBI): domain Eukaryota; kingdom Metazoa; phylum Chordata; class Mammalia; order Artiodactyla; family Phocoenidae; genus Phocoena; species Phocoena sinus. The sequence continues at coordinate 72,533,952 of NC_045779.1, read as the reverse complement.
TTAAACAATTTCAACTAGCAGGGTCCATGCAGAATGTCCATTCCTGACCCAGATGCACAGATTCCCAAAAGAGTCCAGCAGGGTCTGGACAAGTGAGGTCCCCCAGGCCCATAACTCTGGGAGAGAGCACGTCCTTGAATCGTGTGCCCTAAGCGCCCAGCTTGCCTCTAGTCCCAGCCCTACCGGCCAGTAGGCAAAGAATCACGGGTGAAGTGGGCTAGAAAACTGCCAGTGTGCTCTCACAGTGCCCCCCCGTTGGGACGATAAACTACAGAAGCTCTAGCTTAATCTCTCTCTTCTCTTTCTTTGGTTGAAGCCCGCACTATTCATAGGGTGCAAGCCCCCCAGGTTCCACCCCAGCTCACAGCGTACATCTGGATCAGCAGTGGCCACACGTGCACAACCTGCCTTCGACCAGGGTAGACCAGACCCCCCAGCTGCCGTCCTGCGTATGAAATATCGCAGACCTAACCCCCGGAAATCCCTCTCCCTCAGCAGCGGCACATGTTTAAACTGCAACCTGCCTCTTGCCCTTCTGTGAGCTGGTCCAGCACCCACATGCCTGGCAAAGCTGTGACTCTTCTGTCACTGCTGTGTTGGAGTTTTCAGAGGCGCAATGAGGCCAGCAGATCAGCAGCTAGGTCAAGCGTGAGGTTCACGGGAACGTGCATGGGCTTTAATGCCAGATGCCCTGCGATTAGTACACTGACTCTACTCTCACTGGCTCTGGGTTTGTAGACAAATCTAGCTGCTTCCCTTTCCTTATGAGGAAAGGCAGTGTTGAACACAGTTCAGGGCTGTTATGAAGAAAAGAAACAGTGTATACAAGAGCTTGGTACAGAGTGGACAATTGTAGCATTTTTATTATCTTCTACAATATCTTTGCTTCTATCCCCTCTTCTCCATCTGGTACTTGGACTATGGCAGTATCCACCCTGGGGGGCTCCCTGCCTGTAGGCTTGCCCCTTCCCATCCTTCCTCCAATGCGGCCAAAGAGATGTTGCTTAAAATCTAGACACAATTATGCTATTTTCCTGCATAAATCTCCACAATAGATAATAGAACGCACTTTGTGAGTGAATATGAAGAAGTGGACATTGACAGAGAAAGCAGAGCAGAGCTGAGGGAACCTAGTTTTCTAAATATCTTCCAAGGACTTGCCCTCATGGGTCACCGCCAGAGCTTGCCACAATTCTATCTTCCATGGATTATTTGATTCAACAAGCATCCACTGAGCACTTCTTCCACGGGAAACACTGCACTAGCTGCTGAGAATACAGCCATCCCCCAGATATTTCACAGTTTCAGTTACTCCAGGTCAGAAAATATTAAATGGAAAATTCCAGAAGTAAACAATTCATCAGTTTTAAATTGCACGCCATTCTGAGTAGGGTGATGAAAGCTTTCTCATTCCCAATCTGCCCCACCTAGATCCCCACCCATAGGCATCGTTTGCTCCTGACATCCAGCCATTGCCATCATCCATGATCCAGGGTCACCGGGAGCAGATGATCCCCTCTCCCACGTATCGTATCGTCAGAAGGTCAGTAGCAGCCTAAGGCTGCATCACAGTGCCTACATCATTCACCTCACTTCCTCTCATCCTGTAGGTATCTTATCATCTCACGTCATCATCAGAAAAAGAAGGGTGAGGGGACTTCCCTGGCGTTTCAGTGGTTAAGACTCTGCGCTTCCACTGCAGGGGGCACGAGTTCCACCCCTGGTTAGGGAACTAAGACCCCGCATGCAAAACACAAAACAAAACAAAAAGAGCAAGGAAGTGAGTAGAACACAATATTTTGAGAGAGAGACCACATTCACATAAATTTTACTATAGTATATATATTGTTATAAATGTTCCATTTTATTAATAGTTATCGTTGTTAATCTCTCAGTGTGCCTAATTTATCAATTAAACTGTATCACTGACATGTATGTATAGGAAAAAACATGGTATATATAGAGTTCAGTGCTATCCCCGGTTTCAGGAATCCTCTGAGGGCCTTGGAAAGTATCCCTGCAGATAAGGGGGGCTACTGTACAGAAGTGAGGAAGGTAAATTCCCTGTCCCCAAAGTGTAAGAGCCTAGAGTTCCACAGGTAAATGTCGAGGTGCCCTGAGGCATCACAACTGTCACAGGTTAGGAGCTCAGCGGAGGGGGTCGGTCAATCCACTAGGGATGTTCAAAAAGCATCTTCATGGAGGTGATGCTCTGTGGTTGTAGGATAACGTCAGCCCCCTCCTTGAGAAAGCAAAAGGTTCATCAGAAATGTGTCTTCCTCAAAGAAGAGAATCAGCTTTTAATTAAAAGGAGCCTGTGAGGCGAATCACTTGGATTAAAAGGACTTTGTTATTCAGATGCCGGGCTATAAAAGTGTTTTAGGGTACGTTGATAAGGCAGCAAGAAAGGCTTTTGCATTTTCTAAACCTAAAGCAACAGGGAACCCTGCTGCTATTTCAGCACACTCGATCTGCGAAGGATGGATTAACAGGTGTTCCCACACAGAGAGAACAGGGCGGTCATTAGTTCTGAAACCCCAGGGTTACTCAGAAGCCTCCATCGCATTTGCTAAACTCTCAGCTCCTGAGCACCAGCCCCCAGAGCTCTCTCAGAAGGTCAGTAGCAGCCTAAGGCTGCAGCAGGAATGGGCTGGGGTCAGGCTTTCACACTTCCAGCAAAGTCCCCAAGGCTTTCCAAGGCAAAAGGTACACAGGTCACATTTTGAGAACTCTGGAAGAGGGGCAGGGTGTAGCATGGATGACAGCAAGGCTGTGTGGGATCACACTGGTGTCTTCAAGGACTGGCGAACAGTTCCAAGTGGGAGGCCAGGGAGTTCAAGCTGGAGACCACAGCTGGGGGTGGGGTGGAGGCGACCTGGGAGCGTCCACGGAACAGAATGGAAAAGATGCCTCTAAAGAGATATGGGAACATATGTATGTGTATCACTGATTCACTTTGTTGTAGAGCAGAAGCTAGCACAGCATTATAAAGCAATGATCCTCCAACAAAGACGTGAAAAAACAAATTAAATAAATTTAATGCCGAGCAGTGTGGTTCAGTAGCTTCCCGGGAGGGGTGGGGTCTCCCCTCCAGCCACAGTACATCACCCCTCCCCCAGCAGAGTTCAGATCCCAGATCCCGTGACGTTTCTTGCTCACTTTTTTTTTTTAACATCTTTATTGGAGTATCATTGCTTTACAATGGTGTGTCAGTTTCTGCTGTATAACAAAGTGAATCAGCTATACATGTTTCCATATCTCTTCCCTCTTGCGTCTCCCTCCCTCCCACCCCACCCCCCATCTTGCTAACTCTTGAGGCCCACATTGTCACAGAGATGTATGTGGTTTATTCTGAATCAGAAGCCTCTCTCCCTTCCAGCCCCCCACAGCCCTCTTTCCCTGGATCGATGGGATTAGAAACGGCTGATTTAATTAGTCCAGATGCGGCTTCACTTTATTACTTTCTCATTTACAGGGAGATAATGGGGAGCGAGCGAAAGGAATTTGTCGTCATCTAAGGAACCGATGGGGCTGCTGAGGATGCCAATTTCTCGACTGAGCTGCAGCCCCTAGCTCGAGGCAGACCAAGGAAGTCACTGCCTTTCCAGGAAAATCAGGATTTGTGACAGTCTGTGGAGTCCCAGGACCTCAGTGTTTCTAATAATCACCCAAGGGACCTGCTTCTCCCGCTTTCTGTGTGACGATGGACAGGTCGCTGACCTCGCTGACTGAACCTCCAACGCATCTCTGCATTTGCATCACCTCTGGAGAATTTCTACATCAGGATCCCAGTGATGGTGATTCTTTGGGTCTGTGGGGGGCCCAGAAATCCGCCTCCTTAGACGAAGTTCAGGAGATTCTGATGCATGCTGACACTGAGAGCTCCTCAACTGTCCATATACAGCCTTTGGTCCCAATGGACCACCCTGACCTCATTGCTTATACTCACCCTCACATACATCATAGGTGTTGGCTGCAGAGAAATTCTCACCAGTGTCCAAAGGCCCCATCTCTCCCCACTTCCACCTGCACATGCTGTCCCCCCTGCCGAGGGTTTCCTTTTCCTCCTCCACCATCACTTCTTTCTCCAAATGGCAAAGTCTTCCTCCCTGTAAGAGCCCCAAGCAAGTATTACCACCTCCATAAAGCTCACCCTGATTCTCAGAGACAGACCCTCTCACACTGTCCCCTGTGCACACAGAGCATTTTGTACAGCTCTTCGTAAGAGTACACATTGAATTACATACACTTTCTTCAAGTCTTCACCCAAAACAGATCATGAAATCATTGGAATTATATTCTGTTCATTCCAGTATCCCCAGAACCCAGAAAAGTGTCTGACACCCAGTGGGTATTCAAAACGTGTATGGCTGAGGAGCGAATCAATCCATCAGTCAAGCAATCAAGTCATTGTGAGCCAATCTCATTGTCTATGAAGCCCCAGCTCTCAGCTTAGGAATGATAAAATGTATAGTTGTCTAAGTGATGTGATTTCAGAGAGATCAATAACTCACTCGATGCCCCAAAATAGCTTCCCTCAAATCCTGTTATGGTGCATGAAATTCTCACCATTAGTTTATACTCATTTAATTCAACAAATATTGATTTTGACAAGAACTGTACGAGATCAACTTGAAATTGTAGTTGGACCCTGTCTAGCATCATCTGAGAGAAGCACTGGAGAGCTACTCTTCATACGGAGGCAAATACTTAACCGTGGAAGGTTTTCAGGAAGAGTTTCTGGCTCTTGGAGAATTGGTGGCCCTACTTTCTGAGAGAAGGGACAGCATGGGAGGAGGAACAGATGAAGTGGGTAGAAGGGGATAAGGAGTCCACTTAGGGGCATCACTTGGGGAATCTATGGTACGTTCTCGGAGAAGGTGGCCGGTGGGTGATAAGATACAAGCCTCTGCAGCTCAGAGGAAAAGTGTCCTGGGATTTTATGATTGAGGGAGTCACCCAAGCATAGGCAGGTCCAGAGCATGCGATGGAGTAGGTGACATAACACAAGGAAAGGCTGCAGCACAAGAAGGAAAGACAGCCAAGGACCAAATATAGGGAAGACCTCATAGTGGAGAGAACTTAAGGCACCTGACATCTGGCTAAGCTCTTAAGTATAATACCATCATCTTGCTCAATTATCATTTGCTGAATAAATGAATAAATAAGTGAATGGATGAATTTTGTGCTGTAAATACTATCATCATTTCCATTTTCTTTTTATTTATTTATTTTTATCTATTTTTTAATGGAAGTATAGTTGATTTACAATGTTGTGTAAGTTTCAGGTGTACAGCAAAGTGATTCAGTTATATATATATCTATTCTTTTTCAGACTCTCTTCCCATATAGGTTATTACGGGATATTGAGTATAGGTCCCTTCCCTGTACAGTAGGTTCTTGTTATTATTTCCATTTTCTTGGCAGGGCAACTAGAGCTTAGGGAGCAAAATGACTTAACAGAGATTATACAATAGAGGCAGAGCAGAAATTCAAACTTAAGTTTTGTCTGACTTATTCCTTTCTTCTTTACTGCCTTCCTTTGTGTTAAATAGATATTTTCTAACCTAATTCTCCTTAAAATCCAGCTCAGGATCACCTCCACATGGAAGCCTTCCCTGACCCTGTCTTTAATCTAGCCCATGACCAAATTGGAAGACTTTTCCTGGGTTCCCACTGCCAAAGCAGAAACAACTCCAGACTACCAGCTACTCAGGGCAGCCATCATTCCTTGGCTGTCACTACATCCTCACGTGGATCTTAGCACATAACGGACTTCAATGAATGTTTATTTAGGGGTAAAGATTGTAAGTAAATAGACAATTACAATTTTGTGTGCTTAGTGCTAAGATGAAAAAAGCACAAGGTACTGAAGGACCCCGGGGAAAATGGTCCCAACTCAGAGTCGGAGTCAGGGCAGCCTACCTAGGGCACAACAGATGAATAGGAGTTAGTCTATCAGGAAAGAGGGGATAATATACTAGGAAGATGGATCTAATATAATGTTTCCCAAAACAGGGAGTATGTGCCACCAGAGGAGACAATTTTAGGTAGTGTGGGGAGAATCTTTCTTTTTTTATTTCAATAGTTATACATTTATTTTCTTGTGCATTAGAAAAAGAAATATGCATACACACATACACATGTGTTCAGTATATTAAAGCCATGCTTTTGCACCTATAGTAGTTAAGGTAAAACCTACTTTTTAAGTAACAGTTAATCTTTAAAATAAATATTAACAAAATAACAGTACAGGTGGTACCGGACTATGGCAAAACTGTGAAGGTGATACTTGAGTACCTGGAGCTTTGGAAACACTGAGCAAAGGCAGGGAGGTGTGAAACAGCACGGAGCAGGTAAGCGCTACAGGCAATTTACACAGATGAAATCGTAACTAGATGGGGGAGTGCTGTGCGGACAGTTCTGGGTGCATTGGAAGGGACCACATCATGCAAGCCTTCAAACACTTGCCAAATAGCTTGGGATTTCTCCTGACAGCAGAGCAATAGGGAGAGGACAGAGTCAAGGAAGTTGCCAGGATTTTTGTTTAAGCAAAAGGGACACTCAGTCCCACACTTCAAGAGTCTTGAGAAACGTCTGCCAGCTCAAACAATCAGAGATGCAAGCCAAGATAAACCTACAGTGATATTCATTGTAGCATCATCTACGATGGCAAAAAACTACAAACAAGCTAAATGTGGGACAAAAGATTGAGTACAAAGCAGCAGATCCATGCATGAGGAGTGCAGCCATCAAAGTCATTTTCAAAAATATACAATAACGTGGGAGAAATGTTCACACATAAAGTTAAGTGAAAGATCTAGATACAAGTCTGTATATTCGGCAGCATATATACATACATATTCATTACAGGAAAAAACCTGGAAGGATATACACACACAAATACACACATATATATTATAAATATAACAGTGTTTACAACTGATGATATGCTTATAATTTTTTTAAACTTTCAGATTCTCTAAAATTTCTACCACAAATAGTATTTCATTTATTTATTTTTCTTTCATTTCTTTGATTTATTTTTATTCAGAGGGAAAAAAAAGCTGTTTTTAAGAAAAAGACATTTTCACCAAGGTGGTGCCGAAAGCAAGCCCTTGATCTCCAAAACAGAGCCCAAAGCAAAGCTCCGAAGGCCAAGAAAGCAGTGATAAAAGGCGTCCACTCAAAAAAAAAAAAAGACCCACATGTCACCCACATTCCATCAGATAAAGACCCGGCAGCTCTCAAGGAAGCCCAAGTTTAAAAAAGCCCGTCCGAGAAAACCATAATTCAAAAAGAGTCATGTACCAAAATGTTCATTGCAGCTCTATTTACAATAGCCAGGTCATGGAAGCAACCTAAGTGTCCATCAACAGATGAATGGATAAAGAAGATGTGGCACATATATACAATGGAATATTACTCAGCCATAAAAAGGAACGAAATTGAGTTATTTGTAGTGAGGTGGATGGACCTAGAGTCTGTCATACAGAATGAAGTAAGTCAGAAAGAGAAAAACAAATACCGTATGCTAACATATATATTTGGTATCTAAAAAAAAAAAAAAAAAATGGTCATGAAGAACCTAGGGGCAAGACGGGAATAAAGACACAGACCTACTAGAGAATGGACTTGAGGACACAGGGAGGGGGAAGGGTAAGCTGGGACAAAGTGAGAGAGTGGCATGGACATATATACACTACCAAACGTAAAATAGTTAGCTAGTGGGAAGCAGCTGCATAGCACAGAGAGATCAGCTTGGTGCTTTGTGACCACCTAGAGGGGTGGGATAGGGGTGGTGGGATAGGTAGGGTGGGAGGGAGGGAGACGCAAGAGGGAAGAGATATGGGGATATATGTATATGTATAACTGATTCACTTTGTTATACAGCAGAAACTAACACACCATTGTAAAGCAATTATACTCCAATAAAGATGTTTAAAAAAAAAAGGAGGGGAAAATGGATACTACTTAACAAAAATCTCTAAGGACAAATACAAAACTAATGTAGGGCTGATATTCAGCTGGTTCTTACCGTAACAGCCAGGCACGTTGTCTGTTCTGTTCAGTTGTTCAGTCTGTTGGTAAATATTTCGAATATGACTCCTGAAAATAATCAAACAGATTCATTGCTGTAGTGGATAGAAAATGGATGGATGGGGTTCAAAGGTACTATGTAGACTTTTTATAAATCTTGATATTTAATCACCGTGTTCCTCTTCAAAATAAATTAAACAAGTTTCTAAACAAAAATAAATAAATAAATAAAATTAAAAAAAAATTAAAAAGCCCCTCCGAGAGGAACAAACTCAACCATTATTCTATCATCAAACTCCCCTGACGACGGAGTCAGCCACGAACAAAATCAAAGACAACTACATGCTCACGTCCACTGCAGACATCCAGGCCAACAAGCACCAGCCCAAACAAGCTGTGATAAAGCTCGATGACCTTGACAAGCCAGGGTCAACCTCTTGATTGGGTCTGATGGAGCGAAGAGGAGGACATTCGATTGGCCCTGGATGCTTGGGGTGTTATCACCAAAACTGGGATCATCTAACCTGGCTTTGTCATCTCCAAAGACAAAGAAGAAAAAGGAAGTCACAGAGGACTATTCGCTGTTGCCCCTGTAATAATCTCCCCAGGAAAACGAAAAAAGAACGGATCTTGCCACTAATTTTAAAAATCAGAGGATGTGTTCAAATTCCCTTTTATAGTCACTACCCTTTTGTCTCCTGCCGGCTGAGTGCTGATACAAGGCACTGGGCTTTTGTTCCTGTAATACTGAGCTTGTCTTCATCAATAACGGTGTGCCAGAACACTTTTCTGAATCAAAACTGGGGCCATGGAAGAGGAGGATTTCTGATTAGGCCCTAGTGTTTGTCCTGTACAAATGAACTTTCCAAGTGGGACAGAGAGAGAGAAAATGAGAATACAGTAGAAGGGAAAAAACTATCCTCTTTATACTCCAGCTAATTATTTTAATCATCTGATCCTACTTAAGTAATGAACTAAAGTGGAGTTAAGGCTTTTGTATTTGTACTTTTTTAATGTTGTCTGTTTTCTCTTCATTCATTACCTGAATCGTAGAATCTCAGGGTTGTGAGAGGCCCACAAGCTCATCTAGCTCAATCCTTTCATTTTGCAGAAGAGAAACCAAGGCTCAGTGCGGGACTGATTCAGAATTTAGTAAAGGCAATAGTACAAAGACAAGAATGGGGAGGAACAGCCGGGATGTAGTGAAAACTATGATACAGTTTGAAATAAAGCAGAATTCCAATATTCCTTAGCCATGTAACCTTCATAAATTTCTTACTGCCACTGAGACTGAACTCTACAAATATAAATGGGGATAATATCACCCACTGAGTGAAGGTCTGGAAAATAGTAGGCCGGGGCTGGGTGTACAGTTGAGTCTCGATATTGGCCACATGCCGTACAACGCATGTGACACACACGTCATACGTCATTGCACGTTGAACGTGAGGTCAGGAGTGGTAATTATCATCCCCTTGTTACAGACTAAGAAGCCAAGTTTACAGAGCTAGAAAGTGGCGGAGTCGGTATTCACACACAATCACAAAATCAGGAACAGGAGCTGTTAAATGCTATTATACCCTGTGCGCCTCAGTAAGTCCTACTTCTTTATACTGATTTTAAATCAGTAGTGAAAGCACTACAAAAACTGCCAAGTGCTGAGAATTTAAGGAATGACCATTTTTTTCAAAATATCTGAAGTGGCGGGGGTCCTTCTCAGAGTCAAAATGGATCTGAATCAGCAGTTTCATCTCTAGAATGCTCTGCTAAGTGATAACTCAGGCTCATTTCAAGTGGTTTCTCAAGGTCATTTGATTATAGTTCCGAACATACAGATCATCTGATTGCCTTGGCATAAGTACACGCAGGACCGACAAGGTCCCGGGTATGAAGTAGAAAAATGTAAATCCTAGAGACAGCTGCAGCATTAGCAGTCTGGAACCCCGCAGTCCTACTGCTGACTCCACCACTTACAGCCCTCGTGACCAAGGACATGCTCATCAACCGTGCTGAAGCTCAGTTTCTGCATCCATAAAATGAGGACTGATACTCAAAAAAGGCAACATAGTATTGTCCCATGTGTCTTAGCCAGATACTGACAAATTTAAATTGGAAGTTCAAGATTCTCTGGTCCAGGGGTCACAAACTCAAATGCCTATAGGCGCTGGGCAGATAATAAAATGAGTGAAACAAACTTAGTGTTAGACAATAGGGAGTGGTGGGGATTGTGGTGAACTAAGGATGCTCACTGAGAGAACTGCTGAATTCCAGCTTTGCACGGAAATAGGGGCTCAGGAATTCTAGATTTCTCCCATTATCAATGGAAGGCAGAAATTTCCTTTTTTTTTTTTTTTTTACATTTTTATTGAAGTATAGATGATTAACAAGGTTGTGTTAGTTTTAGGTGCAGCAAAGTGAATCAGTTATACATATACATGTATCCATTCTTTTTTAGACTCTTTTCCCATATAGGCCATTAGAGTATTGAGTAGGGTTCCCTGTGCTATACAGTAGGTCCTTATCAGTTATCTATTTTATAGATAGTAGTGTGTATATGTCAATCCCAATCTTCCAGTTTATCCCTCCCCCTCCCCCCCACCATTAACCATAGGATTGTTTTCTACATCTGTGACTCTATTTCTGTTTTGTAAATAAGTTCATTTGTGCCATTTTTTTAGATTCCGCATCTAAGCGATATCATACAATATTTGTCCTTCTCTGTCTGACTTACTCAGTATGACAATCTCTAGGCCCATCCATGTTGCTGCAAATGGCATTATTTCATTCCTTTTTATGGCTGAGTAATATTCCATCATATATACGTACCACAACACCTTTATCCATTCCTCTGTCGATGGACATTTAGGTTGCTTCCATGTCCTGGCTATTGTAAATAGTGCTGCAATGAACACTGGGGTGTATGTATAAAAGCTATTCTGAGTTTTAAATGCTGATAATTAACGTATTTTAGGGACCATATAGGCCAAACAGACATTTGTGAGGGCTAGATTTGTCCCTTGGGCCGATGGTTCATGACCTTTGAGTCTAACCCATCTCCCTCCCAACCCAGCCAAGGACACTGAGATTCTGTGAGGTGAAGAGCGGCCTGTCACCACCAGGACCAGAATCCACATGTCCTGTCACCCAGTTCTGGGCTTTTCCATAGCAGAGCTGCTTCTTTGATTCTCTGGAGTGGACTGGAAAAGGGAGATTACAAATTCAACATAGCAGCAAGAAAACTCAGATGCCCCACCCTCCTCCCTGGACAGGTCATTCGGTCAGAGTACAAGGCAGAAAAGAGATGATTTGCTTCCCGGTCTTCTGACTGTGAGGTAAGCAGTGGGAGGAAAGAAACACTGGACTCATGTCAAGGTTCAGAGAGATTTCATTCTCTTTCAGACACTGATGTATCTGCGTATTCATAAAGTCTCAATCATTATTCTAATAATGCCCACCATTGCTGCTCTATTTTCTCAGGTGTTACCTCTTATCTGCTGAGCAAAGAATACCCGCAAAGGGCTGTACTTCTTCCTCCCCCAGAAAGATAGGCTGTTGCCAAGAGAACCAGCTTCAAAAGTCAGAACCATGGAGAACAGAAGGCATCAGGTTACACAGAAACAATTATGCCCAAGACCCTAATTGGATTATTAGCAGCCCCAAATTCAGCTTTAAGCAATTATCTACTCCACGCCTATGAAAAAATAAAGCACAAGTCATTTCTTGACTGTCCTTCCTAGCGAAGGAGAGGAAAAGATTCTTCTTGCAATGTGTGGAAGAGTTTCTACTAATGAGGCAGAAAACAATTCTTGGAAAAAAAAAATTGCATATATCCACACAACCCATTGGTGAATCTTCTTCCATTATTAAAAGGTTTTTTAAAAAATTGAAGAAAGCAAGTAATTTAAATCTCTATTCATAGCCCAGTTATATTTCTGTATCAAGGTCTGCAAAAGATCAGATAATCCTTTTCAAATTTCCCAGATGACTTCTTATCTCCTGTGAATCACCAGAGCTTCAGTTCAAGACAGCATGGAAGGATTTCAGACCACCCATATGTCAGTCCCTGTGCTGGCTCCAGAGGTGAGGAGGACTGATTGGTAAGACCTCAAGGAGCTGAGTCTCCTGAGCTCAGAGCTTAGGGGTGAAGAAGCTGACACCAAACCAGCTCATCACAGGACAATGCAACACATGTGAGTCTGAATGTCTACACCAAGTTCTGTGGAAACAGAGGATCAAACAACTAGCAGTATCTGGGAAAGTCAAGGGAGGCTGCATGGAAGAGGTGACATTTATGGTCATTGAAGGATGAGTAGGAGTTTGCCAAAGACACAAGGTAGTAGATTGTCATCATGAGCAGAGAAGACAAGTAATATATGGTCACAGGTGTGAAAATCCTTCAGGAGACCCTGTGCAGTTGGTGATGGGGTCCTCTGGTGCACAGGGTGGAGTGCAGCACCTGTGATTTTCTGCAAAGTGTTTTCACCTCATTATTTTATTTTATCCTTAAAATAGCCCAGAGCCCATGAGGCCAGGACTTGTAAAGAGCCAGGCTCTGGGGTGAATACTTGGCATTTATCATTTAATTTAATCTTCCCACCAGGGCTTTGCAGGGGATATCCTTCCTATCCCCATTTTGCAGACCAGATTCCAAGGCAGCAGGCCATTAGTTACCTGCCCCAGGTCAAAGCAGGAGAGATGGGATTCAGACCCAGGCACTGTGGCTCCAAGCGCCACACTCTTCACCATGCACCTGCCGCCCATGTGATTCAGGTGGTTAAAAACTAACCACAAAAGGCACAGAGAATACAAGGCAGGGTCCGAACCGTGGGGCTGGATCTTCATCTCCAGCATTCCGGCTCTCTCTCCTCCTCGTGTGGCCCAAGGTGATCAGTTTCCAGCAAACCCACACAGCCTACAGTCTCTATGGAGAACAAGAGTTTGGGCAAATAGGCACCAGATACCACCGGTGGCTGTGACATTTTAAATCACTGGCTTTTCTTCCTTCCCTGCACACAGGCCTGGGGATTACCTATCAACCAGCACAGCAGTTCTGCTGGAAATTCTCCTTGTCAACTTATTAGAGTCACCCTCAGACATGAACTGATACAGTTTCCCCAGGACGTTTTAATTTAATTATTTATTCCAAACCTTGGCCTCCCCCTCCCCCTGTCACACACACCAGCACCACCCATCTCTAAACCTCTTAAAAGTGGAAGGTGGGCCAACTCAGAAGCAGAGGGTGAATTTGAATCCCAACTGCGCATTTTATTAACATCTCAGGAATGGAGATCTCTTGGCTGTAAAATGGGATTTCTCCATTCAACACATATTTATTGGGGACGTACAATGTGCCAGACACATAGAACTCATGGTCAGCAAAATGAACCCGTTCCTGCCTCATAGAATCTACAACCTAGCAAGAAAGAAAAGCAATGAAATCAATCACTGCGATCAATTTGATAAGCATTCCGTCAGAGGAAGCGTGATTCTTAGAGCCGGGAGGGTGATGTTTCCAACTCATCCAGGGTGCTGAAAGCAGACCTACATTCAGTGCCTGGGAGCATTTTGGAAGAAAAGTGGTGAGGATCAGGAGGCTGTGGAAAGAGGAAAGGCTTTAGATTCAGACAAGATCAGGTACCATTGCTCACTGGACACACTTCTCCTCACCTATAAAATGGGTAGAGCAGCAAGATCTACCTCTCACATTTGTTCTTTTTTTGGGGGTCGGGGAGAACTAAATAAGATAACGTCTCTTCCAAATCTGGAACATACTGGATTTTCAACCTGTAGTCATTCCTGTCCTCTGTGCCCATGAGAGCAAATGATAGCACCAGTGCCATACTGCAAAGCCTGAGCTTGGAGTGGTATCAGGACACACACAGTCACTGAGTCACTCTTTTACTCAGTCCCTTGTAAGCATAGTAAACCCAAAAATATACACGAAGCAGTGAGAGAAGCAAAGAGGCCTGAATAAAAATATAGAAGAAATCTGGTTCCAGCCACAACTGGGGACCAACTTCCCTGGGCCTCTCTGGTCAATTTTATTCTTACCTGCCAACAGGACAGTAGTATCTACACCAATCGTCCCATGGTAATTAATGGTACAAAGATCAGAATCTGATGAAACAAGTAAATGAGAAGCCATGGAAAGCCATCCAGGTAGAAATGATTAATGCTCTTATAACTGTCATGATTCTTATTGTTCAGAAGCTGGACCATGTTCTTAAATGGAGTTTATGATAAATCGTGGTGATGATGTGCCCACTTCTCTTACCATGGGCAAAATAGAAAGATCATGGTCATCACAATCAGAAGACAAAGATTAGAATCCTATCTTGGTCACTTTCAGCTGTGTGACCTTGGTGATCTGAATTAACCTCTCTGAGTCTCCAAGACTTCATCTGCAAAATGGGGAAGAGCAATACATTCTCCATGGCATAGTGTTCTGAGGAGTAAAAGAGCCCACGTCAAGTACCGGAAATATCGTAGGAGCTCCATTAACATGTGAATCTAGGTGAGCAATGTTAGCTTCCCCCCCTGCCCCTCGGAAGCCTGACTCCCCAACTTCTTAGTGATCCCACGTAGCCAAGCGTTTCCTGACCCCAAAATCATGCTCATCTCCAGGGAAGTTGCTCTCTGAGATTCTGCCAGCATCGCGAAAGTTCTATGCCAACAACAGCTGGCCCCTCAGGCTCCTTGCTCTTCCTCTCAGCATCCTCCTTTCCCCTCTCAGGAAGAGGTCTCCCTTCTCCTGTCTAAGTCCAGCCCCTCAACCCACACACACTCAGGCCCTACCGGTCCAAGCTGGTTCCACGTTCTTTCTGGTCCCTCACATTCCAGCAAGGTGGCAGCACTCTCTTAAAGGGCCCTCCCTCCAGCCGACCAGCCTCAGAAGGTCTTTACTTCCAGCTTCTTCTAAGCTCCTCCATCACAGCTCAGTCTTATCTGTTGCTAATGACAGAACCCATTTCTTGCCTCTCAGCCTAATTCCTTTGGGCTTGTACCTCCAATCTGTTTCTTTCTGTCTCGCTCCTTCATCCTGGCTGCGATGCTCAAATTCCTTGTGGCTCCAGGAAACCACAGGACTGCACAGACCACACACGTATCCAATAGCACCGTGGTCCTGCTCCCCTGGGAGGAGAGTTCTGACAACTCCCACGCTTCATCTGGGACCCTGCTCCCTCATCAAGTGTCTTCCACTTACAACCTAAGCATGCTGATTATTGCACTTCTAATTACTGAAAATCTAGCACATTAACAAAGATCTACCTAAATTTCCCTTCAGCAAGTCACAAGGATGTCCATCTGAACGCTGAAACAAGGATCCATCCTGGCCATGGAAGGTTCCGTGGGGTCAGAAGGCAGACAGAGAAGGAGGGTCTCCTGTCCAGAGCTGCAGGCAGCTCTGAAATCAAGAGCCAATTTGGAGTCCAGCATGAGAGTGGACCAGAACTGGGAGCCAGAGGAGAGTCTGGCCAGCCTGAAAGCTGAGGGCAGGACCAGAAGAAGACATCAGAGCCAGCGGAGGGGCTGGGAACTCAGGAGCTACATGCAGGGAGTGAGAGGCCAGACATCTAAGTGACTGGGTGGGTCCGAGCCAGCCTGCTGCCCACGTGCCCGCCTTGGTGTAGTGCCTGAGCAGGAAGGTTTCATTTATGAGGTCAGAGATGTGCGTGGACAGCCTCCTCACTGTCAAAGCCAGCGGTCACTTCCCAGGTCTCTTCCTCCTCAAATGCCACACCGCTTGGCCCCACTTGCCATCCCCGACCACCCTTCCTACCTGAACCTCTCCCCTCTTCAGCATCCTCCCAGCCCTCTGTTTCTTCTCTGGATTCAGTTTTCAAGTCCTCTCCTCTTCTTTTTCTACACGTTCCCATTGTCAGTAAGATCACCAGGTTAGTACGTAGAAGAACTAGGACACTGTCTTCCAGTGGCCAAAGGCTCTGCCTGTCCCACATGTGTCGTAGTACAGACAAAAAGCAGCTAAGAAACCAACACCGTTTGCTGTTTAAAATTCATCAAACACTTACTGGGGTCTGGATCTATGCCAGGTGTGGTGTATAATTCTGAACCCCCAAGGAGCTTTAGGTTAGAAGGTGGCTGGAGGGTGGACATTTCACAGCAGACACAAGGCTTCCCAACCCTCTGATCTAGAGTCATTTTTAGACCAGCGAGGTGTCTCTCCAAGGTCCTGATGAGTATGTGGGTACGCAGTAATTGTTCCCACATGCACTTGTACTTTTCTACAGCTGCTGCATGCTGTATCTGCAAAAACTATCAGCCTCACCATCAATCCCCAAGCTTGTATGGTCTCTGAATTATTTAATGCTACATTCCAAGGGGCTGTGAATAATGGAATGGGGTGTAAATAATCTTATCTCTGTCTCTACATGCAGAGATTGTGAAGGGGCACCTAAAGAGGCTCTATTCTGCCAGAATCTTACAACACCTGTGCATGATTAAAAACCAAACCAAAGGGCTTCCCTGGTGGCGCAGGGGTTGAGAGTCCGCCTGCCGGTGCGGGGGACACGGGTTCGCGCCCCGGTCCGGGAGGATCCCACATGCCGCGGAGCGGCTGGGCTCGTGAGCCACGGCCGCTGAGCCTGCGCGTCTGGAGCCTGTGCTCCGCAACGGGAGGGGCCACAGCAGTGAGAGGCCCGCGTACCGCAAAAAAAAAAAAACCAAACCAAATGCCCCCTAGATAACTGCTATTCCCTAGTGGGGGAAAGAAATGAGCAAGTGTCTCATCACATTTCATATAGAGAGAGAAGCAATTATGTATCAGGTTTCAGGTTCAAGTGCATCTAGGATAATTACAGCAGTGCTTTCGAGTTGCATAGAGCCTGACAGATCACCTAGTTCTTTCTGCCTTATAGGGATGGGCAGGGTGGCTTTCCTAATTGACAGACAAGGACACTGCTCCCCAGGGAGACTACCTGGCTTACAAATAGAGTTACAACGAGGAAGAAGCAAGCCTGGGGTTCGGGTCTTCTGACTTCCTTGGCAGCAACCTCTCTTTTCCACCTTCCCACCTGGCTATTGGGGCATCACGCAGACATGCCTTTGTCTCCCAGTCATCATGCAGTGTTCATGTGACCTGCCCACATTTCAGGCTTGTCTTCATGTCAGGTAGATTTTCGCGAGGGCATGGGAAGGGATTCACGTGATTTGCGTGCCCCACACTGAGTGTCAGATGCTTGCCCTATCTACTCAGGTTAATGAGCCACTAAGATAAAGGAAGGAGAAAAATGAAAATATTCAGGAGATGAAGGACTCTGTCAATGAGCCCCCGCTAAGCCCTATGGTGTGGTAGCAACAAGCTCTGGACCAAGAATCAAGAAATCTAGAAGCCAGTTCTGACTCTGCTGCTACCAGCTATATGATCTCGGAGAGGCCTCATCACTGTAAACATCCAACTTCTTACTCAATAAAATGAGATAAATAACAGTTTAGACGCCACAGGGCTGCGGGGGGCTGACCAAAATGGGAACCATGTACATTAGTGGAAGTGTTATCCCCCATCTATGAATGGATGTGCCTAGGATTGTAGTCATGATGCAGGAAGATAAATGCTCATCAGGCCTGGGGTAATTTGGGAGAATTTTCAATCTTCCCAGAGATAAGGAGCCAACACAAAGGCAGAAATGTGAGCTCCTCAAGCCTGCTTCACAGGAATAGTCCATGTTAACCAAAAGTCTTCTGTTGTAAGTCCCCGTCCTCTCCCAATTTCAAAATCTCCATCATAAAAACCTTCCTCCCTCGGGCTTCCCTGGTGGCGGAGTGGTTGAGAGTCCGCCTGCCGATGCAGGGGACGTGGGTTCGTGCCCCGGTCCGGGAAGATCCCACATGTCGCGGAGCGGCTGGGCCCGTGAGCCATGGCCACTGAGCCTGTGCGTCCGGAGCCTGTGCTCCGCAACGGGAGAGGCCACAACGGTGAGAGGCCCGTGTACCGCAAACAACAACAACAACAAAAAAAACCTACCTCCCTGGACAAGGATGGAGGAGAATATGGTCAGAAATGATAAAAGCAGTAAACACTCCACTGCAATCTTCACCCGCATTTCAGAAGTGTTCATCCTCAAATTTCTTCTCTTAGGAGCTCGGAATCTCTTGTGACAACTATCGCCTACCCACGTGTCCCTAAAGGACCATTCGAATCTGTGTCTCAGTACACATCTTGGGTCCTCCCTCGTGTCCACCTTAACTGGACACCTGACTACCGAAACCACGTGGACATCAACCAGGAGGTGGGTGAACAGCATCTTAAGCTAATGAAGGAAAGCAGGTTATTATAGGGAGGCCCTATTCAAAAAAAATAAGGAAATCCGGTATGACAGAGAGCTGAAACATCACCTAATTGGGAGAACAACTGCGAAGAACTATTAACCAGATTCAGTTCCAGACACCCCACTGCTTAAGTGTCAAGACCAGAATAGCTTCCCAAAGTCTGACGGATGACGCCACTTCCTCTCCAGCCCTGGGAAGGAGCATCAAGGTAGGATGATGCAAGATTATACGAAAGGTGAGGTGTGTTCTACCTGTTCTCCTCCTTTCTCCTCTTCTCTTCCCAGCTTTATTCATTTATTGTGCCCTGAATTGTGATCACATCTCTGATACTTCTGCGAGCATCCTGAAGGGAGAAAACTGGATCTCATTTTTCTTTATTTACTCAGTGATTCACTGAACATCTCCACACAGGTGATCCACAGACACTTTTTTTTTTTTTGCGGTACGCGGGCCTCTCACTGCTGTGGCCTCTCCCATTGCAGAGCACAGGCTCCGGACGCGCGGCCATGGCTCACGGGTCCAGACGCTCCACGGCACGCGGGATCCTCCCGGACCGGGGCACGAACCCGCGTCCCCTCCATCGGCAGGCGGACTCCCAACCACTGCGCCACCAGGGAAGCCCAACAGACATCTTTAAATCAAAATGTCTAACAGTGAGTTCCTTAACTGTCCCTCATATTTGCCCTTCTTCCGAATACCCTACCTCAGTTGACGGCACTGCAAACACCCTAATCACCAGGCAAGAAGGTGATTAGCCACCCTTGACCCCCCCAACTTCCTCAGGCCCTACATCCATCAGCCCTAAATCTGATTCGGTTTTGCCTTAGTCTTCAATTAACTCCCTGACGTTTGTTGAATTCCTTACGTGTGCCATGCACTCTAGCTCCAGGGACATCAGGGTGGACAAAATGGACATTATGCCTGTCCTCGTGGGTTCAAATCCAGCTCCATCCCTTACTAGTTTGGGAAAATTACTTATCCTCTGTTTGGCTCCAGGTCCTCATCTGAAAAATGGAGATCAAAATAGTGCCTACTTCTAGATGGATGAATGAATTTTAAAAACTGGTATATACATATGATGGAATATTATTCATCCTTAGAAAGGAAGGAAATCCTACGTCATGCTACAACATGGATGAAGTCTGAATTATGCCAAGTGAAATAAGCCACGTAGAAAAGGACAAATACCGTTGATTCCACTTAGATGAGGCTAAACGAGTCGAACTCATAGAATCAGAAAGTAGAATGGTGGCTGCCAGGGGCTGAGGGCAAGGGGCTCTGCGGAGTTGTTATTTAAAGGGTATAGAGTTTCAGTTTTGCAAAACGGAAAAGTTGAAGAGCATTATTGCACAACGGTGTGAATATACTTAAGACTACTGAACTGTGCCCTCTGAAATGGTCAAGATGCCAAACTGAGAAATCCTGGGATGGATGTAACTTTAAGCACGGCTAGATTCAGGGCCTCAGAGGATGTGGTCAGGGAGGGCCTTGTCCCCGTCCGCTGGCTCTGCCTTCCTGGAAGGGTGACGGGGGTATTTCAGGCTGGCCTGACCCCAGGGAGCCACTGGCTTTCAGGTTTATGTCCTGTCACAGCCCAGCAATTCCTGCAGAAGGAAAGCCCCTCTTTCCCTGTAGTTCCAATAAAAGTCTCAAGGTTGACTCTGAATAAATAAATAGAATGGTCAAGATGATAAGTTGTGAATTGTGTCTTTTTCACCACAAGTCAAAAAATTTTTTAAATCAACCTAAGAAAATAGTGCCTATCTCTCAGGATTTTCATGAAGATTCAATACATGAGTTAATACGTGTAGAGCACTTAGAACACAGTAAGTGTTGATAGCAAGTACCACGTGCATTTGCTGTATACAAATGCTTATCGTAGTAAGTGGTTCTAAAGAACAAGGGCTCCCCCCGAGCCCTGGTGACCTTACACATAGGCACATAAACCAGGCAGACAAAGCCTCAAGCCACAGCCCGTCTGAGTCTTGGCAGAAAGAAGAACCTGAGGATGGGAGGCTTCTAAGAAGCCACTACGAATTCATCTCCACTCACTCCCCATCCCCCCTGGGAAGCTGTTAGAAGATAGTTTCTCATGACTTCTGATGAGATATGAGACTCTTCACCCCTCCCCCTCCCCACACAGCTGCACTCCGCAGGGAGTGTCCCACCACTTTGCTACATTGTCATCTGGGCCCTGTGGCTTTGGCGTTCTCCTTTTGGGGTGTGGGACAGGGATCTGAGTAGCTAGCTAGTGGCTTGGGCTCTTCTCCGTTTCACTGTCTATGTGTGTAATAAACTGTCTCCATCTAAACATGGACGATTGTATCTTGACTGGACAAATCTGTCAGCCTTTGCCCTTGGCCTTGTGCTCAACAGAGAGAAGGACAGTGTCTTATATAATAAAGAGACTAACAGAGGGACTGTCCAGGTCAAGAGCATCCATAAGAGGCTCTCCATGGACTGCCCCACATTTGACCCATCAGCAAATACCATCACTTCTGCCTTAAAATACACCATCTGGTCTCTCCTCCTCTGCTTGTGGTCCCTCCCGTGAGGTTTCCTAGAGGAACCAGGGCAACCTTGTAAATATACAGAGAATCGTGTCATTCCCCTCCTTCTTGCTCTTCAAAGACTTCCAGTTATATCAAATAAATGCCATTCTTATCAATGCCCTACAAGACCCTTCACGACCTGGCTTCTGCCTACATCTACAGGCTCTGTCACGAGCCAAGCTCTTGCCACACAGGCTTCTTCTAGCCCATCAAACACGACAAGAACGTTTTGCACCATAGAGCCTTTGCACACGCAGCCCATCCCCCTCTGGAGCTGAGAAGAGAAGATGGTAGAAGACAAAATCCTGAAGGAGTCCTAAGAATAGGAAGCAAGTGATGAGCAGGTGGAGATGTGGGGCAGTAACTCAGAGAGTGGTGTCAGGAATCCAGGTGAGGAGAGCATCTCAGGAAGGAGAGATTAGCGGACTCCGTGGTCTGATGGGAACTCACGTGAGACGAGGCTCACGGTGTTCAACAATTCAGCACGATGCGAGGTCACTGGTGGCCTTATTGTGAGCAGCCCTGGAGAGACGGGGGGTCGAGGCCAGCCCGCGGGGTGTCAGAGAAAATCAATGAGAACCAAGTACGAGGAAAGGCTGGAGATGAGGATGAAAAGGGAAAGTAACAAAAATGAAGTTGTGAGACGGCAGGAGAGGATGGATTCCAGAGAACAAGCAGAAGAAGTAGCCTTGGAGGAAAGGAAGATGCTCGAGAAACAAGAGTAAAAGAGAGAAGAGGGGGTGCTTTTAGACGTCCCACCTGTCTTTTCTCTCAAACTTCACACTGAACTTCTCATGGTTCAACCAAATGCATCACACTGGCCTTCTCCTCTGCACTTTTGCTCAGACGCTTTGTTAAGAATGTCCTTCCTGAGACTTCCCTGGCCGTCCAGTGGTTAAGACTCTGAACTTCCACTGCAAGGGGCGCAGATTCGATCCCTGGTCAGAGAACTAAGACCCCACATGCCGTGCACCTAGGCCACACACACACACACAAAAAAAAAGCCCTTCCTACTCTCCTTTGCCTACCTGCTCCTAGTGACTTTACGTGCACACTTTGAAGACCCCCTCTTCCCGCTTGGGTG
This sequence comes from Phocoena sinus, assembly GCF_008692025.1. Lineage (NCBI taxonomy): Eukaryota > Metazoa > Chordata > Mammalia > Artiodactyla > Phocoenidae > Phocoena > Phocoena sinus. Next base: position 72,511,989 of record NC_045779.1, on the reverse strand, counting down.
ACGTATTTCTCCTCTTAATTCCCCAAACCTACCCTTCATAACTCTATCACTGCATTTGTCAAATTGTTTTATATTTACAATCTTAGCAATCTGTTTCTATCATGAATGCATGAGCTCTCTGTGGGTAAGATGCTAATCCTATTTAGGTCTGCATCCCCAGGGATGTCTAACATAAAATGGGCACCATTGTAAACATTTGCTGAACGACTGGAATTAGCAGCCCTGCACTGAGTCACAGCTTTGCAATTTGTTTTTCCTCTGAATAGTTTTAAGCAAATTGTTTCATCTCTTTGAGCCTCAGTTACTTACACTATATATAAGGAGACCAAACCCAACTGAATATTGAAGGAATCGAATGTAATATTGATCATGATAATGCTTTCGAAAAGCATGAATACAATGATCACATGATTACAATGTGATATATTACCATCCAGCGCTGTTACGTCTTAGGGGAGCTGTTCCTTTAAACTTAATCAGTTCTAACAGGAGTATCCACCATGTTAATGAGTTTCGGTTTTGGTTTTTGAGAAATTGGAGAGGTGGTGGTGTGGTAGATTGACGCCTGGAATTGGACTCAAGTTCCTAAATAGACTTGGGACTCAAAGAAAATCACTTAATTCACCAATTTGATTAGTTATAAATACTTGCTGAGCACCCACCAGGCATCAGGCCCTGGGGATGCAGAAGTGAGAAGGTTCTGTTCCCACCTAGAGACAGAGAAACTTGCAAATCAGTGGTGAGAGTTCAATATCCCAGAGTAACGGCTGGGATAGAGGTGGGAGAGAGCAGAGCAGTAGCACCGTGGAAGGAGAAAGAGGCAGTCGGAGAACCTTCCCAAGGAGAGCTGGGGGTGCATTTGAGCTGCAATTTGGAGGATGGGTGGGACTTGCCACAGAGAGCCAGGGGAGGGGACTGCAGCATGAGTAAAGGCTGGTATGTGTGGCAAACAGACTTCAGGGTGGTCCCATGATCCCCACCTCCTGCTATTCATGCCTTTGGTAATATCCTCCCCTTGAGAAGGGGCAGAGCCTCTTCCAACCAATAAAAAATGGCAAACCGGAAGGGATATCACTCCTGTGACTATGTTACCTTATATAAAACCCTGTCTTGCTAGCAGATTGCTCTAGGATACTTGCCGACTTTGAACAAGCAAGCTGCTGTGAATCCTACAGCTTCAAGGAAACGAATTCCAACAACAACTGAGAAAGCTTGAAAGTAGATCCTTCTCCAGCTGAGCCTTCACATAAGAATGCAGCCCAGCCAACCCCTTGACTGCAAGCTGGTGAGATCCTGAAGCAGAGAACCCAGCTAAGCTCTGCCCCAGATTCTTGACCTATGGAACTGTGAGACAATAACTGTATGTTGTTTAAAGCTGCTACATGTGTGCTCATTTATTAGGCAATGATAAAAATATATATATAAAGTGTGAGGCAACACACTTTTAAGCTCAGAAGAGACATGGCCATCTCCTAAGCCTTGGTTTTCCCAAGCATAAAGCTGGAATTGTCACAACAAGATCAGACACGCACACTCCTCTGGACCATTGGGGGATGCTGGTGAGATGGGGGTTTAGCTGTGAGAGCATTTGTGAATTGCTGGATGCCATAAAGTTGCTGGTTGATCCCATCTCCTTACAGACACACTTAACCACAAAGTTCCCAGAGTCTGCCTGCCTCACCCCTATTTAGAAACAGTAAACATTGGGAAGTAGTCAAGCTGTATTCAGGTCTCCCCCAAGCAGTGTACTTTCTCATCTCTGAAGCCTTTGGCCAGACTGTTTCTTCTACAAGAATGCTCTTTCTGGGATTTCCCTGGTGGTGCAGTGGTTAAGAATCCGCCTGCCAGCACTATTTACAATAGCCAGGACATGGAAGCAACCTAAGTTCAACAGATGAATGGATAAAGAAGATGTAGCACATACATACAATGGAATATTACTCAGCCATAAAAGGAAATGAAATTGAGTTATTTGCAGTGAGGTGGATGGACTGTCATACCCAGTGAAGTAAGTCAGAAAGAGAAAAACAAATACCGTAGGCTAACACATATACATGGAATATTAAAAAAAAAAAAAAAAAGGTTCTGAAGAACCTAGGGGCAGGACAGGAATAAAGACGCAGATGTAGAGAATGGACTTAAGGACATGGGGAGGGGGAAGGGTAAGCTGGGACGAAGTGAAAGAGTGGTATGGACATATATACACTACCAAATGTAAAATAGATAGCTAGTGGGAAGCAGCCACATAGCAGCTGAGATCAGCTCAGTGCTTTGTGTCCACCTAGAGGGGTGGGATAGGGAGGGTGGGAAGGAGATGCAAGAGGGAGGAGAAATAGGGATAAATGTACATGTATAGCTGATTCACTTGTTATAAAGTAGAAACTAACACGCCATTGTAAAGCAATTATACTCCAATAAAGTGTTAAAAAAAAAAAAATCCGCCTGCCAATGCAGGGGACACAGGTTCAGTCCCTGCTCTGGGAAGATCCCACATGCCGTGGAGTACCTAAGCCCGTGCACTGCAACTACTGAGCCTGTGCTCTAGGGCCCGTGAGCCACAACTACTGAGCCCCCCCACGCCACAACTACTGAGCCCCCCGCTCCACAACTACTGAAGCCTGCACACCTGGAGCCCATGCTCCACAACAAGACAAGCCACTGAAATGAGAAGCCCACGCACCACAACCAAGAGTATCCCCGGCTCACTGCAACTAGAGAGAAATCCCACATGCAGCAGTGAAGACCCAAGGCAGCCATAAATAAATAAATAAATAAATAAATAAATAAATAAATAATCTACTTTAAAAAAAAGAATGCTCTTTCCTCCTCTTCACCTCTCCTGTATCTTCCTACCTACTTCTCATGTGCTTTTAGCTCAGACTCTGCTTCTCCCAGGCTCCCTTCTACGGCAAGGGGATATCCTCCCATCCTCTGTGACCCCAGGGCACCCTGACTGACCCTCGTGACATCCTTCACTGTAAGTTCCCATTTACCTAGTGTCTCCCATCTCACCTCCAATGAGCCGTGACCTCCTTAAAGAAGGTGAATCTTATTCACCTTCATGTCCCTAATATCCGGCACAATGCCCAGTGCATAGTAGGTGATATTATACATATATATAAAATATATATGTATATAAAGTAGACCATTTACATACACATATATCTATATGCGGTGGAGGCAGCTTCCCAGTCTATAAAAATGATACTGATACATGTAGTGCAGGAAAGACTCCACCAACATATCCCCCCAGGGAAGTATATCCATTTATAATTTTATTCCATTTAATAAGAGGATGTGTGGGGGCTTGTTTAAACCCTTTTCTTTTTTAAAAAAGAAAAAACAATTGGAGAGTATTTGGTGTTCCTGCAGGTATAGACAGCTCTCCTGTTCCAGGCTCCCAAGGGAAGCTGTCAGAGAAAGTTTGCTGCTGTCTGAGTTGCCTTCTCTTCTGGGTTGTCAACTCAACTGCTTTCGAGCAGCCATCCTGAGAGGTGGGAGAAAGAGGAGGTGACTTTGCTGGTGTTTAAATCAAGAAAAGAAAGCCTTAATTATCAGGGATGGGGCCAGTCCCACTCCCTCAGGGAAGGCACAGGAGAGAGACAGGCGGAGGTGAGGAAGGAGGTCCATGCAAGCCCTGCATTGAGGCACCAGCCCAAGGACGCTGGTGGGGGAAGAGACGGAGAGACGGCATCTCACTCCCGCTTCTCCCCCAACCCAAGTCAGGGGCTCTCCTTGGCTGAAGCCATAAGGCGAAGACAAGACCACCCACCCCTCGCTCCCAGCCGGGAGGTGGGGCTTCGCTCCCCTTCCAGCCTGGCTTTGAATTCAGGCTCCACCACTTGCTAGCAGTATGACCCAAAGCGAGTCAACGAACCTCGCCGAAACCCAGTTTCCCATCTGAAAATGGAAATAGCAATCCCAGCCTCAAAGGGTTGTTGAGATAATTAAACAGGGTTAAGTGTGCATGAAGCCTGGGAGAGATAAATGATTTTTAAATGTCAGTTCCACGTCTCCCCAGCCACTTCCCCGAGCATGGCAGCCACTTGAACCCAAAGAAAAATGCACTGAAGGAAAACGAGATACCTCAGGAGATAGCACTTTGAGGTGAGTAAAACCCCAGTGTGTAAAGTGTAATTACCATTCTTACTAGTGAAGAAAACAGGTATTGCCCAGAGGCAAATGACAGTGGCCGAAAGCCCGCTGTGCTCGCGCTTGTGTACACGGCATCGCACGCTGGGCTGCTGGAGCACATTGTACCTCATCTGACCCTCAGACTGTATCCATATTTCACTATTGCCTCCATCGTACAAATGAGGAAACTGAGGCTCAACTATTACAACGGTTTTCCAGAGAGCCCCACCTAGGACTCAGGAAGATTGGAAACCGACTCCAACTCCCTGGAATTGCGTGCTCTTTCCAGCCTTCTTCACACATTCTATCCGTGAGCACTCCTGATCATCCAGTCCCTCACCCTGTAGGTTCCCCCATCACGGACACATCTCACACATTCTCCTGGCTTCTCCCATCGTTTCTAAATGATAAGAACGATTTTGATTGAACATAACAGAAACTCAACTCAAACGAGATGAACAGAAAGGGAATTCATTGACTCCTGAGCCTGGGATGTGCAGGGCGTGGCTCAGGCTTTAGAGATAACTGGGTCCAGGTGACAGGTGGATAGTGCCAGTCAGGTTATAAATACAAGGCATCACCAAATCCTACCAGGTCCTCCTTTTCCAACCTCACTGCCTTCCCCAGCAAAGCCTGCACTACCCAAATCCTTGATCCTAGACAGAAACGGTCCACAGAGCACCTCCTCCAAACACACGTGGACTGTCCACACCTCTGAGAATTGCCTCAAAGAAGGTGGAATGGCTGTCCCACCTGGGTCTCCTCCTTCCAGATGCCAATTCTCCCTTCTCCGTGATCCTTCTCTGACCCCTCCTGGCCATAGCCTATAGTCTTGGAGAGTTGATGTAGCCTGGGATCTGATGGGCAGATCTGGAGTTTGGTTTATGGTTTTGTTTTTAACTGAAATAAGCTTTTAGGATTTGAAGGTTGCCTGCTGCTTTGTTCTGTTTTCATAGTGAACACAGCAAATACTTAGATAATCTACTTTAGTGGCCATTTAATTATATGCACGTGAAGTAAGGAAGACCAGCACTGGGGGAGGGTGCACTGGGACTCGGACAACAGCCGTCATTCTCTTCTAAGAAGAACATGGAAGTATTGGCCTAGGAACAAAATGATTTAGACCCCAAGCCCTAAACTTTTGATGTTCAATGTTCATGGACATTGAAGACTGAGGGGGTTAAACCATGGCAGCCGGCAAGTGGGCCTTATGAACAGGGCCCCACTCCGTCCTGCATCACCCTTGTCCAAGATGCCCTCTGTGGGCTCTCTGCTCTGGCCCCTGAGTGGGCGGAGAAGGCAGAGCTCACCTCCTCTGTAGGCCTGGTTCTCTTCCACTCAGGTAGATGGGTAGGAAGACCTGCGATGGCCTCAGTTAGAAGCAACAGTCCCCAGCTCAGTTTAATAGAGGCCCCATATTCTAGAAATTATAAGGTATTTGTCCAAATTCATAGAGTTGTGCTTTATCTGTTTTTTGTTTGTTTGTTTGTTTTTGTTTTGTTTTTTTTTTTGTGGTACGCGGGCCTCTCACTGTTGTGGCCTCTCCCGTTGCGGAGCACAGACTCCGGACACGCAGGCTCAGCAGCCATGGCTCACGGGCCCAGCCGCTCCGCGGCATGTGGGGTCTCCTCAGACCAGGGCATGAACTCGTGTCCCCTGCATCGGCAGGCGGACTCTCAACCACTGTGCCACCAGGGAAGCCCTGTGCTTTCTCTTTTGACCTCCGTTTTCTGTGTATACACTCCCCAACACAAAGAGAGGTGAAGATGCTTTTTTATAGTGCCTTAGAGTTTCATCCCAGCCTCTGTTTTGCTTTGTTTCATTTTTCCTACTGGGCTAGGGGCAGTAAGGACAGAACTTAGAAGAGGAGTGACTTCCCCAGGATGGGCAGAGCAACACAAGCGCAAGGTGTCAGCAGCCAAGCAGGTCTGTGTCCCATCTTTGTCCCTAACCCTCGCACTTGAGGTACCATCTCATTCCTTCCTCACAGCAACACCCCGACGTGTCCATGTATGACACCCAATGTTTGGGATAAAGCGGGTGGAGAGAAGCTAAGCAACTAGCCCAAGGTCACCTGGTCTGTGAGTGGCAGCACCAAGCTTGTGCCCTGGGTGGCTTTTCATCCAGGACCTGACAAGGTGGCATGTGAGACCTGACTCTACCTTGTCATGCACGGCATTGGCTGAAGCCCAGTAAAAGAACAAATGCCTTTAAAAAATAACTTTGCATATATCATTTGCCGAACCGTTTAAGAAATTAAATACACAAATCAATTTCTGTTTTATTATGAAGTTGATCTGGTCAATACTCTCCTCGGGTCTTCTAGGTTCCTTCCTCCAAAACAAATTGAAAGGAGAGGCCGAGAACAGTGAATCCATCCTGGGCTGGGCTTACCTGCCCCTTCACAGGGCTTCCCCCCACCCCACTGACCATCAGCCCACACTTCAACCCACTCAGCGCAACAGGAATTCTCAGGTTCCCGGTGCTCTTCCGCCGTCCTGGGTGGGGCTGTCTGCTTTTCCATCGCTCTCTCTGCTCTTTCCCTGTCTCAGCATCTCCACTCTTCTCCAGCTATTTTCTCCCTCCCCTGCCTCTCTGCATCTCTTCCACATACATACACATAAACTCACTTTATGTTTTATATATCAAAGCTAATTTCCTCCAAGGTGGGGAGAAAATCTGTCCTGAAAAAATAGGTATATTTTTGCCAGTATCGCCAGGTGGTGGTAGTTTTCCCCAAAGCCCTTAACATCCCTGTTCCTTCCCCGTGTCCAGGGAATCTTCCCTGAAGGGCAAAGGCATCTGTTCATTAATCAGAGAGCGCTGAAGCCCCATTCCGTCCTCCTGGGGCTTTTCTGATCTGCTCGGCCGTGCCCCTGGGGGTCCTGGGCCTCCAAAGAGACCTCTGGCAGGAGCCGTGAGAGTCCCCACCAGATGCTCAGCATGGCCCCTTTCATGTCCTTCCCTGGGCTTCCCTTCGTGGGTCGAGCTCCCTCGGCCAGGGCTCTGTCTATTGGTAATGCCCCAGCGCAGGACACCCACACAAGATAGGAAGGCCAGGTGGACGGGGGAGGGGGGTCCCGCACTGACTGAAGGGCTGTCACTGCAAAGGTCAGCTGGCTGTGCAGGCCCTTCGTCTATTACGGCTGGTGATGCCCACAGCTGGCCGACCCTGGGTGGACCCGCGGGAATTCCCATCTCAGAACTCAGCAGCTTTCTCAGGAAGGAGTGTGCTTTACAGATGAGACACGGGCAGACCTGAGTGGCAGGCCATCTGTCATACTCACCGCATCCCATCGAGGCCTTCTCTCTTTTCCCCTGGATGATGATTTTTCCTGCTCTGATTGGACCTAAGGACATGTCAGATGTAGACAAGACTAGGAGACCCCTGGGGATGGCAGTCTTCTCCAGCTAATCAGCCTGCTGATGGCTGTCCAAGAAGAGCACAGCCACAAGTCCCATGATGTCGTGGAAAGAAACATGAGCTTCAAATGAGACTGGACTCCAATCCCAACCCCATCACTTCTAGATGTGTGACCTTGGGCCAATTACTTGGTTTCTGCATTCTGACAGGTACTCAGAATGAGTACCATGGGGAGAGTTTAACAGACAACTATTCAGATGGGAAGGGCAGCATTGGAGGAAAGCTAATGGACCAGTAACAGGAGGGGAACCCTGACCAGCCCAAAGCTTGAAGGGTGGACGGGAATAGCTTCTGTGTGGACAGGAGCTGCAGCCTTCAGTAGAGGGAGGCAGGTAACCCGCAGCAGAAACACCAGAAGCTTCCTGTCCTTCCATCTCCCATCTCCTGGTGCCCCGCCATGACACGCCCAACCAAGGGGCAAGGGACCCATGGAAGCAGTCCATCCAGCTCAGCTCCGGGAGAGGAGGGAAGATACCCAGAACACGCTGAGCCGCGGTTTCTATATCTCTAAAAGAGAAGCAGTAATAACCATAGGATTTTTGAGAAGATTCAACAAAATACTAACCTCTGGAACACAGGAGCTGTTCTGCATTTCCTCTCACCAATACCCTGTGCTTGTCTGGGTCTCCCCCAAATCAAGACACATTCCTTCACCCAGGAGCTCCCCCAGAAACGGTCACCAGCATCACAGGATGTCCTCTGTTTAGAAGACATTGACACCCAAAGTTTAAGCAATGGTTTACACGGCTCTCGATCTGATTTAACGCTCCCAGCAGCCCGGCAGGTGAACGCGCTTGTCCTCATGTTACAGATGAGGAACTGAGGCTCAGATTAATTACTCTGCGCAGGTATATGTGTCATGAATAAGAGAGCCATGACTCAAACACTAATCTTTGCCTTCTAGGTCTGTGCTTCTTTGAATTCATTTTGCACCTCACACCAGAAGGGGAGTAGAGTTTTCTGACCCACCCAGAGGAGAGGGGAGTCCTCCTCTGTGGCCAGACTCTGCAGATCTCTTTTGAGTGTACCCTCCCCCTTCCCCAGCTTCTGTGGACTTTTTGTTTCAACACCAAACGTGAAACTTTTCACAGGAGGACTCCTCTCGGGGCTCTGAAGCACTTTGCCCCATGTTCAAGGACAGTGGGAGGCAGCCCCTGCTGGAAGTCCTCAGCCAGTGACCCCAGGTGCTGGAGAATGACCCAGCCCCCCCTGCTTCTAGGTGTGACCCTGCAGGCCGAGGCACAGCTGGGCTTCAGAGCTCCCTGAAGGCTCAGGCTGTGGTGTCCTCCTCAGGACTTTGCTGAAATGGCACCTTGGCTCTTTTCCTCTCCCATTCCCAGTCCTGCTTGCATCCCCATTCCTTCTCTGGCATCTCCTGAGAGCACATCCTTCAAAAACCACCTGCACACAAGTGCTTGTTTCAAGGTTTGCAACTGAGGAACCCCTTTCCCCAAAGCCCCTTCATGGGTGCTAGAAATATCCTCACAACAATGGAGAGATTGTCGGACTGGACCACTTCTCCCCAAATCAGAGGCAACCTCTCTTCTGCTCCAGACCCTCGAGCTTTCTGTGAAATTACACACTATTTAAAAAAATTAAAAAACATCATTCTCCAAGAAGCCAGGAAAGTCTCCATGATTCCTGGCCCCAGGTCTATCTATATAGCACAGTACACAGTGTCCTTGATGATTTTTCTCAGGGATGCACAAAGAGTCCTAATTCCCCTCAAACTCCATCTCCTCTGCAGGTTCACACCTGAAATTCCACGATCAGAGTTTTGGTCGCTGCACCAACAAAACATCCTGGTGGGAGTCATATGGAAGCTGTAATCTCAAAGCTGTTACACTTTAATTTGAATGAAATATCAGTTTCTTCGTCTGTAAGACAGAGATAATGCCACGATCTTGGGGGCTTAGAGTAAAGACGAATAAAGGCATAGTATGTGTGAAAGAGCTACAAAAGGGATATCAGGATTTGAGAAACTGCCCTTGTCACAATGACCATTTCATCCGGGAGCCCTTCTGGGGCTGAGGGCAAGTGCTACTTCCACCCCCTCCAGCTTCTAGGGAATGAGGCTGGTCACCCTAGAAAACCAGGGACAATGCTGTCTCCTGTAAGGGACAGACTCAGAATGGCTTAGGCAATGCAGAAGACTTATCCGCTCACATAAAAGAATCTCAGCATAGGTTTTCCAGAACTGGTTAAGTCACAGTTCAATGACTTTATCAAGGACCTAAGATCTCCCCATATTTGCAGCGCCTCATCATTACTCGTTGCGGAAATGCAAATGAACAGCACAATGAGATACCCTGACACGCCTATTCAGATGGAGAAAATTTTGAAAATTGACCACACCAAGGGTTGGTGAAAATGTGGAGGAACTGGAACTTTAATATACTGTAAAATGGTACAACCGCTTTGGAAAACAGTTATACCCACCACGTGATCCAGCCATTCCACTCCTGGGTATTTACCCAAGAGAAGTAAAAGCATATGTTCCTACAAAGACTTATCTATGAATATTCATGGAAACCTTACCTGTGTAGCTGAAAACTGGAAACAATCCACAAGTCCATCAACAGTTGAATGGATAAACAAATTAGGGCACCTGCATACAATAGAATACCACTCAGCAATGAATAGTAACGAACTACTGATACACTCAACAATTTCGATGAATCTCAAAGTAATTATGCCCCATGACAAAAGCCAAGCAAGAAAGAGTACATACGGTATGATTTGTTTATATAAAAATCCAGGAAATATAAACTAATGTATAGTGACAGGAAGCAAATCAGTGGTTGAGAGGGGACAAGAGAGCGAGAAGGACAGGAGAGAAAAATCACAAAGGGGCGTGAGGAAACTTCCAGAGGTGATGAAAATGTTTCTTATCTTGAACGGACAAACAACAATATCCTACTGTATGGCACAGGGAACTATATCCAATCTCCTGGGATAAAGCACAATGAAAAAGAATGTACATATGTGTAAAACTGAGTCACTGCTGTACAGAAGGGTGGCACAACACGGTAAATCAACTATACTTCAATAAAAACAAATGTTTCATACATATATCAAAACTTATCAAACTGTATGCTTTAAATATGTTCAGTTTACTGTAAGTCAGTGATCCTTGGTAAAGCTCTTCTCTCTTTTTTTTTTTTTTTGCAGTACGCGGGCCTCTCACTGCTGTGGCCTCACCCGTTGTGGAGCACAGGCTCCGGACGCGCAGGCTTAGAGGCCATGGCTCACGGGCCCAGCCGCTCCGCGGCATGTGGGATCTTCCCGGACCGGGGCACGAACCCGCATCCCCTGCATCGGCAGGCGGACTCTCAACCGCTGCGCCACCAGGGAAGGCCTAGACTTCTTTATTGAGTGTCTACTATGTGCCATTCGTGTGCTGTATGCTGGGGATGCACCAGTAAAGACTCTGCCCTCTGTAGTCCAAACTCCAGCAGAGAAAGTCAGCAAGAAACAACAACAGCAAGATGGCACTCACACTCACTCCCCAAAGCATTATGTCTCTTGGTGCTACTCACTGACCAATTTTGCACCTCTGAATCACAGTTTTTTTCTTGTGGTGATCATCTATCCTCCTTTGGGAGCCCATCCTTTCTCCTAATGATCTTCTATCATTGCTTCAGCTACAGTCAAGTGCCTGCCAGCAAAGATTATACGATGCTCTGTCTTCATACTTCACATTGACTTTGAGGACATTCAACCATCATACTCTGAATCCATCAACCACATCTTCGACTGCTCCCTTTTTGCATCCATCTTGCCTTCTATTAGTAGATTAGGAGAAAGCATGGGACAGCAAGAGGACCATGGGTTTTGGTAGCAGACACACCTGGATCCCAACCTTATCTCACCACTACACTATCTGTATAACCTCGAAAAGGTAGTAAGTCTCCCTGAGCCTCAGTTTTTCCATCCATACCATGGGGATAATATATAACTTCCGGGATTAACATGAGGATGGATAAGAGATAATGCATATGAAGAACGAAGTATGGTGCCTGAAACATAGTAGGTGCTCAGCAAATCGAAACTATCAATATAATAATGATGATGATTCAAAACCAAGCTCTAAGGTTCATTAGAACTGTGTCCTTGGGCAAGTTATGTTACTGCTATCGCGTCCAGTTTCTTCATTTGAAATGTGAGAGTTACAATGTTGATTCAACAAGCTGGATGTCAGGATTTCCATGAGAGTCACATTAGAGACTCATTACATTAGCACAAACTGAGCACTTGCTAATTGCCAAACAATGTGCTTGGTGTTGATACAACAGAGATGGAAAAAAGAAAGACAGAGTCCTTGGCCTGCAAAAGCTCAGAAAATATAAGCAGCAAACTATACTGTAGTAAGTAAGGAAGTTCTAGAGGCTAAGGGAGGGTAGAGGGACACTTCTTCCAGTCTGGAGAAGAGAAATCAGGAAACGCTTTTTGGAGGGTGTATTATCCGAGTCAAGGCTGAAAGAATCCATAGGGCTTATCCAAGGAGAAGGGGAGAAGAAATATTTTCCAGATCAATGGTCAGCAAGAGCTGGTCTTATCACAAGACTGCAAGTCCGGCATGGCTGGTGCTGAGTTGGGTAGCACGCCCAGCACCTCACCTGACCACAGAGGCACCAGGTGGAGGCTGGCCTCCCTTTCCATCTCTCCCCCACGCTGTTCCTGCCCCACCAGCAGCCAGCACGGAGCTGTGCTGGCAGAAGAAGAATTGGGCCCTGTCTCCATTTCCAGACTGACCCATATGCAAGCATCCCCAGAGACATAGCATCCCTCCTCCTGTCAGGCCCTCCAAAGTGACTCCCTGCCTCTGGCGCTGACACAGCCTGGTGACAATTACAGGGTAAGAGTGACTCCTCACCGCAGAGCTTTCAGATCGGTGCTATTATCTTTATGTAACATGTATATTTCCTCTTGTCCTCTGCAGCCTGAGGACTTCCGGCTCCTGATTAGTCATAGAGTGTAAGTGACTTCTGCTGAAGAGGCTGGTGCAGGAAAAAGGCTCTGGATGGCTTTATCCGGCTCCCTGTCAGGTCCCTCTGTGAAGCCGACCCCTGCTCCCCACCCCCCACGCCCTAGACGGCTGATTCCCCACGGCAAACTGGGAACAAGAAGAGAGAGACTGCCAACTTTTTGGAGCCACTACACATGCTGGTAAGTTTCTGCCCATTTGTTACACAGCAAGAGAAAACTAACACAGGCTCTCTGGCAGAAATGGACTTGATGCTTAGAGAAGGAGGGGGGCCAGGGAGGGAGGGAGGAAACGAGGGAGGGAGGAAGAGAGGGAAGGAAGGAAGGAAGAGACGGTAGGAAGGGCGAAGGCCAGAGTGGACAAAATACGCCGAGGGGAGTCAAGTGCATTATGAGATGTAGTCAAAGCCAGGCGGGGGCCAGCTCATAGAATGATTTGTTTGGCGTGGCAAATAGTTTAAATTTAAATGCAAGTGGGAATTTTTGAAGGTCCTTCAGTTGATGAGCGACGAGATCTGATTTACAGTTTTCAAAGAGCACTCAGTATGCTATATAAAGAACAGATTCTAGGAAGCAACGCTGGCGACATACAGACCAGTTGGGAGACTGCCGTAACAGCTGAGGGAGAAATGGTGGAGTCTGGGGCACTTGCAGCAGCAGGGGAGCTGGAGAGAAGTGAACAGATTCAGAATCTCTCTTAAGGAGAGCACCCACAGGGCTCACCTGTGGGCTGGATGTGGGGTGAAGTGCATAGATGAATTAAAGGTGATTCCCGGGACTGGGGCTTGAGTGACTGGGGAGAAGATGGTGACATTTACCAAGATGGCGAACAGTAAAGGAGGAGCAACTTTGGAGGTAAGGTGAGAAAATTAAGACCTTTTTTGATGTATTAAGTTGAGATGCTCATTAGTCATCTAAGTGGAGATGTCAAGTCACAGGATATATGAGTCTGCAGCTTCACGATGTTATGCTGGAGATATAAATTTGGAAGGCATTATCATGAAGATGGTATTTAAAGCCATGGAAGTGCATGAGGTCACCTAAGGACAGAGTGCAGGTAAAGAAGCAAAAGGGACCCAGAGCTGATCCAACATTCAGACCCAGAGCAGGGGAGGGCATCCAGCAGAGAACACTGTGAAGATGGCCTGGGAGGGAGGGGTGGGAGCTGGAAGAAGCTGTGGGAGCGAGGCTAACGCAGTTTCAAGAAGCCAGAGGAGCCAGGCATGTGAGGTGTGACTAGGAGATAGATGTGATGACACGGAAGAGACCCTCGAACTCGCCAGCTTGGAGGTTGATGGTGACCTGACAAAGCAGTTGCTGTAGCGGAGGACGGGGTCATATTCAGCCCAAACGGTGGTGGCAGAAGAGGGAATGGATGATGAGGGAAGTCAAAGGACGCTGAAGATGTGACCCTATGATGGAGAGCAGAGGAAAGCACCCGAAGCTAGTGGGGCACAGGTAAGGGCGGAACGTATTAATATTAGAACATGAATCATCCCAGTAGAGGAATCATGTCCCAGATCTGACCCTGTAACGCAGACCACAGGTGGGAGTGTCCCTTTGATAGAAGCAGGAAGCGTCATCCACTGAAACAGGAGGAAATGGAGAGAGAGCAAAAGCACAGGCAGGAAGGATTCCTAATCTGATTGCTTCTAATTAAGGCCATTTTGGTGCTGGGACACCCAGTGGGCAGTGGTGGCCAGAGAGCACGATCTTCTCAGTGAAGGTTTCAGAGATGGCCCTGGGCTGAATGGCTGGAGATGCCTGGGGCAAATCACTGAGGGGAAGAAGTTGAGGAACGCAGAGGCCAGTGGGTTACACGTGCTCCTCCTGGATGGCACTGGATCTGCCTGGAGGCCGCTGCCAGAACACTTTTCCCTGCTCTGAATTGCCCGACTCCTTACTCTCAGGCCCCAACTCAAACGGCCCCTCCTCAGAAGAAGTCTTCCCGTGACCACCCTGGGAAGGACGTCACCCACCACTCTGGCCCGCCCTTACACTCCATCACAAAACATTGTTTCTTTCATCACATGAAACAAAGATTGTAGTTATTTTATTTCTGTTCACTTGTTTGTTTCCTTATCCTTCCTTCACTGGCCCATAAGCTCTCATACATCAGGACCCGTGTGATGTTTTGCCTGGACCTTCCGCGTATAACATGCGATCAGCAAAAAGTTCGCTAAATAGATGAGAGTAAGTCTGTGACGTTCCCGACCAATGACTAGCACGTGTCACTTGCCCTGCCCTATGGATGCTCAATCCCCCTCACTCTCCCTCACTTACAATCTCTAAGGTTGACACACAGGGGCCGGTGCTTGTGCATTCGTTAAAGTATAAAACAGATGGGACATGGGATGTGGAAAATTAAAAACAAACAAAACCCCAGAAATGCTGTCTGTGCAATCAGGAGACCAGGTTCATGTCCCAGGTCTGAACCTGACTTTCTCTTTGACCTTGTGGCACCTCCCTCCTCACCACTCCTTGGCCCCCAGACTGTGTCTATTCACCTGTTAAAGGTCTGAATTGGACTAGCTCTGCGGTTTTCAAATTTTCTTTTCAAATAAGCAGAACTCCTTTGACAAAATCTTTAGGGCTGGCCTGAGGTATAAAAGAGATAAAGGCAGGCTGGTCTGATTCAAAGGCTGATGGAATCTGGTGCCCGTGGCTCAGCCACCCCCAGGTTCCCATGGTGGCTGCTCAGGCCTCTCCCAGAGCAACTGGCTCCAAGGCGCCCAGTCTGTGAACTGCTGGTCCAGACTCCTGCTGCGCATGTGCCTCCCTGGCGCCTCCCGGTGGACATGTACAGCAGGTACAGCCCCTTATGGCCCCCTTGCTTCCTGGTGATGGAGCTCAGCTCGGCTCCAAGGGCCCTCTGGCTGGGTTGCTGCTCTCTCGGTGATCATGATGGATGCTGACAGCAATTAGCAGAGAGAGAGAGCTCCCTGTAGAAAGATGGGAACATTTATTAAGCACTGACTGCCAGGAGGCAGAACACAGCCCAAAATTCATTAGTATTTAGGGCCGGCAAGCCATCCCATTCTCACTGAAGAGTTAAAGGGAAACCCAAACTCCATAAATAAGGGCTACAAGGACCTTTTAAATCTTGGCTTGCAGTAGAGTTTCCATCTCTCTAACTTGCCATCTTATTCCCTGGACATGTCAGGGCTGATACGAGCCTGGGGGTTTTATTAAATGAAGCACCTGTCAGGTGGAAGCTGGCTTCACTGTCAGTGACATGGCCAAACCAGCCATGAGCGAATATCCAACAGGAACCTCAGCTGCAGAGCTTCTGATCTGGCTGCCTCCTCTGGTACCCTAAAGGCTTGGGGTTGTTTAACAAATCACATTAGGGGCTCTTAGCATATCAAAATGCTGTCACTTTGCTTTTGTCTTTCATCTCTCATTCCCACTCTCATGGGTGGTTTTGAGTCCATCCATGAATGCACACTGAGCATTTTCTATGCAGTAGGCTGTGTGCCAGACCCTGGGGATGTAGCACTAATTATTCCTATCTAAATGGTCCCCGCCCTCAAGGAAATCTCAGTGTTGGGATAAGGGTGAAGATCCTTGCTGGAAAAAGCGCCTGTTATGCAAAGATATAGGAGGGGAAACTCTCAGAAGAGTTGGTGAGAGCGTCTCAAAGCGCGTGAGAAAGAGGCAACCAGTAGGGAAGGGCATTCCCAGGAATGGAAACTGCATGTGCAAAGTCACAGAGGAAGAGGGAGCAGGATGGACTTAGGGCTCCGCAAGTTTGGAAAGGTGGGAAAGTAGAGGACAAGTGTATACAGAGAAAAGCGAGGCCAATGAGTTAGGCAGGGGCCAGGTCATCAACTCTCGGAGGTTTAGCCAAAGAATTGGAACTTAAGCCTGAACAGGAAGGAGAATCACAGAAAGTTCTAACGTGCTAGCAACAATCAGTCTTTTTTATGTGGGAATAACAGTTACAAGAGTTGAGACTCTTTCAGTTGCAAGTAATAGAAAATCAAATCTAATCAGCTTAAATAAGAAATTCTAGAGATGGTTGGCTTCAGGTATGGATGGATCCAGGTGCTCAAGTGATAACATCAGGACTCAGTCTCCTCATGTCATAAACCTGTACTGACTTCAATGTCAGACAGACTCTCTTCTCATGGTGACTGTTGGCAGTTCCAAGTTAACCTAACAACAGATATTAGCTAATATCTATTAAGTGCCTACTCAGTCCTGACAATATTCTAAATATTTCTTAAATATTCAGTCATTTAAAACTCTCAACATGGACTTCCCTGGTGGTGCAGTGGTTAAGAATCCGCTTGCCAATGCAGGGGACACGGGTTCGATTCCTCATCCAGGAAGATCCCACATGCCACAGAGCAACTAAGCCCATGTGCCACAACTAGCGAGTCTGCGCTCTAGAGTCTGTGGGCCACAACTACTGAGCCCACATGCCACAACTACTGAGCCCACGTGCCTAGAGCCTGTGCTCCGCAACAAAAGGAGCCACTGCAATGAGAAGCCCACACACTGCAAAGAAGAGTAGCCCCCACTCACTGCAACTAGAGAAAGCCCGTGTGCAGCAATGAAGACCCATGCAGCCAAAAATAAATAAATTAAAAAAAATAAAACTCTCAACAATGCCACAAGGTGGGTGATATTTTAATCTCTTTTCATAGATGGCAAAGTTGAGTCACTGAGAGGTTAAGTAACTCACCCAAAGTCACACGGCTAATAAATGACAGAGTTGAAACAAGAATCTAATTTGATTCCAGAGCCCACACGACTAGACTAGCCGACACCTTAAACTACCACCATACAAGATCCTTGCATCTTATAATCACAGCAGAAAATCCCCCCTCCCGATTATTCCAGCATAGGATTGCATTTCATCAGACTGAACCCTGCCCACCCCTAAATCAATTGTTAAGTCCAGAGAAACGGTCTGGACTTAAGTCTCCTGAAACCGGGAGAGTGGGAGTAGCCTAGCCAAATCTTGGGAACTGAGAACAAGGAGGGGAGGTTGTGGGAAGGAAAAGCAGGATGATATTACTGAAAAGAAAGGGAAAGGTTGCTGGACCAAAAAAAAAAAAAAAGATATCTATAGCAACAACAACAACCTGACATGTGCACCCTGCATTACATTTTACAAGCCATCCTCTCACGCACTGGAGCTTTGATCTCCATCCCAATCCTGCAAGAAAATCACAAGCCAGGCATGATTAGATCCATGTTTCAAACAAGGAACCGCATTGGGGGCAGTAAAACAACTTTCCCAAGATCACAGTGAGGAGAGGCAGCCCCGGAACCGAGTCCCCAACACCAACTGCCTCCTTCCGCCCCGTGTTCCCAGCTTCCTCTCTCTCCTCTTCTTTCTCCCAGAAATGGAAGAAATTGAGGGGGCGGGGACAGAAACGGGGCTTGTCACTTTCATTTAATTCTCCCAGCAGCCCCAGGCAATAGGTACAACTGACCCCTTTCCAGATTCGCAGCAGACCTGAGGCTCAGCGAAGTGGGTAACTTGCTCGGGTCACACAGCGGGAGAAAGCGAAGCACCGGCCCTCTCACCACCGCAGGTCGGAGGACATCCTCCCCACCCGCGCCCCCTTCCTCCTCACCCTCCACACGCGCCTCGGTGCCCAGGTACCAGCGCCTGAGGCTGAGCAGCGCGGGGGGAGCTGCTAACGGGGGGCGCGGGAGGCAGGTGAGGTGGGGGAAAGGCGGAGTGATCACTGGGAAACCAAGGTCAGGCCTCAGACACGGTGAGAAGCATCTGTGAAATAAAAATAAATTCCAGGGCTTCCCTGGTGGCTTCCCTGGTGGCGCGGTGGTTGAGAATCTGCCTGCCAGTGCAGGGGACACGGGTTCGAGCCTTGGTCTGGGAAGATCCCACATGCCACGGAGCAACTAGGCCTGTGCGCCACAACTACTGCGCCTGCAACTACTGAGCCTGCGCGTCTGGAGCCTGTGCTCCGCAACGAGAGGCCGCAACAGTTAAAGGACCGCGCACCGCGATGAAGAGTGGCTCCCGCTCGCCGCAACTACAGAAAGCCCTCGCACAGAAACGGAGACCCAACACAGACAAAAGTAAATAAGTAAATAAATTTATTAAAAAATAAAAATTCCAATAACAAGTGCCATCGAAGTACCTATGATGTGCCGAGAACTGCGCATGCCCCTCCGGATATCCTCAGCACCCCGGGCGTGGGGGTCGGGGTGGGGGGGCGGCGAGAAACCGGATCCTGATTGAGCAGCAGTCATAGCAAACCCTCCCGCAGCGCGCTGCGGGCCACGCCCTGTTCTAAGCCCGTCACGTGCATTAGCTGGTTTCGCAACACCACAAAGAGAGGTGTCATGCCAGTATGATCTCGTTTTACAGATAGGGTTCAGCGTGATCGTTGAACCTCCCCAGGACCATTCAACCAGTAAGAGCAAAGCCAGGCTTGGAGGCCACGTGGAAAGTCTCCAGACTCACGCTTGGGCCCCAAATCAAGGGCGAGAGAAGCCAGGGCCAGAAGCTGGAGCACCAAGGGCAGGACAGATGTCGTTCACGGGGCAGCTCGGGCCTGCGGTGCCCGCTGCAGACTGCCATCAGCAAGGAGGCTGAGGCCCAGGCCGCGGGGGATCAGAGCCAGTGTGGCCTTGAAAGTTCCGCCCTGGATAGTGCGCTCTTTCCTGCCTCTCTGTGTGCCCAGGACTGTGCTTCCCTCTAACCCTTCTGGAAGCCCCACCCGTCCTTCACGGCCTGGCTCAGGCCCATCCCCACAGACAGCCTCCTGGCCTCTCCAGCCGGTTCTGGGTCCCGCTTCGTCCAACTCCTCCATCACCTTTGGTCTGCACTGCTGCAGGACAGAACTACGGGATATTCTGTTACCCGGTGGTCAGTGTTGTTCCAGAGGCCATCGAAATGGGGAAAGTCAGAATGAGAGGAAGAATTCATTCATTTACCCATTCACCACGAATGCACCCAGCACTTCCTACATGAAGATACAGAGGTGGGTAAAGTGGGGATGGTTCCTGTCACAGACACAAGTGTTGCTGGGTCCCTGCCCTGTGATCTGCTCAGCCTACCCAGGGGCCTCCTACTGACTCCCTGGACTTGCCATGCTCCCTGCATCTCTCTACCTAAGGATGTGCTCTGGCCAAAGGGCAGGCTGGACAGGCCAGGGACTCAGTGATCCAGGAGTAACCATGGAACCAACCACGGATAGAGTTGGTAAATGAAGACCCCAGGGGTGGGGTTGGTGGATGAAGACCCCAGCCTCCTCGACCTGCAGCAGGACAGTTCTGGGGTGTGTCCGAAACTGTCTCCCAGAGGTCCCCAGTGAGATGGACTTCCAGCCGCCTGCTACAGTAGCCCTTCATCAATACATTCTTTGTGGCTTTCCTTCCTTCCCCAGGACCCATCCCAGTCTCATCTCTTCCTGGGATCACATCCATAATAAACAAACTGCACCCAAAGTCTTGCCTCAGGGTCAGTTTTGGGAGGAGCTTACAGCGTAGTAAGAAGATACATCTGGTAAAAACAAGTTCCTCGTTTCACATTTGAAGAAAGAGAATAAGATTCCTTGAGATATTCACTTTATCTCCATGTCTACAGGAGAAACTTCTCAAAGGCTGAGATGATGCCTGTCTTCTATTTCTTCAGTGTTATTCAGACACCAAATACAATGCTGGGCACATGGTCGGAGCCCAATAGATGCACACTGAGTTGAGTTGAATAATAAATGCGGTGAACTTCTCCCCAAACTCTGATGGGTGACACAGGGCTGGTTCCCAGCGAGCTGCTCCACCAGGGCACGTGGACCTAAATTCCATCGGTTCTCACCGTCTTGAATGCACAGAGATGAGTAAGTCCAGCTTACCCTCAGCACAAACAGACCTAAGTTTAAATAATTGTGGCTGACATTGGGCCAGTTACTTTCCACATTCATTCCACAAGGCTTTTCTGAGCACCTGTGAGGAGCCCGTGGGGACACAGCTGTGAATAAGATAAATAAGGTCACCACCCTCTTTCAGAGTAGTGTTAAAAGGTCACGACATGAATCAGCTCTCATTTCTCTCCCTTTGGAGAGTCCAAAGGGATCAGACCCAGGGTCAGCCCTCAGTGGGGGTCTCATTGCCCCTTTCTCTTTCCAGTGGTTTGTTTCTCTTTCTCAGACAGGCGACCTGAGCCCTCTCAGGGCCAGACACTGCAGCCGACAGCCTGTTTCTGCCTCTTTCTCTCTCCCGGGTTCCTTTTTCCTCTAGGGATGGGAGCTTTCTCTATTTCAGTCTCTGCTCGCTGAGGCAATAAGGCAAAGAGGTTAAAGAGAAACTCTGGGGCGAAACTGTCAGACTCAACCACACACCACTGTGTGACCTCGAGCAAATGACTGAGCCTCTTCGCGCCCCAATTATCTCATCCACCGAATGGGTGCAATAAGAATGAATTTCGTTCCGAAGAGCCTTGGAGAAGCAGCTCACGAGTTGCAGAGTATGTAAAGCACCGCATAACTCTCCAGGCCAAGGAAGAGCTTCTTCGGCTATTAACAAGCCCCAGACATCCTTCTTCATTTACCAGCCTTCCGCACCAGGTTTTGTGTCTCAGGGTTACTTATATAATAATCCTGGGTTACTTTCCTTCCCTTTTCTATGTTGGTGCTCAGCCCTGTTGCTTATCCCTGGATCCCCTGGCTGTTATATCATCAAAAATCACCCGGTGTCACCACATCGTCTTACACAAACCCTTCTCTGTGATTGCAAAGGTTTGGCTGTGATCTCCTCTTGTGCTGGGAAAGCTCAGCGTGAAGAGAAACGCCTTCTCCCTCCTGCCTTCACCCTGACGGGCGTGCGTGCAGCAAGGCAGGAGAACAGCGGCTTACCCTTTCCAGACAAGGCCCCCAAAGCAGCTGGGAACGGCCCCCCTGCTCCCGTGCACATGGTTTTCCCCAGGCCAGAGGGGTGGGCGTGTCCCCGACTCCTAGCCCTCCCTCAAGTGTGGCATTGATCATATTAATCAGAGAGAGGCGGGCTGCGGCCATTCAGCCTGAAGGCCACCTGTGTTCCAAATTTGAAAATCCATTCACTTGGGAAAAGCAGAGCGTCCCATGGGGAGTCAATGGATTTCACTTCACTGAACATTGCTTTGGGCAAATAAGCAATTTTATTTCCTCTTCCCTACCCCCTTAAAAACATCAATGAAGTATTTTGTGGTGTTGCTGACAGCACATGTCACTTCGAAGCTGGAAATAAAATCTTCTTTGAACTATTTATAACCGACTGGCAAATGGGAGGAAAGGAAGACTAAAGCTGGAATCGTGGGGTGAGCTGAGTGCCAGCCCCTACAGATCCCGCCTGTGCAGCTCTGCATAAGTCACTCAGAGTCCCCGGACCTCTCTCTTCATCTGTAAAGGAGGCTGGATGACCCCTACACTTGCCTACAGAGGGTGTGGAAGAAGGTGCTATGGGAATTAAGAGAGGGGACACCACAAGCTCTGCAGGGGGCATGCTTTATAAGCTGTGAAATGCTTCTGCAGTTTCAAAGAAACTGGGCAATCCTCTTTTCAAAGCAGGGGTTTTTAACCTGGGAACCAGGTTCTAAACAGCTTCAGAGGGTCTGGAAACCACTTGTAATTTTATGCAAAAGTTTCAAGTGCAAAGCACATCTCTCTGGAGAGGTCTTTAACTTAATAAAATCTCAACAGCATCTCTAACCCAAGAGAGTTTAAACCCAACATTCAAGGTGGAACGGGGGCTGCCAACCCAAATGCCCACTGGATCCAGGCAGGTACCCTGGAAGAGAAGCTGAATGAGTCTGTGAAACAGACAGAACCATGAGGACAGTGGCAAACTGGGAGCTCCAGCCCCAGCGAAAGGGAATGACCCCCAATCAGCTTCAAGAGATGACTGCCAATCAGGAGTGTGGGCCCAAGGATTCCCCAGTCTTTTCTTCTTAAGAAAATAACTCAAAATTCAGATTTTGACTTATAATCCTCCACTTTTTTTTTTTCCTTCAGCTAATTCACAGCTTTAAATTTTGTCTGGGTAAAACAAAACACATCAACAAGCTGGATTCAGCCTGAAGACCACCACTTTGTAAATTCTGTTCAAGCGTCTTCCTATTTGCACAGCTGTTCAGGGAGAACCCAAGTCCAGTGTCAAGACTCCTCCAACTGCAAAACTGAGTGATCATGGCTCCCTCTCGAGGCCACAGATGTTCCACACGTTCACCTGAGCTGGGAACCTGCATTCCCAGCCCCTCCTCCCTCAGGTCCCCATTGGAACCACTTCTGAATTCCTGTCCCTCACCCCTCAGAGCCTCCGCATCTCCTCGACTCTGCCTGGTCTGTGTCCACCTGTCTCACCATCATTACCACGGCCACTAACCGTCCCGGCTGCCAGCCTTTCCCTTCTTTGTCCATCCAGGGAATCAGGAGAGATGGGTTCGCCTCTTGTCTCTGCCACACACAAGAACAAAGGAAGCCAAGTCACTTCCCTTCCTTGAACCTCAGGTCCAAACAGGGTCCAATTCTCCTTGGAGGTCCTACAACTCATCATGAACTCTGCTTCCCACTCAGTTCCTTCCCCCAGATTCATTCATTGGATCGGAAGCACTTTTCCTTCCCTGGGAAGGAATGAGTGGGTTGTAGGTGTGGAGAAGAATGTCAGCAGCGCTCCTCCCAAACTTTTCCCTCTTGGAAAGTAGGACTTTCCTTCCTGCTACAGGAACACAAAGAGTTGGAACTAAGGGTTCCCGTGCAACACAACCATTCATTATTTGCAGCAAGACAGGAAAAAAAAATGACTTACTTTTCTCAGACAAGGCCCTAAAGCTCTTAAGAATCCCCCCCGCAACACTCCCACTCTTGTTTGCATGGCTTTTGCCAAGCTTGAAGGAGAAAATGTAACGGCTTATTTAACGCCCTTATCTCTCCCACCGGACCTAAGCCTCACGAGGACCGGGTCTGTATTTGGGCACTTCTATAACTCGGTTCTCAGAAGCCGTCCTGGCGCATTGCTAGGGCTCAAGAAATGCTTACTGAAATGAGTTAAATGAATACCCGACATGCCATCGCTCCACCAAATCTCTTTGCCCCGCCAAACGCAAGTCAGAGTCTTCAGCCCCTCTGGACCCCATGATCATGTCAGAACCTCCACCCAGAAACAAGCTTCTGATTTATAGGACCACCCTTATAACACAGTACTCCATGCAGGGTCTGAGCAGGCCAGGGCCCTCAAAGCAAAACTAGCTCCTTCCTGTGGACAGTCCCCTGCTCTGAGTATGCCTGAGACACGGTTTGCATGTCTGGCAGCGCTGTCACCCCACCCCGTGGACCAGGGGAGCACTGCACAGAGGAAGATCTGCACGGAGGTAGGGCTGGAGCAGCCTGTAAACTGCTACCAGAAGGATCCAGATTCCTCTACTTGCAGGGAGCTGCCGCCCCACACGTGCAGCAGAGAACTGGATCTCTTTACAGATGAGTAGACACAGACCCAGAGAGAGACATGTCATCACAGAAACAGGGATGGAATTGATCGGGGCGGGGTGGGGAGAGAGAGAGACAGAGACAGAGACAGAGAGAGAGAGAGAGTGTTCCCCCGAGGGATAAATGGTGAGCTGAGTTGTTGAAACACTGTGATTTGAAAACAGACAAACCTCCAGAAACAGAAAGACAAGGCCAGGACAAAATGAGACATTAGTGCCCAGAAGGTTACCTGCTGGAGGTTTTCATGAGATCTGCCTTGGTGACAGTGTAGAGTAATGAATGGAGAAGTAGCCTTGACTCAAAAGACTTAGTTCTATGATATCCAGGAAAACAACCTTAATGTCCCCAAACCTATGTTTTCTTCTCTATTGTGGTAGATTGAATTAGGTCCAGTTCTTCACACCCCAATAACAGTGTCTGCATCCCTTCCCCCTTACCACACCCCAGCTGTGGCTTAACTACATGCCCTGCTCTAGTCAATGGGGCATTAGTTGTCAGGACAGGAGCGGAGACTCGAAATGTGATTGGGCTGCCAGTGGGCTTGCTTCTGTGCTCTGGTGGTCTACCATGACCTGGGAGAGCTTCTGTTCCTTCAGCCCAGGACCCAGACCGGAGCCCAAGCTGCAGTCAGACCTACAGAAAACCAGAGCCACCAGGTGATCCCAGCCCAGGTCGGCCTAGATACCATAGATACAGTCAACAGGAAGACCCATGAACATGGGGATAATTGCCTATTGCTTTATCCCACTGGGATTCTGTGGATGTTTGTTACACAGCAAAACAGACTGGAATCCTCGTCAAATGGGGGCAGCACCAGTCCTGATGAACTCTGCACTATGCTGTGAGTCAGAAGCCAGTGAATTCGGGCAAATCCCTCATACACTGTGACATATGCCAGTGGTAGGTTGTGGATATTGTTAATGGGTAAATCATCCAAATATTTCTCAAATGAGGTGAAAAGAAGGAAATGATTGAATGTAAACATGAAAGCAAAGTGACTTATATTATCTCACAACCCAATTCAGCCTTTTTACAGAGATCTGCTCACATCATTACTCTGTAGGGAGAAATGATCCCTGCAGACCCTGCCCCTGGAACAAGCCTCCACAGCCCCAGCTCCTGAGAGCTGCTTGCATTCCTGGGCCCAAGGCTCTCTGCATCAAACACTGCAACCTTGGGCCCATCCTCACACCTCCTTCTCTGACTCTGCTTCTCCCACCTCCCTCTTTCCTTATAAGATCCTTGTAATGATGTTGGGCCACCTGGATAATCTCAGATCGTCTCCCCATCTCAAGGTCCTTCATGTAATCATATCTGCAAAGTCCCTTCTGCCATGTAAGACATATTCACAGGTTCTGGGGAGTAGGACCTGGACATCTTTGGGTGGCCGTTCTTCTGCCCATCACAGTGAAATTCTGACTTCTATCTTAGAAAAGTAGAATTCAGAAACTAGAAAATTCTCCAAAATCAGGAAGGGATATGCTGACGGTCATTAGCACATATATGTTCACATATATTACAGTTCTCTTTCCTTCTGGTCACATGGTAACATTGTATTTCCTTGTTCCCTTTGAAAACAGTCATGCCCATATGACTTGCTTTGGCCACTGAAACAGGAGAAGAGATTGTGACACTTCTGAATAACAAGCTTACTGTCAGCAGTGTGAGATGCACCTGCTCTTTCACTTTCCTCCACCAGGGCCACTGGCAAATGATGGCCTGTCTGTCAGCCTGAGTCCCAGAGTGAGGTAGGCCCCCAGATGTCCCATGATGAACACACAGCATAAATGAGAAATAACTTTTATTGTTTTAAGCCAGGAAGATTTGGGGGTCTAATCTAACCCACCCCAGTGTTCAAAGGTTCAGGGCAACCAAAGGCATGTCTACTATAATACTACATTGTAATTGTATGTTTCCAAGTAGAACTCCAAGAACTTCTACCCACTGGTCCCAACTGAGCTGTCACAGCCAAGGTCCAGCAACAGCGAAACAATCCAGAGAACAAACTAAGACCTTCTAAATCCAACTAAGCGTATCCTCCCGTTACTCCCTGAGTGTGTGCGTGTGCAGAAACACACGCACACACACAGAACCAAGCTGTATATTCTCATAAAACTGCCCCTTCCTTGCCTTCTTCTGGGTTCCCGGTTCCTTGCACAACCCCAGGCCAGGAAAGCCAGCGGAGTGGAGAAAGAGGCTGCAGAGGGAAATGGCAACATTAATTCTAACGCACCAGGTCTCCCCAGAACCTAAACGGGGATGAAGAGCCAGGTCGACTGACACGGTCAAGAGATGCCCAGCTGAACAAATAGACCCTACAGGCTGGTTATGATCATGTCTGTCACAAGTTCTCACTCCAGGAAATGCGAGGAGACAGAAATCCAGACAGCCTGCGTCCTGGTGAGGCAAGCTAGTTAAGGAAAACCCTCCCCGACATGTGTACTCACTGGAAAGGTCTTCACAGGGGATGGCTATTTGCCAGAGAGACAGGCCTGGAAGACAGCTTGAAGGAAAAGGAGAAAACGGTTGTGTGCGGTGGTGTGACTTGGGGGCCTGTGTATGTCAATGTGTGGGTTGGGATGCGTAGGGAAAACAGAACTCAGTTTGTCTTAGAAATAAATAGAGGAACTTTCCTCCAAGGGTGTATCTGGCACAGAGGTGATTCTCAGTGCATGTAGTAGACAGGGGCTCTGTAATTTGGGGGAGATTAAATGGTGAACATGGTTTTGGAATCAGGCATACCCAGGTTTAAATCCTAACCACTGAGAGTATGCTTAAGCCTCATCTTACTTAACATATATATTATTTTTAATTAATTTTACTTTTTAAATTTTTAAAAATTTTTAAAATTTCAATTAACATATCAGTTTTTGTTTTCTTTGCATTTAGTATCATACTGAAACACAGATGTCATTCCTCCATCCAATCACATATTCATGTATTCATTCATTCACTTATGCATTCATTTATTCTGTATTGTGAAAAGCATAAATGGAGCAGTAATCCTATAATCTTGGAAGAGATAATTAAGGCACAACCTATGCCCTTTAAAAATTCATGCAGAGGGCTTCCCTGGTGGCGCAGTGGTTAAGAATCCACCTGCCAATGCAGGGGACATGGGTTCAAGCCCTGGTCCAGGAAGATCCCACATGCCACGGAGCAACGAAGCCCGTACGCCACAACTACTGAGCCTGCGTTCTAGAACCCGCGAGCCACAACTACTGAGCCCACGCACCTAGAGCCCGTGCTCCGCAACAAGAGAAACCACTGCAGTGAGAAGCCCGCACACCGCAACAAAGAGTAGGCCCTGCTCACTGCAACTAGAGAAAGCCCACGCACAGCAACGAAGACCTAATGCAGTAAAAAATAAAATAAATTAAGAAAAATAAATTTATTTTAAAAAAATCATGCAGATAATACAAAAGGCTAACCATATTGGAGACCAGTGGTCTCCAAATTGGGAGAAGGAACACATTTACCAGCAGTGCCCAAGACAACCATTTGGAATGAAAAAGAAAATGCTAGAACTTCTGTTTCTATTTATTTTTATCTCATATTTTCAAAATGTATATTTTTGTGTGTTTTATAACTTATATGATAAAACAATACAATGGCACATGTAACTAATAAATAAATTAAGGAACAAGAAAGAAAATATATTTTGGAGATATGTGCTCCAAAACGTGTACTGATGGAAATGTATAATCAAAAATTTAGAAGCAGCTATAGATTTTTGATTTCCTGGTTAAGAGAACAGCAAGAGGACTTCCCTGGTGGCGCAGTGGTTAAGAATCTGCCTGCCAATGCAGAGGACACGAGTTCGAGCCCTGGTCCAGGAAGATCCCACATGCCGCGGAGCAACAAAGCCTGCGTGCCACAACTACTGAGCCCGCGTGCCACAACGACTGAAGCCCGCACGCCTCGAGCCCATGTTCCGCAACAAGAGAAACCACCGCAACGAGAAGCCCGCACACCGCAATGAAGAGCAGCCCCTGTTCACCGCAACTAGAGAAAGCCCGCGTGCAGCAACGAAGACATAATGCAGCCAAAAATAAATAAATTTATTAAAAAAAAAAAAAAGAGGACAGCAAGATAAGAGCACTCGATTCATCCTTATCCACCTTCTCATTGAAATACTTATGAAAATAGACCCAGGAGAATTAAAGGTGCAATAATACTGAAAACCAGAAATAATGTGCCATTATCTACCAGAACACAAGAGGAATTTCTACTAAGTGGAGAACTGAGTGCTGTTATGAAGCAGAAAAATAACACCAACCCGAAGACAGGAGATTTTCAGCATCTCTACTGTCTGCCCCTACCTCAGGGGCCAGAACGCCTTTACCAACAGGAAGGACAGCAAGAGAACTGTGTCAAGTATCTAATGCTGTGTGACAACTAACCTGACATTTAATGGCTTAAACAACAGGAACCGTTTATTATCTCTCCCAGTTCTGTAGATCAAGGATGCAGGAGCAGGTTGGTTGGGCAGTTCTGGCTCAAGTTCTCACAGGATGTTCTCTCTAACGGATGTTGGCTGGAGCTCCAGTCATCTAAGTGATGGACTGAGGCTAGGAGATCCACTTCCAAGGAGGCTCACTCACATGGCCAGCAAGTCGGAACTGCCAAGTTGGTTTCTCTTCATGTGAGCTCTCCTCAGAGCTGCTTGAGTGTCCTTCCAACATGGCAGCTGGCTTCTTTCAGAGAAAATGACCCAGGAGGCCAAGGCAGAAGATGAAATGCATTTTATTACCTAGGCTTGGGTATCACACACTGTTACCTCCACCATATGCTATTGGTCACACAAGCCAACCCTGATACAATGTAGAAAAGGACTACACAAGACATGGATACCAGAACTGGGGACCATGAGGCTGTAGTAGAGGCTGGCTACCACAGAAGCTAACTCACCAGGGATCATTTCTGAGGTAGCCAGAACACTCTTCTGTCTCTTTGTCTCGCTCCCTCTCTCATTGTTCTTAATATCTCTTCTTCTTTATCTGTCTACATATTTTCAAGCACTATAATATCCACCTATGAAAAGGTAAAATCTTTATTGATCTCACAACTAGTACTAATGAAGGACTAATGTAAGCACAAAAGGAATATAGTAAAGGCTATTAGACAGCTCAGAACATCTCTGAGAAGAGCAAAGAATGGACTCTGAATCTACCAAGTGCAAACACACTTGTGGGGATCCTCTAACAAAAACATCACAACTGCCACTATGTAGCAGTTGAAATGATTGGGACTGGATGACAGAAATTCCACCACCGCTGCCCCCAAAGAGCCAAACATCTCCACCACTTTCTGGACAAGGACCTTCCCCAGCCAGACTAAAGCCTCATGTGGCTCACTTCTGACTCCAAGTCTCAAACAAGCTCATCGAACTATAGGGACCTAGGTCCTCTGCTACTATTAGTGGCTGAAAGCAAGCCTGAGGATGAAAATTTTCTGGATTCTACCTTGATAAGGCAGGAGTCGCAATGTGAAAAACAATTAAGACATACAGAGGCTATTCAAAAGATATTGGACAGGGGCTTCCCTGGTGGCGCAGTGGTTGAGAGTCCACCTGCCGATGCAGGGGACACGGGTTCGTGCCCCGGTCTGAGAGGATCCCACATGCCGCGGAGCGGCTGGGCCCGTGGGCCATGGCCGCTGAGCCCGCGAGTCCGGAGCCTGTGCTCCGCGACGGGAGAGGCCGCAGCAGTAAGAGGCCCGCGTAACGCAAAAAAAAAAAAAGATATTGGACAGCTGCAAATGACATAATGTCAACGGCAGAGACAAAATTGGCACAAAGAGTATAAGTTAATGAGAAGGAGAAGGAAAAGGGAAGGTGTTTCCCATCCATGGCTACCTGGCCACACTCTCCAGGAAAATACCAAGACAGATATCGGTATTGCTGACATCAATGCTGATTGTTACTGGAAACGTGAGTACACCTAGGGTTGTACATATTCGAATCCATTATCTTATTTATTCTCACAGAGTCTCAATGAAGTCAACCAGTTTGGGGTTATGAGACTGAGAGAACAGGCAAGACAATTCACTGGGGCCTCCACTAAACAGCTAGAGATACAGCAAGGTGAGTCTCCCTTGGCACCTGTATCTGCATCTCTGCAGGGGATTCCCCATTACTTGTCTTGGTAGAAAACCTCAGCTCTGTAGACTAGAAATGGGTCCACCTTCATCTACAAGCATCCTGTTATAATTTCCTTCATATGGAATCCAGGGACACAGATGTTTTTCTCTATCAAAATTCATGCGTGATCAGCTCGGTGCTTTGTGACCACCTAGAGGGGTGGGATAGGGAGGGTGGGAGGGAGGGAGACGCGAGAGAGAAGAGATGGGAACATATGTATATGTACAACTGACTCACTTTGTTATAAAGCCGAAACTAACACACCATTGTAAAGCAATTATACTCCAATAAAGATGTAAGAAAAAAAAAATTCATGCATAAGTTTGTTTTCCCATTCCCTTTCACCAAAGCCACCACAACTACCAGAGCTGCAGGTAAGCACAGCAGGACTGGAGTAACAGGTGCAGTGGTCCTTTGTCATTTTTTTGGCTACCCAGAATCCAAAGTTCTTTCCTGTTTGGCAGAAATCCCCAAACTGTGTGATAATCTTGGTGGGGGACCGCATCTATGGAAACCTAAGGAAGCTAGATAACGCCTCTTCCCCACCCAGCAGGTGGGCAGTCACATGGCCTCAGAGTGTCCAGTTGGACCTCCCATCTTTTTTTTTTTTTTAATGTTATTACCAGTGTACTTTTCTTTTTTAAATTTATTTTTGGCTGCATTGGGTATTTGTTGCTACGTGAGGGCTTTCTCTAGTTGCAGAGAGCAGGGGCTACTCTTTGTTGCCATGTGCAGGCTTCTCATTGTGGTGGCTTCTCTTGCTGTGGAGCACAGGCACTGGGTGCACAGGCTTCAGTGGTTGTGGCTCGTGGGCTCTAGAGCGCAGGCTCAGTAGTTGTGGTGCACGGGCTTAGCTGCTCCGTGGCATGTGGGATCTTCCCTGACCAGGGCTCGAACCCGTGTCCCCTGCATTGGCAGGGAGATGCTTAACCACTGCACCACCAGGGAAGTCCTGGACCTCCCATCTTGAACATTGAAACTCACCTGTGTTCTCAGATGCCTTAGCTCCCCTGGTGTCCATCATTTTTTTGAGCCTGGTTTTCAGCCTTTTTATCAGTGCTTTATCTAGGCAGCACCCTTCTCAAAGATTCCTTTCCTGCCTAACTTACACAGAGTCGGGTATGCAGAGACAACTTTACATCTTTAATGTAATGCTAGCCACTAAAGAAACCAAGGTTTTTGTTAGTCTGCCCAGCTTCATCAGGGCCAAAGAACAACTTTTGTTGGACTTTCTGAAAGGCCTCTGTATTTCAACAAACATGCATTGTTTGCATCTTCTGTACCAAACACTCTTTTATGATGTAGACTCAAAGATGAATAGGCAGCAATCACTTCTAAGAGTCTGCAATTAGAGGGAGTCCAAAGCTGTTTTAAAGCTCCCCTATGCCCATCACTATCTTTTTAGAGACCTAGAAATCAGGCTAGAAACCACTGATCTAACCAAAATTTCTTCTTCTTTATTTAAAAATTTAAAAACTAAGAACTAGAGAGGTAAAGAGATTTCTCCAAAGTCATAAAAGCAATTTCCCAGCACAGCTAGTAGCAGAAGTCAGCTTCCCTGAATTCCAGGCCAAAGCTCTTTCCACTTCATCACCTCACTTGCAGGGGATTTAAACAGCAGACATCATCTGCCCTTTGGTTGATTTTTGCCAACTGGTCCACCCTGAGATGCTGGCAGACAGACTAGTGAATGCCCAGTTAAGCCCAGCTGGGGTCATCTGCAAAATGGAACACTACCTGAGAAGGAAAAGAGTCTCATGAGGCCCCAGGGAGACACTGAGGAGGACAGGTTTGGAGCTTGTGAGCCCAAAAGAGAAATGGGAAGAGGATGCAGACATCGGAACATGCCAATCTGCCTTTCCAGCACACCAGCCCCAGGAGCATATGGCCCATAATTAACCACCCGGGAGAAGGTTATTGAGCCACAAATGGAGAATTATGGCTTCAGGTGAGAATCAGCAGCAGGAAACCAAGCCCTCAAAAGACAAAGAAAACCCCGTTTTCCTGCAAGAGACTTCGGTAGCTATAAACAAAAGGAGACAGAAAGGGGCCTAGGGATGACAAAGTGCAGGGCTGCCGCCACCGCCGCCATATCAGACACTGCATTTCTGGAAGGTCTTTTAGATCCAGCAGAATCTTCCAGGCATTCCTCACGGGCCCTGGGAACCCCATCTGATTTACTGCCCAGCTGCAACCTGGGAGTGTCCCCTCAGGGACACAGTTGAGCCTGGGGTTCCAATGACATGCTTTTTCTGGTTGGGAAGATCTACTTTATACCTGAGAACTGGTCCAAGTTCCTCTAAACAAGATTCCTTTGGACTCTTTGCCCACCACTCTCCGTTCCCTTCCAGACCACTCGAGACGTAGTGGGGCAGAAGAATCAGGAGCACAGACTAGCAGGTTCGACCCCTGAGGCACCACACCTGGCTGTGCAACCTTAGGCTCTTACCGTACTTCTGTGTAAAATGGGGATAGAGTTGTGTGGAAAACATAAGTTATTACACTGAAAGCTCTTAGAAGAGTGTTTGACACATTATACATGTTCAGTAAGGGCTAGAGGTCCCTATTAATAGTCCTATTAGTAGTCACAGATCAGCCTTGTCTCAATGATCATGAAGAACATGAGCAGGAGGAAGGGGAGGACAGGGGAGGAGGTGCAAAGGGAAGGAGGAAGAGGAGCATGAGAGGGAGGGGGAGGGGGAGGGGGGAAGGGAGGAACTGACACTGAGTGTCTAGGTGCTAGGTTACCATAGGCACTTTGCTTGTGTAGCAGACACAGTTGTCAGTCCAAAGATTTAGATGTTTAGGAAATATTACTCTCTTCCATTCTTTGAAATCAACCTAATGTCTACTCTGTGCCCCTATCCCACGTGGGCTGACAGGAAATTCCCTCTTGATTGTGTGGTTGGGACCCTTTCACTTTCTAAGACACGCCCAAGCCCAGGGGTCCCATGTGGCTTCCAGGGAACAGCTTCTCATCTCCACCCATTCCCGGTTGCGGATGTCATCCTCATGCCCCAGGGGCACGTGGCCCCTTATAGCGGGGTGGGGGGGGGGCTGCAACCACACCCACACAACCTGGGCACTGGGAGGCCTCTGAGGACACCAGCACCCCGAGACCCAGGGGCCCTCTTCCTACCTCCTTTCTTGGCATTCTGCTCCACTTTGTCTCCAAGCCCTGCCAAGGAACAGGACCAGGGTTCAAAGCCCCTGGACCCCCAGCTCCCTCCCGTCACTGCCCCAGCCTTCCCAGGGGATGGTCCTCTGAATTGGCAGGCGTCCCCTCCACACCTCCTTCTGACCCCAAACACATTCTCCTCCCTCTGGCCCCAGCCTCCCTCCTGCTTTTCCATGATGGATTTTGATCACTCACTATACTAGAGACTAAATCTTTTACAGGAAAAAAAGTTTCCTGTAGGGCTTCCCTGGTGGCGCAGTGGTTGAGAGTCCGCCTGCTGATGCAAGGGACATGGGTTCGTGCCCTGGTCCGGGATGATCCCACATGCCGCGGAGCAGCTGGGCCCGTGAGCCATGGCCGCTGAGCCTGCGCGTCCGGAGCCTGTGCTCTGCAACAGGGGAGGCCACAGCAGTGAGAGGCCCGCGTACTGCAAAAAAAAAAAAAAAAAAAAAAGAAAGCAATGAGAGTGGCCTTTAGGTTCTAGGTACCACCATCAGGAGGAATCAGCGTCAGTCATTTACTGTTTCCCAATTCCTGTTTCCACTTTTTCATTTTGTATGTTCCGCTTCCCATCACGTCACTCAAGACTCAAATCCTTGGGGGAGAGAATGTGACTGGCCAAGTCTCATGCCCACCTTTGACACCTCCACTGATATTTCACATCCTGGGGGAGCAACTTTCTCAAATGGGACTCAGGCTGCTGTCACCAGAGGGAAGCAGAATGGCTGCTGGGCAGGAAACTACAACTCTTTCTGTGACAACAATCATTAGAGAAGGTGTGGGTATAAGAGCCAAGAGAAATTCAAATGGTAGCTTGTGTTTTCCAAAGATAGCTGCACCAATATAAATCCCATCACACGTAACTGTCTTAGAGTTCGGTACTCCTCCATCAAGAACTGAGCCTTGTGTTCTTTCCCCCGGAAATGAGGCAGGCTTTTGTAACCACCCCAAGCTACAAAGAAGGGCAATGCTGCCTGATTCCCAAGACTAGGACAGAAGAGACAATAGAGCTCCCACCTGGCTCACTCCCTCAGGATGCATGCCTTTTGGAGTTCCGAGCCACCTGATGGATAGAATATATGGGAAGATGACACGGAGATAGAGAACGAAGTCCAAAAAGGCCCAGCTATTTGAGCCTTCCCAGCCCAGCCGACTCCCAGTCATGTGAGTATAGAAGCCTTGGAGATCACCCTAGCCCCAGCCACTGCCTGGCTGCAATCTCACCGGGGATCTCAAACTTCAAAGAACACCCAGCTGAATTCCTGACCCACTGAAAGCATAAGATGAGAAAGAATTATTGTCATTTAAAGTTTTGAGATGACTTGTTACCCAACCATAGTAACTGAACAGTCAGAACTATTCTAACAGGTGATAATCCATCCATTATTCAAACATTTTGCGTCCTCCCACTGGGTCCTCACAACACTGCACCCCAAAACACCATTTTCCCCTGTCTTCATTCAAATTCTTCCTCACCAACCCATCATTCTCCTCCACATGCATATTTTGAGTTCTCCCTAAGACCAACCCTGGGTCTTTGTCTGCTATCTCTGAATTCATCTCCAGGCCCAGAGGACCCCCTACTCCAGACTACAGAACTCAAAGGTCTTACATTCCAAAAGAGACTATTGTCATGCCAACAGTCTGGAAAGACTTGAGACCCCATTCAAGAGATATAAATGAGCTAGACCCTCACAGAATCTCCCCATGGGAGTACTACTGACATTGGGGGTACGACTGTTCTACACATTGGGTAGCATTTAGCATCCCTCACCTCTGCCCATCAATGGCTGGTTTCACTCCTCAGTTTTTTGACAACCAATAAAAGACCTTCCATGCTTCCAACCACCTTTGTCTCGTTGGCAGTACTGCCCTCCCCCCAGTGGGGAGCACTGCTATGATGATCAAGCTTTGGTGAATGACTGGGATTAAGAGCTGAAAAGTGCTCCCAAGTTTCTGACCTAAGCAACTTGGCAGATGGTGCCACCTCCTGAGACAGGACCAGGAGGATAATCAGATGTGGGGTTGGGACAGCTCATACCAGGCTGGAATACGGACCGTGATCGTGGACTCTGCTCGGCCCTGGTAAACAGGTCAGACAAGGCCTCTGTTCTCCCAAGTGTACACTCTAACGGGGGAAGAAACAAAAAAGGGTGTGGCCAAATGTGCCACAATGACCAGATGGCGCCAAGCGCTCCGGAGGAAGTAAAGCAGGTGACGAGATGGAGCTTCTTTTTAATAAGGGGGTCACGGAAAGCCTCTCAGGGACGTGACCATTAAGTTGAGACTTGAAGGGCTGGGGAAAAAGCATTCGAGGCTGAGAGGCCAGAGTTTACAAAAGCCACAGAGCCATGGGTGTGGATGGGATCGTCCAGGGAGAGTGCCTGGGATAAGGAAAGCAGAGGCTCACGGGGGACCCCGGTAACCCCCAAGACAGCAACATTGCAAGAGGACAGAGGAAGAGGAATCCAATAAAGATTGGACTGAGCAACCAGAGGGGCAGGGTGGAAACCAAAAGAGTACAGAGTCACAGACACCAAAGGAAGAAAGCATCTCAAGAAGACGGACATGCACAGCCGTGTCTATTGAATTTGGCCACAATCAGGTCATGGGGGTCCTAGGCTGGGCCATCTCAGTGGAGTGGCAAAATATACAATAGACAGGAAGATGGACTCTTGGTTCTAATCCTGGCTCTACCCCTAAGGGGGTCCCTTTTCCTCTCCTGGGTCCAGATTGCCATATGGGAGGTCCATTCTACCTGTGGCAGTTCATGATTCTAAAGACTTTGACTCCAGTTTTTCACTTGCATTTCAAATCACTCATATAACAATCCTATTCATGTGCTTGGAAACTTGCTGTACAACAGGCACCATGATTGACATTTTCATGTATGTGTTCTAATGGCCCTAACAACATGGTGAGTTAGGTAGCATTATTCCCATTTTTCAGAAGAAGTACTCGAGACAGAGCCCCTAAATCTTTTCACCAGTAGCTCTGATTCTCTGATGGTTCTTTCTGTTTTCTGAAAACACCCCAGTTACATTGCCCAGTGGAATCAGCTCTAGGTTGGCTTGAAAGCCAGGGATTAAGACCCAGATCTCTGTGACCATGACCCTCTGTGAGACCATTTAATTACCAGGAGGAACTACAAGCCTGGCGCTGAAAACTTGCAGAGATGTGGGTGGGATCAGATGTGTTTCCAGATATAAAAATGCTTTAAAGAGGGAAACTGTCCAACCAATATAAATGATGCTTATCCTGTGTGCATCAGACCTCGCTGAGAGCACAATTCTGAAAGCATCCGAATACTCTAAGCATTCAGAACTTGTGGAGAAGAAGAAATAGGTACGTAATTTTCTTTGGTTATTGGAAGCTCAATGAGGGATTTCAAAATTGTGACTTCCAAAGCTCACAGCTTTGAGTTTCTGTGGACAGCTGGGCCTGGAGATGATGTCATCTGGCATGAGAGAGAAAGCCTCCCTTTAGCAAAAAGTGATTTGCAGGAAGGGAATTTCTGAACACCGCGTGTGGGCACAGGACAACCAAATGTTCCCTGGCATTCACACTTCATTACCAGTAAAAATGGAGTCCCATCCTCAACCGACCGCGGGGAAAAAAGAATATGAAACCAGACAAAACCATGTCCACTCTAACCCAAAACTGAGATCCTTAACACACTTTGGAAAATAAGGGAATAATTTGATATGTATACAAAGATGTGTAGACATGCTTATTACATCACTATTGACAGTATAAAAAGTAGACACAGCCTAAAACTTCATGAGAGTGAATTGGTTACATCTATTTTATGGCAGATCCATTTGTTAGAATACTGCAGTGTTATTAAATGTATGTTTTCAAAGACTTGTTAAGGAATGAGGAAATGTTAATAATGTGAATGTCCACGTGTCAATGGCCAGTCTCCAAAAGGTACATGAGTAACTGGTAACAGTGCTGCTCTGAGAAAAGAAAGTGTGTGGCCAGCAGACAGGGTTAGGAAAGAAACTTTGCATTGTTCATGGTCTCATAACTTTTGAATCTTCAAGTGGAAAAGGGCCATAAATGCTCAGCACAGGAAAGGAAATAAGGTCCTAAGACACTATTTATTATAAGATTCTATCAATTTCCAGACAGAAAAAAAAAAAAGAGGTCCCATACAAAAAATTGGACTCAGAACACCATCAGACCATTTCTAACTGAAGAAGTTAAATAAAGACATTTACAGATATTTGCAGAGTCAAAAATTATCTTCTATGTATCCTTTCTTGGGAAGCTACTGGAAGTTGTGCTTCAGTGACACAAGAAAGTCAAGAGGAAGACGGCAAATCTAGCACAGGCAAAGGGAAGATCTAGAGAGAGCAGCGTCCCAGCCCAAAGGACCCCCACCCCAGATGGGGGGGGAAAGGGCCAGGGTGCTCCTGGAGGGAGGTCTTCAGGAAAATAAAACAGACTGACGGCATGTGTGATGTTAGGTCCCTTGGAAAAAAAAGTAAGTAATAGCTTACTATTAGCTATCAGTAATAGCTAAAGGTAAGTAAATGAAATACACAAAATGTTTTTTTTATTTTCTACAGTACATTACTTAACTCAGGGTTGGAAATTATCCACAGAGTCACCATGTTGCATGTGTTAGTTTGGGTCTTCTGAGAAACAAATACTGTAAGATGTGCACAATATTTATTGGGGGAAACGCCTGTAAAGGACAAAGTGAGCGAGTCGGAGACAGAAGGGAGAGTCACCATGCCAGTCCGACACTTGGGAAGGACAGAAAGTTAACTTAAGAAAAATTTGGCCAGGCTGATGGGGAGCCCACCAGCCAAAGTCCCCCATTAAAAGGAGTCCCAAATCTAGTCTACCCAGCACCCTCCCACTGTTCCCCAGCTCAAGGTCCTCCTGCCTCGACAAACCCCTCACGTTCTTCTTGGTGGCCCCGGAATTTCTATTCTCTTTATTTGGGATTGTGTCCCTGATCCTTTCCCCTCTGGAGAATCAGCCTCCACCCCCAGCCCTACCAAGAAGGGACTGAGCCTTCATTCACTGGTCAGTTCCACCCTGGAGCAAGGGAGGTCCATCCCTCCAAGACATGAAGACTTCCACTCTCCCTTAGGAAAGGGACAATACTTCTCCTCCCCCCCCCAAAGAACTGTTATATAAGTGGTCCACTGTATTAGTCCAGGAGGTGTCATTCATATCGATAGCTATCATGGATTGAAATACTTATTAAGGCCGTTTCTAGAATACTGAAATAAGTTGAGGGAGGGGAGGGCTCTCTCTTGGGCTAGAGGTGGGGCTGAGAGGACCCACCACAAAGCAAAGCAGGAAAAGTCAAAACACCATTAATTTCTCACTACCTCGTCCTGTTAACATTGAGCACCTACTACGTCCAGGCACATCTCTAAGTACTTTATAGGCATTGTATCACATAATCTCCAAAATGATCCCATGAAGTAGACAACATTAGAACCCCCATTTTACAGGTAAGGAAACCAAGAATTAGTTAAGTAATTTGTCCAAAACTGTATACCTAGTAAGTGAAAGAGCTGGGATTTGAACCTATGTCTGCTTGACTTCTCAGCCCTCATTCTTAACCTCTATGGATGATAAAGACACACCAGGACTCAGCCTTGGGCAAGGAGGGATCAAAAGAAACTTACAAGATGAACTCGATTTTTGCATTAAAATCCTGCCGATGTCTCTTTTCACAGAGTTCCACAATGGTGGAATCATACAGTGTGAGGAAGGGGTCTGTATGTTCAGAAATCTGATTGGAGGCCAGTACCACCAGCTGGCATGTGCAACTTCGGACAGTTTGCTTAAGATATCAGAGCCTCAAATCCCCTCCCTGCAAAACTAGGGCTGATGCTAACTGCTTTGCAGGAGGGAGGATTAAATGATGTATCCTCTATAAAGTGCCTAGGATACATAAATAAATAAATATACATTTATAAATAAATCCTACATAAATATGATTTTCCCTTCTGCCAACGACAAATGGGCACTTGCCATCTACCTCTACAAGGATTCAATTATGAGCTGCTGCAGCCGCTGACCTTCAACATCCCCTGAAAGGAGCTCAGGGTAGAGATCAGGAATGAGGCTCTCTGTGCTCTGGGAGAAACTGGCAGAACAGGTCTTCAGATAGTTAGATATTTTCAGGAGAAGATTTCGTGAGCCCAATTCTTGTATCTCTTCATATCTAGAAAAAGCACTAAAATCATTAATGAAGGCATCTGCTCCTCGCGACTCGCGGCCAGCCTCTGCCAACATATGTGCCTGATGTACATGCCCGCCTCCACTAAAATCCTATAGAACACTGGCCTTCCCCCCCACCTCTTTGGAGCGGTTTCTCGGAGTTATCTGAAATGCTGTCTCCCAGGCTATAGTCCTCATTTTGCCCCAGATATAACTTAACTCACAATTCTCACGTTGTGCTTCTTTTTTTCAGTTGACACTTCCCACCACCAATTCTCCTCATTCCTAAATTCCCCACCATTGAGTTTCCAAGGAACTTGCCTTTTCAGTGAAATTCCTGGAGTGAGCTGTTAAAGAGAGACTTGAGCTGGGTTTTATTATCTGATGCAGATAACTTTTTTGATGTATATCAATCATTTTCACTTGTAAGGTGGGTGGATTTTATATATCTATATCTAGCTGCTGTGAGAAAAAAATCTTTAAAGCTTCAAGAAGGGATTTTAAAACATCTGTATAGATGAAAAGAAGCAAAAGTTTAACCTTCAAGGAAAATAAAAGAGAACATGAACTCTATACTTGAACACATACAATACAAAAAAAAGACTGAGCCCGGGATTGCAAATGTATGAACTTGACATCCATTGTTCGTGCAGCATAAAAAGGATTATTTTCATCTGTGTTGGTAGAGAATGAATGCATCAGATGATTTCTAAAATCCATCCTCATCCACAGCACTGCCAGGGACCCTGAAACCCATTATTAGAGACACTTCATTCACTTATTCATTTATCAATTCTGTCTCCCATCAACTCTCTCCACTCATTCATTCATCTAAATGTCTGTTCTCAAGTAATTACACGTGCCAGGCACTGTGTTACCTGTTGAGAGCACAGAAATTATTGGCAACCCCATTACACATACAGAGTGAAACAAGCATGTACACATAATCACAAAATGAAAATAAGTTTTATCTATAATATGCTATAAAAGCAATAAA
The DNA here is from genome assembly GCF_008692025.1 of Phocoena sinus. Taxonomy (NCBI): domain Eukaryota; kingdom Metazoa; phylum Chordata; class Mammalia; order Artiodactyla; family Phocoenidae; genus Phocoena; species Phocoena sinus. The sequence goes on along the minus strand of NC_045779.1, from coordinate 72,471,495 downwards.
AAAAAAAGTAAGACTCAATTCAAAGATACACATGTGTCTTGAGGTGGCAATGAGAATTCACAGAATCAAAAAGCCTTGACATTGCCTGGGGATATTAGAAAAGGTATGTGGGGGAGGGGTGGTAGTCTCTGAGCTGTAGTAGTAAGACCAGCAAATCACGAAAAGAAAGTATCATGGACATTTTCAGCCCCCGGTAAAAAATGAATTATGCAAAAGGAATAAACCAGGTCATCCTAACGGCCCATTCATGTATTTGCTTCCATAATTCTTTAGTTTCCCTGATTGCTTTCTAGGTCAAGGCTGTGAAGGTGTAAAACACAGGACAGGTAGATTATATAAACGGTTGGAATGGAAAAGGCTTTAAGCATCACCTGTTCCAACCTTGTCTTTTTCAGGTCAGCAATTTCAGGCTCAGAGAGATTTGCCCAAGATGGCACAGCAAATTAAGACCTAGAACCTGGGTGGGATGAATTGGGAGATTGGGATTGACATATATACACCAATATGTATAAAATAGGTAACTAGACTCTCCCTCTTACAAGAACACCAGAATCACAACTAACTGCTGAGGAATCATCGACAGGAGACACTGGAACTCACCCCACATCCGAAGACAAAGGAGAAGCCGCAACGAGACGTTAAGAAGGGCGCAATCACAGTAAAATCAAATCCCATAACTGCTGGGTGGGTGACTCACAAACTGGAGAACACTTATACCACAGAAGTCCACCCACTGGAGTGAAGGTTCTGAGCCCCACGTCAGGCTTCCCAACCTGGGGGTCCGGCAACAGGAGGAGGAATTCCTAGAGAATCAGACTTTGAAGGCTAGTGGGATTTGATCGCAGGACTTCGACAGGACTGGGGGAAACAGAGACTCCACTCTTGGAGGGCACACACAAAGTAGTGTGTGCATCGGGACCCGGGGAAGGAGCAGTGACCCCATAGGAGACTGAACCAGACCTACCTGCTAGTGTTGGAGGGTCTGCTGCGGAGACGGGGGGTGGCTTTGTCTCACCGTGAGGACAAGGACACTGGCAGCAGAAGTTCTGGGAAGTACTCCTTGGTGTGAGCCCTCCCAAAGTCTGCCATTAGCCCCACCAAAGAGCACAGCTAGGCTCCAGTGTTGGGTTGCCTCAGGCCAAACAACCAACAGGGAGGGAACCCAGCCCCACCCATCAGCAGTCAAGTGGATTAAAGCTTTACTGAGCTCTGCCCACCAGAGCAACACCGAGCTCTACCCACCACCAGTCCCTCCCATCAGTAAACTTGCACAAGCCTCTTAGATAGCCTCATCCACCAGAGGGCAGACAGCAGAAGCAAGAAGAACTACAATCCTGCAGCCTGTGGAACAAAAACCACATTCACAGAAAGACAAGATGAAAAGGCAGAGGGCTATGTACCAGATGAGCAAACAAGATAAAACCCCAGAAAAACAACTAAATGAAGTGGAGAAAGGCAACCTTCCAGAAAAAGAATTCGGAATAATGATAGTGAAGGTGATCCAGGACCTCAGAAAAAGAATAGAGTCAAAGATCAAGAAGATGCAAGAAATGTTTAACGAAGACCTAGAAGAATTAAAGAACAAACAAACAGAGATGAACAATACAATAACTGAAATGAAAACTACACTAGAAGGAATCAATAGCAGAATAACTGAGGCAGAAGAACGGATAAGTGACCTGGAAGACAGAATGGTGGAATTCACTGCCACAGAACAGAATAAAGAAAAAAGAAGGGCTTCCCTGGTGGTGCAGTGGTTGAAGAGTCCACCTGCCGATGCAGGGGACACTGGTTTGTGCCCTGGTCCGGGAAGATCCCACATGCCACAGAGCAGCTAGACCTGTGAGCCATGGCCGCTGAGCCTGCGTGTCCGGAGCCTGTGCTCCACAACAGGAGAGGCCACAACAGTGAGAGGCCCGCGTACCACGAAAAAAAAAAAAAAAGAAGAATGAAAAGAAATGAAGACAGCCTTAGAGACCTCTGGGACAATATTAAACACAACAGCATTCACATTATAGGGGTCCCAGAAGGAGAAGAGAGAAAGGACCAGAGAAAATATTTGAAGAGATTATAGTCGAAAACTTCCCTAACATGGGAAAGGAAAAAGCCACCCAAGTCCAGGAAGCGCAGAGAGTCCCACACAGGATAAACCCAAGGAGAAACATGCCAAGACACATAGTAATCAAATTGGCAAAAATCAAAGACAAAGAAAAATTATTGAAAGCAGCAAGGGAAAAACGACAAATAACATACAAGGGAACTCCCATAAGGTTAAGAGCTGATTTCTCAGCAGAAACTCTACAAGCCAGAAGGGAGTGGCATGATATACTTAACGTGATGAAACGGAAGAACCTACAACCAAGATTACTCTACCCAGCAAGGATCTCATTCAGATTTGATGGAGAAATCAAAAGCTTTACAGACAAGCAAAAGCTAAGAGAATTCAGCACTACCAAACCTCCTCTACAACAAATGCTAAAGGAACTTCTCTAAGTGGGAAACACAAGAGAAGAAAAGGACCTACAAAAGCAAACCCAAAACAATTAAGAAAATTGTCATAGGAACATACATATTGATAATTAACTCAAACGTCAATGGATTAAATGCTCCAACCAAAACACACAGGCTTGCTGAATGGATACAAAAACAAGACCCATCTATATGCTGTCTACAAGAGGCCCACTTCAGACCTAGGGACACATACAGACTGAAAGTGAGGAGATGGAAAAAGATATTCCATGCAAATGGAAATCAATAGAAAGCTGGAGTAGCAATACTCATATCAGATAAAATAGACTTTAAAATAAAGAATGTTACAAGAGATAAGGAAGTACACTACCTAATGACCAAGGGATCAATCCAAGAAGAAGATATAATGATTATAAATATATATGCACCCAACACAGGAGCACCTCCATACATAAGGCAACTGCTAACAGCTATAAAAGAGGAAATCGAAAGCAACACAATAATACTGGGAGACTTTAACACCTCACTTACACCAATGGACAGATCATCCAAAGTGAAAATAAATAAGGAAACAGAAGCTTTAAATGACACAATAGACCAGAGAGATTTAATTGATATTTATAAGATACTCCATTCAAAAACAGCAGATTACACTTTCTTCTCAAGTGCGCACAGAACATTCTCCAGGATAGATCACATCTTGGGTCACAAATCAAGCCTCAGTAAACTTAGGAAAATTGAAATCATATCAAGCATCACTTCTGACCACAACGCTATGAGATTAGAAATGAATTACAGGGAAAAAAGCATAAAAAACACAAACACCTGGAAGCTAAACAATACGTTACTAAATAACCAAGAGATCACTGAAGAAATCAAAGAGGAAATCAAAAAATACCTAGAGACAAATGACAATGAAAACACGATGATCCAAAACCTATGGGATGCAGCAAAAGCAGTTCTAAGAGGGAAGTTTATAGCTGTACAAGCCTACCTCAAGAAACAAGAAACATCTCACATAAACAATCTAACCTTACACCTAAAGGAACTAGAGAAAGAAGAACAAACAAAACGCAAGTGAGCAGAAGGCAAGAAATCATAAAGATCAGAGCAGAAGTAAATGAAATAGAAACAAAGAAAACAATAGCAAAGATCAATAAAACTAAAAGCTGTTTCTTTGAAAAGATTTAAAAAATTGATAAACCATTATCCAGACTCATTAAGAAAAAAGAGAGAGAGGACTCAAATCAATACAATTAGAAATGAAAAGGAGAAGTTACAACAGACACCGCAGAAATACAAAGCATCCTAAGAGACTACTACAAGCAACTCTATGCCAATAATATTGGCAGCCTGGAAGAAATGGACAAATTCTTAGAAAGGTATAACCTCCCAAGACTGAACCAGGAAGAAATAGAAAATATGAACAGATCAATCACAAGTAATGAAATTGCAACTGTGATTAAAAATCTTCCAACAAACAAAAGTCCAGAACCAGATGGCTTCACAGGTGAATTCTATCAAACATTTAGAGAAGAGCTAACACCCATCCTTCTCAAACTCTTCCAAAAATTGCAGAGGAAGGAACACTCCCAAACTCATTCTAGGAGGCCGCCATCACCCTGATACCAAAACCAGACAAACATGCTACAAAAAAAGATTACAGACCAATATCACTGATGAATATAGATGCAAAAATACTCAACAAAATATTAGCAAACAGAATCCAACAACACATTAAAAGGATCATACACCATGATCAAGTGGGATTTATCCCAGGGATGCAAGGATTCTTCAATATATGCAAATCAATCTATGTGATACACCATATTATCAAATTGAAGAATAAAAACCATATGATCATCTCAATAGATGCAGAAAGAGCTTTTGACAAAATTCAACACAGATTTATGATAAAAACTCTCCAGAAAGTGGACATAGAGGTAACCTACCTCAACATCATAAAGGCCATATATGGCCAACCCACAGCAAACATCATTCTCAATGGTGAAAAACTGAAAGCATTTCCTCTAAGATCAGGAACAAGACAAGGATGTCCACTCTCACCACTATTATTCAACATAGTTTTGGAAGTCCTAGCCATGGCAATCATGGAAGAAAAATAAATAAAAGGAATACAACTTGGAAAAGAAGAAGTAAAACTGTCACTGTTTGCAGATGACATGATACTATACATAGAGAATCCTAAAGATGCCACTAGAAAACTACTAGAGCTAATCAATGAACTCGGTAAAGTTGCAGGATACAAAATTAACGCACAGAAATCTCTTTCATTCCTATATACTAATGATGAAAAATCTGAAAGAGAAATTAAGGAAACACTCCCATTTACCATTGCAACAAAAAGAATAAAATACCTAGGAGTAAACTTACCTAGGGAGATAAAAGACCTGTATGCAGAAAACCATAAGACACTGATGAAATAAATTAAAGATGATACCAACAGATGGAGAGATATACCATGTTCTTGGATTGGAAGAATCAATACTGTGAAAATGACTATGCTACCCAAAGCAATCTACAGATTCAATGCAATCCCTATCAAATTACCAATGGCATTTTTTACAGAACTAGAACAAAAAATCTTAAAATTTGTATGGAGACACAAAAGACCCCAAATAGCCAAAACAGTCTTGAGGGAAAAAAGCAGGGCTGGAGGAATCAGACTCCCTGACTTCAGACTATACTACAAAGCTACAGTAATCAAGACAGTATGGTACTGGCACAAAAACAGAAATATAGATCAATGGAACAGAATAGAAAGCCCAGAGATAAACCCATGCACCTATGGTCAACTAATCTATGACAAAGGAGGCAAGGACATACAATGGAGAAAAGACAGTCTCTTCAATAAGTGGTGCTGGGAAAACTGGAGAGCTACATGTAAAAGAATGAAATTAGAACACTCCCTAACACCATACACAAAAATAAACTCAAAATGGATTAGAGACCTAAATGTAAGACTGGACACTATAAAACTCTTAGAGGAAAACATAGGAAGAACACTCTTTGACATAAATCACAGCAAGATCTTTTTTGATCCACCTCCTAGAGAAATGGAAATAAAAATAAACAAATGGGACCTAATGAAAGTTCAAAGCTTTTGCACAGCAAAGGAAACCATAAACAAGACGAAAAGACAACCCTCAGAATGGGAGAAAATATTTGCAAACGAATCAACAGACAAAGGATTAATCTCCAAAACATATAAATAGCTCATGCAGATCAATATTATAAAAACAAACAACCCTATCCAAAAATGGGCAGAAGACCTTAATAGACATTTCTCCAAAGAAGACATACAGATGGCCAAGAAGCACATGAAAAGCTGCTCAACATCACTAATTATTAGAGAAATGCAAATCAAAACTACAATGAGGTATCACCTCACACCAGTTAGAACAGGCATCATCAGAAAATCTACAAACAACAAATGCTGGAGAGGGTGTGGAGTAAAGGGAACCCTCTTGCACTGTTGGTGGGAATGTAAATTGATACAGCCACTATGGAGAACAGTATGGAGGTTCCTTAAAAAACTAAAAATAGAATTACCATATGATCCAGCAATCTCACTACTGGGCATATACCCAGAGAAAACCATAATTCAAAAAGACACACGCAGGCTTCCCTGGTGGCGCAGTGGTTGAGAGTCCACCTGCCAATACAGGGGACACAGGTTCATGCCCCGGTCCGGGAAGATCCCACATGCCGCGGAGCAGCTGGGCCCGTGAGCCATGGCCGCTGAGCCTGCGCGTCCGGAGCCTGTGCTCCGTAATGGGAGAGGCCACAATAGTGAGAGGCCCACATACTGCAAAAAATAAAAAAGACACATGCACCCCAATGTCCATTGCAGCACTATTTACAATAGCCAGGTCATGGAAGCAACTTAAATGCCCATCGACAGACGAATGGATAAAGAAGATGTGGTACATATATACAATGGAATATTACTCAGCCATAAAAGAAACGAAATTGGCTTATTTGTTGAGACGTGGATAGATCTAGAGACTGTCATACAGAGTGAATTAAGTCAGAAAGAGAGAAACAAATATTGCATATTAACGAATATATGTGGAATCTAGAAAAATGGTACAGATGAACCAGTTTGCAGGGCAGAAACTGAGGCACAGATGTGGAGAACAAACGTATGGACATCAAGTAGGGAAAGCAGTGGGGGGGTGGGGATGGTGGTGTGATGAATTGGGTGATTGGGATTGACATGTATACACTGATGTGTATAAAATGGAAGACTAATAAGAACCTGCAGTATAAAAAAATTAAAAATTAAAAAACTAGGTAACTAATAAGAACCTGCTGTATTAAAAGTAATTAATTAATTTTAAAGGGACCTAGAACCTGGGTTTTTCTAATCCTCTAGATGCCTCCCACTGAGAGAGCATAGCACAGTATAGGAAGAGCCTTCACACGCTCTGATAAAGCAGGTATTAACATCTCCATTTTGCAGACTGTCTATAGGACAGGTAGCGACTTGTCCAAAATCACACAGCAGAAGTTCCAGGCAAAAGCAGCGCTAGCTAGATCCCTAGTGCTCTGACCCAGGCTCCAGAGTGCTTGTCGTTATGCCATGCTGCCCCCTAGAGGCAAGAGCTTAGAGCAAGGGGACCGAAGGAAGGCAGGCTGTCTCGGCGAGGGCAGGACCACAGTGGGGAAGGAGGGATGCTCAGAGAGCATCCTCAAAGGCACTTTTCATCTACTGCTCAGCCTAGCTGGGGACCACCTTAGTTCTGCCTCCCGCTGCTGCCTGCACGCTTAAAACTTCCTGCACGTCCCTCCAGGGGAGACTCTTGTAAGTTTTACAATCTGATGTTGCTAACCTAAAATTGAGACTGGAAATAAGTGCACCTTGCGCGAGAGGGATCATTTTCCATCCTCCTCATGACGAGCATATGCAGCGAGGAAGGCAAATCCCTTTGAAATAGTTGGCAGCAACCTGTGGGTTCTCACAACAAATCTATGAATCTTTCAGAGCACAGGCAAGGTGGTGTCGATCATGCAAGTACCATCCACGCAAAAGCAGGTACAAGGAGTCGGGATGCAGCTAATCATCGGCCCCATCCCATTCGTTATTGATCATTTTTATGTGACATTATACATTGTAAGTCTAACTGTTGGTAGCAACCATCCTTTTGAATAATGCATTGTTACAGAGCAGAAGGAGACAATGGAGGGACCCAACTGCAGACCAATCGCGCCGCCTAGTGGTAGACTAAAAGACAACAACTTCATCTCCCCATCATCCGAGACTCAGAATGCACAAGAGACCGACCTCATTTTGGTGGGAAATCGAACTCTAGAGAAAGGCCCACTGCTTCCCAGACCTAATAGTTCCACCAACATCTTCATAGTCCTGCTGTGTGCCAGACACCAAGCCACGCTTCACGGAATCGATGATGAGTAGGACATGGCCCCCGTCTCATGGGAGAAGAGTGATATGACACAAAGGATTCAGCAGGATCTGGTAGAAGCTAGAAGAGAGAGCCCACAGTGCCTGACAGTTTGTAATCAGGTCAGCCCCTCTTTAGCAATCCTGCCCCTTTTTTCCACATGTTCAAAATTACTTCCTCTCTCTGGCAGTCTGGAGAGTAAATTATATCCATCAGGATAATTCTTGATAGAGCTAGTTTTAATCGACTAAAGCACTTGTTCTTAGCTTTTCTGAGAATCTGGTGAAGTCTGTGCGTTTGTGCTCCCAGAAAATGCACCAATGTTATAGGTAGCAACATGCTGCATGTAACTTCAATCTAGAGTTTTTCAGGCTCCGTGATGCTCCTCCAAGCACCCAACTAAGAGAATCTTCCCTCCTGATTACCTGGAAATCTGTGCTTTAGAGCAAAGTGGGAACTCTTTCTACTTTAGTGAACTATGTCATTGACTTAAATGCAGTTCATCAATGAAATAAGAGAGATTATGGAGGGCCCAAAACATACTCAAAAAACTCCCTTCCAAGTTGGCTAGGGACACAGAAGTATAACCTATAGCCCCTCCCACTGAGAGTCTGGATACCACAGATGTTCAGGGCCCAGGCTTTGTGTTCACATGCGGGCTTCAGCCTCAGGACAATCACTCAACCTCTCTGAGCCTGGGTTTTCTCATCTGCCCAAAGGGAATAATGATTGTAAGTTCCTCACACAGTGCTAGTTAGAATTAATGTAAATCACAGTGGCTGACAGATACTAAAAGCTTAGACATTGGCTTTTATTGTCAACATTATGAATAGGTTGAAATAATTCTTTAATCCATCCAGTGAAAATTTAGCTATTACCCACTGTTTACCAGGTGACCATTACTAAGTACTGGGGACAGATTTGTTCAGATACTGTGTAGCTAGTTCCAAAGTTTTGTCCAAGGACAGTCACGAGGCATTGCCCAGTAGCTTGTTAGGTTACTTCTATGTCTTGGCTATTGTAAATAGTGCTGCAATGAACACTGGGGTGCATGTATCTTTTTGAATTATGGTTTTCTCTGCATATATGCCCAGGAGTGGGATTGCTGGACCATATGGTAACTTTATTTTTAGTTTTTTAAGGAACCTCCATACTGTTCTCATAGTGGCTGTATCAATTTACATTCCCACCAACAGTGCAGGAGGGCTCCCTTAACTCTGCACCCTCTCCAGCATTTATTATTTGTAGATTTTTTGGTGATGGCCATTTTGACTCGTGTAAGGTGGTACCTCGTTGTAGATTTGATTTGCATTTCTCTATTAGTGATGTTGAGCATCTTTTCACATGCCTGTCGATGGTCCACCTTTTAATTCAAGATGTAGCAAACAGCAGCACACAGGTACATCTGGACAGGGCCTTGCCTTTGTTGGACCATATTACTCTGGTTTTCTGTACCAGCATTGTTTTTTCAACTTCTTGTGGGACACAGCTGAGGACTAACTCAGCCATTCCGGTGCATGTGCAAACCTGGAAGGTGCACGTGGACGTCCCCTGTGTCTACTCTTCATGAATGGGAGGTGATAGCCAGTGATGAAGACACTCGTTCTCATCTCTCAGGTGGAAAATTCCAGAATGCATTCAGCACAGGTCTCCTGAGAATCCTCAGCAAAACCGAGCTCCAGTTGTCCACAGCATCAAACAGCTCAGTTGCTCACTTGCTCTGGTTTCCTCTCTTTCCCTGTTTCAAGTCTTCTCAATTCCCCGTCTGCTTCCTTGGGATCACTGTCCTGAAGAAACTACACGTACACAAGCTCAGGTCAGGCTCTGCATTGGAAGTCCAAGAAAAACATTCAAATGATGGTGAACACATGCTCCTGAGTCGGTGTAATATCTTTCATGTCATCAGAAAGATCTTCTAGGGTAAATGTCATCCTTCAAAGGCCGGATTATTGCTGGGGATCCTATGCTAGGTTCTAAGCCGCCTCTGTTTCCCTAGTACAATCAGTCTGCAGGAGACCATGAGCAGACATGTCCAATGAGAAGACAGAGATGAAAGAAAATGCACGTTAATTCTGCTCCCTTTGCATGGGGGTTGAGGTGGGGGGTTGTCTGTAAGCACTGGCCCTTCCCCGCGTCACTAGCCTGGGATAGCCCTTAGCGCCTCTTCACGCAAAACCCAGCCTCATAATAAACACAGAAGCATCACCCAACTAGCCTCTCTCCCGAGTTCCCTAACCAGCGTAGGGCTGTGCACTGTGCAAAACCTTGATGGGTCGAAGTGAAAAAAAATGTCATTTTATCTTGCCGTAATGTTAAATGTGAATCTGATCAAACCTCTATATCTAATTACCGCTTTATAGGAAATATGGAAGATACAGGAATATGTTAGGGTACAGTCCATCAAATCCAGAACATGGAAAAATCTAAACGATAAATGACTTGATTTCTTTAATAAGAAATTGACAAGAGTAAGAGAGAGCAAAAGAGTGAGAGACAGAGAGAAATTATCCGAGATTAAATGAAACTTAGAAACACACCAAACAAATACAATATATAGACTTGTCTATACAAAAGCAATTATGAAAAGATTTTTTAGTCCATCAGGGAAATTTGAATCCGCTCTGCATATTTGATGGTATTAAGGAATTATTTTTAAGTTTTAGGAGTGATGATGGTATCATTATATTTTTTAAAGACTTTATCTGTTACACATACTGAGTCATTTATAGATGAAATAATTTGCTGTCTGGGATTTACTTTAATATATCCCAGCATGGGGTGAAAGACACAAAGAGGGATGGAGTACAGATAAATGAGATTGACAAAATTGTGATAATTGTTGCAGTTGATTGATGGGTTCATGGGAGTTCATTACACTTTTCTCTCTGCTCTCATATAGATTTGGGAATTTTCCATATTAAAAAAAAAAAAAGAAATGAAGTGGGTGGAGGGGAGGAAGGAATAGAGAGATAGAGACAGACTGAGAAAGCTGTCATTTTAAAACTATAACAAAACAAAAAGAGACTCACAGATACAGAGGACAAATTAGTGGTTACCAATAGGGAGAGGAGTGGCAAGAGGAGCAGGATAGGGGAAGGGGATTAAGATGTTCAAACAAATAAATATGAAACACAAAAGACACAAGGATGTCATGTACAGCCCAGGAAATATAGCCAATATTGTGTAATAACTTTAAATTGAGTATAATGTATAAAAAATATCAAATCACTAAGTTGTACACTTGAAACTAATATTGTAAATCAGTGATAGTTCAATTAAATAAACAACCAAATAAATATTTAAATAAAACTAGAAGAGATTTTGTTGTTGCTTCTCTAAAGATATCTTGATAGTACTTTGGTAGCGAACTGCCACCAAATGATAATAGCAATAATAATAGGGCTTCCCTGATGGCACAGGGGTTAAGAATCCGCCTGCCAATGCAGGGGTCATGGGTTCGAGCCCTGGTCCAGGAAGATCCCACGTGCCGCGGAGCAACTAAGCCCGTGTGCCACAACCACTGAGCCTACGTGCCACAACTACTGAGCCCACATGCCTAGAGCCCGTGCTCCACAACGAGAGAAGCCACCACAATGAGAAGCCCGCACACCACAACGAAGAGTAACCCCCACTCGCTGCAACTAGAGAAAGCCCGTGCGCAGCAACAAAGACCCAACGCAGCCCAAAATTAATTAATTAAATAAATAAATTTATATTAAAAAATAATAATAAAAGCAATCGTGACGGTGGTGCCCGTGCTAAGGTAGGCCCAACACCCTATTCTGGAATGGGCTGGGAATGAGGAGCCCGACTGCTCCAGGAAAAGACGTCAGCGGTTGTCCTCATGAGGTTGTCCTTGCTACCAAAAGTACTATCAAGACGCCATCTTTAGAGAAGCAACAACAAAATCTCTTATAGTTTTATTTAAATATTTATTTATTTTGTTGTTTATTTAATTGAAGTATCACTGATTTACAGTATTAGTTTCAAGTGTACAACTTAGTGATTTGATATTTTTTATGGATTATACTCTATTTATTCATTTAGTTTTGGCTGCATTGGGTCTTCGTTGCTGCGCGCCAGCTTTTCTCTGGTTGCAGAGAGCTGGGGCTGCTCTTCGTTGCAGTGTGCAGGCTTCTCATTGCAGTGGCTTCTCTCTTTGTGGAGCATGGGCTCTTGGCACCCGGGCTTCAGTAGTTGTGGCATACGGGCTCAGTAGCTATGGTACACGAGCTTAGTTGCTCCACGGCGTGTGGGATCTTCCCGGCCCAGGGCTCGAACCCGTGTCCCCTGCATTGGCAGGCAGTTTCTTAACCACTGTGCCACCAGGGAAGCCCTCAATTTAAAGTCATTATGAAATATTGCCTATATTCCCTGGGCTGTACATGACATACTTGTGTTGTCTTCATTAGGAGAAGTGTCGTATCCCTTCTGGTTCTGACTCAGTTTGCATCTGGACCCCACTATCCCTGAAATGGTTGTTTGGGTGAGATGGTTGTGTGCCCTCTTCATGCCACTCTCCGCAGAAGATAAGGGAATAGAAAAGATGATGGCAGGAAGGCACTGGCTGGAGGGTTCTGGAGGAAATCTGCCAAAGGGTGAGGGGACAGAGGTGGAGAACTTCCTGGTTGGTAAATTACACGGAAATGACTGGATATTCATAGTTCAGTTCCCTCCTTTCTTCCTCTTGGCAGTGAGCTCAGGGATTTGAATCAAATTGTGAGGCCATGGGGAGTCACTGAAGGATTTTAAGCAAATAATGGGGGCTGTATATCTTTTCCCTCTTTTACCTTCAGCCCTTTGCATCTTCTGTTCCTTCTGCCTAGAATGCTTGTCCTCTCACTCTCCACCTCTTCTTTTTTTTTTTTTTAATTTATTTTTGGCTGCGTTGGGTCTTCATTGCTGCACACAGGCTTTCTCTAGTTGCGGTGAGCAGGGCCTACTCTTCATTGTGGTGCGTGGGCTTCTCATTGCAGTGGCTTCTCTTTGTTGCAGAGCACGGGCTCCAGGCACGCAGCCTTCAGTAGCTGTAGCTCGTGGGCTCAGTAGCTGTGGCTCACGGGCTCTAGAGCGCAGGCTCAGTAGTTGTGGCACACAGGCTTAGTTGCTCTGTGGCATGTGGGATCCTCCCGGACCAAGGAACAAACCCATGTCCCCTGCATTGGCAGGCAGATTCTTAACCACTGTGCCACCAGGGAAGTCCCGCCACCTCTTCTCTTAATTAACTTCCACTCATTGCTAAGGACCCAGCTGAAATGACACTCCGTCCAGGAAGCCTTCTCTGACTGTTAGCAGCACATAGAACCTACGTTGCACCCTAAGTCCATGTTTACTTGTCTCCCCACTAGACTGCAAATCCATGAGAACTGAGACCACCTGCCCTGTGCATCCCTGCATCCTAGTCCCTAGCTCCCTGACACATCATAGTCCTGAATTAATCACTTCAATATGAATTATTAAGTTGACTCTGTATTATCCCAACAACATGCATAAGGATGGAGCTGGGGTCAAAAGTCCTCCACCAAGAAGGATGGACAGGAGGTGATAAGGATGGGAGACCAAACAGAGAGCCTCTCCCAGTAGGTGCTCTGCCAATGTCCACTGAATTGGAGTCTGACTTCCTTTCTTTGTTCTTCTGCTCCAAGCACCAGTCACAAGCTTCTTCCTCAAAGAAGATGTCCTCAAGCTGGCATCCGTTATACCTGTGAGAATCTTCTGGCCCCTAAAAAATAAACGATGATGGGACGAGATTTTGCTGTCGAGGGGCAGAGCCTGGTGGGGACGGGAATACACTGCGGTGGATGGGATGATTTTGCCCAGCCCACATTCTCACCCCCTTTATTCTGATCCATTCATTCATCCAACAAATATTTACTAAGGGCTACCATGCATGTGGTACCATTCTAAATTCTGGAGATAGAGCAACAAACAAAACAGGCAGAAATCCCTGCCCTGTGGAGCTAATACCTAGCAGGATAGAGATATTGCTTTAAAAAAAAATAGTAAATAAGTGAACGATTTCATATTTTTGGATAGTACAAGTGCCATGGGGGAAATAGAACCCAGTAACGGAGGATCACGCACCAGCGAGGGTTGCAGTTTTACCAGGGATGAGCAGGAAAACCCCAATGAGTGCTGGTGTCCGACGAAGGACTGGGGAGGAGGGGTTCCTGGCGAATGAAACAGCTGGTGCCAAGTTCTGAGAAATCGCAGGGAGGCCAGTGTGGCTGGAGGGGCGTGGTCAGTGGCAGAGTGAGCAGATATGAGATGGGAGGGGAACGGCCAGGTGGGTGGGACCTGGGACCTGTTAGGGCTCTGGCGCTCGCTCCACATGGCCTAATGGGAGTAGTGGTGTGCCCGACTCACTATTTACAGGAAAACTGTAACTACCATCTTGAGAATAGACAAGAGAGGGCAAAGAGAGGCAGGGGCAGGCTGGGCGCTGACAGGAGCCTCTAAGGGAGAGGGGGCGGGGTGGATGGGGGAGGGACAGTGGAGGATTCCCTGCTGGATTAGGTCTGAAAGCAGAAGGGATCTCAAGAGGTCTGAATGACCAGATGGTGGTGTCAGTAACTGAAATGGGGGGATGTGTGGGTGGGGTGGCCTGGCGGAGGACTGAAGTAGAGCATTGGGCTGGTTAAACCTATGTCACTGGCTCCTAGGGCCTCCGCCTCTCCTGTGTGAGCTCCTGGTCATGGTGAGGAACAGGGTAGTCATGTGACCCGGGCTGATAAAGCCTCCATTACTGGCTCAGAGACGGGGTCCAGCCCAAGGAGGGCCAGTCAGTCTTCCCTGGGATTAATCTGCAGATAGAAGAGACCTCTGCTTATGAGGGGCCTAAACTGGGAGGCTGTGAGCCCAGGGCTGCCAAAAGCTCTCTAGCCTGACCCACAGGGAAAAAGACAGAGAATAAAATCAGGAGACAAGCAGAACAAAGAGCTGAAAAAAATCTATGACGTCTTTTGGACTACCTCTGGATCCTTGTGGCGGTGCACAGGCTTAGTAATTGTGGCTCACGGGCCTAGTTGCTCCGCGGCATGTGGGATCCTCCCAGACCAGGGCACGAACCCGCGTCCCCTGCATTGGAAGGCAGACTCCCAACCACTGCGCCACCAGGGAAGCCCCTTTGTCCCTGTTTTAAATCCTCTTGCCCCAGATATAGCCCTAGACCCTTCCTCTTGACTTGTACAAAGAAACGTACTTGCGGAAGCCGTGGGGCTTTCTTGCAGAATGTTTGAATATGTGAGGAGAGAAGAAAGGAGTGATTGCACCCGCGCAATGCAAATGACTTAGATTAGTTATTCCTAAAAATGGCTTGGGAGGATGACGTCAGCGGGGATGAGGTGGAGTGAGGCCCTTCAAAAATCCGCTCCTCCGTAAACGCAACAATCTGGGAAACAGTTGTTTCAGAAAAAAAGGCTAAGTCCGTTCTTTTGAAAAAAAGTGAGCCATGTGGCATCTTCACTTGCCGTGTTCCCATCCTTCCTCTCCAGCTTCACAACTGGCTTGAAAACCACAGCCTTAAGTCACAGTGGAAACCAGCAGCCTGTGGAGCGGGGCAGGGTGGACTGAAGCCCCTCCAAAGCTCCCTTCTCCAAGCATGGTCACTCTAGGACCTGTCTGGCTGTTTGCTGGAAGTCTCCACTTTCACGGCCTATCTTTATTTGACCTGACTCAGAGCTCACCAAGTGGGAAGAGACTTTTTCCTGGGACATTTCTGGGAAACACTTCATGGCAAATGTTCCACATGACAGCTGCCCAAGGAAGGTTGGGGAAGCAACCAGCTAACCAAACAGGGGAGTGAGATGTTCATAGGTGGCTTTGGAAAGTTGTGACACAACTCCTAGGAACCTAGAAGGTCACACGTGCGCACAGGGCTGTGCTCAGGCTCAGGAAAGCCCCGGGAAGGCCCTGAGCACACCCCTCCGGCTGCCCTCGTGGTTTTGTGCAAGCAGGAAGTGAAAGCCAAGGCAGACTTGTTACCTGTGTGAATGGGTGTTGAAGGCAGGTAGCACACACACACACACACACAAAGCCTTTTGGCATAGTCTGGGCGACTTACTGGATGGACCCGGCATTTCAGGAAATAACTGTCCAGTTATGAGCACACAACTAAGCTAAGCAAACAGAGACTTCAGTAGGCACAAAAAACAGACAGAATAGATGACAACAGCCAGGCCAGGCTGAGAGCATCAGGCCAGCTCCTGGATGTCAGGGACCACTTTTCTCTTTCCCAGTGTCATCTAATAGCCAGCCTGTGTTCAGTTAACCACAAATGTCTCCAAATGCGTTTTTCCAGAGTCTATATATTCAAATCACCCGTTTGGGTGGATGGATGCCTCTCTGGGCTGACTGTATCTCATGATGTCAGGCCATGTTCTAGGATTTTATAGGCATTATCAAATGTCATCTTCACAGCAGACCGAGAAGGCAGTCATTATTCTATTGTATTCCCACAAACCCGTCCCATTCTGGACAATAGCAGAGCAGCTCTTAACCACATCACATGCAGAAACTCAGCTAACGCTCACAGAGCTGTCTATGAAAGAGGTACTATCATCTCCACTGGACAGAGGAATAAACTGAGGTGCAGAAAGGTTAAGCACTCAGTACATTAGCTGGCCCTGCATCAGCAGCAGTCGCGACAATTGCTTCTTCTCCAGCAAAGCTCAGCAAAGGAAAAAGGTCAGAATAGAAATGTATGTCCGGGCTTCCCTGGTGGCGCAGTGGTTGAGAGTCCGCCTGCCGATGCAGGGCACACGGGTTCGTGCCCCGGTCTGGGAAGATCCCACATGCCGCGGAGCGGCTGGGCCCGTGAGCCATGGCCGCTGAGCCTGAGTGTCCGGAGCCTGTGCTCCAGAGGGGCCCCAACAGTGAGAGGCCCGCGTACCGCAAAAAAAAAAAAAAAAAAAAAAAAAAAAAAAACGTATGTCCCTACACACTACCATATATAAAACAGATAAACGACAAAGACCTACTGTATTTCACAGGGAACTATGGTCAATATCTTGTAGTAACCTATAATGGAAAAGAATCTGAAGAAGAACACATATATATGTATATAATGCTCTATATATAACTGAATTACTTTGCTGTACACCTGAAACTAACACAGCATTGCCAATCAACTATACTTCAATTTAAAATTTTTTTAATTAAACATAGGGAAAAAAAGAACTGTATGTCCCTTTCTGCGTGAATTGTGTCTCACACACCCCTCTTGCAGGTACAAGTGGCCACATTTGGTGTGGTTCTAATTAATGTTCTTCCCCTCTATCAAACACAGAGGGACTCAGTCTGATTCTCCACCTTCCAGAAGCTCCTGGTGTGCCTGGGAAGACAGGGGAATACTCACAGGTACCTCGAATTCAAGGCAGATGCTGAAAAGCCCAGCATATAATAGTAGTTTCTCCAAAGATAAGTGAAAAATGTGTGGATGAGTAATAAGGACTGAGTAGGCAGAAGTTATTTGCAGATGGAAATATAGGAGAACATCATGGAAGAGACAACATTTGCCACGTCTGTGAATGGTAGGTACACGGAGTGAAGCACAATAAGTAGGTTGGTTACTTAGTAAACAGTAGAGAACAATGGAGCGTTTTGTGTGGGACCTGTGGGATTGTCATTTCACTTTGAGCCACCGGAGGGCACTATAACATGCCTTGGGATTTAGGGGAAGAAAGTTGGTTTTGGTTATGGTTTTGGTTTTTCTCTACCAGTTGTCGGCAAGGTCTTGTAAGTTTCTAGCTGCTGTGAACTTCGCTACTTCTGAGTACTAGTGTCCCTACGCATGAAAGGGTGTTGACTGAAATGTGAGGCTGTAACATTTGTAAGGAGAGATGACAGAGGATTTTTTTCCAAGTTTGACCTCGTCATGCTCCCTTCCTTCCCCCGACGCTCCTAGTAAGAGGGTCCAGAACACCCAGGCCAAGCAACCTGTTCCTTCTGCCCAGATTCCCCCAACCCTTTCTCCTCCCCATCTTCCAGGACCACCTTCTCTCTGAGTGCCCATAACCAGACAAACTTAGTGGTTCCGTTAATATTTATTCCATTGGATTGTATTCGTGTTATTTATTTAATTTTTTTTGCGGTACGCGGGCCTCTCACTGATGTGGCCTCTCCCGTTGCGGAGCACAGGCTCCGGAGGCGCAGGCTCAGCGGCCATGGCTCACGGGCACAGCCGCTCCGCGGCATGTGGGATCTTCCCAGACCGGGGCACGAACCCGTGTTCCCTGCATCGGCAGGCGGACTCTCAACCACTGCGCCACCAGGGAAGCCCTATTCGTGTTATTTTAATTAAGATTTCTTAACAGTCAGAAAATTACTCTTATTTTCCAGTTTGTCTCAGGTGCATCTCATAAAAGACCAGAGGACCATTTACCTTTGTCCTGTACCCTTCGGGGAAGCTGACTTTCAACCTCAGCTGACCAGTGCTGGGCCAATACTTTCCTTGTGTCCCCACAGCAGGAACTGCTGGAGGCCAGGGATGCACCCCAGCCCACTTTGTATCATCGGTGCCAAGCAAAGTGTAGGGCCGTGGTCGGTGCCCAAGGACGCTTGCTGGATGAAGAACAAGAGGATGAATGGAACGGCTGTTCTCGTTCCATGACCAGAGCTCTAACCATGAGGCCACACTACTGGCCTCTGAGGCTGACACACGCACCACAGCAGAGGGGCTGGTGTCAGCAAAACGGCAGCATTTCATGCGATCCTGTCCCTCCCGCTCTCACAGCCTCCGTGGCTTTCTAACGCACTTAAATGAAATCGTAGCGCCTCACCGTGACCTACGAAGCCCTGCGTCCCAGCCTCTTCCCCTACCTTATCTCTGCCACACTCCTCACCTGCCATGCTCCCGCGACACAGCCTCTGTCCACACTCACCCATCCTGCCCTCACAGTGGGGCCCTGAGCCATGCAGGTTCCTCCCCCTGGAACACCCCTCCTTCTAATTGCCCCACGGCTGGCTCCATTTCGACATTAGGATCTCAGTTTCAGTGTCACTTCTCTGAGAGACCTCATCTGGTCATCCAACTCGAAACAGACACCCATCACTCTTGAACACGTGAGCCAGTTGTAATGCTCTGTAGAGCGTTCACCCGGGGTTCTATATGTTGATTCGTTTATTGTCTGATTCATCAAGTAGATGGCAAGATCCAGAAGGCCAGGTGTATCCCCAGCGCCCAGCACAGAGCCCGGCTCAGAGCAAGCTCCTATGTGCCAGGCAGATGCTCCTGAGACGAAGACTACAGCTGCCCCCGGACCAGACCCTCTGCTTTCCCAGCCTGCACCCTGCTGACTCCAGACTCTGCCCTTCGGCCACAGCGAGGTGAGCCACACAAGAGGTAGAAGGCCAAGGTTCAAGAAGAAGTGAGTCTCTGCTGACACAGAAAACAAACTCCTGGTTACCAAAAGGGAAGGGGGGTGGGGGGAGGGATAAGTTAGGAGTTTGGGGTTAACATATACGCACTACTATGCATAAAACATAACCAACAAGGACATACTGTATAGCACAGGGAACTATACTCAATATTATGTGGAACCCTATAAGGGAAAAGAATCTGAAAAAGTTACACACACAGATATATATGTATGTATAACTGAATTGCTGTGCTATGCACCTGAAACTTAAGTGATACTGTAAATCAGCTATACTTCAATTTATAAATTTTAAACAAAAGGGCTTCCCTGGTGGTGCAGTGGTTAAGAATCCACCTGCCAGTGCAGGGGACACAGGTTCAAGCCCTGGTCCGGGAAGATCCCACATGCCGCGGAGCAACTAAGCCCGTGCGCCACAACTACTGAACCTGCGCTCTAGAGCCCAAGAGCCACAACTACTGAGCCCTCGTGCTGCAACTACTGAAGCCCACGCACCTAAAGCCCGTGCTCCGCAACGAAGAGTAGCCTCTGCTCGCCGCAACTAGAGAAAGCCCGCGCGCAGCAATGAAGGCCCAACGTGGCCATAAATAAACAAGCAAACAAACAAATTTATTTTTAAAAAAAAGAAATAAAAAGAACCCGCTTGCCAATGTATGGGACACGGGTTCAATCCCTGGTCTGGGAGGATCCCACATGCCGTGGAGCAACTAAGCCCGTGTGTCACAACTACTGAGCCTGCGCTCTATAGCCCACGAGCCACAACTACTGAAGCCCATGTGCCTAGAGCCCGTGCTCCACAACAAGAGAAGCCACCGCAATGAGAAGCCCGCGCACCGCAACGAAGAGTAGCCCCCGCTCGCCAGAACTAGAGAAAGCCCGCGCGCAGCAACGAAGACCCAACGCAGCGAAAAATAAATAAATAAATTTATTTAAAAAAAAAAGAAAAGAAGTGAATCTGGAGAAAAGTACAACAAGCCAACCAAACAGGGATCTGGGATTTAAGAGCCATCAAAATGCACCACTTAAAGCTCTCGGAGTTGCCTGGATTCCCCAAGGTGAGCAAGAGGCAGAAACGAGGAGTAAGGAACAGAAGCATGGGTTCTAGAGAGCATGGATTTGATTCCAGCTCCTCTGCTTACTAGAGATGACCTTGGACAAGTTACTTCACTGCCCTGTGCCTCTGTTTTCTCATCTGTAAAATGGAGAGGATAATCATAATATCTGCATCGCAAGGTTTTGGTGAACTTAAATTACTTAATGCTTTTAAAGCACCGACATACAGCAAGCATGTTAGCTGTTATTATTAGGCATACTTGCTCTCTTATACCACGAGGGCTTTTTTGTGTATGTCTCACTAGCAAAGCTGTCAACTCAGAGAGGGCAGCGGGGGTGACGGTGCCCCCTTCTTCCCGGCTACCTGGCACTTTCCATCCCATGAGAATAAGTGAGGTCTCTCTGGTCTCCAATGAAAACCAAGGGCTTTTGGATTCGGGGGCCTGCCAGTCCAGCTGAAGGCGCTGGGTTCTGCTTACACACGCTTCTGTTTCCTCTCCTCTTCATTTCCTTAGCTTTAACAAGCCGTTTGCAAGTCCCCTGTTTCCCAAAAGGAGCCGCTTCACAAGAGTGGGCTGGACCCATATGCAGGAGACGCAGCTCTGCGAAAACATTAAAATAGATGCCTTTCCTTTTAGGTTATTTCTGCTTCCCCACCCCCTCGTGAGCAGCGTCAGTCCAACGCGAGGCCCCCCGGAAAAGCTCTCTCCAGGAGGCATGTAATGGATGTCCCACAGAACTGCCAATATTGCAGCCGGTTTCCAAGGCCAACTGCCCTCTATCCATCAAAGCAGCCCTGAGCCAGACGTGCATTTGCGAGGAAGACCCCGAGCCAGACTCCCGAGGGTCTTCTCAGAAGCAGCAAAAAGAAAGCCGCTGCTGGAACAAAATAAAATGAGAGAAACGAGGAAGGAAATGAAAGCCACTGTAATCCATAGATATACCCCCACGTAGGCCCCTTGCCACCTTCACCAAACCCAGGGCCACACAGCATCTTGCAGTCCCGGCAAATGAGCTTTCCAACCATTTCCTCCCAAGGCGGGCAAAGGGAGTGGAGGTCTGGGTCGGAGGTTGGAAGGCTGTGCAGCCACAGCTGTGTGGGTGGCTGTCCTCAGGGCCAGGCTCCTTCCTGCGGGGAGGCCCATCGGGCCGGTCTGCCGTCCCCTCTCATCCACCAGTTCCACGCCTGCCAGGCAGGCAGGGCACACGTCCCTCTGGGGAGGCTAATAATGAAGAACAAGGCCACTAAACCCATGCCTATGGGATCCATGCAGGCATTTCCTCTGGGGCGATGGAGCCCAGCTCTTCTTGAACCGAGCAGACAGCCGGAGGGGAGGCAGCACCTGAGCGCGCCCCCAAGGAGCTATCTGACCTCCAGGAGCGCTAAGGATGCTGCACTGAACTTTCCAACCTCGCGTTCTCACTGAGCCCCATGGCCCTGTACCTCTGCATTTACAGATGACCAAGCTGAGGCTCAGAGAAGCTGGGGAAAGCGCCCAAGGTCACTGGCATAGGGAGTGGCGGGGACTGGGTTGGAAGCCAGGTCCTCAGGAAGCTGCCACCTCCATGCTCTGGCCGCTGCCTCTGAGCCTGGATTCCTGTCTGTGCAGCGGGGGGAACAGCAAGGATGCAGGTAACACAGGGAAGCACCTGACACGAGTCCCCCGCTGTGAGTTCCCCAGCCGCACGGGAGGACAGACAATTCTGCTTGTGCCAGCCCCTCCTCGGCTGGTCACCGGCCAGGGTGTGTCCTCCCTGGAGAAGGCGTCCCTCACTCATCTCTGTGTTCCTTCTGCCCCACTCAGGTCTCGGGTGTGATGGGCACACAATCGGTGCTTCTGGGGCTGAACTGAATTCGCTGGGCCTACCGTAAGTGGGAAAGGTGGGAAGGACGAGATCTCTGCTGAAGCGCATGATAATAATAAGGCCCGGGTCTCCTCAAGCCCAGCAGAAAAATGAAAAGATGAAATCGAGGAAGATGCCGGTCCCAAAGCGATCAGTGCCTCCTAGCTCTTGACTCGCTCGGGCAGCCCGGCTGCAGCGCGAGACACATTTCCTCTCTTTCCTTTGGGAAAGAGAGCAGCAATCTGGGGTTTGGCTGGTATCATCAGGGGCTTCTCCACTTACGTGCTTATTTGTATGGAAAATTCGGAGTAAAGCTGCAAGGCCCCGGGAAGCTACCTCTGGAGTGACTTGAGACCACAAGTGACAGAATGACTTCCAGAGGTGAACACCCCCAACTGGTAGATGATGAAAGCCAGCCGAGCAATTCCTACAGTCACCCAGCAAAACCCCTGGCAGACAAGGAGGGGAAGTCACGCTTCTCTCCCTCACGTACAGCCTCAGCTTAATTCAGGAAGCTCCTCGGGGCTCTTCATCCACGCCAGGCACTAGGCTAAGTGCCGTGGGGAAAGCAGAGGCTGGGATACAGCTGGAAGGGCAATGCTGGAGCCTGGAGTCTGGGTGTGAATCCTAGCCCTGCCACTTTGTAGTTGCAGGACTTCGGGCACATCGCCCCAACCCTCAGGGCAAGTCCCCTCTTGCACCAAGTGAGTCAGGGGGCTCGGGGAGTGGCAGTCACATGTTCCATGTCATGTAGACCCACTGGAGCAGACCGTGATCAAACAACATCTGTTCTCAACTCTGTTCTGTAGACCAATCACATTCCTGGAGGCACAGGAGAAACCAGGAGGGTTTGCTGGCACTGATTTTATATCTATGAGCATTCCACCAAGAGATTTATGTAGAAAAAGGAGACCCTTGGCTATGCAGGATGGTGGGCTCCGAGGCTGCTTTCTCTGACCTTTTGTCAGTTGCCTACCCCTCGTTCGGGTGAAACACACCTGGTTCAGGGTAAATATATCTGGATCAGGTTACCTAAGGGAGTTCTTTCACTCAGAAATCCTTAAGACAAAAATAATAGTAATAATAACTGAGAACAGCAGAACACAGTGTGATGAACCGTGTACAGTTTGTAAAACAGTTAACGTACAGAAAGTGTTCAGAAGTTGATAGGCAGCACTTTGCAAATAACAGAATGTGTGTGGGGTTCAATCCAGCCCCTTCTCCCTACAGAATGGTAAGAGCCCCAGCTGAGCATGAAGACGAGGACGCTTGCCGTCCTGCTTCTGCCCAGCTCGTCTTCTCATGAGGCGTGACCAGATGGATTGTTCTCCAAGGGATGGAGCTTCTCTAGAACAGCACTGCGGTGAGGTATGCATGTTAGAGACACCCACATGGGGTGTAAATCCAGATCATTTGAGGTTGTTTGGTCCAGCCTGAACCACAGTTATCTCATCTATAAAATGGGCATACGCATACCTAGTTCACAGGGCTGTAGAGAGAATTCTAGGAAATATACCAAAAGCACTCAACACATATAGTCGTTCTCAAAATATGGAAATTAATCTTACAGTCTGTCAGTGGAGAGGTCTTCCAGGAGCAGAGTCTTCTTAGCTTTGCAGAGTCAGAAACCTGATTTTGTCAGTCCATGGAGAGTTTAAACCACATACCCTGAAACGGAAACATAAATCAAAATGCCAATTTATTCATCTACGTTGAGAAATCACGGCCACGGTGTATTCGTTTCCTCTTGCTGCTGTAACAAATCACCACAAGTGTAGTGGCTTAAAACAACAGAAATTTATTATCCTACAGTTCAGTAGGCCAGAAGCCTGGCAGCCGTGTCACTGGGCTAAAATCAAACTGTCAGAAGGCTGCGTTCCCGTGGAGGCTCTAAGGATCTGTTCCCTCGCCTATTCCAGCTCCCAGAGGGGCTGCATTCCCTGGCTTGCTGCCCTCTTCCTCCATCTGCAAAGCCAGAAACACTGGCTGAATCCTTCTCACATCTCATCGCTCTGACCTCACACTGCTGCTACTGCTTCCCTCTTCCACTTTTAAGGACCCTCGTGATTACATGCAGCCCACCCAGATAATCCAGGATAACCTCCCTATTCTAAGATCAGCTGATCGGCAACCTTAATGCCATCTGCAACCTTAATTTGCACTTGCCATTTAACATAACAGTCACAGGTTCTAAGAATTAGGACACTCGACGTCTTTGGGGGTGGAGGCATTATTCTGCCTACCACATATGGGAACAAGAATACTTGAGTTCATATAACCAGTACGTTATTTCCCTGTAGACAGGTCTACCCAACAGGCTTGGTGAGCATGAAACTGGAGCCACAGTGGTGTCAGACTTAACACAGGTGTCCACCTCCACCATGGACATGGCTTAACCAATGGACGCAGGTATGACTCCTTCCCTGATGAGAGCTGGGCTGGTCCTGACAATATTTGCCTCTATGACTCCCTTTTCCATTCCTCCAAGGCTGAGTAACCACCAATACCACCACCAGGAGCTAAGGCTGCCTACTTATGGACATGCTTTTTCTTTAGCGGATGATACTGAGGTCTTAGGTGACCCGGATGTCTTCATGCTTAAATGGCCACATTTTGCATCTCTGTTGTAATCCATTATGGGAGGGATTTAGAGTTGAATACTCTAAGTGTAAACTTATCTCCAAGTTCTTAGGGAACTTCTAACTATGTCCCCCAAGTGCTCAGGACAAAAGGAACCCAATCCTCTGGGTGCTCAGAAAGGCCTTCTTAGTGTCAGCAGCACAATGATGTACTGGAGGGTAAATCAGATGTAGCTCCAGGTGTGAGACATCACATCCCAAGACCTTCAAGAGAGGCTCAGGGCTTCAGAGGAGAAAGTGGTCTGTAAGCTGGAGGGAGTTGAAAAGAGGATCCAGAGCTGTGGCTTGGCTGTTTCAACACTAACTGAATCATTTGACTGTGGAAGGCTTTGTACTGTGACCCATTTTCATCATGCCCAGACTTGATTGTGGGCAATTTTCCCTTAATTTTAAATACTAACCCAAAGGGAAAAGAACAAGTTGTTTGTTCTTATGATCACACAGTAGGTATGAAACCATATGCTGTTTTTCAGTTGCCAAGATTCTTAATTATGTTCTTTATGTTCTGCATAATGGCGAGTATGTATCGGGTGGTTTTTAGGATCACTGGGGCGGGTGTTATCTTTTATCAGGTACCAACAACAGCTGACATTTACCGGGTGCTTTCTTCTTGCCAGGCACTGAGCTCAGCATCTTCCTTGTATCCCATCACTCAACCCTCACAATAATGCTAGGAGTTAGGTCCTATTATTATCTTGATTTTTTGCAAATGAGGCAGCTGCAGCTTGGAGAGCTTAGGTAGCATTGCCAAGATCGTACCGCTGCATCACATAGCTAGAGCCCAGATCTGAACCCAGCTAGGCTCCCATCAGAGCCTATGAGTGTAAGGGCTCGGCAGCTTCCATGCCTTGTTTACCCTTGACAGGAGGATTTGTATTGCAAGCAGATGAGACAGAGATCGTAATCTTAACTTGTGGGAAAATACACATAACATAAAATTTACCATCTTAACCGTTTCAAGTGTACAGTTTAGTGCTACTAAGTCCATCCACGCGGCTGTGCAACCATCACCACCATCCATCTCCAGAGCTCTCTTCATCTTCCAGAACCGAAACTCTGTTCCCATTGAACACTAACTCCCCTCCCCCTCCCGCCCCCCAGCCCCTGGCAACCACCGTTCTGCGTTCTCTCTCTATGAATCTGGCTATTTCTGGATACCTCAGACAAATGGAATCATACAGTGTCCTCCTGCGACTGGCTTACTTTACTTAGCATGATGTCCTCAAGGTTCATCCATGCTGTAGCATGTGTCAGAATACTTGAGTCTATGTAGCCAGAATTTAACATGCGTCAGAATGCCCTTCCTTCTTAAGGCTGAATATCCACTGTATGTATGTGTATATATATATATATATACATACCTCATTTTGTTTATCTACTCATCCGTCGACAAACACTTGGGTTGTTTTCACCTTTTAGCTATTGTAAATAATGCTGCTCTGAAATGGGTGTACAAATATCTCTTTGAGATCCCGCTTTCAATTCTTTTTGGTACGAACCTAGAAGTGGAATTGCGGGATTATACGGTAATTCTATGTTTAATTTTTGAGCAACTGCCACACTGTTTTACCTATAAGCTGCACCATTTTATATTCCCACCAACAGTGCACAAGGGCTCTAATTTCTTCACGTCCTTGCCAATACTTATTATTTTCTCAGTTTTCTTTTTAATAGCAGCCATCCTATTGGGTGTGAGGTGGTATCTCAATGTATTATTGATGTGCATTTCACTAGTGATTAGTGATGTTGAGCATCTTTTCACATGCTTGTTGGCCATTAGTAATCATAACCTTAATATCCTTACCCACATCAATAATGAAAATACTGAATAGACCCAAGCTCTCCTGCAGGGCTGTTTTGAGGATTAAACGAGAAAACAGACATGGAAAAACTAACATGGTACCTGGCAAAGAGTGGGTATGCAGCAAATGGTAATTCTGTATCGGTTAGCATTGACACGATAGTGCTACGTAACAAATCACCTAAGCTGAGCAGCTGAGACGACAACCATTTATTACTGCTCATGAATTTATGGGCCAGATGGTGGTTCTGGTCTTGACTGGGCTTATTCATGCATCTGCAGTCAGCTGCAGGTTGGACAGGCAACTCTGCAGATTTTGGCTGGGCTCTTTCACATGTTTGGAGTTGGACTGGTTCTAAATTGGTCTAAGCTCTGATTGGGATGCCTCAGAGCTTCTTTACATGTCTCTTACTTCCTTCTAGGAGATTAGGCAGGCATAGCCTCACAGTAATGCCAGGGGCCCAGCAGAAACATGCAAGCACATTTCCAAGCTTCTGCTTGGGTCAAGTTTGCTACTGTCCCATTGGTCAAAACAATCATGGTGGACAGAGTTCTAAGATGAGCCCCAGTGAGTTATACCCATGTATAACCCCCTACTCCTGGATACAGATGGCACCTGTGCCTTGTTTCTGGTCAATAGAATATGGCATAGGTGGGACTGTCACTCACATGATTTCCAGTGAGTGATTTCCTGCTAACAGACTACCTGTTAGCAGACTGGCATTAGAGTTTCTCCCTCTGGCCTTGAAGAAGTGAGCTGTCATGTTGGGCCACATGGAAAGGAACCATGAGTGACCTCTAGATGCTGAGAGTAGCCTCCAGCTGACAGCCAGCAGGAAAACAGACATCAGTCCTACAGCTGCAAGGAACTGGATTCTGCCAATAGCCTTTTGAACGTGGAAGAGGAATCTGAGCTATAGAAAGGAAGACAGCCCAGCTGATACCTTGATTGCAGCCTTGTGAAACTTTAAGGACCCACCAAGCCATGCCCAGATCCTTGACCCACAGAAACTTTGAGACGATAAATGTATGTTGTTTTAGGCTGCTAAGGTTGTAGAAATTTGTCATGCAAGATAGGAATCTAATACAACAAGTTGCATGGCCAGTCCCAGAGCCAGCATGCAGAGCACTTCCGAAGGGTGAGATACAGAGAGACGTGGACAACTGGGAGGATGAACACATGCCATCCATCACCCTCTCCAGCACCGACGAGGTTGGGCAATGCTGGCAGCACCCTGTCAAAGTAACATTGCACCACCATGACTGCATGCTCTACGAACTTGGATCAGCCTTGCTTTTTCTTATTTTTTAGAGATCATATAACCTGACTATGCCGGCAACTGCAGATGCAAAAAAAGGAGGAGTTTGGAAATAGGATCAGTGTACTGGATAAGAACAAGAATTCTGGAGCCAGGTATCATGGTGTCAAGTCCCAGCTCTCATACCTATCAGCTGTGTGACCCTGGACAAGTTACTTAACCTCCCTGTGCCTTAATGAGATAACAGTCCTATCTTAGGGTTGTTTTGGAAATTATGTAAGTTAGTATACATGAAGCACTCAGAACAGTGCCTGGGATCTTGTAAATACCGTGTAAGTGTTTGTCACGTTATTCTGTTTTTAAACGGTCGATCAACATAATGATTACAGTCATTCCAATAGAATACCCTAAGGAGAAGCTCTATTCCCTGATACTATGGATAAACACACATTTTCTTCATGCGTTCCAAAACTCCTATAAATACAAGACATATAGAAAAATGCACAACTAAAATACTCGCTGTAAAACATACAACCAATATAATGTCACGTAGAGAGGAACAAGAGTTAAACTGGAAAGTATGTCATTTTCACAGTAAATTCCTTTCAGAACTGTAAGCCTCATAGAAAAGTCCTATTTTATTGAGATATCTTCTTCCTTTTGGAATTTATCATGGGTACTTACTAACAAGTTCTAGTTCTTGCCTTTTTATCTCCAAGGAATGTATTCCCTAACGCATAGGCTTTATAATGCTTGTAACGAAGTGCATAGTAACCTCAACTTCACAAGTCAAGGCGGGAATCCTGGATTATTCCCTTGTAACAGGGACAAGCAGCCAGGCTTTGGAAGGATGCACAGTGCCCTTCATAGCAGGGAACCTGAAGTCAGGTTACCACTTGACTTCTTACTACTTGACCCTACCACTTACTACTTGAGGGGCTTGAGCAGCCTGGGCCTCAGTTTCCCTGGTAACATGAACAAGCCCTGATTTACAAGAAGGAAATGAGGACCAGAGGAGAAAAAGGATGCTAAGGAGCTTTTTTAAACTATACTTGAAATTAAGAAGTAGTACATTTCAGGGTCCCATCAGGAGACAGAAATTCTAACCAGTCACTTGAACAGAGAGAAGCTGGTATAAAGAATCATCAACCAGGTATGAGAGAAATGAAAAGAAAAAAAAGGGAACACTGGGAAATCACAGAGTCACAACTGCAGAAGCAGCCAGCAGCCCAGGGCTGGGACACGGACGGAGAGTCTGGGGTGACTAACGCTTCGAAGCTCCGAGGAGGGGCCCTGTGGAGCTGGAACACGGACATCTAAGGAAAGGGCTGCAGCTGGCTAGTGGGGGCCTTTCTTTGTCGTGGGCACACGGAAGTTGACCCTGGAGTGTGGAACCTGTCACCGCAGCCCATCTGACTCCTGGGGTCAACTAGTGACAACTGAGAGGGGGAACAGACTGAAGTATACAGTGTTCCTGTGTCTTCATAGACGCCCTCTGGCACCTGCTATGGAAGAACCTAACGCAGAGCCCGTCGGGGGACAGAAATGTGGTTTCAGAGTCCCAGTCCCAGCATCTCAGAGCAGAGTTGAAAAGGCTGGGTTTAGGGCTGAGGGTCAGTGAGTTCATGCCCAGCATTAGAAGGTGGAGAAAAGGGCATGAAACCCATCGTCAGGGGCAGCCCCTTCTGAGTGGTGTGGAGCCCCGTCTGCTCCCCGCACCATGATTTCACCAGTAACACTGGACTGTTAGACTTAGGCTGTGGGTGCTTCATCTCTGACTCGGGCGTCTCTGAGTGTGGGACCTCTGTAAAGCCTTCAACAGGCTCCTCTTCTGGGAGGTGCCCTCGCTTGGTTGATTTTTCTTTGAGAGAAAGAGAAAAAGGTCGACAGACACATAACTGGCTTTCCTGGAGGCTGAGCTCGGATTAAGGGATCCAGAGGCTCCTTGCATCTCAAGGTCAAGGACGGGTCGCAGGACTTCCAGGTGCTGGAATCACAGGTGGGGCCCATCAGCTTAGGGAGGATTCCTCGGTCCTGCGTGTACCCTACAGGCACTGCTGCTAGCTCATGGCTGCGTCCCTGAGCCCACTGCCGAGCTGGTCCACACGGCCTCTGTCCCTGGCTCCGTCTCACCACCATCCAGCCCACGGGCCTCCTGCCTCAGCCTCAAGCTCCCCGAGCTCTCACCCACCTCAGACACTCGGCACCAGCCTCTGTCTGGATTGCCCTTTGCACATCTTTGCACTGCCTGGCTTGTAATTCGATCCCGGCTCAAGTTTCTCTTTCTCCGAGAGACAGCCTCCATGCCTCCCACCTCTCTCTCTCAGATACTCTTAAATTTGACCCTGCTTCACCTCCTTTACAGTATACATCATTGTTTTTAACTTACTTGTTTCCTTTTATTTTCACCTAGGATGCAGAAGCTGAGGGTGCAACCTTTTCTATCCTGTTCACAGTCGCATCCCATGCCCAGCACAGTGACTGACTGTCCCATCATAGGTGCTCAAGAGTTGTTTGTTGAGTGAATAGATAAATAAAATATTTTAAAATCCTTGGAAGTGGGTACCCTTCAACTCTTGTCCTCACAGCATCAGACCAACCGTGCACCTGGTTTGGGGGGGCTGGGAAGCAGGTGGCCTAATCCCCAGGTCAGAGAAGATACCTAACCTCGAATCCACCTGAGCTGCAATCAGTCACCTGGAGGGGTTGTTAAAACAGAAATTGCTGGGAGGATCCACCCCCAGGGTTTCTGATTCAGTAGGTCTAGGGTAGGGCTGGAGGATCTGCATGCCTAAACAAGTCCCTAGGGATGCTGCTGAGCTGGTCCAGACTACACGGGGAGACCGCTCTTTAAAGCTCACTGGGTAATTATAGGAGTATCCACATTGGGAGACTCTGCTGTAATCCCCACCTCACACAATTGTAAGTATCAAATGCAATTATTAGGAACGTGTTCAGCCCCATGCCTGGAACTCACTTCGCGTTTATCAGTATAGTTGCCTTCCCTGCGCCCTCACCTCTCAGCTGGAAAACCTGATCAGCCTCCCTCGGCCTCTCTGCCCCCTCTCCTCCACACAGTGCGTTCCCCACACCACTTCCAGAAACACAGTCCTCAAGTACAAACCCGAGGTCACTGCTCTTCAAAACACCGCAGTGCTTCCCTGATGCCTGTAGAACTGAATCCAAATGGAAGCTGTGAAATACAAGGCTTTGAGGCTTTGCACAACTTCCTCCAATCTACTTACGTGTTTTCCTAGTCTCATCTGCTTCTGAATAACGCCCCCAGACTAGCCCTAATTTGTTAGGAGACACCTGTCAAGGAACGATGTACTAGGACTGTGGAGTGCTGAGGTCGTGTGGAATCAGTGGGGGTGGGGGGTGGGGAATGGAGAGGGACCCTCTGGGGCTCCCAGGCACGGATGACTGTTTTGTGCCCTGTTGATTGTAGGCAAGACTCCATGACCTACCCTGAGTTCCAAAGGGCGGATTCAACAGTTGCTAATCAAGGGAGGGGCAGCCAGAAACCACCTGAGGCCAGATTAAAGGGACCAGAGGAGCTCATCAAGATTAGGACACCCCTAGGTTATTCATGACATTTTTTTCCCCTTAAATTCCATATATATGTGTTAGCATATGGTATTTGTCTTTCTCTCTTATGGGGAGGGGTAAGGGTAAGCTGTGACAAAGCAAGAGAGAGGCATGGACATATATACACTACCAAACATAAGGTAGATAGCTAGTGGGAAGCAGCCGCATAGCACAGGGAGATCAGCTCCGTGCTTTGTGACCATCTAGAGGGGTGGGATAGGGAGGGTGGGAGGGAGGGAGACACAAGAGGGAAGAGATATGGGAACATATGTATATGTATAACTGATTCACTTTGTTATAAAGCAGAAACTAACACACCATTGTAAAGCAATTATACTCTAATAAAGATGTAAAAAAAAAAATTAGGACAGCGACCACCTGAGACAAGATTAAAGGCGAGCAGGCCCTGTACACACCCTAATCTTTTCAGAGACCCCGCCCTTGAACCATTGTTATAAAACCCCTCATCAAATCCTCCGGGGGCTGGGACACGTAGTTTTTTGAGGCCCCCTTTGCCCGGCAAAGCAATCAAGATATCCGTTTCTACCTCGCCCAAAACTCTGTCTCTGAGATTTGATTCAGCACTAGAGAGGCAGAGCTTTTGACATCAGGGGTGCAGGGAGTGTAGGCTGTGTGGTCAGACGGCTGGGATTCAGGTTCTGGCTCTGCCTCTTTCTAGCTGTGTACCTGGGCAGGTTGCATCATGGCTCTGTCCTCGGTTTCTTCAGTCATGAAGTGGGGATCTGAGAAATCCTTTCCTCAAGTTGTTAACTGAAATAATCTATGAGAAGCATCTAGCACAGGACCCAGTGCAGTGAGTATTCAGTAGAGTACGACTGACAGAGAGTAGCTAGAAATAGGAAAGATTAAGATGACCGCTGATCTTACCTGCAAAGTACAGGAGATGGACCAGAGGTGGGGTGAGGTGGGAAAGGATGCTTCAGGGTGGATTAGAGCCCTCGTCTTCCTGTTAGTGCCTTATAGACGCCCCATCCCAGGGTGTACTCCTGTCAGCACAGTTTCCTTCCCAGATCTCTCTTCCCCACTAGACTGTGATGTCCTTGTGGGCAGGGACTGTCTTATTCACCCCATGGAGGGAAAGAAGTGCTGTCACAGATGAAAGAGAGTCACCCATTCTTTGGCAGAGAGTAAAAATCAAAAGGGTGGTTGTTACAGAGCGAAAATGCTAAAGAGCCATCTCCAGCAAGCCTGCTCTCCTGTCCCAGGACTAGGCAACTTGGCCTTGCCTCAGAGGGACCCCTGAGGTCAAGAGTCCAGTTTGGAGCCTTCAGATGGGTGTGGCTCTGTTCTCAGCCCGAACCCCCCTACTCCCTCCCCTCTCAGCTCCCTTCATTGTATCGTTTATTTACATACCTCCCCTCCTAGAGTTAAGACCCTGTTAAAACCTATTAAGAAAACGTCATCCACGCTTGTAACTATGAGATAAATAAAAGTGAAACAAAAATCAGTACCGGGAAAAGAATACATGCTGGTCCGCTTGCGTGCTTGCAAACTGCTAAGGCTTTCAACAGAATGAAGGGCAGCTGTGAGACAGCCCCACTCCCGCCTCCCCACCCCACCGCCTGCCCCTCTGGGAGTTTTGCAAACAAGAGCTGCAACCACCTGTTGGAAAAGCGGCAGCGTTGCCTGCAGTGAAAGTTGCCCATGATATTGGTAGGCACTGCATGACTTCCCTGGGCTCCTCCAAGAAAAATGTTCTGGGTACCAAGGTGTCAAAATCCTGCTCTGACACCCCAGTCCCTTATGTCTGCACAGAGAGAGGGAGAGAAGCCTGGCAAGTAGCCATCCCAAGTCAGAGGGACCCCAGCCTGGCCCTCTGTGGTCACTGAACGTTGCCCTCCTTGAGCCTGGCTGACCCACTCTCTGGACGCACTCCTAAGGCCAGCTCCACAGAAATGCCAGTGCCAGGTATGCAATTCTTAATTGGATACTTGGCAGAGAATGAGGACAATTCATTGGGTCCACTGCCCAAGGCTACATGTACGCAGGCAAGGGAGAAAGAGTCCCAGGCCAGAGCAAAGGATGCCAATTTCCACTTGGCAAAGGGGCAGGCGTTTCAGAGAGGATTACAGGGCAGTTCTAACCAGCTGTCACAAGGGCCGAGTGTTGTTCTAACCAGTTGCCCCTGTGTGAACCCTCCTCTCCAGCCAGGCCAGTCTGCCCTTTCCCCTGAGCACCCAGTGCTAACTCCTGCCTCACCCCTGCACACACTGTGCCCTCCCCTGGGGTGACTCCACCCTGCTGGCAGCCCACTCACATCCTCTCCACCCTCCGAGGCCCAGCTGCAGCCCATCTCCTTTCTGAACCCTCCCCAGACCCCCAGACCATGGGGATCTCAGCAACTCCAGAACCACCGATTGGCTATTAGAATAATAATGACCACAGTGCCATGTATTAAGCTCTTACTGTGTGCCAGAACATTGCCAGGCATTGTGCTAATTCTCAAAACAATCCTGCAAGGAAGGAAGCTGTCTTAAAGATGAAGAAACAGACTTTACCCATTTACCTGAGCTAGTGGATGACTAAGCCGGGCTTCCTGGCCCCAGATCCCACATGTCTTCCATGCAGAAATCAAATGTAGTTAGTTTTCTCATGGGCTCCCCTTGTTCTTGGGAAACAGCCTACACTCCTCGAGATCAAGGACATAATCCTATGGTCCCTGAAGTTCTTACTGCTGGATACAAGCAGAAGTCTTTCCACTAAATTTTCCCCTGTACCTGATCCATTACAAATTGGCTTTCTGTCACTTGTCACCAAAAGAATCCTAGAAAATGCAGTTTGGTAATGTCCTTCTAACTGAGCAACTTTGAGTGAGAGTAGGGCTCAAGAATCCACCTACGGGAGGTAATAAGGCTACACCCTGGGCATCCTCATACAAGGCAGTGAAGGGCTGTAACTAAGCATTTGTGTACGTTTCCAGTCCAAATTCCCCAAATTTGAATACTTTGGGGAAATAAAAATTTCCCAAACTCTTGAAGGTGTTGAGATGTATATTTAAAAAGCATGTTACATAAGAATTCCCAGGAAATGAGAGAAAAATTATTTCAGTGCTATCCCAGCTGGCAGCCATCCAACTTGCCAGAGAAGGTGGTCTGTCTCATTACTCCCTGCCTAGCCTTTGCCAGCCCGACCCCTGTGCTCGCTCTACTCCGAGGCTGCTCAGCCTATGCCTTTAGAATCTTGGCGTGTTGCCTCTGAGATGCACATAAACTGTCTCGCTCTGTGCTCGACACACAGTGGGGCAAGTCACCGGATGTCTTGGCATTAGTGTAAAAAGACCTCGGAGGGATCTAGAGCAAGGACCATAAACTCCAAGGCTTGCAGAGGCCTGGCAGGTAATAGAGAAGCATGAACGACAGCCATGCCAGCTCAGTGCTGACTAGTGGCTGCCTGCAGCCTCTGTATCACAGCGGGAAGAGCCTAACAGCTTTGGCGAGGCAGCAGCTGCCCTGTCTGCCCAGTAAAATCAGGATCAGAGTTCTTAGCCCTTCACAATTTTTCAGAAGCCATAGGTCCATAATATTCTGTGAAATCTACCCGTTTTTTTAATTTTTATTTTTTAAATAAATTTATTTATTTATTTTTGGCTGTGTTGGGTCTTCATTGCTGCACACAGGCCCTCTCTAGTTGTGGCAAGCGGGGTCTACTCTTCATTGCGGTGCGCAGGCTTCTCACTGCGGTGGCTTCCCTTGTTGTGGAGCACGGGTTCTAGGCGTGTGGGCTTCAGTAGTTGTGGCACGTGGGCTCAGAAGTTGTGGCTCGTGGGCTCTAGAGCGCAGGCTCAGTAGTTGTGGTGCACGGGCTTAGTTGCTCCGTGGCATGTGGGATCTTCTCGGACCAGGGCTCGAACCCGTGTCCCCTGCATTGGCAGGCGGATTCTTAACCACTGCACCACCAGGGAAGCCCCCCATTTAAAAATATTGGCCATTTATTTAAACTGCTTTTAAAAATTTACCTGAATCAATAAACCCCATTGCAGCCTGGATCCTGCCTACAGATGGCCAGTTGATGACCCAACCACAGAAGCAAGACCTGAGTCCAGGAAGGTAAGGCGACCAAGGGTCCACAGCCTGCTGGTGGCAGAGACAGCATGGAGACCAGACCTCCTGATGGCCAGGCTCCAGCCCAGCCCTCGCTCTGCAGGTCTCAGCAGGCATGGATCCCCGCCAAGGTTGCTCTGATGAGCTACATCTGCAAGGTCACCTTTGCCAAGGCCCCTGCACGTCACTGCCACGTTCACCTCCCTAACCCACAACTCTTCAATGAATCTAGAAAAATGGTACAGGTGAACCTATTTCCAGGGCAGGAATAGAGACGCAGACGTAGAGAATGGATGTGTGGACACAGTGGGGTAAGAGGAGGGTGGGACGAACTGGGAGATTAGGATTGACATATATACGCTACCATGGGTAAAACAGATAGCTAGTGGGAACCTGCTGTAGAGCATACGGAGCTGAGCTCAGCTCCGTGCTCTGGGATGACCTAGTTTGGGGGGATGGGGGGTAGGAGAGAGGTCCAAGAGGGAGGGGATATAGATATACCTACAGCTGATTCACTTCACTGTACAGCAGAAACGAACAATTATACTCCAATAAAAATTAAATTAAAAAAATAAAGTTTCAATGATTCCCAATTGCTTCTTGGACTCACGTCCACTCTTCTGAGCTGAGCATGGTGTTCTTTCTCTTTCCTTGCTTCCTCCAAGGTCATCCTGGGAGCTTTAGAATTTGACTCATTCATGTACCTACATATCCTACATGTGCCACTGTGCAGGGCACACTCACTGCTCAGCCCTGGGGACACAGAGTCAGATAAGACCCAGGCTCTGCTTTGAGGAGCTGTGATGGTCAATGTTTTGTATCAGCTTGGCTGGGCCATAGTGCCCAGGTGCTTGGCCAAACATCAATCTGGATGTTGCTGTGAAGGTATTTTTTAGATGTGCTTACTGTTCATATCAGTAGACTTTGAATAAAGCAGATGCCCCCTGGTAATGTGGGTAGGCTTCATCCAATCAGTTGAAGTCTTAGAGAAAAGACTGAGGTCCCCCGGAAGAAGAGAAAATTCTGCCTCCAGACTGCCTTTGGACTCAAGCTACAATATTAACTCTTTCCTGGGTCTCCAGTCTGCCAGCCTGTCCTGCAGATTTGGACTTGTCAGCCCTCACAATCACATAAGCCAATTCATTAAGATAACTCTCTCCACTCCAGATAGATAGATAGATAGACAGACAGATATATAGATAGATAGATACATAGAATGATAGATAGATAGACAGATATATAGATAGATACATAGAATGATAGATAGATAGATAGATAGATACATAGAATGATAGATAGATAGATACATAGAATGATAGATAGATAGTTAGAATGATAGAATGATAGATAGATAGAATGATAGATGATAGAATGATAGAATGATAGATGATAAACACACACACCCCTCATTGGTTCTGTGTCTCTAAAGAACTATGAGTAACATAGGAACTCATAGTCTACTGGGAAGTATACTGACTATGACTTCCTTTCATCATACTAAATTCACACTTGATGTGAAGGCACAAGAAAATGAAGGAAAGGACGATTTTTTCCCCAGGCTTGTAAGCAAGAGTTTGTGTATCTGTGCTACGTGCATCTGTGCACTTTTCAGAGAAAAGTGTCAAAGAATTTTGGCATCCCCCAAAACTCAAGGACCACTAAATATCCTGGTCTTGGATGGCCCTTCCAGTCTGATTTTCTGTAATGCAGTGGGACATAAAGCATCTCTGTGGTTTGTTTTGATCTCATTAACCAGAGGCCTAGAAGGTTTCTGGTGCTGATTCCGAATGAAACCACTGAGGAATGATAGAAAGTGTCCTAAATCCAGAATCTGACATTTGTGGATCCAAACTCTATCTCTGCTGTTTACTCGCTCAATAACCCAGGACATGTCACTTAAACGCTCTGAGCCTCGATTTCCTCATCTGTTAAATGGAAATAATACCATCCCACAGAGTGGCTGTGAGTCTTAAATGAGGAGGCAAATGTGATTGAGCAGCACAGAGATCACGCAGAAAATGTCCATTTATTAACTATTCACACAGCTACACTCAAGGTCCGAGAAGCCACCATCCTCAACTTGCAGGACTTCAGCGTAAGCCGACCAAGGTCAAGTTGCTTTCTTTTTAGTCACAGACACACTGGCCTGCTGACTGGGTTTGGGCCCAAGCCATAAGGAAAAAGATTACATAATGCACCTGCTCCTTTAAATCCAAACTCCTAAGATAGGACAAATATTTTTCTCTTGTAGAGATAAGAGGATAATTATACCTCCCTCAAAAAATTGTCACAATGCCAGGACGCAAGTGCTTTGCAAATGCCTGTCTGTCCTTCCTCAAATCCTGAAGGCGAAAGAGCATGGAGGGCTGGAGCCTGGGGTCTGGAGTCAGATAATCCAACCTTGTAGTTCTGTCTGATGGCATCCTGGTCTTCAGGCCTTGGTTTGCCCCAGTATCAAGCAAGGTTGGTAAAATGAGGCATCTCGTAGTTTACAAGGATTTAATGAGACAAGGCATGCAAGACCTAGGCTCCCTCTCTAGTAGGGATTGGGAGCAAGTCCTATTATTATTACCTTAACTTTTGCAGGGAAAGGTGGTCACTGCTGGCACCGAGTTCTTGCTGTAAATTTCTGCTTTGCCTAAGCAGTTTTTTTTAAAATTGATCTTTACTGGAGGATAATTGCTTCACAATACTGTGTTAGTTTCTGCTGCACTACAAAGCGAATCAGCCATATGCATACACGTGTCCCCATATCCCCTCCCTCCAGAGCCTCCCTCCCACCCTCCCAGGTCATCGCAAAGCATGGAGCCCATCTCCCTGTGCTACGCTGCTGCTTCCCACCAGCCAGCTATTTTACACTCGGTAATGTACGACAGTGCTACTCTCACTTCACCCCAGCTTCCCCCTCCCACCCCGTGTCATCAAGTCCATTCTCTACGTCTGCCTCTTTATTCCTGCCCTGCAACTAGGTTCATCAGTACCATTTTTGTTTTAGATTCCGTATATATGTGTTAGCATACGGTATTTGTTTTTCTCTTTCTGACTTACTTCCCTCTGTATGCCTAAACCCTTTTGAACAGGCATTCTCTCACCTGCCAGCAAAGAAGCCCTGGCAAATGTGTTTTGGAAATGTACTCTCTCACTTTACATTTTGGATCACTGTGCTGGGCGGGCAATTACCTCTCGTCCCCCTTTCCAGATGGGATATCTGAGGTCTGAGAGATGAGGCCACGTGCCCAGTGGGGCATGCTTAGGAAGCAGTGGAAGAGTTTTATCCTCTCCCGACATTTCTGCCTCATCTTGCTGACTGCATGGGGGTCAGAGGGTTGATACAGCAGTGAGGAAATGTGGCAAAAGCTTCTCAGTCAGGGGGTCACAGAGCAGGAGAAAGCATGGGATTTTGCCCTAATTATGTCCTGTTTAACTTGGCCTTCCCTCTGGCCAACAAAGCTAAACTGTCAGCAGAGGTCTTGCCCTTGGGTAGCCATCAGGAATTCTGACTTCTAATTTGGGCTGATCACTTTGGACAAGTTGTCCAGCCTCCCTATTCTCATCTTCCCATTTATAAATCTGAGATAATAATAGCTTCCCAGTGGCCTTTTTTTGAACAGGGTTACATCATTTGTTCTCCTTAATTTGCTTTGTTTGGGTAGGCAGGAAATTATTTTCAGCCAGCAGCCAGTAATTACTAATCATACTGACAATCTGTAAAAAAAAAAAAGAACTGCCAAATGTATTTCAAGACTAGACCTCTATCTGCTAATGAAACATTCCCCTGGGAGTGGGTTTCAGCTGACGTTCAGCCACTACTTGGCTGTGATTGGACCAGAATGGAAAGAACACTGGACTGTTAGGGAGCCCCAGGTGAGGCTGGGAGACCCTGGAGAAATCATTTTACCTGAGTCTCCCATTGATTCTTCAACCATAAAATGAGGGAATTGGACTAAAAGACCTTAAGGGTCCTCTTCAGCAGACCTGCTCTGACTCCATCTATAATAATCATTTAATAAAAGCAGTTCTCAGTCACCCTGGCCCCTCCCAATCTGCACCCTTCCTAGTCACCCTCCAGACAGCTACCAGTGTAAATCTAATTGTGCCACCTGCTGTGTGAAACTCCTCTGATAGCAGAGGAAGGGGCATGAAGATCATGGTGTGTCCATGCAAATGTATAATAAGCAGTCATTTAAAATAAAACATAAAGAGGAGCTTTCAATAACATGGGGAAATGAAGAGCTTAATTTAGGTGAGAAAGGCAGGATACAAAATTATGCAATAATATGTCAATAATTAAAAATGCAGAAGACAAAGATTAGAAGGAAATGTCACAAGATGTGAACGGTGATTCATTGACTCAGCCTACTAAGTAAGTGCCAGAGCTAGGACTCGAACCCAGGTCACCGAGGGGAAGAGTATGTGCACAAGTTGTTAGAGAAGTAGCATGAATTATAAACATCCAGTACTTTGAAGAATTCAAAGACAGAAGTATCGGAATTGTGACGTGGACCGAGAGACCCTATTTAGAGAAATCCTCCTGGCTATCTATCATGTACTCTACCATGGATTATGATCAAAGAAAGTAAGTCAATGTATTTTTTCCAGATCATTCACTTTATTCCTTTCCTTCAGCGAAATTTGTTTACACATTAAGAAGCCATGTTTTGTTCATCCTTTAGACTCATCCTCTAAATATCTGTAGAAGCTAAGCAATAAATCTTTGGCAACTTAAGCAGTGAATCATTTTATTTGTTCCATGAGATTGTCATTAGAGGTACAAGATTTTTTTTTTTTTTTTTTTCAGGTACTAGGTTAAATAGCTAAATGACTTCATAATTCAGACAAAAATCCTGTCCTTTTTCTCTGGGCTTATCACTGCCTTTGAAATTACACTATTTAAAAAAAAAAAAAAAATAGGGCTTCCCTGGTGGCGCAGTGGTTGAGAGTCTGCCTGTCGATGCAGGGGACACGGGTTCGTGCCCCGGTCCTGGAAGATCCCATGTGCCGCGGAGCGGCTGGGCCCGTGGCTTAGCCATGGCCGCTAAGCCTGCGCGTCCGGAGCCTGTGCTCCACAACGGGAGAGGCCGCAACAGTGAGAGGCCTGCGTACCACAAAAAAAAAAAAAAAAAAAAAAAGTTCATTTATCCTGGTCTTAGCAATTCAGGAACCCCAAGATGTTCCAGCATGCCAAACCTAACAACCTCCTCGCCCACTAATTACCCAGGGTTTTCTGGACATGGTCCTAATTGTCACACTCACTGATTGCAGACATGTGCCCCTAGCTGAGGCTCACTTCCTGAATAACAGGAGGTAATATAAAATAGATAAGTATAGCCCCAAGAGGTAGGTAAAAATCACTGGATGTATTATTTTCTTAAATAAAAGGGTCAGCTTTAAACAAACAAAAACTACCCTGTTTCTAAATGATGGTGTACCAGGCCACTGTCACTAGGAAAACAATGCCACCTAAACGATTGAGAAGGAACAATTCATTCATGTTAACCAGTATTCCATGGGGCAAATCTCTCAAGACAGAGAAAACATGTAAGACAAGACATCAGGCAGTATTTTCATGGAAACAGTGCTGTGCTTGGAATTGGGAGTCTAGGATTAAAATCCCAAGTCCTTATATTTCCTCCATGGGTTTTTCTTGGGAGTTCCCAAGCATGCTTAATCTTCATTATTGCCGTCCAAAAACACAGGGCTAAAAGATCTAGCACTCCAGAAAATAAGGGGAATATAAAATTAAACATAGACGGGAAAGAATCAACAGCTCTTCTTATATATATTTATTTTTATATATTTTTTTTTTTTTTTTTTTTTTTTTTTTTTTTAAATATAGATCTCATGAGAGCACCGTGTTACCTATCATTGTAGACTGTTAGTGCTGAGAGAGACCTCAGGGCTCATGAATCCAGAGGTTTTCAACCTGGAGCAATGCACCTCTAGGGGTTCCATAGATACACAGCCTTCAAATGTGAGATGGACGTCTGCAGTCTTTGCCTTTCCAGTATGCATTGTCCCATCTCATGGAAACAATATCCTAACTTTGAGGGAGAAAACCACCCCATTTCACTCTCCATGTGGTTCGAGTGGAGCCTGCCCTCGCCATGTTACAGTGACAGGCGTGTGGCCAGTACAGCATCCATCCCTCTATCCACAGGGAAGACATCAGACCTGGGCTGGCCTTTTGACAGAACCATGAGAAAAAGTTGTGTCCTTTATATTGGGGTTGCTCAACTGCTGGACTGTCAGCCTGAGTTGCTGATGGACATATCTGCATCACCTGGGGAGACCCTTCCTGAAAAGAAAGTCAACAACTCAAACAGCAGTGTCAAAAGATAGAAAGAGATAGGTTCCTAATGGCATCCCTTGGGCTCCTGGATCCAGCCAAGCCTAAAGCTGAAGCTTCTCCAAAACTTTTGAGAACCATAGACCACGACATTGCCTTTTGGTATATACCAGTTTCAGGTGGGTCCCTGAAACCAAAAGAACCCTGACCAATACACAAGATTTCATGAATTCCTTGAAATAGTATGCAAACTTTCTGTAAATATGCAGAGGTATATTTTCCTAGAGAGAGGATCAGTATTCATAATGAGTTCCTGAACTAAAAAGATTAAACCTGACCATTCACATTTTACAGTTGAGAAAGCAGAGACCCAAGTCACGAGTAACTTGCTTCACATCACGCAAGAAGTTGGTGACAGAACATAGACCAGAGTTCAGTTCTGCTGACTCATCATAACCCTACATCTTCCTCCTTACCAGTGGAGCCCACCTCTGACCACTCAGACTAATTAGGGAGCTGGTAACCATCACCATGTGCAGGCTTTCCCCTAGACCAAGTGAGTCAGATCATCTAGGGATGCAGATTTGAGCAGGTATTTTAAAAATCTCCCTGGAAGATTCTAATGTGCACTAAGGATGAGAACTCCTGCCTTACAAAATGAAAACAATGAAGCATACACAACCCAATTTGTCTAATATTCATTAATAAACTTAAATAAATACCTCACTAACATAAAATTAAACATCTTACTCTACTCATGCACTAGAGTAGTGCATGGGTGTTAAGCTGGGTGTTAGGCTGGGTGTTAAGCTGCAAAATTGAAAAAGACAGAGGTCTTGCCCTCAGAACCACTTCATCTCTCATGCAAAAGAAAGTAAAAACCATCCATCAAGGAAAGGGCGTGGAGGGCTACTTTTCATCTGCAGCAGAATGGAATTCTTGGCAGCTCTGCCTTCGAGCTCTCAGCCACCTAACTCTTTCTTGGTCTCTCAAATTAAGTAAACAGTTCCTTTAGAAGATACAGTCAAGTGTTTGCATGTGTTTGAAAGTTTCATTTAGGCAATGTAAGGCATTTGAGCATATTTACAAAAATTTCCTTTAAGGGTAGAGTTTTTCTGTGATCGAAGTTAAATTGCTATCAGCATAATATGCACTGTTATATCTATAAGATGTTTTATGTAAGCCTCAAGGTAACCACAAAGCAAAAACCAGAAGATTTTCATGTAGATTCACAAAATATAAAGAGAAGAGAATGAAAGCCTACCACCACAGAAAATCATCAGTTCACAAAGGAAGGCAGCAAGAAAGGAAGAAATGAACAAGGAAACTACAAAATAGCCAGGAAACAATTAATAAGATAGCGTTAGTAAGCCCTTACCTATCAATAATTACTCTAAATGTAAATAGATTGACTTTTCCAATCAAAAAAGACACAGAGTGGATGGATGCATTAAAAAAAAAAACAAAACAAAACAGGACCTAGCTATATTCTGCTTACAAGAGACTTACTTCAGCTTTAAGGACACACATAGGTTCAAAGTGAAGGGATGGAAAATAATATTTTATGCAAGTTGAAGTCAAAAAAGAGCAGGGATAGCTATGCTTATAGCAGACAAAACAGACTTTAAGCCAAAAACAGTAAAAAGAGACAAGTTTATTATGTAATGATAAAGGAGTCAGTTCATCAAGAAGTAACTTTGTAGTATAGTTTGAATCAGTTCATCAATCATAAATACGCATGCAGTCAACATCAAAGCACCTAAACATATTAAGCAAACACTAACATATCTGAGATCTATACACTAAAAACTACAAGACTTTGATGAAAGAAATTGAAAAAGATACAAATAAATGGAATGTTACCCCCTATTTATAGATCAAATAGTTAATGCTGTTAAAATACCCATGCTACCCAAAGCCACATATAGATTAATAGAACCCCTATGAAAATTCTAATGGCATTTTTCACAGAAGTAGAAAAAACAATCCTAAAATTTGCATGGAACTATAAAAGAGCTTGACTAGCCAAAGCAATTCTGAGAAAGAAGA
This sequence comes from Phocoena sinus, assembly GCF_008692025.1. NCBI lineage: Eukaryota > Metazoa > Chordata > Mammalia > Artiodactyla > Phocoenidae > Phocoena > Phocoena sinus. The sequence continues at coordinate 72,427,644 of NC_045779.1, read as the reverse complement.
GCAAAGCTGGAGGCATCACACTTCCTGATTTCAAACTATACTACAAAGTTACTGTAATCAAAATAGTATGGTACTGGCCTATTAACAGACACATAGCCCAATGGAACAGAATATAGAGCCTAGAATAAACCCTCACATATATGGTCAACTAATATTTGACAGACACATAGCCCAGTGGAACAGAGTATAGAGCCTAGAAGTAAACCCTCACATATATGGTCAACTAACATTTGACACTAGAGCCAAGGATACTCATTAGGAAAAGGACAGGCCCTTCAATAAATAGTGCTGAAAAAAAACTGGATAACCACATGCAGAATGAAATTGGACCTGCATCTTATACCACATGCAAAAATTAACTCAAAAAGGCTTAAAGACTAAGAACTCAAATAGTAAAACCCTAGGAAAATAAAAAAAAGAACAGAAAAAAGTTCCTTGACATTGGTCTTTTTTGGATATGATACCAAAAGCACAAGTAACAAAAGCAAAAATTAATAAGTGGACTACATCAAACTGAAAAGCTTATTCACAGCACAAGAAACAATCAACATGGGCTTCCCTGGTGGTGCAGTGGTTAAGAATCCACCCACCAGTGCAGGGGACACGGGCTCGAGCCCTGGTCTGGGAAGATTTCACATGCTGCAGAGCAACTAAGCCTGTGCACCACAACTACTGAGCCTACGCTCTAGAGCCCACAAACCACAACTACTGAGCCCATGTGCCACAACCACTGAAGCCCATGTGCCTAAAGCCCGTGCTCTGCAAAAGAAGCCACTGCAATGAGAAGCCCGCGCACCACAACGAAGAGTAGCCCCCGCTCACCACAACTAGAGAAAGCCCACGTGCAGCAACAAAGACCCAATGCAGCCAAACATAAATAAATAAAAAATAATAATTAAAAAGAACACAATCAACAAAATGAAAAGATAACCTACAGAATGGGAGCAAACATTTGCAAACCTTATAACTCCTAAGCAGTTAATATCCAAAGCATATAAAGAGCTCATACAACTCAATAGTAAACAAAAAAATACGGTTAAGAAATGCGCAGAGGAACTGAACAGACATTTTTCCAAAGAAGACATAAAATGTCCAAAAAGTACATGAAAAGGTGCTCATGTCACTAATCATCATGGAAATGCAAATCAAAACCACAATGAGATGTCACCTCACACCTGTTAGAATGGCTATTATCAAAAAGAAACAAAGATAAATGTTGGTGAGGGCGGGGAGAAAAAGGAACCCTTGTTCACTGTTAATGGGAATATAAACTGGTATAGCCACTATGGAAAACAGTATGGAGGTTCCTCAAAAACTAAAAATAGAACTACCATATGATCCAGCAAGCCCACGTCTGGATGTATATCCATAGGAAGTGAAAACAGGTCCTTGAAGAGATACCCACATCCCTATGTTCATTGTAGCATTATTCACAATAGCCAAGATATGGAGACAACTTAAGCATCCATTGGTGGATGAACGGATCAAGAAGATGTGAGATATGTAACACATATATATATAGTTATAATTATATACTTATTATATATACAGTTATATATAGTTATATATATATTATATATATTTATACCTATTATATATACAGTTTTACACACAAACACACATACAGTTGACCTTTGAATAACATGGGTTTGAACTATGCAAATCCACTTATACGCAGATTTTTGTTCAATAAATAGTTACAGTACTACACGATCCATGGTTGATTGAATCTGTGGATGCAGAACCATGGATACAGAGGGCTGACTACAGAACTTGAGCATCCTCAGGTTTGGTATACGTGGGGGCTCCTGGAACCAATCCCTCATGGATATGAATGAATGACTGGAAATACAGATATAGATATATAGCTATAGGTATAGATAAATGGAATACTATTCAGCCTCAAGAAAGAAGGAAGTCCTACCATTTGCGACAACACAGGCGAAACTAGAGGGTGTTATGCTAAGTCAGGCAGAGAAAGACAAAAACTGTATGATATCACTTTTATTTGGATTCTATGAAAGCCATACTCATAGAAACAGAAACTAGAGTGGTGGTTACCAAGCACTGGGGTGGGGAATGTTGGTCAAAGGGGTACAAACTTCTAGTTATAAGATGAATAAGTTCTGGGGAACTAATGTACAGCATGGTGATTATAGTTAATAATACTGTATTATATACTTGAAAGTTGCTCAGAGAATAGATTCTTAAATGTTCTCATCACAAAAAAGAAACGGTAATTATGTGCTGTGATGGTGCTGTCAGCTAACGCTAAGGGGAATAATCATTTTGCAACACATAAGGGTGTCAAATCAGCACATCAAATGGCTTTAAACTTACACAATGTTATATGTCAATTATATTTCAATAAAGCTGAAAAAATATGTTAAGAATTTTAAAATTCTCTTTAAAGAATGTGACATACAAATAAGTTTACCCCTTGTGCTTTATCTAAAGACACCTACTGACTTTCACTGGATTTAATTTTACATCACCCTCTGGGAATTGTCCCACCCTACCTCCACTCCGCTCTTCTCCCATTATAGGGACTTTAACTCAATAAGCATGTACTAATCAGCTCTCTCTTAGTCAGCTAAATCTTCCATAATAGAGTACCATAGACTGAGTGGTATAAACAACAGCCATCCCTTTTCTCGCAGTTCTGGAGATTGGAAGTCCAAGTTTCTGGTGAGAGCCATCTTCCTGGCTTTCAGAGAGTCACCTTCCTGCAGTGTTCTCACATGGTGTGAGGTGGGGGCGAGGAACAAGGGAGAGAGGAGATGGAAGGGGGATGCAGGTGGGAGAGAGTGTCCTGGTGACTTTTCTTAGAAGGACACTCATCCTATCAGGTCAGGGGCCCACCCTTATGACCTCATTTAACCTTTATTACTTCCTTAAAGTCCCCGTGTTCAAATACAGCCATCCTGGGTGTTAGGGCTTCAGCATATGAATTTGAGAGGGGACACAAACATTCAGTGCATAACAAGCTCCATGACCCAAGCTCTATGTGAGTGTCTAAGGCTGGAAAGGATGAAAAACAAAATCAAAAAGAAAAAAACACAATCGAAAAATGGACAGAAGACCTGAATAGACATTTTCCCAAAGAATTCATGCAGATGGCCAACAGGCACATGAAAAGATGCTCAACATTACTAATCATCAGGGAAGTGCAAACCAAAACCACAATGAGATATCACCTCACACTTGTCAGAATGACCATGATCAAAAGGACCACAAATAACAAGTGTTGGTGAGGATGTGGAGAAAAGGGAACCTTAGTGCATTGTTGGTGAGAATGTAAATTGGTTCAGCCACTAAGGAAAACAGTGTGCACCTTCTTCAAAAAAACAAAAATAGAACAACCATATCATCTAGCAATTCCACCCCTAGGTATACATCAGAAGAAAATGAAAACACTAATTCAAAAGGGCACATGCACCCCATGTTTATAGCAACAATGTTACAATACCTAAAATATGGAAACAACCTAGGTGTCTGTCAACAAATGAATGGATAAAGCATATGTGATATACATATATGAATATTATTCAACCATAAAAATGAATGAAATTTTGCCATTTGCAACAATACGAAGGGACCTTGGGGGTATTAGGCTAAGCAAGATAAGTCAGACTGAGAAAGACAAACACTGTAGGTTATCATTCATATGTGGAATCTAAAACATAAAACAAACTAGTGACTATAACAAAACAGAAACAGGGAGGGTGGTGGTGTGATGAATTGGGAGATTGGGATTGACATATATACACTACTATGTATAAAGTGGATAACTAATAAGAACCTGCTGTATAAAAAAATTAATAAAATAAAATTCAAAAATTAAAAAAAAAAAGAAACAGACTCACAGATATAATGAACAAATTAATGGCTACCAGTGGAGACAGGGAAGGGAGGAGGGGCAAGATAGGGGGTGGGGATTAAGAGACACAAACTACTATGTATAAAATAAATAAGATACAAGGATATATCATACAGCACAGGGAATATAGCCAATATTTTATACTAACTTTAAATGGAATATAACCTATAAAAATTTTGAATCACTATATTGTACACATGAAACTAGTATAATATATCAACTATACCTCAATTTAAAAAAGAAAAAGGAAAAAGCACAGTTACTGCCCTCAAGGTGGTAATGGTCAAATGAGGAGGGATCAATAAATACACCTTTATTTCTAATGAAAGCAAACTGTGATAAATATTATAATTATAGTTATAGCCCCACTTGTTAAGTGTCTACCACATTCCAGGTACCGTGCTAAGCATTGTACATGCCTAATGGCATTCAGTCCTCACAGCAGCTGTTGATGACCTGCATTCCACAGGTAAGGAAACAGATTTGGACAAGTCTAGTCATTGGCCAACCCTCAGCTAGTTAGTGGCAGAGCCAGGATTGGCCCTGGGTTCTGTTAGCTCCAAACAGGTAGTATCCCTGGCTGGAGTAAGGAAAGTGTCAGGAACCAGGAAAGCCAGGTTCATTCCTGGAGCCACATTTCTACCCACTAGCAATAAAAGGGGGGAAATCGAGAAACAAGATTCCTGCTCTTAAGGAGGTCAAGCCTAGAGGGGGCAGTCAAATGGCAATTTTAGAAAGTGTTAACCGCTTTAAATAAAAGAATTGAGGGACTTCCCTGGTGGCACGGTGGTTAAGAATCTGCCTGCTGATGCAGGGGACACGGGTTCGAGCCCTGGTCCGGGAAGATCCCACATGCCGTGGAGCAACTAAGCCCGTGAGCCACAACTACTGAGCTTGTCCTCTAGAGCCCGCGAGCCACAACTACTGAGCCCTCGTGCTGCAACTACTGAAGCCCATGCACCTAGAGCCCATGCTCTGCAACAAGAGAAGCCACCGCAATGAGAGGCCCACGCACCACAACAAAGAGTAGCCCCTGCTCGCCGCAACTAGAGAACACCTGCATGCAGAAATGAAGACCCAATGCAGCCAAAAATTAAAATTAATTAATTAATTATTTTAAAAAAGAATTGATACCATAGAACATAGTACTAAGGGAAAGCATAAGACATAGAATCCAGAGAAATTTTTTTATTTCAAAATTGGCCCAGGTGGACAAAATTCAGACAAGGGATGTAGAAATTGGGAGGCGGGTGTCGCTGATAATACTGACACCTCACACTTGCAACCTTTTCCAGAGGCTCACCATTGGACACATTAGAGTCCCCTTACCTGGAGATGCACCACAGACAAGGATAAAAGACGCCCCACCCGCTCAACCCAAATGTAGACATTGTGCAACCCAAGCTGGGCCAGCACTTCCATCGCACATGCTTCATCCCATTGCATTTAATAAAGCCGCACGTGAGATGAAGTGACACCACCTAAGCTATAATATGTGCTGGGAATTGGAATGGAGTTACAAATGTAGCATTTCTGGGGCCCCTGAATGTCTGAATCCTGCCCTGCCAATCACCCCTCCCCACTGTAGAGGTCCCAATAGATCTACAAGAAAGAGTGGCCACAAAGGAAATAAAATACCTTTCTGTTATTAGCTGGGCGAGCACCCAGCACCTGAACTCAGCATTCCCTGTTAAAGAGGAATTAAAACATGTTAGACCACAGACTAAGTGTAGCCTCCTCCTCCCCAAAAATCCACATCCAAATTTTGACTTCTCCCACTGTCTCTTCCACATCTACGGAGCAAAAATGTGGGACAGGCACTGTGTTCAACGTGGCTTAATTAATACTGGTTTTCTAAATGGAAGTAATAAAGTTTATGAATGAAGCTGCCTGCCAGTCTTTTCTGTTTGGTACAGCTGTGTTGTCTGATACAGTAGCTATTAGCTACATGGGGATATTTATATTTAAAATTAAATTAATTAAAATTAGATAAAAATTCAACTCTTCAGTCACACTAGCCACATTTCAAATGCTCAACAGGGACTTCCCTGGTGGGGCAGTGGTTAAGAATCTGCCTGCCAATGCAGGGGACACGGGTTCGAGCTCTGGTCCGGGAAGATCCCACATGCCGCGGAACGACTAAGCCCATGCGCCACAACTACTGAGCCTGCGCTCTAGAGTCCGCGTGCCACAACTACTGAAGCCCGCACGCCTAGAGCCCATGTTCCACGAGGAGAGAAGCCACTGCGATGAGAAGCCCCATGCACCGTAACGACGAATAGCCCCCGTTCACCGCAATTAGAGGAAGCCTGCGTGCAGCAGTGAAGACCCAACGCAGCCAAAAATAAAATAACATTAAATAAATAAATAAAAAATAGCCAGGCACAAACGGCTGCCATATTGGACAGTGTGGACGTACAACATGCCTATCGCTGCAGAAAGGTCCACTACACAATGCTGACCACGGAGGAAACAAGAGGACAAGAGACAGAAGAAGGTCCTTAGGCAGCGCTCAGTTTATCTAACCAGCCCCTGGGGGGAAAAGGATGTCAGAAAGAGAGACGTGAAAACCAGTCTACCACCTTCAACACACCGTGAACCCCCCAGCGATGAGCCCAGCCTAATCCGTGTTTCAGACTCTGACCAACAAACTCACATCACCCCCTCAAGGAGAAACAGAGATGAGACAGCAAGGGAAAGGGTCCTCTCTGCTTTCAAGATGGGTATGGGAGACTCCTATCAACCAAAAAAAATCAAATTTAAAAAAATGTGGTCTACAACCTGGGGTAAGTCCACTTGCCATCCAGAATAAGTATGGAATCCCAGAGAAGGACTGATGGACCCAGTTAGGGTCAGGTGCCCCCGATTGGATCAGTCACTCTAGCAGAGGTTGTAAGAACATGGCAGCCAAAGAGGTGGCTTTGTGATTGGAGCATGACTGCTACTGAGATACGCAGACAGAAAGGCAGGGGTCCACCGCACTGAGGACATAGCCCTCATTTCACTTCTCACTTCGTTTAGCCAATCTTGACTTGCTTCTTCCGGGTCTTGAGATTTTCGAGGGTAAGGAGCCTGTTTCCTCTGCTATGCTCAGCACAGCACCTGCCTCACAGTTGCCTCTTCTTCGCAATAAATATTTAACTGAATGATGGAATTTATTGAGCCCTGTCTTGGACCAGGGACAGTGCTATGTGCTCTATATGTATTAACTCATTTAAGAATTACAGTAACACTAAGTGATGGATTTTATTCACCCTGCTTTTTAGTTGAAAAGAACTGAGTCTCATCAAGTAACCTGCTCAACATCACACAACCAGTAAGTGACGGATGTGGAATTCAAACACCCTTCTATAGGACTTCTCATGATATTGTACCCTACTAAAAATCAGATAAGTATGAGGCCACGTTCAAGAGGACTTCTGAGTATGAAAATTGATGTCTGTTTTCTGTAAACGCAAACCCACATTCACACCGTATTTTAGGAGCAAAAACGTGGGCTGGCACTATGTTAGACACAGCTTAATTAATAATGATATTCTAAATGGAAACAATGAAATTATAAATGAAGTTGCCTGCCAGCCTTTTCTACTTGGCACAGGCAGCTATTCTTAGGCCCTTACCCATCTGCATTATATAGCTGACCTCTGAACGTCAGTGACTTACTGTCTATAAATGATGTACAATTAGCATCCAGGGTGCTCTGTAGCTTACATTTCTCTGCTCAAGCCAGTAGCTAAAGAGTAAAAGCTAATTCTAACTTCCTCAGTTTCTTAGTTTCTAACCCAAATACTCTGAGTACTGCCTCCTCCCAATACTCTTCAACAAGTGATCTAAAATCTAGGCTGCTCACTAGTCCTAGAGCAGATCTTTCACATTCCTTCCTCTACAACTTTGCTCATACTGTTCCAGCAGTGGTATGGCTTTCTCACCTCACCTAGGACTCACTTAGCCCTTTGTTTTCTTCAAGGACCAATGGAACCCACACAAAGTGAATAAGAGTAGTTTAAATATTCCTCTGCTACTACTGTCCTAGGAGATGTTTAATATTTGACATAGGAAGTGTCAAGGTGCTGCAAATTAGGAGCTCCATGTTCAACCTGAGCTTTGTACCAGTCCGTTTTTGCTGTGTAACAAATAAGAACAAAAATCTCTGCATCATATGACAGTACGCTTACACATCTACAGGGCATTTGGAGTTCTGTTGATCTAGGTAGAGCTTCTTCAGGTTTAGCCCCAAGTGCAATTTGAGTCCAAGTGTGCTCCCCGTTTTCCTCATCCTCCTTGGTGTAGGCACTTCCTAAGGCACGTTATTCTCATGGTAAAGGGCAGAAGCACTAGTAAGCCCAACCATGTAAGCATAGTTCAAGCTTCTGTTCACAGCACATCTGTTAACATCCTATTTGCCAAAGCTAATCACGTGGCAAGGTCAAAGTCAGGGAGTAGAGACAGTACTTTCCTCTCATGGGGGTAGAGGGAAGGGAGTGAATATTGCTGAACAACAAATAATCTCTACAGACACTAATGCATTTTAAATATCCCTTCTTTTGCCATAGCAGCCTGTAGAATGCAAATAAAGAGGCAGAAAACATGCCTAGAGCATTCAGATGACACAGAAACGGAGCAGAGGTGCAGTGCACAGAGCCTCTCCTCAGGTAATGAGTAAAGAAGATGGAACACTTCGGAGGTCACAGGGGAGGGCAATAACATCTTCTCAGTAAGAATGTGTTATTGTGGAATTCCCTGGTGGTCCAGTGGTTAGGACTCAGTGCTTTCACTGCCATGGCCCAGGTTCAATCTTTGGTTGGAGAACTAAGATCCCACAAGCCATGGAGTGCAGCCAAAAATGAATAAAGAATGTGTTATTGGCAGGGACTTGGAGGGAACTCCGCTCTGGTGTCATCATACACAGTTGATGGGGACATGAGCTGATGGAAACATTATATAGGGAAATTTGTCAGTATATCTCACAGTTAGTGAATGCACACACCCTTTGAATTCCTAAACCTAAAGTTAAACCTACAAGGTACGCACGGATTATACTCATTTGTTTCTTATAGCAAAAAAAAAAATTAATAAAAATAAACAAGAGTGGAAAAGAAAGAGTGAAAACAAATGGAGCATCCATCTCTAAAGGCCTGGTTAAGTAAGTTATGGTACATCCATATGGAATGTAATAAAGCCGTTAAAAAGAATAAGCTAAATCTACACATGCTAATTCATTCATAAAAAAAAAAAGATTGTGTGTCTACTACATGCCAAATCCTGTTCTTGGCACTGGAGACACAGCAGAAAATGAGCAGGGTCTCTCTTCTCAAGCAGAAAGCGTGGTGGGAAACAATTAATAAGCCAACAAGTAAATAAGATAATCTCAGGAAGTGATAAATGCTATGTGAAAATACAGCAGGATGATGTGCTAAAGGGAGCCTGGGAGAGAGAACACCTTTGATAGGTGTCTATGGAATGCCTCTCTGAGCAAGTGATGTCTGAGCTGACACCTGAAGGACAGGGGGCCAAACCTTTCTTGAAGAACATGAAGATCTAGGAGAAGAACACTCTAGGGAGAGGAAACAGCAAGGGCAAAGGCCGTGAGGTGGGAATGAGCTTGGTTTATTCAAGGAAAGGACCGAATGCCAACATCATTATAACAGAGTAAGTGGGGAGAACAGTGGTACAAGATGAGGTTGGAGAAATACTAGACCTGTCTTTCTTCTGTCCCACCCATTATATATATATATATATATATATATATATATATATATATATATATATATTTTTTTTTTTTTTTTTTTTTTTTTTTTCCGGTACGTGGGCCTCTCACCGTTGTGGCCTCTCCCATTGCGGAGCACAGGCTCCGGACGCGCAGGCTCAGCAGCCATGGCTCACGGGCTTAGCTGCTCCACGGCATGTGGGATCTTCCCAGACCAGGGCTCAAACCCGTGTCCCCTGCCTGCATTGGCAGGAGGATTCTTAACCACTGTGCCACCAGGGAAGTCCTCATTGACAGCTTTTATCTGCTAGGGTCTCTGCAAGAAGTCTGTGCAGAACGCAGGACAGGCGTTAACATTCCCCACTTTACCGGTGAGGAAACCAAGACTCAAAAAGTGACCTTACCCCAAATCACACATTTTGATCAACAGAATCAGGACTCAAATTCACCTTTCCTGATGGTTATCCCAGTGCCCTTTCCATTACATTATAACCTCCTTCACCTCATTTGTGTATTCCAGTAATAGCAACCACAAATTTTGAGACAAGTCTTTATAACCTCCAATTCTTTTTAAGAGAGATTTAGCCCCAGTGTTGTAGATAAATTGAGTTTTCCAGCCTGCAGCATGGAGCCACCCAAGGGTTCATGAGTTTTATTTTCAATATAGTTTGCTGTTTACATATTTATCTCTCCTACCAAAGTGTGAGATGTCAACGTGCTGGGATGACCCATGCTATAGAACGTGGGTAGGCAGAGAAGTTGTGGGTGAAAGATAGGGTGAGGGGCAAAAACTGTGCCCATGTTACACATTGAAGGTCACCCAGCTTGGAAATTATGAGACCGGGATTTGAGCTAGTATGTATCCAAGTCAAAGTGGGTGCTCTTGGGACTTCCCTGGTGGTCCAGTAGTTAAGACTCTGAGCTTCCAGTGCAGGGGCACGGGTTCGATCCCTGGTCAGGGAACTAAGATCTCACATGTGTGGTGCATTCACAAAAAAAAAAAGTGGGTGCTCTTTCCAATAATTGGGACCATGTGTGCGAAGGATCAAGCAGGGGCCTGACGTGGTAATAGCTCAAATAACTGTAGCAGCTATTACTGTATCACATGTGTTCTTAGAAGGCGCTCTCCCTAGTCAGTAGTCATCCCGTCTAACGATGGCAAAACCTCCACCCAGAGATGCTCGGGATTTAAAAGATCACGTTGTGGGGGCTTTCCTGGTGGCGCAGTGGTTGAGAGTCCGCCTGCCGATGCAGGGGACGTGGGTTCATGTCCCAGTCCGGGAAGATCCCACATGCCGTGAAGCGGCTGGGCCCATGAGCCATGGCCACTGAGCCTGCACGTCCGGAGCCTGTGCTGCGCAACGGGAGAGGCCGCAACAGTGAGAGGCCCGTGTACTGCAAAAAAAAAAAAGATCACGTTGTGAGGACACCAGATGATTCCCGTGTTGTGAATCCTCCCTCCGTAATTCACACAAAAGCCTGACAGTCTCGCTTCATTTCTCAGAACAGAATCTGCTGGGGACTGAAAGATTAATCAGACTTCATTAATTCTGCAAAATAAACCATGGCATGTTTACCCACGCGCTCAGAGGCATTATCATAAATCACCAAACTTAAAGCTCACCTGTCTGAGCAGAGGCTTGGCTGGCACTCAGGCCCTGGGAGCAGAACTTCATGGCATCAGTGGCTTTTCCCAGTGGCTTCATTTCTTCCTGAGCTTTCATGTGACCAGCAGGACTGCTGCATGGTGCTCCAGTTTAATCATTAACAGAGTCATGACCATTCGCCCAGCAGTTGAGAAGGGGCTCTAGCGCTGTGTGTATTTTAGCTCAGAATAAGTAAAGAGACTAAACTACACTGAGAGGAGATTAGGAGTTTGAGAGGCAGTGATTTGTTTTTTCAAGCCATAGCTTCATAAGGCCAAAGTCTGAATAGGCCTTCCAGATCCGGAAAGGATTAGTAATGTGTCCAAGGTCACACAAGCCATTAACGGCAGATCTGGACCCAGAGCTCAGGACTCCTGATTCTCAGTCTGGCTCTCTTTCCACTTCAATGCATATGCCTACAGGCTTGGGGGAGATTAGAATACATTCCAAAATATTTACTCCCTCCTGGGACAAGCGTCCTGCATACCTTGGTCTTCCGCACATGACTTTCTTTGGCCTTCGAATAGAAGCAGACCTACTGCAAGCAGGGGTGGGAATGTGCTTGAGGGGTGGGTCATGAGACCCTCACAAGCTCATGGGTCCAAGGAAGATGAGAGACTTGTGGGGGCAGACCTTGCCCCAGCTTAGAGGCACCCAGTCCTTCCCAGCCTAGATCAGCCAGTCCCCAGATGATGCAGACACAGGAGTGAAATGGACGCCTATCCCTGCGATTCTTTTGTGGTTGCATATTATGCAACAATATGGCTGATTCAAGGCTTATCCTGCAAACAAATGCATTATTCCTGTGATGCAGAATGATGCATTAGAAGGATCCTGAACTTTGACAGAATTCATTTGAATCTTTTATTTTTTAAGACTTTTTGGATGTGGACCATTTTTAAAGTCTTTATTGAATTTGTTACAATGTTGGTTCTGCTTTTTGTGTTTTGGTTTTTTGGCCAGGAGGCATGTAGGATCTTAGTTCCCCAACCAGGGATCGAACCCACACCCTCTACATTGGAAGGTGAAATTTTAACCACTGGACCACCAGGGAAGACCCTCAGAGATTTTTAATGATTTTCCTGAGGTCCCAAAGTAACTAAATGCACAAACCAAGATTCAAAGGAGGGACTTCCCTGGCAGTCCAGTGGTTAAGACTTCACCTTCCAATGCAGGGGGTGTGGGTCTGATCCCTGGTCTGCTTGGGGAGTTACGATCCCACATGCCTTGTGGTCAAAAAACCAAAACATAAAAAACAGAAGCAGGCTTCCCTGGTGGTGAAGTGGTTGAGAGTCTGCCTGCCGATGTAGGGGACGCGGGTTCATGCCCCGGTCTGGGAGGATCCCACATGCCGCAGAGTGGCTGGGCTCGTGAGCCATGGCCGCTGAGCCTGTGCATCCGGAGCCTGTGCTCTGCAACGGGAGAGGCCACAACAGTGAGAGGCCTGCGTACCGCAAAAAAAAAAAAAAAAAAAAGCAACATTGTAACAAATTCAACAAAGAATTTAAAAATGGTCCACATCAAAAAAAAAAGTCTTTAAAATAAAAAACACAAAACCTCTCTGAACCCAAAGCAATCTACAGATTCAATGCGATCCCTATCAAACTACCACTGGCATTTTTCACAGAACTAGAACAAAAAATTCCACAATTTGTATGGAAACACAAAAGACTCCAAATAGCCAAAGCAATCTTGAGAACAAAAAACGGAGCTGGAGGAATCAGGCTCCCTGACTTCAGACTATACTACAAAGCTACAGTAATCAAGACAGTATGGTACTGGCACAAAAACAGAAAGATAGATCAATGGAACAGGATAGAAAGCCCAGAGATAAACCCACACACATATGGTCACCTTATCTTTGATAAAGGAGGCAGGACTGTACAGTGGAGAAAGGACAGCCTCTTCAATAAGTGGTGCTGGGAAAACTGCACAGCTACATGTAAAAGTATGAGATTAGATCACTCCCTAACAACATACACAAAAATAAGCTCAAAATGGATTAAAGACCTAAATGTAAGGCCAGAAACTATCAAACTCTTAGAGGAAAACATAGGCAGAACACTCTATGACATAAATCACAGCAAGATCCTTTTTGACCCACCTCCTAGAGAAATGGAAATAAAAACAAAAATAAACAAATGGGACCTAATGAAACTTCAAATCTTTTGCACAGCAAAGGAAACCATAAACAAGACCAAAAGACAACCCTCAGAATGGGAGAAAATATTTGCAAATGAAGCAACTGACAAAGGATTAATTTCCAAAATTTACAAGCAGCTCATGCAGCTCAATAACAAAAAAACAAACAACCCAATCCAAAAATGGGCAGAAGACTTAAATAGACATTCCTCCAAAGAAGATATACAGACTGACAACAAACACATGAAAGAATGCTCAACATCATTAATCATTAGAGAAATGAAAATCAAAACTACAATGAGATATCATCTCATACCAGTCAGAATGGCCATCATCAAAAAATCTAGAAACAATAAATGCTGGAGAGGGTGTGAAGAAAAGGGAACCCTCTTGCACTGTTGGTGGGAATGTAAATTGATACAGCCACTATGGAGAACAGTATGGAGGTTCCTTAAAAAACTACAAATAGAACTACCATATGACCCAGCAATCCCACTACTGGACATATACCCTGAGAAAACTATAATTCAAAAAGAGTCATGTACCAAAATGTTCATTGCAGCTCTATTTACCATAACCCGGAGATGGAAACAACCTAAGTGCCCATCATCAGATGAATGGATAAAGAAGATGTGGCACATATATACAATGGAATATTACTCAGCCATAAAAAGAAGTGAAATTGAGCTATTTGTAATGAGGTGGATAGACCTAGAGTCTGTCATACAGAGTGAAGGAAGTCAGAAAGAGAAAGACAAATACCATATGCTAACACATATATATGGAATTTAAGGAAAAAAAAAATGTCATGAAGAACCTAGGGGTAAGACAGGAATAAAGACACAGACCTGGGGCTTCCCTGGTGGCGCAGTGGTTGCGAGTCCGCCTGCCGATGCAGGGGACGCGGGTTCGTGCCCCGGTCCGGGAAGATCCCACGTGCCGCGGAGCGGCTGGGCCCGTGAGCCATGGCCGCTGAGCCTGCGCGTCCGGAGCCTGTGCTCCGCAACGGGAGAGGCCGCAGCGGTGAGAGGCCCGCGTATCGCAAAAAAAAAAAAAAAAAAAAAAAAAAAAAAAAAAAAAAAAAAAAAAAAAAGACACAGACCTACTAGAGAAGGGACTTGAGGATATGGGGCGGAGTAAGGGTGAGCTGTGACAAAGCGAGAGAGAGGCATGGACCTATATACACTACAAAATGTAAGGCAGATAGCTAGTGGGAAGCAGCCGCATAGCACAGGGAGATCAGCTCAGTGCTTTGTGACTGCCTGGAGGGGTGGGATAGGGAGGGTGGGAGGGAGGGAGAAGCAAGAGGGAAGAGATATGGGAACATATGTATATGTACAACTGATTCACTTTGTTATAAAGCAGAAACTAACACACCATTTTAAAGCAATTATACCCCAATAAAGATGTTAAAAAAAAAAAAAAGAAACTGGCCCATGTACCCTTTGGACAATACAGCTTTCCTCAAGGCAAGCTAGAGCCAGTAGGCTTTTTGTCTAAGGAGCTTTGTGTACATAAAAAAAAAAAAAAAACAACTCTCTGAGACTCGATTTCCTGAACTCTAAAATTAAAGTAATAATACTTACCTATAAGGAGATGCTATGGACTGAATTTTCACCCTCAAAATTCATATACTGAAGCCCTAAACCACTGCTCACCAACACAGTGCCTATATATGGAGATGGGGCCTACAAGGAGGTAATCAAGGTTAAATGAGGTCATAAGGGTAGGGCCCTGATGTGATAGGATTAGTGTCCTTATAAGAAGAGATACCAAATACCAAAGCACAATCTACCTCTCTTTCTCTCGCAGTCTGCAAGCCAGGATGAGATTCTCACCTGCAACCAAATGTTGTTGTTTAAGCCACCCAGTCCATAGTGTTTTGTTACAGTAGCCTGAACAGATAAACAAGAGGATGATCAGACCTAGAAATTCAGAACTTAAAGTTAACTGCCTAGCACATAGTGGGATTCAGATCACAAACCTCTAGCTGGAGAGTTGGGGGAAGAGATTGAATGTGACTACATTGAAAAATCAGTAATGTCAGAAATGCATTCTCCTCTAATGTTGTCATAAAACCCTGATTTTTATCTGGGTACATGGCACCCAACATAAAAGCTGTATTTCCTAGATTTTTTTGCAACTAGTGATGCTGAAAGCTCAGCCTCTATGCATGGGTGCTGGATCAAATCTCAGAAAGAAGAATTTTGGGTGAAGTGGAAAAGGATAGCTTTATTGCTTTGCCAGCCAAAGGGGGACACAGCAGGTTCCTGTCTCAAAAAACTATGTGTCCCAACCCAGGAGGATTTGATGAGTTTTATAAGAATACTTCAAGGGTGGGGTTGCTGACAAGATGAGGGTGTATGCAGGGTCTCAGGTTGTTGGTCTCCTAATCTTGATGAGCTTCTCTGGTCCCTTTAATCTCGCCTCAGGTGGTCTCTTGGCTGCTCCTCCCTTGATTAGCAACTGTTTGAATAGCCCTTTGGAACTCAAGGAAGGTCATGGAGGCTGGAGGCTGGCCTACAAGATACACGGGCCAAAAACAAAGCTTCCGTGCCCAGGAGCCCAAAGTTACCCACCCTCCCACTGATTTCACTAGTGTGATTTAACTATATGACCAAGTGCTTCTCGAGAAGATATAAGTGGAAGTGCCATGGACAACTTCTGGAACATGTCCTTAAAAAGAGGGGACATCCTCATTCTTACTGACTTGAATGTGGACACAATGGCTGGAGCTCAAGCAACCATTTTGGAATAGGAAACCGCGTGCCTGTACAGCAGAAAGGAGACAGAAGAAGCCTAGGTTCTGACACCATAGTACCAGCCCTGGACCACGTGCCTATGAATTTCTTTAACATAAGAGAAAATAAACCACTAACTTGATTAAGCCACTATTTAGGGCAGCCCTATTCAGCACTATTTCTCTGCAAATCCTCAGTCCCCACTACAGAGCTGCTCTGAGGCCCAGGAATCTGTGTTTCAACAAGCTCTCCAGGTGATTCACACACTCAGTAAGCTTGAGAGGCACTGATTTAGAGTTTTCCACCACGTATGCCTAAACTGATAACTGATAGAGTAGTCCTAAATTGCAGGTTCTGTCAAGGACTTGGTGAAAGCTTAAAAGGCAGATGACATAAAGCCAGGAAAGATGGTGAAGGCAATAACGGGCAATGTCAAGCTTTAAAATGATTTTGATGGAGTGGAACGCTGGACCAAAGCCAAGAAGATGAATGTAATAGGGATATAAAAAAAGCAAATCTAAACATTCTTTTTTTATTGAAGGAAATAGAAAATGTTCTATCTTTGACTTCGTAAATTAAAAAGAAGAAATGTAAAATTACATATTTTAAAATACATTAGGGGCTTCCCTCGTGCGGCAGTGGTTAAGAATCTGCCTGCCGATGCAGGGGACACGGGTTCGAGCCGTCTGGGAAGATCCCACATGCCATGGAGCAACTAAGCCTGTGAGCCACAACTACTGAGCCTGCGCATCTGGAGCCTGTGCTCCACAACGGGAGAGGCCACGACAGTGAGAGGCCCGCGCACTGCGATGAAGAGTGGCCCCAGCTCGCCGCAACTGGAGAAAGCCCTCGCACAGAAACGAAGACCCAACATAGCCAAAAGTAAATAAGTAATTAATTTTAAAAATACAGCAAATAACGCTATAAATCAATGCCAATTATGGCTAGTGAAAGGAACAAGGGAAGGAAAGACGATCCAGAGAGGGAATGAGAACAAAATCCGACATAATGAGGAGATACAGTCAAGGACAGACAGGAAGAGAATTGGGGCCCCAGTTCAGCATCACTCTGTAGATGCTCAGATGATCTTCGCATCTGGAGGTAATCATGATAATGCATCAGATTATATTAAAACTTACTATGCGCCAGGCACTGTATTGTGTGAATTGTGCAAATGTATCCTCTCAGGAACTCTATGAGATAAGAACTATTATTATCATTGTTTCTCTGATGCAGGAACTGAAGCACAGAGAGGCTGAGTGATTTTCCAATGGCCACACAGCTAGCACAATGCAGAAGCAGGATAGGAACCCAGGTGACTAGATTTTGGGGCTGTGACCCTCAGCCCCCCTGGTGTACTCTACCCTTTGGTGCTGCCCCACTCTCATTACTGATCAGTTTCTATCCATTGATAGCCTGGCATAAAAATAAGGAAATCCATTACCTCCTGTAACTGTAAACCCAGAGATTGAATGAGGATCCAGATGCAGTATGGTTATCAGCTCAAAGATGGCATCACAGATGCAAGCTGTTTCCATTCCTCTGTGCTACTGTCCTCAGCATCTGGGGTCATTCTAAGCCTGGCTCCCCTCAAAGCTCCAAGATGGCAGCCAACAGTCCTGAAGCTTTGTGCTTTCTTTTTCATGGCCAGCAAGAGAGAGAAGTCTTCACCCCAAGCATGGAATATACTGGAATATATACACTTTAATTCAGTTTATTGTACCAATGAAGGCAAATGACCGTCCTTAGACAACAGAGGTCATCAGTGGGAATGCTACACATTGACTGGGATAGATAACTCCCTGCAGTCAGAGATGGGCTCACCAAATCAGCGCTCTGCATTACCCAGGAGCTCCGCTCTTAGTTTTTGTGATTCTCTCTTTTCTTTTCTAAAGCAAATCAAGTTTGTTTGTTTGAATTCTGGCAAAATAATAAATACTGAGAAAATCATAAAATATTCGTTAGAAAGACCTTGGGTATAAAACAATACACCCCTCTTTCCAGCCCTTCAACAGCCTTCCTGTTCGTCAGAGGCATCATAGGAGAAGGTGCTTTGGAGCAATAACCCTCCTGCCTTCCTTTGACAGGTAAAATCATATTCTGTCAGGAGGGGCCAGCATGAGGTAGTGGTGGTAGCAGGTACTTTTGGAGGAGACCTGTCCAGTATATACTAAATGTCTAGACACCAAGAATGATGTCTCATGCTTTATTATTTAGTTATGTTAATCATTACAAGGAGACGATATTATCCCCATTTTATAGATGAGAGAACCACGGCCCAGAATTTTTTTGTGTGCAATTTGCTCAGTGCCATTCAGCTTGTCAAGTGGCAGAGGTAGATTTCAAACTCAACTCTGTATGATTCTATAACCCAAGTTCTTTCCATTCCACCACACAGACCCAATACAGGATCATTTTCATTTGCTGAAATTATTAGCATTGAATCTTTTAACTGAGATTTCTTGGCTACTTCTTACCTGCTCTCTGGCCCGTGTTAGTCGAAAGAACTAGTCTACCTTGCTAAATGTTTTATGTATACAATCTCAGTTTATCCTGCCAACAACCCTGTAATGCAGTTTATTATGGAGAATGCTCTTAGCTGCAAGTAGTAGACTCCAAAATCAAACGTCATGTGCCTATGGCCACATCCCCAATTCTTCTCTAGTTATGGTTCTCTCTAGACTTAATTGCAGGTATTGTGAGTTTATTTTTCTTCAGTGGGAGAACCATAATTGGTGCCACCTTCATCAATTCAGAGGTTTTCACAGAGGCACCATACCTTCTGTTGATCCTTGGTACAAGGCTCAATTTTAATCAGCCTTTGTCACTTAAAGTCCTCAGGGTTATCTTTTGTATGGAAATCAGAATCAATTACATTCTCCTCTGAGCCCTCAAATTTCTGGACATTTCTACTCCCTTCAATCTCTCCAAAATGTACAATTTTTTCCTAAACTCAACTTTTTCGTATAATATTTCATCCCATGCAGACCGTAGCATCTCAGGCATGCCAGTAACATTCCGTTTCATAACCTCTTTGTCTAAAGCCACAAGGTCATTCAGTACATATCTGTCCTCCCAGTGATCACAGGTGAGAGTTTTACCAAATGTATTGCCACTAGATAACATGAGTTGCTGTTTTTCCATCCTTCAATGCATATTCTTTTTGCTTCCCACTCCCAAGCCCAGGGTTAATGCCCCACGACTTAGGTTTTCCACTCTGGCAGCCTCAATTATAAGTCCCAATTGCTGTATCAATCAGCTCAGCCTCAGTAATGCCAGAGTAACAACAAGACCCAGATCTTTATAACGGGAAAGCTGTATCCCTTGCTTATGTCTATGTCCTCTACAGGTTGGCTGTGATTTTGCTCCACATCCTCTTTATTCTAGGACTCAGACTGTAGGCACAGACACTATGTGGGACGTGCCAGCTTGTGTCAGAGGAAAAAAAAAATGGGCACACTCTCCTCTGCTTAGACATGGCACACGTACTTCCGGTCACATTCCATTGACCAAAGCAAGTCACGTAGTCAAGCCTGACTGCAGTAGGTGAAAAATATTGTCCTCTCACAGGGAAAGGCAGTATACAGACCCACAGGGAAGACAACAGATATTTTTGAGCAAATAATACAGTCCAGTCAGTAGCGTGCTGGTAAACGTTTAACTGCCTCTTGGGGAATAAAAGTCCTGATTTGTAGCATTTGCCAATTTAGATGAGGAAGCATTGTGTGCAGTCAGCTTTGTCAACAAGTACGAGCAGAGGCTATAGCACAGCAATGAATCTACCCCCACTTTAATTAAATCAGTTACAGTTGGGCCTCCAGACCTCCGTATCCACAGGTTCCGAATCCGTGAATTAAACCAACCACAGGTTGAAAATATTTTGAAAAAAAAAAAATCCAGAAAGTTCCAAAAGGCTAAAGTTGAATCTGTCATGCACGACACTATTTACATAGTGTTTCCATTGTATTTGCAACTATTTACATAGCATTTACATTGTATTAGATATTATAAGTAATCTAGAGATGATTTAAAGTATGTGGGAGAATGTGTGTAGGTCAAATGCAAATGATATGCCATTTTATATAAGGGACTGGAGTATTCATGGATTTTGGTGTCTGTGGAAGTCCTGGACCAATCCCCTGGGATCCTGAGAGATTACCATACTAAACATAAGTTAGCTATACTTGTTCCACAGTATGACTATGAAATCTTGCTGTGGACTAGAGCAATTATACCACTCAGCATAACCCTGCCTTAAACCTACACTAAGGATTTGCAGTAAGGAGGACTAGGACGCAGACAACTAACACTTAGTCTTCACATCATTTGCTATTCTTGTGTTAATTGGCAAATTCAAGTGGAGAGTAAGAATGTGAGACTGAAATTTAAAAAATCTTTTGCCTCTATAAATAAGATTCAGCCCCAGGTTCCTCTTTTGCAGAAACTCTCATTAAGAACTTGGCTCTGCTCCAAGGAAAATAAGATAGAGATCATTCAAAACCCCTTAATTCCAAATTATTCATGATAGGAGTTGCTTGACGAGGACACCTCTCTATTCTTAATGTTTACCATAGTAACTTTTTTCTAGTAAAAATTTGTTTAAAATGTCCCTGAGCTTGGAATCAGCTCTTACATACAGAAGTCTTTTTTTTTTTCGAAGAATATACTTTAACTACATTGATATCACCACTGGGGCGACACTGAGCAAGTTGCTTACGTGCCCTGAATTTCTCTTGCCCCATCTATAAGATGGGATAACAACTCTTATTTCTTGCTATTCTTTATAACTTTGCAAGGCTGTCACGAGACTTAAGCATCCGGCACACATAAAGCACCTGAAAGAGTACCTTGCACGTGGTAGTCAATCAATTAAATAATCATTACCATGCATTAAGGAGGATACTGATGAGAATTTTCATAATTATGACTGAGGCATGGGACTAGAGGGTTTGAGTTACTATTTAAAACAGTACAGGCCTTTACTCGGTAGCTCAGAGCATTTAGCAGGAGTAATTTGGCTGTTGATTTTGAGGACGTCTGACAGGAATGACTTTTGCAGCTTCCCTGGAAGTGTGGATGTTACTGGAATTTAACAGAACTCACCTCCCTAGTGTTTAGCCCATTATGGCTTTTGGCCCCTAGCTTGGCTCAAATTGCCAGTCCAACAGAAAGCCTGAACAGTCCCCCGGGGCAAAATTGTGGCCTGCAGCGGGTGGATCCTGAGCCCCTTCTTCAGGGAGAATAAACTCCTCACTCACCCATGCTGCAGCCTTTCATACCGACACTCACGTAAAATACCAGGAGCAAATCCTACCTCCAACTTTTCAGTAATTCTGGAGGAGCTGGAGGGCCACTCAGACACAGATGCCTGGCATAATGCTGCATGCCACCTGAGGTCATAGGACAAACAGCACAGAGAGACTGTGATGATGATTCATTAAAAGGACGGCCCACTCCCTTCCTGGGGTCACCTCATTCATTCTTCCTGAGTTGCTGCGAATATTCTGGATTATCATTTCAGGTTTCTTTAAGCCTCTTGACTTAAAAAATAACGAGGAGGAAGACGCTGATGCTGATAATGACAATAGTTAAAATGGTAAAAGTCACCTGAAAGTCTGCATACTACTGTGTTCGTGCGTGTGTGTGACTCTATGTATGTATGTGTGTAGTTGTTCCTCCCGAGTGGCTTTTTTAAGCTAATTATCAGCTTTTGGAACTGCGCATAACAATTTTCCGGTAGTGATAGTCACACATAGTTAGACCATCCAAACACTTGGAAGCAATTTAATAAAGACTGGAGGCAGAGCCATCCTTAATTGGGTTCCAAAGTTAAGAACGTAATGTTACTTGTATGAGCAGCTCAGCAGATTTGGGGTACAAACAAGGCCATATTGTCTCCTTTTCCAGTGAAGGTGTTGAGCAGAGCTTGCTGCTAAAACAAACCCCCCAATTTTCATTTATTTCTTGCTCATCTAACAGTCCAAATGAAATGTTTCTAGGTGGAGATCAGCATTCTTCCACAGAGTGATCCAGGGATCCAAGACTGATTACACTCTCTTTCCTGGACAATGCAGCCACACACTTACTCTATGAAAAATGGTTTCCCTAGTGCTTCCAGGAAACCTTTAAAGCAGCTAACTTAACTTTCTGGCCCTTCTCTTGATAGAGCTAGGAGGGGAAAAAAAAAAAAAAAGTATGTAAAAGCTTTATATTCACTGGGGCATCCTAGCATATTGGATTGTTGGAAATGCAAGAACCAGGTTTTAGTAGATGAGTGTCTACGAAACAAAGAGGCTTTGGAGACTACCTTCATATGTAAAGTGGCATAAACAAATTGCAAAAATTCATACGCTTTTATCTTTGAAGGAATCAGTTAATAGTTTTTGTGAGATTTGTAGTTAGTGTTCAACACGTTTGTTGAATCCAGCCTTTTGAATCATGCCTGGAACTTAGCTGCTCAATTGTTGTTTATTAGAATTAATAAATGAATGGTAATGCTATTAGTCTAATAAGCACTTTGAAATATGCACAAATCGTTAGAAATAACTTTGTACGATAAATGTCATTTAAATTTCTGAGATGATAACTGGTAGGCAGTCAATAAATATTTATTTATTTGTATTATCAAAGGTTTAATCAGGATCATTTAAATTGCCAAAGTAGACAGAGATGTGCCTTGAATATATTACAATCAGGACGGCTACACGTTGAGTACTGTACAGAGGATGTCATTCATATAGACACC
Source organism: Phocoena sinus (assembly GCF_008692025.1). NCBI lineage: Eukaryota > Metazoa > Chordata > Mammalia > Artiodactyla > Phocoenidae > Phocoena > Phocoena sinus. The sequence continues at coordinate 72,404,783 of NC_045779.1, read as the reverse complement.
CATGTAAATAGCTGCCCCTAGGGTTGTGCAGTGTACAGCATCCACATAGCCGCTAATTTCAATGTATCAGTCTGAACAGGCTATGAGGGTAGAACAGCTGGTTTCCCTAGCTCATCACCAGGACTGATTGAGCTGGTCGGCTAACTGGGTAGATGTGGGCTCTCCCTTCCCCGCTTCTTCCTCATTCACCACCTCCCCCTACAAGTCTATGTTCTGGTCAAAGATGTTGACCTTCCCAGAGGTGGGAGCGTGCCCTCCAGTCAAGGGTGTGCTTGTAACTCTGTGGGAGCCCCACTCCAACTCCAGGGGCCTCTTGGTACTGTAAGCCTGGAACAAGAGACTCCCTCCAGACAGGAACCAAATGTTCTCCGCCTCTTCCTAATGAGGTACTTACCCAGTGTCTTTTTTCCTAACCCAACTTTTTAAGGATTGCCTTTTAAATACTAAGATTCACCTTAGCTCTTCAGGAACTGACCATGTTACTAACCCAAAAAAGTTTGCATTTTCTAGCCTCCAAAACGGCCTCAGCTGGGTCCTTCCTATCCCAAAGACCAATTTTACACATTTTATCCTTACATGTGCAACATCTGTATCCTCAAACTAAGTAATCTTTATTTCAGTTACAGAAAAATAATTCTGAAAAAAACAAAGAAAAAGAAAGAATATGACCCCTCCATTTAGCTTGACTTGTACATAATGACTGCAGGTAAGGCATCACATTTCTTCCCGTTGGAGCGCAGGGAGCACTGATCTCTCTGATAAGAAGCAGGAGCTTCTTATCAGTCATGACAAAATAGATGTCCAAGTCATCCTCACCAGCAAAACTACCACCGTCACACGGCAGCAGCAGCAGAATACCTTCCGTAATAGTCCATTTCCAAGTTAGGTGAACCTGAAATCAAATCCTGGCTTGGCCAACAACTAACAGTGTGACCTTGGCCCAGTCGTGTCCCCTCCTTAAGCTTTGATTTCCTTATCTGCAGAATGTAGATACCAATGTCTCCTGTATAGGGTTGCTGGGGGATTAACTGAGCCAATGAATGGAAAGTATTAAGTTTAGTCCCTGATACATGGTAGGTTGTTTTGTTTTGTTGAAAGAAGTTTTATTCGGGGAGATACACACTCCACAGACAGAGTGTGGGCCATCTCGGAAGGTGAGGGGTGCATGGTAGGTTTTTAATACCTCATTACGACCCTTTCATTCATTCGTTGTTACTTTAAGTACCTACTTATTACTTCCGTGATACTGGGCCTGGCTTTGTGAAGAATCAAAGAAATGTAATACTTTTTTTTCCTTCATGGAGCTCATAATCCATTCATTTATTCAATAAACAATTATTGAGTATCTATCCTGTACCAGGCACCCTGGTAGGTGTTAGAGTTCCATACAGGTATAAAATATGCCAAGACCCCTGCCCTCAAGTAGCTCACATTCTAGTGAAGATAAGACATGTGAGCACATAGAGTATATTCACAACACAGAATAAGAAGAGCTATGCCAGAGGGATGAAGCATGACTGTCCTCATAGACCTAGAAAGCACAGGTGCAATTAACCTGGTAGAGAGGGCCTGGGCAGAGAATCGCAGGTAGGTGAACCTGTGTGCACAGAGAACATGGTATGTATGAGAAGCTGCAAGTTTTCAACACCCACGGAGCAGAAGAGTTCTTGCAAAAGCAGTGGGAGACGTGGCTGAAGAAATTGGTTGAGGATGAAGCATAAAAAACCCACTGAAGTGTGATCTTTTTTCCTGAGGAGGCATGGAGGGGCCATGGAAGATTTTTAAGCTGTTTGAGGACATGGTCAATTCTCTGGGTTTCAGAAATGTCCCTCTGGAGTCTGGGATGTGGTGAAAGTTGGGCTGGACCTGCCAAGATGGAGTGAAATGACCAAGTAGGAGGGTTTTGTCCAGATGAGAGATATGAGGGCTCACATGAAGCCTGAGGGCAGTTCATGGCTACCACCGCCATTTAAGAGGAAGACGTTATGGGACTCAGAGACTGACAGAACAGAGATGGGGATAAACTGAGAATGACTCCTGCTATTGGGTGTTTGGCAGTGCCATTCACATGATGAGGAATAAGAGGACTAGATTTGGTAAGGATTTACACACATCTACACACACACACTCACACACACACACATAGGTAAATAGCGTAGCAGAGGGAGAACAATATTACACACAGGAATAGCACCAGGCTTTAGATTCTTGTGCCCAGTTAGGCAAAGGAACAAATGCTACCAGTTCAGAGTAAGCAAACACTGCTTGATCTCTTTTCCAAGACTCCTCTTTGCATAACTGTTCCGCTTTTCTGGGAGGAACATCACTGACACACCTTGGAGGAATCTGCTTGATATCCTTAACAACATTTGAAAATCTCTCATTCTAGGTCCACAGCAGCAGTTAAGAAATCACCTCTTTTTCCCTGGATTTCCTACTTCTTGCTCTGCTCAGTATTTTATGCTACTGCCAAAGCCTTCCTTCATTGCATGAGTGTGACCATGTAATTTCTAGTGCCTTTTAGAGTAGTCCAAGATTTATAACTTCCCAGAAAATCTTTGGTTCTGAGATATAAATACAAAGTAAAGTCTGCCCCTAAGAACTTTATGTAGTAGGCAAGGAGCCCATCCAGCCATTCAATACCTAGTCGTTCTATAGCTGTGGTACTGAGGTTAATGCTGGAAATGCAAAGTGGAACTAAACATGTTTCCTGCCATTAGAGAGTTTTACATCTGATGGAGAAGGTAAATAAATCAAACTGTAAAGGAATGGGTAAGAAGCAATATATCAGACCATAGGATGCTATGAGAGCAAGGAATAGGAATAGCCAACCCATACATGGATGTTCAGAGAAGTTTTCTCTAGGTGACCTGTGCACAAATCACAGAAACAAAGTCTACTAGGAACAATGTCCGAAGCAAGGAATGTACCAAGTGCTCAGGAAAAGGGACTAATTCATTCTGAATAGATCCAGCAAGACCTTTTGGAAGCAAGTACGTTTTAGGTGGAATTTGAAAGGCTCAAGTGAATTAATTTCTGGAGAGAAAGTGGGGAATATAAGGGCATGTTTGAGGAGCTGGTGATGTCCTTTACCAAGACCAGATTTAGGTATTTTGGGGAGGGGGGGTGTATAAGACAGGAAAGGAGACAAATACTTTTAAAAAGTTAACAGCACATCTAGAGTTAAATAGTTCTATATCATTCAAGAAATACCATGAGACAGTAAGTGATTAAGAACTAAGTCAGAGAAAGGACTAGAAGCACAAGGAACGATGAGGTCACCAGTGGGTCTGAATCATAAGGTACCTGCACAGACCTGAGGTCACAGGCCTTTTGTGGGCTGGAGAAGCATTCTTTCTTACTCAGTGGATGCTGGGTAAACATTGGTTAACTGAGTTAATCTTTCCTCAGGTAGCTAGAAATTGTGGAGGAACTGGAGCTCCTTGCTACTGTGTTTACACTTTAACCAAAACTTTAGAAGAAATTTAGGCTCCCCAAGGGAACTGAGGAAAGCACCATTCTGTTGCTTGTTCAGGGACAAATCGAGAGCCAAATAACTGCCCTCCAAAAATTGCACCAAGGCTGTCCAGCCCTTATGTCCAGAGTTCAAAACTTTTGGGGGCATGGGAAGAGAATTGGTGTGGATTAAAAAGGGATCCACAGAGAGCAAAGGATCTTTACATGTTTTTCTGTAGTGTGTTTTTTTTCCCCTCTCCCTGAGGGAAGGCCATGTAGGAAAGAGTACTGAACTTGAAGCCTGGGTCTCTGCCACTACCTGACATTGAACAGGTCACTTAATCTCACTGAGTCCTGTGTCCCCATTCGTAAAATAAGGAGGCTGTGGACTCCACACTAATAACTAAGTGTTTGGGCTCTACAATTTGCCGGGTGAGGCGTTTTCCACGCTTTTACTTCTCACAACCACAATGGTAGATTTTAGTAACCCTATTTTACTCAAGACATTCAGTTCAGAGTGGTTAAGTAACACGTCCAAGGTCACACAGCAACAGTGGCCGGGCCGGATTGCAAACCGGGGTTGCCTGACTCTCACACCACGCAGTCCCAGTTCGATACCAGTTAAACACCCCTATACTGGGCCCCGGAGTTCCCTTCCCCTTCTACCGGACCTCCTCCCCCTCCACCCACCTAAACTTTCAGGCAATTCTCACCTTTCACCACCGGGCATGCTCAGTCGCTCAGGAAAGGTTTTCGCTCTGCCTTGGGAAATTTTTCACGCCGCTCTGGCAGCCGAGGCCGCCCCGCCCACGGCTTCTCCTCACTGGATTGGCTGAACTCAGGGAGGCTACCAGGAGGCCCAGATGACCTCCCAACTCGCCCCCGTCAACGCTCTGGGCGCGCGCGCTCCGAGCGTGCGTGCGTGCGTGCGTGTGAGTGAGCACGTGAGGCCCCGGAACGTGCACAGAGGGCGGGGCAGGAAACAGGCGGCAAGGGGCGGGGCTTCCGTTGCCATAGCAGTGACGTCAGGCGTCGGGGAGCGAACCCGGCCCCTTCCCCGCGCGCGCGCGCACACACACACACAGAGACATGCACAAGCGCGCGCATCGCCGCTCTCCCTGAGACACACTGGAGGGAAAGGTCAAACTAAAGGCGAGGGAGCCGGGAAGCCGGAGGGAGCCGCCGCAGCCGCCGCGCGCCATGACGGACGCGGCCGAGGCTGCTTTCTGTCCGCCGATGCCGCCGAGCCGCTGCTCTCGCCGCGCCCCCTGCCCCCGCCTCCCGCGCCCCCTCCCCCGGCGCTCGCGCGTCCGCGCGCCCCCTCCCCCCGGCGCTCCGGGCGCGCGTCGGGCCCGGGGCGCGCGCCGGCCGGAGCGGGAGCGGGAGAGGGAGCGAGAGCCGGAGCGGGAGCGGGATTGGGAGCGGGAGCGGGAGGGACGGTGGGGGCCGCGGCGGGCGGCCCGGCGGCCTCCTCGTGCGACCCCGGAGCCCCTCGCCCGGCCCCTCGGCTGGAGCCCGCCAGGTGAGTGCGGTGGGGGGAGAGGGTGTCAGGAGCGGACAGGGCACCCGGCGAGCTCAGCCCCCCTGTCTGACCCCTTCCGGGGGCGCTGACAGGCGCGCGGGACCCGGCCTCTGGGGGGCGTCGCGGGGTCAGCCTGTCTGGGGGCCCCTTTTGGCGCCCCCTGACCCTCGGGGTCGGCCCCCGGATTGATGGGGGCTCGGGACTCAGGGGAGTGCAGCCTCCGGGCAGGAGTTGGCTGGGCGACCCGGCCGTGGGACAGGCGACGGGAGGCAGGTGGGCCCCTGTCTGGGGCTTGGTAAAGTGCGGGGAGGGGGCGAGGGGCCCGGCCAGGTGCGCGCGGGGGGCCCGCTGGAAGCGCTCAGGAAATGTTTGCTGGGAGTTGGGAGAAACTCTGCCCTGGGGACCGAGGCGCCTTGCTTTTGCCCGGGCCAGCGAAAGTGGCGGATTTTACAGCAAAACTCGGGGGGAAGCCTTGCTGGACCGGACGAAAGCGAGAGGGACCCGGAGGACCCGCCTGGATGGGGACCAGAGACGAACAGATCTGCCTGTGGGTAGCACTAGGGCATGATGTGTGGACGTTGCCATGCCAATGTTTGATGTTTGTTGCTTATGGTTATTTTAGGACTAAATGATATTTTTTAAAAAAAAGTTATTACTAGGGAGAGAGGGAACTGCTTGAATGGTCGTGAGTTCTTCCCTGTGTGTTCAGGAAATGGGTTAATCTTTCACATCACCACCACCACCCCCAACTGAATCTATGCCCAGTGGACTTTAAAAATAATAAATACAAAACTCTAAAGCCCCGAAACGAGGTAATGTTTTTCTGATGAGTTTCAGGTGTCAGGCCCCTGGTCGTGTGAGAGATAAATAGAAGCAGGACAGCGAAGTACTTGATATGCTCAAGCAGTCGTCTTTTTGTCATAAGCTTTGGAGCCCATCAAAGTGGAGTTTAGTTGTAACTGCCAGGGTTAAGTAATCACATTGACCCAGTGCCGCCCACCAATCAGGAGCTTCCCTGAAAGTAACTTGGAAGACTGCTGTCAGCCCAGTTCTCTGCTGACTGTGAATACCCAGTGCTTCTGCTGACTTCTTTCCCCTCTTTAGTTTTCTACTATTATAATGCATGCAACCTGTTTACCAAACGTTGGAATGAATTATCCATAGGTGAATTGCTCTCCGCTAAGTCACTTTTAAATTTTCAGGTGCTACCTCTGACGTATGTTTGTTTCATATTTGAAAGTTGTTTGGAAATTTGAAATGTAGTAATTTCACATGATAAGGATTTTTTGCGTATAAGTCCAGCTTAAACAGATTATACCAAGTGGGTAATGTGTTTTAGAGTTTAGGTCTCATCCAAGAAAACTGGTTTGTGAAAGGTTGGGGATTGTGACAGCTGAGGAAATGTCCGAAGGAATCTTTGGTAAAGAATGAGGGAACACCGGGACACCTGGTGAATTTCACATTAACTGGCAGGCTCAGCATATACAAATTTACTTCTTACCTGAGCATTTCTGATATGCGGGTGCTTCTTCGGTTGTTTATGGACCTTTGGTTATTCGTCTTTTTTCAAGTTCTGTCAGCAGAGACTCTCACTTTGAAATTGAGTCGTTGTAGCATGTAGCCAGGGTACCAAAGGTTTTCAGTACCAGATGTAAGGGAGGATTTTTCAGTTTGGTATCTTGTTAATTCTTTCTGTGCAGCAATTTTTGTACCTGGTTCTGTGCTGTGATGCCCCTTTTAACGTCTGGCTCCTGTGGCTGTTGCTGACATATGTCTATATACAATTCTGTAATGGGGTTCTTGGATGTTAACCACTTAGAACATCATTTCCTTTCCTGTACTATATAAATACATTTTTATTTTTATTTCTCGTCCTTCTCTCTTTTTAAAGGGAACTGTAGAACTGGGCAAATCAGCACTTACTCAACATACCCCCCTCCTGTATGTCTCGTTGACCTTGGTGCCATTGTGGAGGTCATGTGTTCATGGAGATAAACAGTTCGTGAACAGTTTCCTCCAGGTGACAAAGGCACGTGGGAAAGTGATTTAAGAAGTGCATAACTTGATTTTTTAAAAAATCATTTTAATTCGGCATTTGTTGTGATCATTGCCAAAAATAATTCGTTGACCTATCTTTGGGAGTACATACATTTCTATTTTACATTAAAAAATCACTTATTTTCTTTTTTTGACTTTCCTGGTGTTGTATATTCTACTACAGATGAACAGCTGGTTTTTTGGGTGACATTTTTAAAACTTGGGAAAGAGAGAGAAGGGCAGTAATGCTGGGATGTATTTAGCCCAAGAAAGCAGTTATGCTCCACTTCAAGAACTTTGATATTTACAAGTACAAGATTACAAAACAAGTAGTGGTTAGTTATGTTATATGAGACTTCTAAAATTTTACAAAAAAGATTCACTAAAAGGTGCCTTCAAATAATTAATCCCTTTAATGTGGTACTTATCAAATGTGGTTTGATTTATGAAAAGTCAGTTGTCGTACAACAATTTAAGAACAGATTTTGGGGATGTCCCCGCCCATGCAGTGGTTGGATCCCTGGTCGGTGAGCTAAGACCCCTCATGCTGTGCAGTATAGCAAAAAACAAAGAACAAAGAACATTTTTTGCATAATGTTAAGATTCATCAGTGTGTTCCTTGAATTATCCGTTTCCCCAAAGTGTTTGGGGGCAAAGTTAATATTTATGGGCTTGCTAAATTCAAGTTGTGCCACTTATATGCTACCTATTAAGGTTTTAACTGAATGGGAAAATTGCCACGTGATCTAGAGTTGTACCATTTAGAGTACATCGAAACCAAATTAGAATGCCAAAATTTTATGGTCAGGTTTGTCTGGAATCCTATCCAAGGTAGTTTAATTAGTAAGGTATCAAAAGCAGCTTGTTGTAAGACGCTCTCACTAGGACGGTGGTGCTGCAACATAGGCCAACAAGTGGTAATACCCAGACTTCAGCAAAGTCAAAATAAATAGATTTGGTCTACAGTCCACATGCAGTGAAAACCATCACCTTGAATTTTTCTCTAGGTGCAAATTATTCTTCAGAATTAAAGGCTTGATTTTCCTAAGCTGTAATTGTGTTTGGGTCACTTGTGAAAAATCTATTTTGATAAAAGAAAAGCTGCGTACTCTAACTTTCAAGGGAGCTTTTTTCTCTCTTTGTTAGTGCAGTTGGGTTTATTTGAAATTGCAGGAGATATTGAATGAAGTACTTGGGGAGTTTTCATTCTGAAATCATTTTACTTTGATGACTTTGAAAAAAGGAATGTGAGTTAATATGAGTAGAACTTGCTTATGAGTTAGCTCAAACTTTATGGTGGGATAAGGGGGAAAGGGAGGAACTGGACACAAACTTAATTAAGGATAATCAATCAAATTTACTTTGCTTTATGCTATTCATGCCTGGCTGTGTAAGAGTGACACCCTTCCTCCCTAGTTTTAGAGAAGTCTTATTCCTAGAGAAGGGATTTAAGGGCTAAGAGCTAAGCATGTGAGTATATGTGTTCAGAGTATCTTCTGAGCACTTTAATAGCTTTTTGTTTTGTTCTTGTGCATAAGACAGAAAGCAAGAAATTATTTTCATGTTGAATATGGGTTAAGAGCACAACTTTCGGATAACAGGCACAGTTTTATTGCTCTTAACATAATTGAACATTATAAAAGTTAAAGGAACAGCTAGAATGATGGCATTGATTTTTTTTAGTATAGGCTGTTAGTTCCTCTATTGAACAAATGAGTAAAAATGAAGACTGCGGCTTCCCTGGTGGTGCAGTGGTTGAGAATCTGCCTGCCAATGCAGGGGACATGGGTTCGAGCCCTGGTCTGGGAAGATCCCACATGCCGCGGAGCAACTAGGCCAGTGAGCCACAACTACTGAGCCTGAGCATCTGGAGTTTGTGCTCCGCAACAGGAGAGGCCCGCGCACCGCGATGAAGAGTGGCCCCCGCTCGCCGCAACTAGAGAGAGCCCTCACACAGAAACGAAGACCCAACACAGCCAAAAATAAATAAATAAATAAATATTTAAAAAAAAACAAAAAACAGTTATTCCTTTAAAAAAAAATGAAGATTGAAGTTGTGATGTTAAAAGAAATGTTTTCAAGTTTTTTTTCGTTTTTTGTTTTTTTTTAATTTCAAAGAACTGTCTCAAAGAATTGCTAATTTAGAGCATAGGTAAAAATTTCATTACTTGGATTTATCATTATTGAGGGAATGTAATTTAAAATTTTTTTAAATACATGCAAAAAAATAAGTAGACTACTGCATTTTAAAATATTTGTGCCAAGATCTATGAGAATAGAAATAATGATTAGAAATTTTAATTGGAACTTAAGGCTGATTTATGTTCTTTATTATTTAACCCAGTGTCACTTTCAAATGTCATTTACTTTTTCTTTTCTATAAAATGCAATCAGTAGTGCAACATACTTTATGTAAAATTGGATTTTTAAATAATATTTGGTAGACTTCTTAAGCATAAAACATTACCTAATACTAATAAGTATGTTTAAGTCCACTATATAGGATTTTTTAAAGTTTTTAGACTTTGTAACCTGCAGAAATTTGGGCAAAAATTTTAGAAATAAGAAAGGCTGAGCTCAGAATTTTAGTCATAGATGATCCTGTAAATTGCATTTTCCTCATTGGCCTTAAAGGGTTTTCTTTCACTGTTACGTATTTATATTTTGCAGACTCCAGTCACACTGGTTTTTAATGTCATATCATCTTATCTACAGCATCAAAGTTCTTTTTTAAAACTGTCCTCTTTATTTTCTCCCAGCTGCTCCATCTGGGAGATTGTTTGAATCTCAGTTATTGAGGGTGGTTTAATCAGAAGTTATTCTTAATAGAAAGGTTATTGCAGTTTTCACAAACTAGGGAAAAATATAGATTTATCTTAAGATAATTTATGAACTTCTTTGTATTAAGGCAATGGCAATTTAACATTGTATATAATTTAATATTTCTAACTATTATTAGTATTTGTTCTAAGTTAACTTTACTTGAGGTATTGTTAAAATCAACATAGTGGTTGTACAGTCTATTTAAAAAATATCTATTTGCGGAATATTTTTCAAAAAAACTTGCCCTTAAGTGGAAAAGACATGGAAATTTTACTCTGAAACCTTCTACTTGAATATATATCAGTAGTTAAATGTGTATAGTTAAATGTTTGATATTGGGTATTGTTTTCATGGTTACATATGAGGACTCTTTGTACGTTTTTGTAGGATTACTTTCAAGTATATTTTTATTTATAAAAAGCTTTTGTTTATAAGTCAGTTTGTTCTTAATGATTATTTGAGAATCCTCAGACTTTTATATTTGAAAGAAATATAAATGAGTAACTTATTAAGCTGCTTCCCTAAACTGCATGTGATAAAATTTATTTTACTATAATGAAGAGAGTTATCTTCATCCCAAACAAATTTATAACAGAATAGTTGGCTATTTCTGCAAATTTAGGGAGTGTAGAGTGTGCCCCGAAATGATGCATTGAATACTAAGTTTTGGGCTGAGTTTGCTATATCATACGGAGAAGGTATTTTCCTTATAGTAATATTTACATTGTTTCTGTTTAAGGACCATTTCTTAAACGTGTCTGTAAGTGAATATATTGTACATGTTGGTCGAATGATATATTGAAGAATTTAATTTGTATCCTGTGCCTGTCTCCCCTCTTCCTCCTTTTTATAATTGTCACTGGTTGGCTTTGAACCACATGCTATGAGAGAACTTTTAACGCACGATAAGAGTGGCCCAGGGTGGTTGTTGGTATCTTATGTGGTAGAGAAAAGTGAGATTGTTCTTTAACTTTCTTTTAATATGTGTTAAACATTGTTTTGAACACTTGTTTTTTTTTTTTTTTGAACACTTGTTTTTAATCCGTCTATTTTTAAGCAGATGATACTTTAAAAATTCTTGAGACTGTGTAAGTGGTTATGTTCCGCACAGTAGGAAAGGAGAAGGGTAGAGGGAAGGATTATAGGGATTTGATTAAGTTGTATGAAGTGAATATAATCGTTTTGATATAAAACATGTTAAATTAGTCATTATATACCTTTTCCATAGAATGGTAATCTTGCTTTTTTTGCTAGCACATCTCACTGTGAAGAATCAAGACTAGTGAATTGCAGGAGAGTCATATGCATATCTTTAATCAGTTTTACATGTTATTGCTGGGGACATATTAGATGGCTATGAGGAAGATAAGCAGTTTCACACTGAAGGTCATTTTCAGAGATCTTATTTAGAGCTCCAAATTCTGTAAGGTGGCAGAACAGATTCTCAAGGGATAGATGGGGAAGATCTTCAGGTACAAAGTCATTGTTAAGAAAACAAGTATACCAATCTTTAAAAAAATTACTTAATACCAATTACAATCATATATCCTATATTTTCCAGCACTGTACCAGTTTTGAATATTCTGTGGCCATAAATACACTAGTATTTGTCCACCCATAAATGCTAACTTTTAGGTTAGAAAATGTAGTCCCTTAAATTATAGCTTAACTCATAAGTGAAAAAGCTGATTATCTTCCTTTTTCTATATTATAACTTTTGTCATTGATTTTGAAGGCCTAGTACTATTTGCTTAGTTCTATGTATTCCTAGTTCTACGATTGAAGAGAAACTATGAGAATGAATCCTGGCACCTGAGAAGTTAGAATCACATTGGGAGAGGCATAAAGTAAATAAAACGCAACTGTGTGGCTATATTAATTCTTCCTTTGAAAAGCAGTGGTTTTGAAACTATTCTGTGAAGGGTTCATTCCAAGCATATTCATTCCAATTTCTACCAGTGCAGTTTTACGTTGATCAATTTTTTTTTTTTTTTTTTTTTTTTTTTGCGTTACGCGGGCCTCTCACTGTTGTGGCCTCTCCCGTTGCGGAGCACAGGCTCCGGACACGCAGGCTCAGCGGCTGTGGCTCACGGGCCCAGCCGCTCCGCGGCATGTGGGATCTTCTCGGACCTGGCCACGAACCCGCGTCCCCTGCATCGGCAGGCAGACTCTCAACCACTGCGCCACCAGGGAAGCCCTACGTTGATCAATTTTAAGTGTGGATGTTTGCATAAGATTTCATGAAATCAGGGTACTGTTGTTTAAAATAAATAGTGTGTTAACCACTATTGTTAGCATATTTGATCTTATCAGTGTCCCGCTTAAATCCTTGAGATGCTTGAGTCTTTTTATATTATGACTTACAAGACTTCTTTATCTAGCTCCAGCTTCATCCTTCATCTCTTAACACTTTTCCCTTGCTTTCCTTCTAAACTTTGCATTGTAGTCCTACTTAAACAGCTTGACATTCCCCACGAGGAAAATGTTCTTTTACATTTCCATGCCTTTGCACATGGAACTGCCCTCATCCTTGTCATGCTGGGGGAGCTCTGTTCCCTTGGAACCTTGGTCATCACTCCATAAAAGCACTTGCTTCATTGTTTTGTAACTGTGGCCTCCCTTGAGAGCAGAAACCATCTCATTTATCTTTGTATCCATACTACTTGGTGTTCATTAAGTATTCAAATGTCTGTTGAATAATTGTATTCAGTACTTGAGAAGTAGAAGAATTAATGCACACTCATATGAATAAAACATCACAGATCTAGTCTATGCAAAGTACTTTTAGTGACATATTGTCGGGCACAATGCTAAGTGTATAAGAGGTACCCAGTTGCACTTATCAGGAAGTATAATAAAGCTAAAAGATAGATTATATGGAAAATTAGATTAGGTTAGGTACTAGTGGTTTAAATGAAGTAATGTATTGGATTCGGTCATCTAATCCTAAAAGTTGGTTGTGGAAGCATTTTAATAATAATTCTATGCAGTCTTGAAAAAATTTCTTTATATGTGATTAATGTTAATAGACTCAAAAAGACCTTCAAATGTCAAAGTATACCATAGTGATACCTACCCATAAAGGTTAAAGAATGAGCCCTGGAGCTGTCCTGCCTGAATTCCAGTCCCTTTCCTGCCTGTCAATAGCTGTGTGATTTGTGCAAGTTATCTGACTAGTCTGTGCCTCCTTTTTCTTTTTTTATTTATTTCTTTCTTTTTTTGAATTTTATCTTGTTTATTTTTTATACAGAAAATTCTTACTAGTTATCTGTTTTATACACATCAGTGTATACATGTCAATCCCAATCTCCCAGTTCATCACACCCCCACCCCCACCCCCACCCCTCACTTTCCCCACTTGGTGTCCATACGTTTGTTCTCTACGTCTGTGTCTCTATTTCTGCCCTGCAAACCAGTTCACCTGTACCATTTTTCTAGGTTCCACGTATATGCGTTAATATTCTATATTTGTTTTTCTCTTTCTGACTTCCTTCACTCAGTATGACAGTCTCTAGGTCCATCCACATCTCTACAAATGACCCAATTTTGTTCGTTTTTATGGCTGAGTAATATTCCATTGTATGTATGTACCACATCTTCTTATGCCTCCTTTTTCCAATCCATAAAATAAGGATACTACCTTATATGGCTGTGATGAAGGGTAAACATAAGTTAATGTATGTTGAGCGCTTAGAAGAATGCCCAACACACAGAAAACATTCAATACATATTAGCTATAATTAATTTCCAGTGGCTTCCTATATAAACAGTATTTTAGTTGTACATCATTTCCATCATTTAAAAATAATTGCTTTAATACGTAAGTATCTAATTTAAAAGAAAATTAACACTTTTAGTTAGTTACTGTATCTTTTAACTGGTAACTGGTTTATCTCCTTACTCACTCATTCTGCCATCTCCCAGTGGAATGTAGACGTTTCTGTCCTTTGGATTGACATGGGAGATGCAAAACTGTGTTCTCCTGATTTCTGCAGCAGAGCATTGTGTCCCCATGACCTGTGCAATTCTTGATAGTGCCACAAAAGAGGAAGGAGAGAAGTAACAAGAACAGGAATCCAGTGACAAGTTCCTAAACAAGCCTTAACCTGTACCAAGTAAGTCCTAAACTTTCATATTTCTTGGTAGAGGATAGGTGTTGAACTTTTCTCCTTTACATTTTCCTTTACGTTTTTGGCTTGGAAGAATAGATTTTTTAAAATCTGAATTTACATACATTCTGGAAAGGCACATACAGATTTACTTTAATAAGTCAATGAACCCGGTTTTTGAACTCAATTTTTACACACGTACCTGTAGGAAGGGAAGTAAGTGGGGCATTAGCATCTTGTGTCAGTACTCTGAAAATCCTGTGTACGGCGAAATCGCGTTCAGTGTGCACTTTTAGGATGCAAAGAGGACTTTAAAGGAGAAAGAAATTTGTATTCCAAGATACTTTGTAAAGAGTGGTTATTCACTTCTTAGTATAACAAGAACATAATATCCAGTTTGTCCTTACAGACTACTATTACTTTCTCTCTCTTGTGTAACAATTAAAATATAATGAAAAGTTCATTAGGTTATTTTTTTAAATATTTCATTAAAGATAGGAATTTAACAAACAATTTTTAGTGTTTACTATGCTGTGAGTGATGTGAAGCTGAGGGGCCAGGATACAAAGATAAATCGGACATTTATCTTTACTACTTAGGACCGATTAGAGAGACCAGAGTATGCAGAGAATACTTGGGAATTGAAAGCTGGGAATGAGACTGGAAAAGTGCTGGATGTTGAATAGATTAAGGAAACAAAATAAGATATTAATGAGGGACCATTTTTAAATGACAGTGGTGTTCTGTATAATAGTCTGCCGTGAGAAGTTTGAATGATTATACAAGGTGATCGATAACGCTAGTACTGTCTTGCAACAAGAGCACTAGTTTAATGTTAGCAAATTTTTGCTTAAGTGCCATTGTAGGAACTTCTAAAAAATCTTTTGCACCTCCGTGAAAATGATAGGAGTTATGTCATGCAAGGAAAACCAACTTCCAGAATAAATACAATTTTGACTAAGCCTATTTCCTCTGTACAGACCTAGACACTGTGTCTATGTTTAATGTTATCTAGGCTTGAAATTTCATTTCCTTTCAACAGCATGCCTTTCTGTGCTTGTCAGGCCAAACAACTTCTTGTGTTACTACTTAACCTCAGTTCTTGTTCTTTGTTGCGGTTATTAGTAGTATTAATAGTATTATTATTTAATCAGAAAAGAGAAATACTGTTTGGACGTTTTCAAATGCCTCAAAAATATTCGGTTCCATAGAGGAGTGAGTAAGGTTTGTACGACTCCCACCCGATTCAGTTTCCTCAGTAGCATCTGTAACCGTGTTATCATCCACCCTTCCTTGTTTTAGGTTTCTAAGTGTCAGAAATAACTTCTCATTGAGCTTGATCTGTTTCCTCTCTTAACTTTCACTTACTGGTCCTTGGCAGTCTAGCGCAATATATTTGAAACTTATTCTTCTTATACCCAGTTAACTCTTAAGGTGTTTGAAAATGACTGTTAAATCCTACTTGAGTCTTCTTTTTGCCACGCTAAGAGAAAAAAAGCCCTAATTCTTGAACCATACACACATGACATGGTTTACAGACCTTTTTCATGCACATTGCTAAACTCATGAGGAAGTCTGTTTGTCAGTATACCTCTTAAAATACGGTGGCCAGAACTGACTGGCTGCTTCAGATGCGAGCTGCCCATTGCTGAATACAATGAAGCTATTATCTGGATACACTCCTTCTATTAATGCAGCCTGAAATTTGCATTACATTTTTTGGCAGCAACATTACCCTTTGATCATATTTAGCTTATGGTCAACTAAAACGTTGTCTCTTTTTCATGTGAACTGCTTTAAGTCTAATTTTTCTCATTCTTTACTTGCCAGTTGATGCTTTGAAAATAAATGCAGGATATTATGTAGTGCGTTACTTTAGAAGTTTAAATGAGTTTATTTTTTATCAAATTTCATCCCATTTGACTATCTGGAGAAGTAACATCTGTGTAAAAGAGCACAGTTTTCGTGGTGCTTTTTCTCATGTATTTTTATTTAATCTTTACAACAACCATCCCAGAATCAGAAGAGAAAAATGGCCTTCCGCTAAGTCAGGAATTGGCAGACATAGTACTTGGTCGCAGGTTTTTTTGATTCCAGATCCCATGCTCATCTTATCCCTGTTCACTTAGTAAGGATTTAGCGTGTCCTCTGCCATGTGGCGGGCACCGTGCGGCGCTGATGCGTCAGTGAGCGAGACAGATTACAGTCTCTGCCCAGTGGTATTTATGGCCTGGCATATAAATAATTACTGCCAGTTACTGAGCACCTTCTATTACGAAGGCACTGTGGTAGATTGTATGATTGTTCACAGTATTTGTTGCCTCTCTACCAGGGTCCTTTCTGTCGGAGTATTGTCTTTCCGACTCTGCTGACATCAGGTTTGGACACTTGGCTTTCCTAGACTGATAAAATGTTGGAGGAAGTGACGTGTCCCATGTTTGAGCAGATGTTTTAAATTCCATCTTGTGGTGCTGCCGGTAGCTCTTTTCCTTCTGTCATGGAACCAGCCTGCCTTAGCTGGGGCTGGTCCCAGAACGATGGAGCCTTCCGATTGGGTTCCAGAATGATGGAGCAGAGCTGAAGCCAATCCACGATTGACATTTAATGTAAGTGAGAAATAAACCCTTGTGTTGTAGGCACCATGACTTTGGAGCTATTTGTTAGCATAGCATAATATAGCCCAAGCAGACCGTGACACTGACATTATTCAAGGTGCTACATGAAGATAAATATATGAAGATAAATAAGACTTAGGCCTTGATCTCAAGGAGTGTGCCGTCTTGGTGGGTGCATTAAATTTCCATCAGTTATTGTATTTGAGGAAGAGGAGAGTATGTGTATGAAAAGGTCTTCGAGTTGAGGATCTTTCCTGACTCCACTTCACCCCTAGGCTGAATTTAGTCGATATGTTTTAAATCATGGGTCTAAGGTCCAGCTACTCACTGTCAGAACTTCTTATCCAAAATTTGATAAGCATGTTTTCTGTGTCCTCATTCAAATCATCTTTTTAAAATCGAATGTTTAAGAGGATGGGCTTCTGCCGAATAGTTGTTAGAAACTTCCTTCATAAATCTTACTAATTAGCATTCACTAGGTAACCAAGAATCTGCCTGGCTGAACTATTTCTCCAACATACCCAGAAAAATATCATGAGATCCTAGGTGCTATTTGAATTTTATTTGTTAGCATTCAGATTTTCCATTGCCACAGCTGTGTGCACCTCGCTTTGCATGGGTTTTTAGAGACGAAGCCCAGGATGGGATTCTGTGAGGAATTTCCTTGCCCTGAGAAGCTAAGGACTGCATGGCCAGGGTCCTGGGAGCTCTTGAAACCTTTGAAATAATTACACGCAAAATTTTCTGTAAATATACATTGTTCTGAGCTATAGCTTTCATCAAATTATCAAAGAGAATTATGACTCCCATGGAAGGTTGCAAACCGTGTTGTGGAGTGACCATACAAGTCGAACGAGGATCGGGAGAGCGCTAATGTTTAAGGGACAGGTGGAACCGGAACCCAGAAAGAAGTCCCAGAAGGGTGAATTAGAAAGGGTTGAGGGCCAGGAGCAAATAAATGTTGTAGAAGTTCCTTATTAATCAGGTTTTTAAAACTCTGTTCTAGAATTTTTTTTTTTTTTAAGGAGATGTTGGGGGTAGGAGTTTATTAATTAATTTATTTACTTTTGGCTGTGTTGGGTCTCCTTTTCTGTGCGAGGGCTTTCTCTAGTTGCAGCGAGCGGGGGCCACTCTTCAACGCGGTGCGCGGGCCTCTCACTATCGCGGCCTCTCTTGTTCCGGAGCACAGGCTCCAAACGCGCAAGCTCAGTAGTTGTGGCGCACGGCCCCAATTGCTCCGCGGCATGTGGGATCCTCCCAGACCAGGGCTCGAACCTGTGTCCCCTGCATTAGCAGGCAGATTCTCAACCACTGTGCCACTAGGGAAGCCCCTGTTCTAGAATTTTGCATGGATTCTACATCCATTCTCATGGCACTTCTTTATGATTCCTTGGAAATTACCCAATTTTCAGATATATTTTAGGATGTGATTTTTCTTAATCTGTAAATATGAATTTAAAGCAATTCCTTCTTCTGTTCCTGTCTCCTTCCTGTCTTGGGCTTCAATTTTTTTTTTCTTTCTTTTTTCTTTTTTTCCCTTAATCCTTACTTACCCTTCTAGATTAAAGATCAGTCTTCTTATTTAAAAAGGCTGACTCAAGATAGGAGAGAAATAGTTCTTTAGGTTATCTGTTGACAGTTGATCCCAAGTAAGGAGATGGCCTTTGTTATTCTTTTTGTTGAGAAGGCTTTTTATTTAGTTAGTTAGTTTTTGGCCACCCCTCGGGGCTTGTGGGATCTTAGTTCCCTGACCAGGGACCAAACCCAGGCCCTTGGCAGTGAAAGCACTGAGTCCTAACTACTGGACAGCCAGGGATTTTGCCGAGAAGGCATTTTTAATCCTTAAAATTTTTTCCTTGGGCTTCCCTGGTGGCACAGTGGTTGAGAGTCTGCCTCCTAATGCAGGGGACACAGGTTCGAGCCCTGGTCTGGGAGGATCCCACATGCCGTGGAGCAACTAGGCCCGTGCACCACAACTACTGAGCCTGTGTGTCTGGAGCCTGTGCTCCGCAACGAGAGGCCACGATAGTGAGAGGCCTGCGCACCGTGATGAAGAGTGGCCCCCGCTTGCCACAACTAGAAGAAAGCCCTCGCACAGAAACGAAGACCCAACACAGCCAAAAATAAATAAATGAAACAAATGAAAATTTTCCTTAACACTTCTGACAGATATCTTTTTTTGAAGCAGCTATATTAAGATACAATTGTTATACAGTAAACTGTGCCTATCAAAAGTGTATAATTTGATAAGCTTTGACATATGTGTATACCCATAAAACCATCACTGTAGTCAAGATACTGAGCATATCTGTCACCCCCCAAATTTTTCTAGTCCCTCTTGGTAACCTCCCCCCTTTATTACCTAGGCAAGTACTATTTACTTTCTTTTACTTTACTTTCGTCAGCATGTCCTGGAATACAGTACGCACTCAGAAGAGTTTAGCTTCTTTCACTCAGCATGATTACTTTGAGATTTACCCATTTTGTAGCATTTGTTAATAGTTTATTCCTTTTTATTGCCAAGTAGTATTCCATTGCATGGATATACTGTAGCTTGTGTATCCATTCACCTCTTGATAGGGGTTGTTTCTAGTTTTTGGCCTTTACAAATAAAGCTGCTGTGAACGTCCATGTACACGTCTTTTATGTGGACATAGCACCCTTGTTTCTCTTGGGTAAATACCCAGGAGTGGAGTGGCTGAATCGTAAGGTAAGGGTGTCAGGGTAGGGGGCGGGGAGAAGGAGGGGCTGAGAGAGAAAGAGAGATTTATTTTAAGAAATTGGCTCACGGGACTACAGGGGCTGGCAAGTCCAAAAATCCGCGGCATGGGCCAGCAGGCTGCGTCCGGCAAGGGAGTTGCTGTTGCAGTCCCGAGTGCAGCATCTGTAGGATAGGCCAGGGGGCTGGGAACCCAGGCAGGATTTCTGTCCTGGTCTTGACCCAGCAGTGCTTCTTCCCCAGCAAACTTCTGTTTTTTGTTCTGAAGGCCTTCAACTGATTGGACGTGGCCTACCCACATTGTGGAAGGTGATCTCCTCTACATAACATCGGCTGATTGTAAATGTTAATCACATCGATGGAATACTTTCACAGCAACCTCTACACTAGTGTTCGTTTTGTTTTGTGTTGTTTTTTGGCCCCGGGCGGCATGTGGGATCTTAGTTCCCTGACCTGGGATCGAACCGCGCCCCCTGCAGTGGAAGCATGGAGTCTTAACCACTGGACCGCCAGGGAAGTCCCTAGACTAGTGTTTAACCAAACAGCTGGGCACAAAGCCTAGCCAAGTTGACACACAAAATTTAACCACCATCCCTAAATACTTCATATTTTTAATGCTATTATAAATATGTATTTTTAAAGTTCAACTTCTGATTGTTGCTAGCTCACTAGTTTGTTGTTTTTTAACTGTGGCCGCCTTTTCACAGCCCAAACAGATGAATGGCAGTCTTTTCATTCTAGTGTAGGATTACCTTCCATCTTTTTAGACATAGCCTTTAAAAATAGGAATTATTTAGGTGCTTCATAATGTCATACTTCTCACTTCTCTTGTTTATTGGAATCATCTGACAGAAATGGCAATTTCATTTTAAGAATATGGTCTTACCTCATTTGAGTCATCTTTTTTTAATTTATTTTTTATCATAGCATTATAACAGTTCTTAAATATTTTAGAGATTAAAAATGTAGGTGGATTTAGAGTCTAGAACCTAGAAAATTTCAGAGCGGTAGGCATCACCTTTATGCCATTCTCTTTCTGATTAACTTTTTGAGCCTCAGTTCTTCGTCTGTAACGTGGAATAATAGCGTCCATTTCATGGAGCCATCGTGAAGTTACGTGAGCTGCTTTGTGTAAAGAGCCTGGAATAGTGCTTTTAAACATAATAGCTCCCATTACTACTATTATTTTATTCAACAAATGTTTAACACTTACATTTGCATTTTTTAAATGAATTTTAGAAGAAGTTTGTCACATTCTCCACAAAAGCCTGCAGACACTGTTCCATGCTCTAGAATTACAGGAGGAAAACGGGTAAGCAAGGTTCCTGCTCATAAAGCTTCCAACCTGGCAGGTTATGACAGGAGAAGCAGACAGTAAACAAGTAAAGGAATAAGCAAAGTACATAATTTCAAGTCATGATAAGAACTGTGAGGAAGACCTAAGAGGGAGGTACGATAAAGTTGGGAGTGCCTTCACAGTGGGTAGGCAGGGATGGCCTCTCAGAGGAGGCGGTGTTAGAGCAGGATGTGAAGGAACCAGCCATGTGAGTATCTGCGTGAGCTTGTGTGGCAGGGAAGAGAAAGTGCAAAGCCTCTGAAGCGGGAAAGATTCGGCAAATTGGAGGAATTGAGAGGAGTCCCGAGTGCTGGTGGAGAGGAGTAGGGAAGTCCGAGAGGGCCACAGGAAGGAGATTGCATTTTCCTCCAAGCAGAGAGGGAAGCCTTGGGAGGGTTTTAAGAAAGGAAGTGACCTGATCATAGGTGGTGGCATTGTTGCCGTGGGCCTTTGGAAACATGAGCCCAACTCTGAGACATCAGCAAGCTGCACATTTCAGTGTGACTTGGATTTCCAGTTGCCCAAGAAACTTTAAACGACTTATTTTCCCTGATATAAAAATCCCAGCCAGATGCTAAGCCAACTATGCATTATCTAAAGCAAATACTATTTTATATCTTTTAAATTTTACTAAGACTTGTTATGCACTTGCATGTGTTTTCAAAAATAGTGTTTTGTGGATTTTTTTCCTTTTACAAGTTTATATGGCACTTGACTAGCATAGCAGTAAAGGCACAACTTTGGTTTCAGATATAAGCATAACTATTGACATGGAGGCATTCAGTAAATATTAACAAAACTTTATTACTAGAATATGATTCCATCATAGAATCATGGAACTAGTGAACTTAAGAATTCGTTGGTTTCAGTTCCTTCCTTTTATAGAAGAGGCAACTCAGATACAAAGAGGTTAAATGGTTCACATTACATAAACATAAAAAAGTAAAATAAGCCTGGTTTATATTATCCTCCCCAGGTGTAACATGAGAGATCCTTGAGGCAAAATATGGAACCAGGGAAAAGACGGGGACATCAGTTTTCTTTATATTTGCTGCCTTCTTCTCTGTTGCTCGTTTATTTTACACCTGTGCTATTTTACACTTATCCCTGGACTAAGGATATTGGAATGAATCAGACAGCCTTTCCCCTAGTGCGGAAATGGACAAGTAAACAAACAGTTGCCAGGTTAAATGCCATGATAAAGGCAAGCTTAGCCTGTTGTGGGAGCTTAGCCTGTTGTGATGGTTGTGTCTGTTAAGTGGCTCTGAGTTCAGAATCTGTTTATCTGCAGTCTGGGATGTGCTTAGCCCTGCCTTTTAGTGTAGTATGCATTATATTGCCTTAGCTGTTTGGACTTTCTTGTGCTTTTTTGCCTCCCAGCCATAGCCCTGGGCTAAATGTAAGTGAATTCAAAGGTCAGACTATATCTGACCACTTCATATCTGACCAGTAAGACTTGTCTTGACAGCCCTGCTCTGCTCCTGCCTCTTGAGAGGCCTGAAGCCTCAGTATGGACCCACAGCTAGTGATACGCCACTGGTGACAGCTTGTCTTATTTTAAATAGAAACCCATTTAGAGACTAATTTAAGAATAGTTGAACTTGATATAGTCCTCCTCTCAAATGATGCAGATTTTATTCTTAATTTTTGAAAAGATCTTAAAGGAAACTGAGAAACAATGACTTTTCTTGTTTATTTTGGCTTACTTGCCTTTTTACTGTGTTTTATTTTGGGGTTGGGGGGGTGTCCATTCCTAAGAAAACTAGCATATGAAGTTCATTGTGATCTTACAGCATGTTTTCGATCTTAAAATAAGGCACCAAAAATGCATTCAGAGAACAGGTAGATAAAGTAGCACTACTATAATTATGGAGAAACAGTAGTTTCCTTTTAAGCCTTCCTCTTTCAAGAGCTTATAATTTTCTATAAAAACCAAACATTATCTCTTGGTCAGGTATGTTTTATTCTTGCTCTGATTCTGTGTTAGAAAGTTTGATTTAAAAGGGAAGATATTAACATTTTGTCTCCCATACAAAGAATGTTCATATTTGTATTTTTTTTTTGTAAAACTCAATTTCATACCCCTGAGCCTTCCTTAGTTTGAAGAGTAATATCAATATCTTTTATCTACAAGGAGTATCTCTGCCATTATGTGTGTATTTGTGTGTGTGTGTGTGTGTGTGTGTATAAAATCAAAACCTGGAAATATGGCATACATTGTTGAGGATATTAGATAATCAATTCCTGATGACTATATTTGCACAGAATTATCAGATGACAACCAGTTTTGACCGTCTAATGTAGTAGGGGATATGGCATTCTCTATCGTCTGGGTCGTATGGCGGTAAAATGATCTCCATTTTATGGTCTCCGTTATCCATCTCCTGGGCCTTATAAGAGAAGAGAACTAGAATTTTAGAAGTGTGCACTGAGAAAATTGGACTCAAGTTAGCAGACTAAAAAACATTAAAACCAAGCTGTGTGTGAATAACAGTTTTCCCTCCTTTATTTTGTGCAGATTGAGGAACTGAGCTTTAGGGGTATTTTTAATGAAAGGTGAATAAGCTATCCGTAGCTTGTACAGAAAGCATCTCCAGCTATACTAAATATAAAACTGTCAACTCTCTGAAGGTCTCCGCAGTAATTACTCATCCTTCTCGGTTGACAGCGGCGGCATGTAGCACAGGTAAGAGCTGCCTCCGGAGCCAGGCTGTGCGAGGGGTTCAGAGCCCAGTCCACCAGCTCCTGTGTCGCTCTGGGCAGACTGCTTTGTGTCTCACACTCATTTACAAAAAGAGGATAATACTACCTACCTAACAGGGCCGCTAGGAGGATTAAATGAGTTAATATGTGTGAAGCACTTAGAACACTAGATAAGTGTTAGCTATTCTGATTATTGATGCATATCTATCATACATTTTAAGTGGCCAGTTTTCATAGAGAGTTTGGCATTTGAACTGGGCCTTAAAGGATAAACAGGATTTGTAAAAATGAGATATAAAGAATTTAAAGTGGGGAAAGCTGTGTGAAAAGTTGCAAAGAGCAGGTGAATCTTTTCCCCTCCTTTTCTCCTTCCATTTATTGCTTACTAGCTTTACACCTGCCGCAGAGCTCAGCGTTGATGAGTGTTACATAATCGTGTTCAGCCCTCGTGATAACCCTACCAGATAGGTATTTTAAAATCTCATTTTACAGATGGGAAAGTAGCCATAGAAGAGTAAAGTCACTTTTTCAGAGTCACCAAGTTAAATGCTTGGCCTAGTTCTGACTGTAAAGCTCAGGTTCTTAATTATTATCCAGTACTTCCTTCCTAAGAGTAGACTATCAGAAGATGATTCCAAAAAATATTTTAAAAGAATGCTCTGGTGTTGGCGTTCTAGACACTCGTAGGATTATGATTATTGGGGATTAACAGGGATGCACGTGATCACTTTGTCACAGTGAAAGACTCGATACTGTGTATGCTAGTCATTTCAAAAGATTGAAGAGAAACACGCGTGCCAATGCTTGCTGACTATATCGCTGTTCCCCGTCATTCTAACAGTGTGGAGGTGCTTTTTTTTTCTGAACTGAGAATGGCAGCACTGGGTTGTTGAAGTTTTTATTATTTTTCTCGTCAGAAATTATACAAATTTCCCTTGGACTTCAGTGCCTCAACTTTAGTTGCCTCAAACTGACTGCCATTTGAGTACCCTCTTCAGTTCCCTACATCTTAGGTGTGTCTACAATTCTGCTTCCCAGTCTTCAGCATTTTTGGTTTCATGTCCATGGGGTTTGTCTGGAATATAATGAGGATGATCGTAATTCTATTGCTGTTTATTCCTTCTGTCCTCTAACTAGTTTGCCATGCTGTCTTCCTTTTGAACCTATAATGGAGTTGATCATTTCATCCTCACACTTTTCGTCTCAAGGAGCTCACTGGCCTTGACTTGAATTTTAAATCGTTCTGTCCCCATGTACTACTTCCTTCCATTAATTAGCTGATGGCTGTTTTTTTCCCTCTGTAGTTTTAATGCCTTCTATACTATTTAAAACTACTCTTTCCAGAAGATACAGCCAGCAACTCAGGTGCTAGCCTTTATAAAACTAGAATCAGACTAAAATGAACTAGAATCTTGGTAACTAGTATCTTTCTCTAGAATTTATATCTTTCTCTCTGCTTTTAAGAGAAAAAAAAAATCAGAGATTTAGCCAAAAATTTCAAAAGAAAAAGCAGAAGCATGCAGGATTTATCAGTGAACCATTCACGTCAGCTGTGTAGGCTATAAGACCCTTCGAAGGTTTTTACTTTTACTGTACCTTTTACTTACTTATTTTTTTAAATCATCCCCAGCATCATGAAGCAGGCCTTCGTGACCTGTCTGGACCGTTGCGGCGGTCTTACAGCCAGTTATTCTTCCCACCTCCCCTCTTTTAGATCACATATATCAGCAGCAGTCTGATCTTTCTTAAACAGCCATCTAATCTTGTGTCTTAAAAGTCTTCTCTGGCTCCTTGTTGCCTGTAGTACTATCTAAATCCCTAACATGCTGCACTCAACCTTGGAGCCTCCTCTAGAGGTGGTAAGCTCCATGAGAACAGGTACTTTATCCACCACTTCCCCCATAGCTAGACCAGTGTCTGAAACAGCTATTCACTCCATAAATATTCTCGGCCAGGGCTTCCCAAAAACAGGTCCTAGGTTTGCCTCTCATAGGTTACAGGTTTGTTGAGAAGCATTGGTGGGTGCCTTCCACCTTTGGGATGGCCAGATGGAGCCTGGCTCATCCAGGACTCCACTGAGAGTAATTGGAATCTAAGGTCTCTGCCTGATGACTGGTGGTGCTGAGCACAGGCAAGAAGATGCTCTGCGACCTGCATGTCTACTTTAGCTGCCCACTTCAGAGCGTCCCACTGCCCACGTAGGTGAGGGGCCATGGGGCTGCTGGAGAGTTTATGATGCAGGTGCCTGAGCAGCACAGCCAAAGGTGCTGCTACTCAGAAGTGAGGGTAGACTCACAGGAGGTCAGCCCGGGGTTCCCAGCTTCTGGTAGAAGCCTCCTCTGTCTTCACTTACGTTGGATACGTTTGTTACTTCTGTGCTGATATTCCCATTTAGTAGCATTCCAGTTAGCCATGGGCTGACCAGTCCATGAACTATGTAATTAAAACCAAGTTTATCTTTTATAATTTTAGATTTTAAAACCTTTCTTCGCTTTAAAGTGAAAACGAAGAATAGTGTTTATAGTATTGTCTTGGCCAAAAGGTTCGTTCGTTTTTTTCCGTAAGGTGGCTCTAGTAGCACTTAGTTGTCTTTAACTTCATTCAAAACCATTTTGTTAGATTG
This sequence comes from Phocoena sinus, assembly GCF_008692025.1. NCBI lineage: Eukaryota > Metazoa > Chordata > Mammalia > Artiodactyla > Phocoenidae > Phocoena > Phocoena sinus. The sequence goes on along the minus strand of NC_045779.1, from coordinate 72,378,840 downwards.
TATGTGACAGCCATCATATCAGCGTGCATTTCAAAAAAAAAGGCTTATCAAAATTGGTGAATTTTTGTGTAACCATTTTTATATTGAAGATGGAAGAAAAAACATTTTTGGCACATTATGCTTTATTATTTCAGGAAAGGTAAAAATACAACCAAGACGCAAAAAAAGATTTGTGTAGTGTGTGGAGAAGGTGCTGTGACTGATCGAACGTGTCAAAGGTGGTTTGTGAAGTTTCATGCTGGAGATTTCTCACTGGACGATGCTCCACAGCCGGGTAGACCAGTTGAAGTTGATAGCGATCAAATTGAGACGTTAATTGAGAACAAGCAACGTTACACCAAGCCGGAGGTAGCGGACATACTCAAAATATCCAAATCAAGCGTTGGAAATCATTTGCACCAGCTTGGTTATGTTCCTCACTTTGAAGTTTGGGTTCCACATCAGTTAAGCCAATAAAACCTTCTTGACTGTATTTCCCCATGCGATTCTCTACTTAAAAGTAACAAAAACATTCCGTTTTTAAAACGAACTGCGACGGGGATGAAATGTGGATACTGTACAATAATGTGGAACAGGAAAGATCGTGGGCAAGCGAAATGAACCACCACCAACCACACCAAAGGCTGGTCTTCATCCAAAGAAGGTGATGTTGTGTATAAGGTGGAATTGGAAGGGAGTCCTCTATTTTGAGCTCCTCCTGGAAAACCAAACGATTAATTCCAATAAGTACCGTTCCCAATTAGACCAACTGAAAGCAGCACTCGATGAAAAGTGCTCAGAATTAGTCAACAGAAAATGCATAATTTTCCATCAGGATAACGCAAGACCGCATGTTCTTTGATGACCAGGCAAAAACTGTTACAGCTTGGCTGGGAGGGGAAGTTCTGATTCATCTGCCGTATTCACCAGACATTGCACCTTCAGATTTCCATTGATTTCGGTCTTTACAAAATTCTCTTAACGGAGAAATTTTCAGTTTCCTGGGAGACTGTATAAGGCACCTGGAACAGTTCTTTGCTCAAAAAGATAAAAAGTTTTGGGAACTTGGAATTATGAAATTGCCTGAAAAATGGCAGAAGGTAGTGGAACAAAAGGGTAAATACGTTGTTGAATAAAGTCTTGGTGAAAATGAAAAATGTGTCTTTTAGTTTTACCTAAAAACTGAGGGCACTTTTTGGCCAACCCAATATTACTGCCATTGTATCATTACTGATGGATGGGCCTAGTTAGCCTGTTTAGTGTGAAAGCGGCCAGAGTTGTTGATGTTCCTTTGTTTCTGTTTTTTGCCCAGGTCAGTTAATGCCACGTCAAAGAGAATTCTGTAGAACTCTGTTGTCTTCACACAAACCAGGACCCTCATGGTTGTCAGGTCTTTCAGATGCAGACTCATGCTTTCAGGGGGAAGGTTTTCAAGAAAGTGTAGGTACAAACCTGTAAACGCTATTAACATCTATATAGTGCTTTATTGTTTCAAATATGCTTTTATACTCACATAATTTTATTTAAACTTCACAGTCACTCTGTGAGGGTTATTTTTAATTTCACATTATAAGATTTTCTTATTTTACAGATTGGGACACACTGATTCTGAGTAGTTAAGTTACTTAAGTTACTTAAGTAGTTAAGTAACTTAAAAGTTACACAGCCAGAAACAGGTCCTCAGTGGAAGTGCAAGGATTTGATCGAACAGGTGTGACTTCAGGGAAACAATGTAAACAGACTTCATGGAAGATAAATAACTAGGAGAGTCATTTATACCTCTTGTCCTTAGAAAAGGATTCTTTTTCTCATGTAAAGCATTAAGTTGATTTCTTACTAGAAAAGCCTGAAAAATTGAAAACAGTATGTAAAACTAAATAGATATAAATGGATAATTTCTGAAGATTAAAACAGCTTTGAAAAACTAAAATAAAATTCAAGAAAAAAAACAGCTTTGAAATTAGGACATACATAGTGAGAAGCAGACATCCATTTAAGGTTTCACATGTAGAGCTATGTCTAATATACAAGTGTGTGGATGTATATTCTCTGTGTCACTAAGGTTCACAGTTAGGGTTTCTTAGATCCTTATTTGTTGAAATCTCCTTTTGCTTGTACATTGAGGCTGAAGTTGGCAGTTTTCCTTCCAGGTGTGGATTTTGAAAATGAAGTACACTTGTTGAAATGTGAATTGCATCATCGTGATGCATTTATATGGTGCTACCCTCCAGGTTTATGGGAAATTTTCAGGGTTGTAGTTTGGCTTATGGTATATATGAATCATGGAGAGCACTCTAGGTCTGTGAGTTATCGGTTTTGTTTTGGGTGCAGTTCATGGTGTTTCAGTCTCTAAAAAAGAGTTTGGAGCCTCTTGCATCCTGTTGGCTGAAGAGACTGTGCCTTGGGACTTCCCTGGTGGTCCAGTGGTTAAGAATCCGCCTTACAGTGCAGAGGACGTGGGTTCAGTCCCTGGTCAGGGAACTAAGATCCCACGTGCCGCGGGGCAGCTAAATCCGTGCGCTGCAACTACTGAGCCTGCGTGCCGCAACAGAGAACCTGCGTGCCGCAACAGAGAGCCTGCGTGCCACAGTGAAGGACCCCACATGCCACAACGAAGATCCCACATGCGGCAACTAAGACCCCGATGTAGGCAAATAAATAAATAATTTTTTTAAAAAAAGAGAATCTGCCTTTCAGTTACCTGAGTGCTGTGGGACCACAGACCTGCTCAGCTTACCTGATGTAAGTGGTCTTAACACTCACAGCCAGCTGTGTGTCACTGGTGACTAATTTTACCCTGTTTATAACCTAGGACTTTCAGTGGGCAGTATTTGAAGAATCTGAAAAGATTCTTAAATATCCAAAAATCTTGAGAATCTAAAAATCTGGCTGCCATTCAACTCACTATCAGTTTTGACTGTGGTCAGAGAATTTTATTTAAAACAATACAGGGAATTCCCTGGTGGTCCACTGATTAGGAGTCCAGGCTTCCAGTGCCGGGGGCACGGGTTCGATCCCTTGTCAGGGAACTAAGATCCCACATGCCATGCGGTGTGGCGAAAAACATTAAAAAACATTTTTTTAATTTAAAAATACAAATTTCTGATTGCCCTATAGTTTAATAAAAAGTGTTTGATCATTTTATCCAGAACACTGCCCTCCCCTACCTCCCTTCAGGTTTGAAGCATTCCTGGGCAAACTTTTTTTCAGTAAGTACATAACTAATCAGTGCTTATATGTAGCTATATGGCACCCCTATCGTGGAAAGCTACACTTTCTTTGTTCCGAGCATTAATGGAGAAAATGCATAATTACACTGAAATGGTAAACTAAATTATCCATTAACACTTCCTGGGGTTTTAATATAACCTTCTCTCTCTCCCCAAAAGGCAACGTGCATTTCGTCCATAATATCAATGCTCCATTTTAAGTGAATAGTTTTTTCATTTTTGATCTGTAATGGCGATTAGGGTGACCAGTTAGTCCTTGTTTGCCCAGGACTGTCCTGGTTTCAAAACTGATAGTCCCTTTCAGTCCCAGACAAACCCTAATGCAGGGCTAGTGGTCACCCTAACAGCTCTTCTGTCAGTGGGGTTTAGGCGTGTTACTGGAACTATGGTAAAAACCTAGATCAGTGGTTAAAGGAATTTATTGTGCATCAGAATTACCTGGAAGCCTTATAAAACAGTGATTTCTGGGTCTCGTTCCCTCTAATTCCTGATCCATTAGGTTTGGGGTAGAAGCCTGAGAACTGCTTTTCTAACAGCTTCATAGGTAGAGCCGAGGCTGCTGGTTTGGGGTCAAGCCACGTCCAGTGTGAGTGTGATGGTGTTTTATTCAGATTTGTGAGGAACAGGAACTGCTTCTCTGCTGACGAGCCTAAGCACTAACCATCCCAAAGGGTGTTTGTGTGTCTGAGCAGTGACCATGCAGCACAAAAAACAGCTGATCCCGTTAGAGATGACAGAAATGGGGGGAAAGTTAAAACAAAAAACAGTCGAATTAAAAACAAGTCATTTATACACATGCATATATATGTATACACACATGCACATACACACTCCATATACACACATATGTTATAGTAAGTTTTTTAGGTAAACTTTCATTTGATTATCAATTTGAATATCACATAAAGTATGTGATATGGGTCGTTACTTCCAGAGAACACATATTCATTATTATAGCAGAACTGATTTAAGCTGGGTGTAGTAGGGATAATAGTACCCACCTTGCCTGCTTCTCAGAATTATCACTATGAAAATCCACATGAAAGGTGTGAACATGCTCTGCGGGCATAAGATGTCATGGCGATGATTATCGTGTACTTTACAACTGAACACTGCTTTTCAGCGCTTTCATCTTCATCACCTCATTGACTGTTTTCAGGTATTTCAGTTTGCCAGGCTTATTTGTCCTCAGAGGTAGTCACCATGTAGGTGGTTCCTGGATAGTGGTTCATAGTCAATGGCTGAGCTTTTGCTCAAATCACTTCTCCAATTTGTACCTTCTTCCTCATCTGTAGGGTAGAATTAATGCCTGTTCTACTACGAGCCTTAGAACTAGTTATAAAGCTAACTTGAGAAACTGTATGAAAACACGTTCAAGCCTCTGTTACATATGGCAATTGGTAATAATGAGTAAATTATAAATAAGCCTCAAAGAACAGGAAGCATGTTGTTTTCATCTGTCTATCCTAAGCACCTCATCACTTTATAAATTTTTCAAATGGATTGAGTTTATTAATTTAAATATCATTTTCTTTTCTTTTCCTTTTAATCTCTGCTTTTTTTTTTTTTTAACATGAAGCATATAGAGGATGATAAGTATTATTGAATAGGTTGAAAAAGAGAATAGAATATCTTTTGGGGTATCTGGGTTTTTTTTTTTCTTTCAATGTGGGTGTTTTCTGCTCCATAACCTTTATTATTGGTCTGTGAATTCTTGCCTTTTGCCAGCTTTTTTTCCCAGTCCCACCCTGCTTCCCTTAAGACTTGGGGCATATAACCTCTCTGCTACTAGTCCAAGCAGCTTCCCTGCCTTAGATTTCTCTTAGAGGATGTAAAATCTAGGCCAACTGAGAAGTTATTTTTTTTCAGCATGTTTATCTTAAGTTACAAAATGGTATTTCTTAACTATTTTCTTACGTAGTCTAGTACAAGTTCCTGTACCCAGGAAATCTTCCTTATAATAATACAGTTGCCTCTCGGTATCTGCGGGGCATTTGTGCCAGGACCCACCACAGACTCCAAAATCTGCAGATGCTCAGGTTCCATAGCCAGTCCTCCACACCCATGCTTCCGTATGTGCAGACTCAGCCCACTGCGGATCTTGTAATACTGTATGTATGTATGTATTGGAAGAAATCTGCATATAAGTGCATCTGAGCAGTTCAAACTGTTGTTCAAATGTCGGCTGTACTTTTGAGGGATAATGTCTTCATTATGGGTTGTCACATTGAAGGGAATGTATTAGGTATCTAACTCGTTTTCAGCATTGTACTTGTGGGATCTATGGTATGACAGAATCTGTGGCAAAATGTGGCCTGGCATACATTATATGTGGGTACTCAAAACTATCATTGACAGATTGATTTGGCAAACATTTCCAGTTTCTGCACAGCAGCACTATGCCAGCCAACAGTTCATACCCATTTCTGTCTGAACAGCAGATTGTTTGTATGAATCTAATGTGTGTTTTGCCCGTTCTTATAAAAATTTGTAAAGGGAAAAGTAGAGTGCTAACACTAGTGGTAAGAATGGTAGCTCTCAAGTATGTAATACATTTGTAACAAATACGGAAATCATTAAGCACACCAAAAATTGTTCATCTTTAGCCTCAGCTATACCTTCATTAGATTTGACCTGCTTACTCTGTTTCTGATGATGAATAAAAGAACAAAAAGAACATTTATGAAATATAGATTATATATTATTATTATAGTTTGTGTCTAGAAGATACTTCTTAATTATAGAATGTATTTCATAATGGATTTTCTTATAATACATTAAATTATTCAACTTCTGTACATTTAATTTTCAGCCGTCTTCAAGAATACATCATAAGTGGACTTCCCTGGTGGTGCAGTGGTTAAGAATCCACCTGCCAATGCAGGGCACACGGGTTCGAGCCCTGGTCCAGGAAGATCCCACATACCGCAGAGCAACAAAGCCCGTGCACCACAACTACTAAGCCTGCGCTCTAGAGCCCGCGGGCCACAACTGCTGAAGCCCATGTGCCCTAGAGCCCACGTGCCACAACTGCTGAGCCCATGCACCACAACTACTGAAGCCCGTGTGCTCTAGGGCCCAAGTGCCTCAACTACTGGGCCCATGTGCTGCAACTACTGAAGCCCGTGCGCCAAGAGCCCGTGCTCTGCAGCAAGAGAAGCCACCGCAGTGAAAAGCCCGCACACCTCAATGAAGAGTAGCCCCCGCTAGCCACAACTAGAGAAAGCCCGCACACAGCAACGAAGCCCCAACACAGCCAAAAATAAATTTAAATAATAAAATAAATAAAACCCAGCATTTTAAAATAATTAATTAATTAATTAATTTATGGCTGTGTTGGGTCTTCGTTTCTGTGCGAGGGCTTTCTCTAGCTGCGGCAAGCGGGGCCCCCTCTTCATCACGGTGTGCGGGCCTCTCACTATCGCAGCCTCTCTTGTTGCGGAGCACAGGCTCCAGACGCGCAGGCTCAGTAGTTGTGGCTCACAGGCCTAGCTGCTCCGTGGCATGCGGGATCCTCCCAGACCAGGGCTCGAACCCGTTTCCCCTGCATTGGCAGGCAGATTCTCAACGACTGTGCCACCAGGGAAGCCCAAAACCAGCATTTTTTTAAAAAAAAGTAATACATCATAAGCAAATGTATAACATTTGACAAAATTCCCTAATAACCCTGAAGAAAAGATTCTATGTATTATAGAATTATGTGTGAGTTAAATATAGTAGCTCTGATAAACATTTCTGTCATTTGATCAACCTTTAAAAAATATTAAACTGAGAACAGAAGGGGGAAATTGTTTGAAGGAGAGAGTTGTAATCACTGGTTTATTGCAACATGATGTGCAGCATCCTAATTAGTCAAGTATCATGTGCCACCTAGGCATGAAATAGCTATTGTTTCCTAATTTAAATCTGGAAATTTTCAATTGTAGAACAGCTTGAATAGCCTTCGTTGGAAGTAGCCACTGGGGTTTTTTTTTTGTTTTTTTGTTTTTAAGGTATTTGTCTTCAGAAACAATGAAGGTCATCTTGTATCCATAGAGACCACATGCACTTTCCTCATTATTTCCAGCATTATTTCTGTAATGGGTAGAGTTATTTATGACACTTAAAACAAAAAAATTTTTTTTCAGAAAGCAACTTTAAATATTATCACACAGTAAATATCAGTGACTGAAATTACTTACTCCGTAGTTTCTCAAAGAAATTAATTAATATTAGAAAATTAGTAGCCTCTCAAAATTGTGTATATTGGCGTGTTCAGTAGTTATCCTGCAGGGTGTGTGTGTGTGTGTGTGTGTGTGTGTGTGTTCATTTCTTGGAAATCATTGAAAATTGTAGACCCTAATTGTTTTAATTGGTTTTTTTTAAGACAGTAATTTCACATGCTTTAGATTAAAGCAAATCTTGGTTTCAGTGGAGTGCAGATTTTTTATATTTCATCTAGTCTTCCATCTCTTTCAGGAAAGTGGTGTGGGAAACAAAATGGTTTCAGTGTATTATTGTTTTATAAACAAAGCCAAGGTCATGAATTTGTTTGCTTATTATCTACTTTGCTTTGTTCATTTCCATGGACTGCACATCCCTAACCTAAATCAGCTGGGGACAGGGGAAGAAAATATTAGACATTTAACTTGGTTTAGATCTGCTACCAGTAAAACCCACTGTATTAGCAATCTAAATTAGGACACTTTTGTTAATGAAGAGAGTCGCTTTTAATGATAATATCAGGGCAACAGTCATAAATTGGAACTGTTTCAGGCAGATGTATGGTCAGTCTGATCGTTAGGGTTGTCATTCTAGTGTGTTGTTTATTATTAATTCTGAAACTCTGGGTTTAGGGAGAGAAAACCTCATTTTTGCATGTAGCAAAGGGAAAATGTATCTTGTAGGATAACTGGGTAAATTCTTTAATGTTACATATTTGCCAAGACAACTTTATAATGCATATTGTCTTTTGTAATTTATTTAGGAAAAAATTGCTGTTGATAAACTGCTTCTCTCTTGCCAATGAATAGCATTAACTTTATCATTTTTGTCCCAAGATGTCACAGATAGCGTTCAGGACTAAAAAGCCTATCAATCATCAGATAAAGATGGTGACTGGCAACATTTGTGTTTATTCCTTCTGTTAATTTGTTGTCCAGAAAGTCTGTTGTTGTAAACATCCCCGACTGGAAGCTGTAAGACATAGCTAAGCTTTCAGTCAGATGTTTGCTGCTACCGGCTCTTCACAGACATCGTTTCAGGATGGTTATATCTAAGAAGTAGAACAGGGGAGGCTATAAAATGTGTGGAAAAACACCAGGAATCTTTAGGTTTCTTCATTTACTGCTCTCTGTGAGAATGCATGTTTTATGCGAGAGTTTAGTGTGGGATGCTGTCCTGAGAACAGGATGTCCTGTAGCAGATGCCATCTGAGCTTCCCAGACAAGATGCTGCTGCTGCTGGGCCTTAGAGAATTTAGTTAAAAAAATTTTTTTTTCCACTATGGATTCTTATTTCTGTTTTTGCCCTGGCAGTGAACTTTCATTCTTTATTGCCTTTCCAAGTAGGCTAGAGTTTAACTTCCCAACAGTTCAGAAGACTGATTTCCTCCTTTAGAAATTCTGGAGACGTTATTGAGAGTACGTTTATCACCACCACCCCACCCTACCGCTCAGCAGTACACAACCAAGACATTTCAGTTTTCTCTGTAGTGAAGAAGTGTACAGACTTCGTCTCTGGCCTCTCAGCCCCCTGCCCCCCCCACCCCCCAGCTTCCTGTTCTCCACCCGGAATGATGTCACAGCTCCTAGTCAGAACTGTCCTCTAAAAACTTGCAGGACTTCAAACCACTGAGCCTGTTTACAACATTCACCATTGGTTATATTTGCCTTACTTTACTGAGTACATTTTCTTGAGTATTTTCAGGTTATCACTTGCCTTTTCTCTTCCTCATTAGGATGTTGCTGCCTTGTGAGCAGGTGCACTGTATCTTTTTTGTGTTCCCTCACGGTGCTGAGCAATACAGGGCTTTTCTCACAGGGGACATTCAGGGCAGACTATTGATAGCACATAATTTCACAACAGCTCTTTTTCTGAGTTTTGAAAATTTGTTTTCTTATCTCTGTTTGTCTTTTAGACACTGGGAAACATTTCTGTTTTATTGAAATCTTTCTCTTCAATAAAGCTTTGGTATTTTTTCATGTATTAATGTTAAACTACTAGACATCTTACTGTGTTAGGTTCGGTGCATAATTAAACCAAAAGGTAAAGTTCTTGCTAATTTTTTACATGCATATCTTCCTTGATTAGATCATAGGCTTTCTGAGGGTGAGGACATTATATCTTTATAATTACCGGTTTTCCTGCCGTCTGTGTCCAGTAGAGCACCTTGCCTGTATGGGGCCCCACTAACAATTCTGTTTTGTTGCAGCAGTGTCTACTATTTGCTTATATCTTTTATACAGATATATAAAATGTAGCTGCCCAGATGTATTCGTGCTGCAGCACTGATTCTTAAATGCTCCTTTATGCTAGTTTACAAGACTCACGTGGCCAGAGTGGAGGGAGGTGGCGTAGGTAGTTGCTTCAGACACAGGTAGCTTTGCAAGTTGAAGTATAATTTTCAAGCTTGGTGATTAGCATGCAGCAAGTATCCCTTCATACTCAAATCTTAATAAACGTGCTTTATTAAGAGTTGACCCTCTGATTAGCACATTGGAGGCCTTGGGTTCCAGATAGCAGCAAACAGGGCCATTTGCTCTAAGAGCCCAGGGAGTGCTCCCTGGAAAGGCAGAAAGAGTCCTCTGGTAATAGGGTCATTTTGTTAGACAAGGTGACATTGTTTCCTACGAAAAACGTTGTTACATAGCTTTGAAATTCAGTAAGGTAGATAGAAACTGCCTAGTTTAATAATTTGCCTAGCTGAATTTGAAAGACTTTTTAAAATGATAGCCCAGATCTATGCTAAAAGAAGGGTGGGTGTCCTGCACACAGCTGTGACACTCTGCACAGCCGTCCACTCATCCCTGGATACTCAGGATTAACATACAATCTATGTTACGTAACATTTGTTCCATGTTATTCTGCCCTAATGAGGTGAATCAGAGACCATGTCAGCTTTAATTCTGGATGCCCTTGCTTCAGTACAACCTTTTAGTCATTTGCAGATGACTTCTTGATGTTTTAATTTGGAAGAACCACAAACTTCCCAGTGGCCTGCAAATTTAGCAATCGACTCTACAGAACAAATGCTTTAAAATGTTAGAGAATTAGTATTTGCCAGTGAACCTGTAACAGCTTATTTCCCCATTCTTTAACTTAGTATTGAGGAAGACGTGTGTGGTCTTTATTACAGGTCTTAGAAACCTTAGGAATTCTTTACTAAGAAGATATTTTGATCTAGTTAATACTGAAAGTAAAACATTTTTAGTTACTGAATACTGTTTTCTGAAAATGACAGGTTTTTTTCCTTAGCATTTGATTTGTGACTCCTTAGGGGTTACTTTTTTAAGCAGACAACTACAGAATTGTCTTCAAGTTCATTTCCAATTAGATATGCTCGTGTACAAATATTCTTGGTTAAAATTACATTGTTGGACGGATCTTCATTGGTCTTGATGCCTGAGTCCCTTTTACGCAGAGCCAGAGGTGGCGTGGGGTGGGTGACCCGGAAGTGGGCGGTGAGCTTCGGATCCCAGCGTGCAGTCCTCATTGCGTGCTGAGGGCTCCGACTGTGGCCCCTTCGGTTCCTCTGGTTAAAACTTTATTCACTGAGCGAATGTGCCTCTATTTGCTGTGTGTGTTCAGGGAAAGAAAAATTTCAAGTTTGAGTATCAGTCTGAACTTAATTACTTTTCAAAATTATGCTTTTTCAGGCTGTCTCTGCCACAGTTTCCCCAGCCTGGTTCATTATGGGTGGACATGTGATGGGTGTTTTGACGTTGCCTTCCTCTCTCCCCCCCCCCCCCCCGCCCCCAATCTGTAGCATATGACAGACTTTCTAACAGTTTGATGTTCACTGCTATCTTTGCTCTGGCTTTCCAGCATATTTGGTGAAACAATTTAATCTTTAATCCACTGGTTTTCAAATATTAGCATGTATCAGAATTACTTGGAGGGATTATTAATTAAAATACAGATTGCTGGGCCTTGCCAGAGCTTATCATTCAGTAGGTCTGAGGTGATGCTTGAGAATGTGCATTGTTTTTCCTAAATTCCCAAGAGCTGCTGATGCTGCTGTCCTGGGTCCAGGCTTCCAGAAGCACAGAGCTCATCTTACATTCTTTTCCCTGTTCGGTATTATGCCCAGTTAGCGACTGAAGAAAAATACGCATAAAATCCCCAACTTAAAAACATGTAGTAATCCAAAAGTTTGTTTTGAAAAAGGTTTGTTGGAAACCTGAGACCCATTGTTCTCCCAGAGACAGCATCATATTAATTGTCTAGCCCACAAAACCTATTTGATTTGCAAAGAAAAGCAGAAGGAAAAAATAGTATTGCAGTGGAATACTTGAAACAAGAAAACTATACTTGTAGAGGAAAAAAAAAAATGTGTGTGTTTAATCTTGAGAACTGGTGCTTCAGGGGAAGTAGCCCAAAGAGGACAAGGGAGGCCAGGTAGAGACAGGAGGTTCTTGAAGGTCCTGGAATGCCTCTGAAATTCCAGAGATTTTTAGAATTTGCTGGCAATGGTTCTTAATATTTAATTTTACTTATAAATTTGAGGATTTCCTCTTCGTTGGTGCAGGAGCACTGATCGGGCCACATATGCTTCGTAGAGGTATGGGTGGTAATGTTTTCTTAATCAGAGGAGTGCAAAGAGACGAGGGATTTCTGAGAGGCAATTTAGCAACACTTGGGCCAGTAGAAGGTGTACTGAGATCAGAGTATGGGAGAGATGTTACTGAGGCAAACGTCACTGCATTATGAGTTGAGGGAGGAGATGGGGAGAGGCTCGAGGAGGGGGAAAGGAAATGAGGAAAAGGAAGGCTACAGCTAAGCTTTGAGCTCCTCAGAGGTGTATTGTTAACTTTGTCTTTTACCCAAAACAGGAATCTCCTTCCTGAGGAAGAATGGGTGATTGATGCCTCGTCAAGGCCATCAGCCAGGTTCCTCTAAATGCAAGTTCAGTTGTTTTGAAGAGAGGGATATAGGAAGATGAGAGGCTGTAAAATCAGCCACATTTAGATTGGGAACATTTACAAGATGTTTGCTTACATTGCCATAAATTATTTCAGTGAAAAGAATGTCACTTCCGCCTTTTCCCTTGGAGTTTAAACTTTGTCTCAAAATACTTTTTGATTTGACTTTTGCCTCATTTATGTCAATCTTTGTAAGTCCTGCTTTAAACCAAGTTTTCAGTTCATGTAAACATCCTACACTCAGCTGTAATACGTGGATCGGCTGGGAGGTGGATGTTTACTTCAGCTGACTTGGAATATCAGCCATTAACATTGATACAGGATTTGGCAAAAATAGTAGAGGCTTGATTTTTTTTAATGTAATAACTATAAATTTTAATTACTGTCATATCTTTTCAGTTGTGTCATTGTAGCTCTAACATGACATAAGACTCTGGGGTTTGGGGCAAAAGAATGTCTTGTTTGGTCGGTGACGTCACATTTGTAGCCCTTTCGGTGTGCTCTGACAAGCAAGGGCTCTGATATTAGACATGTGTAGCCATCTGGGCTCTGCCAGTCAATTTGGTATGTGATTTGGAGGAGGGAATGGCGCTGTTTCACACCTTGGTGTTTTTCTCATCTGCAAAATAGGTATGGTATCCACTTCACAGGATTGTTGTAAGGATCGACCTCTGTGATGAATGCAAAGTGGTTCGTTTGTCAGTTCCTGTCACGTTAAGTCCTGATAAATGCTAACATGCTAGCTGTTGTTAATACCAGCTATAATGCCTAATAATAGTACGTAGCATATTTTAGGTGTTGAGTAAATAATTGGTGTTATGTTTAAAGTAGATCTAACTCATTTTTATTTTAGCAATAAAGATGATACCAACTTTCTGATTTAATGGAAATGGTTTGAATCTTTGAAATCACTGTAATTTAGTGGTAGAGTTTTGAAGCCCAGCTTCTTGAACTCATATCCTGGTACTGCCACTTACTAGCTATGGTATTTGGGGGAAGTTATTACTCTCTCTGTTTCTTCTGTCTGCTAAATTGGGATTATAAGAGTACCTACCTAATAGGATTGTTATGAGATTAAACGGATTAATTTTATAAATGAGTTAATACCAGTAAAGTGTTAGAATAATTCCTGGTACATACTAAGCTCCTGAAAAACGGTAGCTATTATTATTGTTATTACTATTATTATTATTTTAAACATGTGTTTGTCATCCTTTTTTTTCAGAGTATAGTTCTGCCATACATTTGTAAATAAAGACAAGCTAATACCTGATAACTAGTTCTAGGTATGAATTGTTTGATTTCAATTATACTTTCATATTTCATGCTTTTATTAAAAACACTCTACTTAAAATTAATTTTCTGTAACTTAGTTTTTCAACTCCATGAAATCAGCTCTACTTTTCTTCTTTTGGTGACACATCCACATTCTGTACAGGTAAAACACAAAGCAAACAACAACCACAAAATCAAAATGACTCAAGAAGTACATATTATTCTTTCTAGCAGCTTGGCGAGTATCCATAAACTCTTACCTGTGCCTAAATCCAGAATTAGAATTCGTGTTTGCTGCTTCTCCTCTGGAAGATGTCTATGTGTTATGAAAAATTCACAATTAAATAAAAAATGTGAAGTCAGGGCAGGGAGACTTGTTCTTGAATAGGTGAGTGCTGTCTTTCTAATTGTATTCTATTTGTCCAATATACTAAAGTTTAAAATTTTTCTTTTTATTAAGTGGGAGCTGTTCTGTTATGTACTTGGATGTAAAATGTATATTTCGGTGAGTTCCACATGTTCATTTAAAACTTGTCAAGTGCTTAGGTTATTTTCTGACTTATAATACTTCAGGAGAAATATTGCAGTGCATTATGGAAGCATCATATAATCTAAGGGTAGTTTTATGAAATATATTTTTTCAGATTAAGCATGTGTAAGAGTTCCCCATCAGTTTACCTTTGAACCTCAGTGAACAAAATATAAAATTTTTCTTTTATATTCTCCACTATGAAAAAATATTTACCGTATCATGTGGTTTAGGCTCCCAAATGGCCTGTAGGTTAAATTCCTAATTTATAGTGTTTTTTAATGTATTGCTTTTTTCTTTTGTTTAATAGCCCTGTATCTATATCTTTATATTCCATACTTTGCTGATTATATTATGGGGTCTTTGATCATTTGGGCTATCAGCTTTGCCTCACCTGTTATCACTTAGAAAAAGCTCCACATGAAAGTTGAGTTATAGTTAAGTGAAAAAAATTTTTTCACTTTATCTTCTTTTAGTTAATACAGTAAATTATTCTGTTATACTGAGCTGTCTCCCACCCTTTAGAAAATACATGCCTTGATTTCTTTAAAAACCATACATTTATTAGAAATGTAAAAGAAATTTTTTTCTGATGAACATGTGCTTATCAGTTTTAAATGTTACAGAATCTGGTTAAATGTTAAAATATCCCCATTTCCCCCCCTTATTTTCCAATTGTCATTTTTTATTTAATTGATTGATAGAGCACATAATATAAAGTTGGATTTTTCAATAATATTTAAATATGTTCCGAAATTAAACTCCAACTATTTTCTATAAAGTTTGAAGATTTGATATCTCTCCTCATAATTATTTGTTATGCATTTGGCATAAATTATTTAACTTCTTCCTGTTTCATTATATCTTTTTCATTTCATCAGTTCCCAATAGTAGGATTTTATGGTTCCAAACAAATGTGTCCTTTGGCTTCAGTAATCGAAAAATGTCAGTTAAAATGGGGAATCTGATACACATGAGTTTACCTTTTAGTTCTGTTCATTTCAGTTTTTTTAAAAAAGCAGTTCTACCATTAACATTAGCCTTAACTTCCTTTAATATTATGGAAAAGAACACATCCCAAGGGTGTTTGTATAATTTAATACACATTATTCCTGTGAGGCTGAGTAAAACTGTTCCGGGAATCAATGTCTTAGCAGTAGAACCTGTTCAGTCACTTAACTGTCTGTCTTGGGACTAACCAGATACAATTATAACTGGTTTAAAAGTTCTGACCTTTTCCTTGATTATTTCAACGTGATTCTTTAAAGACTGTTAAGCTCTGTGTTTAGTATTTGTCCTACTGTCTAAAAATATTTAAAAACAGGGTTTGGACTATTTGTTTTGTTTTTTAAAAGTAGTTTGAGAAAGTTTCTTTGCTACTTGTTCTTCATGCAAGTTTTATAGGAGTTAAAATTCCCTGGGAAAATAAGGGTTTTTGCAGGGTTTCTTTGATTGAAAAAGTATAAAATGTCGCTAAAGGTATACAGTTGTCTTAATTTTGACATAAATTTTCCTTATACTATAGGTTATCTCTGAAAATTTTTGTTTTGGGTATCCTGTTTATATTTAATAATTGTTGTTTAAAATTATGTAGTAATATAGTCAGTAGCACAAAAAGATTCCATGTTGACCAGAATACTGGGTTATTTTCAAGTAAAGGTATGAATATGAATGAGAAATAGAGTTTGGGGACTGGGTACTGGCAAATCCTTAATTTTCAGATAACTTTTTTTTTTTAAGTTAACAATAACTCCTTTATAAAAAATATTTATTTATTAATTCATTATTTATTTATTTTGGCCACACCGGGTCTTAGTTGTGGAGTGCGGACTTCTTAGTTGTGATGTGCAGACTCTTAGTTGCGGCCCGCATGCGGGATCTAGTTCCCTGACCAGGGATCGAACTCGGGCCCCCTGCATTGGGAGCGCAGAGTCTTACCCACTGGACAACCAGGGAAGTCCCTTCAGATAACTTTCTAAATGTGTGGTCATTCATTCTGTAATATTTAGAGTAAACGTGAAGAGTATATAAAAATATTCTCTTCACATTCACATACCACGGCCTACCTTTTTCTTACACTCTGAATTATTAACAGTGGTGATCCTTCCAAGCTCTTGTGTTTTTACACACATATACCTTTTTTTTTTTTTTTTTTTTTTTTTTTTTTGCGTTACGCGGGCCTCTCACTGTTGTGGCCTCTCCCGTTGCGGAGGACAGGCTCCGGACGCGCAGGCTCAGCGGCCATGGCTCATGGGCCCAGCCGCTCCGCGGCATGTGGGATCTTCCCAGACCGGGGCACGAACCCGTGTCCCCTGCATCGGCAGGCGGACTCTCAACCACTGCGCCACCAGGGAAGCCCCTACATATACCTTTTTAAAATACTTACAGATACTGCAAAATTATTCTCCAAGGAGTCTGTGCCAGTTTATACTTTCGCTAGCCATGTAAGAAAGTGCCTGTTTCCTCACATCCTTGCCCCAAAGCATTACCATTCTCGTTCATTTTTGCTGATCTGATGGTTGCAAAGAAGTATCTGTTTTTATTTTCATTCCCTTGTCTAAGAGTGAAGCTAATATCTTCACATTTTCATTGGTTTTCTTTCTTTCATTTTTATTTTTTTGATTGTATGTTCATGTCCTTTGCCCATATTTCTTTTGGTTTGTTAATTTGTTCTTATTGTTTTTTAGGAACTGTATGTATTTTAGATTTTTTTTCCTTTCTAAGTTATTAAATGTGTTGCAGATACTTCCTCCTAATCTGTCATGTGTTTTTTAAAACTTTATTTTAAATCATTATGTAATTTTTGGTAACTTCTGGGTTTTGTTGTCTTAGGAAGGCCCATTCCACACTCAGTGTTATAAATACATTATGCTGGGGACTTGCCTGGTGGTGCAGTGGATAAGACTCTGTGCTCCCCATGCAGGGGCCCAGGTTCGATCCCTGGTCAGGGAACTAGATCCCACATGCATGCTGCAGCTAAGAAGCCCGTGTGCCACAACTAGGAAGCTGGCGAGCCACAACTAAGGAACCCTGGAACCGCAATTAAGGAGCCCTCATCATTTCAAATTTTATTTTTAGTTACCCAAAGATTTCTTTTAAGACATTGATTCTGATCAATTTTTTTAAATCATAAAACTCATGTAGAAAGGAAAGTCTGTTCTATCAGTTCTTCATCTTCACATTAACAGTCCTTAGATCTTGGGTGTTCCCCTGAGTTTGTCACTCATTTTAATACATCTGTCATTATTACTGTCTGAGTATTCATAAATACCACCGTGTATATGGAACACCTGTTACTTATTACTGGTACTTATTACTTTTGTAATGTTCTCATCTAACCCTTGCAGCAGCCCTTTAGGTTTATGGTAAGTGTTATTAGTATACTTTACAGTTCAGGAAACTGGGGCTCAGGAAAGTTAAGTTGCTTATAATCACAGAGCAGTTAAAGTGATGGAGATCCCTGACCTCAGAGCAAGTGTCCTGAGTACCATAAGTGGTTCATATATGCAGGCTGTGGGTCTCAGGCATTTGTGGAGATTAAAGAAATAAATGCATGGGCGAGATCTACCCTCAAATATACAGTCAATCTAGAAAGGAACATCTATAATTTTTTAAAGGCCTGTGATTAAATGTGTGATTCTAATTTTCATACCTTTCAGAACCAGTGTATGCTGTGCTACCAAATAAATGCTCACTTTTGTCATTTTCTTATTAATAAGTTTGCTGATATTCTTTGACTCCTGTCAATTTTCATATTGTTATTATTGTAGAATCAATAGAATTTATAATTGGGTCTTCACTTTAAGGTGGGAAATAAACGCAGTAGTACCGAGAATGTTGCATATCCATTCTCTCCATCTGTATGTTAAACCTAAACCACAACAGGTTTACTGTGCTCATGGGCGCTAGCCATGAGCAGAGTCATCTACATTAGAATTCCAGTCAGTCTTTGTTTTTTTTTCCGAAGTCTTAATAGTCGTCCACCTTGAACCTTTAAAGTATATTTTTAAAACTGCACATATAATAAGAATGATAGAGTTTTATTATGACCCTAAAGAAGTTATTTCAGCTTTTTGTTTCCACACAAGCATTTAAAGTTTTCGTTTCAAACTAAACAATGAAAAGTTTGTACTGTTTACTTATGTCTAAAAAAATGATTGAACAGATCCCAGGCAGCTCAGACAGGGCAGGTAGAAGGCTCCGAGGGCTGACATTAGGAAAACTAATCCAAGTGCTTAGAAAACTTGATGTAGCCATGCCATACAGGAATGTGTTCTGTACAGTTGTAGGTAGAGCTCTGGGTAGACCAGAGTACAAGTCTTTTCTGAAGTTTTCAGGATATCTGGGATTTGAATTCATGCCTTGTATTTATTTTCATATGTAATAGGTTGAGTATGTAAGAAGCAGTGTTCATAAAAGCTGGCAAACCTGTTTTACTTGTTTCTCAATCTTTTCAGATCATTGCTTATAAAACACTGACATTTACAGTAAATATTTTGTTTTAAATACAGGCTAACGCTATCAAACCCTGTGTCCTTGCGCTGCACTCATTTAATGACCTCGCCCTTTGGTAAGTTGGCATGTGGTTTGAGGTGGCTTTCGGTGATGGAGAGTTTGAAGGAGTTAAAGGGAAAAGCAAGAAGAGAATAACATTTTCAGGGAAACGTGATCATACAATGGACAGGCCCTTGAGAGAATAAGAGATTATCTCTATCTTTATTATGTGACCTTTGGCTAATTCCTGAAGCACACTCACTTCATATGCCTTGTATGTAAATGAGAACATTACAGTTTTATAAGTCCCTTTATCTCTGTGACTCCAGTGATCTGTTTCATTGTGTGTTTGCGTATGTCAGTAGCTCGCAATATTTAGCAGATTGAGTTCTAGGTCAAACCACCTGGATTCATCTGTATTTACCTATCTCCTAAATTGCAGTGATAATTTAATTAGATAATCCAGATAATCACTTAGCACACTATCTGGCACACTATCTGGCACATACTAAGCCCTCAGGAAATAACTCACTCTTCAAAACTCAGTTCAAATGTCTTAATATTACCTGGATCTTGGACCTTCCAGGTAAAAGGGAGGGAGGGTTCTTATCTTTGTGTCATAAATATGTCTTTTACTATCTTCTAGGTTAGCACTATCACTGGTACTAAAATTATCACTAATTTATTTACATGTGTATTTCTCCTCTTAAATTATGAGCCCCTTGAAGACAGAAACAAGTTTATCTTCGTAAATTCAGTGTCTGACATGATAAATTTTGTTGAAAGAAGGAAATTTTATTCTTGTTTTTCTTTTATTTTTATTATTAATTTTTTTTTTTTTTTTAATTGCGGCATGCAGGATCTAGTTCCCGGACCAGGGATCGAACCCAGGCCCCCTCCATTGGGAGCGCAGACTCTTAACCACTGGGCCACCAGGTAAGTCCCTATTTTGTTTTTAAATACGGTCCCCTCCCTCTCTCAATGGAAGATAAGCTTGGAGCAAAGGTGTCCAGTAGAAATGTTCTCAGAAATCCTGGGCATGTTATCAAAACACTGTTTTTTTAACAGCTATTTAATTGCCACTGTACTGCCAAGGATTAAATCAGTTTTTTACTTTGCTTCTTCACAGTGTTTTCCTTATAAAAAATTAAAGTAAGAGAATGACTGCCAGGTGGAGAAAACTGTCCACTGAGGAATTGTATAAAGGCATCATAATGGCAGTATAAAAGAGTTGATCTTGGAATCAAGGCCTTGGGTTCATGTTATAGCATCTGCTACTTTCTAGCCATATGACAGTGATCAATGATTTTTATCTCTCTGGCTCTACAAAGTGGGAGTACTTCATGTTACTTGTAATAGTAAGAAAAACAGACCATAGGGTGTGAAGGGTTACAGTTAGTCCTCTGGTAGTGCTCTGGTTTCACAAGTCTTTTCTAAAGTTCTTAGAATGATTAATAGGAGGTAATATTCATTCAGTACCAGCACTATGCCTGCTTAATAGAAGACACTCAATTATTTCTTGAGTGGAGTTAGTTTCAGTTGATACTATATATACCCTTTAAGTTTGAAAAAAGCCAACTTATTTTACCATGTACACAATTGTTTACTGTTAAAAGTGTTTAAATTAATTGTACCCTTGGTTACATGTTGAAAAACAGAACTGAAATGTTAAGTGGTGACCAAGTAATTATACTTCCATCATGCTAATGTTGTAGGGAGGAATAAACAAAAACAGCAAAGGCATACCCAAGAATTAAGTTGCACAATTAAAGGTTAATATTTTCTCAACACAAAAATGCAGGTCTCTACTTCATCCTACTCTCCTACAGTTAATTTTTGATAACTCGAGACACACACTGAAAACATTAAAGCCAACTAGGTCTTCACTGATTACATTTTCCTTAGAAAAGGTGGAAGTGTAGAGAGAATTATTCTTATTACTACTGATACAGATAAAATTGGCTGGTTATTAGATGCCTTTCAGTGTAGTGGTTATGGTATATGAAGCTCTGTTGCCTGTGAAAGTTTTGTCCAAATCACTTCCCAGTTGACTCAAAATCCCCCACTTGTAAGTTCTCCTTTCCCTGTTCTTACTGGTTTTCTACCTTCATACCTTTGTATGAAATAAACATTTTCTTCCAACTCTCAGTTTGTGTTTTCTTCATTTGTTCTGCTTTACAAAGTGCATCAATTAGTGATTGAATTTTACTGCTGTGTAATAGAAAACTGCAAATCAGTGGCTTAAAATGGTGGTTTATTGTTTTACCTTCTCACATAGTTTGTTTCCAGGAATCTTGGTGGCATGACAGACTGAATTAACATAAACCTTGCTACCACCACCATCCCATAGCTCCAAACTCAGAAAGATGCCAAATAAAACATAACATATACACGCAGCTGACTGCAAAAGAAAAGAAAGGAAATACCAACTGCCAGAAGTGAAGAGAAAACAAAGCCAAAGTAGTAAACGGAGGCACTGAAAGCCGCTCTGACCTGCAGGGTTATCATCTTGGCTAAGAGCCTCACCAGTGAACTCTGGGACTTTTAACAGTGAGACATGACCTGACAATTCAGGGAAGGTGGGACTGAGACCTCTGCCGGAAGCCAAGACCCTAGAAGGCACTGCAGCCTCAGGAAGGGGGGCGCAGAGCTCTGCACAGCAGCCTGGGGGCTGCAAAGCAGCTTCTGAACCTAAGAGTAGGTGGAGGGAAAGGAAGATTTCCGTGACAAAGAGCTGAAATGTCAGTTACAGTCTTGCTCTCACAGTATCCAGGCTTAGCTTAAAAATTATTGTGACCACCTCCTTAATGTGCAGGGCACAGTAAGGTTCTGGTGGTAAAGCAATGAATGAAACAAATTTCTGCCCTCTTGGGGCCTCTCTTCTAGTGTCACTGGGAAGAAATTTACTATTTCAGACACTTGATAATTTTTGAAACGACAGGAATAAGCTAGAATACAGCATAAAAGAGATGGAAAAAAATGAAAGATTCACACAAGTAAGATCCAGTGTACATATATATTTTAGGAGTTTTAAGCAGGAGGATATAATAGAACTGGGGGTGAGCAGTTGTGAACTGACCTAAGGCAATGTATTCGTGTACAACCCTTGGTAGATAATAGTACCCACTGAATGCCCACCCACCCCAAACACACTCCTGCCCCCAGATCGCCCCCTAACAGCCAGGTTATAATGAAGGCAGTTTCTCACCAACTTCTGTCACCAATACAGATATTAAGTAAGGCAAAAAAAAAAATCTTACTGCCTGTTCTGCAGGCTTAAGGAAGTCCTCTGCCCTTTGAGATGCTCTAACCACCTTGCCTGAAAGTTCCCTTCAAGAAGCAGAATTCTGTTACCCTTAACAAAACCTGTGTTCATGGCCGGACACTGAGGACCTTTCAGGGGATTATATTAGGACATCTTCCCAAATGGTAAGGGCTACAGACCAAGCTGGATTCTTTGTCCTTTTCTTGCAGGGTGGGCGTGCAACTCTACTTTTAGCCAATCCGCATAATCTTGAAAACCTTTAACCATCAGGAGCCAATTTTTGCAGTTCATCATTCTAGTTAACAGGCCACTAATTTCACCAATAAAAATTTCTGACCTTTACTATGTAAATTAGCAAAGCATTATATGTTGGTCAAGAGACAGACAACAGTACCTAGGGAAGTTGCCTCTGGATTATGGTTTCTCTAATTAGAGTGTGAGCTGATCATCCTGGACTGTACTTTCTTGGTCAGAATACTAGCAGGACCTACGTGACAACTTTACATGAGTAACTCGTGCCACAAATGCTGGATTATTTAAATTACAGATATCTTAACAGCTACATTGGAAGAGATAAGTGGCTAAGAAGCTTCCAGAATTGATCAAAGACATTGTATCAGGAATGATATTTGTCTTGTAACAGAACCAAAGTAAGAATGGTGCTTAAACTGTTAGGGTTTACTTTTCTTTCACATGTTGGCTGTCCAGGTGTCCAATACAGTAGCTCCACAAGATCAGTGGGGCTCCAGGCTTTTTCTGTTCTTTCCTTATGACCCACCATCTTTAGTGCGTGGCTTCCGTCCTCGTGAAGAGATGGCAGCTGCAGTGCTCACATTCCAGATAAGAAAGAAGAGGCAAGGGCAAGATACACTGCAAATATGGCAAAATAAAGACTTTCCAGGAAAAATAAGAATTTGTCACCAGTAGGCATACACTGGAAGAAATGTTAAAGGATATTCTTCAGGCGGATGCAAAATGACCCCAGATGAAATCTAGAAGTGAGGGAATAAATGAAAAGCAATGGAAATGGTAGATGTGTAAATGTAAATATAACTAAAACTGTGGGATTTAAAATATCTGTAGAATTAAAATACATCATATAATAACAAAAGACACAGGGAGAGTAAATGGAGTTAGTTCTCTCAGGTTCTAGCAATTGGTAAGTGATAAAATTAATACTGTTATCAGACTGTAAAGTCAAGGAGGCATGTTATAATCTTGAGCACTAAAAGTACAATAGAATGTGTATCTAACACTTTAATAGAGGATAAAATATAAGAAGGCAAGAATGGAAAAGGGAACATAAAACAGGTAGGTCAGATTTTTAAGTTGCAGAATATAAACCCAAATGCGTAAAGTGATTCATTACTTGAATTAAAGTTGAAAAATTATCAGCTGAATCAATATCCCACTACACACTTCTTACAAGAGACAAAACTCTAAGATCACATAAAACAACCAAATGGAAACAGTGTAACTATAGTTTTATCCCACACAGAGATTTAAGGCAAGAAGCATCTCTAGAGATAAAAAGGACATTTTAAAGTGGTAAAGGAATTAATGCACCCAAACCACACAATCCTAAATGTGTTTGTTCCTAGGACAAATGTAAAATATATAGAGCAAAAGTGATAGGAGAGGGGAAATAAGTAAATCCTGAATTATAGTTAGTAACTTTTACGCAGCTTCTGCGATAGCTGATAGAATAATCAGACCAAAAGAAAAAAGAAAACAAATCGGGACACAGAAGATCTGAACAATACCATTACTAAACTTCAACTAATTTGTGTATGCTGAACACTTGATCAAAAAGGCATAATTCAGTTTCTTCAAGTAAACGTTGAACCATCTACCAAAGTTGACCCTTTGCTGAGTCTTAACACAAACCTCTACAAATTGTGAAAGATCAAAAGCCTTCATTCTGTATTCCCTAACATGGGAATTAAGCTAGAAACCAGTAACAAAAAGATGGCTAAAGAAACCCCAACTTGGGGTTGGAAATTAAGTAATACATTTGAAAACAGTATCTGGGTCAAAAAAATTTTTTTTAATATGTTGAAGTGAACAGTAACAAAGCTACCAAAACTTGTTTCAGCTAAAGCAGTGTTTGTAGGGAAATTTATAGCCTTAAGTGTGTATATTAGAAAAGAAAAAAGGTTGAAAATCAATGACCTAAACTATTTTCAGGAAGCTAGAAAAAGAAGAAGAATGAAAAGTAAAAGGTGTAAGGTCAATGAAATAAATAGCATACAACAGAGAAAGTCAACAAAGCCAAAAGTTTGGTTCATTGAAGTCTAATAGCAATAATAACCACTATTGTTTAACATTATATTTGAGATCCTAGCCAGTGAAATGAGGCCTGAAATAACAGCATAGGTTTTGAAAGGAGGAAATAACACTATTTATAGACAACTGCTATTGTGCATAGAAAATTCAAAGGAATTTATGAACAGAATAGTTTAGCAAGGTCGCTGCGTACAGTCAGTATACAGAGACCAACTGTATTTATGTCAGAAACAAAGAAATAGAAGTTGTTAAAATGATGCAATTTACCCTAGCGTAAAATATCAAGTACCGAAAAATAAAGTTTTGAAAGAAAATCATAATATTGAGAGAAATTTGAAAAGATATAAATGTTTGGCTTGTTATCTAACTTCACAGTTATCAAAATCCCACCCAACAGGATGTTGAGAAATCAACCAACAGACAGAAATGCAAAGGACAAGACTATCCAAGGTAAACGAACAACAACAAAACTGAAAATATTTCACCAACAGTTATTAAGACCTGTTATAAAGCTATAGTTATGGCTGTAAAGTTGGTTGGCATAAATAGGATAGATAAATAGACCAATGGAACGGAAAGCCTAGGCACAAATCCACAAATATAGATGATCTGATTTATGACCAGGGGACATCATTGTAATGGGTGAAAAGATGGTGTTTTCAATAAATAGTGCAGAGTCAGATATCCATATGAGAGAAAAAAAAATTTACCTAGACCCCTTCCAGACACAAGGCAGAAAAATCAGTTCCATATGGAATATAGTCTAAATGTGAAAGGAGAAATAAAGAAAACATAGGAGAATACCTTAATGATTTGGGGCAGGCAACAATTAAAGTACATAGAAGCATAAAGGGAAAAAGGTTTTAAACTAATCTATGGTGAGTTACCACTACCCTGGCAAAAAAAATTTTTTTTCAATAAAAAAGACAATATAGGCTTCCCTGGTGGCGCAGTGGTTGAGAGTCCGCCTGCCGATGCAGGGGACACGGGTTCGTGCCCCGGTCCGGGAAGATCCCACATGCCGCAGAGCGGCTGGGCCCGTGAGCCATGGCCGCTGAGCCTGTGCGTCCGGAGCCTGTGCTCCGCAACAGGAGAGGCCATAGCAGTGAGAGGCCCGCGTACCGCAAAAAAAAAAAA
This sequence comes from Phocoena sinus, assembly GCF_008692025.1. Classification (NCBI taxonomy): domain Eukaryota; kingdom Metazoa; phylum Chordata; class Mammalia; order Artiodactyla; family Phocoenidae; genus Phocoena; species Phocoena sinus. The sequence goes on along the minus strand of NC_045779.1, from coordinate 72,353,523 downwards.
AAAAAAAAAAAATATAAAAGAAATAAGATATGAATAAGGATATAGTTAAGATTTTTTTAATGACAAAACTTGTGAACTTATGTGGATAAATTTGAAATTTTAGTTATTTTTTAAATGGGGATCGTTGTGTGTATATAAAATAACACTAAATCTGAATCTTTTTAAAAATCTACTCCCAAGTAATCCACCAGATCTAAATGGCTTATGATGTGGTCTGTTAAACCTTCAAGAAACAATCTTTTTAAATATAGCAGTAGACAATGTTTTTAGAAAGGGGGAAGGATGGGGGAAGCTCAACTATGATACTAAAGTCAAATGGGATATGTGAGGGAAAAAATACTATACTTCAGTCTCTTATGAACATGGATGAACTAGCCTGAATATTAGCATTTCAAATTCACCAATTAAAATTCACTCATTGTGACAAAGTAAAATTTATTGCCAAAGTGGGAGAATGGTATGCATTGGAAAAGCTTTTCATATAATATGCACATTAATAGATTAAAAGAGAAGAATCATATTATCATCTCAATGAATGCAGGAGGAAACAACAAAGTGCAACACTCATTTTAAAAATCAACCAAATGGGGCTTCCCTGGTGGCGCAGTGGTTGAGAATCTGCCTGCCAGTGCAGGAGACACGGGTTCGAGCCCTGGTCTGGGAAGATCCCACATGCTGCGGAGCAACTAGAGTCCATGAGCCACAACTACTGAGCCTGCGCGTCTGGAACCTGTGCTTCTCAACAAGAGAGGCTGCGATAGTGAGAGGCCCGCGCGCCGCGATGAAGAGTGGCCCCCGCTCGCCGCAACTGGAGAAAGCCCTCGCACAGAAACGAAGACCCAACACAGCCAAAAATAAATAAATAAATTCATTAATTAAAAAAAAAAATCAACCAAATGAAACATCCTCTTGGTAGATTATGAATAGACAGAAGCTTCCTTAGTATGATAAACGATAACTAAAAACCCATGTTTAACATGATGAGTTAATGGTATAACTTCAGAGATGTTCCTTTAAAGTCAGCAATAGGACAGGGATGGCTGTTGTGCATCTGTTTCACATTGCCCTGAGATCCTGTCCAGTGCAGTAAGATTAAAAGAAGAAATAGGCATATGGATTGGAAAGTAAGAAACACTGTTAGTGGGCAAGAAAATTATTTGAAAGTTCAAGGGAAATTACAAAGTATTATAACTAATATGAAAGTTGAGGGTTTGGGGATATAAGACCAACATGCAAGAATAAGTAGTGCTCGTTTCCACTCGAAACAGTCTATTTAGGGTCTTCCCTGGTGGCGCGGTGGTTAAGAATCCGCCCACCAATGCAGGGGACGGGTTCGAGCCAGGGTCTGGGAAGATCCCATATACCGCGGAGCAACTAAGCCCGCGCGCCATAACTACTGAGCCTGCGCTCTAGAGCCCGCGAGCCACAACTTTTTTTCATTAGTAAAATTGAAATTACACATTGTTTATAACAACAGTTCCACATGTAAGTCTTTTTAGAACACTAAAGTTCTGCATCATACTTAGGTTTAGAAATTATTGAACATTTGAAGCTTGTTATAGACATTTGTAGCAGGGAAGTAGAAGATTGAAGTGCTTTTTCCAAAATCTGGGAAATCACACTGATGTTTTCATTGATTAAAAAAAAAATAGCTCTTGATAGAAAAAAAGTCTAATATTTTTTTGTTTTAAATCCAGCTACCTTTGAAGATATTAACAATAAATACAGTTTGTGAACTACCAGTGTCTCCTACATTGGTCATGCTTTGACTTTCCACAATTATGTAAGACATTGCATAACTTTGACATTCATTCAGACGAAGGTTACAGTTCAGATTAAGAGAAAATATTTGTACAAATTAATTTGACAAAAGAAGTTCCTTCACATGTAATAGCAGAATAACACAACAGAGCAACATGTTGCTTGTGATAAAGTATGTATACTCAAATTTAATATCTCTTTGAGACCTTTGCTTTAATCTGTTAGTATCTAACACAGATTTTATATTTAGTTCACTAGTTGTAAATTCACTTTCCTTATTAAGAAAGGCTGAGATTTTATAGTCTTACATCTAAATACATTATTTTATTTATTTATTTTTTATAAATTTATTTATTTCTATTTATTTTTTTTTGGCTGCACTGGGTCTCTGTTGCTGTGCACGGGCTTTCTCCGGTTGCGGCGAGCAGGGGCTGCTCTTCGTTGCTGTGCACGGGCTTCTCATTGTGGTGTCTTCTCTTGTTGCAGAGCATGGGCTCTAGGCACGTGGGCTTCAGTAGTTGAGGCACGCAGGCTCAGTAGTTGTGGCTCACGGGCTCCAGAGTGCAGGCTCAGTAGTTGTGGCACATGGGCTTAGTTGCTCCACGGCATGTGGGATCTTCCCAGACCAGGGCTCGAACCTGTGTCCCCTGCATTGGCAGGCAGATTCTTAACCACTGTGCCACCAGGGAAGCCCTAAATACATAATTTGTAAGTCCAAGTGATAAGCATTATAGATTGATTTCCTTTTTAAAGAGTCACATATTTCTAATTTCATATTTTTATTTCTGAAAGAAGTTACCTATGTCATTATTCCCACAATATGTAGTGTATTTATACACTAAGACATCCTTAGGGATGTTTCTTACAGCAATGTTTGAAGTAACAAGGGAAAAAAAAAAGTAACTTACATGACCCTAGCACTAGAGTCTCCAGTCAAATCAAGTCTATGGCCCGTAAGCTAAGAATGGTTTTACAGGTGTGCAGTGAAGGACTTAGCAAGTCTGGCTTACTCAAACCCTGCACATTCCAAAGATAAGTCTGTCCGTTGACCAAGTCCCTGGGGGATAACCTTTAAGCTCTTGGAATATCCTGCCTTCTTTGAGTGCCTGTGTTTACCTGGGGCCTTGAGCCACATCAGATAGATTATGCTAACAGTGATTTCTGGTGGGCGCATTGCAGTACGCAGGATCAGTTTGATTTCTGGAGGAGCTGGAAACTGAATAACTAAGGTCAGCCACGTGGATGCTCCATGCCTGTGAGACCTGACCCTCAATGAAAGCCCCGGGCATGAAGTCTCAGGTGAGTTTCCCCAGTTGACAAGAGTCTATATGTGTTGTCCCACGTCATTTCTGGGAGAATTAACTGCTGTCTGTCCACGCACCGGCTCCAGAGAGGACACCTGGAAGCTTGTGCCTGGTCTCCTGGACTCTTCCCTATGTGCCTTTTACATTCACTGATTTTAACCTGTACCGTTTTGCTATAAATTGTATCTGTCAGCATAACCACTTTTCTGACTTCTGTGAGTCATTGAACTAGAGGGTGGTCTTGGAGACCTTGACACAACATTAATTAAAGGATTCCTTTTTACAAAACTAATATGTGGGGGCTTCCCTGGTGGTGCAGTGGTTAAGAATCCGCCTGCCAGTGCAGGGGACACAGGTTCGAGCCCTGGTCCGGGAAGATCTTAGGATCTTAAGTAATCATCAAATAAGAAAATGGTTTTTTAAATGCTTTGTAAACTGTAAATTAGGGTAAAGTGGTACTAATGTGAACCACACTGAATTCAGGTTTCTAGTATATAAAATTTAATGATACCTTCCCTACCAGCATTGAGGGAGTTACTGGGAGAATCAAATGAGATAATAAATGTTAATAAACCTTTTATAAATGTCAAAATACTATGTAAATGAGTCTTATAAAAAGTATTACCATCACCCTGGCTGTGATGACACTCATGTGGGCTAATTATAATTGTGAAGGGAAAAAAAACCAAAACATGTTTTCTTGGTTTCCTGAGACCAGAGGTGAGCTGTCAGCTATGAATAAGGAAAAGTGATTAACATTCATCTAGCTCTGTCTTTGTAGTCCATACGAGGTTACATGAGAGATGTAAGAAGACTAAAACACAGCTCATGCCCTTCTTTTCAATTCAACATTTATTGAGCACCTACTATGTGTAGATGGGGGGGTTGCCAAGAACTTGGTATATTACTTGTCCTCATATTTGCCTGACGAGGTATTATCCTTGTTTCTCACTGAGGCCCAGAGAAAATAACTCAAAATCGAATAGATCCAGAGCTAGCATTTGAACCCATTGTTTCTGGCTTCAAAACACGTTTTGAAAAACAACCTACAAGGACTTCCCTGGTGGCGCAGTGGTTAAGAATCCACCTGCCAATGCAGGGGACACGGGTTCGAGTCCTGGTCCAGGAAGATCCCACATGCCGCTGAGCAACTAAGCCCATGCGCCGCAACTACTGAGCCTGCGCTCTAGAGCCCGTGAGCCACAACTACTGAGCCCACGTGCCGCAACTACTGAAGCCCGCGTGCATAGAGCCCATGCTCCATAACAAGAGAAGCCACCGCAATGAGAAGCCCATGCACTGCAACAAAGAGTAGCCCCTGCTTGCTACAACTAGAGAAATCCCGTGCATAGCAATGAAGACCCAATGCAGCTAAAAAATAAATTAATTAATTTAAAAAAGAGAAAAGAAAAAAAACAACCTACAAGAAAGCTAGGATCCAAAAGTTAAATGGTTTGGGGAAGGGAGACAATAGTAGAGGAGATAAGTGAAAGAAGACACTAGTGTGGGCAGGGGAGCAGTTAGGAGAGGCTTCTCGAAACAGGTAGGACTTTTAGGTAGCCCTGGAGGATAGCTGGAAACAGGAAGGTGAAGAAGAATGAACATTGTCAGCAAGGGAAAGTGGTAACTATGGTGACCACTTACTGGGTTCCCTACCTAGTTGTGCCCAACAGTGTGCGTCTTTGGGATGAGAACACGCACAAGGTGTGCTGACTCTGTGGTCAGTTGGTTCCAGGACAAGAAATAGGCGTGGGTAAATGGGGGAGTTACTGAGGCAGCAGGGAGGAATGACGGAAGATTCTTCTCATTTCCAGAAGTCAAGAACAAGGCCCAGCCTCAAGGTCAGGACAGAGCCTATGCTGCAACTCTCATAATTTTGTAAACACACATCAGAGAACCATGTAAACATTTTGTGGATGGCAACCGACTTGAGTGTTTGCTTAAGTCTGTCATTTTATTTTTTAATTTATTTTTTCTTCCAGTTTTATTGAGGTATAATTGACGTCCAGCACTGTATGAGTTTAAGATGTACAGCATAATGACTTGACTTACATATGCTGTGAAATGATAACGACAATAAGTTTAGTTAACATCCCTCATATCCTATAAATACAAAAAACAAAAAAAACCAAGCTTTTTCCTTGAGAACTTTTAGGATCTACAGTCTTAGCAACTTTCAATATACCATACAGCAGTGTTAGCTATACACTGTACATTGCATCCCCAGTACTTATTTATCTCATAAGGGAAAGTTTGTACCTTTTAAAAAATCCTATATAAAGTAGTTATTGATGTGGGGTGGACAGGGGTTGGGGTTTGGAAACACTGGGGTAGAATTCAGTAGACCTGGATACTATACCTTTTCCCTTAGCATGAGTCACTGATTATATGCATTTATTATATGAGTGTACTGAGCCTCAGTCACGTGTTCTACCTTTTGGGTCAAGAATATAAAATAACCAGTATATGAATACTTGGAAATATATGAAGTTTGACGTAGATGTTGAGTTCCATGTTCCAGCAGCACTGACATCATTCCTATTGCAAAGATGATAAGAGGGCATTTATCATAATGTGCTCTAATATGGTTTTGAAGGCTTTCCCCCCTAACTTTAAAAGGCTTATGGGGGGCTTCCCTGGTGGCGCAGTGGTTAAGAACCCACCTGCCAATGCAGGGGACACGGGTTCGAGCCCTGGTCTGGGAAGATCTCACATGCCGCCGCAGAGCAACTAAACCCGTGCACCACAACTACTGAGCCTGCGCTCTAGAGCCCGCGAGCCACAACTGCTGAGCCCACGTGCCACAACTACTGAAGCCTGTGTGCCTAGAGCCTGTGCTCTGCAACAAGAGAAGCCACCGCAGTGAGAAGCCCACGCACCGCAACAAAGACCCAGCGCAGCCTAAAATAAATAAATTTATTTTTTAAAAAGGCTTATAAAATAGGTATCTATATTTTTCATTTTGTTTGGCAACGACTTTTAAAGAGAACTAAATCATGTTCTGGCAGCCCGACTTTCCAAGTAAAAGTGGTACCTGGAGCCAAGGAAAACCTCACTTTGGACATAAGGCACTGTGAGTGTTGTAACTGCTGAATTTTTAGATTGTTAATGACCATATTAATGAAAGTATAGACGGTGAATTCCCCTTCCCTGTGTGTTCTCTGCTGGTTACCAGAGTCAGGAGGTATGTGAGTTACCAAACGAGTAGATTCCTTCACCTACAGTGTATACTGCACTGTGTTTACCTGTCTAGCAGTGCTTTGTTACATTTTAACCCATATTCTACCAGCCAGCTTTATTTTTGTTGTTTTTATTTGTTTGATTTTTCCACCAGCCAGTTTTGTCAGATTTCACTTCTTGTAGTTTGTATTGTTAAAAACAGCCCATAGGGTTTTCATGATCTAAACTTGTGTTGAGACTCATTCCTGCTGAGATTCACTGTCCTGTGGGGAATGAGAAGAAACGAGACCGTCTCTGTCACTCAAGCTTCTGCACATTGGAGGCGAAGGACCATACTTCTTGACTTAGCACAGACGCTTCATTATCTAGACCAGTGGTTTTCAAATATTTCTTATAACGGAACATATTCTTTAAAAAGAAATCTTTCACCAAAGCCCAGTGTACGGCACATGCCTGTGAGCCCACCTGCTAGGCTGCTTCCCCAGTCGTCCCTCGCAGCATGGGAAGGGCACGGCTTGACCGCCATTAGTGTAAGGCCACCTTCCTCACTCTCTGCTTTGGCCACTGGCCTCAACGAACTCTCCAATGCAGCCATTCTTAACCACGTCCACTTCTCCAGAGAGTCCTTCTGTTTTGCAGTCCTGTGCCTTTGCATATGCTGTTCTTCTACTGAGAGTGCTCCCACACCCTCCTGAATCTTTATTTTAATGGCATTTACTCATTCTTGATACGATCTTTTCCTAGAAGTCTTCCCTGATATCCTTGTCTGGGCATCCAGACCATTCACTTCATTCCTCTATCATAGAGGTTACTACACTGTAACAGTTCATTTATTTGTCCAACTCTCCCACATTTCAGGTGTGGTGTTTTTGATTTTTTGTTTTTTAATTTTTGGCCACATCCCATGGCATATGGGATCTTAGTTCCCCAACCAGGATCGAATCCGCACCCCAGTGGCCTCAGTGGAAGGCAGAGTCTTAACCACTGGACCACCTGGGAAGGCCCCCTGCAGGTGTGTTCTTTTTGAGGGCAGGAACACATTCTTATTTGATCTTCGGCCTCTTGTGTTAGCACGTGGTTGGTAAGGTAATGAATAGTGTTTACTGGATGGATGGATGGATGGGTGGGTGGGTGGACGGACAGCCAGGAGTATGGACAGGTAGAAGAAGGAATTTACCAACAGACTAAGTGAATGAAGTGTCCCAGTACCTTGAACCAAGCAGGGGGAGTAGAAGGAACTGACAAGAGAATTCTCTTCATATGGCCAGCTGCTTTGGAATTTGTGTGTAGATTAAGAGTGGACCTGACACCACTTCCCAGAATACAGTCATCACCGGGTTAGCCCTAGGGAACAGTCCAGCATGAGTCATATGCCTTCTTTCCATATCTGGTGCCGTGTATTTATAGCTAATGATGGTGGTTTGTCACTTGCTAAACAGCACAAGAAAAATGACTGCATGAAGGCCAAGCAAAAGACTAATGGAAATGGTTTTAATAATTAATTTTTAAGAGGCATGCAAATGACAGTTCAGCTGGGAAGCTATAGAAACATGTAAGCTGAAATTTCAGCTGAAGGATGCTGCTCTTTGGATAGTTCTGAGGTTAAATGGGGATAATTTGAAAGCTGGCAGGAAGAAGGCCAGTGATACATCGTTTTGCCTGCTTTTTATTTTTTTTCCTTTTACACAGCAAATCATATCCTTGAAAGGAAGAGTGTTCTACATTTGAGTTCTAGACGATGATGAGAGTCAATGAAACATGGAACGGCATGAATTGGAAGCTGTGTTACCTAATGTATATTATTATTTTATTGTATAACACAGTTTTCAAAATCACTCACATAATATTTAAGCTTCCCTCTTGTTTTAGTCTAATTGGCACATTACTTCCCCCAGATAATTATCACAGAGCAGAAAGTTCTATGGAGGTTTTCTACTGGTTTTGCCCTTCCGTATGTAATTCCATTGATGGGCATCAGTGAACACTCAATAAAAGGTTAACAATTAAATTTGTAAATGCAGCAATTCCCCTCTAGAAAAGAGAGAATGGAACTTGAATTTATTGAGCATCTACAATGTCCAAAACACTGTTAGGTACTTTTTCATAAGGTGTCTCAGGAAATCTTCACAATTACCCTAAAAGGCTATCCCCATTTTATAGATACAGAGACAGTCTCGGAGAAGTTAGGCAGCTTGGGCACTCACCCAACATGTGGCACAGATAGGGGTTGGACCAGGTCCATCTGGCTTAAATCTCCATTTTTTCCCCAATATTTTACAGCGTTCCAATGACCAGGCAGTCGGAAACCTGGTTATCAAATGTAAATATACTATAGGAAGCAAAAGAAGTGCCTTAAGATGTTCATTTCTTCTCTCTACCTCTTTCCTTTCCTTCCTTTGGAGAAGATGAGCAAACCTGCGTCCCTGGCTACCCCTCCCACCCCTCACCCCCATCACTAATCTATTCAGTGTCTAGATGGATGTTATAAAACGATGAGAATTTACATTTGAAGAGTAATTCAAGAGTTTACTAAGAATCTGTGACATCTCATTTCATCCGCATTTTTCAATGGAGAAAATTAAAATCCAAATAAGTCTGTGACTTAAAGTCACAAAGCTAATTAATAGCAGAGGACTAAATCCAGAATTCCTGATTCCAGATACTCCTTTCACTACATCCTCAAGTGAGAGCATGCATGATTTTTCTTTGAGGATGAAGAGGATTTCATTCTGCAGAGCTTCATTTGTTTCTTCTCTTAAGAAAAGCTTATCCTTCTAAGACATGAAACTTATTAGCCTCATCATATGCCTCTCTTACAAGCCTCTCCATATGCTGCCGTAATTATCTGGATGTGTAGATACTATTCTCCGTCAAAAAATGTCAAAACATTCCACACATGGGCGTAGTGGAACACATGCAAATGGTTTAAACCATCATTATTCCAAAAGATATGAGGGTGGTCCTCCGCAGAGCAGAGAGAGGAGGTTTAGATTCGAATTCCAACCACCAAAAGAGAGTGTCCAGCCCACTTTTCTCCCTGAACTTCTTATGTAACTGCTACAAAAGTCCACCAGCTAAACAAGCCCAAGTCTTTTCCAGAAGGTATCAGAATAGGAGGGGGGACTGTAGTGGTTGCATTGTCTCCCCTTCACATTTTACTCTAAGAAAATAAGGAGGAGGGCTGGCCTTGAAATGCCTTGCCCAAAATGAACAGGTGAAATGGCAGGGTGTGGAGAACACTGGATTTGGATCCAGGGGCTCGTGTTAGAGCAGTCTGCTTCTTTAAGCCTCATTTTCCATGTCTATCAAATGAGTACTCTAATGCCACACAACGGTGTCGAGCATGTTAAGTCAGATGATATATGGACAGAGGAGCTTGTGTTTGTACCCAAGAAGACTTAGGGGTAACAATTTGAAAAAGAGCTGGAAATAGCATTTATAGAAATAAGGTCAAGAAGTGTGACCTATCCATAGCAAAGAAGGGGGGTAGTGTTAATAAAGTCCAGGTGTTGGTTTAAAGATTACCATTTTTATTGGACAATATTTGTTAACCATAATGCTTTATTCAAGTCACAGCTTTTGCTATTTTATTATGATGATAAAGAAGGCAAAACAAGGTGAATCTAAAAATCTCCTTTTGGACTTTCCCAGTGGTCCAGTGGTTAGGACTACGTGCTTCCACTGTAGGGAGCACCGGTTCGATCCCTGGTCGGGGAACTAAGATCCCGCGTGCTGTGCAGCCAAAATAAATAAATGAAATAAAATCTCCTTTCATTTCTCTTTGTTACTCTCAACATCAAAGATGCATGTTTTGATGTATTATTAGAATAGAGAACAGTTCTTTATCCTTTCAAAGAATTTTAACCATTATGGGCTCTGGGAGGAGATAATAATAATAGAAGGATTTTCTCCTTCTGGTAAATGGAAAACTCAATGACTTATACCAATCTTCCCACAGAAGACAACCAAAAAATCTGGACCAAAATAATCCTTTAAGTCAAAAAAGAACTAATAATACAGTGAAGAATTTCCAGCTGAGATGAGAGCTAGGAAAAGGTACAAGCTTAGAATGGTAAACCCAGCATCCACAGCTGCGTTTTTTTTTTCTTTTTTGTCGTGCTGCGCGGCATGTGGGATCTTAGTTCCCCCAACCAGGGATGGAACCGGCACCCGCTGCAGTGGAAGCACGGTTTCCTAACCACTGGACCACCAGGGAATTCCCCACAATCGCTTTTGTCTCCAATTTGCCAAACTAGGGAGGAAGCCAAGAGTCACAGCTGCATATTCATGGCACTTTGGGGCTATGGGTACAAAGTCCATGTTTAGGACTTGCCCAGGTGGGAACCTTCCTATAAATCCCCATTTTGGTCTGGAACTCAAAAGGTTAATATCCTAGGAACTAGAGGGAACCAGAATTAAGCCACTCATCAATCTATTTAACCAGGCTTCATGTCACATGGGTCGCTGAGAACACAAAAAATCTTGAAAGTTGTAAGTACCCCAGATGTCTACAAGAAGCAAACAAAAATCCTCTTATGCATCAAATTATTTCTACAAATGAATTTGCAATTACAATGTATTGCATACAATCAGAAACACAAAACAGACCCACAGAGACTTCATTATTAGCATTATCAGACTCCAAAAAACAAGTGAACTAGGTTCTAAATAGAATTCTAGAATTCATTGGAGGGGTTTAGCAGCAGATTAGATATAGTTTAAGAGAGTTAGTGAATGAGAAGATAGATTAGAAGGAATCATACAGAATGAGGATCGGAAAGACAACCAGCTGGGAGGTGGGGGATAAACAGAAGAGAGTGAGTGTCTTAAGGAATACAGTGAGAAGACCTGCGGTGTGTTTAATTGGAGTCCCAGAGGAGAGGAGACAATAGGGAGGAGTCTAATTTGTATGATGTAATGCCTGAGAATTTTCCAGAAACGGAGAGAATCATTAGTCCACAGATTCAAGCAGACCATACACGTCAAGCAAGATAAATAAATGGAAGTCCACAATGTACTGAGATTGTAGAAAACTAAAGACAATGAGAAAAATCTTAAAAGCTGACCAAAAGAAAAAAGGGGGTGGGTGGCAGCACTTACCTTTAAAGAAGTGAGAAATAAACTTCTCAGTAGCAATAGGAGAAGCCAAAAGACAGTGATGAAATGGGCTAAAAGAACGCCAAAGTTGGAATTCCCTGGCGGTCCAGTGGTTAGGACTCTGGGCTGTCACTTCTGGGGCCTGGGTTCAATCCCTCGTAGGGGAACTAAAATCCTGCAAGCCGTGCGGGGCAGCCAAAAAAAAAAAAAAGAATTCTACACCTAACAAAAATATTTATGAAGAAGGAATAAAGACATTTTCAGATGACAAAATCACAGTTTATCACCAATAAACCTGCACAAAAGAAATTCTAGTGATGATCTTCAAGTTGATCGAAGTTTAGTGATGCAGGAATGATTGAAGACCAAAGAAAGTGGTAAACGTCTTGTGGAGTTAAAAATATGTAGAACTAAAATCCACTGCAATGCTAGCATACAAACCACAAAGCAGGTAAATGAAGTTCAAGTGTACTAAAGTCCTCACATCATCTGAGAAGAGAGTAAAGGTATTACTTCACGCTAGACTCTGATATGTCAGCAATGCATGTTTTGCCTTATGGGACCACTAAAAAGATAAAAATGTATTACTTTCAACTAATAGTCCAAAATAGAATGATTGAAAAAGACAAAAATCCAGGGGGTGGTGGGACATAGGCAAGGCAGACAGGAAACACATTTCATAAGAGTGGATTTAAATCAAAATATATCTTTAAGATCAAATGTAAATGGAATAAATGCTCCAATTAAAAGATAAGAATTGTGAAACTAAATTTTTAAAAGTCCAACATATGAATACCAATAGATTGAAATAATGGAATTAAGTTATTCCATGGTGGGTATTATCACATAAACTAGAATTTAAGGCAAAAAGCATTACTAAGAAGGTCACTTTATAATGATAAAGACACCAAATTACCAGCGAAATATTCTAATTCTAGATTCTACTTATAATATGACTTCAAAACACATGAAGCAAACATTGATACATCTACAAGGAGAAATACATAAATCCACAATCATAGTGAGAAATTTTAACACATAAACTCCCAGGGGCAACACTTACCTACTAGGGGATGAGAACCAGTAGAAAAATATTCACCACATCACCCTCAAGTGGCTGATTCTACATGAATCCTCAGATGGTCCCCAGAAATATAAAGCTGATCAGCAGTGATCAGCTCAATAAAACACCCTTGAATTGGATTGTCCTCCTTCCTTGTTTTACTCTTCCCAGACCCCATTCTTTTTTCTTGGAATCATATTCCAAAATAAACTCATACATGCAAGTACTTCTCTGAACCTTGCTACTTTGGGAACCCAGGCTAAGGCACTTGGTACCGCAAGCAGCTCTACAAACAGACATTCCAGATGGAGTCTAGTATCGGACCAATTGGATAGTGATAAGTATCCCATTAATGTTGGTAAGTGGGGTGATCTTAACCCCCGGCATGCAGCAGTATCACAGTTACTGAGATTTTCACCAGCAGTGAATTGGAATGATGAAGGAAGATGAAGCAGTGATTTATGTAGTCGCAGTTCATAAAAAAAAATATGGTCAATGTTAATTATAAGGAATGTAGAACTGGCTGACTTTGGTTGCTGGTCTTTAGAAGTCTTGTTAAGGGAAAAGAAAATGTCAGACTTGGTTAGCCAACCATCAACCTCAAGGAGTGCTGTAAAACTGGGAATGCTGGGAGTACAGCACGGTTACCAAGGAGAACAAACACAGCCTTAACAGTCTCTGATATCAGTGTCAGGGCCCAGAAAAGGAAACGGTAGACCTTAAGACATGGGATAGGGATATTTGAATGGACAAACCTGAGGACCTTGAGCCCCAGAAGCAGTGCCCTCCCTCTTCCTAAAGGACAGTGGGGTTTTCTGGGGGGCAGGGGGTTGTTTGTTTTCTGTTTTTTAATTTTTTGGCCTTGCCAAGTGGCATGCAGGATCTTAGTTCCGCAACCAGGGATCGAACCCACGCCCCCTGCAGTGGAAGTGTAGCGTCTTAACCGCTGGACGGCCAGGGAGGTCCTGACAGTGGTCTCTCTTGCCTGCAGACACTGCAGAGGCGCCACCAGCAACAGGAACCTCACAAGATGATGTTTGTCCTCAGATTTGTCTCTACCTCCCTTATTTCCTCCAGATCAGCCGTCAGGTCAAGCACAGCCCAAGCGGGGCAATCCAACTCCTTCTCTAGGAAGAAATACTGTATACACCCAGAGAATTGCAAGCTTTGAGTAATATGCACTAGTGTGAACCAGGAGACCTCATGAATCAAGAGACCTCATGTTGGAGGGGCTCTTAACGAACTGCTGAGCAGTAGGACCTCTTTGTAGTTCAGTTTCTTCATCTGTCAAATCTGATTAATAGAGCCTGTCCAACCTACTTTATATGGTTATCAGAGTAAATGAAGAAATTAATATTTATAGTGAACTCCGCTAGCCACTGTATTAGGCACTTCACATAAATTATTTAATTAGGATAAGATTGGATAAGTGTAAACACTTTTAAAATTAGTAATCTTGTTTAGAACACTTGTAAATGTGTTATTTTAATAGCGTGCCCTAAGAGAAACTCGGTTCTAAGACTTGTGAAACCGTGATGGGTAATAGTTAAGAAGAAAAGGAAGCTAACATTTCAAAATTACAAATATATTAGAATATGGCTTTGAGTAAGTTGTTATTTTGTTTGGGGGAAGGTGGACCACCCAAAGAGTGTTTTAAGGACAGTTCTATTCATTGATCTTGGGAAAAGCAGGGCAGGAAGAATTTTAATGCAGAAGCTCTGGATAAGCAGTTCAGGGTCCAGTGGAGCAATGTAAATTCCTGTGTGATACACTGTGGTGTCATGGCTAAAGGCACAGCCACCGAAACCAGACTGCCTGGGTTTGAATCTCAGCTCTGGTGCTTAACCCACTGGGGGATGTGCTTTAGTTCTTTCATCTGCAGAATGGTGGTATCTATTGAGTAGCATTATTGGAAGATTAAATGCCTTAACTTACCAAAGGAATGATGGCAATTACTATAGAAGCACCAGAAAGCCTGCTTGCTCTGGTGGAATCATATATGTAGTACACAGTGTCTAGAATAGAGGATACGCTTAAGGTATAGATAAATGGGATAAATGAATGCCCAGGTATGGGGGTATACGTGAAACACAACTGGCTGTGCATTGGAAACAGTTGAGGCTTAGTAGTAGGTACACAGAGATTTCTTATACTATATTCTGTATTTTGGTGTACCCTTGAAATTTTTCTTACTAAAAATAATTTTAAAAAAATATATCAGCCTAGGAAATCCAGTCGTTTCATATCTGTATGCCCTCACTTCAGTTCATCTTTGTACTTAACCATTTAGCGGTCTGGGAGGTTGAGAACTGATGAAATGATAAAAAAAAGTGATGTTCACCTCATACTCATATTTCAGAGAATTTGATGCTTAAAAGTGTTGAGCTGAGTCACGTTAGAAATAGTTGCTCAACTTTCTGCTCTCAAGCTGTGGTTGACAGCTTGTTCTCCTCTCAAAGTCCTTTCTTTCCTTTTTCTTGGGCCTAGAGCACCCCAGGTCTCCCCTGTCGCCAGGTACGGCATATAATCAATGGAATGGAAGCAGAAAGGGTGTGTGCACATCCCTATGGCCTGAACACAGGCATGCCTGCAGCCCTTCTTCAACAAATAAGGCAACTCTCAGGAATGCCAGAACAGCAAGATGGAAGGAACCTATATCTCAGAATGACCTCGCAGAGCAGTTATCCTGCCAACGGGGTTGGCCAGACTATTACTGGAGAGAGAAATTTCCATTTTCTCGAAGCTACTGTATCTTTTTTTATAACAATCTAGCCTTCACTCTAATCAATACACAAGATGAAGAGTTTGAGTCCCAGATAGGGGAAATTTCTTCTTGTTCAAGGTCACACAGTAAGGAAGCAGCAGAGTCAGAAATCTAACCAGTGCCTACGAATATTCATTGCGTTGTACGTCTTCCCTTGCTTAATTGATAAATACGTAGTCTAATCTCTGCCAGAGTAAACCTCACTCAAGCTAGATGTTTCTATACTCGTTTCTTTGGTACAGGGCCCAAGTTACCATTTCCTTGGCCAAAGAGACCCAATACTGTCCTGAGGTTCAGTTTATACTATGAAATTAGTTATTCTATGCTATGGTCTGAATATTTGTGCTCTCCTCCCCAAATTCTTATGTTGCAATTCTAACCCCCAAGGTAATGGTGGCAGGAAGTGGGGCTTTTGTGAGGTGATTAGGTTACGAGAGCAGAGCCCTCATAAATGGGATTGGTACCCTTATAAAAGAGACCAGGGAGCTTGCTTGTCCCTTCCACCACGTGAAGACACAGAGAGAAGTCGGCAATCTGCCACCAGGAAGAGGGCCTTCACCAGAACCCAACTATGCCGGTACTTTGATCTTGGATTTCGCAGCCTCCAGGACTGTGAGGAATAAATGTCTGTTACTTACAAGCAGTCTGTGGTATTTTGTTACGGCAGCCCGAAGGGACTAAGACATTCCCATAGCCTTTGTATTTGCCTTTATTGTGGGCCTTTAATTAGAGTTCCATGTTTAAAATGTATGTTTTTCTTGCTGGACTGTTAGCTTCTGAAGGTCAGGGACATATTTTATTGATCCTTGTTTCCCCTGTGTTTTGTACGTGACAGGGGCTTTACAAAGGTTCTTTGAGGGCTAACTGAATGACTAAATGAGGGAGGGAATAGATATTTGACAATGAGAACAAAATGTGGCTAAACTTCAAGTTGCTCTCCAAGGAAAATTTAGGAAGTAACTTTCACGTATGTAAACACACACCAACAGGCAGGGACAGGGTCAAGGCCTCCAGTGTGCAGATAGTATTACTTAACAAATACTCTAAGGTTAAACAGTAGCTAAAATAGCTTAGCTGTGGTGTCCGAATGATTAGTTTATGCAGCCTCACAACACAGACATGAAGAGCAGCTCGTTTATGTTTCATCCGTACTGTCAGCAACAGCACCTGTGTTTTGGGACAGAGCTGTCACGTGAGCAGTTAATGACACTCACTTGGTAAAAGCACATGTTTCTAGAAACTCTGCTTTTCTTGATTTCACGCTGTACCCAGATACTGGCAGCCAATAGTTTTTTTGTTTTGTTTTTAAACTAAAAATATAACTGCCCTGGTGGTGATAATGTAAGAATTGTATAGTCTAGGGCTTCCCTGGTGGCGCAGTGGTTGAGAGTCCACCTGCCGATGCAGGGGACACAGGTTCGTGCCCCGGTCCGGGAAGATCCCACATGCCACGGAGCAGCTGGGCCCGTGAGCCATGACCGCTGAGCCTGCGCATCCGGAGCCTGTGCTCCGCAACGGGAGAGGCCACAACAGTGAGAGGCCCGTGTACCGCAAAAAAAAAAAAGAAAAAAGAAAAGGTATAGTCTAAATGGTATAACTCACTTCTAATTTTCATCATAGTACAAAGTCTGAGACAGACCTGGGTCTGAATCCAGTCTCTCCTACTCAAAAGTTGTATGATTTGGGGCAAGTTTCATAACCTGTCTGAGCCTCATTTTCCTCATTTGGAAAGGAGAGATAATACCAGTCTGCAGTGAACTGGTAAATGTTTAACAAATGGCTCTCAGGGGGAAAAAAAAAAAAAAACCCTGGTTTTAGCGTTTGCTAATTTTCACGGTGTAATTATTACGACAGTGGCCTGTTTCATGCTGCCAATGGGATGTCCCTGAACACAGGGGAAGAGATGGACAGTTGAGCACAATATGATAAAGTATTTCCACCATACAGTAGATGTCATCACCGCTAGGGCCTAGATGACAGTCAAACAGTGACTGATAATAAAAAATTAGGAAGTGATGAATTTTAAGTACTTATTACCTTTGGTTTTAATATATATTTAGACATAACATATATAATATTTATATAATTTGATTTTTAATAATGGCTGAATATAGACACCAGCTCATCAAATTCCTAAAAATTTAACAATTGTCCCTTGTGAGCTGCATACCGGTTTCCAGCACACAACTGCCCAGCTCCAGCTCTTGGATTTCATAAACAACACTGCAACAAACAGATTTCTCTATGGTACCTACCCACATCACAGGATGTGTGACTGGCATGTGACCCAGTACTCTGCCAGATTGTTCTCCAGAATGGCCATAGCAGCTTACCTTCCTTCCCCTCAGCAGTGCCCGAGGGCTTCCCCCTCCCAAGGTGCATCATTGCAGGATGAGTAAAATGAGAATGGACACTGCTGCAACTCCATGCAGCATTCCAAGAAGCAGCCAAGCATCTGTCCTGGAACATGGACCCATCTTATAAGCATAGTGCTTAGTGATAAAAAGTAAAAGCAGAAGGAGATCTATAACACAATACTATTCATTTCAGTACATACAAGACAACAGACTTTCTTTTCAAGAACAGACAAATAAAAAATGCACATCAGATATGTTTGAACTGTTGCCGGTGGAGGGCAGGGATTCACTATGTCAGCAGTATTTATTGGGCATTATATGGGATTGTGTATCTACAAGCATCCAACATGGTACTTGCCACTTGGTCTCTTCCCTCACCCTGGCCAGCAAAAGCTATGCTGATTTTATGAGCCACGTCCTTTAATGAGCTGTGCAAGGTTGCACATTTAAAAAAATTTTCCAGAAAAATACATGGATCCTGTGTTTACTATATTTCCACAGTTAAGCAATATTTTCAATATAGGACACATAGCAATCATCAAAGCGTAACATCATGGCCCATTTGTCTCTATGTGGCTGGCATTCATTTTAACAATTTCTGAGCAACAAGCAATTTCAACTCTGTCTTATGTATATTATCCCACTTAATCTTCCCAGAAAAGATTTGAAGCTCAGAGAAGCCACATTTTGCCCAAGATGAAAGAACTAGCAAGAACAAGGGCCACAGCTGTCTAGCTAATACAGGAGTGACCAGGTTCCCTGCCAGGGAGAACAAGAAGGCCCATGTGGACTTTGCTGGTAAGTGTGGGACCACTGGGCTGCACCCTACATATCGATTACACTCTCTATTCCAAGGCAGGAAGCAAATATAACAACAATGATTAACTTACAAGTGTGAATTATTTGATATTGAAGTAAAGGTAAAGCTGGTAAGGACCTTGGAGGTTAAAAATAAACACCCCCACACAACAACCTTGCCTTTATTCACATGATTGGAATAACAAGGCTTAGAAAATTCAACTTTTCTAATTTGCCCAAGGTCATACAGAAAATTGTCCACATAGCCAGGAGAGGAAACCCAGTTTCCTAACTCTTAGACTAAGTGTGATTTAATAGAATCAGATAGATGGGAAACCCTAGAAATCTACAGGGTGATTGATTAGCTAGCTATAAAGCCTAGACAAGCTGCTGGATGTTCCCAAGCGACTGTTCCTCAGTCATAAAAGGGGTGACACCTCATATGCTCACATGACTCATACAGCTGTTGGCAAAAATCATTCATCCATCCATTTATGTATTCCATCAACAAGAGGCACCTTCTCTGTGCCATGCACTGTTGTAGGCACAAGGATGCACTAGTGAGTATATCAAAATCCCTGCACTTGTCGAGCTTACATTCTAGTAAACGTATTAAAAAAAAGACTAAGAGTAAGGAGAGTGATGGAGAAGGTTAAGGAGGCCAGATATAAGATGAACAGAGACCTAAGTGAAATGAGGGAGCAAGCTGTTCCAAAGTCTGGAGGTAGGACATTCTAAGGAGACCAGCAAGAAAAAAGCTCCAAGAGAGTGATAAACTTGGCTTGTTCCCAGCCTCCCATGCAACTGAGGGTGACCATGCAACCTGATCCTGACCAATGAGACTGGAGAACACATTTGCTGAAGAATATCGAGAAAAGCTGCCTCCAAATCAAAGAAGGGCCCTCTTTCCCACTCAATCTCTTTCTTTTCTTCCTGTCTTGAACACAGTTATGTGAAGACACGATGGCCAGAGCCGCGAAAAGCCATTTTGCAAACAAGGCAACAAGCAACTTCTCTACTCTCCTCCAAACAGAACCAAAGATTGGAGCCAGGAGTGTGAGACGCTTAAAGCTCTCTCCTAAACTGAGCACAGAGAGGTCAAGTAACTTGCCCAACATCACACAGCTAGTATGATGTAGAGCCAGGACTTGAACCCAAGTATTTTATCCCCAAATGGCTGCTTTTATTTTTTCCACTGCATCCATTTCCTTGCCTACAGTCCTCCTCTCAGCCCTTTTCTCTGCCTACACTCTTCCTAGGCAATCATACCCAGGACCAAGCTGTCAACCATCACTTCTAGGAGAGAATTCAAAATCTACATTTTTAGTCCCGGGCTCTCTAATAAGAGCCAATCCCTCACCCTCAAATTTCTGCTAGATTGTCCCATCAGCTGTCTTATTTCAAGTTCCTTGTGCCTACAACTGAGCACATTTCCCCCTGTAGTGCCCTCCAACTACGTGTCCTCTCCTTGACTTAGTTCATTTTAGGTAATGGAAGCTCAGTCCTCCCAGTCACCGTGAGGTGTTGAGGACAGAACATGAGTTTTGAAATCCAACAGGCTTGGGTTGGAATTGACCAGCCTTCAGTTGCAGAATCCTTGGGAGGGCTAAAGAAATAGATATGGCATGAGCTTCCAGGAGCAAAAACCAAAGCCACACTGTCAACCTGAGCTGCCAAGGGAGCTGGCAGCTCCAGAGCCTCAGTTGCCACTGTCCTGGTCGAGGGGAAAACCAGCATAATCAGGAAGCAGCCACTGCAGCTCCAGCCCCACAACTTGTCTGCCACAATTCACTCTGCAGAATAGGAGCCCTTCTCCTTATCTCATCCTGAAACTGTATCCTCTTTCCATCAAATCAGTGGTACTCTGTAGCAGCCAATTCCACTGTCTTTCTAGTTACCATTTTCCTCATGCCTCTGTAGTGCCAGAAATATTATACCAGGAGTATGTCCCCTGTCACCGGTATCCCATCCCAATTCACGGCCAGCGTCAGTTTTCCCAACTTCTCCCTCCACCCGTTCCTGCCGTCGTTCCTTCCTTCCTTACAAACTTTCAACAGGCAGCTCCCCATCTCAGAGTCTGTCTGCAGGGGTCTCAGTCTGAGGCAGTTGGTACTGGAAGTACCAGTTGGTACTGGAAGTACCAGTTGGTACCTGGAAAGCCGACTCTGAAATGGGATTTCCCTTAGCCATAAAAAAAAAGAATGAAATAATGCCATTTGCAGAAACATAGATGGACCTAGAGATTATCATATTAAATGAAGTAAACCAGACAGAGAAAGACAAATATAGGATATCACCTATATGTGGAATCAAAAAAATGATACGAAGGAACTTATTTACAGAACAGAAACAGACTCACAGACATAGAAAACAAACTTATGGTTACCAAAGGGGAAAGGGGGGTGGGGTGGAGGGGAGGGATAAACTAGGAGTTTGGGATTAGCAGATACAAACTACTATATGTGAAATGAACAACAAGGACCTATTGTATAGCAGAGGGAACTATATTCAATATCTTGTAATAAACTATAATGGAAAAGAATCTGAAAAAATACATACATAACTGAATCACTTTGCTGTGCACCAGAAACTCACACAACATTTTAAATCAACTGGACATCAATTTAAAATAAAATAAAATGGGATTTTAGAGATGGACCACTTGCTGTCCAGCTGGCAGTGAGGACCCCTTCACTGGTGGTAGGGGGAGGATGACAGCCCTTGACATGTTGTGGTGGAGTTGTAGTTTGAGGGAGTGCATAATTGAAATAGCGAGAAAGCAGTGGTTCTGGAGTTTGAAACTTGGTCCCTGTGACTCTGAAGCCTGTGTTTCTTTTTTTTTTCCTTTTTTATGACAAATTGTATTCCAAAGTGGCTCTAGTAGTACCAGAGACATTGATGTAGAGTGTAAATATTGTTTCAGGTAAAGTGAAAATGGATAAAAGCGATATGTCTAGTTAATATATTTTTAGATAATGTGATTTTAAATATGAGTTAAAATGTAATAAATATTAATGAACTTATTTACAAAACAAACAGACTCACAGACATAGAAAACAAACCTACGGTTACCAAAGGGGAAAGGAGAGGAGAATAAATTAGATAAACAACAAGGTCCTACTGTATAGCACAGAGCACTATATACTCAGTATCTTGTAATAACTATAATGGAAAAGAAAAAATGTAATAAGTATTAAAAATAGGTGTCTTACTATTTTATCTATTTTGAAAGGTTTATATATTCGGAATTACAGGGGAGTTTTTTTGTTTTGTTTTTTAAGGAGAACTACTTTGAGTAGTAAGCAAAACTCCATTTATAACATAATAAAAAAATCTTCCATCAATTTCTTCAGTTAGTCCAAAGAATAAAACCTCTGACTTAGAGTTTACATTTAACCTTAAATATTCTGAAATCCATCCATGTCAACTTTGGAATTTTAGTCTTGCCTGATACTATGAAATAGGGCAAACCTTGATCAATGGGCAAATTCCTAATTTTTGCCGTTCAGCCACTTTTCTGGATATTGCTCTCTGATTCCATACATTCCAGAGTGTTCAATGGATTTGTAATGAACTTCCAAGATGAAGGGGAATTTCTTGCTCATTGTTTGCCTGAAACCTTGGCTTGTGTTCATCTTTTTAAAGAAAAAATATTCTCCAAAAATGCCCACAAGTTCAGCTAGTAAAACTCCTTTAAAGATCTTCTTTTTTTTTTCTTACTTCTATGAAGTATTTTTTTAACATATTTATTGGAGTATAATTGCTCTACAGTGGTGCATTGGCTTCTGCTGTATAACAAAGTGAATCAGCTATATGTACACACATATCCCCATATCCCCTCCCTCTTGTGTCTCTCTCCCACCCTCCCTATCCCACCCCTCTAGGTGGTCACAAAGCACCGAGCTGATCTCCTGTGCTATGCGGCTGCTTCCCACTAGCTATCTATTTTACATTTGGTAGTGTATATATGTCCACACCACTCTCTCACTTCGTCCCAGCTTACCCTTCCCCCTCCCCGTGTCCTCAAGTCCATTCTCTATGTCTACGTCTTTATTCCTGTCCTGCCACTAGGTTCTTCAGAACCTTTTTTTTTTTTTTAGATTCCATATATATGTGTTAGCGTAGGATATTTGTTTCTCTCTTTCTGACTTACTTCACTCAGTATGACAGACTCTGGGTCTGTCCACCTCACTACAAATAACTCAATTTTGTTCCTTTTTATGGCTGAGTAATATTCCATTGTATACATGTGCCACATCTTCTTTATCCAGTCCTCTGTCGATGGACACTTAGGTTGCTTCCATGTCCTGGCTATTGTAAATAGTGTCTTGGTGCTCTGGCCGGGTGTCAGGCCTGAGCCTCTGAGGTGGGAGAGCCGAGTTCAGGACATTGGTGCACCAGAGACCTCCCAGCCCCACATAATATCAGTTGGTGAGAGCTCTCCCAGAGATCTCCATCTCAACGCTATGACCCAGTTCCACTCAACGACCAGCAAGCTCCAGTGCTGGACACCTTATGCCAAACAACTAGCAAGACATGAACACAACCCCACCCATTAGCAGAGAGGCTGTGTTTCTATTTCAGTGTTAAACATCAACGTGTGACCTTGGCTGAATCACCTAACCCCTTTTCTAGCTCTGAAATTCTACAGCTCTACCTTGAGGGAACGTATTACCCGATGAGCTATAATGGCACAATCCAGTAATGTCTTAACTAGTGCCAAGTATCTGGTTCTCTTTCTTTCCAGTGTTTGTTTCCAGGGAGGATAAGCACAGTTCTGCTCAGCCATCATACTGTTTAGGTTCCCTGTTTCTCATCCTGCTAATGGGAGATAGTGGATGATTTGTCCTGAAGCATGTAGTTCATTTAACAGCTCAAATCCTCTTCCTCCTTTACCCTGCTTCCCCCAGTTACCACGTTGTTCTGTGCTACATTATAAAACACATCCTTCTTTCCACTATATTGACCCCAAGTATTTCATCAATTCACTTGTGTCACTGAAAGCCAAGTGTTTATTCAGGCTGGCTACAAACAAAGGCTACTCTGTGAGGTTGTGACTGCAGTCAAGCTGACCAGATTACCTTTCACAAGATGGGTTGCTTTTTATTTGTAAAATGGCAGTATCTTTTGTAGACATGATACGTCGGTGGCACATAATTGCACCAACCTAACAAATAGTCTGTGGTCATCTTGATCTGTATTTACTCCTAGTTTTGTCCATCTTTTGTCACTGTATTTACAGAGTTGTACTAGTGTGTAGTTATAATTTTATATTTTGTTTATTTGACCTACTTCAAAGGTTTTTTGTTAACCTGGACTTCAGTGTTTTAATTGTCGCTTTATATTAGCAAGAATTTATTGGTTCATTCAACAAACATTTACTTAATAACTACTTAAGTATTCTTTTGTGGATTTCTCCCAGTTTTTATTATTGTAAATAATGTGATAAATGTCTTTGTGTACATACCTCTCTTGATCTTCTGGTTTATTTTCTTAGGATAAATTCCCCAACGTGGGGTCGTTAGAATGAACATTTTTGTAGCTCTTAAAGCTAACAGCCAACCATGTGTGACTACATCACTGACTATTTTTTCATGCTCCCAGTCATTCAGGAGATAAAATCCCTACTTTTTTGTAAATGCAGGACGCCCAGCCCACCTCCAAACTGGCTTTTGCCTGTCTCTCTCCCTCATTTCTCAACACTCCTCAATTTTGCATTTCCCTCGCTTCCACCCATACACAATGTACATAGATTTTTATGTGCAGGATACCTTGTTTTGAACATATTCCTGCTACCATAGGTGCTGTACCGGAGCAGAAGGCTGGACAAATGGCCAAACAGTCATTATAAAACTTTATCCTCTTTGCTCAGAGCTATGGACTCAATTGTGTCTCCCAAAATTCATAGCCTGAAACCTTAACCCCCAGTGTGATTGTATTTGGAGATGGGGCCCTTGAGAGGTGATTACTTTAAAAAAATTTTTTTTATTGGAGTGTAATTGCTTTACAATGTTGTGTTAGTTTCTGCTGTACAGTGAAGTGAATCAGCTCTATGTATACATATATCCCCTCCCTCTTGCATCCCCCCCCATTCCCACCCAGCTAAGTCATCGCAGAGCACTGAGCTGAGCTCCCTGTGCTATACAGCAAGTTCCCACTAACTATTTTACACGTAGTACTGTATTTATGTCAAACCTAATCTCCCAATTCATCCCACCCTCCCCTTCCCCCTGTGTCCACATGTCCATTCTCTACGTCTGCGTTTCTATTCCTGCCCTGCGAATAGGTTCATCTGTACCATTTTTCTAGATTCCACATATATGCGTTAATATACGATACTTGTTTTTCTCTTTCTGACTTAGTTCACTCCTTATGAGCTCATGGAGCTCAATATCAAAAAAGCAAACAACCCCATTAAAAAATGGGCAGAAGACCTAAATAGACATTTCACCAAAGAAGACATACAGATGGCCAAGAGGCACATGAAAAGCTGCTCAACATCACTAATCGTTAGAGAAATGCAAATCAAAACTACAATGAGGTATCACCTCACACCAGTCAGAATGGCCATCATCAAAAAATCTACAAACAACAAATGCTGGAGAGGGTGTGGAGAAAAGGGAACCCTCTAGCACTGTTGGTGGGAATGTAAATTGATACAGCCTCTGTGGAGAACAGTATAGAAAAGCCTTAAAAAACTAAAAATAGAACTACCATATGATGGGGCCTTTGGGAGGTGATTACTTTTAGATGAGGTCATGAGGATGGGGTCCTCATAATGGGACAGTGTCCTTATAAGGAGAGAACAAAGATCTCTCCCTGTCTCTCTCTCTCTCTCTCTCTCTCTCTCTCTCTCTCTCTCTCTCTCTCTCTCTCTTTCTCTCTCTCTCTCTCTGTCGTGTGAGGACACAGCAAGAACACGGTCATCGGTAGAATATAGAGGGCACTCCAGGGGTACAGAAGGGTCTGTTTCTTGGCCCAGGGGTGATTGCATGGGTGTTCACTTTACAATAATTTATTCAACTCTATATGTACATTTTATGCTTTGTGTACATAATGTATTTTAAACTTCAAAATGCTTTTAAAAAACTACCTCAAATCCCAGATATTTTTAAGATGCAATGAAATATGATATTATAGTAAAATGGACAAATTTAACTATCCAAACACACCAGGCATATCCATTATCAGAAATAAGCTTTGATCATTGTCATCCACCTTTCATTAATTCTGGACTTCATCCAGACTGAAGCCCAAGCGGCTTTCAACCAGCACCAGAGACCAGAAATGCTTCAGACTAATTTACATTTCCTTTGGTTTACTCAGAGCTTAATATAATGATGATGCCTCATTACGATAAAAAAGGAATTAAAAACACAAAATTCCAGGGCCCCAGAAAGAGTGCAGAAAAGATTATCTCAAAATAAGAAGTAAAACGAGTGGCCTAGATTCCATCCCTGCTGACCTGGAGGCTGTGATTTACCTGATTTGTTTCTTCACAGTTCTAAGTTCCATAACTGTATTTCACAAGCTTGGTATACTTAGCTTTCTTTTGGAGGTATGTGTGTTATAAATAATAGTAGTCGGAAACCTTGTTAGGACCTTGCCGATTTGGTGTTTTGGAGAAGTGTTGAATTTTTTAGAAAATCTATTAGGAAAAATATTCATATAAGCCAATTATTTACATGAATGAAATTTCAGAAAGAATGCTTAAACAAGGTTTCCAAACAGTCTAATGATCTTTAGAAAAGTGAAGAAGGTATACTCCAGGAACAAATTATAATAGCATCAATCCTCTAAAAGCAGTAGGCTATGAATGTTAGCAGATGGTTTGTGATCATTAGTAATGATTAAAAATCAGCATGGTTTTTCATGGAAATTTTTTCTCATTAGTCTTATTTCCATTTTTAAGAGAGTTACTAGGTTCATGGATAAAGAGAATGTCACAGACATACCACACCTCAGAGTTCACAAGGCATGGGTGCTGGTTCCATTAAGCAGTTAATGTTTTTTAAAAGCTGTCAGGTTACTAAAATTGTCTTGCCAACCTCAAAGAACTCAATGCTTCAGCCTGCCCATATAACACTTGATAAATATCTGGATTAAGAGGAAGAAAACATACTTATCAACTGTACATGTGACCCAGAACTGGACGAAGAGTTTATACCTTGCACTGCAGACTCACACGTAGAAGGATTTAAACATGTTCCAAAAGAGGACTGAAACTATTGAAAAACAGTAGGTTAGAAAAAGTTCAGCAACACAAGGTCAGCATTGAGACAATCTGACTTGACATCAGTGTAGTTGGAAAAGACCCAAAGTTTTAGCCAAGTGCAGTCTTCATTTGAGCCAACAATGTGATGTGGCCACATGCAAAGCTAACGTGATTATAGGCTGTATTAATACAAGCATAGTGTCCACATCAAGTGGGTGATGTTCTCACAGTGTTCTAGACTCATTAGAGCAGAAATACTCTTCAACCTGGAGTGTCTCATTTTAAGAGGGAAATGATAAACCAAGAAATGAGCAGAGGACAAGTGGGATTATGGATGATCTGGAAATCAAGCCATGTGAGAAGACTGAGAATATTTCACCTTAGAGGGAACCTGGGAGCCGTCTTTAAATATTTGGATGGCTATCAGAAGGAGGAAGTTCTTTTCATTGGTTGGTTGGTTGCTTTTCCCACGTGCTGCAAAGGGTAGAATTCAGAGAAATTTCATAGAATGGTAGATTTCAAATTAAGAAAGAATTTCTACAGTTTGGGCCAATGCAACATGGAAGGGGCATCCCTATGAAGTATTGGACACAAGGGATCCAGAAGAGCACATGCACAGGGACTGAGGTAAGAACGAGGGATAATACCTCACGAATGGTAACTGGCAAGGGCTTTGGAACCATACAGACCTGCCATCAATCCTATCTTTCTATACTTAATAGCTCTGTGACTTTGAGCAAGTTACTTAACCTCTCTGAGCTTTGGTTTCCTTATTTATAAAATGGGAATAGTAACATACTCATGTCACAGGACTTTTTTTTTTTTTTTGCGGTGCGCGGGCCTCTCACTGTTGCGGCCTCTCCCGTTGCGGAGCACAGGCTCCGGACGCACAGGCTCAGTGGCCACGGCTCATGGGCCCAGCCGTTCCGCGGCATGTGGGATCTTCCCGGACCGGGGCACGAACCCATGTCCCCTGCATCGGCAGGCGGACTCTCAACCAATGTGCCACCAGGGAAGCTCCGGGACTTTTTTTTTAATTGAAATGTAGTTGATTTACAATGTTGTGTTAGTTTCTGTTGCACAGCAAAGTGATATATATATGTGTATATATATAAAATATATACATATATTATTTTTTAATATTCTTTTCCATTATGTTTCATCACCGAATATTGAATATAGGTCCCTGTGCTATACAGTAGGACCTTGTTGTATATCCATTTTCTATATAAATCAGAACTTTTTTGATGATTAAGTAAGACAATGCTCTTATTGATAGCCCTTGTGGAAATTACTTCAGTGGAATTACTTCAGATCCTCAAACCTGCAAGGCAGAAAGATTTTTATCCCCTGATAAAATCTCCTTTGCCTAGAAATCACGTTTGCCTATGGTGAATTTTTCTATAAAAATTGGGAGTACTTGGCACTTTTCCTATCCAAATTAGGCAAAAAAAGTTGTGATTTCATGTTATCATCAGCCCCAATTTTTGCCATTTCTGTCCTGAGACAGTAATAGGTTCAAAGCCATCTTTCACACTTACCTTGACCCTCTCCATGCTGGAATATTTGCTCAGCTGTAGACTCAGGGCAGAATCTTTCTTCATCCATCTCCATAGCCAGGCAAGCTTGGCACATTGCACAACCCCTCGCAGCACAGTACAAGAGCAATGCAGGTGACACCGGACATGACTTGGTATTGCATGTCATGGAAGAATTAAAATAGGGAGATGTGCTAGGCAGAATCCCAAAGTGGCTCAAGACTCTTGACCCCTGGAGTATATCCTTGCAGAGTCCCCTTCCCTGGAGTGTGAATAGGATGGGTTTCATTTTGGTTATTAGGTAAAATGAGAAAGAGGTTTGGTGGATACAGTGAAGGTCCCAAACCAGCTGTCTTTGAGTTACTCCAAAGGAAGTTTATCCTGAGCGAGTCTGACCAAATCAGGTGAGCCCTTTAAAGGGACCTGGCACTTCATAAGGAAGAGATTTAAAGTACAAAAGATTCTCCTGCTGGCTTTGAAGAATTAATCTGCCACATGAGCCGGTCTAGAGAGGGAGCAACATGACAAGGAGCTGAGAGTGGGCCCCAGCCAACAGCCAGCAAGAAAATGGGGGTCTCAACCACACAATCACAAGGGGATGAGTCCTGTCAACAACCAGTGAGCTTAGTGTAAGACCCCGAACCTGAGGTGGGACCCCAGCCCAGATGACACCTTGATTCTAGTCTGGTGAGACCCTGACCAGAGAACCCAGTTAACCCGTGTCCAGACTTCTGACCCACAGAAAGTGTGAGATAATAGATGTGTACAGCTTTAAGTCTCTAAATATGCGGTAATATGTTTTGCAATAACTACATGCAATGCAAAGTGTGTGCAGGAGTGAGAAACCCATTTGGCCATCCCTGTCATTTTCTCTTGAGAGCCTGCATTTTCTGTCGCTTTGCAGTAAAAAAATCAGTGTCCTCCTTTGCTCAGAAGAGAAGGGAAGTGTAAATTTTGGCAGGGCCTCGCGGAGATATAGCTCCCCAGGTGCTTGGTGAGTAGAAAGAAGTAGATAAGTGGGTTCTGTTATCTTCACTACCCTGCGGAGGCTGAGGAGGAGAAGCAGGCGCTGAGGTCTAGACCCACGCACCTCCCTACCAGTCTAGATCTGGAAGCTTCTGGGTCCAGAGCTAAGAAGAGAGGTCCAGACTGAAGATGGCTTTAGGAGGCACCTGCATATGGATGGTAATGAATCTGCAGTGGATGTCTCCATTGCCAGAAAGATTGTGAATGGTGAGAACGGAAGATGTGGGAAAGAATCCTGGAAAACACCTACGCTTACATTTAAGAAACAGCCAGAAAAGAGCAGGCTGGCAAAGCCAACTGAAGTGGAGCCGTGCAGGGGCAGGAAGGCAGTGGGGAGGGCGTGATGTCACGAGAGCCAAGGAAGAGAGGAGAGAAAAAGGGAGGATCAGAAGAACTAAACACGGCGGAGAGGCAGGTACGGTGCAGACCTGAGAAGGGCTTTACTCAACCTAAGGTTGACGAGGTTGTCAGAGATCTTGGCCAGAGCACTTTCAGAGGAGTATTGGGGCAGGAGCCAGAGCGAGGTGATGTGACAGGTAAATACAGTACGGAGTAAGGATGGAGCATCATTCTTTCAAGAACTTTGGGGCTTCCCTGGTGGCGCAGTGGATAAGAATCTGCCTGCCAATGCAGGGGACATGGGTTCGAGCCCCGGTCCAGGAAGATCCCACATGCAGCGGAGCAACTAAGTCCATGTGCCACAACTACTGAAGCCCACGTGCCTAGAGCCCGTGCTCCACAACAAGAGAAGCCACCGCAATGAGAAGCCCGTGCACCGCAACACAAAGAGTAGCCACCGCTCGCCGCAGCTAGAGAAAGCCCGTGTGCGGCAACGAAGACCCAATGCAGCCAAAAATAAATAAAATTAAATCTTTTTTAAAAATAAAAAAAAAAAGAACTTTGTGCAGGGTGGGGAGAGACAGGAGGAGGAGGACAGTGAGGGACTGTGGGGGGAGCAAGAATTGGTTTGAATTCTGACGGGAAGGAGTCAATATAGATGGAGAAGCCTCCCACCAAGAAGGACTTTTGTTCCCTAAGCCCAGGTCTTGTACAATATCTGCAAGCCTTTTGAGACGATGGGGGAGAATTTGGGATTGGTAAAGGGATAGGTGGGCTCTAAATTGTTTCTAGAGCCACATTTCTGTTCTTGTGAAGACTTGATTTGTAAGACAGTACAGTTGTTTTTAATTCCTCAAAAAAAAAAAAAACAACTGGGCTGCAACTTGAATGAAATAAGGTGCTGACCCACTCATCCAACTACATATCTGAAATTTGCTTCTTTGTATCGGAGAGAAGGTCTTCAACTAAGATGGAAATCAAAAGAAAAAAAATAGAAACGTAACATATTTTTCTCTTATGTATTTATAAACTTTCCAGAGCACCTACTGTGTGTAAGGCCCCGGCTGCGTTGGATACTGTAGTTGGAGAGGGGTGGAGAAAGGTTGCAATTCGAGGTTAATAATTTTCCACCCTGTCCTTAGAAACATCTTCAAAGCCATGCTAACAGGTTGGCTCTGGTAGATAAGGTGCCATCAACCCTTGCCTCTGATGTTATTTGGTACTCAGTCTTCTAGACATTGTTCCACTAATTGGCTTCCCAGAGCTGCTTGCTTGGCTCTGCCAAGGGGTGATTAACAGGCTGTGCTGATGCGGCTCCCAGCCCTCCCGAGGGGTAGCACGTGAGCTGGAGCCCTTGGAAAGCTGGGGGCCAGAGAGGGTCCTTCCTAAGGCCAGAGCATCCCATGGTTCCGGAGGCCTGAGGCTAAATTCCATGCAAGGGGCCCTTGTGCTTTATTTTTTCTCTGCATTGACCTATCCTGGGAAAGACTTGGGACAAAGTACCGTTGTTTAGCTTGTGGACACAAGAAACAAACAAAAAGACATGGCTAAGAAGGGAATGGGGCATTCTAAGCTTGGGCTTCTCAAACTATCTGTATAAAGGTTTGTTTTGTTTAATTTCTTGGTGTAGACTCACTTCCTGTCATTGGACCCAAAACACGTTATTCATGGACGTGCCTTGGTTCAACGACCTGGCTTTGGTCAATTTCTTCTTTTAATAGTGATGCTAATTTGGATGCCTTACCCGTGCCCGGGGGTTAGGGGTGGTCAACTGTGTTTACCTTCAGAGCCCAGCGAGCTCAGGTCAGAGCCTTCATTCCAGAGACTCTGTCTCACCCCCCTTCCAGTGGGTTTCCAGGGAAACAGGCCCCCAGACAAGGATTTGAGTGCTAGGAGATTACTATGTAATGACCCCAGAAAGAATTGTTAAAAGATTGGGAAAATGAAATGAGGCAGGGAAGGAGTCACTAAGAGGGGGCATGAAAAGCAAGTCATCATGGGGGCAACTGGCCTTGGTCCTGCTCAGGGAAGTTCTGAGAAATCGGGGGACACTCACCTCGAAGTCAGTCCACTCAGGGCACAGGGTTTGGTGTTAATGCAGAGCTGCCATGCACAGGTTGAGAGCTGCTGGTGGTAATCCTTCCTCACTTCCTGCCCACAGGCTCTAGTGTGCAGAGAGCTTCCAGGCGAGAACAGGCAGGGAGCTCAGGCTGGAACAGCTGGACAAGGACGGAGTCAGCAGCCTGTGCTACTCGTGGAGCCTCCAGGTTCAGTGCCATCATGCCTGCGTTTTCCTTTTGCTCCGTGCCCATTGCATTGTTTGGAATTATCTATATCCTTGTTTCTTTCATAGAGTCTAGGACCTAGACTGTGAGCTCCTCGAAGGCAGAGGCTGTTCCCTCGATCTCTGAACCTCATCGTAGGGTGTGGTCTTTAGTACCCAGAAGATGAGGAATGCATAACTCTGACCCTCACAACACCCCAGGGTGGGATTGCTCTTATCCTCATTTTATGGATGAAGAGGCCGAGGCTCTGACAGTGCTGTGACCTGCACAAGGTTATGTAGCTAACCAGTGGCAGACTCAGATCTCCCAATTCCAAATCCTGGTTCTTCTTTGTCTGATTACAGCTACCTAGGATTTTCATCTCCATTCCTTACCCCCATGCTACCCTAACATGCACACACCTACACACACTTTTGACTCCCAATCTGTACATACTTGATACCTTTTTTTTTTTTTTTTTTGGAAGTAGGCATGGCTTTCTTGACAGGAGAGAAGCCATTTTGTGATCTAAGCCTGGCCACAGTGCTTGCCCTGGAACAGGTCTCAGTAATTCATGATCTTAAGGGAACAAAAGAATGCAGGAACAAACTGTTACCAGGCAAGAGAAGTAACAACAGCAAAGATAATGTATGGGGTGGGGGGGGAAGGGGCTTCCCTGGTGGCGCAGTGGTTGAGAGTCTGCCTGCCGATGCAGGGGACGCGGGTTCGTGCCCCGGTCCGGGAAGATCCCACATGCCGCGGAGCGACTGGGCCCGTGAGCCATGGCCGCTGAGCCTGCGTGCGTCCGGAGTCTGTGCTCTCACAGCAGTGAGAGGCCTTCGTAATGCAAAAAAAAAAAAAAAAGATAATGTATCAGTTGTGAAGACTCCCAATCTGTTTCAATGGTATGGTAAAGATTAGCCTAAAGC
Source organism: Phocoena sinus (assembly GCF_008692025.1). Classification (NCBI taxonomy): domain Eukaryota; kingdom Metazoa; phylum Chordata; class Mammalia; order Artiodactyla; family Phocoenidae; genus Phocoena; species Phocoena sinus. The sequence continues at coordinate 72,320,888 of NC_045779.1, read as the reverse complement.
ACCCAACCCCAGATCAACTGGAACCTAAGAGGTGATGATGTTGACCTTTTCTGACCCTCCTGAGATTAGTCAACTAAAGCTCTGACTCTGTTGACAGCCCAAGCTCCTTCATGAACATGCATGTACATGAACATGCATGAACATGCATGAAGCTTAAAAGTTCCCCAATACAGCTGTTTGGAGAGACAGTGCTTTGGGAAAGTTCCCCCGATATTGTCCTCACTTGCTGCAAGTAATAAATCCTTCCTTCTCCTACTCTTTGGCTTGGTTGTGTCTTTTGGCTCGACACCCACCAAGAGGCGAACCCAGTTTTCAGGTAACAAGAATATTCTTGATAGATATTTACAGGTTGCAAACCCGGCCAGGGTCTGTGGAGTTGTCCATCTTGAGGCCGTTCAGGATGGCCCCCAATGGACTTCACAATATAAAAGGAAGGGAAGGAGAGTGGCTTCAGCTCTACCTCCCTCAAGCTCACCGGGAACTGTCCCCTGGAGTCATACCCACCCTGTATCTCCTGAAGGTGTTTTTGATTTTGGTGACTCTTAGCAGGCTCAGCTGTGCCTGTTGACTTTTTTCCTGCAAGGACTTCTTTGTTTTGGTTTGGTTTTTTTTTGAATTTTATTTTGTTTATTTTTTTATACAGCAGGTTCTTATTAGTTATCTATTTTATACATATCAGTGCATACACGTCAATCCCAATCTCCCAATTCATCGCACCACCACCCCCCTGCTGCCACTTTCCCCCCTTGGTGTCCCTACATTTGTTCTCCACATCTGTGTCTCTATTTCTGCCCTGCAAACTGGTTCATCTGTACCATTTTTCTAGGTTCGACATCTATGCATTAATATACGATACTTGGTTTTCTCTTTCTGACCCTGGAAGGACTTGTGAAGCTTGCTTTTGAGTGCAGGCCCTGTGCCTGGCCCTACCACTCTCTCCATCGCTCTGCTCTCCTGCCACACTGGCTTCTGGGAATTCCTCAACCAATGTCTTGCTGTCCCCATCCTGGGGACTTTGCACATGCTGTTCCCTCTGCCTGGAAAGCAGTTCCCTTGCTTCTGCCTAATTACCTGTAACCCTTCCCATTGATCAGCTCTGGTGTCTTCCTGAGGGAAGACTTCTTTTTTTTTTTTTTTTTGCGGTACGCGGGCCTCTCACAGTTGTGGCCTCTCCCGTTGAGGAGCACAGGCTCCGGACGCGCAGGCTCAGCGGCCATGGCTCACGGGCCCAGCCGCTCCGCGGCATGTAGGATCTTCCCAGACCGGGACACGAACCCGTGTCCCTTGCATCGGCAGGCGGACTCTCAACCACTGCGCCACCAGGGAAGCCCCCTGACGGGAAGACTTCTTGCTCTGCACCCTTGCCACCTTCACCCTCCACACCTGAGTGAGCCCTCTTACACTCCCTCACCTGGAAACTGTGCTACTTTCCTCTTGGCAATTATTCCAGCTTGAAAGTGGACACTATTTATTGGCATCATCTGTGGGCAGGACAGCTTCCCCTTTTAGAGTCTAAATTCCCTGAGAAGAAGGGACAATGTCTAGTTTTGCTCAGCACTTCATCTCCAGCTCAGAGCTGGTGTTCAAATATTTGGATTGCATGAATGGATTAATGATCAAATTAAAAGCTAATCCTCACCAGCTCCTCCCAAGATAACCATTATTAATCTCATTTTGTAGATAAGGAGACAGAAACTCAGAAGGTTTGGGCTTGCCTAAGGCCAAACGGCTTTTGAGGATGACAGCTCAGCATTTGGATTTAGAGCTGCCTGATTTCAACAGCGTGGGGACCTTGGGGAGGAAGGCTGGATGGAGTCATTTAGGGGAAATTTGAGTCCTACCTGTTTGTTTTCTTTCTTAATGCTCATGAAATTATTTAGTTCTCTGTGTGTTGATAGGAAACTGAGATGCAAGCAACACTAGACTGGAGGAACGAAGATCATGACAAGGTGAGGCTTGGCCTCGGTCTGTCATGGGAATCAATGAAGTGGGGCGCCAGGTGTTTACCATAACAGTTCTACCAAGAGACCTGAACAGCAACACAATGCAGAGCGATTTCCTTGCCCAAAAATGGTTGTGTGTGTGTGTTTTGTTTTGTTTTGTTTTGCTCTTTTATCTTGAGGGAACTGCATTCTTTGCTTGACTAATTGGTGGGATACCAAGTAAGCAGGCTGAGGACTTCCCTGGCGGTCCGGTCCAGTGGTTAAGACTCGGCACTTCCAATGCAGCGGGTGCGGGTTCGATCCCTGGTTGGGGAACTAAGATTCCACATGCCACGTGGCATGACCAAAAAAAAAAATAATAATAAAATAAATACATACAAAGTAAGCAGGCAGGAAACTCACTGCTCTTGTAGGCAATTACTAGCCTAGGAGTTGAGAGATGGGGGCTCTGGGTGCAGCAGTGTCAGACCCCTCCTGTATCCACCACCCATCACCCTCGGTACGCGTGTCCGACCCCAGACCCATTCTGACTGGAAACTAAAATGAATTAATCAGCCTCAGCCCCTCACTATCCTGCTCAGATTTACCCCACCTCCACCCCTGCCGCAGCTGGGCAACCCCAACTTGCATGTGCATAAAGAACCTAGATGATGAGCACTAAAAACCACGTGTCAGAAAGGGAGCTATTCCTTAAGGACTCATTACTTCGTAGACACAGTCTTTGACACCTCCCGTGCCCCAGCATTTTGTATCTGTTTAACTTTGTTGATCCCTGAAGACTGAACACACAGAGCCCTGGCTTAAGTCTGAAGAGTTGTCCCTATTGGGCTTAACAAGCCGCTGCTTTTGACCGGCTTACTATGAGTGTCATTGATTTCAGTGCCCCATTCCACTGATCTTCACAGAATATTATGGAAAGATCAACAGAACTGTGTTTTTATTTTATTTACTTATTTATATATTTTTAAAAGGTGGTTTTTTTTTAAATTAATTATTTTTGGCTGCATTGGGTCTTCGTTGCTGAGCGTGGGTTTTCTCTAGTTGCGGCGAGCGGGGGCTACTCTTCGTTGCGGTGCACCGGCTTCTTCTCATTGCAGTGGCTTCTCCTGTTGCGGAGCGCGGGCTCTAGGCGCGCAGGCTTCAGTAGTTGTGGCTCGTGGGCTCTAGAGTGCAGGCTCAGTAGTTGTGGCGCATGGGCTTAGTTGCTCCACGGCATGTGGGATCCTCCTGGACCAGGGCTCAAACCCGTGTCCCCTGCATTGGCAGGCGGATTCTTAACCACTGTGCCACCAGGGAAGCCCTAGAACTATGTTTTCAAATTAAAAGAAAAAGTTGTTCTAACAGCAAAACCTTTTTTTTTTTTTTTTTTTCCAAGTGATATCTTACAGGGAGCCTCAGTATAGAGGTCAATTTGGGCAGAACTGCTGGTGTTGGAGGGTTTCAGGGGACCTGGAGGCCAGCCCAGGCCAATCCAGCTCTATGGAGCAGTGGAAAAGCCATCACTCTCAAATAATCACTCGAGTCCACTTGCAGCAAAGTTTGTAAAACAAAGGTATCGACTGTTGAAACTGAACTCTCATACAGCCGGCAGGGCCCCCATGTCCTGCCCTGAAATGTTTGTTTGTGATCCCCAAACCTTCTGATGTGTGAATGTGTCTGCCTTTGCACATGGATAGTGGTCATGAGCGTCAGTGTATTATTCATGAAAATGGACCCAGTGCTGGAAAGAACATACCAGCAAGGCCACCTGCAGTAGGTGGCCGGGGTGTGATCATTTTAAATTCTCAACCCACATCCGTTCTTCTCTCCCTAACTACCATGTTCCCATTCTAATAACTGGGGTTCTGTGGCCATGGTCTTCACTCTCACCCTCATGACGCTGTTAATGAATGTCAGTTCTAACATCTGGGGTCAGCTGAGCCCTGGTCCCTGCTTCTCAGTCTGCTTCTCAGCTGCCTGAGTCCCTCGGTTTCCGACTAAAACTGGAGGCTGGGCCTTATCTGTCTCTGCCCACCTCCTTGGATCCGATGCCTTGCCTCCTGAGATGGTTATAAAGTGCATAAATCAGGGATGGACTTACAGTCGGCATTCAATATCATTTGACATTTTTGTTGTTGTCGTTATTTTTACTTTTTAAAAATTCTGACTCCTATTTCGTGCAACCCTGGAACCAGTGAAAATCATGTCTCACCCTCTTGGGATCATGAGGTCAGCTTTACTTTACCAGTAATGGCATGACATGCACTTAATCTCTATCACAGCCCTCATGAGGGATTTATTGATCTTATTTTATAGCAAACGAACAAACAAAACCCCACGCCCTCAGGTTGCTCTGCTCCCTCAGTGTTTCATTTGCAGATTAGGTATGAGAGGAAATCCCTTAATAAGTAAAAAGGTAATAAAATATGAAAACACACACAAATACATACGAAAAGGCCAATTAGAACTGCTATTATAATGGTTACACTAGATAGTCCAGCATTGTCAAAGATCACGTTTTATTTTGAATTTTAGTAAGCAAAGTGGTTTTTGAAGTACGTATTTATTTGACTGGACTTAGGATCAGCTACGCCCACTGTCCAACTTCAGTGCTGATCTCAGTGCTGCTCCTGTACTTATGTTCTTGGGAAAAAGCATCCACGGCTCTTGGGAGGTTTTGTTTGCCTTTTCCTCCAATGAAAAGGGCCTCAGAAAAAAGGGTCTCGTTTAACGCTCTGATAAAAGCTTGGGAACCTTTCCCTGGGAAAAATGCCCATGCTAATACAATCTTGTACATAATTTCAGGATGTTGATACATTCCCCCAAAGCCATGGACCCAGATAAAAACTCCTGTTTTCCAGTCCGGACATTGGAAGATGACGATGAAGTTGATATATGAAGAAGCACAAATTGGACAGCTGACCCTAATAAATCATAGAGGAGGAACAGGTGACAAGCACACACTCGTACCCACGTGACTTTACTTCTACCAGCTCGCTCCAGCACAGGACAAGCGGCAGGTGTGGCTCACCGCCCCTGTGGCAAGCCGCTGACACGGTGAGAAGGACAGAGCAGAGGCAGGACCGGGCTGTGCTGATCTGATAAGGGGATTAAGTTTCGGCTTCCCTCCCACCATCCCTAATGCCCTCGGACTAAGCAGCTGCCCCAGCTCAGCTCTTCCTCGGATGCAAAACGTCTCTCTGCCCAGGCAGTCGCTGCATGCTGGCCCCCAGAGGCACCAGCCTTTCCTGAAACACATGGTGATGTTCTTTACACCTTTGCCCAGGCATGCCCTCTGTGGGCGATGCCCCGCCCCTCCGGTCAAGTACCCACTTGCTCTTTGAGACTGGCTCAGGTTTCACCTCTGAGCTGTTGCCCTAGTTCTGGGGGTGGGTTTAGCTGCTCCCTCCTGCGCTCTGCTCGCCCCACACCCACCCCTCTCTTTCCTGTGCTTACTACGCGGTAAGTGTGGGACTCCTACAGCAGTTATTTTTTCACATGATTGTCGTCTCCATCAAGAGGATGAGCTTCCTGAGGACAAAGACCAGCTTCTTCCAAGCGTCTGGTGCATAACAGTTACTTTATAAACATTTCTGGTCGGACTTCCCTGGCGGTCCAGCGGTTAGGACTCTGAGTTTCCACTGCTGGGGCCCAGGTTCGATCCCTGGTCGGGGAGATAAGATCCTGCAAACCCGGCAGCGTGGCCAAAAAAGAAAAAAGTTTTGGGGATGCTATGACTGAGTGATATATATATGGTCAACCTATGAAAAGAAAGTGAGCAGTATGATACAGGACACGTGTAGGAGACAGACGCACTGGAGAGGCGGCAAGTTCATGAAAACTTCTTTCCTAAAAGTAAAGACCAGTCACGAGGGTATATAAGAGCAGCCTGAAGTGGAGGGAGCAGTGTGATACGTGAGCAGCTCAAAGGGGACACAGACGGTGCACCTGGCAGGCCAGAGGCTCTGAACCTGGAGCCTGGACCCCAAGAGCAGCTTACAGCAGAGCCCCCGAAGGGCCTCCTGGAGCAGGAAGGTGCTGTGGGACTCCATCTGCCTTCCCCACACTCTGTAACAAGAGCAAGCGCTTGGTTTTGTTTTGTTTTATTTGGCTGCACCGTGGCTTGTGGGATCTTAGTTCCCTGACCAGGGAATCGAACCCGGACCCCCTGCAGTAAAAGTACCATGCGTAACCACTGGACCGCCAGGGACTTCCCAAGAGCGAGCACATTGAAAGTTCGTTTTCGTGCAGAGGTCTCATTTTCCTAGTGCATCTCACAGATCTAATGTTTATCAGGCCTACATGCTTTCGTTTACTTTTAATAAAATCTCTGGGCCTTAACCCTGAATTGAGAGGGTCTGGGAGGAGCGGTGTGGCAGGAGGACGAAGCTGGTGCAGGAAACGAGGCAGTCCTGCACAGACGGGAAGGGATGTTCCATCAGCAGGAAACAGCCCTCAAAACCAGTCACATCAGAAATGGGTGACACCACGATGAACTGTTAGTGACGAGACATAAATGGAAATTGAGGGGTCTGATAGAGGGAACTTAAGAGAGACAAGAGACGTAACACCACCTCCCCCCTGAGCAATCACCTTCAGCCGGACACTGCCATTTGGAGCCTCAAAACCCTAGGCATTGTATATTTAGCCACAGACCACTTTTTTGGAGTACATCCTATACAGTAAGTCCAACAGGTCCAGCAGATAAAGGAGAAGCAGCAGTGAGGGGGCCAGAGCCCGCACACTTCCCCCTCTCCTCCCCGAACCCAATACCCCCGGAGGCAGGAAGGTCTCTGAGGAAGCCAGTTTGAAACCTATCGCACTAAATTACTGGTCTCAGCCTTGGCATCCCAAACTCCAATGACCCCAAAGTCCAGATGGACAGCATAAAAGTGTGACACTGGCTTGTTTTGGCTTTGACAAAATTGGGGTGTCCTAATAGAGGGAACCCCAGAGGAAAAGCTGTGCTTCTTCCACGGGATTGATTGTTGCTAGACTCTGGCAGACTAAGGAATGCAGCCGGCTCTGTGTTCACAGACCACATTTTTCCATTGAAGCCAGAAATCCAGATTTTCCCATGAACTCACCTGACTTAAAAAAAAAAATTAATAGACTATTTTTTAGAGAAGTTTTAGGTTACAGAAAAAAATGCATGGAAAGTACAGGGAGTTCCCATATACTCCCTCCCCCAGCCCCATTCCAGTTTCTCCTATTATTAGCTTCTTGCCTTAGCGTGGTACATCGGTTACAATTGATGAACCAATATTGATACATCATTACTAACTAAAGGCCATAGTTTACATTCATTCTTTGCGTTGTACATTCTATGGATTTAGACAAATGTATAATGACATGTATCTGCCAACACAGTATCAACCAGAGTCATTTCGTTGCCCTAAAACTTTTCTGTGCTCCACCTATTCATCCCTCTTCACTTACCCTCCCAGCAACCCCTGGCCACCACTGATCTTTTCACTGTCTCTATTCTTTTCCAAAATGTTCATATCTTTGGAACTGTACAGTATGTAGCCTGTTCAGACAGGCCTCTTTCACTTTGGAAATATGCATTTAAGTTTCCTCCACGTAACTCCCGATTTTTAACTACTGAAAATAAATTGAAATAGTCACAAAATACTGAAAGGTAGACCTTCATCCTACACCTCTCTTGGTTGGATGAGGAGGTACGTTTCTCTCGCTTTTTACAACCGGTATTGGAGGTGGGGGATGGGGGAGAGGGAGAGGGTCATCTCAGAAATGGAGGCAAATGTGAGGGAGAAATGGTTCCTGAAGGAAGCATGGCTTCCAGCTTCCAGTTTTGCTTCTGCTTTCTGGTTCAAGCTCGCTCAGCTTGGGATGAGCCCCTCCACCTTCAGTGTGCCTGCCTCACCCAGAATCCCACCTGGTTCTCACTCCATCCTCTTTCTCCCCCACTCCCACCCACCCCACTTGATTCAGAGAGAGAAAGCACAGTGAAAATGCCTGTGGAGGCCCTGTGTTCTCCCTCCCGGCTGTGCCCGTGGCCAGGGTTTGCCCAGAAGCATCCGGCAGAGCCATCCCCCAATAAGATTTAGCAGCTCTGGCTGCCGGCAGCCAAAGCCAGTGATACCTGGATAATATTTCTTAACATGAAGTTCACAGCTTGTTTTTATGCTCATGCAACATTCATATAAGAAGAACCATGTTTGCATTTAAAACTTGTGGAGCAGCTTAAGAACATGGGGCTGGAATCAGACAGTCCTGGGTTCAGATGACATTTCTGCTGCCGCTAACTAGCTAAATCCATACCCACTCTGGGCCCCAGTTTTCTCATCTGCAAAAATGAGCACATAATGCCTTCTCTGAGAGCTATTAAGAAGATTGAATGCTGCATGTGGCTTACACACAGAAATGTTCACTGAGCATCAGTTCCTTGTCTGCTCCTTACTGGGAGCTAGAGACCTGGGTTTTAGTTCCAGCTTTGTTATCATCCAACTTTGTGTCTAGGAATTAGTCACAAATCGGAGACCACAAGCCAACAGCTGTCCTGCTCCTATTTATTTTTTAACTTTTTAAAAATTGAAAACGCTTTTTAAAAATTGAAGTATAGTTGCTGTACAATATTATATGTTATAGGTGTACAATATAGTGATTCACAATTTTTAAAGGTTATCCTCCATTTATAATTATTGTAAAATATTGGCTATATCCCCCATGTTGTACAATATATCCTTGTAGCTTATTTTATGCCTAACATCAATAGTTTGTACCTCTTACTCCCCTACCCCTATATTGCCCCTGCCCCCTTCCCTCTCCCCATTGGTAACCACTAGTTCTCTATATCTGTGAGTCAGCTTCTTTTTTGTTATATTCACTAGTTTGTTGTATTTTTTAGATTCCACATGTAAGTGATATCATACAGTACTTGTCTTTCTCTGACTTATTTCACTTAGCATAATACCCAAGTCCATCTATGTTGCTGCAAATGGCAAAATTTCATTCTTTTTTATGGCTGAGTAGTATTCTGTTGTGTGTATGTATGTATATATATATATCTCACATCTTTTTTAACTTTTTATTTTCTATTGGAGTATAGTTGGTTAACAATGTTTTGTTAATTTCAGGTGTGCAGCAAAGTGATTCAGTTATACATATACATGTATCTATTCTTTTTCAAATTCTTTTCCCATTTAGGTTGTTACATAATACTGAGCAGAGTTCCCTGTGCTCTACAGTAGGTCCTGGTTGGTTATCCATTTCAAATACAGCAGTGTGCACATGTCAATCCCACACTCCCAGTCTATCCCTCCCCCCCACCCTTCCCCCCACCCCTGTAACTATAAGTTCATTCTTTAAGTCTATGAGTCTGTTTCCGTTTTGTAAATATGTTCATTTGTATCAATTTTTTTTTTAGATTCTGCATATAAGTGATATTTGTCTTTCTCTGTCTGACTGACTTAACTCCGTATGACGATCTCTAGCTCTACCCATGTTGCTGAAACTGGCATTATTTCATTCTTTTTAATGGCTGAGTAATTCCATTGTATATATGTACCACATCTTCTTTATTCATTCCTCTGTTTTTCTTTTTTTAGCTACATGCATCCATTTATTTTTTTTATTTTTATTTTTTTAATTTATTTTTGGCTGCGTTGGGTCTTCATTGCTGCTTGCAGGCTTTCTCTAGTTGTGGCGGGCGGGGGCTACCCTTCGTTGTGGTGTGCGGGCTTCTCATTGCGGTGGCTTCTCTTGTTGCAGAGCACGGGCTCTAGGCACTTGGGCTTCAGTAGTTGTGGCGCGCAGGCTTAGTTGCTCCGCGGCATGTGGGATCTTCCCAGACCAGGCATTGAACCCATGTCCCCTGCATTGGCAGGTGGATTCTTATCCACTGTGCCACCAGGGAAGTACCCATTCATCTGTTGATGGACACTTAGGTTGCTTCCATATCTTGGCAATTGTAAATAATGCTTCTATGAACATTAGGGTGCATGTGTTTTTGTTTTTTTTTAACACGTATCTTTTCTAATTCGTGGAAAACCTTTTTTTAATGGAACATCTTTTTATATACACTCAGAAAGTACACATATCAGGGAGTTCTCTGGTGGTCTAGTGGTTGAGATTTGATGCCTTCACTGCCGTGGCCCAGGTTCAATCCCTGGTCAGGGAACTGAGATCCCACAAGCTGTGCGGCGTCACAAAAAGAAAAAGAGAAAAGAAAGAAAGAAGGAAAATATACATATCATAACTCTGCACCTTGATGAATTTTCAAAAACTGAACACACTATATACTGAGGGCCCAGATGGGAAATAGCATTCCCAGAACCTTCTCGCTCCCCCTTCTAGTTGCTCACCCTGCAAGAGCATGACTACCATCCTGACCTCCGACAGCCTCAATTGTAGCTCTGCCTGTGTTTGTACCTTATATAAGTGGAATCGTGCAGTACGTGCTCTTGGGTCTGCTTTCTTTTGCTCAACGCTGTGTTTGTGAGATTCATCCATATTGTTGGGTGTGGCTATAGATTGTCCATTTTTATTACTGTATTGTAAGGTTGGCATTCTACGGCTGGCAAGCCAAATTCAACCTTCCATCTGTTTTCATAAATAAAGTTGTGGAGTTTTTTGTTTTTGTGTTTTTAAACATAGCCATGCCAATTAAGTTCTGTACATGTCTATGGCTGCATTCTGCACTGCACTACAGAGACAAAAGCTGAGAAGACCATAAGGTCCACAAAGCTGGAGATACTATCTGGCCCTTTATAGAGAAAGCTCTGGGACTTCTATATAGTATTCCATTGTGTGAATATACTAACATTTATTTATTCATTTCACTGTTAATGAGCAGTTGTGTAGTTTCCGAGTTGGGGCTATGAAGAGTAACGTGCTAAGAACATCTCTTAAATGTCTTTTGGTGAAACATGCGTGCGCACTTGTGTTGCGTCTGTTCCTGGGAGTGAATTTGTTAGATCATAGGGGAGAGGTGAGTTTAACCTTATCAGAAACCATCCATCAGTTTTCCAAAGTGGTTGTGCCGTTACCTCTCCCGTGAGCAGTGTCCGGAGCTCCACTTGCCCCATACGCGCTCTGCACTGGTATTTCCTGCCCTTATCATTTTAGCCATTTTCCCTGCTCCCACTTTGATGCTTCTCCTCTTTCTATACGTTATTTCTCAGTTTGTGGTTGGGCACCTCCAGGGTTAGGGCACTCACTGCATCTAGGGGGCAACTGTTTCATCTTTGGACATTTTGTTTTCTTAAGAAGCTCTTCTTCATTGGATCACCTTTTGGGTATTTAAAGATCAACACGTGTGTCCCCACTGGATGCTGTCTTCTCCCAGGGAAAGAACACTAAACATTTCCAGCTTCTTTAAAGTCACTTGGAAAATATGGTTTGCGTGCCCTCACCATCCTGGACCTCAGTTTACCCATCTGTAAAATAAGGAGGTTTGATTCAAAGATCTTTAAAGTCATTTTAACTCCAACATTCTGTGCTAAACCTTAGCTTGGGAACCTTTGCAGAGATGCCCCTACACATTTCTAAACAGGGGCCACCCTCCCCTAAATGTTCCTGTTAATGTTTGTCTGCTGACAGTAGCAAATGGAGACATTTATTCATTCCATTTCTCTTCCTTCTGACGTAGTTTCTGAGAGCCCAGGATGTTCCAGTTGTGGCAGAAGGAGCTCATGGCGGTAAGACTGATCTGGGTTTCTCCTGTCACACACACGGCTCCAGCAGGAAGCAGGAGGGGAAAGTGGATTGTGTGCCGGGGGGACCCCGTATCGTCCGTGGGAGGCTGTAAGTGTGCCAAGTGCACTTTAAGAAGGCGAGATCAGGGGAGATGTCGGCACTGATGAACTTCACCAGAGGCTGGAGGGTGACTGGGGGAGGGAGGAGTTGGTGCTTGCCTGAGCCTGGTCACTGGAGGACGGTAGACTGAGGCATCGGGGGAATGCAGGTTTCACCCTCAACCTTCTCAGGATTTATTCGTTTGCAGCAAATGACTCCCAGGCCAGACTGCTCTCTGCTTTCTTTTTGACATAAGTGTCAGTGGTGTGTAAGGATGGAAGAAGAGGTCAGCAAGTCTGGATGTCAGCCCCCTCTGAGATTTGAATTTTGCAGAGACCAGCCTAATTTTTAAAAAATCCATTTATTTATTTTTGGCTATGTTGGGTCTTCGTTGCTGCATGCAGGCTTTCTCTCGTTGTGGCGAGAGGAGGCTGCTCTTCGTTGCGGTGCGTGGGCTTCTCATTGCGGTGGCTTCTCTTGTTGCAGAGCATGGGCTCTAGGTGCATGGGCTTTATAGTTGTGGCCCTTGGGCTCAGTAGTTGTGGTGCATAGGCTTAGTTGCTCCACATCATGTGGGATCTTCCCGGACCAGGGCTCAAACCTGTGTCCCCTGCATTGGCAGGCGGATTCTTAAACACGGCGCCACCAGGGAAGTCCAAGACCAGCCTAATTTAACTGACCCAAACACTGTCAAAATGTGAAGGCAGGACAGAGAAAATGAAAATACTAATTAAGTTTGCAAGGTATTAAATTCCACAGTATAATAGGAACACAGCTTTGAATTTTTAAAAAGAAAACCTAGCTGTCATGTGTTAATTCATTTAAGCCTCACAATTTAAGCCCATGCAGTGAATAAGATCACCCTTGTTTTATGAATGGGGAAACTGAGACACTGAAAGCTTTAGAACTTGCCCAGTTTGTAAGGATGAAACCAGGATTACAAACTCGGGCTGTCTAGTTTTACAGGCATTGCTCATAATCATGATCTTTTTAAATACAAGTACAATCATAGCACTTCATGTTTGCAAGGAAACCTTCACTTGCAGGTCAGAATTGGAGGCCTGGCAGCTTGGCTAACTGGTGTTGGAATGGTGAGCTGATGAGATCCCAGCGCGGGGAGCTACCTAATCTGACTCTCCCCCAGTTTTACTGATGGGCTCAGGAATGGATGTCTCAGGGTCACAGAGCTCACTAGTGTCAACTATACTGTCAATAATAATGACATAAAAAAAATTACTCCATGAGGGCAAGGAAGTTCCCAGAGGAAAGCTGGATGCTGTCACTGGGAGAAGGCAGGCCAGAAGAATGGACGTTCGCCATGGAGTGAGCATAACTTGTCCAAGGTCACACAGCCAACAAATGGCAGACTCAAACTTGAACTCAAATCCATCTTACATCGAGGCTTAAGGTAAAAATGATATCCCCCTTTTATACCAAACCTTGAATGACAGAATCTTCTCTTTTCTTTTCGGCCAAGCATGTGGTCAGCTGGTTGTTTAGAAAGTAAATTCTTGGGTACACTTTATGAGTATTTTCTTGTGGGCTCATTATGGAACGAATGGTAGATTTTATTAACGGTCCCAATTCTTCACTCTACCCTGTGGTAACACCCTTTGTCCTGGGAATTTATCTTCTCTTACCAAAAAGCTGAGTATATTTCCTTTATTGTTGATTCTGAATTTGGCCATGTAACTTGCTTTGGTCAATGGGATGGTAGAAGAGACTTGAAAAAGCACTTGACATTTCCACTTGCCCTTTTTGGCTTCTGCCATCACCATGAAAAGGACGTACGTAGGCTAACTCGCTGTCCCAGGAGGAAGATGGAAGCCACATGGAGCAGAGCTGCCCCAGCTAAGGGGTCCCAGCCAAGCTCAGCAGAGTCCCAGTCCCCACTCAACCGGAACACACAGATTCACCCCAACGTTCATCCCTTGATCCATCCTCCATCCTTCCACACTCTCCCTTCCTTTAATAACTGTTTATTGGGTCTCCAGATGGGCCTGGCACCCTGCTAGGCTCTGGTAGTCCTCCTGGTTTTGTTTTTCTTTAAAATAAATTTATTTATTTTTGGCTGTGTTGGGTCTTTGCATGGGCTTTCTCTAGTTGTGATGAGTGGGGGCTACTCTTTGTTGTGGTACGTGGGCTTCTTACTGCGGTGGCTTCTCCTGTTGCAGAGCACGGGCTCTAGGCACGCAGGCTTCAATAGTTGCAGCACACGGCCTCAGTAGTTGTGGCTCGTGGGCTCTAGAGCGCAGGCTTAGTAGTTGTAGCGCACGGGGCTTAGTTGCTCTGCAGCATGTGGGATCTTCCAGGACCAGGGATCGAACTCGTGTCCCCTGCACTGGCAGGCGGATTCTCAACCACTGCACCACCAGGGAAGCCCAGTCCTCCTGTTTTATCCTCCTTGTTGCTGGGATCCAAGGCCACCCCTCCCCACCACTTTTTGTTTACATTGCCCAGTTACTATTGCTTGCGGTTGGTTTACAGAATATTTATTGTACTTATAAATCTATTCACTTTTTTTTGCAAACTATTTAAATGCAACTGATAAACTTAAAACCTTATGAATCAAATGTCCTTAAACATTTACACACTTAGTCAGATTATCCTGTTTCACTACAACTTTCAGTGTAATATAACTTCTCTTGAATGCTTCAAACACCTTAACACAAAAGTTTTTACTGTACCCATACTTAAGCTTATTTGTAAAAATCAGAACTATGGACTTGACCAATTTCTTTGTTAGCTATATAAAACATATTTTTGTACTTTTCCAGGATTGTAATATCAGACCCAAAAGAGAAAGATTATCTCCTTCCCAGGTGCATGGAAATCACAGCCTCTGGATCAATGATTGATGGATTCTTAGTGGGAACACTGAATCCTTCAAGGTGAATCAGATGGCAGCAGGCATTTGCTGGTTGGGATGCCCTCTCTCAGATCAGGTTCAACTGCTAAGGCAACAGGACTTAGCAAGTTCTTGCAATCTTCACTTCTATGTCTGTTGAATTTTGGGTACATGATGTTTGGCCTCAGTTTACAATTAACTTCATTATGCCTCATTAGCATTCATTATAATTAGCAGGGCCATAGAGCAGTTTAATCTATCAGCCATTCTCCTAGGACATCTGGCCAATCCATTAACTTGCAACACCAATTATGAACGCTCTTTCTACTTGGTTATTTAGGAGACCACTGGTCTTGACCTGCCCTTCCTGGTTTGGGTACAGTTCCTACTCTTTCTGGAAATATTTGACTCACAGTAAACTTATCTGCTCTTCTCAACTTATATAGATATACCATTTCATAAACAGATATACCGAACTTAAAGTAAGGAACAGATTCCCATATTATGCCGAACTTACCTACTTACTAAAACACACTGCTTTTAGCCTTTCTGTGAGTTATAACTAGCTTTGTCATTACACATATTAACTTTTCCTTTTTTTAAAAAAAAATCAATTTATTTATTTATTTTTGGCTGCGTTGGGTCTTTGTTGCTGCGCTCAGGCTTTCTCTGGTTGCAGTGCGGGGGGCTACTCTTCTTTGTGGTGTGCAGGCTTCTCATTGCGGTGGCTTCTCTTGTTATGGAGCACCGGCTCTAGGCTCATGGGCTTCAGTAGTTGTGGCACACGGGCTCAGTAGTTGTGGCCCGCAGGCTCTAGAGCACAGGCTCAGTAGTTGTGGTGCATGGGCTTAGTTACTCCGCAGCACGTGGGATCTTCCCGGACCAGGGCTCCAATCCATGTCCCCTGCACTGGCAGGCGGATTCTTAACCACTGCGCCACCAGGGAAGTCCCTAACTTTTCCTTTTTGATCGTTAAGGACTCATGGCTTTTCACAGATTCAACTTGTTCTGGTAAATCGACAACTGTAGACCCAGCTATTCTTTGTTATATCCAAGTTGTCACAACCTGACCAGAGGTCACAACCTGACCCCGTTTCCTTTTCAGTCAACTCCTTTGTCCTTTCAGCAATAGCCCAGCACTTTTGACAGCAGCCTGCTTTTCTGGCGAGAGCAAGTTGTCTCAGGCCATTCTGACTTTCCCCTGCTTCCAGACGTGGACTCAGGTTCTTTGAAGGAGCCCTGGGTACCGCTAACGAAAAATGCTATTGAGATCAATGTGTGTGTGCTGGGGGTACAATATGTGCGTGCTGGTGATGAGATGGCACGCCATGGCCACTGAAAAGGAAGAAATAGAGAGGATGTTGCTTCCTAAGGTCATAATTATGTTCTCAAATTGCTCAAATCATTCTACTATTAGCACCTCTTCTTTTATACAGTTTTAAACAGATTTTTCTCTATAACGTGCCTATTCAGATTTTAACACTTCACTCAGACTGTGATTATCCCAACCTCTGATTTTATCAACTTCTATGTGCCTCAAGGCCCATTATTTTGAGGTCACTCGTATGTATACTTTATCAGAACCTGCTTTCAAGAAAACATCTTATAAAATTTTATATCTAAATTTTTCTCTTTTCCTGTAAATGCTCATTTGTCATATACCTATTAGACATAACTATAAAATTATTGACACAAATATATTCAATTATGTTAATTTATTATTATATAACCAAATGCCATTTCATGGTGATACATTTCTCGCACAAATTCACTCCCGTGCTAGCCTTGAGAGGCTGATGGACACCAGAGGGCCAGCTGGGAAGCTCATCTCCTCTAGGAACTGTCGTTGAAGCAGGATGCCATTAATAATACAATTTTGAGGAATTTATATTTAATTCCACTAATGCGCCTTCATTAATTGAAGGCATTTGGGGATAGTATGCAAATGGAAAGAATAAAGGTTTTTGCTGACTGAAAATGTGCAAATCACTCAGCAAAGCCACGGGTGGACTCTTCTCTCCATTTGCAGATCTGGTCCCATAGAAAGGGACTGGCTCTTCGTCATTTCTGTATGCCCGTGGCCAGGCCAGTTTTCAGTTATGATAGGTGCTCAGTGATTCTTCTTTGAATAGAGAAGGAAGAAAATGCCATGAGAATCACAGAGAAAATCATAACTGGCCAAATCATTAACTCGGGACTGTCATTCATAATCCACAATTTCTTTTTTTTTTTAATTTGACTTTATTAATATTCTGAGGCAATTGGGTTTTGAGACAAACTTTAAATTGCTTCATTTCCAAAGTTCATTTTGGTCACAACATCCGGGAGCAATCCGTCTGCTAATCAATAACTAACATTTAAATGGCTGTTGCCAGAAAGGCAACCCAGCACAAAACCAGTACTGTCAGCAACTCAGAACAGCTCTAATTCCCTGACAGAAATCGATTCACAGCAACATAGTGGTTATTGCAAATATTTATTGTTCTGAAAAGGAAAGTTCATCAGTGCAGCTTCTTGAGCAGTTCATTCGCAAATGAAGGACTGTGATGAGCTCCACCTCGACATCTGTCTTGAGATGCAGGATGTGGTGGGTGGCAATAACCCTATGATTGCCTTGAAATTGGCCCTTTTGGGGGTGTAGTGGGTACTGTGGGCCCATCCCAGATGGCCATGTGGGGAGAATATTGGGCATGGAAAGTCCAGTTCCACAGCTGGGATTTCACTGGCTTGCTGTGTGATCTCAGAAAGCCACCTAACCTCTCTGAACATTCCTTTTCTCTTCAAGGAAAGCACGATAATCAGATCTGTCCAATTTAGCCCTCCAGTTGTTGTGAGGATGAAACAAAGGGGTTGGGGGAGGAGATATCCCTGAACATATATTTAATGGACTGGGTAAATTTGGGGTCTTATAATGACTTTATTTCCCAAGAACAGGATTAAGGAGCAAGGCAGAATATTCATGAGAAATCAGAGCGTCATCCTAAAGCTCAGTGTTCATGGGAGTTTTACTAACTGGAAAACAAGTGACAATGGGAACAAATGTGCTCACCGAGTGACACTTACTTCTGTGCAGTAGGAGCTGGGAAACAAGGATAAAAAAATCTGTGCTCATGAAGTTCATGGTCTAGCTTATGGGGAGGGGGCTGAGCAACGGGTGTGGGGAGGGTATAGAGAGGTGTGAGTGGGAGTGTGGAACACACAGGCATGAACTGAAGGACAATTTCTCAAGTCGAGCAGCAATAGAGGGAAGGCTATTCTAGGAAAAGACAACAGGCGCAGATTAGCACTTCAAGAGAACCATAAAAATAAATCAGTATTTCCCAAATTTCTCACTTGAAGTTCACTTTTACATTTTGGGGGGCCTTGTCTCTGTACCACATGCACCATTTTTTTCTTTTTTTAATTTATTGGCCATGCTACGCAACATGTGGGATCTTAGCTCCCTGACCAGGGAGCGAACCCACACCCCCTGCATTGGAAGCATGAAGTCTTTTTTTTTTTTTAATACTTTTTTAAATAGTATTTTTTAATTTTTAAATTTATTTATTTTTGGTTGCACTGGGGCTTCGTTACTGCGTGTGGGCTTTCTCTAGTTGCATCAAGTGGAGGCTACTCTTTGTTGCAGTGTGTGGGCTTCTCATTGCGGTAGCTTCTCGTTGTGGAGCACGGGCTCTAGGCACAAGGGCTTCAGTAGTTGCGGCACGCGGGCTCAGTAGTTGTGGCTCGCGGGCTTAGTTGCTCCGCGGCATGTGGGATCTTCCCGCTCCAGGGCTTGAACCCGTGTCCCCTGCATTGGCAGGCGGATTCTTAACCACTGCGCACCAAGGAAGTTCTGGGAGCACTGAGTCTTAACCACTGGAACACCAGGAAGGTCCTGCACCACTTTAAGTTGACCAATTTTTAAAAATATAAGTTGGGTTTAAAAAGAAAACTTTATACATTACTACCATAAATGAAAAACATTGTTAAAACAGAAGCTAACCTTAAAAATACAGGCAACAGGAACTCAATTTATTCAATAAATTACTGTCAGGCTGTTCTAGATTCTGGGACCAAAGGGGCGACAAAGACGAGATGGAGATAAATTAATGTCAGGCAGTAATTGATACTAGGGAGAAAACAGAAAGTGACTTAGGAGGGTTACTTTGGATGGGGTTGTCTGGGAGGGCCCACCAGGAGATATCATTTGAGCAGAGATCTGAAGGAAGTGGTAGACCAAAAGGAAGACGAGGTCATTACATCTCAACCAGATACTGTTGCCTGCAGAAAGAAGACTGTGAACCAGATTCAGGGAGACGAGCAAGGGTTAG
Organism: Phocoena sinus; assembly: GCF_008692025.1. Classification (NCBI taxonomy): domain Eukaryota; kingdom Metazoa; phylum Chordata; class Mammalia; order Artiodactyla; family Phocoenidae; genus Phocoena; species Phocoena sinus. Next base: position 72,302,049 of record NC_045779.1, on the reverse strand, counting down.
GGAGGCGTGCTCACACCCAACTGAGACTTTCTGCAAGACCGGAGGACAGAGAGAAGGCAGTCATTCTGTCGAGGCGGTTCCAGTTGTTTAATTCAGTCTGGAAGACTAAATCAAGTCGGGTACTCCTAGCGGAAAGCATCCCACTTCAGGAAACACTGCAACCTTTGAGAGGGAGGCAGGCTGTTACCGCCCCGATTGACAAATTAGTAAACTAAAGCCAAGAAAAGTTAAATCGCTGGGAACTGAGACCGCAGCGCTGCCTTAACCTCGTACAGCCCGGTGGAGTGCAGGGGTGGGTCCAAGGATGGGCCGGCAGGTAGATGCTGGCTCTGGCAGCACTGTGAAGACTCCCAATCCTCCAATCTGCGTTCCACGCCTCTCGTTAGCCCCTTCCCAGGAGAGGGTCAAAACCCGGAGCTACGGAATCTGCGGAGCGGGACACAAAGCGCGACCGCCGGAGCCGAGCATGCGCAGTAGCCCGGCCCAGCCCGGCCGCTCTCGCCGCTGGGGGAGGGTCATCCAAGCCTGACGTCCGCGACGCCGTCGTCAGCGCCCCGGGAAGAGGAGGGCGAAGACTCCATCCGCCATGTTGGATGCCGCAGATTCGCCATAACCGCGCCGGCTCTTTTCTTAAAAAAATAAAAATAAAAAGCGAAGCATCAGCGGAGCGCCCCGCCTTCTCGGTCGGCGCGGGAGGGGGCCCAGAAGAGCCCGAGGCTTTTTTTTCCTCCGCGGTCGGGGCGTTGCCATGGAGACGCGGGCGGCAGGTGAGCCGGGCTGGGGGTTGGGGTGGGGATGAGGTGGGGGTGGGGCGCGGCGCGGCGCGCGGGAAGCCGTTTCGAGCTTGGAGTCGGGTAGAAGCGCGCAGGCCGCTGGGCGGCGGAGGGATCCGCGGCCCAGGGCGGAGAGCGGACGTAGCGGCGTCCTTCGACGGCACGTTAAATCGCTGGCAGTATCCCGCCGCCTTGGGTTTTTATTAAAAAAAAAAAGTAACGAGGGTGCTAGCGGAAGAACGAGCAAGCGAAAGCAGTGCGCTCGCGCGTGCAGGGCCGTTTCCGGGGCAACGGGAGGGGTCGGGGCGCGCGCTAGCGACCCAGCGCAGGCGTCCTGGCGGGCGGGAGGTTCGAATCCGATGCTGCCGACTCGGTGGCCGCGTGGGCCTTGGCTCGGCCTCCTTGTTGCCTGGCCTCAGTTTCCTCCTCTGTGAAATGGATAGTTCCTTTAGACCCGTGTACTTGGCCAGGATGTTTTGAAGGGAAAGGGTTCCACCGAGCTGCTGAAGGAAAGTTTCTTTGTGTCCTGTAGAGGGAGCCATAAACACCAGGGATTAGCTGGTTATTGCCGGTAACCCAGTAATACCCTGTGATAAATTGTGATTTATTTATTTATAAATTTATTTATTTTGGCTGCGTTGGGTCTTCACTGCTGTGCGCGGGCTTTCTCTAGTTGCGGTGAGCGGGGGCCACTCTTCGTTGCGGTGCGCGGGCTCCTCATTGCGGTGGCTTCTCTTGTTGCGGAGCACAGGCTCTAGGTGCGCGGGCTTCAGTAGTTGTGGCTCGCAGGCTCCAGAGCGCAGGTCTAGTAGTTGTGGCATACGGGCTTAGTTGCTCCAGGGCATGTGAGATCTTCCCGGACCAGGGCTCGAACCCTTGTTCCCTGCATTGGCAGGCGGATTTTTAACCACTGCGCCACCAGGGAAGCCCGATAAATTGTAATTTAGCCTCTACCTGCCGCCTAGCTCTGTGGGCCCTTGTTCCTCACCCTTTAAAGTTAAGATGACATGGCGCCTCCTCCAGGCAGCCGTCCCTGGCTTCTTGGGCGACGCGGCCTTTCTGCTGGCTGGATGCAGGACCGCGATGGATCTTCCACTGAACACCTGGTCAAAGCCCTTAAACGTTGACCTTGGGGCTCCTTCCTGTGTAATTAACAGTAAGCATCCACACTGGGGCACTGACCTCATGCTTTTTGCTACTCAGTTTTCCCGACACCTCTAATTTGTGTGTCATTTACTGACGAGGAACAAAAGTTCAGAGAGGTCAACTTCATACAGTTTAGAAATGGCAGAGCTGAGGCTTTAAAAATCAACTTCCTCTGACTTGGAATGAAATCCAAACTTCTGGGTGCCTGCCTGGCTTGTACTTCTAACCCCTGGATCAGTGCCTGGCCCCGAGTGGGTGCCCAGGGTGCCTTTATTGAATGGAAGAATGAATGAACTATCTGACCGCCTCCTGCCCCCTTCCAGCCTGGTTCCCTGGCAGAGCCCAGTGACTTCGGGAATATAAGCTTAGTGTCGCAGGGCTTACCCTCCACAACTGCCCCTCCATCTTCATCTTCTGAGCCTACGGGTTCATACCAAAGCAGCTATACTGAGTGTCCTGCATGCTGAGGGCTGCAGAAGACACCTAGAGCTTATGTTTGCTGGGTGTTCGGTGCCCAAACCCTGGGGGATGGTAAAGAGTCCTTTGACCCTTGGTCCTGCCCTCATCCCATTGTTGTGTCAGATTCTTGCAAGTGAGTGTGTGTGTGTGTGTATGTGTGTGTGTGTAGTGATGGAGAAGACCCAGAACCGGAGTGGTGGGTCAGAAGCCCTGAACTATGCCAGGCATTCTTTCTGACAGTGATGATGTTACGAGTCCAAGCTCATACTGTTTGCCGCGCGACAGGTCAATAGATCGAGAGATGAGTTTTTTGGGCAAGGAATGGTGACTTTATTTGGAAAGCCAGCAGACTGAGAAGATGGTGGACTAGTGTCCCAAAGAACCATGTTACCTGAGTTAGAATTTAGCCTTCTTTTATACCAAAAGTGGAGGGCGTTTGGTTGGTTGCTGCGAAGTTCTTGGTGCCGGAATCTGCTGTTCTCGCAGCTGTGCACCTAGGTCTGGTCACAGTGTTCCTATAAACCTCCAAGACAAATGGTATCCTGTGTGTCGCGACTTTTTATCTTTGTGTGAATGGAGAAGTGTTGTACCTTTAAAAGTCAGAGCCTTGAGAATGGGCTAACCTGTATATTTTAGGCAACATTCTTAACTTGTAGCAAAAGCAATAGAATGCAAAGTTTAAAGGAAAAAAAAACCAGATCCAGTATGGAGTCAGATTTGTTCTTCACTATTACACTCTCTGCTCTGTTTGGTGCCTTCCCTCTCCCAAGACATTGGACTACTGCTGATGATACACGACATGCACTGCCCACCTCTCCTCTTCTGGAGTTTACTTAACAGTTTTTTTTTTCTTAAACCTGGCACTTGTTGTAGTTTCCTTCAATTTTCAGCTGTGTAATCAGTGACCAAAAATCATGTTTTAAAATACGTTGCTGTTAACTTGCGGTCAGCTAATTCCTGAAAAGAGTCTCCTGTTTTGCTTGGTTGTTGGGTTAACGTAGGAGAGCCGGTAAAATAAATGATAAGATGGAGTCGCATTTGGTCTCTAAGGTCCAGCTTTTTGATGGTAAGCCAGCCACGATGGTCATTGCTGTGAACTGGAGATCTGTTACCTCACTGCTCCCTTCTCAGCCAGTTTCCCATTTACCTTGTAAAATGGTTCCTGTGTCTTTTCTCCCCTTACTTTACAATTTACATAACAACTTTTCAATGACAGCTATCTTTCAGTAAAATTAAGTTTCTGCCTAGGGCAAGGGCAGTCAAGAATTGGGTATATTAAAAAGACTCTCCTTAATTGCATTTCCTTTGTAGATAGTTTCCTACATGCTGCTTCTGAAAACCTCCCCAGCAAGAGGGGCTGATTTAATTATGTAGAAGGGATTTAGCCTAGAGTTGTTTTCTCTTTGTTAGCAGCTGTTTATTCTGTTAAACTTTCACTGTCTTTGCCATTTCTCAAGGGCAGGTGTCAACTTTAAGGGCTGGAACAGTCTGGAGGGTGGAATGAACACGTGCTCTGGGGCCAGAGATCTGCTACTCACCAGATTCCTGACCTGAGGGAGTCACATAACTCGTGGAACTCACCGCTTCATCTGCAGGAGACATGGTCCTGCCCACTACCTGGGTTATGGGGCACTGCAGATGCTGTGGGCACTGCTGTTTATCCCTTTCACCGAGACCCCAGTCTCTCTGCTGTGCAGCTTAGTGCATTGAGATCTACTTGCTCCTTGAAAACAGTTGTGGTTGGAAAATGTGATAGACTTTGATTGGTTAAAATTTTTTATTATTATTTATTTTTTTATTGCTGCACTGTGCAGCTTGCAGGATCTTGGTTCCCTGACAAGGGACTGAACCTGGGCCCCCGTAGTGAAAGCACTGAGTCCTAACCACTGGACTGCCAGGGAATTCCCACTGATTGATTTCTTTTTAAAAGAAAGAAAAGTAATCTGGGGGTGAAACAAATTGTCATATTAAACAGCTATTGTAGGTTTGAAGTTACGTCTTTTTTTTCAAGGAACATAAAATATATCATTATATGCTTATAAACAGATTATGCTTGGCATGTTAATAGAAAAAGGATTTTAACTTGGGTAACAGATTTTTCTTCTTTTAAATCATGTAACAAATGGAGCCGCAAATTTTTGAACTCTGGAATCTGGCACGTTTGTGCCCCAGTTGGGTCTGGGCCGAGGCAGGATGGGAAGGGTGGGGATCGGACTTAAGAGGCAGCTGCTGGCCTTGCTGGTGTAGGGGGAGGAGGGGACCAAATCAGCCACTGCGTCTGGAGCCAAGGAGCAGGGGGGCTTTGGGAGCCGCATTCTGGAAAAGGAGGGTCTTGGAGGTCCTGGCAACCTGGAGGACCTTGTAAGTCAGCCCCAAGCCTCCTTGTAGGGCCCTAGCTGGCTTTCTTCTTTCTGTTAGATATTTTTTTCCCATCTCTGCCAGCAGGCCTCTTCTTCTGGGGCCACCACCACTTCTCTGCCCCTTAGGATTCTCCCTTCCTCCCTCCCTTCCCCCTTCCCATCCTTCCTTCCTTTCTTCTTTCTTCCTTTTTTTTTTCTTCCAAGCAGATTCCTTGGTTCACCCAAATGTTTGTGCCAAAGTTTGTGCCGGGAAGTGAGAATGCAGTCAGTTATGATTCGCTGTTTCCTCCTGAGGATCTCACACAGTCCTAGCAGTGGAACTGATCCTTTAGGAGATGGTGCCAGAGACTATGATGGAAGTAAGCCCTGAGAGTCGAAGGCTTGAGGGGGTGCGGTGCACCTAGCCCAGCCACTTAGTTACTGTGATCCTTTGTTGAAAATTACATGGGGGTCCATTTCTGAGCTCTCTGGTCTATTCCATTGGTCTATTTGTTTATCCTTCATCAGCACTGCACTGTGAATTACTGTAGCTTTCTCGTAATTTCTGAAGTTATGAAGAATAAATAGGAGGACATATTTTAGAGGGGCAGAGATGCAGGCAGGAGCAAGACCCAGCATCAGGTGCTATTACGGTGCATCCCAGGGATGATGACACTCACCCCACAGCAGTGCGTGTGGGAGTGGAGGTTTGGGGCAGATTTAGAGAAATGGACCAGAGTAAAAACCCATAGGACTGGTGATCGAGTGGATTTTAGCTTAGAGACCAGCCAGCATTCATCTGTGTTTGGTTTCAGGGAAAGAGCAGTGATGAACCAAACAGGCACAGGGATATTAAACTTTCCAGGCTCCATACACACAGCTGTGGTCCATTATTCTCTATTCCCTCCTGCAGTGGTAGAGAGAAGAGCTTTTGAATTCTGCTCCCTGTTTTTATTTCTGAGTTGGTGCAGGGCTTGCCGGGTTACTGGAAGCACCTCAGAGAGACCCTTCCTGGGGACTGAGGCCCTTCCCTCCACTCTGAAGAGGCCCCTGGAGCCGAAGTTCTGTGCAGCCCTGCCCCAGGACGGCCATGGGGCAGCCCTAACCCGTCGCTGGGCAGGAGTCAGAGGACCAGAGAAGTTTTGGTTTTACCGGGATGTGGGTTGGCCGGTGGCTGACCCACCCTGAGCCACTCTTTCTTCCCCAGCCCTTAGTTTTGTCTGTTTCTCTGGGAAGTGTGAGTTGACTGCCTTGGTTAACCTTAGCCTCGGGGGTTCTTATGTGAACGTTCTGGAAATGCTTTAGTCCTCACGACAAAGGAAATGCAGCATTTGTTAACCTTAAACATTGATCTCTTTAAGCTTTTAACTGTATTTTGAATTAAATGATATTGATATTTTTGGAGTTTACAGTCTTTTAGGAGGAACATGTTAGACAAATAAATACATCGTTAAATACATGATTACAGATTGCGGTAATTGCTTCAAAGCGGAGGATGGGGGGGGATTGGGCAAGAGAAAATAATGGGGACCTAATTTATATTGAAGGGGATTTAAGAAAAGCCTCTCTGACAACCTGAGGTTGGAGCTGAAACTTGAAGCATGAGGTTCTGGATTTAAAAAAAAAAAAATTTTGATAAGCAGAAAGCACTCGCCAGCCCTCTCCACTTTGCAGAATTTCAGGCAGCTCTGGACTAGCTTCCTGAGGCCGGAGTTCTCCTTTGCGCTTTATCTCCCCCTAGGGGACATGCATGGGAAAGGCCCTGCGGAAGTGGAGATAGCCTAGGAGACAGCTGTGCCTGCAGAGGGGGCGGCTGCACGTGGGGACTGGCCTGGCCACCGTATAGGCGCTGTCCCAGCAGCGGGACCCGTCAGGTATGGCAAGGCATGGCTGAGACCGGGATGCTGGACCTGCAGGGGAGGAGGTCCAGGGGCCGCCGCTGGCTCGGTCAGATGCAGTGGGAGGAGCTGGCCTCGCCAGGGTCACCTTAAGGCTGCACGAGCCGAGTCAGGGAGGAGGACAGGCTGCCTGACCTTCTAAAGGTCCCTGCCCTGTAAAAAGAGTGGTAGCTGTCCAAACCGGTGAGGGGCAGGTCGGGCACTGGCTGCAAGTCTGGACTCTCTGTCCTTTCCAAGGCAGCAGTCTATGAATTTGGGCCACGAATAAAACCACGGTCACTTTAAATTGTTTTCACGAGCAACATGGCATTATTTGTTTATGTTTCTGGAGTTTGTGTCTTACTCATTTCTAAATGTGCTTCGCATACATAGTATGTGGTATATATTAGGCATTCATTAAATGTTGAATTGTGAGACTAAGTAAAAAACCACTTTTTTCCCTAGTGAAAAACCGAATAGCCCAGGTATGTGGAGAACACACCTAATGTTTACTTCATATATTGGTTACCAGGAAGAATGGACCAGATCATTCTGGTAGGCTGGAGCTGGGTGGCTGGTGGGGTTTGGAAAATTCTTCTTTTCCCTGTGGCTCTTGCTTAAATTTAAAGCTCTTTTCTGGAATTTGAACAGACCTTAGACACGTCTGAATATTAGACGGCAGTTCTTTCTTCTTGAATTAATCTGCAAGTTCAAAATACTTTGTAACTGAGACAACTGGCAGGCTTTCAGGATAAGTAAAGCAGGTGTTTAAAATTTGATTGAAGTTGGGCTTCCCTGGTGGCACAGTGGTTAACAATCCGCCTGCCAATGCAGGGGACACAGGTTCGAGCCCTGGTCGGGGAAGATCCCACATGCCGCGGAGCAACTAAGCCCGTGCACCACAACTACTGAGCCTGCGCTCTAGAGCCCGTGAGCCACAACTGCTGAGCCCGGGCGCCACAGCTACTGAAGCCCACGTGCCTAGAGCCCGTGCTCTGCAACGAGAGAAGCCACTGCAGTGAGAAGCCCGCGCACTGCAACGAAGACCCAATGCAGCCAAAAATAAATAATAAATAAATAAACTTATTAAAAAAATAATAAAATTTGAAGTTGTGTTTGCATGTTTCCCACATTTTCCTTCAGTTCCTGCCCAGGCTGTTATTTTATCTCCTTTGATTATGACCTCAGGAGCCTGGAGCAGACAGCCAGCGTCTAAAGCCTGTGGTGGTAATAAATGTCCTCATCTTCTGCCTCTTTTTCAACAGTGTGGACAGTAACTCTGGTCGGCAAGGTCTAAGCTTCCTAATTCCTTGTCTCCATTTTCCTAACTCTGTGGGTCCCAAAGATTTCGGGGTGCTGGAGGCCCTCTCCTGTCTCGCTGGCTGTCAGGGAGTGGCACCTGCAAACCACATTTCTCTGATCCGCAGTGAAAAAGTTGCCAGGTGTCCTGGAAATAATGTGAATACTGGATCTGTGTCCTACTCCAGACTGCAGTGTGCTGGAAGTGGGAAATACACACCAGATTTTGAATACTTAGTACGACAGCAACATCAAAAGAATGTGAAATTTCTCATCTCTCTTTTAAAAATGGATTACAAGTGAAGTGATAATGTTTTGGACACACTGGGGTAACGCAACATTATTAAACTTAGTCTTACTTGTGTCTCTTTTCATTTTAACGTGGCTGCTTGAAAACTTGAAATTACACCAGTGGTTCTATTTCTTTAAAAAAATGTTTTTTAATTTAAATGTATTTATTTATTGTTATTTTTGGCTGCATTGGGTGTTTGTTGCTGCGCGCGGGCTTTCTCTAGTTGCGGCGAGTGGGGGCTGCTCTCCGTTGCGGTGCGCGGGCTTCTCATTGCAGTGGCTTCTCTTGTTGCGGAGCAGGGGCTCTAGGCACGTGGGCTTCAGTAGTTGTGGCACGCGGGCTCAGTAGTTGTGGCACGCAGGCTCAGTAGTTGTGGCTCGCAGGCTCTAGAGCACAGCCTCAGTAGTTGTGGCGCATGGGCTTAGTTGCTCCGTGGCGTGTGGGATCTTCCCATACCGGGGCTCGAACCTGTGTCCCCTGCATTGACAGGGGGATTCTTAGCCACCGCGCCACCAGGGAAGTCCCGGTGGTTCTATTTCTGTGGGACAGCACTGGCCTGGATGGGGCGCTGGGCCTCTTGAGCCATGGTGGCTGCCCTCCCAGAGCTTCTGCAGAGAGCCACACGTGTGTGCGTCTCCCCGTGCGAGGCAGTGACCCGTGCACAGGGACCCGCCTGCCATCTGCAGGAACTTGCCCAGTATGTACAGCAATGGTGTGCGTGCTGAGCCGCGTCCACCTGCCTGGTGGGTTGTGTTCACAAGCCCCTTTCACCCATTCTTCCCAGTTCTGCTCTGCACCTGCGTCATGTGGAGCAGACTCCACAAAGCCCTTTTCCCAGGATCCCTCCACATGGTGACCCCTGTCTCCACCGTCCTCATGAGGTCAGCAGGGCGGCTGCAGTTGCCACTGCGGGTTTCCAGCCAAGGACCTACGGGCTCGGGAAGGGAGAGGTCCCTCCAGCCAGGCAGATGTGGCCACATGGGTGGGGTTTGACCCCGGAGCCTCTGTCCTGAGGCCCAGTGCTGAAGCCGGTTCAAGGCAGCCCTTTACCTTCTGAAGTTAGGACTAATGGTGCCTCCACCACAGAAAGGAACCAAAATAAACTAGAACAGCAAAAACCCCAAACCGGAAACTCAGAGGCCTGGTGATGTGGCAGCCCTGGGCATCGCAGTCCCCCTAAAATACATCGCAAAACGGGAGAGGATTTTGCACATTTTGTTTTTCCCATGGAAACGATCCCGGAGACTCGGTCGCTTTGGAGGCATGGCGTCAAGAGTTCTGGGGCCGCCTCGGTGATTTGCACAAGGGGAGCTGCGGTGTCAGAAGCGTTCACGGGGGCCCCCACATCCTCAGAGCTTCCCACACATCTGCTGGGGCGGGACGGTGCTGCCACTTAGACAACTGGGTGATGGGGGTGCAGTTTCTGTTTACATAAAATTATTTGTTGTGCTTTCGGAAGGAAAGGGCCCTGGGGCTGCTCTTCAGCTATGATTATGTTAAATGTGAGTAGTAGACTCTACTGCCTGGGGCTCTCACTTTGAGAGTGCTTAAAAATAACTTAGAAAAATTATGTCAAGTTTCAACATGGAAGAAATGCGTATGCATAAAATTATAATGCAACTGTTGGCCCAGCCTTAATTATAGCTGTTGCTGAGCCTTTCTCATTTTATTTTGCTAATCCTGTTTCAACAAAGGAACACCCATGGGCTTTCTCCTTTGCATTTAATAGGAACGTTAACTTTGCGAGCTGTAGAAGGCATGCTCATCAGCCATGAGCTGCATGGTAATAACACCACAAATTAGGCTGTGCATTTATTGGAACTTCAGCTCACTGAACCTCAGAGCTGGGAGGGCACCTTGGAGGTGATCCATGAGTGGGGTAGCAGGCGGGAGGGCAGGTGCATAACGGGCCCCTCCAGGCCATGGGGGGGAGGCTGGAGCCGTCTGCACACCCTGGCTTCTGTCCAGGCGGCTCTGTCTCCCTGTAAATTAGCCTCTGGGTGAGGCTCAGAGACCAGGTTCCGCTTTAAACCATGCGAAGGCCACTTCCCACTGGGGCCTGGAGAGGTTCAGAGACTTACGCAGACTCCAGCTCACTGGAGGTGGGGAGCTGGGGCTGGTTAGGGGCTGGGGACCCAGGTCCTGACCCAGACAGGTGCCCTTCTGTGGCTTTACGTGAGACGGTGCCTCAGAGGTGTCGGTCACCGGGCTGGGAGTGTCCTGCAGTCCTCCTGCAGCCCCAGCAGATGTAGAAGCGGAAGCTCAGGAGGGAGGCCAAGAACACATGGCCAAGGTGCGTTCACGGCCAGGTCTGGGCTTCTCACCTCACTTTGTCATTTTAAAGAAGAGATTCACTTGTGAATCAGAATCCCCTTTTCCCCCTATATCTTTCCCTTAAAAATTTGCTGTTTAAGTTTTTAAAAATTGATGTATAACCTACACATAGAAAGGTGTGTATCGAAGAGACGAACAGCTCTGTGAATGTTCACAGACTGAATTCACTGTGAGACCAAACGGCACTGGGGCAGAAGCCCCCGGCCCCAGCCCCGCCAGGGGAAACCCGGCCTGACTTAGTGCAGAGAAGTCGACCCCTTTTGTGCATCAAGAGGTGACTTGTCATTTAGGACAGGCATCAGGCAGGTTTGGGCTGTGCTTCTGCTGTGTGCTCACCTGCTCTGTGACCTTGCAGTCCCTTCCCTGGGCTCAGTTTACTCATTTGCAAATGGGGATAGCAGCCCCTCCCTCACTGGATTAATGTGAAGATTAAGTGGGTGGCGGGCAAAGCACCGCATCGCATCGCAGCGTTAGGCCTCGGGGAACGGTAGCCGGATTTCGTTAGGGTCTGTCTGCTCAGTCTTGGGAATGGCTTCATCCTGGGAATGGAGGGTGTAGTGCTCAGACTGGCCACCAGGGGGTGCTGCTGGCACACGTATGGCGCCCACTCTTGCCCGAAGGCCCTGGGTTTACTGTGTGTGTTGGTACCCTTTTTTTTTTTTGGCCGAGAAAAGCTGATGCCCTGTATGTGGCGGTTCTCTGTCCCTAGTTCTGGATCTCTTGCCAGGCCGTGCAGGGGCACGCATACTAACTATGTGTTCCGGGTGGGCTGGTGGCCCTGCACCTGGCACTCTCATTTTCCAGCTTACGGCTCCCTGAAGTGAGGGCCCGTTGTAAATTATAATACACACACAGAGGGTAGAGTCCCCTTTTTGGTGTAGCTACGCTTAGTTGCAACGAATCGTTCGGAATGTCTCTCTAGCCACGAGGCAGGGTGCAGAGTGGGGCCCAAGGCTCGTTGTGTCCCTCCCAGGGCCCCACTTCAGTACTCCCTCCTGGAGCAGCGCTGGACCCACGTGGGTGGGCAGATACGGAGGTCAACTTGGAAGGTCTTGGTCAGGTTTTGACTTTGTGTGTTGTCTGCCTGGGGGGTCCTTGGCATCTCGCTAACTTCTCTGAGCCCTATAGCTCTCTCCATTGTAAATGGGGACGACGATGATAGCAATGCTAATGGTCATGGTGGTGGTGGTGGTGCTGGTGGTGGTGGTGCTGGTGGTGGTGATTATAGTGGTAGTGATGATGTTGGTGGTGGTGGTGCTGGTGGTGGTGATGATAGTAGTAGTGATGATGTTGGTGCTGGTGGTGGTGGTGCTGGTGGTGGTGATGATAGTGGTAGTGATGATGTTGGTGGTGGTGGTGGTGGTGCTGGTGGTCGTGGCACCATCTACTTGGTTACTCCACAGGATAGCGGGGAGGATCAAGTGCGGTCACTGACATGCAGATCTTTGTGAACAGAGCAGGCAGTCTAATGGTATTCTGCAGCTGGGGTGGGCAGGGAGGCTGGGGGTGCCGCTTCGGGCCATGCTGTCTTCATGCCCCCCCTCCCATGGCCGACACGTGGGAACTCTCTGAGGACACCCAGCTCTGGGAGCTCCCATACCTTTCCATGCCTGGCCTCCCCTAATCCTAGGCCTTCTGTGTACCTGGGCCCTCTGTGCACCTGGGCGCCGGCTCACCTGGCCCACGTGTTCAAGCTCTGGACTTGGGCACTTCGAGGCTTGGCCGTCCTCACCTACCAGGTATATTCTTATAGCAAGTATAACTCTTGTGTCAAGAATGCCTTTTCCGGGGCTTCCCTGGTGGCGCAGTGGTTGAGAGTCCGCCTGCCGATGTAGGGGACACGGGTTCGTGCCCCGGTCCGGGAAGATCCCACATGCCGCGGAGCGGCTGGGCCCGTGAGCCATGGCCGCTGAGTCTGCGCGTCCAGAGCCTGTGCTCCGCAATGGAAGAGGCCAGAACAGTGAGAGGCCCGCGTACCGCAAAAAAAAAAAAAAAAAAGAATGCCTTTTCCTCATCGATTCTAAATCTGTCAGCTTTTCTTTTTTCCTTCTTTTTTGTCACCTAAACACTATGCACTTTTGGTGTCACCCTAATATATCCTTACGAGAGAACGACAGGGACAGGCGTAAGGTTTGATGTCCCCCCCAGCTCACCCACACACACAAATGTCTAATCAGCCTCAGGGAGGAATATCAGAACACCATCAGCTGGGAGACACGTTTTGTCTGTGACCAGAGTTTGCATCTCTGCCGAGTGTCGGCAGCTGTGGCCCTGCTGTCTTTCCTCAGCTGGTGTTTGGCCCGGAGCCTGTCAGACTGTCTGGGGCCCAGGGTGTCTGGGGATCAGTGTCTTTCTCCCCCAAGAGGGAGACCTTATTTTGTCACTTACTGTGCCTCTATTTCTAATGTCAGTGCACATTTTTTTAATCTTAATTTTTTCTTGGATTACACGTCAGCATCATTGTGGAAGATCTGAAAAACTCAGAGACTATGAAATAGGAAATAAGTAGCATTCAGAATCCGCCGACCCAGAGCCCGGTGCTTTGCTGGGTGCTGGGGAGCCAGAGGGGTGGGGAAAGGGTCTGGGTCCTCAGCTCTCTCTGTGTCTGTCCATCTGTCTGTCTCTCTGTTTCTTCAGACCAGGTTCCTCCTGCCACTTAACAGTGGTCCTAGTCACCCAGGTGGAAAACCTTTTCTCAGAAGTTGCAAATTGGCAGCTCTCAGGATAGGTGTAACCTGAAGACTTGATTTGTTTGGCCTGCACAGGTTGTTTTTTTTTTTTTTTCCAGGAAAATCTCATTTAGTTGCCAGCATTTAAAAGTCCACAGATTTCAAATACAGATTCAGCTTCTCAGCCTGCATCCGCGGGACTGGGGACTTCCCGATGGGGCCAGCTTCCTGTGTGCCGTGCCCCGTCCCTGGCCCTCTCGATGGGCCTCCTGCTCTGGAGGCTGGGTGCCCTTGCCTTTCTCGGGCAGGCTCCCGTGGTGGGTGTTCCGAGGACCAGGCCTTGCTGCCCCGCGACCTTGACATTGTCCCCACCTCTACACACTCGAGGCTCCCCGGGGTTGAGGCTCTCCCCTGTTCTGCTTGTCGCTCTCCTCGCCTCCTGGATCCGTTCAGCTTCCCTCCCCTGAGAATCCTACCCCAGGTGCCTCAGCCACGGGGTTTCTGCGTCCTCCCCATGCCCTCTGGTGGCATGTGTTTAGTATGTTCCTGTATAGACATCCCCACCGCTGCACACATGCATGAATACAACCTGTGTTTCTACCTGATTTTTAAGTCCCCTGAGAGTTGACCAGGTGGCTTTGAAACCATATAGGCCTGAACTCGATCCTCTTAGGCAAGTTATAGCTTCTTCATCTGTAACATGGGATAATAGTATCTTCGTGGCTGACTCATTAGGGCCACTGTGTACAGCTGTGCAGGTCGCACACTGCACAAGGGTACCGCCTCTAAGGGGACCATTTCACATCATAGATTTGTATATTCAGTTGTATATGACAGTTTTCTGCAAATGGTAGTATCTTGTTCTGACAAAATCAGTGTATTTGACCACTTTCTGACAGGGGGAGCTAGTGTCTTAAGGAAAGGGTGCCTTTTTCCTTTTCTCACAGAGGTGCCTTGCTAGCAGCCACCCTGCCTCTCAGGGTTACACGTGATAAGGCGTGTGAAAGTGCCTGGTACTCAGGACACATTTGTCTCCTTGTCTCTTGAAAGCAGGAGGTCATGGAGGTGAGCCCAGAGGCAGGGCCCCCCGGTGTGTCTGTTGTGGGTGCCGAGGGGGGAAATGGGGCCTTACGAGGAAAGAACGGGGGATAGGAGTCCAGTCTCCCGGGCACTTTGGCCATGCCGCATCTCCATCGGAATCTGGAAATATTCCTGAGTTTCACTGATTCAAAGACTGATTTTAACATCCCTAAAACCAGGTGGTGTCGTACAATTGGTGTGATAAGAACCCAGCGAGGTTTCGTTTATTTGGTAGCATTTTAGTCTTTTTTAGTGTATGTGAAGTATCAGTGCCTCTTAAAATAGATGTTGTCTTAGACTTGAGGAGATGCAATAAAGAAACCTATTTCATAGGATTGCTGTGAAGATTGAATGCTCTCGGCATGAGGCTTGCGTGGTGCCAGCTCATGGTGAGGGTTTAATTGATTTCAGCTTCCTTTTCTTCTCCCTCTTCCTCTTTGAATGCCCTTATTTTGGTTACAGCAAGTTCTCAGTAAGTGTGATGGTGATGATGACGTTATACGGCATACCCACAGCTCATGAAAAGTTCTGCAAAATAAGCTAAATGGAAGGAAGGTGTTTTGTCCAGGCCCAGGCTTCTTTTCCTGAAGATAAAGGAAAAGCGTATTTTCGACTGCAGTAAGCTGCACAATGCGGAGAGCTTCTCCATCACCGCGGAGTGACCGCGATCTGGCTGCGTGTTGCTGAAGTATTTCCACTCCTCTTGGGACGCTGCCAGCTCTTTTGAATTTAATAACTTAAGGGTGAGTGAACAACAAGAAAACAAAAACAGAACTCTGAAAGAAATTGCCATCCTGTTCTTCTCATAAGGTAGGCCGTTTAACAGGGCCTTAATTTTGGCTCCTGAACTCTCTTTCAAGTTAATCAATCCAAGTAAAAGATGGTTGAAAAGCAGCTGTCACTTTTAAATAGAGGAATTTAATAGTCTAGTAATGAGCATTTTGTCTTCTTACGGTTATCGATAAACGTTTAAGGCTATTTGTGATCGTCAGTTCCTCTAACACTGAGCGCCTACTGTGTCCCTAGCAGCAGCATCACTAAGAGGATGGATGACATTGGGCTGGGCGGGGCTGTGGCCGTAGGTAGTGAGTGCAGGTGGTATGGAAGGTGCTGGGGTGCAGAGCCCTGCTTCTCATGGAGGTGAGCACAGAGACCTGGACTGGGCCCTGGCTGCCCGCTGTGAGCTACCTCGCTCCACCCCTGTGGGACGTTTGGACCTCATAGGGTGGTTGGGATTCGACGGGGTCATGGGTATGTCAAACAGTATCCCCGCTTCTCAGATTTAGTGCCTTTTCCAGAGACACCAGGCTGGCAGCAGCCATTGGTATGTTTTGTTGGCTGGAGTATTTTTTTTTTTAACTTTGTATTTTGAAATAATAGTAGATTCACAGGAAGTTTCAAAGATCGTGCAGAGAGGTCTTACATACCCTTTTCCAGGCTTACTCCAATGGTTATGTTTTTGGGAGGGGAGTATAAAAACATATATAACATAAAATTTGCCATTTTAACCACTTTTAGGTGTATCGTTTAGTGGCATAAGGACATTCACATTGTCGTGCAATCATCACCACCATGCATCTCCAGAACTCTTTTTTTAAAAAAAAATTAATTAATTAATTTATTTTTGGCCGCGTTGGGTCTTCCTTGCTGCGCGCAGGCTTTCTCTAGTTGCAGCGAGCGGGAGCTACTCTTCATTGCGGTGCGCGGGCTTCTCAGTGTGGTGGCTTCTCTTGTTGTGGAGCACAGGCTCTAGCACGCAGGCTACAGTAGTTGTGGCAGGTAGGCTCAGTAGTTGTGGCTCATGGGCTCTAGAGCACAGGCTCAGTAGTTGTGGCGTGTGGGCTTCGTTGCTCTGCGGCATGTGGGATCTTCCCAGACCAGGGCTTGAACCCTTGTCCCCTGCATTGGCAGGCGGATTCTTAACCACTGCACCACCAGGGAAGCCCTTTCCAGAATTCTTTCATCATCCCAACCCAGTGGTTACATCTTGTGAAACTGATGTGCAATATCAAAACCAAGAAATGAATGTAGGTGCAATGGGCATGTACGGTTCTAATCCATTTTTACCACATGTGTAGATCTGTGTAACCACCCCTGCAATCAAGATGCCGAGCTGTTTGTTGACATTTTATCAGTTTGAGTGAAGTGGAGAAACCTTGTGTCCCTTTATTTATTGATTTTTTGGCCTTGGGGTACAGCTTGCAGGATCTTAGTTCCCCGAGCAGGGGTCAACCCTGGGCCCTCAGCAGCAAGAGCGCTGAGTCCTAACCACTGGACCACCAGGGAAGTCCCAGCCTTGTGTCCCTTTACCTCCCCTGTTTATAATTGTCATAAAAGTTTCTTCTGCAGACGTTGAGAACCACATCAGACAGAGTTATACTTTTTGTTTAACGGTCAAACGTAATTTAGGAAATCAACAGGAAAAAGGAAATCTGATGTATTTGCCCATATTTTTACACTTTGCTTTGTTCACTTTACTTTTCTTGATGTCGCAGGAGTCATTGTTTTAGCATTTTCCTTCTGTTTAGAGAACTTCCTTTGGTCATTCTTGTAGGTTCGGTCTGCTGGTGACAACTTCTCTTTCTTTTCCTTCATCTGGGAATGTCTTGGTTTCCCCTTCATTCCTGGAGGATGGTTTTGCTGGGTGTAGGATTATGGGTGGACAGTTCTCTCCTTTTTGCACTTGAAAAATGTGCCACTTCCTTCTGGCCTCCACGTGTCTAAGGAGAAGTCTGCTGTCAATCATATGGTTTTTCCACACAGGAAACTGGGTTTTTTGCTAATTTCAGGTTTCCTCTCTGTTTTTAGTTTTCAGAAGCTTGATTATAATGTGTCTTGTCACAGATTTCTCCGGGTTTACCCTGTTTGGACTTTGCTCACCTTCTTGACTGTGTGGCTTTGTGTCTTTTGCCAACTTTGGGGAATTTTCAGCCATTATTTCTCTGAATACTTTCCCACCCCACCGTCCTTCTCCTTTCCTGGGACTCTACTGACACAAATGTTAGACCTTTCTTTGGTTCAAGTCCCACAGGTCCCTGAGGCTGTCTTTATTCTCTTTCAGTCTATTTTCTCTGTTATTCAGATTGTATGTTTTTTATTGTTCTATTTTCAAGGTCACTGATTCTTCTAGCAGGGGTGGGGATGGGCTGCAGTGTTGTCTGTGGGGTTTGAGTGTTGCAGGATGGCTATTGCCTAAAAGGTTTCTGTCCTGTGAGGCTGTCCCTTTCCTGGCCTGTTGGCCAGTGAGAGCAGGCTCTTGTTGGAGCTGTTTTTTCCTGTGCCTGTTGGTGCTTCTGCTTCTGAGTTCGAGCGGGTGAAAGGAAAGCCCTGGGCACTTACTGTCTCAGGTTGCAAGGTGGTTTGTTAGCTGCTCTGCCACCTTCTCTCCGACTTTCACAGTCTTACGTGTATTTTATCTGTGACATCCAGGGTTTTGGTTGCACTTAGTGGGAAGAATAGGGAAAAGTCCATCTGCTCCATCTTTGTGGAACTTTTTGCCACAATATATATTTTTAAAGACTTTATTTTTTTTAGGGAAGTTTTAAGTTTTCAACAAAACTGAGAGGAAGGTACAGATCTCCCATATCCCCCCTGCCTACACGTATGCACAGCCTCCCCCGTCATCCCTACCAGGGTGGTGCATTTGTTACAGTTGGAGAACCTACACTGCCACATCGTCATCACCCAAAGCCCATAGTTTACATTAGGGTTCACTCTTGCTGTTGTACATTCTATGGGTTTGGGCAGATATGTAGTGACGTGTATCCATTATTATGGTATCATGCAGAATATTTTCACTACCCTAAAAATCCTGTGTGCTCTGCCTGTTCATCCCCTCCACCCCAAGTGTGGCCACCTTTTTACTGTCCTTTTACTGGAGATCTTTTTACTGTCTCCATAGTTTTGCCTTTCCCAGAATGTCATATAGTTGGAATCATACAGTATGAAGCGTTTTCAGATTGGCTTCTTCCGCTTAGTAATATGCATTTCAGGCTCTTCCATGTCTTTTCATAGTTTGATAGCTCATTTTTTTTCTTTTTTTATTGAAGTATAGTTGCTGTACAGTATTATATAAGTTTCAGGTGTACAATGTAGTGATTCACAATTTTTAAAGGTTATACTCCATTTATAGTTATTATAAAATATTGTCCATATTCCTGGTGTTGTACAATATATCCTTGGAGCTTATTTTATACTTAATAGTTTGTACCTCTTACTCCCGTACCCCTATATTGCCCCTTCCCCCTTCCCAATAGCTCATTTCTTTTTAGTGCTGAATATTCCATTGTCTGGGTGCACCAAATGGTTTATCCGTTTGCCTACCGAAGGACATCTTGGTTGCTTCCAAGCTTTGGCAGTTACGACAAAGCTGCTATAAATATTTGTTTGTAGTTTTTGGCGTGGACACACATTTTCAACTCCTTTGGGTAAATACCCAGGAGCACGACTGCAGGATTATATTGTGAAGTACGTTTAGTTTTATAAAAAACTATCAAACTGTCTTCCAAAGTGGCCGTGCCGTTTTGCATCCCCATGAGCAACGTAGGAGAGATGTGTAACCACATCCGTGTACGTTGGGAGCCTTTAGGCCACGCAGGCCGCCACATCCCTCCATGCCCCGTCATCTAACCCCTGACGGCTTCTGCCATTTCTGCCAGTTGCCTTCCCACGTGGAGGGCCTTGCCGTGTATGACCTGTCCCTGGGGCTACCTTCCCGCCACTTCCTTTTCTTACCCCCATAATGCCCTGTTGGGTTTTTGTCAGCTTTCATTTGGATGAAGCACGTTTCAGGGTGTGGCTGGGAGTCCGTGTCTCTGAGTGGGTCCCCGCAGCTCTCCTCCCTCCTCCTGGTCTCCGATGGTCTGGCCTGGCCTCGGGTAGATGCGTGGGCCCTCACGTGGGCCCTCGCTGTCTTGGTGCTTTGAACGAGGAAGTTGGGATGTCGGGACCAGCTTACCTGTGCCATCTCCCTTCCGCAGAGCCCTCTGATGCCTGTGTGTTTCCAGTGAATCTGGCTGCTGTGTTTGTGTCACGCCTGTGTCATTAAACCCAGACTGAAAAGCACCACAGGGCAGACTTCTGTCCTGGGCTACCCCTCCAGCCCTTTATACTGTGAGTGAAGGAGTCAGTGCTGGGCCCATGGGTACGAAGCCAGTCAGGGGCTGGGGTCCCGGACCCTGCCCGCCCAGTCCCGCTGTCCCCACGAGACCTCGCACGCTTTGAGGCCACTTCTAACGTTGCTTCTGTCAGAAAACGTATTTCGAGTTTCTGCTCGGGGTCCCTGAGACCCCCAGGTCAGCGACACCAGACACCCCGTCCCTTCCTTCTGTGTGGAGCTCAGCACTGGGGGGTGGAGGGAGGGAGGAGGGCCGGGGGCGTGGGGGGAGATGGGGCAGCGGGCAGCAGGGGCCTGTGCGTGGGGTGTCTCTGTCTCTTTCTGTCCCTGGACACGCAGCAGAAGCTCTGTGCTCAGTGGCGCTGTTCTTCTCAGGGGAGTGGGCAGATGGCTGTCTCTGCTCCGTGTGCTTCTGTGCTGCCTGTCACACAACGAGCGCGGATTCGCCCTGTGACTTCTGTAATAATTAATAATAATAACTTACAAGGTGGCTTAAGGGCCGAGAGGCCTGGAATGCCTGGATCGCATCCTGCTCTGGTCGTCCCACCCTTGAGTCCCCGCAGGAGATGCACTTACAAAGGACACCAGCAAAAAGGAAAGGACGCCCTTGATTGTGTGCTGGGCCGGATGTCCTGTGAGCGGCCGGAGCACACGACTTCAGCTCAAGGCTGGACTGACCTTCTCGCCTGTTTACTCGAGGGCCTGAGAATGGGGAGGGGCCCCTCAGGAGCAGGCCAGCTCCAGCCGACGTGTGGGCTGCCCGTTGCCAAAGGAGGAGGGGGGAGGGAGGCCTGGCCACGCCATGCCGTGACCTGTCAGCTCCCGGTGGCCGTTCCTAGGGTCAGAGGGGCCCAACCGCACTCCCGGGACCCACAGGCCCTCCAGTTCATGACCTTCTTCTGGGAGGAGTGGTCAGAGGCCCTCGTTCGGTCTCTGGTTCCTAGGCAGGGGTAAGCAGGTAGGGGGTCAGAGGTTGCAGACAGGACCTGGTGTTCCTGGCTGGGAGGTGTTTGCAAAGCAGAGGTTCAGAAACGAGGACTTTATGCAGTTATTTTAAGATTTTTCCTTTTTAACAGTACAGAGTAGCTGATTAAAAACTGGCAAAAGTTCATGGAAATTGGATGCTCAGACCCCAAACCTCTGTGATTTCCTTGTGCTGAACACGTCATCTTCCCTTTGAATCGTTTTGTTAAGGACGGGTACACAGTAATTGAACCTAAAGATGCATCCAAATTGTGGCAACTCCATCAGAATTGCTGACAACATAATTATGATTATATTTCAGGGTATAAGATCCATTTTTTTCATATTAGGTCTACTATAAAAAATGAAAAGAGCTGCTTTGTTGTTATTTTTGGTAGGTTAACAATTCTTAATATCTGCGGGATGCGGCCTGACCTGACACTTTCCTCGCATGTTTTGGCATCTTGCGGTTACACCGCTGTATGAACATATCTAAAGAGTGCACAGTTTCCCTCCTTGTCAGAGGCCTGGGGCGGTTCGCAGAGGATGTTCCAGAGGGAACACTGCCGGGGCTCCTGAACAGGCTGCTCCTAGTACAAGACTGCACAGCTAGGAGCACAACTGGCCCCCACTGGCCCGGCGCGGGAGGCTCCTGTAGTCCCGCTGGCTGTTGTGGGGGCCGTGTTCCCTCCCAGCGCTGACCCCGGAAGGACCGAGTGGCCCATCGGAGACGCTGAGCCTGGCTCAGGTAAAGCTGGGCTCTGCCTCGAGGTCAGCCTCTCCGAACCCAGTCCTGCCCCTGTCGCGTGGGGACGAGAGTCCTGGCGGGCCGGGAGGTGGGGGAGTGCGTGAGGTCACGTTTGTGGGGTGTGGCCTGGAGCCCGAGTCAGGGCCGCTTTCACAGTCCATTCAGTGCCTCCTCCTGGAAGCCTTCCAGGCACCTTTAGCCGAGGATCCCTGCCTTCCCTCTTCCCACTGTGTCTGTTGTTTGCAGCACCCGTCTCCGCTGGCTTGCACATTCCCTTGAACGCCTTTCCTGGCCGGGCTGGGGGACGTGGCCTTGAACAAGAGGCCGCCCTGCCTGAGCTGCTCAGCGCTCCTCACTCGGAGCCATGTCCTGACCCCTCTGTTTACCTGTTACCTCACTTCTCAGGAGGTCTAGCAACCTCCTGAGTTTTAAAGCTCATATAGGCTCATTGTGGAAAATCCATAAGTGCCTATAAAGAAGAGTCCGGCAGGCAGGATCTTGCTGTATTTCCTTTGAGCCTGGCCGTCTGTTCTTCCATCCATCTGCCCGTAAACCACGTCTCCCCATTGGGAACAAAGTCGTGTACTTACCGAGTTGTGGTGTGTCCCACTCTGTAGAGTTGAACGTTTATTCTGAGCATCTTCTGTGTCACTCAGGTTCTTCGAAAATATGATTTTCAGTGGCTGCGTGGAGTTTCTCTGGGGGATGTGCCCTGACGTGCCCGCTGCAGAGCACGTGCTGGCTTCTGGAGCTTGACGGGGACCTCCATGCTGAGCATCTCTGTGCACAATCCTTGCCCGCGTTGTGGATGCTCCTGAAGACTGGATCTCGAGAAGTGGAACCGCTGCCTCAGAAGACATGAGCGGACGTCTTCGAGGGCTCCTGGCCCCTTCGCCGGTGGCAGGGCGTGTTCCTGTCAGCCATTCCGAGTGCGGGCCCCGCGGCGGGGCTGCTGAGCCGGGCTCCCCGGGACCCGCTGGCTTCTGTGGTCTCAGTGCAGATGCCGGTCCCCCACGCTATCTCCCCTCGCATGCTCCTCTGTGACAGTCGTCCTTGCTCATGTGCGCTTGTCTCTGCACCTCGGGGACCCAGGCCAGCGCTGGACGCACGGTGGGCATTCGGGAGACGTACTGATTGATGGCGATGGCCAAGGCCAGGCGGCACTCCGGGCTAGCTCAGCCTCTGGGCTCTGTGGGACACGGGGCAGTAGGTTAGTTACAGCTGATGCCAACACTTGGGTCACATGCAGATGCAAAAGTAGTTGTATTTGTTTGGTCTCCAGACAATGCCTGGTGTACCTGGGAACTAAGGGACCCCTCACAGTAACCCTGTGGTCCCCGGCAGCGCTGCTCTGTTACGTGTCGCAGAATTCCCTTTCTCCTGAAAGCATAACGGGAATCAAGAATACGTCCTGGTCTGTAGGGAAATTGTTTCAGTAAAAACCTAAGATGCCGTTGTTCTGGCGTGTCTGTTCCCCCGTGGGCTGGTGGCCTCCTCTGTGCAGGACCTCATGCCCGATTCATCTTTGCGTCCCTGGTGCCTGCACTGGGGCCCACCCTGTGGCCGCTGCTCTGTGGATGCCGAAATCACCAAGAAAGAACTTGATACGTGATTTGGGGATTATGCTCTGCTCTGTAATGATTTTCATTTCAGACTCAGTTGGCTACAGGGATAAGCGTTTTAGCTGTAACTTTGGAGGCACTCAGCTCATGGTCTGTAGCCAAACAGAGTTCATGTCCACAGCAGGTGGCAGAGAGTCTGGGTTTGACCTGGGCAGGTTGTGTCTCCTCCCCGTCTCAGTTTCCTCCGCTGTGGAACGGGGGTGACAGACCCCCTTTTGCCTAAATCATAGGGTCGTCATAGGATCAGCAGGGTGCACGTTGAAAACCACATGGCCTCTTATGAAGAAAAAAGCTATCACTTAATCTATTCCTGTTTTGGAAGCATTTTGGGTTCCTTAGGAATCAAACATTTCTTGGAAAAAAATAAAATACCGATTGACGGTATTCATGAGAGATTTTCATTGACGAAGCAATGTTCTGCTTTGTTAAATTTCTGTTTCATGTGCCATTTGGTGGGAAAGAATTCTCGTAGGTCATTATCTCGCCTGCTTGTTCATGGAGAAAACCCTTTCTCTGAAGGCAGAGAGGGCCTCATTTCTGTGACGGGGCCTCGCGGGCTCCATCCTCACTGTGGCGGCACCGTGTAGGTCCACTGCTTTGCCTCCTCATCTCCTTTCTGGTCTTGCTGTAAAGAGGAGGAAAATGGGGTCGGGGAGATTGGGGAGTGGCGATCAAGAGAGATTTTTGTTTGGTTTTGTGGTAAGATGAGAGCAGTCATGGCGTGCACAGGCCAGCAGAGTATAATTGCTTTACAATGGTGTGTTAGTTTCTGCTTTTTAACAAAGTGAATCAGTTATACATATACATATGTTCCCATATCTCTTCCCTCTTATGTCTCCCTCCCTCCCACCCTCCCTATCCCACCCCTCCAGGCGGTCACAAAGCACGAGCTGTTCTCCCTGTGCTATGTGGCTGCTTCCCACTAGCTATCTACCTTACGTTTGGTAGTGTATATATGTCCATGCCACTCTCTCGCTTTGTCACAGCTCACCCTTCCCCCTCCCCATATCCTCAAGTCCATTCTCTAGTAGGTCTGTGTCTTTATTCCGGTCTTACCCCAGGTTCTTCATGACATTTTTTTCCCTAAAATTCCATATATATGTGTTAGCATACGGTATTTGTCTTTCTCTTTCTGACTTCCTTCACTCTGTATGACAGACTCTAGGTCTATCCACCTCATTACAAATAGCTCAATTACGTTTCTTTTTATGGCTGAGTAATATTCTATTGTATATATGTGCCACATCTTCTTTATCCATTCATCCAATGATGGACACTTAGGTTGTTTCCATCTCCGGGCTATTGTAAATAGAGCTGCAATGAACATTTTGGTACATGACTCTTTTTGAATTATGGTTTTCTCAGGGTATATGCCCAGTAGTGGGATTGCTGGGTCATATGGTAGTTCTATTTGTAGTTTTTTTAAGGAACCTCCATACTGTTCTCCACAGTGGCTGTATCAAGTTACATTCCCACCAACAGTGCAAAAGGGTTCCCTTTTCTCCACACCCTCTCCAGCATTTATTGTTTGTAGATTTTTTGATAATGGCCATTCTGACTGGTGTGAGATGATATCTCATTGTAGTTTTGATTTGTATTTCTCTAATGATTAATGAAGTTGAGCATTCTTTCATGTGTTTGTTGTCAGTCTGTATATCTTCTTTGGAGAAATGTCTATTTAGGTCTTCTGTCCATTTTTGGATTGGGTTGGTTGTTTTTTGTTATTGAGCTGCATGAGCTGCTTATAAATTTTGGAGATTAATCCTTTGTCAGTTGCTTCATTTGCAAATATTTTCACCCATTCTGAGGGTTGTCTTTTGGTCTTGTTTATGGTTTCCTTTGCTATGCAAAAGATTTGAAGTTTCATTAGGTCCCATTTGTTTATTTTTGTTTTTATTTCCATTTCTCTAGGAGGTGGGTCAAAGGATCTTGCTGTGATTTATGTCATAGAGTGTTCTTCCTATGTTTTCCTCTCAGAGTTTGATAGTGTCTGGCCTTACATTTAGGTCTTGAATCCATTTTGAGCTTATTTTTGTGTGTGGTGTTAGGGAGTGATCTAATCTCATACTTTTACATGTACCTGTCCAGTTTTCCCAGCACCACTTATTGAAGAGGCTGTCCTTTCTCCACTGTACATTCCTGTCTCCTTTATCAAAGATAAGGTGACCATATGTGCGTGGGTTTATCTCTGGGCTTTCTGTCCTGTTCCATGGATCTTTCTGTTTTTGTGCCAGTACCATACTGTCTTGATTACTGTAGCTTTGTAGTATAGTCTGAAGTCAGGGAGCCTGATTCCTCCAGCTCCGTTTTTCGTTCTCAAGATTGCTTTGGCTATTTGGGGTCTTTTGTGTTTCCATACAAATTGTGAAGTTTTTTGTTCTAGTTCTGTAAAAAAAATACCAGTGGTAGTTTGATAGGGATTGCATTGAATCTGTAGATTGCTTTGGGTAGTAGAGTCATTTTCACAATGTTGATTATTCCAATCCAAGAACATGGTATATCTCTCGATCTATTTGTATCATCTTTAATTTCTTTCATCAGTGTCCTGTAATTTTCTGCATACAGGTCTTTTGTCTCCTTAGGTAGGTTTATTCCTAGATATTTTATTCTTTTTGTTGCAATGGTAAATGGGAGTGTTTTCTTGATTTCATTTTCAGATTTTCATCATTAGTGTATAGGAATGCCAGAGATTTCTGTGCATTAATTTTGCATCCTGCTACTTTACCAAATTCATTGATTAGCTCTAGTAGTTTTCTGGTAGCATCTTTAGGATTCTCTATGTATAGTATCATGTCATCTGCAAACAGTGACAGCTTTACTTCTTCTTTTCGTATTTGGATTCCTTTTATTTCCTTTTCTTCTCTGATTGCTGTGGCTAAAACTTCCAAAACTATGTTGAATAAGAGTGGTGAGAGTGGGCAACCTTGTCTTGCTCCTGATCTTAGTGGAAGTGCTTTCAGTTTTTCACCATTGAGGACGATGTTGGCTGTGGGTTTGTCATATATGGCCTTTATTATGTTGAGGAAAGTTCCCTCTATGCCTACTTTCTGCAGGGTTTTTATCATAAATGGGTGTTGAATTTTGTCGAAAGCTTTCTCTGCATCTATTGAAATGATCATATGGTTTTTCTCCTTCAATTTGTTAATATGGTTTATCACATTGATAGTTTTGCGTATATTGAAGAATCCTTGCATTCCTGGAATAAACCCCACTTGATCATGATGTATGATCCTTTTAATGTGCTGCTGGATTCTGTTTGCTAGTATTTTGTTGAGGATCTTTGCATCTATGTTCATCAGTTATATTGACCTGTAGTTTTCTTTCTTTGTGACATCCTTGTCGGGTTTTGGTATCAAGGTGATGGTGACCTCATAGAATGAGTTTGGGAGTGTTCCTCCCTCTGCTATATTTTGGAAGAGTTTGAGAAGGATAGGTGCTAGCTCTTCTCTAAATGTTTGATAGAATTCGCCTGTGAAGCCATCTGGTCCTGGGCTTTTGTTTGTTGGAAGATTTTTAATCACAGTTTCAATTTCAGTGCTTGTGATTGGTCTGCTTATATGTTCTATTTCTTCCTGATTCAGTCTTGGCAGGTTGTGCATTTCTAAGAATTTGTCCGTTTCTTCCAGGTTGTCCATTTTATTGGCATAGAGTTGCTTGTAGTAATCTCTCATGATCTTTTGTATTTCCGCAGTGTCAGTTGTTACTTCTCCTTTTTCATTTCTAATTCCATTGATTTGAGTCTTCTCCCTTTTATTCTTGATGAGTCTGGCTAATGGTTTATCTATTTTATCTTCTCAAAGAACCACTTTTAGTTTTATTGATCTTTGCTATCGTTTCCTTCATTTCTTTTTCATTTACTTCGGATCTGATTTTTATGATTTCTTTCCTTCTGCTAACTTTGGGGTTTTTTTGTTCTTCTTTCTCTAATTGCTTTAGGTGCAAGGTTAGGCTGTTTATTCGAGATGTTTCCTGTTTCTTAAGGTAGGATTGTATTGCTATAAACTTCCCTCTTAGAACTGCTTTTGCTGCATCCCATAGATTTTGGATCGCCGTGTCTCCATTGTCATTTGTTTCTAGGTATTTTTTTACTTCCTCTTTGATTTCTTCAGTGATCACTTCGTTATTAAGTAGTGTATTGTTTAGCCTCCATGTGTTTGTATTTTTTACAGATCTTTTCCTGTAATTGATATCTAGTCTCATAGCGTTGTGGTCAGAAAAGATACTTGAAACAATTTCAATTTTCTTAAATTTACCAAGGCTTGACTTGTGACCCAAGATATGATCTATCCTGGAGAATGTTCCATGAGCACTTGAGAAAAATGTGTATTCTGTTGCTTTTGGATGGAATGTCCTATAAATATCAATTAAGTCCATCTTTTTTAACATATCATTTAAAGCTTGTGTTTCCTTATTTATTTTCATTTTGGATGATCTGTCCATTGGTCAAAGTGGGTGTTAAAGCCCCCTACTATGAATGTGTTACTGTCGATTTCCCCTTTTGTGGCTGTTAGTATTTGCCTTATGTACTGAGGTGCTCCTATGTTGGGTGCATAAATATTTACAATTGTTATATCTTCTTCTAGGATCGATCCCTTGATCATTATGTAGTGTCCTTCTTTGTCTCTTCTAAAAGTCTTTATTTTAAAGTCTATTTTGTCTGATATGAGAATTGCTACTCCAGCTTTCTTTTGGTTTCCATTTGCATGAAATATCTTTTTCCATCCCCTTACTTTCAGTCGGTATGTGTCTCTAGGTCTAAAGTGGGTCTCTTGTAGACAGCAAATATATGGGTCTTGTTTTTGTATCCATTCAGCCAATCTGTGTCTTTTGGTGGGAGCATTTAGTCCATTTATATTTAAGGTAATTATTGATATGTATGTTCCTATTTCCATTTTCTTAATTGTTTTGGGTTCGTTATTGTAGGTCTTTTCCTTCTCTTGTGTTTCTTGCCTAGAGAAGTTCCTTTAGCAGTTGTTGTAAAGCTGGTTTGGTGGTGCTGAACTCTCTCAGGTTTTGCTTGTCTGTAAAGGTTTTAACTTCTCCATCAAATCTGAATGAGGGGCTTCCCTGGTGGCGCAGTGGTTGAGAGTCCCCCTGCCGATTCAGGGGACACGGGTTCGTGCCCCGGTTCGGGAAGATCCCACGTGCCGCGGAACGGCTGGGCCCATGAGCCATGGCCACTGAGCCTGCGCCTCTGGAGCCTGTGCTCTGCAACGGGAGAGGCCACAACAGTGAGAGGCCCGCGTACCCCAAAAACAAAAAAAAAAAAAAAAAAAAAAAAAAATTCTGAATGAGATCCTTGCTGGGTAGAGTAATCTTGGTTGCAGGTTTTTCTCCTTCATCACTTTCAATATGTCCTGCCAGTCCCTTCTGGCTTGCAGAGTTTCTGCTGAAAGATCAGCTGTTAACCTTATGGGGATTCCCTTGTGTGTTATTTGTTGTTTTTCCTTTGCTGCTTTTAATATGTTTTCTTTGTATTTAATTTTTGACAGTTTGATTAATCTGTGTCTTGGAGTATTTCTCCTTGGATTTATCCTGTATGGGACTCTGTGCTTCCTGGACTTGATTAACTATTTCCTTTCCCATATTAGGGAAGTTTTCAACTATAATCTCTTCAAATATTTTCTCAGTCCTTTTCTTTTTCTCTTCTTCTTCTGGAACCCCTATAATTCGAATGTCGGTGCATTTAATGTTGTCCCAGAGGTCTCTGAGACTGTCCCCGGTTCTTTTCATTCTTTTTTCTTTATTCTGCTCTGCAGTAGTTATTTCCACTATTTTATCTTCCAGGTCGCTTATCCGTTCTTCTGCCTCAGTTATTCTGCTATTGATCCCATCTGGAGTATTTTTCATTTCATTTATTGCGTTGTTCATCGTTGTTTGTTTCATCTTTAGTTCTTCTAGGTCCTTGTTAAAGTTTCTTGTATTTTCTCCATTCTATTTCCAAAATTTTGGATCATCTTTACTATCATTATTCTGAATTGTTTTTCAGGTAGACTGCCTATTTCCTCTTCATTTGTTAGGTCTGGTGGGTTTTTCTCTTGCTCCTTCATCTGCTGTTTTTGTGTCTTCTCATTTTGCTTATCTTACTGTATTTGTGGTCTCCTTTTTGCAGGCTGCAGGTTCGTAGTTCCCGTTGTTTTGGTGTCCGTCCCCAGTGGCTAAGGTTGGTTCAGTGGGTTGTGTAGGCTTCCTGGTGGAGGGGACTAGTGCCTGTGTTCTGGTGGATAAGGCTGGATCTTGTCTTTCTGGTGGGCAGGTCCACATCTGGTGCTGTGTTTTGGGGTGTCTGTGGACTTATTATGATTTTAGGCAGCCTCTCTGCTAATGGGTGGGGTTGTGTTCCTGTTTTGCTAGTTGTTTGGCATAGGATGTCCAGCGATGTAGCTTGCTAGTCATTGAGTGAAGCTGGGTGCTGGTGTTGAGATGGAGCTCTCTGGGAGATTTTGGCCATTTGATATTATGTGGAGCTGGGAGGTCTCTTGTGGACAAGTGTCCTGAAGTTGGCTCTCCCACCTCAGAGGCACAGCACTGACTCCTGACTGTAGCACCACGCACCTTTCATCCACACAGCTCCTCAATTTGGGATGATTTGTTGTCTATTCAGGTATTCCACAGATGCAGGGTACATCAAGTTGATTGTGGTGCTTTAATCCCCTGCTTCTGAGGCTGCTGGGAGAGATTTCCCTTTCTCTTCTTTGTTCTCACAGCTCCTGGGGCTCAGCTTTGGATTTGGCCCCGCCTCTGCGTGTAGGTCGCCAGAGGGCGTCTGTTCTTTGCTCCGACAGGACGGGGTTAAAGGAGCAGCTGACTTGGGGGCTCTGGGTCACTCAGGCCGGGGAGTGGGGGGAGGGACGGGCACGGAGTGCGGGTCGGGGTTGCGGCGGCAGAGGCCGGCGTGACGTTGTACCCGCCTGAGGGGCGCCGTGCCTTCTCCCAGGGAAGTTGTTCCTGGATCCCAGGACCCGGGCAGTGGCGGGCTGCACAGGCTCCCCGGAAGCGGGGTGTGGAGAGTGACCTGTGCTCGCACACAGGCTTCCTGGTGGCGGCAGCAGCGGCCTTAGCCTCTCATGCCCATCTCTGGAGTCCGCGCTTTTAGCCGCGGCTCGCGCCCATCTCTGGAGCTCCTTTAAGCAGCGCTCTGAATCCCCTCTCCTCGCGCACCAGGAAACAAAGAGGCAAGAAAAAGTCTCTTGCCTCTTCGGCAGGTCCAGACTTTTCCCTGGACTCCCTCCCGGCCAGCCGTGGCGCACTAACCCCTGCAGGCTGTGTTCACGCCGCCAGCCCCAGTCCTCTCCTTCGCTCCGACCGAAGCCCGAGCCTCAGCTCCCAGCCCCGCCCGCCCCGGCGGGGGAGCAGACAAGCCTCTCGGGCTGGTGAGTGCCGGTCGACCCTGAGCCTCTGTGCGGGAATCTCTCTGCTTTGCCCTCCGCACCCTGTTGCTGTGCTCTTCTCCGCGGCTCCGAAGCTACACCCCCTCCGCCACCCGCAGTCTCCGCCCGCGGAGGGGCTTCCTAGTGTGTGGAAACTTTTCCTCCTTCACAGCTCCCTCCCACTGATGCAGGTGCCGTGCTTATTCTTTTGTCTCTGTTTTTTCTTTTTTCTTTTGCCCTACCCAGGTACGTGGGGAGTTTCTTGCCTTTTGGGAGGTCTGAGGTCTTCTGCCAGTGTTCAGTAGGTGTTCTGTAGGAGTTGTTCCATGTGTAGATGTATTTCTGGTGTATCTGTGGGGAGGAAGGTGATCTCCGCCTCTTACTTTTCCGCCATCTTCCTGGAAGCCCCCCTCTTCTGAATAACTAGGCTTTAAAATGCTTAGGCCCTGGATTCTACTTCAGCAAGTTTCTGCCTAAAACTGAAGTAGATTTAGGCCCTACCTGGCTTCTGAATAACTAGGCTTTAAAATGCTTAGGCCCTGAATTGTACCTCTGCCACTTTCTGACTAAAACTGAAGAGAAGCAGAGTTTTGAGAACATGTCATTGAGGCGGTGGGAGAGGCTGGGGTTTGGAGCACATGGGACACAGCATAGCCTTTTTTTTTTTTTTTTTCTTTCCGGTACGCGGGCCTCGCACTGCTGTGGCCTCTCCCGTTGCGGAGCACAGGCTCCGGACGCGCAGGCTCAGCGGCCATGGCTCACGGGCCCAGCCGCTCCGCAGTATGTGGGATCCTCCCGGACCGGGGCACGAACCCGCGTCCCCTGCATTGGCAGGCGGACTCTCAACCACTTTGCCACCAGGGAAGCCCCGGCGTTGCCCTTTGTCCTGTGCCTTCCCGGTTGAGGGCCAGCCGAGCAGTCTTCCAGGTGTAGGCGCTCGGGGTGCGTTGTCTTTAGAAAGTGTGAAAGCATCAGCAGCGTTTCTGTGCTGGTCTGCTTTCTCTCACGTCCACGAGCTGCTGGAACGTGTTCGACATTCTGCCTGCCCCGGGGTGAACCACGCCGCATTCAGCTCCCTTCTGTGCCGCTGCTGGGCCCTCTCTCCTCCCGGCAGGAGCGGCAGGTGGGCGGCTGCTCCAGGAGGCTCTGGCACCGTCTTCTGGCCGCTTCAGTGAAATGGGAAGCCAGTCGGCAGCTGGCTGTGAGCACAGGGCCGAGGAGGGAGGAAGAGGCGCGATAGACTTGTTCGCCATTGGCAGAGTCGGTGGCCTCGACGCCTTGCACGAGGCCGTGTTAACAGTCCCCGTGAGGCTGGCGGTGGTTTGTGTCGGGAGCCCGGCAGCGTGGGGTGGATTTTCAGCGGTTACTGCGGCCGGGCGAGAGCACTGAGTAGGTGGAGGCTTGCACTGAATCAGGGCGTGGCTTACTGAGCCTCCTGGGTTCCCGCTGCAGAGGAGACTTGTTACCTGCATGTCCTGTTCAGTGTTGCAACCAAGAGATCATTACTGCCTCTCCGAGTTCATCCAGCTTTACAGCATTTAGGGTCTGGAGTTAGAAATTGAACCTTCAAAGCCATCATACCAATTCTTCCTTTCAGTGTAAATGTGGGAAAACAATCTAGCTTTTGTTATTGGATCCTAAATTTAATATTCCTATATGTGCCTGTAATTATTTTATTGGACTCAAAAATGAGTTGCTTTCCCCATATGTCTTCCTGCCTAGTATAATGGGATGAACCATAATGGACTGTTAATAAATATTTGTGAACGGTGGTAATGCTTTAGATAGGAATTAAAGGGCTTAAGCAAGCAACAGCTTCCCATTCTCCTTGTTCTTAGTTCCTGTGCCCGCCAGTGAAAGGTGCTTGGCTCTTAAGAAGTGTTTTGATCATTTTTTCCTTGCACCTAATTTGAGTGAGTCTCACTAGAATACTTCATTGTTGTCAGTGTGGTGCATTCATTTGAAGGTTGCATTAATTTTCAAGTTCCATATTCATTTCTTACTTTGCTATGTGAATCCTGAATCTAGGCTCTTGAGTGGATTAGGGTAACAGGGAGGTCCATATTAGACCCGGTCCAGAAGGACTGAGGTTTTGGAATACTGAAGAAAGAATTTTCTGGCAACCGGGGCCACCTGAAGTTAGACGTGAGCTGCCTGGCCGTGCGGCGTCCACCAGAGGGACACACCTGTTGGTGCCTGGCGATTGCTCAGAAGAGCAACCTTCAGTATTTTTCTTTGGCATTTGGATGTAGTCACTGTTTTGGTGAAGATAAAATAACATATTTTGCTTTTTTTTTCCTTACAGAAAACCCAGCCATCTTCATGTGTAAATGTTGTAACCTCTTCTCACCAAGTCAGTCGGAACTCCTCTCCCACGTTTCTGAGAAGCACGCAGAAGAGGGGGTTAATGTGGATGAGATCGTCATTCCCCTGAGGCCTCTGAGTACCCCTGAACCCACCAACCCAGGCAAAACCGGAGATGGTAAGGGGGCTGGGGTGCTGGGCGAGGGCGGCACGCCCACGGTGTGCCTGAGGGCGATGACGATGCTTATTTGCTGTCAAATACTTTGATTCTCAGTTTCTGTCTGGTGGGCATAGGGTCTCATAAAAATCCAACCGGAAGTCACAATAATTTCCATTTGTAGATCTGCTCAAGTAAGATTGTGTGTTTGAATTCCCTGTACCCAGGCTCTGTAGGTGCTTCTCCAATGCCTGGTTGGTAGATGGAGGGATGAATGAGTGAACGAATGAATGAGTAAATGAAAGGAGTTGACACCATCAGCCAGGTAAAAAGCACGAGCTTATTGTCAGACAAGCGTGTTTAACCCAGCGCCAGCACCTGCTACTGCATTACCTGAAGCGAATGATGTTACTCCTCTGAGCCTCACTTTGCTCATCTGAAAGGTGAAGACCAATCTGCCTGTCGCAAGGGGGTCTGTGAGGCTGAAGCCAAAGATATGGTGACAGCACCAAGGACGATGCCTGGAACAAAGAAGTGAAAGGGAAGCTGTCACGATAACATACGTCATGAATGAATAAGGATACGTAATCTTCAGAACAGCATGGCTCATATGTACCTGCGACAGGGATTCCCATCGCAGAGCTTTGATTCGCAGAATCCTTCAGGTTCACAGTCAGTGTCAGAAGTGAGACACATCTTGTTTGCAGTGTCCAGACACTTTCTACTGAATGGCATCAGATGCAGCAGGTGGATGGATTAGAGAAACCATCCAGGCACTGTAATTAGGTCCCCGCAGATGAAGAAAATATATAGTATAGGAGGAGCAGCTGAAAACCAGAGTCAGAAAAAGTCCCCACAAAACTATTTTCATACGATGAGAGGTGATGGCCAGTCTCCTGTGCAGAAGCTCGGTCTGCGGCAGTAAACGTCCGGCCGCAGGATTCGTTAGTCACACTGATAGTCCAGTTGCTCTTTCTTGGGGATATTTAGACTGGCATTTCTGAAGAGGCTGGCTTACTGATCACCTGCCTAACACCGTTAACAAGGAGAGACTCCAGACACAAAATGTTCTGTTTGAGTCCCTCTGGCCGTTCCCAGGGTACTCAGAGAAACATGCCTGCCAGAAGATTGAGTTGTTGAGAAGTTAGGAGAAATTCTACTTGTTACTGTTAGTGGCATAAGGTGAAAACTCTCCATTCCCGACATCTCGGCGCTCACGGGAGTTTCCTCCATCTCCTGGCTGCTCCTCCAGTTGTTGGGCTGCACCCTGCAGGCCTACAAGGCCTGTGCTTGGCCAGCTTCAAGGCCGAAGAAAGAGCCCGGAGTCAGCAACAGAGGCATCAGGGGTTTAACGGGTGGGGGAGCTTACAGGTCTGAAGCAAAGTCCGGGAGGGACACCCCACCGTGTGCGGGGCGTGGAGGGCAGGACATGGGGCAGTCTTTGCTCCCGGGGGAAGGGGAGGTTACCAGGTACAGGGGAATTGATGTCAGCTGGGCTCATTAGTTACCAGGGAAACCAGTCGAGGGGCACGCCCCTCACCACCCCTTTGACAAGCTATCACTAGCTGGGGCCTAGGGCAACATGGAGGAAAGGCAGTCATGTGAGTAGGGTGTAGGTGAAGCAGACCCTGACCGGGCAGGGGATGGACAGAACAAAAGAACAGCCATCTGAGGGGCCTGGCCACACCCTCCGCCCTGCGTACCCTGCACGACCCTTACAGTCTTGGTCCGCTCATCTTCCTTGATATCCCTGGGGTCAGGTATGTAGGGGACACTGCAACCAGACACCACAGTACAATACGGCCAAAGTATCATGAGTAAGATGCCTAGAACTGTATGCTCAGAGCAGTCATTTGCCACGATGTGGGCAAATTCTGGAGCCAAGTGCGTACAAGGTCAATGGAGAGGGAGTCAATGGCAGCAGTGCCCTGTCCAGTTATAAGGAAGGTAAGGCCATGTCTGGTTTTCACAAACCCAGAGCCACCCCATGGGGAGGGGAAGGCCTGGCTTTAAGGGGAACATTTTGGTGGCCTAGCCAGGAGTCAGCAGTCACAGTACAGGTCTGCCACCCCGTGTTATGTTGGGTGCAGTTAGGGGTGGACCCATTAGGTCTTTCTAAACAAAAAGCAGTTAATCCCACTAGTTGGACTTGTGTGTCCAGAAGCCAGCCTATTCCACTCCACCCAGCATAGCCCAGGGGGGCTCATAGGCAGTCAGTTGTACAGAAACGTTTACCGACGGGGGTCCTTCTGATGTATTGGCACGTGGGACCAGAAGAGGTGAGTCATCTTCCCCCATGGTCGGTAGTCCCCACATAGTCGCGTTAGCCAGGTCGATTTTTCATAGAAGCCTGGGGGAGGGCGGCAGCGGTATCTCGCTGGACACTCAGCAACTAGACTCATTTCCTTCGCTTAGGCTAGGGACGCAACGTAAGACAACTAACAGGCACGACACAGGGGAGAGCATGACAATTAAGCACAATACGAGCAGTAACCACATCTGAGATACAGTTCAGAAAACTCTCCAGTAATAGGAGAACGTGTCTAAAATCGTATATACAATGGCCACCTAGTTTTACCTTGGATGTCTGAACCGTTTTGGCTTTCAAACTCATCCCCTTCCTCAATGGCCAAAGCAGAGGTACAGTGCCTGTCTGAAAGGCCAAAAGACAGGCTGCTCTGGTCCGTAAAGTAAGTTAAACCATGTATAAGCTGGAATGACTTCCCCATACTGCAGTATGTGTAGATTTTTCCATCATTTCCCCTTTTGATTGCACATCTTCCAGTAGAAAGCACTGATGATCAAAACACTTGTCCGGAGATGCTGGGGTGCTTTCTCCTACCCCAGGTTCAGATCATGTGGGTGCTAGGCCTCCTTTATATTCACCTAGTCATTCACATTGGGGGAAAACTAATCAGATCTCGTGAACAGGCTCAGGTAGGTTAATGGAGGAAACGCTTTATAGGTTATACATTTTATCACTTATACCCAATTGTCACACAAGCATTGTACATGTGCTTTTAGTGGCAGACTTAAAGCAAGCAGTGTCATACTTCATGAGTGATTATACTCTGTGACAGTTTCACTAGATCATTTTCTTTCAATCCAGAACATCAGGGCAAAAGTATGGCTAACACAATAACTTTCATAAATACAGACCTCAATTAACAGAACTAGAATTTAACATCCACTGAAACATAATATTGTTCTCTCTAAAATTACCCTCATCCCCACCAAACTCAGCCAATCAAAATTAATTTGTTGGCAATATAAGTCTGGTCAGTTGACCACATAGGCTCCTCCAAACTGGCTGAGGGGGAACTCCTCAGGAGTCTCAGACTGAATTACCAAAAGGCCTCTCAGGGCCAGGAAAACAGTGCCAAAGGCCTGCCATCAGGTTCTGCCTCGATGGACTTCTCGGTCCCTAAAACATTGAGATTCCTGCACATGCCAGGAGACTGTCTTTCCCATTCATCTGATAAGGCTGCTCAGAACCCTAGAGTTCCCAGTTTCTGGAGGGACCAGGCAGAGAGATAAGACAAATGTTTCAATTCTACCCACAGGTGTAATTTACCCAGTCGCTATAAGTCATAACCAACTTGAGGGGAAGGGTTTTCCTCTATCTGGAAAACAGATCAAACCAGGAACATTCCAGACAAAACCCATAAAAATTATAACCATATAGACCAGTTCACTCAGTAACCAATCTTTCTGTTAACTTTTTTTTTTTTTAAACATCTTTATTGGGGTATAATTGCTTTACAATGGTGTGTTAGTTTCTGCTTTATAACAAAGTGAATCAGCTATACATATACATATGTTCCCATATGTCTTCCCTCTTGTGTCTCCCTCCCTCCCACTCTTTCTTTTAACTTTTAATGAAGCCATCAGGTTTTCCATTAGGATTCTTTAATTTCTTACCCAGTTCAGCAGTATATTCTAAAGTTTATCAGAGACCTGTCCTTGTCAAAATGTCCTTAACTGTGAATCTTCTTGAAGATGAAGCACTTTTGCAAAAGCATCAGAGTAAAACAATAACTGTCTATAAAAGATGAGAGACTTAAAAAGTCGTGGTTAAACACCTGATTACAATGTAATCGATAAACTTGGTTACAATAACTAGAATTATGACTGATTATAATTTTATCCCTTGAAAACCATAACCTCTGGCAAAAACCAAGAAGCAAGTCATTCTGCATTTCCTGATTGGAAAATTTAATGCTTTAGTCTTCCTCTCCTAAGCAGGCACAGGTAGATAAGCTTAGACCCACCCAGCAATTAATGTTCTAATATTTTATCCTATTTGAAATGACCCATGAATTTTCTTCTTTTAACTTAGTTTCCAAGTTACCGAAATCTGGAGAGACTTATTTTAGATAGACATACCCAAAACATAATTATTTCTATAGAGTTTACCTAGAGGCTCTTTTTTCTCCTTTACTCTTAGAGATCACAAAAGATTAAAGTTCCCGGGAGCCTAGGTAGATCATTTACTTCTCAAAGGCACAAGAGAAATACCAGTTCCTTCTAGAGAGCTAGCTTAACCAATTACAAAAGGCTCACTTAGATACAATAGCAGAGCCATTAGAGGGCACTGTTCTCCAGATCTCTCGGCAGCCCTCACTCAGCATGGACAGCCACCCTGGGATTTCCCCGCAACTTTGGGGCCCACGTGTTAGTGGACAGCCGCCCCGAGATTACGCCCGCAGCTTTCGGGCCCCGCATGCTAGTGGATGGCCTCCGCAGCTTTCCGTTCCCGACATCTTGGCGCTCACGGGAGTTTCCTCCATCTCCTGGCTGCTCCTCCAGTTGTTGGGCTGCACCCTGCAGGCCTACAAGGCCTGTGCTTGGCCAGCTTCAAGGCCGAAGAAAGAGCCCGGAGTCAGCAACAGAGGCATCAGGGGTTTAACGGGTGGGGGAGCTTACAGGTCTGAAGCAAAGTCCGGGAGGGACACCCCACCGTGTGCGGGGCATGGAGGGCAGGACATGTTGGTAGCCCTCGTCCCCGGGGGGAAGGGGAGATTACCAGTTACAGGGAAATTGATGTCAGCTGGGCTCATTAGTTACCAGGGAAACCAGTCGAGAGGCATGCCCCTCACTGCCCCTTCGGTAAGCTGTCACTAGCTGGGGCCTGGGTCAAGTACACAGGAAGGTCAGTCGAGTGAGTAGGGTGGAGGTGAAGCAGCCCTGGTCAGGCAGGGGATGGACAGAGAGCAAGAGTACAGCCATCTTGAGTGGCCTGACCATGCGGTGCTCTTGTGGTGCTCTTGGTATGATCAGGTTCTTACCTTTGAACTTCTTTTAAAAGTTATTTTCCTTTATTAACTAATTTACTTTTCACTTAAATTCTTCCTGAATACATTTTCTTTGGGTGTGTGTGTGCGTGTATATACTGGAAGATTAGTTGCCTGTGTAATTTAATTTTAAACAGTATTTCTTAAGACTTTAATTAGACTTAGACTGTTAATATGAGAAAATTTCTTCGAAAGTCTTCCATTAAGAACCCCAAGTCCTTCCTTTCCTCTTTGTCCAAGTCTATAAAGTTTGAGACTTACAGAATCTTAGTTTCTCTCTAATGATTTCCATTCAGGTTTAACCTTCACAGTTCATTTCAAGTTGAGAGATGCTTGAAATGGTTTAATTAAACCTTTAACTGAGTAGTAATTGATTTATTATTTTGGCCTCCCTTTATAACATGAAGGTTCCTAAATCCTCTGGTTTATTTTATAGCCTTTTAATCTGTTTTGCTCGTGTTGGCAAAGGTCTGCAGAAGAGCCTTTTATTTTTCTCCCTTCTTGCTAATCAAATCTCTGGCTCTGGTCCAAGAAAAAAATTCCCTAATGGACCAAGTTCATTCTCCCTCTTGTATGTATGTATGAGTGTGTAAAAGAGAATGTGTGCATGTGTGTCTGTGAGTGTGTGATGGGTGAGTGTGTGCACACACTTGTTCATCCTGATGGAGGCGGGGACACTGGGCTTACCTGAGTAGGAATTTACGTGGGTCTGCTGAGAGCCAGGTTTTGGTTCTTCCGTCATCTTCCCCTTTCATACCTTTAATAGGAACTCTTCGTTTCTCCTTTTTCTCTCTCCCTTCTCTCCCCTTCCCCTTCCCTCCTTCTTAATTTATTCCTTAAGTGCACCTGCTGTATGCCTGGGTGCTGTGCTAGGTGCTGGGAGTACAGAGCAGGCCCAGGCACTGTCCTGCTGGTGCTGCCTCCTGGCTGGTGGGTGGCATTTGGACAAAGAGGCGGTTTCAGTGCAGTGGGGAAGGTGCTCCTCTGGGATTAGGTTTGGGCTGCTAAAGAGGGGGGACACGTGGTCTAGTTGGAGGGTGAAAGGAGGCTTCCCAGGGGAGGTTGGCATCTAAGTTTAAACCTCTGTGTTGTCTCTTCTGGGCACTTACCACGAATAAAGTCACTCTGAGTGTGGAGGCATCTTGGACTCGCTGTCCCAGGAGCCTGTGAGCCCTGAGCCCTCTCATCTGCTCTGGCAGGCAGCCTGGGGGCAGCGGGCTCCGATGGACTCAGGTTTCAGTGCTGGGGCTTTCATGGGATGCTGCGGCTGCGCTGGCGCACCTGCTGCTTTTCTGGGGATTACAAAAAGGTGCCTCCATCCTGGGCTGATGAGTTAGCAATGGGTGTTCTTTCTGGGTGAACGAGGATAGAGTGTGCTCAGGGCTGACGCAGGCAGTGCAGGGCGCTCCGCCTGCTGGTGGAGCCTGACCTGGGACAGGGACAGGGATGGGGACAGGCCCCCCCCGCCCTCTGTGGCCCTCACGCAGGGGTCAGCCTGCACCACAGCCA
The DNA here is from genome assembly GCF_008692025.1 of Phocoena sinus. NCBI lineage: Eukaryota > Metazoa > Chordata > Mammalia > Artiodactyla > Phocoenidae > Phocoena > Phocoena sinus. The sequence continues at coordinate 72,262,698 of NC_045779.1, read as the reverse complement.
TGGAGGGGCTGCTGGTGGCTTAGGCAAGTGGCTTTTGTTATCTGTTAAAGGGGGATAAGATATTAGCCTTTTTAAAAACGGATTCTGAGACAAATGCATGTTAGTACCTAACATCTTAGAACCTGGTGTGTGCACGGTGCCCTTCTAGCCCTCCCACCCCCTGTGTATCCATCGGCTGTTCAGGTCGGGAGTTGGGTCACACTGAAGCTTGTGACTGGGTGAACTATCATCGTTTTCCCGCAGAACTCAGAGTAGAGGTCAAAATGTGCTATTTCTGTGCTCTGATATTAACCTAACTGGCGTGGATGTGAGGTTCACGGACTGAGGCAAACAGATCTGGGTTCAAATCCTAGCTTGGCTACTTCTGGGTCTTGGGGCAGACTGATTCATTTTCTTTTTTTTTTTTTCTCAGTTTTTTTAGAATAATTAATTTATTTTTGGCTGCATTAGGTCTTCGTTGCTGCGCGCGGGCTTTCTCTAGTTGCGGCGAGCGGGGCTACTCTTTGTGGCGGTGCACGGGCTTCTCATTGCGGTGGCTTCTCTTGTTGCAGAGCATGGGCTCTAGGTGCGCGGGCTCAGTCGTTGTGGCACGTGGCTCAGTAGTCGTGGCTCACGGGCTCTAGAGCACAGGCTCAGTAGTTGTGGCACATGGGCTTAGTTGCTCCACGGCATGTGGGATCTTCCTGGACCAGGGCTGGAACCCACGTCCCCTGCCTTGGCAGGCGGACTCTTAACCACTGCACCACCAGGGAAGCCCTGATTAATTTTCTTAAGCCTCAGTGTCCTCTGTAGAATGGGAAATCCTCAGGGATTTGCTGGGCAATGCACGTGAAGGGCTTAGCATGTGCCTGAGATGTATGTGCCTAGTGATTATTAATTGTTGCTGTTATTTATGTGGCATTTCCACACGATCACTGCTAAAACCACAGGGAGCAGTCTTGGGGTGCCCTCTGCCTCCCTGGAGCCTTGCATTGTAGGGCAGGCTGCAGCCTGTCCTGTAGAGGGGTGCTGTGTCCCTGAAAACCTAAATGCCCCTAAAAGCCCCACGGTCCCTTGTTTCTGACATCATTCACTGTCCCTCTGTTGCTGCCTGGGCTCCTGGGAGCTAAATGTCGGGGAAGCTGACTGTCGGGGCCTGGCAGCGTTAGTGGTTCAGGATATTCCTAACTTCTCGAGTTGGTGTGGCTGGAGGCTGAGCTGCAAAGCGGGAGTTGGAAGGCTGGCTTTATCCTTGGTCTTAGGCAGAGTGGAATTTATACACCTTTAATTCTATATTGGCTTTCTCGGTGTGTGAGATGTTTTAAAACGAAGAAATCGAGGAAAAAGTGCCTTAATGAACAAGCATGGGTGTACGTCGAGGAATCACACGATCTAACAGTGGACGGACTGGGAAGGTAATAGTGTCTTCAGAGAGACAGTCCAAGTCAGAATACTCACGCCTGTAGCCATAATAATAAGCAGTCGCCATGTATCGATCACCTTCTAAGTGCCGTGCTCAGCATTTTAATGGACTGCTTTTTATTAACAGTGACTGTATAGAATAAAGGCAGTTTTGTGTTTATTTTTCATGTTAGAAACTGAGGCTGGCGGGGATTTGCACTTAGGCCCACCTGACTCCCAGCTGCTGTTCTCTGCAGTGCACCTCTTGGCTCCACTACCATGTCCAGAACTGACCCAAGGGCCACAAGACTCAGCAGAAAGATCTGGGCGGTGAAGAAGGAACCCAGATCCTGGGTCTGCCAGCTCAGTGGAAGGTCCTGGAAAATGTGCCAAGTCCCTTCAACCTTTGGGTCGGTCCTTCATTTCTTTTCCTATTGAGGAGTTAGATTTGCTGCATCCATCTCTGAAGGTTTTTATGAGGATAAAATGTGGTAATAGCTGCGAAAGTGCCTCACAAACTTGAGTGATGTACAAATAAAGGGCTTTTACGTTATTAGATTTTTTTTTTTTTTTTTTTTTTATAAATTTATTTATTTATTTTTGCAGTGTTGGGTCGTCGTTTCTGTGCGAGGGCTTTCTCTAGTTGCGGCGAGCCGGGGTCCACTCTTCATCGCGGTGCGCGGTGCGCAGGCCTTCACTGTCTCGGCCTCTCTTGTTGCGGAGCACAGGCTCCAGACGCGCAGGCTCAGTAGTTGTGGCTCACGGGCCCAGTTGCTCCGCGGCATGTGGGATCTTCCCAGACCGGGGCTCGAACCCGTGTTCCCTGCATTGGCAGGCAGGTTCTCAACCACGAGCGCCACCAGGGAAGCCCCGTTATTAGATTTTTGATAATGTTGAGGTTTCTTTCATAATGCTCATGTCATCTTTTGGGCTGATTCTTTCCGTCCCTTGCTAGGTCAGGTCTTGGATCTACAAGGATAATTTTCTGCCTGTGAGGAAGTTGTCCCCAGTAATGGATTTGGGACGGGGTCAAGATGCACTGTGGCTTGCCCCTTTCTTCCTGTTGGAAACTTGGGGCCTAGGAAATGCCTTGTTTTCGAAATGCATCTTTTCCTATTAAGCGGCTGATCAACGTGTATTTCTGTATTAAGTATCTGCTACGTCTCCAGCTCTGCCCGAGATCCTGTGGGACCTCAGGGTGTATGATGGAAGGTGGGGGGAGAGCAACACAGTCAGGAAATGGTGTGGGTGAGCTTGCACACGTGTGTGCCTTACACGCAACTGCGGGGCCAGCCAGGGTCGGCCGAGCTGCCTCACAGAGGAGGTACTGAGACGTGAACTGGGCCTGGAGTTAGGGTTCTGATTGGGGTGCAGGAGGGCGCGCAGCACAGGGAAGCAAAAAAGAGGCAGGTGTTCCCTCTGCATATTTAGGGAGGCCTAGAAACACTGCCCTGAGTGGTTGAGAGCGAGCGGGCACGCATGCGCGCGTGTGTTTCTGTGTGTGCACGCGTGCGCACATGTGTAGGGTGAACTGTGCGATAAAGGGCCTGGAAAACCAGGTCTCAGAGTCGTGGGGCAAAGTCTTCAAGAACGATGGGAAGTTCTAGAGCAAGAGAGTGGCAGTGAGACAGGGGGTGGAGGCTGAGAGAGACCAGAGCAGAAAGCTGGACTCTGAGATGCCGTGCAGGGGTCTAGGTGAGCGGAGACGGGGTGTACGGGCAGGTGTCTTCAGGACAAAATCCACAGAGTTCAGTGATGCCTGAGTAGAGGAATTCAGGGAGCAGGAACAGGAAGTGAAATTTCCTCCATTCAGACGCCATTAAAATGTGTCGAGTTAGAGGCGACAGGATTTTCCTCGCCCAGTTTTGCCTTCTCCGCTCTTCTGTACCATGGGGGTAGTTGACAGCAGCGACTCGTTTTCGGTGCTTAAATGATTCCAAGTGCATTTATGAATGTTTCATTTTTAGCTAACTAATTGGTCTTGAGGATCTGGATTATGGATGCAGTAAGATGTAAGATTAGTTTTGTCACCGTCGTGTTAGAGGTTTTCCAGAGCTTTCAGGGCTGATTTTACGTTTCTTCCTTGACGGCAGATTGCACCCTGCTTGTTGGGGTGCAGTCACCACGATTTACGGGGTGCCCACTGGGTGGGACACCGGGTCACATGCTGGGGCATAAAAAGCCATCGGGACGGGACTCAGTCTTCAGGGGGGTCCTGCCTGTGGGGAGACACACGCATGACTCTTGGGTCCGGCTGGCCGTGCTGCACTCCCGCTGTGCGGGAAGAGGGGTCGCACCCGTGGGCACCGTGGCTGCCGCCTGCTCTGGGCGTCCCCGGGGAGAGGGCGCTGGGTACCCTGCTGCCATGAGTGCCGAATCTGAACCTGAGGGGAAGGGCACGGTTTCTGCAAGACTTTGACGTCTGCCCAGGATTGCTGACGCCAGCCACAAATTTGAGGGTTCCCAGGGCCACCCACGCTTCTGCAGCTAGGTACGAGCTTGAGGCACCCAAAGGACTCCCTCAGGTTGGATAATTTTCTAGAACGACTCACAGAACTCAGGAAAGCACTGTACTTGTGATGACAGTTCTAAACAAAAAGGGTACAGGTCAGAACGAGCCAAAGGGGGAGATGCCTGGGTGAGGTCGGGACCGGGGTGGGTTCCAGACAAGGGGCTTTCGGTCCCCCTCCTCCACCCGTGGTGTCCTGGACGCCACTGCCTTCTTCTGGCTACATTACATGACAGGACTCGAGTATTTCCAACCAGGGACGCTCGCCCGAGCCTTTGGTGTCCAGAGATGTTTGGGGCTCGATGACACACTGCTCACGTGGCTGTCCCCCAGTCTCCAGCTTCTCCTGGGGGTCAGACTAAGACCTCTCTTCTCCAGTTCATCCAGAGGTCGGAACTGACCTGACCTGTTGCAGAGCCCCTGAAACAAGTCACAGCGTTAGTCCTGTGGCTGAAGCCCCTGTGCACATGGGCACTGCTGTCAGGCAGGGCCTTCCAGGGGCCTAGAGCTCACCCCAAGTGGCTGAGGGCAGAGGCCAGACCTCTCTACGGGTAAAGCCCCTTCTTCACTACACAGCTGCATCCTCAGGACATTTCAGAGGAGGACCTTAGTCTGCATGGCGGGGTGCGGAGTCTGGCATCAGGGTTGGGACCACGGTCTCCTACAAACTGTTAAGCGACCCGTTTCTGCAGCTCAGCGGATGGGACACGAGGTGGGCGTTTTGTAGCCTCTTCGCGAACTCTGCCCCTCTATTAACTGCTGCTTCAGTAAGTTGCTGTCGTCAAGAATAATAAGGAGGAGGGTTGTAATGACTTCGAGGTGAAGAGTTTGTCCTCACTGCACCTCCCTTTCCTCACCTCCCCCTCCAGCCTCCCTTCCGCATCGGCTGGGCCTCCTGTCCACACAGCTGACATTCTCCTTGGTAAAATCTCAGTGTGGCCAGAGGGATCCAAGGGGCTTGTGCCCTTGCTCATTTGTTCTGGTCTCTTCGTTTGCTTTCTTGTTGTTTAGTACTTTTATCTCCCCTGTTCCTGACCACCCCCATCCTCGTCTCCGACATGCCCGGTGAGATAGAGCGAAGGCAGTGACTGTGTGTTGGGCTGGGCTGCCCTGGCCACGGAAGGCCCCGGTTCGGAGCTCTAGGTCAAGGGGGAGCCACGCTTGGCACTGCAGCTCAGTGGAAACTCTGCTCTGCAGGGAGCTCCCCGTCTCAGCTCCTCCCCCATGCTGGTGCCTGATCCCTCTGAGCTCTTGGGGACCCCACGTCACAGCAGGCTTCTCTGTCCAGAGCCCTCATTGTCACGCTGCTCTTTCCCTGCAGACTTTGCTCAGGAACCTTCCTGCCCTCCTCGCCCGCCCCATGGCTTTCCTGTCTGATTTGGGAGCACAAGTGACCCACTTAAGGGGTCCTCACGGTGGTAGCAGTGGGCACTGTGGCTGACGTTTCCTGGGCAGAACTGTAGCCTTGGGAAGAGCAGGAGGGACCTTGAACGTGTCATAATTCCGCAGATGACATTCCCTCAAGATGGTGCTAGAAGCTAGGACCCTTCCTCTGCCCTGATGTTCAGATGCAAAGAGGGCTGCTGACATGCCGTGCCTTAGCCAGACAGGTGGCTCTCCAAAGATGGCACGGTGGCCAGGCTGTGCTGGCCCCCTGCTTGGCCTCCTCTGGGTACCCCTCAAGTCACATCACCTAAGACACACCACTCCACCTTCACACAATGGCACGATGCCCCCTGACCCCACTCACCCATCTTAATTCCCACCTTCCCTTGGAGACAAGTGCCTTAACAATGAATGCTAATTAAGAAGAAATACAAGATGAAAAATGATTTGAAACTTACTCTGAAGCAGCTCTGATCATGACATTTAAATCATTTGGTTTCTAGGAAACTTGAAAAATATTGTCTTTAGTCCTATAATTGGTGGCTTTAGATTGTAATTATTTTTTCTCTTTTTCATCAGAACAATTTGCATCTAATAATTATGATGCCTTGAAATAGTCTGAATAGTTGTGTAACTCATTAAGAGCATGAAAAGCCAAGCAGCCTTTGAGAACGCTTTGCGAAGTCCTTAGCAAGTTTCTGAGAACTGGGTTTCAGTGGAAATGGTGGGTCATAAGGAGCCTGGTTTGTGAACTGGGGGCTGATGGTCACAACTTAAAATCCTCCCCGGGACTTCCCTGGCGGTCCAGTGGTTAGGACTCCACACTTCCGCTGCAGGGGGCATAGGTCTGATCCCTGGTCGGGGAGCTAAGATCCCACAGGCTGCTCGGCCAAAACAAAAACAAAAACAGAAACGTCCTCCCCGCCTTACAGAAGAAGCACGTGCAAAGGTTCTGATAACGTGATATTCTTTTTTTTTTTAAATTAATTTATTTTGGCTGTGTTGGGTCTTCGTTTCTGTGCGAGGGCCTTCTCCAGTTGTGGCGAGCGGAGGCCACTCTTCATCGCGGTGCGCAGGCCTCTCACTGTCGCGGCCTCTCTTGTTGCGGAGCACAGGCTCCAGACGCGCAGGCTCAGTAGTTGTGGCTCACGGGCCCAGTTGCTCCGCAGCATGTGGGATCTTCCCAGACCAGGGCTCGAACCCGTGTCCCCCGCGTTGGCAGGCAGATTCTCAACCACTGCGCCACCAGGGAAGCCCTAAAGTGATATTCTTAAGTCACGTTATTACAAAATTGATTATACAATAGCATAGAGGTGCAGAGATATTAGCACTAAAGATTGTTTGTAGCTGTTCATTTCTGGAACTGCTTCAGACTTTCCTCTTTTGATAAAACGTGGAACCAAACATATTTCCACACTTGGAAATCGAGTGCATGCCCTGCACTGTCGCCTCCTGTGACTACATGGTGCCCTCTTGCTTCCTTCATAGAGTTTTCGGTCATGAAGAGGAAGAGAGGCAGGCCAAAGGGGTCCACGAAGAAGGCCAGCCCCGAAGAGGAACTGGCGGAAAACAACGTTATTCCCAGCAGGGACGGCCCGCGGGCCCCCGAGGGAGGGGGCAGCCTGACTCCCAGCAGCCTGGAGTGCAGCAAGTGCTGCCGGAAGTTCTCCAACCCACGCCAGCTGCGGAAGCACATCTGCATCATCGTGCTGAACCTGGGCGAGGAGGAGGGAGGGGCCGGTAAGTGTTGCCCGAGGCGACCGCGTCACTTTCTGACAGCTCACCTGGATGTCACTACTCACACCCATTTTTACGGGTTCACTTGTTACTTGGAAATCGCACATATTTATACATGTCCCACCTCTCTATTTTTGCAATGATTACTGACTGTTACTGTACATCATCTTGGAATCGAGTGTATCATCTGGTAGCTGATGCCCACAGAGCGCAGGTCACGGTGGGTACTTGAGTAGACGCTTGCGGGGGGTGGCAGAGAGGGTCAGACAGTCTCTGTGCTCTTGAGCTTATGTTCGGGGTAAGACAATGGGCTTTTAAAATGCAAAGTGTTACAGGATAATAAATCAGGAGTTGAGAAAGTGTTCTGATGGGAATTCCGGACTGAGCCTGGTGTCGCAGTTTGGGTGGCCTTTGGAGTAAAGGAGGGAGGGTGTCTCAGTGGATGAGTGGGACCATGTGAACAGAAGAGCAGGCACTGGGATGCTCGAGGCCCCTGTGAGTGAGCTTGATGGCCTAGATTGTGGCAGGTATTCTTGAAGAAAGTAAAGAATACCAGGTGCTTCCTCCAGGTAAGTACTTAGCAAGGCTTCAGCTCTGAAGTAACTTCTAAAAGAGGCCAAAGGACATGTGAGTGTGAGTAGGGAACGTCTCCTAGACGGCTTTCTAGGAGGACTGAAACGGCAAGATTGCACCAGAGAGCTGAGGGCCTCTGCTGTCGCGCTGTTGTTGTTCGATTCTTGCACCATTTTTGAAGTTTTCAAACCACGTCTGAGAATTTAGGAAGTTCTTACTGTGTTTTGTACCACGCTAAGCATGCAGTTCTGGTTACGGATTTGGGCTTTGGACTTTGGCTGCCTGGGTTTGAATCCTAGCTCTTAGTACTTACTAACTTCATTCTGCTTTATTTTCCTCATCTGTAAAATGGGAATAAAAACAGCACTAGCTAATATGATTACTCTGAGGATTCAATGAGACGGGACTTCGTGCAGTGCTTAGAACGGTACTTGCCGTTTCAAAAGCACCTCATAAGCCTGACACGTGCACGCTGCTATACTTAACACGGATAACCAGCAAGGACCTACTGTGTAGCACAGGGAGCTCTGCTCAATGTCACGTGGCAGGCTGGATGGGAGGGGAGTTCAGGGGAGAAAGGATACGTGTATATGTATGGTTGAGTCGCTTTGCTGTGAACATGAAACTGTTACAACATTGTTAATCGGCTGTACTCCAATATAAAATAAAAAGTTAAAAAAAAAAACACCCCATAAATGTTAGCTGTTACTGTTACTCATGGCCATATGGACACAGTGCTATTGTGGGCCTTCCTGTCTCATAGATAAGAGCATTCAGACACTAAGACATTAAGCAATTCGTCCGGGGTTCTTTAGCCAGAAAGGGATCTTGGCCTTTGAACCCAGACTGTCTGACTCTGAACCCCAGTCCTTAAGTCCTAGAAACACCTCCCAACAGTGGAGCAAGACCCTTGGTGCGTAAAATCCTAGCACAGATTAGGTGAATTATTGAGGTAAGACATCACCTCATATTTATCAAACATCTAGGTAGGTGGCCAAGGCTCATTGCCAACACCTGTTGCAAGTTGTAGACAACACAAAATGTTGTTCTTTCCTTTAAACTGCTCTCAAGGTGACCACGTGAACTGTTACTAGGCTGCAGGGCCTGATGCAAATACTGGACACGGATTCAAACAAGGTAAGGCAGCGGGCTGGCCGCCGTCCCAAGATAGAGCGTGAGTACTGACCGTGTGAGAGATGGGGCAGGAGCACGGTGGTTTCGGAGGAGGCAGCATCCCGCTTCAGAGCTAATGTCCTTTCGGCAAATACACAGAGTTTTAGCAATAAGGTGGCCGGTGGCGGAAGGGTTAGGAGGCCACGGCCCTGCACCTGAGGCGCTCATCTCCAGGAGATTCGTTCCCTCCGGCCCTGCTCACGCAGTTGCTCCCCTCCTCTCTCCACCCACGTCCCCTGCCCTCTGAGTGTGTCGCACGCGTACACACACGCACCCCGCCCCGGCCCCCACTCTCTTTTGCTCGCACAAATGCTCAGTGGTTGTCTCGTTTTAACCAGAGGGGCCAGATCTAGCCATCAGGGCAGCTCTCCGTGTACTGGCCCGAGTCCTTCTGAGAACCCAAGTCTCTCTGCTCACTCAGGGCTGCCTCGTTGAGAGTCTGTTTTGGTTTTGTGCCTTCACACGGCTGGCTTGTCCTGTCAGTCCCCCTCTGAGAGACTCCTGGGCTTTCTGCACAGTTGTGGTTAGAAATCAGGGATATCCCTCTTCGGCAGCACCGAACATTCTGGCTGTTGATTCCTCCGGGCCTTAGGCCTAGATCTAACTTGGAGGGCGTGTGAGAAGTTCAGCCCGGGCCGTGGATGTTCCCCCAGGCTGTGCTGCCCTCGGGGGTTTCTTCCCAAAATTCGCTTCTGCAGTGTCTCCCCTTCACAGGAAGGTGCAGACTCTTCACCTGGGTATTCACGGCCCTCACTGAAAGGATCTTCCATGGAGCTCTGCGGCGTCACTTTTCCGCGCCATATAGTATTCCGTTGTTCATGCCAACCACGGTACATTTAGTGAAATTTAGGTTATTTCCATATTTTTTGCTGTTATAAATATTGCTCTAATAAACATTCCCTTATGTATATGTATGCGTTTGTGTATGTGTATATATGTGTATGTGTGGATTATTATTTGTTATTTTTGTAGGATAAATTCCTAAAAGTAGAACTACTGGGCCAGAAAGTGTATTACATATAGCCAAATTGCCCCCTAGAAAGCTCACACCAATTTAGATTCCAAAAGTATCCAAGAGTACCAATTGGATATTATCATTATTATTTGTTTTCTTTTTCAATACCTGGAATGATATAAAAAATACTAAGAAGAAAGTAAAAATAATCCAAAATTTCACTGCCTAGGTATAAGGTCTATTACACTGTGTAAAAAAAGTGAAGAAAGATCTTTCTCACTTCTGTGTATGTTCATATACATTTTTTAGAAATGAGGTCATATATAATGTTCTGTGATCTTTTTTCACTCAGTAATGGAGCAGATAAATTTTTCACGTCAGTATTTTTTCTTTAACAAGCTGTTTTGTAGCACAGTCTATGTTGCAGATACTGTTCTCAGTATTTTACAACTATTATCAATAGCTCATTTCATTATCATGGCAACATCATAGGCACTATTATCATTCCCGTTTTATAGACCAGGAAACTGAGGCACAGAGAAGTTCAGGAGTTTGCTAACATCACACAGCCCGTAAGGGATGGAGCTGGACTCTGAATGCACATATTCTGGCTGCAGGGTCTGTGCTTTTGATTGCGATGCTCTGCTTTCTGACTGAAAACAGTCAGTAAATGTAGATTTTTGTCATTTTTAAAGGCCACGCAGCATTTCATTGTGTGCATGGGCCATAAGTTTTCCTTCATTGGTCTCCAGTTGATTGACACTGAATATTGTTTTAAATTTTTCTCCCTGATTAAAAACAAACAAACAAACAAAAAACTACCGGGGTGTACAATTGAGCGTGCATTTTTATTTTATTATTACTATATTTGTACTTGTGTCTTTATTATCTTAGGTAAATACCTAGTAATGTAATTCTCGGGTTAATAGGACATCTTTTAGGTCACATATTTTATGATTCCATGTATATGTAATATTCAGAAGAGATAAATCCATAGAGACAGAAGACTGTTGGTGGTTACCAGGGGCTGGAGGAGAGGGGAGAATGGGGACAAACTGCTTAATGGGTACAGGTTTTATTTTGAATGATAGAAAAGTTCTGGAACTAGATGAAGGTGGGGGTTGCACAGCATTATGAATGTTCTAAATGTCCCTGGATTGTTCACTCTAAAATGGTTAATTTTATGTTATGTGAGTTTTAGCTGAATAAATCGTATGACAACTTTAGTTGATAAAATAACAATAAAACTATTTGAACAAAACAAACAAACAAAAAATAGGGCATCTTGGGCTTCCCTGGTGGCGCAGTGGTTGAGAGTCCGCCTGCCGATGCAGGAGACATGGGTTTGTGCCCCGGTCCGGGAAGATCCCACATGCCGTGGAGCGGCTGGGCCCGTGAGCCATGGCCGCTGAGCCTGCGCGTCCGGAGCCTGTGCTCCGCAACGGTAGAGGCCACAAAAGTGAGAGGCCTGCATACCGCCAAAAAAAAAAAAAAAAAAATAGGGCATCTTTTACATTTTGACACATACGCATGTTGTCAAGCTACCCGGTAGACTGTGTCTATCTGTTATTTTTCCGACATTGGCTGTGTCCTCATATCCGCCTTTACCCTCTTTATCCTGGGTTGTGTCAGTCTTATCCTGTTAATCTCTAGTGTGAACAATTTTCTTTAGTTATTTTAATTTGCCTCTATTTGGTCACTCGTGGACTCTCTCATTGCAGTTATTAGGGGTTTTTGTTTTGTGTGTAATTTAGGGCATTCCTCGCTCACGCCCTTTACTTGTTACACTTTTAGATCACCATATATTCTGAAAATATTTTCCAGTTTTATCATTTTTCTTTTAATTTCATTTGTAGAATTGCTTTGTCTTTTGCGTTTTACTGTAGTTTTAAATATCAGCATTGTCACTACTGTCAAATATTTCTTTTAAATTTCTTGCCCTTTTTATCATAGATTAGAACACTTACCTATACCCCAAAATAATAAACAACCTTCTATATATTCCTCTGTTATTTGTATGGTTTCATTTTTTAATCTATATTTTTGATCCTTCTGGAAATTGTATTTCTGTGAAAGTTGTGAAGTAAGACAGTTATATATATTTGATCAATAACTATGGGCAAAGGAATGATCTTCAAAAGCACAATTTGAGAAAGTAATAAGGGTCTGCTTCCAAGTCTAAGAAACGCTTTAAAAAATAAAGCTTCATATTTTGAAACAATTACTGGAATAATAGGAAGTTGCAAAGATGGTACAGAAAGGTCTCAGTACCCTTTACCCTCTTCCCCCCAGTGGTGACGTCTTACATAACTACAGCACAATGTCACGTTCAGGACCTTGACAGTGAGATACCGTGTGCGTCGTTCATCATTCCTCACACGTGTAGGTTTGTGTTGCCACCGCGGCAGTCGGGAGACAGGACTGTTCGTCACCACAGATGTCTCCCTTGTATTCCCACTTTATAGTCACCCCGCAACCACTGATCGCCAACCCTGTGATTTTGTCATTTCGAGAATGTTACACCAACTGAGTCACACAATATGTGACCTTCTAGGATTGGCTCAGAAAACCCCCTTTTCAAACCAATTTCATAATTTTATAGTTGAGGTCCAGAAGTGATGATTATCCAGAGTCACACAGCTCCTCGGACGTAGGGCTGGGTACCATCCCATGTGTCCCCACTCCTACCCTGTGGCTGGCCCAGCTCTACCACGTTTGTGTCTTAAAACCAGTCTCATTTCTACTTCATGGATGTTGATTTTGTTCATTTCAGTATACCTCTCTCAGCTTTTTCTCTAACCTCATGGGAAATGAAAGTTCCATCCTGTATGGTCCTGATGTTTATGTCCTATTCTGTAATTAATTAGGCAGTCTCTTCAGCAGTGGCAGACAGGCACAGTTCTTTCTAATACGATTATCAGCTTCCTCCAGTGCTAAGCTGTATAGAAAATGGCCTCGTAGTCCATTGATTTGAATGACCTAAGTGCACTTTAATTTAACAGATACCAAATGGAAAGGTAGAAGCTCTGGGTGTTCTTCCCTTTCTGGCCACTGCTGAAGCTTCTAAAATACGCAGAAATGACCTTACGCCCAGCTGCCTCGTGGCTGACATCGCTGTGATGATTGCTCCACGTTCCTTAGTTTGCCAAGCACAATATTACAATTTGGAAAATTCTTGCATAATTGTTTTAATTTATGCTCTGTAAAGAGCAGTTTAGTGACATTTTAAAGAATTGACCTTGACTCTTTTGCTTGTTAAAACAATTAGAAGAAAACAAAATAAGCTTTTTCCCTACACTGAACCATGGCAAGTTAAAATAATACTTTTTTTTTTTTTTTTTTCCCGCGGTACGCGGGCTGCTCACCGTTGTGGCCTCTCCCGTTGCGGAGCACAGGCTCCGGACGCACAGTCTCAGCAGCCATGGCTCAGGGGCCCAGCTGCTCCGCGGCATGTGGGATCCTCCCGGACTGGGGCACGAACCCGTGTCCCCTGCATCGGCAGGCGGACTCCCAATCACTGCGCCACCAGGGAAGCCTCCTAAAATAATATTTTGATATATATTCAACATTTATTTATTTTATTCTGAATTTGAATAATAAAAGAAACCAGGAAAAGAGATTTTTTTTTTTCCCAATGACATTATGTGGAACAGCTGGTGTTTTTGAAAAACACTTTGCAGCCTCTACAGAAATCAATACGTCAAGTTTAGAAAAGTGACTTCTGCACCTTTCTAAGCTTGTTATTTCTGGGTCATTTTATGCTAGGAGAGTTGCAAAAATTTGCTCTTATTCTTGTTAAATCCTCCTTAAAGAAGACAAGGCATTTATTTTTTATTTATTTTTAAATTAAGTTTTAAAATAAATTTATTTATTTATTTTTGGCTGCGTTGGGTTGTCGTTGCTGCACGTGGGCTTTCTCTAGTTGCGGTGAGCGGGGGCTACTCTTTGTCGCGGTGCGCGGGCTTCTCATCGTGGTGGCTTCTCTTGTTGCGGAGCACGGGCTCTAGACGCGTGGGCTTCAGTGGTTGTGGCTTGCGGGCTCTAGAGCGCAGGCTCAGTAGTTGTGGCTCACGGGCTTAGTTGCTCCGCGGCATGTGGGATCTTCCCGGACCAGGGCTCGAACCCGTGTCCCCTGCGTTGGCAGGTGGATTCTTAACCACTGCGCCACCAGCGAAGGCCCCAAGGCATCTATTTTAAGATCTTCTTTAAGATGCACCTATAATCTTCACGAGGATTTTTTACAGCAATATTTCAAGTGTCTTCTACTATATTTGTGTTAGCAAAACAGCTGACTTGATAAGTAGCTTCTGTGATTGAAAACTGTTTTGAGTGAGTCGGGTTTGAAAATTTGCAGGTGGAAAGGTGGAGCAGTGTCAGTCTCTGAGTAGAACACTTTTCTCTGTGGAAAGATATAGAATGGTAAATTCTGTTTCCTCTCGCTGCCTTGTGAACCTTTGTTTTATCTCTGTGCTAATGAGGGGAATGCAAAGTGCAGTGGCCTCCAAGCGTACATGGTCCTCAGCATGCTTGGAAATGTGGGACTTTGGGACAGTTAGTGTCACCTTTCATGGACCCCCCCCTCGTCCCACTTTCCTCCTGCCCCACCTGCCTCGTGAGCTTGGGCCCGTCTATTTAGCCCTTAACTGTCGCGGGTTCTGTCGGTGTGGGCCAGGGTACGCCCTTACAAACAGTCTCCTCCATCGCGGTGGCCACACAGAACCAAGCTTTCCTTCTTGTTCTGCTGCAGATTCTCAGGAGGCTCTGCTCACCCAGGGACCCAGGCAGAGAGAGCAGTCAGCATCCCGAACACAGCTGGTCACCGGGCAGGAGGGGAGGAGAGCCTGAGGGTTTCCTGTCAGCGCAGAAGTGACCTCTGTCATTCCTGCCCCTGCAGTTCATTAGCCAGAATTGATCTCCCTCAATGTCAAGGGCCCAGGGTGGGGGAGGACTGGAAAGGTTTGGTGGCTGTCACTAGTGGCAACTGCATGGCTCCTACCATTTCCATGGATTTGCCCACAGCTGTGGTCTGGGGATCTGCAGATGTCCTCCTTGCCCCGACCATGTCCTGAGCTCAAGGCCTGTGTCTCAGTCTGGGGTCCCACAGGCTCTTGATCTTCCGTCCTGGTGACTGGCCACCCCGTCCACGTGTCTCATCCAGAAACCTCTCCTTCACCTGTCACATCCGGCCACTTGCCATAGTCAGCTGACTTTTCCTGCTAAATATTCCTCTGATTCTTCTCTGCATCTCTGCTGCCATTCTTGTGGGTCAGGCTCCATCATCTCCTACATGGACTCTTGTAACAAGTCTGGTCTGCCCTCCCTCTCTGATCCATGCTAGATGTGCATCAGTGATCTGCAAATATATCCCCAATAAATATTTACTTATTTACTAATAAGTTGCATTTTAAAAATTTAATAATCAGGACTTCCCTGGCGGTCCAGTGGTTGAGACTCCATGCTTCCACTGCAGGGGGTGCGGGTTCAATCCCTGGTCGGGCAGTTAAGATTCCACATGCCATGTGGTGTGGCCAAAACTTTAAAAATAATTTTAAAAAATTTAGTAAGTATCGATGGAGTTCTTAATGTGGGTCTATTCTGAGTGTCTTGCAAGTATTAATTTATTTTCTCTTCACAAAAATCCTACCAGATGGTTACTGTTTTTATCCTTATTTCACAAACTGGGAAACTGAGGCAAGCATGCTGTTCAGTGTGACATGGTAGGAAGCGGTGGACCTGGGATGGGAACTCAGGCATGGTGGCTCAAATACAAACACTGCCGTGTGCGTGTGTTATAGGCATTATGAAACATACGTAAGATATACATTTCAAAAGGAAGAGGTAAGAAAAGTAAAGAGGAATTCTACTACTCTCTTCCCAGATTTCAGTGGATTGTCCTAGGCATCCCCTGGATATGTGCCTTCTGCTTTGGAAACCATGCCTCTCCTTGCCATTAGAGCCATCTTTCTGAAATGCAAACCGGTCACATTCCTTCCCTGAAGACAGCCCGCCCTGATGCCCACCGCTGCTCAGAGACAGTCCAAGCTCCTCAGGAACCTCCTAGGTTGTTTATGTATGACCTGGCAGCTGCCGCCCTGTACCCTGATTTCTTACCGCGTCCCATGGTGCCCACCTACGACTCTGTAATGAACATCCAGAGGCCACAGTGCCCTGTGCTCTCTTGGTTTCTCGTGCATTGTTCATTTTGCTTGGCAGGCCCTGCTTCCCTTTGCCCTCTGAAAAACTACGCTTGTCTGCAGCCAGTGCTCGGTAAATATTGTGTGAGTGAAAGCATGGATCTTCAGAGAGCAGAAACTAGGACTGCGCAGTGTCTAATGGGGGGAAACTCAGCATGTTTCATCACTTCCATTTGCGTTTCTGTGCGGAGTGGGCCACGTGACACGGGAGAGGTCCCAGGTTCGTGTTGCTGACTGGCCATTGTACTGGCTTCCACTCAGCTTTTGCCTCTGTAGTTGTTTTCCTTCTTTCCTCCTTCTCCCCTGCTCTTCACATTTCAGGTTTCCGCTGTCATTCTTTTCACCTGTATTTGAGGGTTGCCCGTGAAAGTTACCTCTCCTTTGCTGGTGCTGTGGAGTCATCTGAGCTAGAGTCTGGAGTCATCCTTGTGTCCTCCTCTGGCTCACTTCCAGCCTGCCGACTCCCCACGATTCTGGAGCCCTCGGTCGGTTTCCTCTCCGGGCGTCCTCCCTGCCCTGGGTCTGGCCTTCTCATCTCTCATATGGACTCTTTGCCTAGCAGACCGGCTGCTCCTCTTCTAGATCTGCTCCCCATAAGCTCGCCCTTCACAGAAGGATGTCATGTGCTAAGGTGACACGTCACGTTGTTGTTGAGAGTCCTCCCGTGGCCTCCCCCACTGCGTGGAGGGGCCTCACCTCTGCCTGCTTTCTGCCCCACGTGCCCCATGGGCTCTTCTGCGCAGGCAGCTTTTTCTTCTTGGAAAGCTGCCCCGAACCCTCTAAGCCAGCTCCCTAGCTGTTTCTCATTCTTGAGGCCGGCACGGTGCCCTGGTGCAGGCAGCCCTGCTAAACGTCCGCTGAAGGAAAACACCTGCACATGGCCTTTCTCTCTCCAGTAGCTCCTGACACTTGGAATAAAATTCAGGTAAATGAGAATGGGATCCATTGCCAGAGTTGTTTATGGAAGGAAGAGAGTGTGAGATCTGCAGCCTTGAGCCCTGACGGGCCCCAGAGACGGGCCCTGGGTGAGCAAACTGTGGGTGCGGCTCAGGCTGCTAAGTTTGGCAGATGTTTGTTTACATGCTTCCATAATTCCAGAGGCGAGCTGGTCCAGAGCTTCCGGTAGGTCCACAGAAGCCTAGACCCAGGTCAGTGGGAGCGTGATGCTTGTGGGCCCCAGCTGGGCTCCGCAGCGGTGATGGTGCCTCCTCTTACCGTGTGCCGTCTGTGCCAGCTGCTGTCAGGGTGCTGAGCATCTGTTCTCATCCTCCTGCTGGGTGCCGAGGTAGGGCTGCCGGCTCGTCGCTTAGATGAAGATACAGGCTCTGCTAGACAAAGGAGGCTGCCTGACGCCAGCTAGTGATTACGTGAATCCTGGTCCCTTTGACTTCCGAGCTCCAGCTTTTGTCACGTGGATCCAGCCGTCTTCGAGTGCTGGTCCTCTGCTTCTCCAACTTGCCCTGGCCCAGAGTCACCTGAAGTAAACCTCCAGTCCCTTTGGTGACTGCGTGTCCCAATGTGAGACACGTGACATAAGTCAGACGTGGAGCCGGCCCCGTGCTCTCTACTACAGACCTGCTGTGACTCTCAGGTAACCACAGGGCACTCAGTGCCGTTTTTCACGGCGGGGGGCAGGGGCCGGGGGAGAAGAGGAGCTAACTAAATCCCACCCAAGCAGGGCTTTATGTCAGGACTTTGGAAGGAGGACTGTCTAGTCCAGCATCTTGGAGGCCGGCCTCTCGTGCTGCAGCCCCTCTGCGTCGTGCTGTGTGCAGCTCAGGGGGTTGCCTGTATCCCGCCTCGAGGGACGTGATGGGAGGGATGGAGCCCGTGACACAGGGGGCCTTTGCTCCAAGTGATGGCTCTTCAGACAAGTAGCAGCTACTTATTCCCCCACCTCCCATTTTGAAAAGGAGTCTCTCTCTCACCCTTAACAGCCCGAGTACTGAGAAATGCTGCAATGAGTGGCCCGTGGCCCAGCGGCCTTTAAAGCCGGACTTCCTGCTGTGCCTGGTGCTTCCCAGCTGCTGAGGAGCTGTCTGAAGCCAAGGGCTGAGTGAGATCCCTGCAGCGGCCATCCTCTTCTCTTTTTTCTCCTCCTTCCTGAGCTTGTCGCCGGGCACTAAGCCAGACTTTGGAGACCAAAGCGAGTAAAATGAGTCTCTTCCCTTGAGCAGCTGAGCCTGGGGAGGAGGACCAAGGGGTGAATGGATACAGTACGATGGAGAGGCCGGCCCAATGCAGAAGGGGCAGGGCAGGACCGCGCCCCCGCGGGTGTATCCTGGAGGGCTCCCTGGAGAGAGGGGCCGTGAACTCCATGTCTAAGGCTGACATAGGGGGCGGGGGAGGGGATGGGCTAGACATTTCCATCAGGATGGCTGCCGCAAAAGCCTGCGGGTGCAGGGCTGGGGGCGTGTTTGAGGAACGCTGGCTAGTTCACTGTGGTGAGTGTGCAGCGAGGACAGAGTCACAAGGAGGCTGACGGCCTCATGCTCTGCATGTGCTTACGCTTGTGGTTCCCTGTCTGTGGGAATGCTGTGCTCGGAGCAGGTGCTCGCCTGTCCTTCCCTCGGAGCAAGAGAGACAGGGAGACCTGAGAAAGCCTGAGGGGAAGAGGGAAGGTGAGAGTGATACGTAGTCAGCAGGTTCGATAGGATTATCTTGGGTCAATAAGTTTCTTGAACTGCTGCGTTAGCAGTGTGGCGTGGATCAGTGGCAGAGCCCCAGAATATGATCCCATATCAGGCCGCTGTTCTGGGCTTTTTATTAATGTGGCTGATAGCACTTGACTCTCTGGGGTGTTCTGAGATTTAATTAGTTCTTGGGCGATTTGGAATCGGTACTTTAGAATATTAGTGCTGTGCTGATTATAAACGAGTGTGTATGAACTAACTTCTCCAAACGTGTGCTTGTTCATATGGTTAACTCTTCATCTGCCCTTTCCTAAATCAGCTTGCCTTGCTTGCATGTCATTCCATGTCGGGGACTCTGCGAAGTCCCTTGGGGAGTTAGAGGGTAAACACAGACACAGATCCCACTGCTAAGAGTGGGGAGTTGGAAAATGGAGCAGTATCCCTCCCAAAGGAACTCCTCTAGGACAGGAGGGCATGGTGAGCAAAGAGCAGGGAGACTTTGAGATAAAGGGAACTTAGTTGAGAGCTTTTGTATCAAGTGAGCTTCGTTTTTCTTAGTGAAGTCAGAGAAGCGCGTCAGAGTTAAAGGAGTGTGTGCGTGTGCATGTGTGTATATGGTTAGGAGCTGAGAAAAGTGGGAGTATTTTTGAACCCCTGCTGTAGATCTTTCATTAATTCATCGGAAGCATTGATTGAGCACCTACTGTTTGTGTACCAGGCGTGCGGTGGTTGCTGGGCTATGTGATGTCAAATGAACGGAAGTTTGTATAGTAAAGTTGTTCAGAGTTTGGTGGGCGGGGCAAACAGATGACACTGACACTTTGGGGTAAGTGTGATGAGCACCCGCAGAGGCCACATGGGATCTTCAGGGAGCTCAGAGACGGGACTTCAGAGGCAGCCTGGGAGAGCAGGGCAGGTCAGGAAGGGCTTGGGCAGAGCTTTGATGTCCACATGGGCCTGGTGTTCTGAAGGGTGCGTGGGGCTGGAGGTGAGAGGAGGCAGAAGACGGGGGAGGCATGTGGAATGCAGCCTGGCAGAGGGAGTAGCATCCCGTAAGGCCCGGAGGAGGCTGCTGGCCGCATGTGCTTGCGGGGGAGGCTGGTGCAGGGCCTGGTGGAGGGTCTGCAGTATCTGGTTTCAGCAGTGGCAGTGGGCGTCAAAGAAGGGGATGTATTCTAGAGCTGCTGAGGAAGTGTGATTCCCAGGCCCTGGGCGCAGGTTGATGTGGACAGGAAGCAGGAAGTTGTGGGAGGGAGGGGGCCCAGGTTTTGGCTCAGGTGTTGGGGTGGAGGGTGGCCCCTGCCAATCCGGAGAACCCAAGGGAGAAGCAGGTTTGGGGGAGAGAGGATGAGTTTGTTCTGGTCACACACTGAGTTTGGTGGACTCTGGGTGTCCATGAGGGCGTCATCCACCTGGGTGTGGGACCGGCAGGAGGCCCCTTCGTGGGTGAGGGCACAGGTGGGTGGTCAGCAGGGGTTGGGATGGAACCAAAGCAAACAGCAGCGTGGCTTCCTGAGGACCCTGGTGCCGAGCATCCAGAGGGAGAGAAAAGCAGGAAGCCCGCCTTAAAGGGGGAGAAGGACGGGATCGGCGACGGTCAGTGACGCAGGGAGAGTCAATGAGACGAAGCTGGGATGAGAGTCCTTTGGTCTTGGGAATGTGCCTTGTGCTGGCCTGAGCAGGAGCCATGTCAGTCGGGGGTGCTTGACATGGCCGGGGTGAAGATGAGATTTGGCGGCCGGAAAGAGGGGTCACGTAGAGATGACTGAAAGCGTCGCCCCGTGGAGCTGGCAGCAAGCACGTGGCGACTTGAGAGTTTACTAAAGGGATTATTTGTAAAGTGTGGGCAGGTGTTGGTCCTGGGGGAGGCTGGGGACAGTGGGGAGTCGTTGTCACCCGAGGTGTAGAGGCAGGAGAGAGCTGCAGGGAGAGCTGCAGCCTTTGCAGGGAGGGGGCCTGGAGAATATCGCCCCCTACTCCCCTCCCTCCCTCCCGTCTTCTGCTGGTGACGGAAGCCAGAGGGCAATGGAGCCCCTCTTTTGTGTGACCCGTACAGGTGAGCCTCCGGGAGCTGGGTGGAGACAGATGAGGGTGGGCCTGGAGGGGCAAGTGGAGACTTTCTAGAACACTGGGGACACTGGATCTTTGCTCATTCCCCTTAGAATGGAGCACATGCTTGGTCTCTGCTCCTTAAGCAGGGCCACATTCAGTTGAAGTCAGGACGCCTCCCCGCATGAGGGCCCCGGGCGCTGTCGTAGGAGTCTCAGCATCGAGGGGCGCGTGCACCCACCTGGGAACTCCCGCTTCCATGTTGCAGTGTCGTCATTTCTTAAACGCCGTCTTTTCAAAAGGAAATGAAATGTAAAGAATTCTGTCAGTGTGCTGTGGTCGAAGAGCAGTGAGGCACAGATGTCACGGAGTTGAGCAATACCGTTCCCAGGACGTCGGTGACTCCGCAGAACATTCCAGGCTAGGGGGCGGGGTGAGGCGGCCCTTCCGGCGCCTCTCCTGTTAGCAGAAACCAGCCAGAACGACCGCGATGCCATGACACCAGCCCAGCCCTGAGCGGCACATGTGCATCTTCAGGCATGACGTCACTGGCCCCAAACGCGTGCGGCCTGGGGGCGACTGCGTGATTCCCGCCGCCCCCCTGTGAGAGGGCTCTGCGACCTTCCCTCACTTGAACCTCACAATGACTCATTTTGCAGATTCGGACCCTAGGTTTAGAGAGTTCCAGACTGGTCCAGCTCGAAGGCAGAGCTGGAGTGTAGCTCACACACCCTGACTCTGCGCTGGCCACTCAGAAAAGCGACTGTGGTGAAAGTGGTATTGGACAGTCCCTCCTGCATCCTCATGTACTTGTTTTAAAGCTGAGGCACTTGCGGCTGAGATGGAGGGCTGGGAGGGCCGTGGAGGGGGTAGCTAGTGGGGGGCTGGCTTGGACCCTACCCACTTTAACCAGAGCAGTCATGCCCTTTTATTGATTGTTTATGTTGAAATCGCTTAAAGAATTCACTCAAAACGTCCTGCTGCTAAAAAAAAAAATAATGTTTGAAGACCACATCCCGATGCAGTGGCGAGATCACAACTGGATTCAGATGGTGTGCAGCACGGGGTGACATTTGCTGGACAAGGGCACTTCAGCCAGCGCCTCGTATGCCGGAAAAGCACATTTTATTAGCGCCTTGGAGGAAAAAGTGAAACGTAAGAAGGTTGATTAAAAAGGCACGGTGTGCACATGCAGTGGAGTTACAGGTGCTGGTTGGTGCTCATGAAGGCGCTCTGCAGACTGTAACTGCCTCTCAGGAGGTAACGCCGTGCTATTACAGTGGTACAGGCTACCTCCCTCTCGTGACCATTGACTAAAGGGAAAACACCAGACAGGCATAGACGCTGTCAGATATTTCAGTCTGAAACCCAGTGTTGCTGATGGGATTAACACTGACCTTCCTTCCTGTGCCCTTGCTGGTCTACCGGGGGCGGGTTGATGGTATCCCATCTCTTCTGCCTTTTAAGCATCTCAGACAGATTTCCGCTCTTGATCTCGCTTAAAATCACATCCTGCTTTCTTTTGGATAGTCTTTTGTAGAGCTCAGTGAAGATATTACAGACGTTTCATACAATTTGAAGATAAAATACTACCTTAACATTCATTGCGTAATGAACACATGCAACGTAGCAGCCTATCTGGAAGGCGGTTCATCTGGAAGCACCACCTAGAAGACGTGGAGTGGGACCCGGGTGCTCCCTCACGCCCAGCCCCCCTCACTGTCTTCATTTTCCATGCTGGGTGTATTTACTGAAAGAGATCCATTTGCTGCCCGTTCCTCACCAGGCACTGTGTCAGCCCAGGGAGTCAGCTGGGCATTCTCTGAACCAAGAGTGAGTTAATTACCCCAAATTACCCATTGGCATCAGCCCGGGAGTCTGGGTGTCAGCTGGGGTTCTCCGACTGCGTCAGAAGAGCCACCTTCAGTTAGCCTTGTTCATTGCCAGAGGGTTTAATCTGTCTCAGTGCAGGGAAGATAGACGTTTACCAGTTTGAACAGAACAGAAACTCTAGTTTTCTTCACTTTCCAAGAATTGCTTCTTTGTAGCAAGGAGCGTGGCTGCAGAGCAGAACTGGGCTGCCATCGCCAAGCATGACAGGACCTTAAATGCCTGGCCCTGGAAGCGGGGGCCGGAGCGGCCGTGTGCTGCACCAGGGCTGCCAGCCGTGCAGTCCCTGCATGGTGTGCGTTCATGAGGGCAGGCGGGCGCCCAGGTGGGCCATTCATCTGCACAGTGATCAGGAGCAAATGGCCTCTTGCTGCTTCTGGGGACTCAGCTGAGGACAGCCTTTATGTTCTCACCAGCCTTCAGCACAGATGGACCAGGGCCCTGTCAGAGAGGGGAGGGGGGAGGAGAGGGGCTTCTTAGAAATAAGACCAGGCATCATGGAGCACGAAGAGCCTTTAAGCTGAGCACCATTCCCCACGGAGAGAGCAGAGCGCTGGTCGTGGACCTCACTTCTCGGCTGATCAGCCAGACCCACCTGTCTTCTTGGTCCCCGTAGGACAGTACTAGGCTTTGCCACTTGACCACTGCCTCTCACCACGGGGCCCGCTGTTTGTTGGTTCCTCTCTGGTCCTTTGTCTAAACTTCTCCTCCTGGCCCATCGGAGGCAGGAGAGGGCAGCAGGGAGCCCGCGCTTTGCAGTCAGAGGGACTCAGGCGTGATGCTGGGTGTTTGTAACAGGCTCAGGAACAGTTCAGCTTCTCTAGGGCCCAAGGACTAAAGGAGAAGATGGCGGGAAGGGCTTTCTGATGGGTGGGGCAGCCATCCGTGTTTGCTCATCTCCCCGAGGGCAGGGACAGGCCGGGTTCTTCTCTGGGCCCCCAGAGCCCAGCGCAGGGCCAGGCATCTGAGAGGCCTTCACTTGTAATCTGTTTAATGAAGGGCTGACTCTCCCGCTTTGTGAAGGTGAGGTCCCACCCATCTCTTCCCACTTCACGGAGCCCTTCAGGGTAGTGGCCCGGTGGCAGGTGTCCAGCAAAATGGGCTCAATCCTGCCCGGCTGCCTTGCACTTACACTGTCTATGGGGACAGACCAGAAACAAAGTCAACAAGTAAATAAACAAGCCCTGTCATAATGACTTTCCCCATCGGTAGAAACTGGTCATGTGAGATGTGTTTGTTAGAACACTGGACCACACCGCTTAAAAATTCAGACTTGTTTTTTTCCTGTAAAAGGGGCAGATGATTTTATAAGATTCTTTTTATTTTGATTTTATGAGATTCTGATCTAAGATTGCTTTTCCTTTGTAGAATGGAGTAGGGCCCTCTAAAGAATGGTTCTCTTAAAAAAAGAAAAATTCAGACTTGTTCATCTTCCAAATGCTTGTGTTCTTTCACCAGGCTCCGGTAAAATGAGAAATTTTAAAATTACCTTCTGATATATTATGTAATCTACTTAATTATTATGTTTTAACTGTGTTGTCTGTCTTTCCCCACCAGCACGTAAACTCCAGAGGGCAAGGGTCTCTCTCTGTTTTGTACCCTGCAGTATCACAAATGCTTAGAACAGGTCCTGGCACTCCATAAGTATATGGTGAATGAACTGTCGCTGGTAAAGAACAAATACATTCTGTAGTGCTGGGATAATTTACAAGTAAATATTTCTTTCTTTTATGTAGAAATGATGGTTTGTTTGAAGATGGACCCTGAGAAAATTTGGAAGTGGGAGAACAAGGAAAAAAAAAGCTCACAAAGAGAATGTCTTATTAAGTACGAGGGAATCATTGTTGAACTTGGTATTAGAAATAGAAATTCCGTTTTCAGAAGAACACTACTTGACATGAATCCTTAACCAGATTGAGGAGAGGGTCATAACTAGCAAACAGGCAGAGAAATGGAAGAGGCAGACCTGGAGTCAGACCCATCGTTGACTTGGCCTTTCTGAGTCACAACCAGGACGAGTCCTACAAATAAAAGTGAGTGTGTCCACAGAGCCTGATGGGTTAATTTGTCTCGGGCTCCAGCAGTGTCAGGTCTGGAGTGAGAGGGTCTTTCCACCGTGAGCCTGGAGAGAGGGCCCATCCTGGGATAGTTTGGGTGGGAGATGTGGGCGGAGAGTCAGGACTTGTCAGTGGAGGTTCTTATGAGGTCCTGGGACTTTCTCCTCTCCCGACTCCCAAAGGACTAGTGATGCTGGCAGTGGGACCCTTGCTGATTAAATCCAATTACCTCTAGAGGCTGGAAACCAGAGATATGACCCCCCCCTACCTAATTCTGCAGCAAATGCTACACATAGCATATCCCAAAACACCAGGGTAGGAGATCAGAGTGGAGGGAGAGACTTGGGAAGAGGACAGCCTGGTGGGTAGGAAGTGGGGAGAGACTCAGACGTGCCTGTTGCTGTGCTTCTCCTCTGTGCCGCCTTGGCACGTGGTGAAGAGTGGCTGGAGTAGGGGACTGTGTAGAAGCTCCGTGTGGGAGACCGTGGTGCAGGTGAGCCGAGGGAGGGATGCGGGCACCGGCAGGACTCCTGGGCTGCATGCAGGAGCGGTTCAGTGGCAACTTGGAAAAGTACAAAGATGGGTCAAGTGAGGATGCAGGGAAATCCCCAAACAAGCAGGTCAAGTGGAAGTGAGGACTTCTTTGGTGTCCAAAGGGAGTGAGCACAAAGTTACCCGCAAGACGTTTATTCAGATGTCCTTCTCTTTCTCCCTCCACCCTCCTTGTTCTCTGCACACAAGCGTGTAGCACCTTCTACGTGCTTGACCTGGTGCTGGGAACGAGACTAGATAGTCATGCGGGCTGCAGTGGGCTGGGCCCAGGGCTTGCGTGGAGCACGCGTGCAGGGATGGGGCAGAGAACCCTCATTTCTGTACAGGAGGCACTTGCCTTTGTCGTCCAGGGTCTTCACGCCCTGCCCCTGCCTGCCCCTCTTCCACCTCTCAGCTCCCCTTTCTTATACGCGGTGTTTTACCCGGAATTACCTGCTGTTCCCTGCATGCACACGCTTCTGTTCTGTAGCGGCTGTGTTCTTTCCACTGTGCTCCAGTCGTCGAGGAATTGGGTTAAGATAACTCCAAGAATCATTTCCAAGGCTGCTTGTACAGTGTCTGCCACGTGGTGCCTGGATCAGTGGGAAAACTTACTGTGGAAACTTCTGGAAACTCTCGAGAGTGGAATGTAGCTGAATGGGCTGTGGATCCATGTCGCATGGGGCCACAGGGAATTGATGGAGGGCGTGGGGGCTTGGAGGTGCGCGTTTGGGACAGTTTTGAATGGGGTTGACTTCGCTTATGCTGCCTGCAAGCTGCCCCGGCTGCAGGCAGTTACTGGGGTGGGGATCCCAGGAAGCAAGAGTGAGGTGTGGGGAGGGTGAGACAGGGAAGGGGGAGAGACAAGGGTTTGCTGCTGGGTTCCAGCTGTGGTCACTGGGCGTTTGACTCTGCCAGGATCTCGAAGCTTCCAAAATGTGTCCCAGAAATGTGCACTCAGGCCGGGAGCCCAGAGTGGTTGTGCATTGCTTCCCATTCCTCCTTGGTTGAGGGTCATCCCTACCACGTTGACCCGTCTCCACCTCTGGGCTGCAGGGGCCTAGCTTGAATGCTTCAAGACACCTGTGCAAGCTTGAGGTCGGACGCTGGGGTGCAGGGTGAGCCTGAGTGTCCACTGTAGCTGCTGCCAAGGTCGTGTGTGGCCCTCGGGGACATGGTGAGAGCCCCACTGGCATTTGCTACGGGGAGAATCAGAGCCCACACGGGCACGGAGGGTGCTGGTGGCTGCCCAGGAGGTGGAAGGTGCATCTTCTCCTGTTGCCCGCTGTCTTACTCCGCGTTTTCGTTTACTGTCTCTTACTGCCCACCCCTCCACCTCCTTTCTCCTGCCGTCCTCCTTACATAGCAGCTCCATCTCCCTGTTGGGAGGGTCTCAGAATTCAGAGATGCAGAGCTTGTCTGATTTGACCCCCCATGTGGTTCAGTCTTTCTCACAGCATCACGATTGCTATGTGAAGCTCCTCGAAAACCCTCCTGAGAAACGCATCTCTAAAGCCACCCCTCCCTCGTTGGGTGGCTCTGACTGCTGGAAATTTCTTCCTCTGGTGAAGTCTGTTGCTGACCTCTGCCCGTTGGTCCTAGCTTCACCTTTTTGAGCACAACAGAGCAGGTCTGCAGTGTGTTCTAGGTTAGGTCCTCTGCTATCGGTCTGCGTCAGGCTCAATAAAATAACAAGAAGACACAGACCCAATTTCCTGGAGGTCACAGCACAGATGAGGCATCCAAACAGATAATTGCAAAGCAGTGTGGGAAATCCGACCATTGATAATGTTGATTTCTTGGTGTGTGTGTGTGTGTGTGTGTGTGTGTGTGTGTGTGTGTGGTGTGTTTGTGTGTAAATCTGAACTGCCTTTGTCATCTGGACGAGCAGGGGCCTGTGGATTGGGTGTTAGATGTTACGTGGACCTGCATGCAGTTCCAGGGGCTGTAGTTCAGTATAGTTGGAGCCTGAAGGGGTGAGCAGATGAGTACACGTGGGTGCGTACTTGGGGATCTTGGCCTTGAGGGTGCAGGGGTCGTGGGAGAGATGATTGATGGCGAATCTTGGAGGACTTTATCTAGCACTTTCTGCTTATGGAGATGGGAGGGAAGCCATTGAAGAGTTTTAAGCAGGGGAGTGACAGGGTCAGATTTGGGTTTTAAAAACGATTCACTCTCTGGTCAAGATGGAAAATGGTTTGGAGAGTGTGTTAGTCGAGATACTTTCAGTAGAGGCATCAATTAGAAATGAATTGGAAAGTGGGAATGTCCATTCTCCCATGTCACAGATGCATGGGGATCGGCGGTTCCAGGGTCGGGTCGGGTCGGGTCGGGGGGGTGCAGATGTACCATTGCCATCCCAGGGTCCATCCTTCATTCCGGACCCTCAAGGTGTCGACCTGGGCTTTCCCTTGATCTCTTGTAGGTTCTGGGTGGTTGCCTCAGTTCCAGGCAGTGGACATAGTGATGCCCAGTGAAGGAGAGGTTTTCTTAGGGAAGGAAACCATTCCCAGAAGCCCTTGGCAACCTTCATCCCAGACCCTGTTGGCCACGCTGGGGTCCTGGAGTTCCCGCTGCCAGAATGGCTGGAGAGGCTTCCTCGTTGTCCTGGGGACCAGGCAGGGTGGCTGAAGCAAGGACACGAATAGGAGCTGTGGTAATAGTTGGGCTGAGAGACCAGAGTCCCATCCAGTCTCCTCATCTCCACCTGGGTCAACTCCCATGTCTTTAGCGGGTTTCAGTCTTCCAGACTTTCTTCCACTCCTGTCCACCATCCTCGTGCACCCAGTTCTGCAGCGTATTCTTAACGTACGATGCATAAAGCTGAGTCCAGACATGGTCAATCCAGTGCAGAGTGTGGGGAGTGTAACCACGATCGCTTCAGCTACTTGGTGGTCATGCCGGCTGACATCATGGGTATGCTCTCGGCTTTTGTAGTTGATTCATGATGTAAACCCAGATTCAGCTTATGGCAAGCTCTAATTCTTGCTTTTTTTTTTTTTTTTAATGTAAACGTTATCTATTCCTGCTGTGTCATCCACGTGTTGAATTGTAATCTGTGGTGAATTCTTTTATAAAGTAAAGCGTCATTTTTAAAAGCAAGAAGTCCTGTAGTATGTTTCTACCTCTTTATAGCATCCAGTATATTCTATAATTATTTATGCACACCTATCTCTTAAAACTGCCCGATGCAGATCAAAAAACAGAGAACATCAGGTAAGCATCGGCAGTGACTTTGGGGATACCATATTTTGCCCCATTCTTCAGCTTTTTAGGAGTCATTGTGTTCTTCAAGGGGTGGATGTATGTAACCGTCTTGACTTTTCCCTTTGGCCTTGCAGAGTACACTCTGAATCATGATCTCATTTACTAATATTTCTTTTCAGTTTGCTGTTACCATGTTTGGTGCTGACACTAATTATATGACTAAAGACCTTTTTCCAGCAGTTAAAAAAAACCCATGACTGTTTCTACCAGATCTAAAAATGTTCAAGCACCTGGATGATTGGGACAAGTGCGAAAAGACTCTCATTTATAGAACACAGAAAATTGTTTGTTTCAATCCACCTGCCCCATTAGCCAGGTTTTTTCCTGGCCTCGTCTTGCGAGAGATTTCCTTCAGCCAGCATGCCGTCCTAGGAGCTTGCACTTCTCCATTTTCTGTCTTCCTTCAGGCGTCCATCGGTGGGTTTCTGTGTGGGTCCGGCTGTGGGCAACTTAAATCACGGGAAGCACAAGCTTCCTGAGTTGCCTCAGGCTGTCTCCCTCTGGTTTCTCCCTTTTCTCCGGCTTCTGCTTTATTACTTCCTGGTTCTGACTTCACCTCCCTGACAACCCCTATTCCAGCGCTTTCCAAGCCTGCACCATGTGCCTGTCCCGTGACCATCCACCCACCCCGTGTTCATCTCTAACGCAGGGCCGTGCCGAGTGGGTCCTGTCTCTTTGTTAGAATGTTCTGAAGAAGTAGTTCTTGGGCAGGCTACTGCAGGTTTGTGGCTGTGATTCTTGGAAAGAGACAACTCCTGTCCTTTCCTTCCCCGTATTTCCTTCTCACTTAGGAATTGGGAATAGCACGCACTCCTTTATGCTTCACTTTGATATGAAGTGTTTCTTACCCCTCAGGCTGCAGGGCTTTCTAGAGCAGGGTCTGGGTCTGTGCCCTGTCAGTCTTCTTTAGGTTACTTTTAAAAATTTATTTATTTTGTAGCTAAGCTTGTTTTCTTTTTTTCTTTAAACATCTTTATTGGAGTATAATTGCTTTACAATGGTGTGTTAGTTTCTGCTGTATAACAAAACCCTGTCAGCCTTTATATCCACCATGCCTGGCACATGGAAGGCACCTACTAACTGGAAGATGAGTAACTGAACGACTTCTTCTTAGGCTGTAAATCTAAAGAAGACCATGTCTTCTCCGCAGTGTTGATTGATGATAGATGACTCTGTGGGCTGGTTGGCTTCATGACAACAAGATGAGTGGCTCTGCCTGCCCTGTCAGCTGTATCCTCCATGCCCATGTGGTGGCCTGTGGCAGGGCCTGTGGCAATAAATATCAATGATATTTATTGAATCACGTGAAAGACTGAAGAAGCAAAGATGCTGCCCGAAGTGGTAAAGGGGCCTGCATGGCACCGTGGACCAGTGTCTGTATCACATATGTATGTTTCCTTTACTGTCGTCCCGTAAAAGGGTTGGGGTTGTGTGCACTCCCTGACTCCATCACTGACATAGGAGGATATTCTATGCATCTTGCTATTTGCCCCTTAGGTAACGAATCTGACCTTGAACTGGAGAGGAAGTATAAGGAAGATGATCGAGAAAAGGCCCCGAAGAGACTGCGGACTCAGAGAGTGGAGAAAGTCCAGAAGGTCTGCTCGGGAAAAGAGGCCGCGCAGATCTCCGGAGCCAAGAAGCCCATCATAAGTGTGGTTTTAACGGCTCACGAAGTGATTCCAGGTGAGCAAAACAAGCGGGAGGGGACAGAATGCGACTCTCTGGGCGGGGCCGTGCCGCAGGCAGCCAGACAGCTGGGGCTGTGATCCTGAGCGGCTTCATCACTGTCGGGCTCTCCACCGAATTACCCAGTACCTTGGGATGATGGCTGACCTGTCACTGCCCAGGGCTGTGGTGGACGAGCGTGTCCAGAGGAAAGGGAGTGAGGGCTGCCCCTGCTGCTGCCCCCGCCACCTCTGCAGCCACGACCTGTCCTTGTCGTTTGAGTGGCCGCTCACAGGAGCAGTGGCCAAGGAGAGTGTCTTTTTCTTTGCCCCCTCACCAGCCCCTCTCCTGGATGTCCTCCCCACCCTTACCGCCCCATCCTACGTGTAAGACCACTCGCACCACACGGAGGTTGGCAGCTTCTCCAAAACCCTCCACCTCAATTTTTTTTTCCTTTTTTTGGATTTTTTAGTGGGTTCATCATATATTGTATGATACTAGAAATTCCTGTCTCCTCTTCCTTAAACATAAAGTAGCCAGTGGATTTCTTATGCTACCCTTTTTAAAAAAGGTCTCTTCTAGGAAAGGATACTTTAGACAAAAAGCAGTATGATAGTAGATTCCAAAGTATAATAATGGGTTTTTTCCTATCCATTTGAGGTGATAGCTGTTAAATAAAATTTTGAAAAATCAAGTTTAGGATTTTGAGGACAGCTAGAGCCTTTTTAAACATCTTTTTTCAGTGCTAATAGTATTGATAACTGATTATTTAAAATGAAAACGCTGAATAAATGCCTCTTGATACTTCAGTGCAGGGTAAGGTAATCAGCAGAGAAAAAGCCGTATAAGATTATGTGACTAGAAGTTGTTTCTGGAAAGTCACTTTGTCTGCCCCACCCTACTTCAGAGAAGTGTTATTCTGGGAAATGGAAATGCCAGGAGAGAGCTTCCTGTGTTTAGCTGTCTCTAGAGAAAGTTTCTATAATGATTTCTTAAGAATTGATGGTAGTATTCTGAGATTTCTGTAAGGTGGGGGGTGAAAAGTGGTTAATTTCCTTTGCTGTTCCAGAAACGAGAGGTAGATTTTGGAGCCTTTCTTTAGTGCACTTGATATATAACATGCGTGTGCATGTACCCTCGTGCACACATGCTGCTGTAAACGGTCTTTGATCGTTTCACATCCTGAACTTGCACGAATAAAGGTAACCTTTGAGTTTTCCACTCCAGACCTTTCATTTCACAGGGTGGACACAGAGGTCTGGAGGCGGGAGGGTGATGTCATATTTGGGACCAGATCCCAGGCAGCTTAGATTCCTGTTCACAGTTGATTCCACTGCTCCATTCTGTCTTGACGCTGTTTTACATTTGCGTAAAGTTTAACACATGTGGATCTATGTGAAATCTTGCAGGAAGCATATATGTGTATATGGATCTATTTTTTTTTTTTTTTTTTTTTTTTTTTTATGCGTTACGCGGGCCTCTCACTGTTGTGGCCTCTCCCGTTGCGGAGGACAGGCTCCGGACGCGCAGGCCCAGCGGCCATGGCCCACGGGCCCAGCCGCTCCGCGGCATGTGGGATCCTCCCAGACCGGGGCACGAACCCGTGTCCCCTGCATCGGCAGGCGGACTCTCAACCACTGCGCCACCAGGGAAGCCCTGGATCTATTTTTTTGTTTTTTAATAAGGAGATCAAGTGAAAATGTATCTCAGAAGAAGGTTTTGATTATTGGAAAACTTGCCCTTTCCCCCCAAACATACACATGTACACACACACATACACACACTTACACACACATGCGTACACATATACAAACACACAAGTTAAAGGTGTGAACTGAAGGAAAACTAGTCCCTTGCATGGGTGCCACACAGTAAAGAAATACGCTTCCCAGGCTCCGTCCCCTGCTCTGGGGGCAGGGGGGTGGTCAGGGCCCTCACGGCGCCTCTTTAATACGTGGTGCGTTGTGCCTCCATCTCAGGTGCTACCAAGATTGTTCCGGTGGAGGCTGGGCCCCCGGAAGCAGGAGCCGCAGACCCCGAGGCCGCGGTGGCCGACCTGGCGCCCCGGAGAGGGTACCAGGAGTACGCCATCCAGCAGACACCCTATGAGCAGCCCATGAAGTCGAGCAGGTAAAGCGTTCTGTTCTGTGCGACTCCAGCCACCGCTGCAGAGGGCGAGAGATGGGCGTGTTAGCTTATCAGGACACTGTGTGCAAACCCATCTATGAAGGGTTTCGGTTTCTTGACTGAACCTGAGAACTAGCCCCTCCACTATGGCCCTAGAGTGCTGGCTGAGCCCAAGCAGCCTCTGTGTGATGCGTGGCAGATCAGCAAGCATGCTCGGGAAACGCAGCGCCTCGGCTTAAGGAAGGTGGAGCGTTCTGCTTAAGGCAGATGTATGCTTCATCTG
The DNA here is from genome assembly GCF_008692025.1 of Phocoena sinus. Taxonomy (NCBI): domain Eukaryota; kingdom Metazoa; phylum Chordata; class Mammalia; order Artiodactyla; family Phocoenidae; genus Phocoena; species Phocoena sinus. The sequence continues at coordinate 72,230,286 of NC_045779.1, read as the reverse complement.
AATAAAAAGAGGCATGAACAAGGCCTTACTTAGTAAGTTAGTTGATTTTCATAGCTCCACAATTTATAATGAAAAAGAAAATCTCTCTTTCCCCCCTACTTTCAAAAGTAGCATAAGCATCCTGTAGACGGTTCCAACATCCATGTGATGTGCAGTTACAGTAACCCACAGCGCCTCTTCTGGTCGTGGTCACTACTACAGGCATCGTGGTTCACAGGCCACCATAAGTTTTTCATGATATACTAAAATATAGCACTCTAATTTTGTTATGTTTTTTCCTAGCATAAAATACCAAAGGCACTGTTATCAACCTATTTTTTTAAACTTACCACACCTTGACTTTTTCCTTTTCAGTACATATTTTTTTTAAGTGTGTTTGCTGTCACGTAGATGCACTAGTTTATATATAGCCAGTTTTTGCTTGACGGACAAGGTTTTGGTTCCTCCCTCTTTCAATACTTCTTCAAGATTTCCTGTGAGATAAATTGCTAGAATTGAAATTGCCCTATTAAAGGATACGAGTGCTTAAAACTTGAATCGACACTGAAAACTGTCCTCCAAATACATTGGGTGAGTCGATGTCCCAGAGGGGACTAGCCTGCATGTCCCCCCACCCTCCCCATGGTCACCAGCTCAGCTGTGATACGTACCTGCTGATGTAGATCAGCAAACTCTCATCACCTGAGTTCTGTACACATTTTCCCAGCTGAGGGGAAAGACAAAACGCCAGTGCAAGTGGGCTCCCTCTGTTTCTGGAAGAGGGGAAATGAGGTGTTCTTGATGAGGGCGTAAGCTCTAGCACCAGGCAGACCTGGGTTGGCTCTAGGCCCTTCTACTGGACTTCAGCCCAACAGATTAAACACCTTCTATGTGCCAGGCACTGGGGATGTGAGAGAGATTAGGACAGACACGGCCACTGCCTGGATGAGGCTCTGCTGTGAATGGACACAAATGCTTTTGCCTCTGAGCCTCTCTTACACCGGCCACAAGACTGTCCAGTAGAATCTGACTTAGTTTAGTGGTGGGAATAAATGATACCATATATGGAAAGTGCTCTTGTTGAATTATAACATCATGTCATCTGGGTGTTTCATTAATCTGTAGCCTCACTCCTCTCTTCTTGCAAATGGGGGCAACTGAATTAATCGATAAAGCTGTAAAAATATGCACTCCTTTGGCAACACTGAAATGGAATTAATTTTGAGGATCTTTCTTGTCTCAACGCAGGTTGATCTGTAGACCTTTGTTAATTATCTTCATAATATTTCAGGGTCTGTTGGGGAGGGTTTCAGTTCAATGCTAATCTAGTTACAGGTAAATATACTCTGTATTTAATCAGTAGATTGAGGCTGTATTCCTGTTGTCAAGCATTCTATTAATATTTTATAGTCTAAATTGTAAAACAGTTACAAAAGAGGCTTTTCGTGTGACGAAAGTCCAGAAATCTATAAGGAAAAATATTATTTGTAATCTCACTACCCTAGGATAAGCACTGTTAATATTTTTAATGTTCCCTAAGATGAGCAGTTAATATTTTTAATGTTATTTCCTTCCAGCCTTTTTTCAGCCCATATATTTTATAAAATCGGGTTTATATTTGTTTTTTTTTTTTTGCGGTACGCGGGCCTCTCACTATTGTGGCTTCTCCCGTTGTGGAGCACAGGCTCCAGACACGCAGGCTCAGGGGCCATGGCTCACGGGCCCAGCCACTCCGCGGCATGTGGGATCTTCCCAGACCGGGGCACAAACCCGTGTCCCCTGCATCGGCAGGTGGACTCTCAACCACTGCGCCACCAGGGAAGCCCTCGGGTTTATATTTTATGTGCAGTTTTGTATCCTGCTTTTAATACTTAATCCCATTATACTTACTTTCCTTTGTTACTCAAATTATTCACAAACACTGTTTTGTAGTGACATGTTGTAGCATCGTGATCCACGACTCAGCTTTCCACATTGCAGCCAGTGAGCTCTTTGTAAAATGCCCATTTGATTGTACCCTTTAAGGCTTCACATTGCTGTTAGGAGAACTTGGCCTACAGGGTCTTCCACGGCTGCCACCTCTCCAGCCTGGTCCCCCTCTTGTGCTCCCTCTGGTTCTCTGGGCTGCAGCATCTGCTCCAGCTATCCGGGTCCTTTTTATTTCCTTGATCTCTCCTGCACGTGCCTCTTCCTCATACTGGGTACCTCTCCTCCCCCTCACTTGGTTAACTCCTGTTCATATTTCAGCTGTCTGCTCAAATGTCCAGTCTTCAGGGCGGCCTTCCCTGTCCCCCAGACAGATCAGTCCGCCTTGACCTGGGGTCCTAGAGCATCCTGCCTTTTTCCATCACAGGGAGCTGGTGGTCCTTATCTGCTCATTTATATGGTTACCCGGCTGGCCCACCACTTACTATAGAAGGTGCACTACAAGGGAGCATGAGTTGTGTTTGTTTTTGTGCCCATTGTGTCCCCAGTGCCTGGAATAGTTTTTTGAAAGAATGAATGAATGAATGAGTGAGTTAAAAAAAAAAGAAATGTCCAAACTAGTTCCCTACGTTGGAACCTTCAAGCAGCTTCTACTCTTAAACTATTGTGAAAACTCATGCAATGAGCACCTTTGCTTGAATTTCGTATTCTTTCTTTCGCTAGATTCCCAGCAGTGGAATAACCGGATCAAGGGGTCTGATCTTTTAAAGCTCTGGCTGAATGCTTTCTAAGATGCAGTGGGAGAGAGTGCCTCTCTCAATGAATAGGGGACATTCGGAGTGAAATAATGTGGTAGGAATCACCCGACATCGCAGCTCTGTGCCTCAGCCCATGGGTGCAGGCTTGCGCTTGAGAGTCTGGTGCCGGCGGCTTGGCCACTTCTTCCGATTCATCACCCTTGGTGGGAGGCAGCACTGAGGGCTTGACCAGGTATTCGGGTAATAATATGAAAAAATCAGAGTCAGAGATGCTCCTAAGACCATTTAGACCTTGCATTAGAGAAGGAAATACTGTGACTTGTTTAATTAATGCTGTGAATCCAGAGTTTCTTCCTCCAGTAAAATGATCGCCTTCTGGGTATGTTTGTCATTTAAGAAAGGTCCAAATTAGTTTCCTTAAATTAGCCTTGGGTTTAGCGTGCAGGCATAGTACTGACTTTCAGATTTGAATGTTTTAATTACAGCATGGGACTTCTACCCTCTGGTGTTTATGGACCGCAGTCTGCTTAAATATTTTTCATTTAAAACATAAGGTAACCTGTGTTGGTCAAACACAGTTGTATGGATAGTTCCATAAATATAGACTTAACAGTTACAGTGGGTACAGCTTAATGGTGTCTGATTAATGGCACTAAATGATCGTCAGTGTTTCTGAGGACCTACCTGGATAACCTAGGCAGAATCCCGAGGGAGCAGTTATGGAGAGAGGAAGCCTCACCCGCCTCACAGGAGGTCTTCTCCGCGTGTATGGTCCCACCGGCGAGGGGGTTTGGTGTTCACAGTGTTTCCAGGCAGTAGGAGGATGTGGAAGAATGTGCAGGTTCTAGTCTGCTTGGGTTCAAATCCTGGCTTCACCACTTACTAACTGTATGACCTTGGGTTATACTCAGTTTTCTCACCTGTAAAATGGGCATAATGATAGGGTTGAAATTAAATACTTAGCAAAGAGTTTTGAGTATTGTAAGTACCCAGTAATTGTTAGCCGTGATTACTATTACCGTCTCATTCAGCATCCACGTCGCCGTATTGAGAGAGAAAGGACCCGTGAGGCAGACCAGGCTTTCATTCTCTATCGCATACACAAAATCTAACACAGTGCTCGAAACGCACAGGCGAGTGGTAATAAAATGGCAATCACTTATTAATTAATGATATCTGAGTTTAACAAATGGCAGTTGAACAACCTAATTTTCCCTGTCTGAGTTCTGAACCAGACATGCTGGAGGAGGAAGAAGACGGGGGCTCATACGTCAGGCCCATGACTGGTGGAGCCATGGGAGAAGGGAGCCTGGGGCAGGTCACATTGAGCTCCCGCTGGCTGTTCTGCACGTCTGCCTCCCCCCACCTCGGTCCTTGACTGCCGCCGCCAGACTCTCCTGGCTAAGCGCCTACCGTGTCACGTGCTGTCCACAGGCAGACGCCTTCTCACCAGAAAGGCAGGAGTGAGCACGGCTGTGGAGGCTTGGTCCTGTTCTAAAGTCCCTGCTCAGATACGCCAGTTCCCTTTTCCTGGGGAGAAGTGAGGATGTGGAAAAAGGCCAGGGCTCTTTCACGAAAGAGTGGCCCTCACATGGAAACTTGCAGCAGAGAGAAAGAGTGTTACCCTGACAGTTGATGGAATGAATAGGCGAATCTGGATGATCAAAACTATTGAACAAACCCAAGCAGGTCGTATCTAGTTTCATGGAGCAGACTGAGTTCATTCCATTAAGACTGGTCCTGTTAGAATACCTCGGAATTCGTCCGGGTCAGCTTTGGAGCACCGCTGGCTGCTGTGTGCCTAGCAAATGACACATCCCTCTGCCTTTCTTGCCTCCCTCTTCCTTATTCTGCATCCCTCAACTCAGGCATCTCCTCTGCCCAACTACCTTCATCTGTGTTGGAGGGCGCCTTCTCCTTTGCCCGCACGTGCACCTGTCGCCACTCGCACACTGTCCTGCAGCCGTGTGCAGACCTGCCTCCTGTCTCCCAGCGCCAGGGCAGCAGGGGCCCGGTCTTCCTCTCCGTGTGCGCCTGGTCCGCTCTACGTCTTCCCGTCCTGTTTGTTGATGAATGAATGCATGCGTCCGTCCTCAGCCCCTTTTAGCTCACTTTTAAGCCTTCGGTGTTCGGCAGCCGGAAGGAAGTAGGGGTCATCAGGAAGGTGCCGGATCTCCACCCGTAATGGTGCTGTCTTCTGTTTCTAGGCTCGGGCCCACCCAGCTCAAGATCTTCACCTGTGAGTACTGCAACAAGGTCTTCAAGTTCAAGCACTCGCTGCAGGCCCACCTGCGGATCCACACCAACGAGAAGCCGTACAAGTGCCCCCAGTGCAGCTACGCCAGCGCCATCAAGGCCAACCTCAACGTGCACCTGCGCAAGCACACGGGCGAGAAGTTCGCCTGCGACTGCTGTTCCTTCACCTGCCTGAGCAAGGGCCACCTCAAGGTGCACGTGGAGCGCGTGCACAAGAAGATCAAGCAGCACTGCCGCTTCTGCAAGAAGAAGTACTCGGATGTCAAGAACCTCATCAAGCACATCCGCGACGCACACGACCCGCAGGACAAGAAGGTCCAGGAGGCCCTGGACGAGCTCTGCCTGATGACGAGGGAGGGCAAGCGGCAGCTGCTCTACGACTGCCACATCTGCGAGCGCAAGTTCAAGAACGAGCTGGACCGCGACCGTCACATGCTGGTGCATGGCGACAAGTGGCCCTTCGCCTGCGAGCTCTGCGGCCATGGGGCCACCAAGTACCAGGCGCTGGAGCTGCACGTCAGGAAGCACCCGTTCGTGTACGTCTGCGCCCTCTGCCTCAAGAAGTTCGTCAGCTCCATCCGCCTGCGCGCCCACATCAAGGAGGCGCACGGGGCCGCCCAGGAGACCCTGGTCTTCACCAGCTCCATCAACCAGAGCTTCTGCCTCCTGGGGCCCGGCGGGGACATCCAGCAGGAGGCCCTGGGCGGGCAGCTGCAGCTGGCGGAAGAGGAGTTTGTGTTCCAGGGGGTGAACGCACCCAAGGAGGCGGCCGGCGCTGGGGACGCTCGTCCCGAGGAGGGGTCCGAGGCCCCAACAGAGGTGCCCGCCGCGCCTGTGTGCTCGGCCGCCGCCCAGGCAGACAGCGCCGCCCCAGCACCCTGCGAGCTGGCGGCCTCCGCGGTGTCCTCCGACCTTCGTCGGTACGCGGTGGTTTCCGATGAGTTCCTGTTGAAGAGTGATCCCTCCTCTGCCGAGGCTCTGGCTGTTCCGGAGAAGACCTTGCACACCCAGCAGGGAGGCTCCAGTCCAGCTCAGGGCCAGGACGTCGCACCACTGCTGTCCAAGGCCAAAGGCGCCGCAGCAAACCCGGAAGCCCAGGGCGCCGAGAGCCCCCCGGCTGAAGGGCAGCAAGCGGCTGCCCCCCCATCCGATGGCCCAGATCCCGGCAGGGGTCTCAGGGCAAACCCAGCCGAGGCCTCAGACCCTCCTCCGGGAGCTGCTGGGAGGGACGCGGCCCAGTGCCGGCCCCTCCCCGAGCACCGGGCGGGCATCACTGCGTTCATGAAGATCCTGGACAGTTTACAGAAGAGGCGCATGAATACCGGCCTGTGCGAGAGGATCCGGAAGGTGTATGGCGACCTGGAGTGCGAATACTGTGGTAAGGGGGGCGCCGGGGCGCGAGGCTGGGGCCTGTCTTCCCAGCAGCCCCTCCCGTCCCCGCCTGGCTATGGGTCACCTGGTGTTTGAGTTGAGCTCGTGTCTCTTTGCACAGAACGCCTTCTAAGTGAGCTAGCCGTCATTCGTAGATAGTGATGTGCACAGTGGTGCATGCAGTTTAGCTCGTGAAGCCTGTGAAGGCAGCCAGGACGGCGGGACAGCTAACCGTGCTGGCTCCGTCAGGCGTGCAGGCGGACGCTTAGCCCACGGCCTCTGCCAGAACTTTAGCCAAGAAGCACCTTTCTTCTGGCACGTGACAAGTTTAAAGTCGAGCTTTAAGCTGCGGCCATGTCCTAGATGAGCAGAGAGAGATCACAGAAGTGGCTGCAGCTCTTTGTAGGGAGACCCCGAATGCAACCTCCCAGCTTGCCGTGAAAGCGTGGCCTCTGGTCTCCTGGAGAGCTGGCAGGACAGGATGTAGATGGCCCAGGTGTCAGCAGAGTTTAGAGCCTCGTTGATTTCACGCGTGTGCATAAAGGTAGTTGGCACCGTAATTGGTCCTCGATAAACATCCGTTTCCTCCTCTCCCAGCTGTGACACCATGCAGAAGTAGTAGGACCCTTAATATTTGCCACCTGCCACCTTTGAAAAGTCATGTCCAGCCAGAGATGTGGTGCAAAGTGTGAAGGGTAACCCGGACAAGCATGAGAGGGAGAGAAATATAGTAGTTAAAAAATAATACTAATTAAAAGAAATCAACTTCAGGATAAAAGAAACTTCCTTGTTCTCATGTGAAAATATTTTTTTAGGCAAACTTTTTTGGTACCAAGTGCATTTTGACATGCATGTCCGCACCCACACCCGGGAACATCTGTATTATTGCTCCCAGTGTCATTATTCTTCCATCACCAAAAACTGCCTTAAACGCCATGTAATTCAGAAACACAGTAACATCTTGCTGAAGTGTCCCACTGACGGCTGTGACTACTCGACTCCAGATAAATATAAGCTGCAGGCACATCTTAAAGTTCACACAGAGCTGGTAAGTAGCGCGCCCGAGCGGCAGCCCCGTCTCCCCTGGGTGCTCCCTGCTTCCTCACAGTGATGCATACGGAGGCGCCCGTGCTCCCCATGAGCCCAGTGTGTGGGCGTCTTCCCCGGAAAATGGGGAGGTCCTTCTCACGAAGCAGGCCCTCCACTTTACAAAGGCCTCCATCCCAGGGCTCCTGTCACAGGGACAGCCTCACATATGTTGGAAAAAAGGTTACATTGAATAAATTTGCTTTTCTGTGCAGATTTTTAAGCATCGGAGAAAGTCTGCAGAATAGGAGTAAAGCAGGGGTTTCTTAAATGATGTTTTAAATAACCCTTAATAACAGGGATGATAATAAGAATAGCCGCCACTAAAAGCTGTTGAGAGAGTGAGTTAGAGGATGCCTGTCAAGCGCTAAGTACGGTGTTCGGGTCACAGTGAGAGCGCAGTAAACGCTGATGATCACTGTTGTCGTATTACTGTGCTGTTTCTTGGAAAGTCTATGGAAGAATGTCTGTAAAGCACTTTAAAAAAAAGTGATATGTTAATTCAAGGTGCTGTTAATATTCATGGTGGCAAAATGTGTTTAATTCTCTGGTGGGTGTTGAACATGTGACACGAGTGAATGTTTATTTTAGCAAATGCTACTCTAACTTGAGAGGCTGACACCTGAAAGTGATTTGAGACTCTCCAAGTTATAAAGGAGGCGCACCTGGCCCCAGGTGTGGTTCTGCTTTAACTGCATTCCTTTCTAGGCCACAGACTGCGCACCGTGAGGCTTCAGAAACTTGATGCGCCGCCTCCGTTTTCTGGCCTAAAAATCACTAACGCTCCAGCAGTTTGTTACCAAGGGTGAAGTCAGGGTGTTTTGGGTTTCGTGGGTAGGTAAGAGCCTGCGCTTTGGGGTTGGATACCTGGATTCAGGTGTTGTCTCCAGTATCTGCACAGGCTGTGTGGTGCTGGACAAGTCACTTGTCCTTTCTGAGGCTTGGTAGCCTTCTATATAAAATGTATATTAAACAGTATATCAGCTTTGTACACACACACACGTATATATACACACATATGCACACACATCCACCCATGCAGTCTACACATGTGTACACACGTACCGCACACACCCCTGAACACATAACGCACATGTATGCACGTGTATGTCTTTGTGTATGTGTATGGGTCTCCTGGGTTATTGGGAGGTTAAAACGGAGTGCTCTAGGTAAAGAACCTGGCTCAGAGCTTGTATAGGTGACTGCGTGACAGCTGCTGTACGTCACTTGGTACCTCTTAGTTCCCGTTCTCCTCTCTCTCTCTCTCTCTCTCTCTCTCTGTGCGTGTGGGGCATGAGAAGTGTGCTATTCCTGTTTACTCACAGGCAGCACACGCATTTACCTGGGGCGTCGAATGACACGCGCTCTCCCTGAGGCAGGCGAACTGTGTTGCCGATGTGGGAAGAGAGCATTCTTTATGAAAACAGGTTCCAGTGTTTTGAGCTTAGACCGTATTTGTCTTTAGAGCCTGTCAGTTATGTCTGTGATGAAGCCACAGGCACCAAGGGGATGGTGACACGGTGGAAAGACCTCCCATTGTCTGTCATCACTTATTTCTCCTCCCTGAGTTCCTAGGCAACGACCCGTCTACTTTCTGTCTCCATGGATCTGCCCATTCTGGACGCTTCGTGTAAAAGGAGTCATAAAATATATATATATATATATATATATATATATGCAATAACGGTGTGCATACCGCACCCCACTTTCTCAAGGTGGTGGTGAGGCTCCAAGGAGAGAGCGCAAACGAGCTTTGTTATGTGAAGGTGCCTGAGGACGCTGGTCAAGCGTGGGGAGGCGTCTCTCCGGCAGGGAGCCCGGTGCCGTTCTGACCTGGGTCCAGTCCCCACGTCCGTGGGGGCCTTGGTTTCCTTGCCTGTGACCCAGAGAGATGGGGCCAGGTGTGCTGAAAGTCTGGTTGGGCTCTCACATTCCATCCAACACTTACCTCTTTGCAACACAGATTCCCATGTGGTGAAAAAACTAAGGAAATTTAAAGTAGAACGCATCCCCCTCTGTCCCTCCCCAAATGAGCCTATAGTCATGTCCATTCTGGTTGCACTAGGACGCCAGGATAATTTGGCTGCGTGCCCGTTTCTGTGACTCTCAACAACCGTTTCTTAGCTAAAGATACACCTAATGACTGGAAGGTGTGTGTACATTTAATGTAGCTTCTTCCCATCACCTCCGCCCTCCCATTAGTAGCCAGATGGCGTGACTTGGAGTCAAGGATGTGTTGGCATCAAGGAAACGTGGGGACCTGGTCAAAGGAGTTAGTCAATGACTGGAGCAAACCCATTTTATTTACAGCACTGTGCGAACTTTGTGAAAGGGAGACTTGAGAAAACATGGTTTCTGTACAATAAAAGGCAGGCTTTGGGTTCTAGCATGTTAGAGTTAAGACCCCATATCCACCTCTGTGATCCTGGCCAAATTGCTTAGCTTCCCTAAGCCTCAGTTTTGTCATCTGTAAAATGGAGATATGGTACTCTCTCCGACCTCTCAGGATTGTGAGGATTAAACTAGAAATTAAGTATAGAACAGCCAGGTCAGTGTTTTTTCAGCCCTCAGGTCATGATCCATTATAGGGTTGTGAAATTAGTGGATTACAACCAGTTTATCTTAAAAATGAAATGGAATAGAATGAAATAGAAATGATCAGCACTATTTACCCATGACAAGGTAATAGGTATTGTTTTCTGAGACCTTTTGTCCTGTGTTTCAGTGTGTTTATATGCCACTGTGTGTGCGAGTATGTTCTGGGTGGTGATGTCTAATGGGTGACCTCCTGTGTAGGTCCCATTAAATAACTTTGTAAGTCAGTGACCCCGATGATGTAAGTTATGACATCCTGAATCAGAATTACCTGGGGGTACACGTTTTGAATGAGATTCCTGGCTCAGACCTCCACCATAATTTGGGGGGGTGGACCTGGGAACCTGTTGTTTAAATAAGTTCGCCCTGATACAGACATTTGACATAGCAGGAAGTCGAGCTTATGGTGTATGTTCAGGATATGTCAGTCTGTCCCCTTTGTCTCTGGCTCGTGTCCCTTCTCAGAAGATCTCTCAGGCACCCAGCGCTCAGGGCACTGTAGCAGTTACAAGTCCACACTTGGGAAGAGCGGGCACATTTTGGCATTCAGACTCCACCATCTGCAAGTGGTGTGGCTTCACGACCTAACCTCTCTGACCTCTCGTCTGGAAAGTGGGGTGGCAGTCCCCGCCTCTGGGGTTGCTGTGGGAAGTTAGTGAGATGACGATTGTGAGGGACCCAGCACAGGTCCAGGCGTGACGGGGAGGCCGGTCTACACCAGCTCCTCCTTTTTAGTAGTGGTGGCAGGAGGAGGGAGGAGGAATAGTAACAGCGGTGGTGGTGCTTCCATCCAGGGTGAGGTGGCCTTTCAACAAACGTTTAAAATTAATGCCTGTCTTCGAGAAGTGTGTAGACTGTATTTGGCTATAAAGGTAAATGTATTTATGAAATCTTACGTATCCTTGCTGGAAGTAAACTAAAATAATATATTGCCAACACAGAGAAGCAGATGGAGCGACCTCCAATATCTTTCTGGAAATAAATGGGTCTGTCTATAGTTTTTTTTTTAGAGTAGAGTAAAGTGGTATTCAGCTAAAGCAATTGGACAAAAGGTTTTTCCTTTCTAAGAGCTGCAAGAGTACGGTCTTTTCTTACGTGGTCGCAGACTGCCTGTTTCTGTGCTGCCCTGTTTGAGCATCTATCCGCAGTGCTGGGGACCTCTGGCAAGCGGAGTTTCCTGGGTCTGAAACAGCTGCCTGTTAGGAAGCCCGAGGCCGGAAGTGAGGGGCACGGCCTGCAAAGCAGAGCAGCGCTCAGCTGCGCTCAGTGGACAGGAAGAGCCTGGAGTTTAAATCCCATGTGGAGCACGTTTCTGGCTCTTTTCTAACTTGTTAAATTAGCCACGATGGAAGTGTCAGTTTTCCTGTCTGTCACACTTGCTCTGTGTCCCACGATGATCAGTGGCCTCTGTGTGCTGGTGGTTCTCACCACTTTATGAGCCCCTTGAGGGCAGGGCCAGAGTCTCCCACCTTTGTCCCCAGTGCTATGTCCGGCACAGCACAGGGGCCCCGGAAGTTTTGAGGAATAAATGAGTGAGTCCGTGGCCTTTTTATTCCTGAGAAATTGTTCAGAGTGGAATCTCCCACCTTATTTTTTTAACCTGATGTCAGATACTTTATAGGTGTACTTATGTGATCGTTAATACACTTGGTGGCAGGGTGGAGGTAGATTTGATATTTTCCACCCACCGCTGGTTTCAGGCTTGAGAATTGCCCTGTGGCTTCGGGGGCCGAGGAACCTGCCACAGAGGCGTAGGCCAAGGCGGGGTTCGTCCAGAGCTGCGAGCCGCGCTCGGAGCTTCAGCCCCGGAGCTGCTCCCGCCTCGCCTCCGCCCCACACCCCATGGCCACTGCCGTCTGCTGCCACCTGCCTTCTTTCAAAGAGTCCTGTGTGGCTTTGAAGGCCATTTCCATCAGAGCAAACAAACTGCGAGGGCTGGGCTCTTTTACCGCCATTACAGCGCGGGGCGCTCTCTCCTCCTCTGCCGAGAACTCTTTTCACCACTGTGCTTTTTAAGTTTGCTGTGTCAGTTTGGGTTTTCATCTCTGGTCGGGGACTGAGGTTTCTGCAAAAGAAATAAATGAGTCCTTAGAGTGCACCCTTCTCCAACACCCTGTCTCACTGCCTGCATCCTTCCGATGGTCTTCAAAGGCACCAAGAAGTGAGGGACCCTGATAAGCTCTAAGATAAATTGCTTTCAGACTATCAGAGATTAAAAGAAAAAAAATCAAATAGCAAGGGCTCAGGAGAGATCAGTGTAAACTCCTTCAAAGCCCTTCTGAATGCCTCCATCAGCTCTGATGATGAGGACACTGGGGCAGCCAGGGGTGGCGACAGGCCTCCTCCAGGGTGTGTGCTGCCCGGGACGTCTTTCAAAAGGGCGTGAGAGCACCAGTTCCTGCGTGCAGGTGCCAGGAGTGATGGGGTGACCTGGAAGGTCAAGGGCATAGGAGGTCACTGATGGGAGTACATTGACAAGCCTGGACCCTGTGATGTAGCCTGGGTGGAAGTCGGTGGCATCGGCCACTGCAAAACTGGGCAGAAAGTACGGAGATTTCCCTGTGTACCCACTATCGCCACACGTGCACAGCCTCCTGCACTCTTGACATCCCATACCTTAGCGCTACCTTTGTTACAGTCGATAAACCTACGTTGACACGTGAGTAACACCCAGAGTCCATAGTTTACATTGGGGTCCACTCTTGGTGCTGCACATATTTGGGATCTGGACAAATGTTTACTGATGCATACCCCTCATTATAGTACCCCACAGCGTAGTTTCACTGCCCTGAAAATCCTCCTTGCTCTTCCTGTCCACCCCTCTCTTCCCACTACTCCCTGGCTACCACGGATCCCTTTACTGTCGCCATCATTTTGCTGTTTTCAGAATGTCTTATAGTTGGAATCATATAATATGTAGCCTTTTCAGATTGGCTTTTTTTCTCCTAGTAATATGCATTTAAGTTTCTTTCACATCTTTTCATGGCTTGATAGCTCATTTCTTCTTAGCACCGAATAACAGTCCGTTGTTTGGTTGTACCACAATTTGTCCATTCATATACTGAAGGACATCTTGGTTGCTTTTAAGTTTTGGCAGTTATGAATAAAGCTGCTTCATCCGTGTGTAGGTTTTTGTGTGGACATAAGTTTTCAGTTCATTAGGATAGATACCAAGGAGTGCAATTGTTGGGTCATATGGTAAGAGTATTTCAGTTTTGAGAGAAACTGCCTTCCAAAGTGGCTGCACCATTTTGCATCCCCACCAGCAATGAATGAGAGTTTCCATTGCCCCACATCCTCACCGGCACTTGGTGTTGTCAGTGTTCTAGATTTGGATCATTCTGTAGGTATGTAATGGTACCTTGTCGTTTTGAGTTGCATTTCTCTGATGACATATGATGTGGAACATCTTTTCATATGCTTACTTGCCATTTGTATATCCACTTTGGTAGGGTGTCTGTTCAGGTCTTTGGCCTATTTCATCAGATGTAACTTTTGAAAATATTTTCTCTCAGTCTGTGGCTTGTTTTTTCATTCTCTTGACAGTGTCTTTCACGGAGCAGAAATTTTTAATTTTAATGGAGTCTAGTTTATCAATTCTTTTCTTTTTCAAGGGTAATGCCTTCGGGGTTATATCTAAAAAATCATTACCATACTCCAGGTCATCCAGGTTTTCTCCTGTGTGTTCTAGGAATTTTATAGTTTTGTATTTTGCATTTAGATCTGCGATCCATTATTAGTTAATATTTGTGGAAGGGTGTAAGGTTTTTGTCTAGGTTCGTTTTTTTTTTCTTTTGCATGTGCCTGTCCAGTTTCAGCATCATTTGTTGAGATAACTATCTTTTTTTTTTTTAATTAATTATTTATTTATTTTTGGCTGCGTTGGGTCTTCATTGTTCTGCGTGGGCTTTCTCTAGTTGCGGCGAGCGGGGGCTACTCTTCGTTGTGGTGTGCGGGTTTCTCGTTGCAGTGTCTTCTGTTGTTGCGGAGCGTGGGCTCTAGGCATGCAGGCTCAGTAGTTGTGGTGCACGGGCTTAGTTGCTCTGTGGCATGTGGGATCTTCCCAGACCAGGACTCAAACCCGTGTCCCCTGCGTGGGCAGGTGGATTCTTAACCACTGTTCTGCCAGGGAAGCCTGAGAAAACTATCTTTGATCCATTGTGTAGCATTTGCTCGTGTGTCAAAGATCCATTGACTGTATTTAAGAGAGTCTATTTCTGGACTCTGTTCTGTTCCATTTGATCTATTTGTCTGTTATTTCACCAGTATCACATACTCTTCATCACTGTAGCTTTATAGTAAGTCTAGAAGTTGAGTAATGTCAGTCCTCCAACTTTGTTCTTCTCCTCCAGTATTTTTTGTTGGCTTCTGGGTTTTTGCCTCTCCATATAAACTTTATAATCGGTTTGTCAGTACCCACAAAATAACTTGCTGAGGTTTTGATTGAGATTGCATTGAATCTGTAGATCAAATTGGGAAGAACTGACGTCTGACAACGATGAGTCTTCCTATCCTTGAACCTGGAATAGCTCTCCATTTATTTAGTTCTTTGATTCCCTTTATCAGTTTTGAAGTTTTCCTCATATAGATCTTGTACATATTTTGTTAGATTTATACCTAAGCACTGAATTTTTTGTGTGCTAATGTAAATAGTATTGTGTTTTTAATTTCAAATTCCACTTGTTCATTTCTAGTATATAGGAAAGCAATTGACTTTTGTATATTAACCTTGTGTCCTGTAACTTGCCATAATCGCTTGTTAGTTCCAGGAATGTTTTTGTCTGTTCTTTTAGAATTTCTACATAGGTGATTATGTCATCTGCAAACAAAGACAATTTTAATTTCTTCTTTCTCAATCTCTATATATTTTATTTCCTTTTCTTGTCTTATTGCATTAGCTAAGACTTCAGCTATGATGTTAAAACAGAGTGCTGGGAGGGGACATCCTTGCTTTGTTTCTAATCTTAGTGGGAAAGTCTCTGGTTTCTCACCATTAAGTATAATGTTAGCTATAGGTTGTTTGTAGATACTCTTTATCAAGTTGAGGAACTTCCCCTCTATTCCTGCTTTACTGAGATTGCTTATCATGAATAGGTATTGGATTTTGCCAAATTATTTTTCTGTCTCTATTGATATTATCATGTGGTTTTTATTTCTTCACCTGTTGATGTGATGGATTACATTAATTGATTTTAGAATGTTGAATCAACCTTGTACCTGGGATAAATCCCACTTGGTTGTGGTGTATAGTTCTTTTTAAACATTTTGGGTTTTATGTGCTAATATTTTGTCGAGAATATTTGCATCTATGTTCTTGAGAGATACTGGCTTGTAATTTTCTTCTCTTGGGGTGGGTTTGGGTATTTTCTCTCTCCCATGAAGACATGGTGTTCTCCCTCTTGCAGGTCTCTGTCTACATTTCCTCTTTTTAAAAAATTTTTTATTTTTCAACATCTTTATTGTAGTATAATTGCTTCACAATGGTGTGTTAGTTTCTGCTTTATAACAAAGTGAATCAGCTGTACATATACATGTATCCCCATATCCCCTCCTTCTTGCGTCTCCCTCCCACCCTCCCTACCTCACCCTTCTAGGTGGTCACAAAGCACTGAGCTGATCTCCCTGTGCTATGCGGCTGCTTCCCACTAGCTATCTGTTTTACATTTGGTAGTATATATAAGTCCGTGCCACTCAAGGACACTAGTCATATTGAATTAGGGCCTGCAAACTCATCTTAACTAATTACATCTGTAACGACCATATTTCCAAATAAGGTCATATTCTGAGGTACTGGGGGTTAGGACTTCAACACATGAATCTGTGGGGGCAGAATTTAACCCATAACACCCACCCTCTGAAGAACTGTCTTGTGAAACGGCATTACTCTGAGGGGAAAGGTGGATGAGCAATGGCGTGACCCTTCACAAGAGCTTCTTCCTAGTTGAGAACGTGGCGCTGCAGGCAGGTGGGTTGATGAGCCAGCAGATGCACAGAGCGAGCCCCTTACCTGCAGCCTGGGTGGGACGTGGCCTTGGAGTGGTCGGAGCCTGGGGTGGGCGTCCGTACCCTCGGGTTCCGACGCTGCCTCCTTCTCGCAGACCTGGGGCTCTTTGCCCTTGGTCTTGGTTTCTTAATCTGTAAAAGCGTAATAATGCCTGTCCTTCAAGAGTGGTCACGAGTCTCAATAAGATAACTTATATGAACCCCTCACACACACCATGCCTTGAGCACTGGAGGGCAGAATACGCGTCGGGCCGTGGAGCAGCCCTGGTCTGCATGGTAGACCTCGAGGCCAAGCCCCGCCCTCCCCTGGCCTGGCCACCTCCACAGGCCCGTTGTCTCTAAGGCCCGTCCCTCCCTCCTGAAATGCAGGTGAGGCCATTGCCCCACTGGCCTTGAGCTCCCCGGGCTGTGCGGGGCCAGCTGCGGGCTGCGTGCCAGGCGCTGGGAAAGGCGTGCTGTGCATCTAGCTGTGACGGTGATGGTGGTGGTGGTGGTATTTTTCCACAGAGCCTGAGTTTTAAACGAGACGGTCCATTGATTATGCTCTCTTTCTGTTAAGGACAAAAGGAGTTATTCTTGTCCTGTGTGTGAAAAGTCTTTTTCAGAAGACCGACTGATAAAGTCACATATCAAGACCAACCATCCCGGTAAGCTTATGCATCTTAGAGTGGGAGATTGATTTTAAGATGCTTATGTTTATTTTAAGACACAGCATTATATATCAACTGTATTAAATGGAAATATAAGAGGGAATAAAGATATGAGTAAATTCAAGGGCAAGAATTAACTGTTTTTTAAAGCTCAGGAGTTTATATAATTACGTGCTTCATTTTATCCTTTTATCTGGTCTTCAGATATGTCTGCCCCAGTCTCATGATTCCCCCCACCTTTTGTAAAAAATTTTTCTTAGAGTATAGTTGATTTACAATGTTCTGTTAGTTTCAGGTGTACAGCAAAGTGAGTCATTTATACATATACATATGTCCATCCTTTTTTTTTTTTTTTAGATTCTTTTCCCATATAGGCCATTACAGAGTATTGAGTAGAGTTCCCTGTGCTCCCTTCCCCTTTTAATAGTAACTGTGACTGCCTTTAGACGGCTCACTTACCCAGTGCAGACCCGACACATATTCTACTTCCTTGGCCCCATTGGTAGGTTCCTGAACCAAGTGATGGTTTACAAGGGGTGTAGGCTCCCTCCCAGGCTGAGGAACCCAGTGAGTTGGAGTGACCATCACCTTTGGTGTCCTCAAGCCCCAAACTCCCTGGGCATCACATGCCTTGTCACTTTTGTTCTCACTGCCTGGGACCCTGCTCCTTGGTTCTGCCCAGTCAATTCCTGGGTATTCTCGACATCCTCCCTCAGAGCCACCTTGGGGAGCCTTTGGTGGCCCCCCCTCCATGCGGACCGTCACGGTGCACTCACCCCTGTACTCTAGGCACTGGTATTCTCCCGCTGCCCAAGAGCCTTGAGGCAGGGCCGCCATCCTTAGCGGCTTGTCCCCAGACCCCCGGTGCCACATCGCTCGGGGCCCATGAGTGCAGATGTATGCTGTGTGTGCATAAATGGGGAACAGAGAAGCTAGGTCCGTGTCCCTTTTCTCTTTCTCTTACTTTGTGTCTGCTCCTCCTATTGGGGAACTGACCCACTGATTAAAGATGATACTGGAGAAAAATGAAGAAATAACGGAAGTGCGCTAACCCTCATGTTTCTTCTGGGATCGGGGAGCCTTGTGGCCTTCCTCCACGTGGGGACACGTGGGTTATGCGATTCTCTGACCGCCCAGTTCTGTCCTCCCCGTGTTAACCCACGTCCTGTGTAACCTGTGTCCAGTGTGGGCCAGGGATACCCATTTAACCCCTTCAACTTTTGCTTATTATTTTAAATTTTTTATTATGTAAAATTTCAAATGGGTACAAAATACACAGAATAATATAAAGAACAGGCAGGTACCCATAACTCGGCTTCCATAGTTGTCTACGTTTGGTCAAGCTGCTGGCAGAAACTGACCCCCACTTTTTTCCCTCAAATATTCTACAGTATATCCCAACATGATGTGATTTCCCCATAAAAAAGCTTCAGCCTGCATCTCCAACTAACAAGGACTTTTAAAATACAGAGCTAACACATCACCATTAAAACAGTATTAAAAAAAAAAATTAAAAAAAAAAAATTAAAAAAAAAATTAAAAAAAACAAAAAAACAAAACAGTATTAAAAGTAGTTTCTTATTATCAGTTAGTATTAGTCCATTTAAAGTTTCCTCAGTTGACAAAGACTTCCTTTTTACAGTTGGTTTGTTTGAATCGAGTTGTTATGTCACCTAAGTGTCTTGTGTTCTGCAGGACACCCCCAGCCCTGCTTTTTTCCCCATGACGTTAATTTGTTGGGGAAACTGAGTCTCTTTTCCTGAGTGGTTTCACATTCTGCCTTTGTCCTACTGTGGCCTCCTGATACTGCTTCTCCATCCCACACATTTTGTGTTAACAGAAATTTAGCTCTGAGACTCGCTTAGATTCTGGTTTGACTTTTTAGGCAGAAGTCCTATCACGTGACGCCACGAGGCACATGGTTAACTTGCCGCCTCAGAGCTGCTGGGGTTGCGCGGAGGTGCGGGTTCCGTCAGGAGGCTCACTGACGTCTGACTTGAACCACGGTTCTTTGGCTGCTTCTAGTTCTCATCCTGCTTTTCTTCTAGAGGTTTCCATGAGCACCATTTCCGAGGTTCTCGGGAGGAGGGTGCAGCTGAAGGGGCTCATTGGAAAGAGAGCCATGAAATGCCCGTACTGTGATTTCTATTTCATGAAGAATGGCTCAGACCTTCAGCGTCATATTTGGGCTCATGAAGGTGAGTATTCCTCCATCAAAATGGAGCCCCTTTGGGAATTCTTTAGGAGGAAGCTATATCTCCACATCCCCTGTGGTTAGAATTTCTTTAGTGTGCTGAGAAATGTGTCCGTCAGCCAGATTTAAAGCATTACTCAGCTGCAGTTGCGGTGTGCAGCGGTGTGCATTCTTCACGGCTCCGGTTGGAGCTGTAGTTAAGCCAATCACCACAACTCCTGGGCGGAAAGCAAGCTTCAGGAGAGCAGCAACCGCGCTGGCCTGGTCACGGTGGTAACTCTGGTGGCCGCCCCCGGGGCGCTGGTGGTGGTAGGCGGGGGGGTGGGGGTGGGGCAGTTGCTGGTGTCTCGGGTGAAGGAAGGCCAGGAAGACGGCGGAGTCCTCTGATTCCGGCTGGGGAAGACTGGGTGGAGACGAAGCCGGGCGAGGAGGAAGATAGGCCATGCCTTGGGGTGCTTGCCTGTGAAGGGAGATGTGGGCCGCGCTCTAGGACACTGGGCAGTTGGAGGTCAGGGTGCTGTTAGGGACGGCGGGGCTGTGCCTCTGCCCCTGGAAGAGGACGCTACTCTCCTGGTGACGAGGCTGGGAGGCTTGGGGCCAGGGAGGCCCCTTCCTGTGAGTTAGGAACCTGTGGTGCTGGTGGCAGGCAAGCAGGACGGCTCCACAGGGAGAAGGAATAAGTATTTTCTACCATCTGGGATCAAGCGAACGGTTCAGTAAAGAGAACAGTATCTGTTGGAGTAGGAACCTGGACACGGCAGGAGGAGCTGGGCCGAAGCTGAGGCTGGGAGCTGCTTTTTCATTGACCAGCATGCACACGCCTCCGCTCTGTGCCGCCGGGCACACCCCGCAGCCTCGTTAAAGCCTGGGCCTCCTCGACCACAAGGTCGCAGGTAGTACAGACGAGGGGTGGCCGTGCTGGGCTCACTGAAACGTGCCTGTCATACCCCGTGTTCAGGTGCAGGCACAGCTCCCCTCCCCCATCAGCGCGTCGCACCAGGTGGTAAGGGCTCTTTGCCGGTCCATTCCCTCTGGACAGGGAAGGCCGGGCCAGGGCTTCGCACCTTGAAATCAGCCCTCGGTGTTTACTACAGAGTAGGTACATGTCCGTGGAACAAAGGAGGAGTAGCCAAAGGGTAAGACGCCCCTGCAGTCGAGCCGTTAGCCCAACAGCGGCGACTAGCGTGGTAAAGCTCTGCTTATTTTGTGAACTGAGATACGCTCTCACGTGTGATCCTGCGCGCCTGGATCCTGGTGGCTTTTGCCAAGGCCCTTGGTTAATTTCTGTCACTTTAACTCAACTCAGGTGAGTAAACGTCTGCTGCTCCAAATGCTCGAGTCTGTGCCCTCAGAGGTTCCAGCCTGTGGGGCGAGGAGGTGTAAGCTACCCACTGTAAAGTGCTGTGAGCAGTGCAGCAGTAGTGACAGGTGGGATTTGGGTGCTCTGACGGGGAGGCAAGGAATTCTACTGCAGGCCCAGGAGGAAAGGGCATCCTAGTTGGAAGGTGTAGCACGGGTAGGAGTGTGGCCTGGGGAAGTGTGCGGCGTGTTTAGGGACCAGCATGCACTGCTTTATTCAAAATGGACGAGGAGACGTGTGTGTAGATATGTATACATATATGTTCCTTCTGATACACACACGTATACATGAATACACGTGTATATCTATTTTTTCTCCTCCGGTAGGTGTGAAGCCCTTCAAATGTTCTTTGTGTGAGTATGCAACTCGTAGCAAGAGTAACCTCAAGGCTCATATGAATCGTCATAGCACTGAGAAGACCCACCTATGTGACATGTGTGGCAAGAAATTCAAGTCAAAAGGGACATTGAAAAGTCACAAGCTCCTTCACACTGCTGACGGTGAGTGAGTGACCCCACAGGGAGCTTTTCCCCCTAAAAGTGTGGTTGGAATCTTACATCCCGAGTCCAGCGGAAACCGTGGCTGCACCTCGAGCAGGAAGGAGCCTCTGTCTTTGGAACTTCCGTTGCGAAGGAGAGCAGAGTGAGCTTGCCTGCTTCCGTGCTCAGTGCTGGAGCCGTGCTGACCCCACCAGTGCTTGCTAAACACTCGCTGTGTGTGTGTGTGTGTGTGTGTGTGTGTGTGTGTGTGCACTTGTTGGGGGTGGATGTGGAGGGGACGCTCCTTCAGGGAATAAGGCATCCTCAGGAGGCCTTGATCTGGAAGTTTCAGTCCTGTTCAGCCCTCCATCCCCGCCCGAGCCTGACGGTCCTGAGGGGTGGCCGTGACCACACCTGACTTGGTGCTTCAAGGGCATGCTCTTTATCATCCAGGCTACCTCAGGGTTCCCGTATTCAGTCCAAAATGAGACTCAGTCTAAAATACAAACAGCATTTGGGCAGGTTTGACCTTGATAAAGTACACCTAAGTGGATTTCAGGTTTCATTCATTCACCAAGAACCGCTGACCCAGTTCTTCCTGTGTGCTGCCCTCCGCCTGGGGTACAGGGTCAATAAGGAACAGTTCCTGCCTTCAAGAAGTTTCTAGGCTATAGCAGGAGGAAGAGAAGCCTGTGGGCCACGGGGAAGGCGGGCGCTGTGACGCGAGGGGCCGGGAGCTCTGGGGAGGAGGGTGTGCGTCTCAGTGACCGGGAAGGTCGCCTTGAGAGGGGCCCGACAGAGAAAGAAAGGCTGAATCACAAAATTATTTTAGGAAGACAGGCAGCCAAACCATAAAAGACCTAATATAACATTTAAAATGTTCCCTCAGACCCCAGTTCTGGGAGGGTCTTGGCAATATCACATGTGATGAGATTAATAAACTATACCAATGAGTTGTTATTTTAGCACAATGATATACAAAAATTGGAGTCCACTATGAAAACTGAAGTGATTTCAACAGAGAGTTTTGATTTCAGAGCGTAGAGGATGATCCAGCCATTAGGTTCTACCTTTATTTTAAGATTGTTCCCGGGGATCTCGTCCTGTGCGCCGTCAGGGAGCTCGAGGGGCTCAGCCGAATGCTCAGCCTGGGATTCATCAGAATTGAGGACCAGGGCTTGCCTCAGGCTGAACCAAAGCCAGACCCCTGCTGTTCAGACTTTAGCAGTGTGCTGAAAATTTAAAAATCCATAATCAAAGTAATTAAAGATACAATGACAGCAAAGCCGTCGTATACTGAGTAATGAAAGCATTAAGTCCTGTAATCATTTGTGAATTCTTACACCTCTTCCAGCAATAAGCCTCACTGGTATCTCTTGACACGGTCGCACAATATTCGCTGAAATCCCTAATGATACAGCGCCAGTTATGAGAAGCGGCCGTCCCCAGAGCCAGGGAGGTACGGCGTGTCCACTGGGCTGTGAGGGCAGGTCTGGAGGGCTGGGAAGGGCACTGTGGCCTCGTGCCCGGCTCCGAGGTCTGGGCTCGGTGCCGAAAGGCTCTGAGAAGATGGGGCACGTGTCTGATCAGGGATCGTGGACAGGCTGTCCTGGGTCGTGCAGGGATGGGGTTGGTGTAAGTAGTGGTATCACAGCAGGCATCCCAGGGACACTCAGCCTGTCCCGCCTGTCACTTCACTTGCTTCTCTGAGCTCTTCAGCAGGAAGGGGAGTTCAGATGGACAAACGTGTGTGGAGTCAAAGCAGTAACACGACCTTCCCAAAAGGCTTTATGAAATATTTTCTTAACAAAGCAGGAAGTTTGCACTGTTACTCTTCATTTTCTTTCCTGACATTCTTGGGAGGATGAGGTATTTTGTAAAGTCATGTCTTATTTTCAAACGCTCGCCAGTCTGTGAAGAAGGGCATCAGTTCTTGGGTGTGACCACCAGGAGGACAGTGGGACAGGGGCATCCTCGTGGGCCAGCTTCTTCCCTACTTGGGCCTCGGTCTTGTTTTGCTGCAAAATAAGGACGTGAGACCTTAACATTTCTTGGGTCTCTTTAGCCTTGATGCTCTGTGATTCTACGAGGCAAGTGTAATGGAGTGCTTCAGATGTGGAAATGTGCGGTACAGTGTCATTTTCTCCGGTCTCACTTTGGGGTGACCACTTCTTCCCCAGGCCTGCTGGGACTCCTTTGTGTGTCTGTTTTGACACTTGCTGTGGTGTCATGCCTTCTCAGAGGCCAGCCTGGTGAGTGGAGTCCTGGGTTGTAGACCAGCTGTTCATCTCCATTGGTGATCTGTTCTGTAACTATAGGCTCTTCTTTTCCTTTTCAGTTTTAAAAAAGCTTTAAACAACGTTAGTTACATCTCTCGCCCATGTTTTGCTGACTTCTGAAAGCTTTTTGTATCTCAGTGGTTTGTCACAGTGTGCAAATATTTCCCTCCAACTTACCGTGTGCTTCTGTGTTTTTAGTGTATCTTTTTATAGATGCAAAATAACTTAGCATATTTAAATTGGTCAGTCTCTTCCTTTATGTTTTTTCCTATTTCCATTTATTTCTCTATGTTAAAAGAAACCTTCCCCATCTTAGGGGAAAATTCTTTTGTATTTTCTTCAAGTTTTATTTTGTGGGTTTATAACATGTATGAAATTTAATATTCTTGACATTTATTCTGGTGCAAGGTCTGTCATAGGAGTCTTTGTTTCTCAACAGTTATCAGTTGACTCATCATATTTATTGAGAAATCAGTCCTTTCCATTTTGTTTTGAAATGCCAGAATTTCTCAAGATGTTGGGTGTATTCTGGGATTTTGGTTTGTTTTGATGAACTTTGCTCTAGTACATTGTTCTGCAAGATAGTCTTTTAAAAATTACAGTATTATGCATACACATATTATTCCTTTTTCTTCTTTTTTTTGTGGACATCTAGTTTTTCTCATTTAATTATTATTTCTTTGGGTAAACTGGACGGCTTCATGAGCTGTTTGACAACAGCTGAAACATGCTTTGTATTCCTCGGGGAAATGTGCTCATACTAGGGGCCTGGCTACCTTGATGAGGCTCCCAGCCTGTAACCATAGAGTTAGCTCTTTATTTAGAAGCAGGCGTGGCTTTAAAGCCTGCCTGGAATTATTTGGTTTTCCGTGCAGTTGTATCAGTAATAGTTCAGCAGGTTGCTCCTCAGAGAAGCTACGTGAAGTAGGCAGAGCTGGGGAGGCTTGAGTCTCGCCTGCCACTGCCTGGTAGGGTGGCCTCAGCTCAGTGACTTCTCTGAGCCTCAGTCTCCTCCTCAGTGAAGTGGGGATAATTATACCCCCCTCGCCTAGTGGCTGCAAGGTTGGAAGGGCAGGCGCCACGCCCCCCTCGTCTGGGCTTCTTCCCATGCTTCTGGCCGCCCCTCAGTCTCCTTTCCTGGTGCCCCCTCAGCTCTGACCTCTACATCTTGCCAGGCCGCAGGGCTCCATGCGAGGACCCTTCCCTCTGCACCCTCACCCTAGATGATCCTCTCTGCCTCATGGCTTTACACACCATTTACGTGAAGGCTTCCAAACTTCCATTTCCAGCCCCGTCCTCGCCCCCAGCCTTCAGCTCCGCATCTGCCGCTGCCCACTCAGCATCTGTGCCTGTGTCTGGAAGGCCCCTCAGACTTAGCACGTGCATCTCCTGTGGTCCAGGGGCCACCAAACTCTCTAAAGACACAGTACATTTTTTAGGTTTTGAGAGCCACCTAGGGCTTCCGCTGCATATTCTTTGTTTTAGTTAGTTTGTTTGTTTTCACAAACCTTGACACATGTCAAAGCCATTCTTAACCCCCAGCTGTTACGAAACAGGAAGCAGGCTGGATTCGGCCCGTGGGCCACAGTTTGCCGACCCCTGCTCTACGCCATCTCAGTAAATGCAGCTCCTTTTCAGGCGCTTGGGTCAGAAACTTCGAGTCACTCACTCCTGTCTTGCTCACACCCTGCAGATGGTCCTCTAGCAAATCCTGTGTGTTCTCGCCTCGACGTGATCCAGAATTCTGCCACTTCTGGGCGTCCTCACGGCTTGGCCGCCGTCCCCTCTTGCCTCTGTTCTTGCAGTAGCATCCCAGCTGCTTTTCCTGCTTCGGCCCTGTCCCCACAGTCAGTCCTGTTGCACGCGCCTCAGAGTAACTGCCAAAATCTTAACCGCGATCTCTCTGACCCCCTCACCCCGCCCCCATCTCTGGCCTCATCTGCGCTGCTCTCTCCAGACGGAGCCGTCTCCTCTCTGCTCTGCAGGTCTGCCAGGTTCATGCCCACCTCAGGGTACTTGCCCTCCCCCTGCCTGGTGTGTTCTCCCCGCCAGATGCCTGAATGGATACTTCGGTCATGGCCTTCAGGTCCCACTCGAGAGTCCTTCTCTCAGGAAGGCCTTCCCTTGGCTACACTGTGTGTTTATTTATTTTTTATTTTTTTACATCTTTATTGGAGTATAATTGCTTTACCATGGTGTGTTAGTTTCTGCTTTATAACAAAGTGAATCAGTTATACATATACATATGTTCTCATATCTCTTCCCTCTACACTGTGTGTTTAAAATCTCAGCATTCCACCAGATCATCCCAAATCCCCTCGTGTTTACGTTTTTCTTTTGGCTTATCTTTCTCTAGTGTACTGTATAGTTTTCTTGTTTGTCTTTTTTTTGTCTCTACCACTGGAACTCTCCCACTAACTTCATACTTTCTTCCATGTTTCTTACTGTTTCTTCTTAGAGCTATCTTTCTCTAATGTGCTATATATATATATATATATATATATATATATATATTTTCATGATTTTCTGTGTCTTCCACTAGACTGTAAGCTCCTCAAGCAGGGAGTTTTGACTTATGCTATTGGTTTTGTTTTGTATCCCCAGCACCTAACAGTGCCTGACTTGTAGTAGGTGCTCCATGAAGTTTTGCTGATTGATGAGTGAAGGAAAATGTAAAGTGCCTTACGTAAAGCGGGTGGGATGTAGGAGCGCTCAGAAAGTGCCGGCTCTTTTCTGCGTCTCATCCCCCAGAGAGTTCTAGCAAATCAAATGCTTGTGAGTTAGAAATCTTAAAATACGGTAGAGGAACTCACTGTTAAATGAATCTTCCTGGGTATCTTTTAATGAAGTAGAAAGGAATTGAGTAATTAGCCTCTCCTTTACCTGCTTGCGAATCTAATTTTTCACTTGTATTGGCTTCTTTAATGTGATCTATTCCTGTGTATTCATTCCTGTTTCCCAGAGGAGCTCATTACTGTGCCTTAGAAGAGATAGGCCAGAACGGGTGAAGGTTTCTGCTAGAAAGGTTTGCCGGTTGATAATGTACGAAGAGAGATACTGATCTATAAAGGGCCCGATTAAACCCTTTGCATGTATGCCAGTGGGTGTAAGAATGTAACGCAGAAATCATGCTGGTAACACATCTCCCCGCTTTTGACTTGAGAGGGTCTAGACACGTGGTGTGTGGTCTACAGTTTTATACATGATTCTGCCCACCCAGAGCAGATGAGGGAGGTTAAATGGTGCAGTGCCTTTAGGTTACCTAATCAAACAAGAATTCTCTAATCATGAAATAAAAAGCTCTTTGAAGTTCAGTGCTAATTCCTTTGGGTCCCCTCCTTCTCCCAATCCAACCTGCCCTCATACACTGGAAATAAGAAGTTTTCTGGTAAAATTTACAAAGAGGAATTATCCAAGCTTCAAGCACTCTTGTGTGTGTAATAACTGGACAAGTGGAGAGCTGGATGTGGAAATTAGGTCTGAGTGGAGGAAGTACCACTTTTTCCCTTGCTTCTTCGATTTATAATAAGAGATCCCATGGCTACACACTGAAATATTCTAGGAGATGTAAGTATGGAGTTTCCTCTGAAAAACACAGTCACTCTAGCATAGAGTAGCTGCACTCATCCATAGTCTTTTTACTTCTATAAACATACACTCTAGAACCAAGAAGTTAAAAGAAAATGGTACCTGAGCAGCCAGATGGTTGATCTTACCAGGTTCATTTACTAGGCTTCAGTGAGACTGGTCTCGTCCCTCTTAGCCTTCCTCCAACTTACTCCTGGAGAAAAGGTCGAGGGTCAGGGGTGGGAGAGGGGCAACAGTAGTGAACACAGTAGGTTTCTGTGGCTTATCTTCATGGGCTGGTGTCTGGCTGATGGGCAGGAGAGGGGAGGGCTGACTTTAGGACCCAGGAGTCCCAGTTTCTGTGTGCACCCTGTCTGGGGCCACCTGAAGCTCTTTTTCTGAGGTTTTTATAAGCCATAAGAATATATTAACGCATATATGTGGAATCTAGAGAAATGGTACAGATGAACCTATTTGCAGGGCAGGCATAAAGAGGCAGAAAACGGACATGTGGACACAGTGGGGGAAGAGGAGGGTGGGACGAATTGGGAGATCAGGATTGACATAAATACACCACCATGTGTAAAACAGATAGCTAGTGGGAACCTGCTGTATAGCACAGGGAGCTCAGCTCGGTGCTCTGTGATGACCTAGGTGGGTGGGATGGGGGAGGGGTGGGAGGGAGGTCCAAGAGGGAGGGGATATATATATATATACACACATAGAGCTGATTCACTTCGTTGTACAGCAGAAACTAACACAACATTGTAAAGCAAAAATACTCCAATTAAAAAAAAGAATAACTGAGCTCATACTAGAAAACGAAGTGTACAGCTTACTGAACAGTTAGCTGAGACTAATACACAGATTAACTGTTGAATAAGGCTTGGTTACCTACAACCTCACCTGGGTAGAGGGGTCTCGGCTGCACACTCCTGGCACAGAGACTCTAATTTAATCCTTTCTGGTGCCTTGCTCTTTCCTGGTCTTTTATCGAGCTCTGCCTTCTGTTTCTTTCTCTGTCTAATGCTGATCCATTCCTCCTTGTATCAAAACTGATGTACTAATTACAGAGAATCATCCGTCCCTAAGCTGCTTCAAGTTCAGCCGTTAAAGTACAGAGACTTCTTAAACTGCCTGTTTACTGCTGCAGCTATTTCTGTTCTGAGTTGCTGTCGCACAAATGACTGCAGGTGACAGAACTGCGAAGATGTACGTGTGCTTTGCTGCAAAACACCTGCTGCCAAATGCCTGTTATGCTTCCTGCAGGGTGCTCCGCTCACTTCAGGCGGCAGACCCGTGTGTACCAGGCTATGTAGAGGCAGTACGGCAGAGTGAGTAAAACCTTGTGCTCACGGGGGCAGTCCCAGGTCGGAACCACTTCCTGTCCGAATGACCTTGAACAGGTGCTCTATCATCCCTATTTGTAACAGGGGGGTGATGAAGTTTCCTGTGTATGGGGATGTATTAGTTTCCTGTGGCTGCTGTAACAAACTACCACAAGTTTAGTGGCTTAAAACAACACAGATTTATTATGTGACAGCTCTGGAGGTCAGAAGTCTAAAGTCAAGCTGTCAGCAGGGCTGCATTTCTTCTGGAGGCCCCAGGGGAGAATCTGTTTCTTTAACTTCTCTGGCTTCTAGAGGCTGCCTGTATCCTTTGGCTTATGAGCACCCCCTTCATCTCAAAGCCAGCACCATAGTTCTCACCCGCCCTCTCTCTCCCTCTGTTTTTTTCATCACATCTCCTCTCGGAGTCTGAACCCCCTGCCTCTCTCTTATAAGGACCCTTGCGATTTCATTGGGCCCACCTGGATAATCCAGGCTCATCTCCTATCTCAAGATCTTTAACTTGAGCACATCTGCAAAATCCCTTTTACATATAACGTAATGTTTATAGGTCCTGGGGTTTAGGACCTGGGTATTTTGGGGGGAGGGCATTATCAGCTTACCGCAGTGGGGTTCTGGGGAGGTTTATTGGGTTCACATTGAGTGTGGGTTCATTCTAAGAGGTGTACGTATACCTGCTCCGTTAGGGATCGGTATTCTCATGTTCCCAGCCACTCTCGACACAGTGTACAAATGAATATTTGTGGTGATTAATCTACATCATCTGTGTCATTTAGGAAAGATCAAATTACTCTTCTCTCAAATATTCCTTCTTTAGGAAGGCACAGTGCAAGAGTTAATATTTAAAGAGTATCAGTGTTGAAAAGGGTAAAGGCAGTTTTCTGAAAAATTTGCTTATGCAAAATACAACCTTTTTCAGTAAGACTGGATAAACAGTCGTAAGAAGGCATTTTCACTTTTATGCCTCCAGATATTACGAGTAATAGTTCATATTTATGCAGATTTCTTTCTTTAAATATTTTAGCGTTCCTTCAAGTTTGAGGTACACATGAAGTTTGATTTGGCAGGAGTTATTTAATTTAGCAGATATTCCAAACATGTTGCCTTAAAACAGAAGTTTTCCATCACTGTCTTTCTTTGGTTTCTGATGGAATCCAAATGCCAGAAGACAAGGGGACAGTTTTATTTTCTTCTGACGGTTTAAGATTTTTCTGCCATTCCATTGGGCCCTGGTTTTATATAGAGCTCTATTTAAAGAAACTAAGCAGCTGGAACCATCCTCGGGGAAACTCATCAAGCAGACGAGGGTGCAGTAGGAAACAAAGGAAGCCAGCAGGTGGTGTATGTTACCCTTTTTTTAAAGTTTTTTTCCAGTTTTATTGAAATACAGCTCATATATAACGTATTAGCTTAAGGTGTACAACATAATGATTTGATATATGTATATATTGTGAAGTGACTCTACCACAATAAGTTTAGTTAACATCCATCACCTAGTTAAAATTTCTTTCTTGTGATGATTAAGTATTTTTTAATTTTATTGAATATATTTGACATACAACATTAGGCAAATGTAAGGTGTATAACATGTTGCTTTGATGCATTTATATACTGTATCAATAACATGATTGCCAATGCAGTGATATTTATCTCATTACATAGCTGTAGTATAGTATTGTTGGCTATATTCATTGTACTGTGTGTTAGATCACTATGGTGGTACTTCCCTGGTGGTCCAGCAGTTAAGACTCTGTGCTTCCACTGCAGGGGGCGTGGGTTCGATCCCTGGCCAGGGAACTAAGATCCCACATGCTGTGTAGTGCAGCCAAAAAGTAAAAAAAAAAAAAAAAAAAGCATCACTATGGCATATGTACTACTTGTTGCAAGTTTGTACCCTTAAATAACATCAGTTTTTATCCCTCCCTCCTTCTCTCCCTCATCCCCATTAACCAGTATTTTACTCTTTGCTTTCGATGTTTTAGGTTCCATGTATAAGTGATGTCATACAGTACTTGTTTTTCTCTGTCTGACTTATCTCACTTAGCGTCATGTGCTCAAGGTCCGTCCATATTGTTGGAAATGGAGGATATTGTCCTCTCTCACGGCCAAATAATATTCCAGTGTGTGTGTGTGTGTGTGCGCGCGCACACCACATGTTTTTTATCCATTCATCTGTTGATGGGCATTTAAGTTGTTTCCATATCTTGCCTATTGTGAATAATGCTTCAGTAAATGTGGGAATGCATATATCTCATTGAAATCCCATTTTCATTTCCTTTGGGTATATACTAGTAGTGGAATTGCTGGATCACACGGTAGGTCAGTTTCTAATTTTCTGAGAAACCCCGTATTATTTTCCATTGTGGTTGGACCAGTTTAGATTCCCGACAACAGTGTATGTGTTCCCTTTTCACCACATCCTCGCCAAGGTGCTGTGCATTTTCTAAGCGCTGGTCACGAGGCTGGGGGCTTTGTACATCCTGGAGTGAGCACCCCACGCGGCTGCCGGCAGGTGAGGATGTCTAGTTTTAGGAGCGGAGCGCATCTCCCCTACTCAGGAGGATCTCCTGCTTGAGCACAGGGGCCTCAGCCGGGCAGGGGCTCCGCTGCGCCCTCCCCAGCCCCGTGCTCTTGCACAGTCACCTTTCCTTCCAGAGCAGAAGGAAATTTAGTAGGAAGGGCAGTCCTAACCCTCCCAGGGTTGGGGGCACCTCTCGATGTCTAACCCAAGGCAGTATAACAGGGACTGCTGTTCCTTTTCTCCCCCATCCCACCTCCAAATCCTGTCCCCTCTACCTGGCGGGACAAGCTGAGTAGATTTCTGCCTAAGACCTGAGTCAAGGGCTGAGCTCAGGATTGCCTGCCTCCAGACCCTGGGCTTTTTCTGGTGGTACCTGATTTAGCCAGCATCCCACTGCCAGGCGCAGCCAGTGTCCACAGGTCAGAGATCAGCTTTGTTCCGTCAGCCAGTTGGCCATGAAGCACTGGCTGAAGAGCTCAAGTTAGAGAAACAGAATCCTCCCAGAGGAAACTTGAAAACGGAGATTCTGCAAAGATGGTACCTCACCTATTGAGGGATGAACAGAAGTAGTGGAGGTGACATTTCTACCCCCCAGTCTCCCATCTTTGAACGGGAGTTGCACCATCACACATTTTGAGGAAAATAGGAGCTGCTGGTGAAACATCGTGTTTCCAGAACGGGCAGCAATATCCACAGTGGAAATCTCCAGCAAGCCCAGCACTCAGCAAGATGCCTGACGGGAAAGCACAGGGGCAGAGATTGCCGATTGTGTCTTTTTTCTTACCACCTGCAACAGCAGCCAGGGTCATTCACACACTGCCACGCAGTCCTCAAACTTTATCCTTGAACTACCCGTCACATCTTTTCTTTGCTGAACTAATTTGGTGCCAGTTCCTGAGCCCCTTCTGGGGAAGGTAGCCTGACTGTTTCGTTCTTGTACTGTTGTTGTTTTCACGTTTTTAAAGTTAAAGTATCACACACATACAAAAAATGCATAATTGGTAAGTGTTCCACTCAGTGGATTATCACAAAGGAAGCACAGCGTGTAAGCACATCCTAGGATGAGACACGAACATTGCCAGGCCCTCAGGAGCCCTCCTCACCCATCCCCCCAGCTGTTCCCCTTCACTACTCCTTAAGGTAGCTACCACCCGGACTCCTAACACCGGAAGGTGATCTGTCCTGTCTTTGAACTTCATATAAACTGATTCATATAAACGTGCTCTTCTGTGTCTGGCTTTTTCCTTTGCACGTTAAATTTGTAAGGTTCATCTGGGTTGTTGTGATTTTGACGTTTAACCTCTGGGCCTCTGGATCAAATAAGAATTTTATAAGTAACTGAGATTCTAAATTCTGTAGTTTGTAACGAGGAAGACTTTGTACCTTCAATTAGCTTTTCTCATTGTGCCAGTGTTTTTGCAGTAAGCTTGGAGTGCTTCCCTCAAAAGAGTGTTTCTCCAGAGAGTGGTGTGGCTCTGCTTTCTTTTGTTCTCCTTACTGACAAGGATTGGCTCAGAATGACTTCTGACTGTTTAGAAAGGTTCAATCCTGACTCAGAAGACAAGAAATGACCACCCTGAGATGATTCACAAAATTAGGCCGCTGTCTTTTCTGTGCAAAGAGGAGGGGGCAGAGATGCCTCAGTCAGTGTACAGCTAGTCAAGCTTGGCTGGTGTTTTAAAAGACAGTGAACTCTTTTGAGCTTCAAGTTTGGGAACCACTGATATCACTTTATTGTTCCATGTTGAAAGACCCGTCTTCTGGACTATGGGCAGTAGCAAATGGGATCCAACATCCCAGCCTTTCAGAGATGGGTGCTAATTTACCAGAAATGCTTTTCTGTTACACAGAAAACATTAAAACCACAGTCACAAAAATCTAGCCCCTTCCTACAAGTATGCCCACAATTCTATCACACAACAAATAAATTATTCTTTAAAAATTTTTTTTCAACCTTTATTCCTGTTCAGATGGAATGATTACGTAGTTGTGATTAAAGGATAAGTATCATTCTTTTAGCTTTAAAGTTACTATTAGTTTTTGTTGCTGTAGAGTCCATGAATAATACACTTAAGAGGTGTATAATGTTCCATTAAGATGGTGATCCATGAGTTACATAACCATTCTCTTATTTGGGGGCAATGTATTGTTTTCTTTTTTCCTCCCGTTATTACAGCTTATGTTGCAGGGAATGCTTTCTTGCATTAATTAATTAATGCAAGAATTAATTCCTTAGGACATATTTCCAGGAGCAGGGTGGCTCTTTCGTTTTGGTGGTTTGAATCACGCATTGCACGGCCAGCTTACTTTTCAAAAAAATTGTACCAGAAACATGACAGTGTTCTCACTGAACTCTTTCATTTTTGCATGATATTAAACATGTTCAGTTTCTTAGTTTAATGGATATCAGACCTTACCATTTTATGATACTTTTTAGGGATTTGATAATCAACAAATCGATCAGGTGAATTAGAGGATAAGCTGGATTACATGAGTAACGTGCATGAGGAATTTGTAACAGTGACGGGTTCATGGCGCTGTGTGCAAGTGTTTGCTGTCATTGGACTTCTTTTGATTAATTAAGTCGGATTTAATCCTCTCTGAGTGCATTGTTTGTTCATGTCCTTTTCTGTGTCTTTGCCTTGAGGGGTCTTGGCGTTTTATATTCACGCACCCACGGATTCATTCAACAGCTGTATTTGCTGGGACTCTTGCTTGCCATTGTCAGAAACTCATTTGAGGCCACTGAAACAGAAAAGGGACGTTTATTATATCCTACAGAGACCGCGATCCTTGCGTTTTCCTTTGCTTCTTCACAGGACTGTCCTCACCTCCTGTAACTGTGGCTGGACCCCGTCGACCTCCCACCTTTGCTTGACCATCGACTGCTCACAGAGGCCTCCCCTGCTGCCTCAGCCCCATGGCCGCACCCTGTCCTGGCCTCCTCACCCTCCACGGCCCCGTCCGTTTCCCCCATAGCCCATTGTGATTTGTAGTGATTTATTTGCTTCTTGTCCTTATAGGCCGTGAGCTCCATGAGGGCAAGGGCTCCGCTGTCTGCCCGCTGCTGTGCTCAGGGGTCCGGCCTGGTCCCCACACACAGTGGCCCCTCAGGGAGTGCTTGCTGAGTGGGTGTCTTCGTCACTCACCTTTGCTCATCTCTGCCTCCTTGTTCTGACGTTCTGTCTCCGTCTCCCTTTGCAGACTGGTTTGTGTTCTTATTTCATCCACAGATTGAAAATATAATGACCAATAGCTTCTGAGTTACATGCTTCAGATCCCGACAGTTCAGATTCCTGGCTCAGCTTGGGTCACTGGTCCACAGCGGTCCCATCACCTGTGGCTGGGAGGGCAGGGATGGTGGGCAGGGCCGTATACAAGGCTCTGGTGGTGCCCTGTGTGATGGTGGTGGCTGTGGGAAGGGAGAGGGCGCGTGGCTGAGCAGACATCCTGCTGGGACGGCCCTGTGACGTGCTGCTAGCCTCATCGCCTGCATACTCTCGCTGCCGGGCACAAGGATGTGGAATGAGAAGTCTACTGTCCCTGACCCCGAAGTACCTGCAGCCCACCGAGGGTGCCAGGTGGACCAACCAGAGATGAATCGGTGAGCCACTTGGAATTAGGCACTTCGGGTACAGCAGCGAGTGGTACGAACAACAACCAAAGCAGAAACGCAACACCCCACTGTCATGAAGCTGAACGAGAAACAAGATAAATCGATAAGATAGGGGGTACATTACAGTTGAGATATAAAGAAATATCTTAAATTTTGAGAAAATTGAGACATGAAAATATGAATGTGAAACGGTTCAATTTCAATATGAACATGTTACAAGATGAGGGATGTCACAAATGAATCAGAAAAGGAAGATGGGGATGGTTATGGAAGGGAAACCAGCCAGCAGAGCATGGAAGGAAGGGCACCCCAGGCCCCAGAGCAGCAAGTGCAAAGGCCCGGAGGCGGCGTGAGTGTGCTATGTCCCTGGGGTGGAGAGAGGGGGGCGAGGGTCATGGCTGAGCACAGGAGGTAACGGGGAGGGTCCCACCAGCCATTGCCAGGGGGTCACGGCTTGCTGTGGGTGGAGACAAGGCCAGAGCAGTTGCTGGGGGCAGGATGCGGAAAGCCTTCTGTGAACTCTTTGATATTATGTTACTTACACATTATCATTTTCCTTTCTCTGTTTGTATTCTTTCTATTTTAAGGAATATTATCTCAGGCTGGCTTAACTGGACCTATCCTTGGATTGTCCCCGAGAGTGTCCGGGAGGTCAAAACATTAGGATTTGAGGGGTGCTGCCCCAGTGGCCGTGGCAGAGCAGGGTCTGCTGCTGGGTCACCTGCACATACCCTCAGCCTCTTCTCTCAGGGGACCACTTTTCGGGTGCTTGCCGCCCAGAGTCTGAGCCCATCCTGGCAGTAGGCAGAGGTTGCCTCCCCATTTTTCTAGTGGGGACACACTGAGCAGCAGGGAGGAATGAACCCCGGGCCTCACAGGTGAGCTGGCCGGGGCTGCAGGAGAGCGCCCCTCCGCTGCCACACTGGTGCTTCCCGGGGCCGCCACCCTGCGGGACCAGGCTTTATGCGTGTGGTTCATATGTGCCCCTTTTGCTGTTGGAAATTCTTTGTTCCCTTTGGGGAAATCATGCCATGTCCTTATTAGCCAAGAGGATTCTTACGTGGCCGAGTCAGAGCTTTGGGGTCCAAATCCAGGCTCTGCCACCGACTGCTTCACAACCTGGCAAGTTGCTCAGCTTCGTGTTCCTAGTCCCTCATCCATAAGAGGGGTGCCCTGCCTTGCCTCCCCAGGTTCTGGGCAGCGCGAGGAGATCAGACACGCCATGTCCTGGCACAGCTGCTGACGGCCAGCAGCTCGCTATGGAGAGCTAGCCGGGCACGTTGTGTGCAAAATGAATTAAGTTTTTTAAAACGTCCACCTCATTTTTTCTTTGTCACCATTCCCTTCTGTTCCTGGGCTGCTCTATGACTCACCTCCGATACAGCCATTTGCTGTGCACCTACCAGCCCTTTGAGGTCACTCTAACCTCGAGTAAATACTGCATTTTCTAGACAATTCCCCCTGTGATTCTCAGGAGTATCTTGATAGAAAGCAATCTGATAGTCTCAAATCATTACATTTTTATGATTAGTCATGCATCTCTATTGCACTGTTTTAATTAGGCAGCAAAAGATTATGTCAAGCGCTCTCCCAGCCTGTTCGGTGGGGGGGCGTCACTGGTCGCTGAAAACATTTGTAATATTTATTGCCTGCGCTCTGACGCCTCATAAGGGATGGCTTTTAAGAGCTGCCTTCTTTCCTTGTCTCTGGCGAGCCCGGGAGTATATTCATAAAAGGTTGACTGTGGACCTCAAACGAGGTGATGCCATTTATTCATTTCAGGCACTAATCATTTTTAGCTTAATCTCCTACTGTTTGATCCAAGTGCATTGGTAGTGAGTGAAAATATTTATCACCGTGGATATCAGCTTTCCTCCCCGCATGGTGCCAGTGGGGAACCTAGACACCGTTCTGCTCAGGCCGCCTGGCACAGTCATGATGTATTTAGCCGAGTCACACACCAGTGGAGAAGTATGGGTGTCCGAGTTTATACAGGAGATGTGTAGCCATGCATAGCCCTTCTGTTTGAAAAAGATGGTACTGTGTTCAAGGTAAGGTGTTAACTGCGCTCTAATTATGACTTTTCTGCCTTACACATGAAAAGGTTTTCCTCATACTTTGGACTTGCAGAATTAGTAGAATCTAGAGTTTGGGGGTCCTTCGCCTGGAATGATAGGTACAATTGCAGTATTAACATGTTTATGTTATTGTTTCCCTTTTGCTGCCGCTATTGAGAGCATTAGGCAAGTAAGATGTACAAAGTTTCCTTTTTGCCTCTTGCCCAGCTCAGTTTAGTAGAATGCACAGAATATGTCAGTGTGTGCCAGGCGCTCAGGCACTAGGAGTGCCAAGATGACTAAGACATGGTTCCTGCCGATGGGAGGCCAATGGCAGGTCATGACCATGCTGCAGGACCAGGGCATGGACAGAGTGTGTGAGAGTGTGTGTGGGAGCTTCAGGGGGCTGGCTCTTAGCCCGCTTGTACCAGAGATGTTGTTCAACTGGAGTTTTGAGTTAAAGTGAAGAATGCCCACATGCCAAGAGACAGTGCATCTCAGGCATGGAAGATGTTAGCAGAGGCTCAGGGTTCTTGGACTGCAAAGGCAAAACAGGAAGTCAGAGAGAGGGATCAGGGGGGAGAGTTACTTTGATTTTGGGTGCCTCCCATGCCATGCTTTGGAACTTCAACTTTGATCTGTATTTGGAGTCATTGGTGGGCTGTGCAGCAAGGGCTGTGGACGAGTTTGTGTGTTAGATCAAGGATGGAGGATGGGGCATCAGGATGGATGGATGATGGATGGAGCAGGGGGCAGTGGGTGGGTGATAGATGGATGGGAGGGTTGCCTGAAAGAAAGGAAACCAATTCATTTGAGCAATGGCTTTTGCCATTGTCCAGGAAAGAAATGAGGAGGGCCTAAACCAGTGTGGAGGTTTTAGAAACAGAGAGAAATAGAAAAATACTGGGAGTTGAAATCAGGTGCTTAAAAAATAAGGTGAGTGAAGTTGGGGTCATGAAGATGTTGAGGAAGGCTACTGGGTCTCTGACTTGGGCGATCAGGTGGGTGATAAACTAGGCAGGCCGGAGGTGGACCCCATATGATGGGTGAGGCAGAGTCCAAATCAGGACGTCTGGGACAGCTAAACAGTAGTCCAGTTGAATACTCAATCGCAAGTTTAGGGAAGGGTAGAAGGTGTAAAAGTATGCGTAGGAGGTGTAGATTTTGACCTCAAAGGTTTACATGCAAGGATGCCTGTAGAAGGAGAAGAGTGGGGGTGTGGGCTGGAGCAGTCTGGGACCTCAGTGTGTAAAAGCTGTAGATGGGAGAGAGTGTTTCCGGGATACACTGAACGAATAGAGAGGCACGGAGAGGCAGTAGTGGCGTGGCGTCAGAGGAGCAGAGGGTTTCCCAAGCGCGGCGTTAGCAGAGCCACGTGCGGTAGAGTCCTGTCAAATAAGGACTGAAGTCTGCCATTGGCTTGGCGTCATGGAGTTCCCTGGTTACCTTGGTGAGACAGGTTTTGGGGCGAGCTGGTGTCACCTGCCAGTTTTGGGGTGGGCTCAGGAGTGGATAGAAAAGGAGCATGGAGGCTGCAGAGGTGGACAGCTGTTTCACCCAGCTCGGCTGGGAAGGAAAGGTGTGAGAGGCTCCCAGAGGGAGCCAGTGTTTCTGTGGCACCATGTGCAGTGACTGTGGTCATTGCTGCCTCCGGAGGCTTAGAGCCATTAGAAGCTGCGTGGTAAGCATCGCTGCTGTGAGAAGAAGGCCGTATTTTTATTTGGTTGCACGTTTGTATTATTGCAAGTTGAGGTTTTTATTTTTGCTCCGCAGGGGTAAAAAATGTAGCCTGCCCCATATATCCATTGATTTAACATGTGGGCTTGTTTATCACATTACTGAATGTTTATAAATTGCTGAAACATGAATCCTCTCAAAAGACCCACGTTTCACACTTCTCTGTCGTTTTTCTCTCTAGCATCTCCTGAAATCTGCCTTTTACTCTCCTACGGGTTCCAAAACACAGATCTCTTCTCTTGCTGAAGGGCATTCTGCAGGTGCTGTTGGCTCTCGGGATGGCGTCCACACTCCGAGGGAGACACTGAGGCCCCTGGCGTCCGGCCCCCCGGCCTCCCCTGGGCTAGACGGAGCATGCTGCCTTGCGGCTGTGCACTTCCTTGCCAGTTCCCCCTGACGTTCTGGACACCCCCGACGGCACGGGGCCTCTTCGTGCCTTCGTACACGCTCCACTCCCACGCAGGGGCTGCGAGCCTGACGGCGCTCACCTTCTTCTCCCTTCTTTTCAGGGAAGCAGTTCAAGTGCACGGTGTGTGACTACACAGCAGCGCAGAAGCCACAGCTGCTGCGGCACATGGAGCAGCACGCCTCCTTCAAGGTAAGTGGGCTCGGCGCCGGAGCGGGTATTCAAGTCGGAAGCGCACCGCTCTTCAAAATAAAGACGGAGGGAGCCTCCTTTCGTTGTTTTGGAGCGTCCCCTTCCCTTCTGGGCCTGCTCAGCCAGTGCACGTGGAGTCTGGGGCGTGGCTCGGCTGACTGCATGCCCTCTCCTTCTGCAAGTGTAGCGCTTCTCTGTACTTTGGAGACCAAGTCCAGGAACAGAGTGTAAGAGGACGCAGACTGGAGAAAGGCACCCTCTCACCGTAAAAAAATGGAGTCATGTAGAGCAAAGAGTACGAGCTTTACGGACAGGTGTGTGCTGTCAGATCATGGATTGTCTCAGGTGAACCCCTGATACGGCAGCTGTGATGATGCCCGGTTGGCAGGCGCTTGTAAGAGCTGGAATGGCACTCGTGCCCGCCACGGTGCCAGCGTGTAACAGGGGCTCGGGAGACCGTGGCTTTCCTTATTCTTTTAA
Source organism: Phocoena sinus (assembly GCF_008692025.1). NCBI lineage: Eukaryota > Metazoa > Chordata > Mammalia > Artiodactyla > Phocoenidae > Phocoena > Phocoena sinus. The sequence continues at coordinate 72,191,425 of NC_045779.1, read as the reverse complement.
TACCTCCAGTTGATGTTTCTCTCATGTAGATGGTAATATCCCCTTGGCCACTGCTTATGGCACAGTTATGGACAGTAAGAACTCTGGTCCAGTGAATTTGTTTAATAAAAAATTCTGCTCCGCCCTCAGCAACTTGACCCTTAAAATCGGTGCTCTTGCCGCTGGCATGTGCATGTGAAGGTGGGGACACGATGCTCTGAGATGTTTGTTGAAATCATGTCCACTGCTAAGTCCCAGAGGGCGGTAGGCAGAACGTGGAAGGACCCTGGGCCACCACACTCAGAGGTGCATTTATATTTATTGAGCATCTACTGTGTCCCTGCACTGTGCCAGGAGCTTCACCCCCCTCAACTCTGATCTCCACACAGTAGATAGCGTTGCCCAGATTGGACAGCGGAACAACCTGCATCTCACATAAGTCAAGTGACCCCCACGAATCTCTCCTCGATGCCCATATCCACGGGCTTCAGTCGCCGTTATAATAGTGGCCAGCCTCTGCTGTCTGTCACCCCTTCTGAGGTACGAGGACCCTCCCTGATGACAAGCTTATCTGATGCTCAGAACAGCCTTGGGATGAAGTGACTTGAAGCCTCATGATCTCTCCTCTTGTAGTTAAGAAACCAGGTGGCTCGGGGGGGATGAGGGCTCATGTGCTCTGACTATCCAGGAGGTGAGGGAGTGAGAACTGGGGCTTTGCCTCCGAGCCCTAGGCCTGAGCGTCTCTCACCAGATCTTCTCAGTCCCTTGTTGACGGCAGAAAGGGGGCAGTTGGGAAACCTGAGGCTGCTGTGCCTGTCGCTTCTGTAGCTGCTTTCAGGTCTGCACTGAACACGAGTTTCTCAGGTGAGACCCACGTGTCACCCAGCAGGAGTGCAAAGTGTCTGAACTGGGATGTTCCATGTTTGCATACTTTGCACGTAATTAAAATTAAGAGCTTAATGTAGCATCCCACCTCTCATAGATGTGTTTCTCTGGGGGACTCTGGATTTTCTTAGACTAGTGCAATTGTAGGACTAGAGGATGCAGAGTTAGGGCAACTCTCACTTTATAGATGAGAAATGTGGACCCAGGGAGCTTGATTTCTGTCCTCGCTGTTTCAGAATCGGAGCTAGACTTCTCATTCATTCCTCAGTTTCCGTGTGGAGCATCTTCCGTTCCTAACCAGACACAGCAGACAGTCTCTCTGCCCTGAAGTCCTCATTGACTTGTTCCTCAGATGTGTGGAATCTTTGGTTTGTGTGCAGAAGTGCATTTCGGGGTGATTTGATTGAAGGTGTCCCTCTCACGTGTGGTTCTCAGCTTTTTCCTGCCATCCCATGGCTGTACTCTGGGGCCTCGGGAGCCCGACTAAGCTGGGCCCTGGGTCATGGCCAGTTTCCCACGGCCTCTCCGTGGATGAAGGGGTCCCCCTGCTGAGCGGTGCCCCAGGTGCAGATGAGATTCAGCCTGAATGGGAACCACTAATTCAGCCCTGGGCTTCTCCCTTCCTCCAGGTCGGGATGCTCTTCTTGTACACATGCGTGTAAGTCGTGCTTCTTGGTTAACTGGGGCTGGTGAGGCAAAATGAAATTGATTCCTGCCAGCCACCCTCATCCTAACTGTAATTGCCCTTTCCCTTTCCTCTCTGTCCACCCCTGTAGTAGTTTTCCATTACTGTTGTGATAAATTACTCCAGGTTTGTAACTTGAAACAACACAAGTTTATTGTCTTATAGTTCTGTGGCTCAGAATTCCAGCACAGGTCGCACTGAGCTAACACGCAGGTGACGTGTTCTTTCTGGAGAGGCTCTAAGAGAAAATCCATTTCCTTGCTCTTCTCTGGCTCCTACAGGCCGTCCGCACTCCTCGGCTCGTGGCCCCTTCGTCTTGTCTTCAAAGCCAGGTGAGCATCCCTCATCTCTCTCCTCCTCTGACTCTCCTCTTCTGCTTTCCTCTTCCAGTTTGAACGGACCCTGTGATTACAGCGCACCCACTTGGATAACCCAGGACGATGTCCTTATCTTAAAGTCAGAGGATCAATAACCTTAATTCTAGCCGTAGTCTGAATTCCTTTTTGCCACATAAGGTTCCAGGGATTAGGACATGGTCATCTTTGGGGAGGGCATTTTTCTGCCCACTGCATTCCCCCACTCTTTTTTCTTCCTTTCACATCTATCTGTGTGGTAGAAATTTTCATCCATATCAGAAAATATGCAGTATGCATCTCCTACATTCCCTTTTCCTACCCACAGCAAACATTATGAAGAAATCAAGCGTCACTATTTTACTGATCCGAGATGAGACTTCAACATCTTGGGCAAATACTGCTAATCCGTTGCAGTTGGCTTGCTAGAGGAAACCAGTTTGCCTTTCCAGATCTGGATGTGTAATTTTCAATATATAATTTGTGTCAGGAAACACTGTAATAAAGGCAAACTCCTGTATTACCTTTAAAAATTACATGGTGTTATTCATGTGTTTATTTTAAGAATGAAATTAAAATGTATTCACGAAATAAGATTTGGAAATGCTTTTTGGTTCTTTTCCTTGGGGGAATTTTTGCATATATTTTTAGACATGGTTGAGGTCGCACTGTAAATGAGCATTTTTTTGGATGGAGATTAAAATGTCGGCTTTATCGGTGATGAAGCTCTACTGGAGAATGTGGCTTAGATGAGTGGCCGGATGGTTCGCTGAGAATACTTCACTTCTGAGTTAGAATAACCTCCCAGTCAGAGGCCAGACGGGGGCACCTACCTACTTTAGGCATTATAAATATAGAATACTTCACTTCTGAGTTAGAATAACCTCCCAGTCAGAGGCCAGACGGGGGCACCTACCTACTTTAGGCATTATAAATATTGCCTTTTTTCTTTATCCTCATTTCATAGGCCTTTTTTCATTTTATGAAAATACATTTATTAACTACTTTTAATGGCTGCATAAGGATGAGTATCATAGTTTAACACTCCCCTCATAATTGGGCAGTTTGGTCGTTTCCAGTTTTTGCTGTTATAAAGAACCCTACAGTGGACATCATACCAAAAGCATTTCTATGTCACCCTAAAATCCAAAGACTATGAAACACTGGGCAAAGCCCACCAAACCACTGAGGGTTCACAAACAGTGAAGGTGTTATATGTGCTTCTTAAATAACATGCATTCCCTAGGGTGGGGTTGACGCAATCGACCTTAAAGATGTGCCAGAGAAGATGCTCGGACGAGAGGAACCAGTGCTGAGCCAGGAGTCTCTAAACAGGAGCAGTCTTGTTCCCTTGGCCCAGCTGTTCAGCTCTCTGCTTCTTGCACATAAGCAAGCCGCATGCCATTCTGTAAGCAATGTGATCACCAGGCAGACTCACTTGTGGAGTTTTCTCCAATAGGCTCATATGAGCCCATAACTCTGCTGATAGAAATGTTCTCAGTCATAGGGCTGGTGGATTCTGTGCCAGTCTCCTTGTACATCAATAATAAAAAGTGGCTTTATTTAATTTAAAAACATTTTGAAACAATTTTAGACTCACAAAAAGTCTCGGAGTTCCTGTGTACCTAGCACCCACCTTCCCTTGGTGATAACATCTTTAGCTATAGTATATTGTCAAAAGTAGGAAGTGGACTTTGTTACACTACTATTAACTAAACTGTAGACCTTATTTGGATTTTACCAGTCTTATCTATTTTTTTAAATTTAGAAACTATTTTTAAAAGTAGTTTTAGGGGAATTCCATGGTGTCCAGTGGTTAGGACTTGGCGCTTTCACTGTCAGAGGTCCGGGTTCAATCACTGGTTGGGGAGCTAAGATCCCACAAGCCATGCGGCACAGCCAAAAAAAAAAAAACCAACAAAAAAAACCCCCCAAACTAGTTTTAGGTTCATAGCAAAATCGGGAGGAAAATATAGAGACTTCCTATGTACCACCTGGCTCCACTCCCCCTCCACATACAGCCTCCCCCATTTTCAACATCCCCACCAGTGTGGTACATTTGTTATAACTGATGAACCTATATTGATATATCATAATCACCTGAAGCCCGTAGTTAATATTTGGGTTCACTCTTGGTGTTGTACATTCTATGGGTTTGGACAAATGTATAATGACATATATCCACAATTACAGTATCATACAGAATAGTTATACTGCCCCCAAGATCCTCTTTGCTCTGCCTATTAATCCCTCTCTTCCCTCTGCCTCCTGGCAACTTCTGATCTTTCTGCTGTCTCCATAGTTTTGCCTTTCCCAGAATGTCGTACAGTAGGAATTGTACAGTATGTAGCCCTTTTAGATTGGCTTCTTTCACTTAGTAATTGCGTTTAAGGTTCCTCCTTGTCTTTTCATGGCTTGATAGCTCATTTCTTTTTAACACTGAATAATATTCCATTGTCTGGATGGACCACAGTTTATGCATTTATGTACTAAAGGACATCTTAGTTGCTTCTAAGTTTTGGCAATTATGAATAAGGCTGCTGTAAACATCCATTTGCAGGTTTCTGTGTGGTCATACGTTCTCAGCTCCTTTGGGTAAATACCAAGGAGTGAGATGGCGAGATTGTATGGTAAGAGTATGTTTAGTTTTGTAAGAAACCCCCAAACTCTCTTCCAAAGTGACCATGCCTTTTGTACCACGGTAGCTGTGCCATTTGGAAGTTCATTGAGTTTCTGTTTGGCACTTGAAAATTTCTGAGAGCAATGAGATCTTGTGGAAAAACACAGGCTTTTAGAACAAGACAGACTCAGGTTTAGAACTAGACAGACTGTGCCACTTACAGGCTGTGTTATTTAACTTCTTTATACAATTTTATTGTTTGTAAAATGTTGATGGCAATATCTGTCTCCTGGTATGAAGATATTAAAGGCAATATCACTTTTATGAGAAGTGGATCTGGTACATGGTAGATGATCAAAAAATGTTGGCTCTTTTTTCCCTCCCCTGTCTCTTAAAAATGACTCCAATTCCTAAAAGAACCAAAGCAAGGATTACAAACCAGTCTAATCATGCTTTCAATTTATGTTTGTACATCACTCATTCTAAATATTTCCCAGGTGTTGTGTTTTCCTTATATATATTTTTAGATGTTGTTTTACTTTTGTTGTTGCTTATGGCTTTGGAGTGAGGCAGATGAGGATCAAAATCTTAATGCCACTACTTACTAACTAGCTGATCTTTGGGGATTTTGATCCTTCGCCTTTTTGGGCCACTGTCTCCTTATTTGAAAATTGGGAGCAATGATACCATTATTTCAAGGGCTACATTAAGAAGGAGAGGTTGATTTGAGGGAACAGATTAGAAGGAATGTGCCCCCATTGCTTTGGACAGATCTGGACCATCAGCCCTGTGCAGGCCAGCTCCAGGGAGGAGGTGCTGTGAGGGCCTCAGGCTTGCTCTCTTGGTAACAAGAGCTGGGGGGCTTTCTTTTTAATGGGAGCAGCTCTGGCCTCCTGACACCCTTCCCATCAGATTAATTCTTCTCTTTCCATAAACCTGGAGGCCAGACCAGCATCCTTGACTATACCACATTCCCATGTGGTTCTGAGGCAGAGGCTCCACAAATCATAATCTGCCAGCCACTGCACTGGGTTTTGAACTGTGTGAAGGAAAGGTCCTATCTGAGTTTTTATATAAAGTGTGTTCTTGTAAATAGCATATAGCTGGATCTTGTTGTTGCCTGTATGTGTGTGTGTGTGTGTGTGTGTGTGTGTGTGTGTCCACGTCCACGTGCCCGCACACAACCAGTCTGACAATCACTGCTCTTTAATTGGAGTGCTTAGTCCATTTACATTTAATGTAATTTTTGACATGTCTCACTTGAAAAGTATGGTCTTGGTGTTTATTTTCTCTGTCATGTCAGTTCTTTGATCCTGTCTCCTCCTCTTCTGGCTTCTTTTGGGTGAATCAGGTAGTTTTTAGTACTCCATTTGGCTTTTTCCCCTGAGAGTAGAGCTTTTCTTTTTCAGGTAAATTTTAAATTTTAGAACAGTTGTAGAATTACAGAAAAATTGTTATGGTAATATGGAGAGTTTCCATATTCCACATACCCAGTTTCTCCTGTTAGCATCTAACATTTACCATAGTACCTTTGCTACAACTCATGAACCAATATTAATACATCATTAACTAAAGTCCATATTTTATTAAGATTTCCTTAGATTTTACCTAATGTCCTTTTTCTGTTCTAGGATCCCATTAGGGTGCCATATTACATTTAGTCATGATGTCTTTTTAGGCTGCTTTTGGATCTGACAGTTTCTCAGACTTTCTCTGTTTTTGATGACCTTGGCAGTTTTGAAGAGTACTGATGAGGTATTTTATAGTATAGCCCTCAGTTAGGATTTGTTTGCTTTTTTATTTTTAAATAAATTTATTTATTTTATTTATTTATTTTTGGCTGCATTGGGTCTTCGTTGCTGCACACGGGTTTTCTCTAGTTGCAGCGAGTGGGGGCTACTCTTCGTTGTGGTGCATGTGCTTCTCATTGCAGTGGATGCTCTTATCGTCTCTTGTTGCGGAGTATGGGCTCTAGGTGTGTGGGCTTCAGTAGTTGTGGCACACGGGCTCAGTAGTTGTGGTGCATGGGCTTAGTTGCTCCATGGCATGTGGGATCTTCCCGGACCAGAGCTCAAACCCGTGTCCCTTGCATTGGCAGGTGGATTCTTTACCACTGTGCCACCAGGGAAGTCCCTGTTTGCTTTTTTTTTTTTTTTTCTCTTTGCTTTTAAACTATACTTTCTTTGTTTGTTGTTTTTCTTTTTTCTTTTTAGTTATTGCTGTGGACATCACACTATGCATCTGTATTTTAACACATTCTAGCCAGCTGCAAATATACTGTTTTATGAACAATGGAAGAACCGTGAATCATTATAGTTCACGTTACACCCCTCCTACCCTTTGGGTTCTTGTTGTCATGCATCTCACTTCTCTTTGTGTTCTAAACTCCTCAATGTAGTGTTATTTTTTGGTTTAGTCAGTATTTAAAATGTATGTAAGAAAATATAATCTTAAAAATGTCTTTTATGTTTACTTACATATTTAGTCTTTCTGGTGTTCTTTATTTTTTTCCTGCAGGCCTAGCTTCCATCTGATAAATTTTCCTTTAGTTTGGAGAACTTCTATTGGCATTTGTTATATATATCTGTTTTGCTGGAGTTGAATTATCTCAGCTTTTGTCTATTTGGAAATTCTTTGTCTTCATTTTTGAAGAACATTTTGATGACTATAGATTTCTAGGAGGACACCACTCTAAAGATGTTGTCCCATTATGTTTTGTCTTTCATTATTTCTAACCCTCATCATTTCCCCCTATATGTAACGGTTCTTTTTCCCCTCTGGTTTAGATTTTTCTTTTTCTTTGTTTTTTCATCATATTAACATCATTATGTTTAGGTGTGGTTTCCTAGTGTTTACCTTGCTGAGATTTTGGATCTGTGGGTTGGTATCTTTCAGGAGGTTTGGACCATTCTCAGCCATTATGTCTTTACGTATTACTTATGCTTCATTTGCTTCCATTTTTTCCTCTAGGACTATAATACCTCATATATTAAACTTTTTGATATCTCACAACATTCAGATGATCTGTCTCTTTTTCTGTCTCTAATTCTTTCTCTTTGTGTTTTGGTTTATATGATTTGTATTGATCTTCAAGTTTACTTATCCTTTCTCTCATATGTCAGTTCTGCTATTTAGATACTCAAATGAATTATTCATTTCTGAGTTTTTTTGATTTATAGCATTGACATTTAGTTATTTTTTATAATTTTTTTCTCTGCCAAAAATTATCAGTTGTTCACACATGTTTTCCATTAGAGCCTTTAACTTATTTATCATCATTATTTAAATGTTTCTGTCTAATAATTTCAATATCTGAGTGATCTGTGCATCAGTTTCTATTGACTTTTTTTCTTGAATTGGGTCACGTTTTCTTCTTTGCATATATCATAATGTTTACCTGGATGCTAGATAGTACGTGTGAAAGAACAGTAGAGGCTGTTGTCCATGGGAAAGTAAATGCCTCTTTGTATCAGGCCATTAGAGTGGGGACTGTACAGAGAATAGCAGGCCTGACTGCTGTCCTTTCAAAGCTGTAATTGCGAACTTGGCCCTTGGTTGGTATGTGGTTGTTGAGGCAGTCCTGTTTCTCTCTGGCTTTCTGCTCCTTGCAGAGCTTTCTCCCCTCTCTGCCCAGCCCAACCTCAGGAGAGCCTACAATGTACTTGGTGAAGGCTTTGTACCTTTGATGAGGATGGTGGTGGACTTTCTCTTCCCCGACCTGCTCCAGCCCTGGAGTCCTTGCTGTGTTTTCTGTGCACCCACTGTGTGCCAGGGCAGAGGATGTTGGGATGAAGCCAGGCCTCTGTCTGCCTGGCTCACGGATCTGGGGAGAGCCACCTGTGCATAAAAAGCAACAGCAAGTATGTTAACTGCTGCAAGAAAGTTAGGTACTAAGCTCTGTAGGAACCCAGAAGACCAGCTAACTAATTATTACACTATCGTTTTATTTTTTTAATTTTTTTTATTGGAGTATAACTGCTTTACAGTGGTGTGTTAGTTTCTGCTTTATAACAAAGTGAATCAGTTATACATATACATATGTTCCCATATCTCTTCCCTCTTACGTCTCCCTCCCTCCCACCCTCCCTATCCCACCCCTCCAGGCAGTCACAAAGCACCGAGCTGATCTCCCTGTGCTATGCGGCTGCTTCCCACCAGCTATCTACCTTACGTTTGGTAGTGTATATATGTCCATGCCACTCTCTCGCTTTGTCACAGCTTACCCTTCCCCCTCCCCATATCCTCAAGTCCATTCTCTAGTAGGTCTGTGTCTTTATTCCTGTCTTACCCCTAGGTTCTTCATGACATGTTTTTTTTCTTAAATTCCATATATATGTGTTAGCATACGGTATTTGTCTTTCTCTTTCTGACTTACTTCACTCTGTATGACAGACTCTAGGTCTATCCACCTCACTACAAATAGCTCAATTTCATTTCCTTTTATGGCTGAGTAATATTCCATTGTATATATGTGCCACAACTTCTTTATCCATTCATCCGATGATGGACACTTAGGCTGTTTCCATCTCTGGGCTATTGTAAATAGAGCTGCAATGAACATTTTGGTACATGACTCTTTTTGAATAATGGTTTTCTCAGGGTATATGCCCAGTAGTGGGATTGCTGGGTCATACGGTAGTTCTATTTGTTGTTTTTTTAAGGAACTTCCATACTGTTCTCCACAGTGGCTGTATCAATTTACATTCCCACCAACAGTGCAAGAGGGTTCCCTTTTCTCCACACCCTCTCCAGCATTTATTGTTTCTAGATTTTTTGATGATGGCCATTCTGACTGGTGTGAGATGATATCTCATTGTAGTTTTGATTTGCATTTCTCTAATGATTAATAAAGTTGAGCATTCTTTCATGTGTTTGTTGGCAGTCTGTATATCTTCTTTGGGGAAATGTCTATTTAGGTCTTCTGCCCATTTTTGGATTGGGTTGTTTGTTTTTTTGTTATTGAGCTGCATGAGCTGCTTATAAATTTTGGAGATTAATCCTTTGTCAGTTGCTTCATTTGCAAATATTTTCTCCCATTCTGAGGGTTGTCTTTTGGTCTTGTTTATGGTTTCCAATGCTGTGCAAAAGCTTTGAAGTTTCATGAGGTCCCATTTTTAAATTTTTGTTTTTATTTCCATTTCTCTAGGAGGTGGGTCAGAAAGGATCTTGCTGTGATTTATGTCATAGAGTGTTCTGCCTATGTCTTCCTCTAAGAGTTTGATAGTTTCTGGCCTTACATTTATTTAGGTCTTTAATCCATTTTGAACTTATTTTTGTGTATGGTGTTAGGGAGTGATCTAATCTCATACTTCTACATGTACCTGTCCAGTTTTCCCAGCACCACTTATTGAAGAGGCTGTCCTTTCTCCACTGTACATTCCTGCCTCCTTTATCAAAGATAAGGTGACCATATGTGTGTGGGTTTATCTCTGGGCTTTCTATCGTGTTCCATGGATCTTTCTGTTTTTGTGCCAGTACCATACTGTCTTGATTACTGTAGCTTTGTAGTATAGTCTGAAGTCAGGGAGCCTGATTCCTCCAGCTCCGTTTGTCATTCTCAAGATTGCTTTGGCTATTTGGGGTCTTTTGTGTTTTCATACAAATTGTGAAATTTTTTGTTCTATTTCTGTGAAAAATACCAGTGGTAGTTTGATAGGGATTGCATTGAATCTGTAGATTGCTTTGGTTAGTAGAGTCATTTTCCAATCCAAGAACATGGTATATCTCTCCATCTATTTGTATCATCTTTTATTTCTTTCATCAGTGTCATAATTTTCTGCATACAGGACTTTTGTCTCCTTAGGTAGGTTTATTCCTAGATATTCTATTCTTTTTGTTGCAGTGGTAAATGGGAGTGTTTTCTTTTTTTTTTTTTTTTTTTTTTTTTTGGGAGTGTTTTCTTGATTTCACTTTCGGATTTTTCATCATTAGTGTATAGGAATGCCAGAGATTTCTGTGCATTAATTTTGTATCCTGCTACTTTACCAAATTCATTGATTAGCTCTAGTAGTTTTCTGGTAGCATCTTTAGGATTCTCTATGTATAGTATCATGTCATCTGCAAACAGTGACAGCTTTACTTCTTCTTTTCGTATTTTGATTCCTTTTATTTCCTTTTCTTCTCTGATTGCTGTGGCTAAAACTTCCAAAACTATGTTGAATAAGAGTGGTGAGAGTGGGCAACCTTGTCTTGTTCCGGATCTTAGTGGAAATGCTTTCAGTTTTTCACCATTGAGGACGATGTTGGCTGTGGGTTTGTCATATATGGCCTTTATTATGTTGAGGAAAGTTCCCTCTGTGCCTACTTTCTGCAGGGTTTTTATCATAAATGGGTGTTGAATTTTGTCGAAAGCTTTCTCTGCATCTATTGAGATGATCATATGGTTTTTCTCCTTCAGTTTGTTAATATGGTTTATCACATTGATTGTTTTGCATATATGGAAGAACCCTTGCATTCCTAGAATAAACCCCACTTGATCATGGTGTATGATCCTATTAATGTGCTGTTTTATTCTGTTTGCTAGTATTTTGTTGAGGATCTTTGCATCTATGTTCATCAGTGATATTGGCCTGTCGTTTTCTTTCTTTGTGACATCCTTGTCTGGTTTTGGTATCAAGGTGATGGTGGCCTCATAGAATGAGTTTGGGAGTGTTCCTCCCTCTGCTATATTTTGGAAGAGTTTGAGAAGGATAGGTGTTAGCTCTTCTCTAAATGTTTGATAGAATTCGCCTGTGAAGTCATCTGGTCCTGGGCTTTTGTTTGTTGGAAGATTTTTAATCACAGTTTCTATTTCAGTGCTTGTGATTGGTCTGTTCATATTTTCTATTTCTTCCTGATTCAGTCTTGGCAGGTTGTGCATTTCTAAGAATTTGTCCATTTCTTCCAGGTTGTCCATTTTATTGGCATAGAGTTGCTTGTAGTAATCTCTCATGATCTTTTGTATTTCCGCAGTGTCAGTTTTTACTTCTCCTTTTTCATCTCTAATTCTATTGATTTGAGTCTTCTTCCTTTTTTTTCTTGATGAGTCTGGCTAATGGTTTATGAATTTTGTTTATCTTCTCAAAGAACCAGCTTTTAGTTTTATTGATCTTTGCTATTGTTTCCTTCATTTCTTTTTCATTTATTTCTGATCTGATTTTTATGATTTCTTTCTTTCTGTTGACTTTGGATTTTGTTCTTCTTTCTGTAATTGCTTTAGGTGCAAGGTTAGGTTGTTTATTCGAGATGTTTCCTGTTTCTTAAGGTAGGATTGTATTGCTATCAACTTCCCTCTTAGAACTGCTTTTGCTGCATCCCATGGATTTTGGGTCATCGTGTCTCCATTGTCATTTTTTCTAGGTATTTTTTTATTTCCTCTTTGATTTCTTCAGTGATCACTTCGTTATTAAGTAGTGTATTGTTTAGTCTCCATGTGTTTGTGTTTTTTACAGATCTTTTCCTGTAATTGATATCTAGTCTCATAGCGTTGTGGTCAGAACAGATACTTGAAACAATTTCAATTTTCTTAAATTTACCAAGGCTTGACTTGTGACCCAAGATATGATCTATCCTGGAGAATGTTCCATGAGCACTTGAGAAAAATGTGTATTCTGTTGCTTTTGGATGGAATGTCCTATAAATATCAATTAAGTCCATCTTGTTTAACGTATCATTTAAAGCTTGTGTTTCCTTATTTATTTTCATTTTGGATGATCTGTCCATTGGTCAAAGTGGGGTGTTAAAGCCCCCTACTATGAATGTGTTACTGTCAATTTCCCCTTTTATGGCTGTTAATATTTGCCTTATGTATTGAGGTGCTCCTATGTTGGGTGCATATATATTTACAATTGTTATATCTTCTTCTAGGATCGATCCCTTGATCATTATGTAGTGTCCTTCTTTGTCTCTTCTAAAAGTCTTTATTTTAAAGTCTATTATGTCTGATATGAGAATTGCTACTCCAGCTTTCTTTTGGTTTCCATTTGCATGGAATATCTTTTTCCATCCCCTTACTTTCAGTCTGTATGTGTCTCTAGTTCTGAAGTGGGTCTCTTGTAGACAGCATATATAAGGGTCTTGTTTTTGTATCCATTCAGCCAATCTGTGTCTTTTGGTGGGAGCATTTAGTCCATTTACATTTAAGGTAATTATCGATATGTATGTTCCTATTCCCATTTTCTTAATTGTTTTGGGTTCGTTATTGTAGGTCTTTTCCTTCTCTTGTGTTTCTTGCCTAGAGGAGTTCCTTTAGCAGTTGTTGTAAAGCTGGTTTGGTGGTGCTGAACTCTCTCAGGTTTTGCTTGTCTGTAAAGGTTTTAATTTCTCCATCAAATCTGAATGAGATCCTTGCTGGGTAGAGTAATCTTGGTTGCAGGTTTTTCTCCTTCATCACTTTCAATATGTCCTGCCAGTCCCTTCTGGCTTGCAGCGTTTCTGCTGAAAGATCAGCTGTTAACCTTATGGGGATTCCCTTGTGTGTTATTTGTTGTTTTTCCTTTGCTGCTTTTAATATGTTTTCTTTGTATTTAATTTTTGACAGTCTGATTAATCGTGTCTTGGTGTATTTCTCCTTGGATTTATCCTGTATGGGACTCTCTGTGCTTCCTGGACTTGATTAACTATTTCCTTTCCCATATTAGGGAAGTTTTCAACTATAATCTCTTCAAATATTTTCTCAGTCCCTTTCTTATTCTCTTCTTCTTCTGGAACCCCTATAATTTGAATGTTGGTGCGTTTGATGTTGTCCCAGAGGTCTCTGAGACTGTCCTCAGTTCTTTTCATTCTTTTTTCTTTATTCTGCTCTGCAGTAGTTATTTCCACTATTTTATCTTCCAGGTCACTTATCCGTTCTTCTGCCTCAGTTATTCTGCTATTGATCCCATCTGGAGTATTTTTCATTTCATTTATTGTGTTGTTCATCATCGTTTGTTTCATCTTTAGTTCTTCTAGGTCCTTGTTAAATGTTTCTTGCATTTTGTCTATTCTATTTCCAAGATTTTGGATCATCTTTACTAACATTATTCTGAATTCTTTTTCAGGTAGACTGCCTATTTCCTCTTCATTTGTTAGGTCTGGTGGGTTTTTATCTTGCTCCTTCATCTGCTGTGTGTTTTTCTGTCTTCTCATTTTGCTTATCTTACTGTATTTGTGGTCTCCTTTTTGCAGGCTGCAGGTTCGTAGTTCCCGTTGTATTTGGTGTCTGTCCCCAGTGGCTAAGGTTGGTTCAGTGGGTTGTGTAGGCTTCCTGGTGGAGGGGACTAGTGCCTGTGTTCTGGTGGATGAGGCTGGTTCTTGTGTTTCTGGTGGGCAGGTCCACATCTGGTGCTGTGTTTTGGGGTGTCTGTGGACTTATTATCATTTTAGGCAGCCTCTCTGCTAATGGGTGGGGTTGTGTTCCTGTCTTGCTAGTTGTTTGTCATAGGATGTCCAGCACTGTAGCTTGCTGGTCGTTGAGTGAAGCTGGGTGCTGGTGTTGAGATGGAGCTCTCTGGGAGATTTTTGCCATTTGATATTATGTGGAGCCTGGGAGGTCTCTTGTGGACTAGTGTCCTGAAGTTGGCTCTCCCACCTCAGAGGCACAGCACTGACTCCTGACTGCAGCACCAAGAGCCTTTCATCCACACGGCTCAGAATAAAAGGGAGAAAAAGTAGAAAGAATTAGTAGAAGTAGAAAGAAAGCAAGAAAGAAAGGAGCGAGGGAGGGAGGAAGGAAGAAGGGAAGGAAGGAAAAATAGAAAGAAGATAAAGTAAAATAAAATAAAATAAAAAATAATTATTAAGAAAAAATATAACGGATGGATAGAACCCTAGGACAAATGGTGGAAGCAAAGCTATACAGACAAAATCTCACACAGAAGCTACACATACACACTCACAAAAAGAGGAAAAGGGGAAAAAATCATAAATCTTGCTCTCGAAGTCCACCTTCTCAATTTGGGATGATTCGCTGTCTATTCAGGTATTCCACAGATGCAGGTACATCAAATTGATTGTGGAGCTTTAATCCGCTCCTTCTGAGGCTCCTGGGAGAGATTTCCCTTTCTCTTCTTTGTTCTCACAGCTCCCAGGGGCTCAGCTTTGGATTGGGCCCCGCCTCTGCGTGTAGGTCGCTGGAGGGCGTCTGTTCTTCGCTCAGACGGGACGGGGTTAAAGGAGCCGCTGATACGGGGGCTCTGGCTCACTCAGGCCGGGGGGGGGGGGGGAGGGAGGGGCGTGGAGGGCGGGGCGGGCCTGCGGCGGCAGAGGCCGGCGTGACGTTGCACCAGCCTGAGGCGCGCCGGTGCATTCTCCTGGGTAAGTTGTCCCTGGATCCCAGGACCCTGGCAGTGCCGGGCTGCACAGGCTCCCGGGAGGGGAGGTGTGGAGAATGACCTGTGCCCACACACAGCCTTCTTGGTGAAGGCAGCAGCGGCCTCAGCGTCTTATACCTGTCTCAGGGGTCCGCGCTGTTAACCGCGGCTCGCGCCCGTCTCTGGAGCTCCTTTAAGCAGCGCTCCTAATCCCCTCTCCTCGCGCACCAGGAAACAAAGAGGCAAGAAAAAGTCTCTTGCCTCTTCGGCGGGTCCAGACTTTTCCCCGGACTCCCTCCCGGCCAGCCGTGGCGCACTAGCCCCCTGCAGGCTGTGTTCACGCCGCCAACCCCAGGCCTCTCCCTGCGCTCCGACTGAAGCCCGAGCCTCAGCCCCCAGCCCCGCCCGCCCCGGCGGGTGAGCAGACAAGCCTCTCGGCTGGTGAGTGCCGGTCGGCCCTGATCCTCTGTGCGGGAATCTCCCCGCTTTGCCCTCCGCACCCTGTGGCTGTGCTCTCCTCCGCGGCTTCGAAGCTTCCCCACTCCGCCACCCGCAGTCTCCGCCCGCGAAGGGGCTTCTGGTGTGTGGAAACTTTTCCTCCCTCACGTCTCCCTCCCGCTGGTGCAGGTCCCGTCCCTATCCTTTTGTCTCTGTTTTTTCTTTTGCCCTACCCAGGTACGTGGGGAGTTTCTTGCCTTTTGGGAGGTCTGAGGTCTTCTGCCAGCATTCAGTAGGTGTTCTGTAGGAGTTGTTCCACGTGTAGATGTATTTCTGGTGTATTTGTGGGGAGGAAGGTGAACTCCGCGTCTTACTCTTCCGCCATTTTCCCGGAAGCCCCCTATCATGTTTTAAAAGCTATGTTTTAATTGAGTTAATATAGTATTATCTTATCATGCAAAATCTATAGCTTTTGAAACCTGTAGCAACCAAAAATTTCTGATCGACTGATATCCACAAATTAAAGGGAATTAGTGTAATCCCTTGTTGTATTTCTGACAATGAAATGGGTCCCAAAGGCGTTCATAATGTGTCCATGTGAAGCAGAATCAAGTTATATATATAGAAGATGCCAGGCAGCTGAGCTCATAGGCTGTGTAAGGGGCTTAGATACTAAACTGAATAGAGGTGGTGTTTGGATGAGTTCAGCCAGGAAGTGAACTAATTTACTCCTAGTTTCCACTCTAAACTTAATAAACAAGGAAGTGAAAGTACAGAAGTATCTCAAAGAAGCAGAATGTTTAGAACCACACATTTATAAACAGTTCAAGTTAATCCTCAGTCTGAGATCCTCAGTATCCCCCAGAACGCTGAGTCACCCGGCATTGCTTATAGCAAGCATTTTGGCTTTATTTCTACTATAACTTCCTCTGTTACCCAGGAGATGGTCCCATCTTTCCATCAGAAACTTCTGCCACAGTGTTGGAATGTTTAAGTATCTTGTGTCAGAGTAAAAAAGACCGGTGGACCAATCCCTTTTATAATAGCCATCTGCTGGGCATTTCAACAGGTGTTTCATGTATGTTACCTTATTTTGCCCTCAAAACTACTATGATGTAGGTATTGATATTCCCATTTTACAGATGAGGAAACAGGCCCAGAGTCCAGTTAAGTAACATACTCGAGAGTAACACAATTTGTAAGTGGAGGAGCTGGGATTTTGAGCCTTGTCTCTTTGTAGACAAACCTACCCTCCATGCGTTACCCTCCACTTTCCTACTCTCAAGCCAAGCAGAGGGATGTTCTGGCTCCCTCGTCCCTTTTTTCCCCTCACTGCTTTGATTATATAAGCCTGCAGTTAGATGTTTACCTATCAAGACTCAAGCAAAATCTTTAAGCAGAATGCTGAGTGAGTGTAAACTTAGCAGCTATAGCGTTTCCCAAGATGAGTGGAAATTACTGAACCATGGGGCAAAGAGAGTGAGAAGTCCATTGTAGGGTTGCTGTTGATGGTGTTTATTTTGCTTTTCAGCTCTTAATTTCCATGAAAGTGGAGAATCTGAGATTACATGTTTCCCTTTTTTCCTTTAAGCATGTGTATGCCTATGAGGAGGAAGAAGGGCCATGGCGGGGGGTGGGTGGTCAGAGGGGCCATTTATTAAGTTGTTTTGAACTGGGATGTCTCTGCTAAAAACCTGTTACACCATCTTCAGCTTCCCTGTATTTTAGATTTTTTAAGCACTTTGGGGGATAAAAAAAGGAAATTGGATTGTCTTATGTTAAATTAAAATCCTGTCTAATAGTGTACAGTATATTCTCTGGAAATACTGCATTTTGACAGCATAAGCGATTACAAGATAAATCAATAATTGGAGAACATTTGAAGAGTCATCTAAGCTCTTGCACGAGAAGCAATTAGTATGGATTGATTTACTGTTATTTATTGTGATGAGATAATTGCCTCAACATAAGGCATTTTGGAACTTGTGGTACTCCATGGTTTTAAAACGTTTATTCTTTTAAATTGTTTAATTTGTCTCGGGCCTTATTTTACAACAGAGGTGACTTTGTGCTTGGTGAAATATATGAAGACCTGGCTTTTTTCTCTCTGGATCCTTGGCCCCAAGCTTGGATTTGTCCCTGTTGTGGCCAACCCAGGAATGAAGTTCTAACCTTGTGCTCTCAGGCTTATAATCCTGAAGAGACAGGGTCAAAAACAAACAAACAAAAACAAATTACAAAACTCTTCTCTTCTGCACAGATGGTGCAGGGCAGCTTTGACTGAAGGCTTGGGTTGTAGACCACAGGGTCACCAGTGGGACAAGGAGATGGAGTGCTCCTCTCATTCACACGGACAGCATTGCTTTGAAAGCTTTGACACAAACCTCTTTAAGGGCTGAGCCCGAGGAATGTGAGTCCGTGGACGTCCACTTGCCCCCGGCCCTCCTTGGGATGCAGGTCCTTTCCTTTCTGGTGTGTGTCTCTTTGCTTCTGCCCCTGTGTCCCTTTTCTCCTTGTCGGTCCCCTGTGACTGTGCATCTTTTGGCTCTTTGTGTGCATGTCAGGTTGGGGCTTAGTTTACCCGTCCCCCCACTTGGTTCTACGTGTGCGTCGTTCACATCTACCTCTGAGCCCAGGCTAGAGGAGGAGGTGAGGGAGCCAGGATTCCAGACGCAGATGCTCTTTAGGAATTTCCCGTATCGGCATCACTGTATGTCTTATAATTTACAATCTCTGTCCTTTTTCCTATGAATATGCATGTTTTTCTTTTTGAGTGGCTCACTTCCCAGCCCAGAGGTACAGATCCAGTCTCTTGGCGGTTGACCTGGCCCAGTGTGTTTTTCTCTTGCTGCAGGGTGAGGGGTCTGCATGTGGCTCTGCTGAAAGGGCTCTCGGAGCAGCTGTGGGGATGCACTCGGTAAATCTGCGAAACATGTCAGTCTCCCAGCCCATGTCATCATCCAGAACATTCTCAAAGGGCCACTAGCTTTGCTGGATGACCCTGTGCGGGTAATGGGACTTGGCAGTTCACAGATCCAATGCGATGACATTTCTCTGGGTGGAAAAGAAGTTTCTCATGGGCGCCTTTACCACTGAGTAGGGAGATTTTGAAGCCAGCGGCCAATCAGTCGGGGTTTTTGTTTTGCATGGTTTGTTCTGCGAGTCTCTGGTACCCACTGCTCTCTGTTGGCTACAGTGGGCGACTCAGCAGAAGTGTAAGGCATGTGGCTCAGGGGGACCTGGTCTACCTGGGGGATGGAGGATGGCATAAGGTGGGATTTTCCAGAGTGTGTTCCTTAGACCACTGGTTCTGTGGGATGTTACAGGCATTGTGTGGAGGGGCGCAGTGTGCGGTGATTTGCAAACTTACCTCACCACAGGACCCCTTCCTCCCTTTTCTTCCCCCCAGTGTTCCCTCCCAGCACTTAGGTTTCGTGAAACAACTTGGGAAGTGCTGGTTATCGGAGAATCAAAGAGTAGAAAAAAATAGCATATCGAACCCCACATCTGTCTGCCGTGCAGCGGCCTCTGATCACCCCCCGAGTTAGAGCCCACACCCTGCAGACCACAGGTGGCTGCCTAGCCCGCTGCGCACCACGCGTCCTCGCGTGGCCTCACCCCTGCCCTCCCCTCTTCTTGTTGCCCTTCTCCCAGAAAGCCACGCGAGTCTCCCTCCTCTTTCTGGTCTTGGTTCAAATGCTTTATTTTTTCCGCACTGTCTGAAGACGTCTGGCAGATTGTGTAGTTCCTTGTTTATGATGCTGGAATGTGCATCCTGTGGGAGCACTTGTAGCTTTTGTTCTAGTCTCAGCAGGGAGGCAACACTTAATAAACGCCTGTTGCGTGAACAAATGAGTAAATGAATAGATTCTATAGAACTTTAGTGACTTAGGCTGATCCTGGAAGTCATCTAGGTGGAGGTGGGCCTCTGGGCTCCTTGGAAGGCTTGTAGCCACAAGGGCACAGGGTTCAGCGGCTCTTCATCACTGGGCCCTACTTGCCCTTCACTCTGCTCTCAGTTCACTGTGTTGTCTTGCGCTCTTGGCACTTCGTCCCTTAGTAGGGAGGGGCGGGGAGGTTAAAGTGAGAAAAGGCACATGTAATCAGGCGTGGTCCCAAGGTCATGGGGTTCTGTAGATTCACCCAGTGCTGTTGACCTCCTGCTGGGAGTCGGGCACTGCATGGGGTGGATGCTCGGTGCAGCCCACCAGGAGCTGTTCTCTTAGCAAAGAGCAGATTTAATATCTGGAAGCGTGTTGTTTTCTTATGTCAGGCATAGTGAGCCTCGCTTCATTATTGTGTTATGTTCGACATACATCTCAGAGGAGATTCCTGTCAAAGGGAATGTGGGTAATCTTCTTCTGGTGTGTTCCTTAAAAATCTGTGGAAATGTAGACATGATGGACTTCAGTATGGCAGTGCTGTTAACTGTCTAACCTGCAGTTTTAGAGGTAGTGGTGGGTAGCAGGCAACCCCGTGGGCTGTCCAGATGGGGGGCTGTGCAGAGCCAGGTCCCCAAGGGGGGAATAGGGAGACAAGGGGAAGAAAAGTGACTAGTTTGTGTACCAGAACTTTATGTGCTGGAAATACTACTATGAAAACAGTACTATCTTGTTGATCCTGTTAATTGGAAACACAAAGTCATTTGCAAAGCTGAAAATATACCATAATAGGGAGAACTGCAGAAATCATCTGTCTGATCCTTCCATGGGGGAGATTGTTGCTGAAGCGGGGCTTGTTGACGGGGGGCCTTGCAGTCAGTACACCAGCGGCCAAGGGGAGTGGCACGTGGGCTTTGGGGCCCAGACAGACTTTGGCTCACACCCAGCTTTCCCGGTGACTGTATGACCTTCAGCAAGCCGCTTACCCTCCCAGGGCCTCCGCATCCTCACCTGGGAAGTGGGAATTGAGGTTTCTTCCCAAGGTGGTCGTGAGGCCTGCGGTAGGGACTCAGGTTTCACGGTCATTGTCACCAGTGCGCTCTGGCTCCCCTCCTTGATCTGGCCTTCTTCCTGTGCTCCACATGTAAACATGGACATCCTCAAATCCCACATGCAAGTACGCAGGCCAGAAGGAATGCCCCTCCCCTCCCCTCCCCTTTCTCTCTTTCTTTCTTTCTTTTTCTTTTTTTTTTTTTTTTTTTTTTTTTTTTTTTTTTTTTTTTTTTTTTTTTTTGCGGTACGCGGGCCTCTCACTGTTGTGGCCTCTCCCGTTGCGGAGCAACAGGCTCCGGATGCGCAGGCTCAGCGGCCATGGCTCACGGGCCCAGCCGCTCCGCGGCATGTGGGATCTTCCCGGACCGGGGCACGAACCCGCGTCCCCTGCATCGGCAAGCGGACTCTCAACAACTGCGCCACCAGGGAAGCCCTCTTTTTCTTTTTAATAAGGCAGTTTGCCCTGAGTTTCTGTGTCTAAACCGTCAACGATAATAATCTGATAGCGTCTCCATACAGGCTGCTCTATTTACGTTACCGCTACTCCTTGTGCTAAAATGAGGAAACGTGCCTGGAGTTGCACAGCTATGAAGCTCTAGATCCCCGCCTGAGCCCAGGTCTCTTTGCCCCCCCAAAACCCCTGCCACTCAAATTTGTGCGAAATATTCTGGACCACAGAGCTCTCCATGCCCAACGGTGGGGAAGCATCTGTTCTGATTGTTTCTTTCCAGAAATAAAATCCAGGTAGGACAGTTTAGAAGAAGCTGTCACACTTCATCCTGTCCTTTCCAGGCTCTGATGAGATGAAACTGCCTCGTAAGTCTCAGACATAACTGAATTAAGTCTCTGAGGGAGGGGAGCCCTGAATTAACAGTGCTCGAGATCCCTGGGTCCTGCCCTGCCCCCAGCCCAGCTGCACGCTTCTCAGGGTGATTTGGTGCTAGCTTGCATTTGAGGGAATTGATGGCCACCTCAGACATTTATGAAAAAAGATTCCATCTTCCTGTCGGGTTTTCTCAGCTGCAGAAGCACGGCTGTAAATCTTATCGGTGTTCTACAGCCCAGGCCCCAGGGAAGCGCTTGCATAATCCAGGACCGTCTTTCTCCACCGTGTAACTTGATTTAAGTTTGGTGATGCCAGTGTCATAGTTAATATTTCCTCCAGGCCTGTGACCAGGTCTCTCTTTAGAGAGACACCCGGACTGCAGTCTTCTTCTTGGACATTTTGGGTTATGAAGGGCGGATATGCTAGAACCCAGTTCTAGTATCAACGTGATTTTTGTCACACCGATGAACGAAAATAAGGGTAAAGATAGCTTTACATGTCAGGGTATAAGTGCCTTTGCTATTGTTGTTATTAACATTACTGATGGCTACCACTTATTGGGTGCTATGTCATTCAAGGCATTTGATCTAAGTTACCTGTAATCCTCAAAACCCTTGTGAGGAGAGGTTTTTTTTTTGGTCACATATTTACCTATTTAATCAACCATTTCTTTTTTTTACTTCTCTTGTTATGAAATAGAATGTACCTCCAGAATATTGCACATGCACGAGTGTGTGGTGTGATGAATGATTGTGACATGAACACTCATGTCCCACTGCCCAGAAGTGGACCACTGCCAGTCCTCAGAGCCCTTTCATGGGGTCTTCCTGAGCCCACCCCCTTCCTCTATCCAGAGGTGACCTCTATCCTGGCTTCGCTGAGAATTACTCTTTGGTTTCCTTTGTAGGTCTACCATCCATGTATACATCCCTACACAAACTAATTTAGCATTGCGTGTTTTTGAACTTTATTATCTGTGTATCTATATATGGGCATATATCTATATATATGGAATTTATTATATTCTTTTTTCTCAACTTGGCTTCGTTCCTGAGCGTTACGTTGGTGAGACTGCATGTCTCCCTCCTTCATCCATCCTCTGTGGCATCGTACTCCCCAGTGGGACACAGCACATGCTGTGCAACCCTGTGGGAGTGTTCATGCACTCAGCTCATCCGTTCAGTCGTAGGTGGACAGTGGGGCTGTTTCTGTTGTGTTGCCGTTACGAGCTCTGCTGCCGTGCACTGTCTGTGTGCATGTCCTGGTGTGCTCGTCTATGAGATGCTCCGGGGTGAACACAACTGCAGAGGACTTGCAGGCCGTGGGCACCTCTTCAGCTTTACGAGGCGATACCCAGCCATTTGCCACAGTGGTTGCACCAGGTTATACCAGCAGTAGAGGTGCATGGCCTGGAGCCTCTGTTGCTCCATGTCCCAGGGTGAATGTTCAGGGTGGCCAACCTGCTGGGCCTGCACTGGCCTCTCTGTGTGGCTTTATTTTCATTCTCACGGTGGTTAACGGAATTGAGCCCCTTTTCATATGTTTTTTGGCCATTTGTATTTATTTCTTGTTCCTTTTTAAAAAAAATATTGTTCAAATATTTTCTCATTTTTTCTATTGAGTGGTTTTGCTTTTTTATTTGTTTTCAGGAATTCTTTATATATCGGGGGTGTGGGTCATTTTTTTGGTTACATGTTGTGAATGCAGTCTCTCGTGCTGTGGCTTTTCTTTCCCCACACCCTATGTAACGTCTTTTACGGTTGTTAAATTTAATGTCGTTTGAAGAAACGTCCTATCCAGAGTTTTAGTTTTAGTTGTTGTTGGGAGGCTTACAGGAGTCAGTAACAGAAAGAGGAAGGTGGTTTGTCCTTTCTCCTTTAGCCACATGGGTGTAGTAGGGAGCCCACCTGTGCGGGGCTGGCCTGGCTGCCGAGGGAGCACAGGTGAGCCTCGCTGGGACAGACTCTGCTCTCCGGGTGCTGTAGCCTGGCGCGGGTCGGGGAGGGGGTGCTGGGCCTCCAGGGAACAGTTACAGTGCAGCGGGATTCATGCCGCCGGGTTTTCCTAGGTGCTGGGGGCACGTGGGAAGGAAAAGTCACATCTTCCCAGGAGTTAGGGAAGGTTTCAGAGGCACAGGTGCAGGGAGTAGCCTGTGAGCTAAGACTTCTGCAGAATGAATGGTAGCTTGTCTGGTGAACGTTTCCAGACAAAGCACAGACGTGTTTAGTGACTTGGGGATAAAGGAAAAGTTGAACTCATCCAGTTGGGCTGAAATCTGTGAAGCACAGTAGTGTTGTTTCCCTCCAAAGCCAAGAGGCGCATTGCTTTAAGTGGGGGGAGGGTGGGCATATCCGCTGGTATAATCCGGTGATTCATGCTTTGGGGATCCAGGACTGGAGGCTTTGCTTCGAATGAATGGATCAGTGCTGAGTCTAACTGGACCAGCCTGCTCCTTCGGATGACGGACTGATACCCCCTGTCATGACTTGTTTTGCTGAGACAGCCGCATCCCCTTCTTATCTTGGCTCGTGCAGTATTAGAATCAATCGGTTCTTTCTCGAGGTTACTGAGAAAAAGAGAGATGGAGCCTGATGAAAGGAACTCAAGTAGAAGGGAGCGCCACGTCAGAGGGCAGGAATGAATGCCTCATACAGCAGTCTGGGGGCCCGCCGAGGGACAGGGGCAGCTCGCCTGGGCCCCAAAAGTTGTCCTGGAGGTTTTAGCCAGGTAGAGGAGGGCAGGTGGGGGTGTTGCTGAGAAAAAGGAGCAGCCTGACAGCGTGAGGAGAAGCAGAGGAGAGACATGGAGGAGCCCCTGGGCGGTACCTGACCCGGAGCCTGGCTCACCTTGTGAGAGAGGCGTGGCAGGTGAGGCCATCTGGGGCTCTGTACACACGTCAACACCAAGGTCTCCCTCTGGTGCAGAGCTGCCACGTTCTAATAGCCTGGCTTCTACCAAGCAGCGTCTAAATTGTCTCGTACCAACCAGCCCACTTAATTTAGGTTGTAACGATTATATAATCTTTTCCAGCATTTTGGATCCAAATTCACCTGAATACCAGTTAGACTTGTGGTTTATCTCCTTCTTTATCTCTGTCTCTCCATTGACCGGGTTGTTAAACTAAGGCTACGGAATCATGACTCGTGGCCGTAAGTTTTACCCACAGGTCATCTGGAACCTTCTCCCTTGCCATTATGCTTCCCCATCCCCTTCAGAGAGCATCAGGCCCATCACAGAGGGAGAGGCTCACATTCTGGTCTCTGAGCCCGTGGATGTAGTTATAGGACCGTGATGCTGCATGTGGTTCCACACAGTGGCCCGCAGGGTCCTGCCAGGCGAGAGCCTTCCTGCTTGCTGTGGACGGAAGCCAGCAGGGCGCCCTCTCCTTCTACCAGAAAGCCATCCTGTGCTCTGTGATTGGTTACCGATGTCACGACCTTGGACATCACCTCCTCACCAGCTTCTCATCTGTTTTAAACATTCCTCTGAGTCCGTCTCTTGACGCCCATGGGAGATTGCATTAGCCTGTCTCGTGTAGTTCGATGTCTTCTCATCAGGTTTGTCAGAGCCCGATTTCACAGGTGAGATAGGACTTCCTGTCCTCTGCTGTTTTCTTTCTTTCTGTCTGAAGAACCAGAACAGCAAATCCTCAAATTGGGACAAAGTGTATTTTACTTGCTTTCTTGACGTAAGTCTGAGAACTTAGAGTTCCAGCCTCCACAAGTTCAATTGTACTTTTTCTTTCAACTCAAATGGTTGGTTGTCAGTGTACGTTTTGAGGAGGATCCTTTGATGCGCCTTTTGAAAAAGGCATATCATTTGCATTGTTGAAATGTCACTGACACCTGACCTCAAATCCAGCTTCTGCCCCTGCCTTCTCCCCGTGACATGGCCTTTGTTCTTAGCATGTTCCTGAAACCAGCTCTTTTCAGTCAGGCCACAAGCCCACCTCCCCGATGGCCAGTCCCAGTGGTCACTTGTTAGGCCTTATTGGATTTCTTAGTGCACTTGACTCTGTCACCCCCTCTCTCCATGAAGGACATTCGTCTCCAGACACCCCTGATTCTTCTGCCTGCTGCCGTTCTTTCTTGTCCTTCCTCACGAGCTCCTCTCTTGCTGTTCCTGTGTTCCCGGGTGCTGTTCTAAGGCCACTTGTCTTATCACTTTACACACTCACTGACAATGGGTGTGTTCTGTCCTAGGGCACTTTCTGGTTGCCCATGCTGAGATCTGTACCTCTAGCCCAGAACTGTCCTCTGAGCTTTAGACTCCGAACACCTTATATCTTCAGATGCTTTCTGGACCTGCCCTCCTGGATGTCCAGGGCTCTGCGTCCTCCCTCTTTCTCTCCGTATCTGTAGAACTTCCTCCACGGCTGCGTGGATACCTTCCTCCTGTGTCATCCATGCTGGAAACTTGGGAGTCATCCTGAGGCTTTCTGTCTCTGTCTTCTCACCCTGCATCTCCATCTTCAGGTCGGCTGATCTTTCCTCCTCCATCTCTCTTAAACTCCCTCTTCCTTTCCCATTTTTTTGGTTCTACTCTCTCATTTTAGGCCTCTAGATTCTTGTCTACACCCCTGTAGCAACTGGACAGTTGATTCCCTGCCTTCGGTCTTGTTCCTTTCAAATCCACCCTCTGTTAATTTCCAGAGTGAACACTGTGAAGTTGGCATGTCACCCCCTGCTCGATACCCACTGGAAACCCCATCTCCTAAAAACCTCATTTCCTGATTCAGCGCACGTCCCACTGTGACCTGGCTGTGTCTGCCCTCTTCTTGGCTTCCACCCATCCCTGCCTCGTCCCTGCCCCCCAGGAACGGCCAGCATTCCTCCCAGCTCACCGTGGCAGTCCTCATGTGTAGAAGAAGTTGATGGTGAGAGGTAGGCTGCCTTATGTCTAGAAAATCCAAGCAAACCAAACCATGCCCCTCCCAGGGAAGATAGATGTTCAGGAAATGACAAACGGGGAGTCACATCATCTCTTCATTGCTGGCTGGTCTTGGGCCGCAAATCCAGTGCAGACCAAGTGGTCAGGCTGGGAGACTGTGAAACTTTGGGCAAATTCCTTAACCCTTTTACATGTCAGTTTCTTATATGTAAAATGGAGATAACGATTGTACCTACCACATGCGGAGGTTGTGAGATTTCCAGGAACTAGTCCATGCAGAACTTAGAACTCTCTGGCATATGATAGCTATCAGTGAAGGTGAGCTAAAATAGTTATTACGTTAGGTCACATTACTTAACAAATCTAGCGCAACACTGCATTGTAGGCATGACAGCGGGTTTCTGCCTTGTTTTCGATCCACTTTCTTTTTGGATGTTTTGTCTCACATGCACTACAGGACTATAGCCTGCATATATTTTCCTCATAACTCTTGGCTGGATTCTGGCCTGAGAGCTCTCGATAAATAACTTCGCTTTGAGATGTAGCATCCTATGCTATCTGCAAATAATTAGACTTAGGAAACAAGTTTTGTGATCTAGTTTGCCTAGATGACATTTAATCTTTGCAGCTGATATGTTAAGTCCCCACACTCTTGCGTATTCAGGGGATCACGAATCTCTCTCATTCGTTTACTATGTCCCCAGGGTGAGAGAACAATGTCTGACTCATAGCAGGAGGTCAGTAAATACATGCTCCATAAGCGAAATCCCAAGATGTGCACTGTTAATAATGCAGTCAGACTCTATGCCTGGCATTGGGTGGGTGCAGGGGCGTCATCCACGCTTTTCTTTGCCTATGTCTCCTGCGCCACAGCGACGGCCGCAGCAGAACTCGCTGCTGGAACGTGGCAATGCCCCACAAGTTCAAACTTGTTCGGCGTGAAAGGCCCAGATGCGGCTCAGCTGCACCATTTAAAGAGAGAGGGTCCTAAGAAGAAGCTAGGTGGTGATTGATTTCGTGTGAAAGGTGATGGCGGCTTCAAGCGAGTAGAAGAGAACGGGAAGGTTTATCCTCCTAAACCCCTGGAGCCATTTAGCAGTGCAAGGGGCCAGGGGTCTGACCTCCCTGCCTCTAACAAAGGGTGAGATCACAGACTGTCAGAGGCTGCAGGAGGCTGTTTTGTCACGGAGGGAGGCTTGGTCAATGTCAGTCTTTGAAAGTGTCCCTTTTAACTTTAAGAATTGAAGATTTTCATAGAAATCAGTAGGTCAGAAACTGATTTCTCATTTGGGCTCACCTCTATATTTTTTGGCCTGTCTGCTGACGTTTTGGCCATTCTTCTTTTCATTAGCAGTTCTACCAAGGAGCAGGCATGGGGAATTAAAGGAGTCGAAACTCTCATGAGGCAGTTTATCTGCTTTGCTAGAAGAAGAATGGAATTGGCTCTCAAGCCTGAAGTTAGGTTTGTAGGACCATTTCTCATTTTAATTGCCTCTTCCTGCCTCCGTGCTCACTGACTACCCAGCACCGGCAGGGGAGCGTTTTTGGTGGTTCTTTTTGATTTCTATGCAAATGCTAATATTTGCAAAATAATTTCATAGAACTTGCTTTTATGGAGCTGAAAGCACTTAAGAAGGTTTTAGCTTTTATTTTAACTTTGCAGATAATCATATATTGGCATTTTAGGTCTCTTATTCTCTGCTCAGTAGACAGGTGAGAAGCCTGGCTCATTTTTGCCTTTGCTCCGGGTCCTTTTGTTTAATAAGCCCTCATAGGCCAAACCGCGGGTTTCTTCTCCATGAAGGACGGAAAGTGGCACGTGCAGTGTAGCACAAAGCATCCGGTGACCACGGTGTGGCCTTGACGGAGGGTGGGGTCCCTAGGGAAGGGTTCGGAGCAGGTTGGCTCACCAGAGAACACCCCCCCTCCCCCGCCCCCCACCCCCCGAGTCTTGCTGTCTGAGAACTGCTCTCCTGGGAGTCACAGCATTTCCCTTACAGGCCAGGTCAGCACTTTCTCTGTGCTGGAGTGATAGATGAGAGGGGCGAGGGGAGGGCTCTGGACACGTGTCTGAGGAAGCCTGGGCAGACTCGGTAGTTGGTTGGGTGGTAAGAGAGAAGGAGAAGTCTAGGGTGACGACCAGGATTCTGTATTTGCATGAATAGCTGATTCTGCAGAAAGATCGTAAGTCTGAAATTGTGTGTGTTTATTTTGAGGTGCTTCCAGAGCATCCCTGTAGAGATACCTGGAAGACAGTTTAAAATTCCTATCTGTGGTTTGGGAGCCATCACAACTGGATATATATGGATATATCAGCATGTAAAAGCGACCATTGGGACCACAGTGGAAGAACAAAACAGACCCCAGGGCAGAACCTTGGAGAAAGTCAGCATTTCACCTCAGGCCTGGGAAGCAGATCTAGTAAAATAACCCGAGAAAGTTCAGAGCGAGAAAGAGAACCTGGTGATACAGTGCTGTCACCACGTAATGTGTCACGGTGGGAGGTGGCAGCCAATGGAAGGAGGTGGGGAAGGAGGGGGGCGAGGTCTGCAGAGGGAGCCCGGGCTGTACCCACAGGAGCGGTTTGCCTGGGAGATCTGGGGGGCCTGAGATAGGAAGGGGATGGTATGGAGGCGGCAGGCAGGACTGCGCTTCGAGAGCGCGGGGTGGGAGGTGGCCTGCAGGCAGGGAGTAGAGCGATTTAAACAGGGCCCAGGTAGATGGCTTTTCTTGTCGTTTTCTTCCCTTCCTCCATCTCTTTCTTTCTCTCAATGGGGAGACTTCAGCACATCTGTAGGCTTGAAGAACCATGGAAAGAGGGGCTGATTGGAGTGTCAAAGAGAGGACTTTTCCCGTAGTCGGTGCATCCCGCTTCCGAGATGCACGGTTCTG
Source organism: Phocoena sinus (assembly GCF_008692025.1). NCBI lineage: Eukaryota > Metazoa > Chordata > Mammalia > Artiodactyla > Phocoenidae > Phocoena > Phocoena sinus. The sequence goes on along the minus strand of NC_045779.1, from coordinate 72,162,655 downwards.
CTTTAGCTCTTCCAGGTGGCAGTGGAGGAATATTGATGACTTGGACAGTTGAGAAGGCGAGGTGGGTTTGAGGTCTCACCAGACACAGTGGTGCATCAGCTCCCACAGACATAGTAAGGGTCGTGTAAAATTGCTAAAACCGTAAATGTAAAATTGTGAAAACAGTAGATGCTTTCCGTGGCACCTTAGATACCAGTTTATGTTGGATCATTTAACTCTCACGGCAGCCTTACCAGGTAGTGGTATCATCCCCTTTGAATTGATAAGAGGCTCAAAGCTTAGAGGAGTTTCACTACTTGTCTGAAGTTCCACGGCCAGGCCGTGCTGGGGGTCGTTGAACGTGCCGTGTCTGAGTCCCCTGCTGTCCTGTGGGCCGCTCTGTGCTCTTCCGTTCCCGCTGGGCCAGGAAGCTGCTTGTGTCACCAGACAGGCCCTGAATGTAAAACTGGGATTTCCATAGCCCTGTGCTGTATAGCTGTGTAGCACATGGCTCACAGGGACACTTGATTTTGTCCTGACCAGGAGTACAGGCCTGGGAAGGACAAGGATCCGGTTGTCCATCCATCGCCTGGCCAGTGGATGGGTCTCAGTGGGCCTCCCAATAGACGTGAGCAGGCGCCTCTTCCCCTCACCACTCTCTGCATCCCCCGAAGCAGTTGCAAGTTGGCAGAGGAGACTGCACGAACGACCCGTTGGTGCCCTGATCCTAAAAGAGCCTTGTCTTGCCCGGGGGGGGGGGGGGGGGGGGGTGTTGGAAACAGATTTTATCAGGCAGATTTCCCTAAGGGGGGACAGTGATGTATATACGTGGTGCTTGCAGGTACATGCTGTGGAGGAGTCCATTTAGTTAAAGAAGCAGGTGCATCAGGGAAGTAATGGTAAGGGGAGATGCTTGAATGGCATTCACTTTAAAAAAAAAAAAGAAAAGAAAAGTGATAGATTCCTGGGTTGCTTTTTGTTATTTTCTTCTTAAACAAGAACTATAAATCTGGGGTGGACAGCAAAGAAAAGAAATCAGAGCAGCCTCATTTAGCAGAGACCCCTCTTACCCTGGGGACCCCTGCCAGGTGACTTGGACGGTCCCTGCAGAGGCAGGACTCAGCCGCCCCAGGTTGGCGTCTTTTCCTGGAGCATTTCCCAGCAGGCGGCTTGCCCCTCCCAGGCCTTCCAGGAAGCGGATGCTCCCAGGTGGGAGAGTCGTGGAGGAGGACTGCGGGGGTGGGGTGGGGGTTGGGGGGTTGGGGGGGTGGGGGAGCTGAAGCTCGATCGCACAGGGCTGGCCTGGCCCTAACCCTCCTCCTTGTCGCTGCAGCCTTTCCGCTGCGCCCATTGCCACTACTCATGCAACATCTCGGGCTCCCTGAAGCGGCACTACAACAGGAAACACCCCAACGAGGAGTACACCAACGTGGGCACCGGGGAGCTGGCGGCCGACGCGCTCATCCAGCAAGGTAGGCGAGCGGGCCGCTCCTGTCCTGCCCGGCTGAGCCCCACGGGGCGGCGCTGCGAGCTCCTGCAGCGCCGCCCCGATCCCTGAACGGTCCTCAGCGTAACTGCTGTCCTCCGCCTCCTCCTTGCTGTTTATATCATGTTACTTATGCCAGGATTGGATTACAGCGACCTTAATGGAACTCTTAAATGGACAAAGCGATAATTAACCCACAGATTTTACCACCCTTCCCATAATGTTCATTTGTCAGTACGGTCGTCCCTCAGCATCTGCGGGGGATCAGCTCCGGGACCCTCACGGATACCGCAGTCCGTGGATGCGCGATCCCTTGTGTGAAATGGCAGAGAACAGTCAGCATTTGTATCTGCAGCCCCACGTTGGATGCGGAACCCGGGGGATGCGAAGGGCTGACTGTATTGCCTTCTGCCCTTGGTCCATGCACACATTTCGCACAGATGGAAGTTCGTGGTTTACTTAACAATGATTAACATGCACATTTTGTTTCCCTTTGGTGCACTGTCTTCCTACTTTAACCTCTGAGGGCTTTTCGCGATACCGCATCAAGTATTATTTAACTATGCTCCTGTTGTTATAGGGTTTCCAGATTTTTCTTTTATTGCAGTTGTAAATAATGCTGTACTGATCGCATTTATAGGTGGGATTCTTTAGATTATCCAAAGATGTTTATTGAGTGCTCAGATTACTTATGCATCTTGAAAAGGAAAAACTATTTAGAACATTTAAACTAAAGAGAATGGATGAAAGCCTCTAATATCATTGAAAAGTTTGGCGGGGTTTTGCTTCTTTTTTTAATAAATAATCGCATTCCCACTTGAGAGGGTTTAGCTCACTTGCTGTTGCCACACAGAGAAATGCTGTTGTATTTATATCTGCGCTTCGGTAATTCAGCTGAAAAATGATTGCAGCGTGCCATGCGTCAGTTGCTACTCTTTCCTGAATCCTGTGACTCTTCGAAGCTGAAGACCATTTTAGAAACCTGCCCCCGTAAACAGAGCTGTGGGATTGTAAACTCGGCTGCAGCCGGGGCCGCTCCTAGTTTTCCGATGCAGCGTGAAGCTCCACTTGCTGTAATCGCCATGAAAGGCGTCTTAATGTAAAACAAATGAATTGACAGTATCCTTCAGCACTTTCGGTGACAGGGCTGATGTACAGAAATGGATGAGCGGCAGAAAAAACTCAGGATAATTTTAAGCCATCCATCTGGGGTAACGGGACCGTGGGCCTGGCATTGGCTTGAATGGCAGTTTCACGGAGCTGGAGGGCAGGAAGGTGCGGTGCCATTTGGGCAAGTCACCCTCCTCTCTACCTGAGGCCCTGCACCTCAGGTGGAGTTCACAGCAGCCATCCCTTGTGATCGCGGGGAGAGTGAAACGAGAGCACTTGAGTGTCTGGCACTCAATACATTTTCATTCTTTTGTTTTTATGTTTTGTTTTGTTTTTCTGAAAATATGCCAGTCCTTCTAGAGCTGGTGCATCATTTTTTTTTTTTTTTTGATACGCGGACCTCTCACTGTTGTGGCCTCTCCCGTTGCGGAGCACAGTCTCCGGACGCGCAGGCTCTGCGGCCATGGCTTACGGGCCCAGCCGCTCCGCAGCACGTGGGATCTTCCCGGACCGGGGCACGAACCCGTGTCCCCTGCATCGGCAGGCGGACCCTCAACCACTGCACCACCAGGGGAAGCCCTGGTGCATCATTTTTGATGACTCCCCTGTCTAGGAATCACAGAGGAGAGGATAGATCGCCTTAGAGTCACAGTAAATAATTGGAGTAGCGGGCTAGCGATTCGTTTTAGCATCCTTCACACTCTTGGGTTGGATTGGCAGGAAATAGACGTTTACTGTGGCAGTTGGGACAGGTGTGGGGATCTGACTGATGACACTGTCATAGCTCCGTGCTTCCAAACTTTCATCATTGCCTTGCAGAAAATGTGCTGAGGTCAAGTTGCTTCATGCCCTAAGTTTTCACTTAACTTTCCAAGACTCTCTATAATCAATTGGCATTCCCTGACAGGGTCTGGGTTTTATTTCTGATCTTTGCAGGGCTATTTTTGGCCTTTGTGTGTGTGTATTTATTTTTCCTATGCCCCCCCTTTAAGAGACATATTGTGGAAGGAAACAACTAAATGTCTCTTGGCTCATAGGAGACATTGTGCCATTGTGTGTTGGCGGGAAAACTGTCTCTGAAAGCAGCGAGCCGGTTGACTGTGAGTGCAGCTCAGAGATCTCAAGAGCACACAGCTCTCGCTGTGGAGAGTGAAGGAGACAGGCAGAAAGTGGAGCTGGATAAAATGACTGTCTTTGGAAATGATGAGGTGTTTGGTACCACTGGAAGTTTTCATTTCCTTTTGATTAATTCCATGTAATTCTCCCTATCCCCACTTGGTTTTATTTTCGTCTTCACATCACTCCTCAAAAGATATCTTTGTGGGACTTTATAATTTCTTGTTTTGAGATAGAGGAATATGTGTTAAAATGATGATGTAATAAAAAGCCCACAAATAAAATGCAGTTTTATCAAAACGATGCTAGTCTCCTGAAACCAATGCAGGGACTCCTTGTCCATCAGCTGTGTTTAAACGGTGTCGCACTGTGACACAGGCAGAGCCATCAATTGCTGGGAAAGAGTCTCCTACCCCCAGGCTCAGGGGTTTGGGGAGGGTGTCGGTGCACAGCACTGCAGGAGAGGCAGGAAGAAGGCCGAATAGGCTGAGGTTTCTGCTCCGTGTAGGTTTCTGATGGAAGGCACATGGTGTTTTCCACAGAGTTTGGGTCATTTTCAGCGAGCTCTGGAATGGGGGCTGCTAGGGCATCTACTCGTGTTCTGTGAGTGTTTACCAGCTGGCTCTCCCGGGGCAGGGAGAAGGGAACCTGATTCATAGCATTTGCCAATTTCTGTGCCGTGCATATTTCCGCCAGGGCCAATTTTAAGCTTCCGGCGTGAGGTCGCTGAGCTGGGAAGAGATGGTTCCAGCGGCCCCAGCACACCTCTGGTCCTGGGGGCACAGGTGCTGCTTCCAGCTGCATGCCAGCTGGGCCCCATCAGGAGGCAGCAGTTCCCTCGGGCGCCAGTGCTTTTTGGCAGTTAGACTTGTACTCAATGCTACTTAAGTGTTTTATTCCCTGCTTATGTTTTATGTACTTCTCATATTTTGAAAGCAGATCAGACAATCTCTTGTTTATTCTTCTCAGCCCATCACTTGTTCATTAATATGGATTTGAGGTGTTTTTCCACAAAATACGCATTTTTCACATTGTATCGCTTCAGTGGGTCTGCCCCCTTTCCTCCTTTTAAAATGCCCCTGATGAAGCTAGCTCAGGAGCTGGTTCACTAAATCACAGGTTGTGAAAGGCATCCGATGCTTTGATGCTAAGTGTCACAAACTCTCAGCTCATTCCTGGAGCTCACGGTGGGCTAACGATGGGGCTTAGCGGGCTGGTCCTTTTCCGGTGACCTCAAGGCCCTCCTTCAAGTCGCCCCAGGCAGTTGGCACGAGCGGAGGGTTAGGAGCACAGACCCTGGAGGCGGGTCTGTGATCACTCTGGCCCCTGGACCAGTTACTTACCTCCTCGGAGCATCAGGTTGCAAAGACGAGATCTTATTCTTGATTCCAGACCACGCCTGACATGTAACAAGTACCTGATAAATGGTTCACATTCCCTATCGTGTTTATTCCCAAAGTCCTTCTTCATGGTGCATCTTGAGCCCCTCATGTGTGCCACACTGCGCAAGGCACTGGGCTGTGGTAGCGTTTTTGCCCTTCCTGCCTGGGTTGGAGCCAAAGGCTGGGCAGCGTCTCCGTGTTCTTATCCTCTAACAGAAAGTACACGTTCCTTTAAACAGGCCCCATGCTGCTCATGGGAGGAAAATCACCTGCTTCTCCTGGGTGGTGTGCCTTAACTCAGGCTCCCCGTTTTAGGGGATCATTGAGGAGGGGTAGGTAATTAAGATAAGAAAAGATGTGAGGAAGCGGACCAGGAGAAGGCTTAGTTTTGTCACATCTGCTAAGAGCTTTGCGTTATTTTGAACAATTGTATTAGAAAAGTGTAAATACGTGTACCATCCGTACCTTAGATGTACATTCACACCAGATTCAGGGAGAACGGTATAGAAGAAAATCCAGAAACTATCAGTTAACCCAAAGTCCTTTGACTTTTGGACATTTTTATTTTAAAATTGTTTTTATTAGGGCCTAGATCCCATACATTATTGGCAGGTGCTTCCAGTGCTGTGATGCTACACCGTGTTGTTGGTTGTTATTTTATATGTTATCTTCTCTCTCACGAAGCCCTGTGGGGTTGCCGTCATCATTTCCATTTTAAAATGAGGAAGCGTAGGGAGGGAAAAGGACCGGCCCCGGCCACAAAGTGAGCCGGTGGTCAAGCCAGACCGGGGTCCTGATTCAGAGTCTGGCTTTCACCACGGGTGTGCTGGATCTCACATGCCAAGATTTTGAGGAGTGTGTGAGGGGACCAGGAGGGATGGGGGAGACGTTGCTTAAGCTCTGTTTACCAGTTCCTCACTGGGGTTTGGAACATCAGCCTGGCTTATAGTCAAATGCGCTTGGTTTTTCCTCTGCAGTATTTCCCAAGTCCGATTTCGTATTTCACTTGTTAATAAAATGAAATTACTCTGTATCCACTTTCCTTTGATAATTAAGCTGCTTTTGGTCCAGTTACCCTTGAGTGCCTGTATTAGTTTCTTATTGCTGCTGTAATAAATGACCACAAACTTGGCGGTAGTTTAAAGCAACACGGATTTATGATCTTACCATTCTGAAGGTCAGGAGTCCAAGATGGGTCTCACAGGCTGAAGTCAAGTTTGCTAACAAGTCTGTATTCCTTCTGGAGTCTCTAGGGGAGGATCTGTTTTCTTGCCTTTTCCAGCTTCTAGACACTGCCCACATTCCTTGGCTCGTGCCCCGTCCTCCAAAGCCAGCAGTCTTTCTCGGGTTACGTCACTGGGATCTGCTCTCCCACTCCCCTCTTAGAAGGACCCTTGTGATTACATTAGGCCCATCCAGAGAGTCCAGAATAATTCCCCATCTCAAGATCCTTACGTGAATCCTGCCTTTGAGATCTCTTTTGCCATGGGAGGTCGCACAGTCACATGTTCCAGGGATTAGGATGTGAATATCTTTGGGGGGCCCATTGTTCTGCTGACCTCGCTGCCTTTTATAAGGATACAGGCGTTAGCATTTTTACGTTGGTAGTAGAGAAAACCAAGACCCAGAGAATTTAAGGAAGTGGTTCTGAGTCATGTGAGCAAGTACCAAATTCAGGTCTTCTGACCGTCCAGCCCAGTGTCCCATGCCATTCTGGGAGTTATATTACTGAAAACGAAATGGAATTTTCCATAATGTCAGCCACTGCAAAGGAGTGCAAGTAGTTTAATGCTCAAAATTCCTCCAGAGTATACTGCATCCCCAAAAGAACAAAGGGTTCCACGATGGAATTTTAAAATTGCTCCTGAAATTCTATCCTTTGGCCTGGTTTGTCTTTGCTCAGGAGGAATTTGCGACGTGGGCGGTGGGGGGATGTTTAGGGTCTTATGGTGCACACTTAATATCAGTGCTGCAAGCAAATTCACCAGGCCTGCCCGTGACCTTTACTGAGTGTGGCCCTAAGCATCTAATGAATTGAAATGGAAATTAATATTTCTCAGCTTTAATGTCAATTAACTGGCATAGTTACACCTTCGGTCTAGATTACATATTTCCGTTCGTTGTTCTTTAATTAAAGCCACCATGGCAAAGGTGGACGTTTTAATTAATGTGGAGGCATTCTCATATTAATTTTCATTGAAACATAATATAAGGATGTTTTCCTCCCTAAATTAGTTTCTGTTAAAGAATAGCCCAGAAGGAACCTTCAATTTCGTTTTAAAGCCTAAATTTTACCTTAGGTAGTTTGCTTGTGTTCATTGCCTCGTATTAAGTCTTTATAGAAGCAATGTCAGCTTAACCAAAAGAAAAGGTAGTGGTCCTCATACCTTGGAGGGTTTTAAAAGATGATTGTAGGAAAAGATTTCATTTTAGATGATTAATAAGCAGTAACAAAGAAGGTTAAAAAGTAAGTTTAATTATCCTCTGGGCAAGAAAGAGCAAGCCCACTTGATTTTGCCTAAAAAAAGAGTGCAGTGTGTTTGAGTTTCAGAAAGCAAGCATCTGTTTGAGCTGCCTCTTCTGTAGAGTGTTCTGGTAGTTCAGAATTGGTGTCTGTTGCTGGCCTTTGCGCTGACTCTGGTCCCTGTCTCTGTTGGACCTGCTGTGCTCTCCTGTGCCCTCCCGGCATGGGAGGCCGAAAGTTGAAGGGGCTGTGCTGTCGGCCACCTGGGTTGGCTTCCGTTCCTTCTCATGACTTTCTGGGGAATTGCCCACCACCTCAGGTGATAGACAGGAAACCCCGGTTACAGAACGGTGCTCTCTGAGAGTCACTGACATGGAATTGATTCAGGAGAGCTAGCACATCCCAGCTACATCTAGGAGATGCTTAAATTAGGTGATGTGTACCATGAGATGTGTCTAGTTCTTATATAATTTGTTGACACCTTGTCACGAGGACAGAATTCCTCTCCCTCCCTCCTTAGTGCCCCAGTGAGCAAGAAATAAATACTGACGCTGGGAGGGCACAGGGAAGCACAGCAGGTCCAGCAGAGACAGGGGACCGGGTCAGCAGACAGACTGACAACAACAGCAGGTGTCCTGAGAAGAGAAGGAGCTTGGGGAATGCAAAAGACAGAGAAAGGCGAGGATGGGGGTGAAGGGGAGGGGACAAGCCTGGAGAGGGAGGCAGGGACCAGGCTACTGGGGTCACAGGCCACAGCAAGGAGCTGGGGTTTTATTCTGGGTGTGATGGGAAGGCAGTAGAGGGTCTTACACCTATGTGAGATGTAATTTTGTTCGAGTTTTTATTTGTGTGCTGGGTGTAGAGCAGACAAAACAGTGGCTGCGGGGAGACCAGTGGGTGCCTGGTGGTCCCATCTCACTGCCCCGGCCAGCTGAGGGTGCACACCTGAGGGTGCCAGCACTTAGCCTGACTCTGGCCTGCTAAATGTCTGGTAGATTTGGAGGCCTGATGCCGGGACTACAGTTAGCCTCCTGAGGGGCTAGAGTTTGCTTCTGGAAGCACAGCCTGTTAAATCACTTTGCTGTACGCCTGAAACTGACACAACATTGTAAATCAACTCTACTTCATATAAACAGACAAATAAATAAGTGATTTTTGTCCAGCTCCTAATTTAGTTGCTGCTTCTGATATAATTTTAGAAAGATAGTCTTTGTGTGAGTTTGTGTGTCGGTTTTTTTGGTTTTTCTTTTTTTATCCTACAGTTTTATATTGTCTTAACGAAAGCATCCAGATACTTCCTGGAACATGTGTAAGATTTAATCAATTAAATAAATAGTGACATTTCAGGATGTGACCAGCTTTTTCATGTGTCCTTTAGCGGGATATTCACATGGGAATTTATATCACTGTCTCCCCTTCTGATGTGAAGGAGACTGAGAATCTGGCCCTTGGTCTTAGTGTTTTAGGATGAAGGGGATTGAGAAAAGCACCCATTGTCCTTCAGTTATTTTTTGCTTTCCAAATGATTTGTTATTTTCGAATAAAAACATGGAAAAATCATTTAAGCTGTTCAGCCACTTGGCCAAGGGAATTATGTTACTCATCTTAATTCTCTCTGGCACCTAAAATATTACGTATGTATTAGGCTCACTGCAAATTCTCATTTAATAAGCGAAAAGAAATGCATTAAGTTTTAAACCTTTGCCCTGAAAAACACATATACTGTTTGCTATTCTGTTTAATATTAAGGTAAGCTTGGATTGAAAGTGAGTACTGGAGACAAAAAAATACATCCCTTAGATTTGAAGCATTTGAATGCAAGGCAGAATTCATGTGTTGTGAATGCATCTTTTTACCTGTGTCTGTGCTTTCAGGTTGTTTGAAGTGTCCTGTGTGCAGCTTCGTTTATGGCACCAAATGGGAGTTCAACAGGCACTTGAAGAACAAGCATGGCCTGAAGTTGGTGGAGAACGAAGGAGATCCCAAGTGGGAGGTACTTTTTAAAGCATGGTATCGATTGTGACTTTCCTAAACGCGGATGACAAACCAGGCAAGCCCAGTGCAGTTCCTCAGAGCAGTGGGTTTTCTGGTTGGGAAACTTGGAAATCTTTTCAAACCCTGTCTCATATCTGAGGGGTACCACTGGGTGAGAGCCAGGCCACGCATGTGACTTCTTACTCTGCGTTGCGTTTAGGCTGGTTTGTGAACGTCTGTGTTGGACTCGTGGATATTTTCACTTCTGTTATCACGAATTCAGAGTTTCAGAAGTTGCATCTGAAAGCAGAATGCACACAGGGCATATATTGGCAGTCCTCACCCAGAGGGCAGGGCAGGGCCCATTTGCTGCTTCTAGGCCCTCCTCTCCTTCCACCTACCCGTCACCTTTGTTTTCCCCTCAGGTGTTGGAACCAGTTTCCTGACTGAATTATATAAAAGCCAGTAGCTGTATTTTAAAAGCCAATAGTTGTTTCTCTTTTCAGGTACCAGGGGTCACACCAGATTGCAGTTTACCTTAGGCAGAGTTTCTCAAACTGAGTCCTGCTAAAGTTATGACCCGGATAATTCTTCGTGGTAGAGGGCTGTGCTATGCATTTTAGAATGTTTCGTAGTATCACTGACCTCTGCCCTCTAGGATCCATTCACATACCCGGCTGTGAAAACCAGACTATCACAGACATTGCCAGTGTGCCCCAGGAGTCAAAATCACCCCCAATTGAGAACCACTTCCTGAGAACTTTCTAGGGCATTAGAGTATCCAGTGGGCTTACTCCAGTTAAGAATAAGGGCTTTGAAACAAATCCAACACCCCATGAAAAACAATAATACATCATGACAATGTGAGGAGTATTCCAGAATTCAGGGGAAGGGTTGTCCAGTAGGAGGGAATGTGTTAATGTGTCCATGTAGCCCGTCATAATGAGAGGACTAGGGAGAAAAGTGAAATGATCATCTTCATAGATGCAGAAAAGGCATCTATGAAAATTTGACAAAATTCAGCATCCATTGATTAAAAACAGTCAATAAAGTAGAATTTGATGAATACATCTTTAAGATGAAAAGCAACATGTATGTGTTTCAGCCCAAAAGCTGGCATCCTAGACTAGGGGGTTTCTTGCTAGAGTTGGGAACAGGATGAGGGTGCCCCAGGGGCTCTGGTTTTTAGCATCACGTGGGAGGCCTCAGCTGGTGTGCTGGACAAAGGCAGAGTAAATAGAGACATAAGAATCGGAAGAGAAGAAATAAAGTATCTCTGTAGACACAGGATTATGTTTTTGAAAGTCTGAAAGAATAAGTGAAAATCTACCACACACAATAAGCAGCAGATTAAAACATCAAAAATATACAATAGTCAATGAGTTATCTATAGAGAGAGCCTAGAGCAAAGGAACAGAGATTAAAAAAAGAGATATTTTACAGATACGAGAAGAAAACATAAGTGAATTCATTTATAAACTGGGAGTGTGGAGAACTTTCCTAACTGTAACTCAAAATCCAGATTCAGTTAGGGAAAAGACTGAAAAAAAATTGACCGCGTACAAAAATTTTAAAACTACTATGTAAAAGAACTGAAGAAGTAGAGGGGCAAATGCCAAAAAAATATTTTCAGTCATATCATAGAAAAAAGGGTGAATATCTTTACATTATAAAAGGCTTCTAGAAATACTGATGAAAAAGATTGACAGCCCAATGGGCGAAAGATAAGAAAGGTTCATAGAAAAAGAAATGCAAATGACCTTGAATATCTGAAAGCACGATCAACCTGCCACATAATAAATGTAAGTAAAACTTGACAGAGATAGAATTTCTTACCTAGTAGACTGGCAAGAATCCAAAAGTTTTGACAGCATCTCTGCTGGAGAGGCTGAAGGGAAATATGCACTCTCATGCATTGCTGGTGGGAATGCAAAACGATGTGACCTTTATGAAGGGGAATTTAGCAATATCTCTAAAATTACATATGTGTTTCTTTTTCCATTAACTAGATGATCCCACCGTTAGAAAATTATCCCAAAGTTATACTAACAAAAATGAGGAAAGGTGGGGCTTCCCTGGTGGCGCAGTGGTTGAGAGTCCGCCTGCCGATGCAGGGGACATGGGGTGGTGCCCCGGTCCGGGAGGATCTCACATGCCGCAGAGCGGCTGGGCCCGTGAGCCATGGCCGCTGAGCCTGCGCGTCCAGAGCCTGTGCTCCGCAACGGGAGAGGCCACAACAGTGAGAGGCCCGCATACCGAAAAAAAAAAAAAATGAGGAAAGGCGATTGCACAAGGCTATTTATTGCAGCACTGTTATATATGACATGTAGATAGATTGTGTGTGTGTGTGTGTGTGTGTGTGTGTGTGTGCGCACCAAGATTGATGTAGAAATAATTCCAGATATATGTGTATACACGGTTAGTATACATACATGTATTTCTTAGCTTTTTGTGCTTAGAGGGCCTAGAAGCAGTGACACGCCGCTGGCAATGAGCACACCTAGAATCCAGATCTTGGATTCTCAGGATAATCCAACAAAAGGAACCAGGGTCCCTTTGAAAAGTGGTTGATCCCAGGGCTGAGGCAGAAATTATGTAAGTTGACCCTGGAGCATTTTGCAGTACTAGAAAGTAACAACGTGCTCCACAAAAATAAGATGGAGGCGTGTCAAAAGGACACACGAGACAGCCCAAAGAGTTCCTAATGGGCCAGAGCTGGAACAATTTGAGTAACAAAGTAACTCATGATGGTATTGGACTAAAACTGAAAGAATAGAATAAATATCTCTGCATTCATACTGACATAAATAAATGATTGAATAAATGGTGGAGAAGGAACAGTTCTTCCCTGCAGAAGAATGCTGATTAATAAATGTAGAAAGAATGAGGGAAATAGAAAATCACCATTGGAACACCACAGTAATGATTGCAGCAGGCAAGATCCATTGATGAATGCTAGAACTAGTAGACAGAAGTTTAAGGAGAAATACAGTATTTATGTAGCCTCAAAGTATCTCCCCCTAAATAATTAATTATAGAGGGAAAAGTAGTAACTTTACAGTGGAGACGCCTGGCAGACACCACCTTAACCACGTGATCAAGGTCAGCATCCTCAGTAGTAAGACGTAGTGACTTCATGTACCCCCTGATATGATGTGATCAGAAGGGCAGTCACCTCGTGGTGCTCTTCAAAAAATCCTCAGCCTCCACCTGATCATGGGAGACCATCCGATGTATCCAACTGATGTGATGATGTGGATGGCCAGATGCCGGACCAGTTCTCTTCAGGAGTGTCTGAAGGACTGTCAGAGGTTGGAGGAGACTTTGGAGTTGTGGATGCTCAATGCACTGTGGGGTCCTGGATTGGATCCTGGAACAGAAGAAGGATGCCAGTGGAAAAGCCAGTGGAATCTGGTATTGTACCAATGTTGATATCTTGGTTTGATCATTGTACCATGGTTACAGCAGATGTCAGTATTAGGGGAAGTGGGATGAAGGGTATGTGGGAAGTCTCTGTATTTTTTTTGGAACTCTTTTGTAAATCTAAAATTATTTCAAAATAAAAGTTATAAAAAGGGAGGAAAGCACAGGTAGAAAAGGCAGGGAGATAAGATGGAGAGGGTAGGAAAGAAGCTAAACTTGTCTTAGCAGAGACCAACTGTGCAGATTTGACTCTGGAACTCTGATATAAATATAAGAAATACATTTCTTATGTAATAATAAAAACAAAATTACACTTTAAAAAGCTAACCCTAAAAATTGAGAATAGAATGAAATAAAGTATCTGAACTATATATCAAAACGATGGCAGAACTACATAGAGAAAGACTATTTCAAGAGACTTTAAGATAGAAATTTGATTGTTCCTCCCTAGTGGGATATAACCTAAGGGCAAAAAGAACTGCAAAAAAAGTACTGTTTTCAGTTATTCCACCGTCAGTGGTAGGGTTGATATTGTTACTCCAAGGCTGTTGTTAGTGTTTACAGACTGGCGTGAAGCACATCAAGTGTGTTTAAATCCATGAGTTTATAATGATACTGGGAGAAAAATCCTTAGTCACCTTTGTAGGATATTAGGGAATCAACTCTATTTTGATAAATAAAACTCTGTTTTGGTAAATAAAGGCTCAGAATCAAACAGTTTTTCTACCTCATCTAAATAAACTATATCTCAGGGTAACCGAGTGTTTGTGGAGAGACGTTTTTTATAGAAGTACTCCAGCTAACAAATGAAGATTTACAGTATTGCCATTTTGCAACCCTCCACTGATGTCATGCCAACATGGCAAAAACAGAGACACTCAGACATAGTGTCTCCTGATGGAAGCACACTGTGTTACCCGTGGAGCCTTCTTGCCAGAAAGGGAACTGATACCTAATTAAGCTTCTGCGTCTGACTTCCAGTTTACAGGAAATACAGTGGACAAGGGAACATATTCAATGATTCCATGTTGGTGCAGTCAGCAAAAGCCAGACTGTTGGAAACTCTGAAGGCAAACGACCACTTTTCCCAACACAACTATAAGCAGGGGAGAAAGAGTGGAGGGAGAGCCTATAAATACAAGTCTTATGAGACTTTTATCAGTCAGTTCTAATATATGGATTTCAATAACTTACTTAAATATGATTTGTAGAACAAGTTGTGAAAAAATGAGGTAATTGGGGAAATTAGAACACCATTTAGATACGCGAAGATTTTAAGGAACTACTGTTAAGTGCTTTTTTTTTTTTTTTTTTTTTTTTGTGGTATGTGGGCCTCTCACTGCTGTGGCCTCTCCCTGTGGAGCACAGGCTCTGGACGCGCAGGCTCAGCGGCCATGGCTCACGGGCCCAGCCGCTCCGCGGCATGTGGGATCTTCCCGGCCCGGGGCACAAATCAGTGTCCCCTGCATTGGCAGGCGGACTCTCAACCACTGCCCCACCAGGGAAGCCCTGTTAAGTGTTTTGAGTGTGACGGTGGTGTTGTAGTTATGGTTTGAAAGAGTTTTACCTTTTACAGATACATTCTAAAATATTTACAGATAAATTGATATGACATCCACATTAGCTTCAAAATCAGAGGACAGCTGTGTGGAGTGCACGGGGAGAGAGGCAAAGCAGGACTGGCCACGAGCTGATGATTGTTGAGATTGGGTGATGTGTGCACGGAGGTTCACCTCTCTGTCTTGTGTATGTTTGACATTTTCTATAAGAAAATTTAAGGAGTATGTTAAAGCACTGTCTATAAAACGCTGGGGTTACTGTCTAGTCCCCAGTAGGCCTACAGTAAATGGCAGCTGCCATGGTTATTGGAGGTGATGGTGTCACCAGCATCAGCGTCACGTCCTCATCTGTGGGAAGCAGTCAGGCCTCTGGTGTTCCAAGTTCATACTTGCAAGGATTTGCTCTCTGTTACACATAGACATTGGAATGCCAGTTCCTGACGTAGAGCACCATCTCTCCTGGCCAGTTGGTGCTTTCGTTAGTGCAGTCATGGCGCTCTCCTCTGGAGGTCTCGCTCCTTACAGATCCTGACACCTTCAGCAGAATTGTGACTCAATAAAAATAGTTGACACCAAGCCACGCACTAGACTCCAGAAGTGAGACAGTAGAGCAGCTAAGGAGCTGGGCAGGGGGTGGTCCCCGTGTGACGACAAGCTGCCTGTTAACAGCAGCTGGGCTGTTGCCAGCCTCCCAGGAATGCCCTGTAAAGCACTGTCCTTCCCACAGATGGTTATTACAAAGAGTACCCCAAAGAGGGGAAGCCAGTCCATGCCCATCCTGTTCATCACAGGCTAAGCCATTCCTCGGATCCAATCAGTGTTGGCCACTATGTTGCTTAATGGTACTTAAAAGGAAATATGCTTGTTTGTTCATTTATGCATTCATCAGACGTTTATTGGGTGTCTACTAAATGTCAGGCTGGAAATGCCTAAATGAACGTGACCACTTGGCTATAAAAGAATAATCACATTGTATTCTGAACCTGTGTGAGTAACTGGTAAGTGCTTATAGAGAGTGATCGCTTTGGCTCCTAAAAATTGTATGTAAAATCCCCTTTTTGTTCTTCTTTGTTGGTGACATCCATGTTTCCTGCCTTGCAGTTCCAGAAGGAGGTGATTATCAATATCTAGTTCTTGTGAAAATTCCGTCCCACCTCTTCTCTCCTTAGGTATAAGATACCTGTGAATGTCTCTTTAGCTTCTCGTACTCTCGTGAGTCCTGATTTTGCACAGCTGTATTTTCTCTGGTCAGTTGTATTTCTCATATCCTTCCTATAATCGGAGCAGCATGGTAGCTAAGATTTGCTGAGATCTCGCTCTGTGCCAGGACCCGTGCTCGAAGCTTGCCGAGTGTTATGTGATTACCCATCCTCTCCTCCCTTCCACCGTCACCACTGCTGTGCCTTCCTCTCGGCCTTCCTCACAGCAGGACGCCCGGGCACAGGGGAGATAAGGGCGGTGTTGGTGGCCATGGGAAGAGCAGAGGAGACAGCAGAAGGGCACACACGAGAACCTCTGAGCGTGTGTCATCTCTAGTTATGAACAGCATACTCTGTTCCCTACGGCAAGAACGTGTTGCAGGAAGCTTTCCACCGACGCTGGTTTTAAAAAGTCTCGGCACTTGCAAAGAGAAGTTTTGTCTTTGGGAAGTAGGTTTTTACTGGAGCACTGATTTCTCAGGGGTGCCTGCTTAATGAGCTGCTGCAAAAGCGTTGCTTATGTGCATTTGTTTTGTCTTAATCCATTATCCTGGGACTTCTGGGTAATAGGTGATCTTCTAGAAGGTCACATGGATGATGCTGTGTTTTTATTTAGCCAGCAACAGAAACTCCGGAGGAGCCCTCCACCCAGTACCTGCATATCACCCAAGCCGAAGAGGACGTCCAGGGCACACAGGCAGCGGTGGCTGCCCTCCAGGACCTGAGATACACCTCAGACAGTGGTGAGAGCGTGCCCCCTGCCTCCCTCTGACACCTCAGAACGGGTCTTTGATAGACACGCTGCGTGAATGACTTTACGGATGAATTCCGTCTGCCAGTTGGTCTCCTTCCACCGCATTCTGACCACGGGCGCGGTCCCATTGTCAGGCGTGGCGGTAGAGCTCTCCTGCAGTGTTCTAGAACAGGGCCCCAGCCAAGGTGGTGCCGCCTAACAGGGTTGCCGGGTGTTCACACGTAGGATCACCTCTCAGAGCAGGGAGAAGCAGGTCCTACTGTCCTCACTTCACAGATGTGGAAGATTGCCTCCTTGTAAACGGCTGGCTGAGGATCGTCCACGTGTTGGGTGTTGGAGCTGGTCTTGGAATCGAGGTCTCCTGACTTCTTGTTGGGACTGCCCACTTCCCAGTTCTTCTGAAAAGCCCCAAGTCAGGATTTTTATGTCAAATGTCATCAGTTTCAAATGTTCGATCAATTTGAGAAAACAAACCACTGTGCCAGCCTAGTGGCAACTGGGGCATTGTGCTTAGAAAACATTTTCTTGATGCTCTTTTCCAAACAGGAAAGGAGTACGAGTTTATATAATGTACCACAGCCCTCTGGGTATTTGGGGGACAGAGGTCAAGCAAGTGGGATTAGAGGAAGCATTAAGTGAAGTCAGCTGGTGATGGGAGACAGGAAATTGCCATTTCATCCAGCTCTTACATCCCTGACCCCCAGGTTGTAAGAAGGGTGCGCAGAAAACCCCTTGGGGCCGGTCACTTTGGGGAAGATTCATTGCCGGTGCTGTGCTCACCGGGGGATTCGGGAGACAGCTCTGCAGCCTGTGAGAGAAGCAGGCTCTGCAGGTGGGGCGTCAAGGTGCCGGCTCTTGGTGCGGTTCCCAGAGCTGACGCCACGTCTCAGTGCGTGTTTCCTTCCTCACGTCCAGTGACTTCAGCGATTGCTCAAGCCCTGCCAGGACAGCCTGTCCATCTTCATCCCCACCAGCGCTCACTCACTCACTCCTTCAGCCCTCGGCATCTCCTCCTGGCTCTTGGGAAACACGGCAGACTCTGCAGCTCGGCATTCGGGCCACCTGCTCTAGGCCCTGGCCTCCCTGCGCTGCATCTCTGGCCACCTTGGAGCCGTGCCCTCCTGGGCCAGACTGCCGTTCTCGGCGTGAGCTGTGTTTCTCACCCACACGCTCCTGTGACCTCTGGGGCCTGGTCTGTTCCCCTCCCCGCACAGCACTTTTTCTGGCGAACACGTCTTCGTCTTCAGTATTCAGATGGCGTGTCATCTCCCGGGAGCCCGCCTGACTTTCCCACAGAGCCCCCTAGTCGCCCCCCTGATATGGAGCCGACCAGGGGCTGTATGATTTGCTTACGGTCTGTCTCAGTCACCTGTGAGCCCGGAAGGGATGGGGGGAGGCAGCGTTAGATCTTGTCTGGATCCCAGCTGTCCCCAGCCTTTCTGGCACCAGGGCCCATTTCTGTGGAAGACAGTTTTTCCAAGGATGGGGGGAGGGGATGCTTCCGGGATGATTCAAGCGCATTGCATTTACCGTGCACTTTATTTCGATTCCTGTTACATCAGCTCCACCTCAGATCAGCAGGCGTTAGATCCCGGGGCTTGGGGACCCCTGCTGGATCCCACTGGGAACCATGTTCCTGGCTGACAGTTCGGGCTTGATAAATGGTCATTGAGGGAGTAAACGGATGAGGAATTAAAATCTTATTTCAGTACATTTTTTAAGGTCAGTGTTTTGTTTAGTGTTTAGATGTTTAGAGTGGTTGGCTGCCAGGCAGAGTTGAAACCCGCCTCCCCGCTGAAGGAGAGTGTGTGTGTGGGTGTGAATAGGTGTGTGTAGGGGATGCTAGGCTGGTGCATGGTGAACAGGTGCTAATGTCATTGCCTCAGTCGTATGCCACGTCCTACCCTCTGTGTAGAACACATTGAATTCCCTTCCCTCATCACTTACTGATTCGCGTTGGAACGTGGCCTGAAGAAAGTCGTCCAGGAGTATGTAGACCTTGGTGGAGACTTCATGATATTATGCTAGCCTGGAGATCAGGTAGTAATTTCCCTCTTAGTGAAGTAATGATGAGGGTCAGAGTGCTGTGTTCCGGAGAGTCACAGATGGCCAAGCAGATGGTGAGAGCTGAGTGAAAGGGTACACTCAGTGGCTGCCCTGATGATATGGATTACAGTCTTTTGAGATGATTAAAAGAGAATCCTCAGCTTACATTAATTTAGAATTCTGAAGCCCACTGGTTGATGACTGAGCACCCTTTGGTGCTCTGCCGCATCCTGTGTAATGTATCTGGCACACGCGCTCTGACCACCTCCCATGCCTGTGCTCAAGGAGGACCAGCTCTGTGGTTTGACGTCATAGCTGGTGCTTCTCAGGAGTTTCTGTTTTGAGAGGCAGTCCTGTATCAACAAGTTTGGATTCAGAACATCTGGGCTTGAGCCCTGGCTTTGTGACGTAACTGACCCAAGGGCCTAAGACAATCCTCTTCCATTTTTTTGCAGTGAGGTGACTGATCTATGAAGTGGGGATAATAGTGTCACAATGTCGTCTCCTCGCAGGTTGTTTGGAGTTTTGAGATGTTCTTATAGAGACTGCATTGTCGGCTGTGAAGTACCATGCACATTATTTCTGTGGTCAAAATGAGCACTTACTGAGAACCCGTGCGTCCCTGGAGAAGGCACTGCGCGAGAATGGCCTCTGCTAAGGGCTGCTTTTGCGCTCAGTGACCTTCACCACCCACGGCCTTACCGGTCTCCTGTTTGCTTCTTCCTGGCAAGGTGACCGACTTGACCCCACGGCTGTAAACATCCTCCAGCAGATCATCGAGCTGGGCACCGAGACGCACGACGCCACTGCCGTTGCCTCGGTGGTTGCCATGGCACCCGGGACGGTGACTGTCGTGAAGCAGGTAGGACCTTGCCCTCCCCGTTAAATACTGTCTCCTTGCGCTGACACACACCCTCTCTCTCCCCTGCCCCCTCAGGTTTTCAGGGCTTTAACCTGTCTAAGGTGGAATTTGGAATGAAAGCGGTCTAGTCTCATGCGGTTTCTTCTTACCATCATGGGATTGTATCTGCGGTAGCGCCATATGTGAGGCTGTGTTGTAGGGGAAAGGTGTAGTATATTTCAAAAAGTTCTGGAAACTTGATTCATTTCCTTTCAATGAAAGGCATCCCAGAGTGAAACGAGCGTGATATGGATGCATTTGGACGCATCAATGGTCAAAAGCAGCCTCGGTCCCTAAGGCCGGAGTCTGTGGAGCAGGGCCACTGGGGGAACAGCCAGGGAGGCCAGGAGGGACTGGCCTCTTAAGTGTTAAACATCACCAGACGGAATCGGCGCAGGATGACTGAACTAAACTGATAGGAAGAAGATGGCCAGTGTTTGAATAAAGGTTACTCTAGTTAATTGTCATACTGTTTGGTTCATTTCCTCTCCTTCTAACCTCAGGGGAGACTTTGCCATCTGTCAGGATGCGGCGTGTGTAATAATCAGATCATCCTTTGTATCTGTCTGTACCTCTCTCTCTACTCTCTCCTGCTTCACTGTACACAAGATTTGAGCTGGCTTAACACAACTACTTAAAAAAGCAAGAACAACAGAAAGCACATCAGAACCAGGGCAGACCCCGGGTGTGTGGTTTAGAATCAAAGCTCACGTTCATGGAGGAGGTTGAATTGCAGAGCACAGAGTTTTACACGGTTATCCGTCTTCCAGTGATTCACTCAGGAAGCGTGTAGTTAAGTGCCCGCAGTGTTCTCATTGCTGGGGTTCCAGGAGAGAACCGATGTTTGCCATCAAAGTGGTTGCTCTCCTGGGAAAAAGATAAGTAAGACAGAAAGGCTGTCAAATGGTGAACGGGAGCAGTGGAAAAAAGTAAAACGAGAAAGGGGGAGGGGCGTGGGCCGAGGAGCCGGGGTGTCGGGGGCTGTTTTATGAAGGGCTGCTGGGGCAGCTGTCTGACATCTGCTCACAGACCTGGGAGAGGTGGGCGTTACTAGAATGATCCAAGTTCTGCTGTACGCTTGGTTCCGAATCTGAAAACAAAAAACAAGAAGCGTGAAGCACTTAACAGCGGAAGAGGTAAGTTTTTCTTGGCAAGTAACTAATAATCTCTTAATTCGGCTCTCGCATCCCTGAGTGACATGTCCCCCGCGACCTGCCTTTGATGACTCGGTGGACTTCCCAGGGCTGTCCCCATGACCGTCCCCCCAGGTGTGCCCGGGCCACAGCACAAAGCATGAAATTCAGGCTGAGCAGTTCGCGGGGGAATTAGTACATATGCTGGTTCACCTCTGGGTTTCTGGATCCACAGACAAGACTTGGCGCCTCTAGATGAACGTTTGGACCACGTGGTCTGGAAACCCTCCTCCATTAGTATGCTTTCTGTCAACGAGACCCTGGACAGAAGTCAGACAGGACAGTAGGAGTTTGATGTTTCAGGCTGCAGGGGCCTGGTGTTCTGCACTGTTTGGGAACAGACTCTTACACCTCTAGGCCAGACACTCTTGCAGCTCTTCTTTGTATTTATTAGACTGCAATCTTCAGATTGTCTTGTAAATCTCTTCTGAAACTCCCGGCACTTCAGGAAGGGTATAGGAGAACTTTGGGTGTTTCGTACACGCCAAATCCTTTAGAGAATTGCAGGGAGGCGCCACTGATTGTGACTCGTATCTTCCTTCTAGGAAGTGGATTGATTTGCTGTTACTTAGAGACGTGATTTATTGCGTGTCGCAGGCGATGCGGTGATACATGAGGGTGCGGGTGAAGGGTACAGCTTAGATGTGCTCTGAGACGCTAGAGTGACAGCATGACAAGGGATAAGGCAGGTGAGCCTCTGGCGCAGCCAGTGTAACCAGGTGTAAAGTGCTTGCAGTGGCAGAAAACAGTGGCACCCTTCAGTCTCATGGTTTATTGGGAAACACAGGGCTGAGAGGAGTGTCACTGTTTAACACAGTCTTGAGTAACTGCGTTTGGAAATGTTCCCGAGGACGTGTGTCCTAGTCATTCTCCTGTCCACCTGGTTGGCACCTGGCGCACCGAGGCTGTTGATAAATGATGGATGGGAGATTGGATGAATGGACCGACGGGTGGGAGACGTCAGACGCCCACTCCAATGGCAAAGGGATTGCATTGTGTCAGGCTCTCCTAGGTGAAGGGATGCCCTCTGGATTCAGTTGTCTTATTTCAGTTTAAAGGTAGCTGTTTTTATTAGAGAAATGAATCCATTTCACCTTTTTTTGTTTTCGTTAAACTGTGGTTTAGGATTTTTCAGTAGAGAAATTATATCTGTTTATTGAGTGTCCTTAAGCCACTCAAATGTGGACCCTGGTGCACCTTTTGGGAAGCAGTCATGTTGTCCCTTCACCCTGTGGGGAGCCCTTGATGTTGGGGACTTCGTCCTTCTCCGGCTCAAGGTCTCACACATCGTAGTAGCTCAGTAAATGTTTATTAAGTAGGATGGAGTATGCTGTGGGCTTTATGTTGTGATTCTCCAATTATATCCTGTAGAAGAAATAGCAAGAACACATTGTCATAAAGTATGTACTATATATTGTAGAAAAAAATGATTTTAAATTACTATTGGATAGCATGTTTTGAGATCTTTTAAAAGTTTCCTATCTTATATGTACCTATCTGTCTATCTATATCTCTTCCAAAAGGCCAAAAATAAATTCTGGGTTGTATGTGAATCCATTCTGGATGTTTAAAACTTTCAAGATTTCTTTCCCATATAAAAAATTAGTTATATGCTCTGTTTATAATTTTTTCATGCTATATTAATGTAAATTGAAAACAATCTCACATATCAAAGTTTATCAGTGGTAACTGAAAGTTATTTATTAATCTCCAGTCTTTAGGGGTTCTCATTTTCTGGGATGAAAATACTAACAGGCCTGGTAGGTAGGCTGAGGGGATTGGAAAGCTAAGAGCTGAGGGTGTTTCTTAGGTTGTTTTCTTCTTAGTTTTTAATGAGACATGGGAAGGATTTGGCCCATAAGTCAGACCGTTTAAGTTTTCAGTTGGACACAGAAATGAGTCCTCAATGATTTCCCATCACTTCTCTCTTTCCCCAAGTGTCGCATTAAAAATAGATTCATGGGGATGGAGCATTTGGAAATGTTCAGAAAGAAGAAACCTTGAATGTGCCTCACCAGCCTGGCCTGAGAAGTCACATGACAACTTTGAATGCAGCTACTTGCGTGTTTGTTAAGACCAGTTTTCATTAAATAAGTTGGTTTCTTTTTTTCTTTTTCTTTAAAAAAATTTTTGCTTTAGGGTTTTATGAGGAGGAGACTTATATTTGATTAATAAAGCTGCCTAAGTAGGTTGAATGTAAGACGTACCAGCAGAGGGGAAATATTATCACAAGCATCTCTGAGTCAAAATTACTTATCAAAAGGAAAAGAAAGACCAGTGAAAATAACAACCACCATCACCGTTGGCTCATGGCTTAAATCACTCTGCTGTCCTCGTGGGTTGAAATTTATTTTAGAGACTGAAAGTGACATTTTACTGGAAATTCCCGACGTCCGTTTAGCAGACATTCACTGTGCAGCCGCAGTGTCAGTCCCTGGGGCGTCCGTTTCCTATCGCGGCTGCAACAAATCACCACAAACTCAGTGGCTTAAAACAACACAAATTGATGATCTTCCAGTTCTGGAGGTCAGAAGTCTGAAATGGGCTTCACTGGGATGACATCAAGGCGTCGACAGCTGCCTTCCTTCTGGGAAGAACCCCTGTCTTGCTTTTTCCGGCCCAGGGGCCACCCAGCATTCCTTCACTGCGGTTCCCTTCTTCCATCTCCAAAGCCAGCAAGGGCAGGCCCGGATCATCCCGCATCCATCGCTCTGACCTCTGCCTCTGTCGTCACATAGCCCTCTCCAAGTCTGACCAACCTCCTCCCTCCTTTAAGGACGCTTGTGCCTACCTTGGACCCACCTGGATAATCCAGGATCTTCTCCCATCTCCAGGTCATCGACTCAATCACATGGGCTAATGTCCACGTAAGGGAACCGTTCTCAGATTCCGGAGGTTAGGACATGCACTCTTTGGGGTGGGGGCATTATTCTGCCTGCCACTCTGGGTTACAGGGTTAAGACGGTCCCCGATCTCAAAAGGCAAATAGTCTAGTGAGGGAAATGCTTTATTTTTTTTTATCCAGCACACAGCCCCCGAGCTGCTTCCACCCGCCAGGTTGCTGCTCTCGGTGCTTGGGATATCGCAGTGAACAGAGCAGATGAACGGTACGGTTGAGGAGCTGACATGCTAATTTAGGGAGCTAGCTAAGCCCCAGACGTGTAATAACTAAGTAAGTAAGATAGTGTGTTAGAGGTGAGATGGAGAAAAATGAGCAGAACTGGTCCAGAGGTCTGGAGGATGTAGACCTTAAGCAGGAAGTTCCACCTGAGAGTAATGAATGCTTCCGGGAGGTTGGCCAAGAGCACTCCGGGGTGCTGGGGGGTGGCCCAGCCCGACCCTGGGTCTGGGGTGGCGGCAGGTGCTGGGCGGGGCGGCCTCTGTGGGTGTGCTGATGCGCGCCCAAATAGAGTCTTGCAAGGTAGCCGGGAGTTGGGTGGGGCAGGGCTCCAGCAGAGGTGGGAGCAGGAGCTGGTCGTGGATGCCGCTGGAAGCGGGGGAGGGGGCGATGAGTCACCACTTAGGTTAAATGACACGCCCAGTCCTCACCTGGGGGGGGGTGGGGGGCGCGCAAAGGGCTGGGAGGAGTCCTGGTCCAGGAAGCGCCTCAGCCTGGTCTCTCTCCCTCCGGCTCAAAGGCCAGTGGAGAAAGGGTGAGTCCAAGCAGCCCACGTCTTCCTGTTGCTTCTCCAAGCCCGACGTCCTTCCCCTATGGGCTTCCTGACCTGTGCGACCCTCCTGAAAGCCTTGTTGGCATTTTTAACAAATCACGGTCTCCAGGTTCTTCCAAGCAGTGAGTCTGCACTGAGCAGTCCTGCCAGTTGGCGTTCAGCAGAACAGCTTGTAGCTCTCCGAGACCACGGCTGACGCTGGCCATGGTGTCTGGGGTCTGGACCCAGCAGGCCAGCAGCTGCACTCAGGGTGTTTGTCTGTGAATAATAAGGAGACCTTATAATCACACAGCATCTTCCTTTTAAGAAGGTCAGGCTGATTCAACAGATAACCGTTATGATGATCCAGGGTCTTTTTGAGTTAAACTTGAGTGCTATTTATTATTGCTGAGGGTACCCCTATACGGTAGATGGCGGAGCTGGGTGCACTGTGGGGTGTCACCCCCTGGGGGTGCGGAGCGGCCTATCTGGGAGAAGATCCCTGAGCAAGTGAAGAGAGTGAAGTGGTTCGGGTCATTCGTTCATCTGCGTTGCTTTTAAAAAACGCGATAGCCTTTCAGTCCGTGTGCCATGTGTGAACAGGCTAGGGTGTCCCCTGCGTAGAAGGGCCCACCTGTTGTAGGGTTAGTCCAGAGGAGGCTGTTGAGGAGCTCACGGCGTGTCAAGCCTGCTTCTCTGTGGCTCAGTTACGCTTCCCACCCTGCTGAGACCCCGTGAGAAAACACACTGTTAGTGTTGTGCAGAGAAACAGAACCAGTGGTGTGCGTGTGCATGTGTGTGTGTGTGTGTGTGTAGAAAATAAGGAACCGGCTCACTGATTCTGGAGGTTGACAGCCGACAAGTCCCGAGATCTGCAGTCAGCAAGTTAGAGACCCAAGAGCCGATGGTGCAGGTTCTACCTTGAGTCTGAAGCCCGAGAACTAGGAGAACTGATGGTGTGAATCGCAGTCTGAAAGCCAGCAGGCTTGAGATGCAGGAAGAGCTGATGTTTCCCTTAGAATCGAACAGCAGGAAAAAAAGAAAAAAACCAACGCCCAGCTCAAAAGCAATCGGGCAGGAGGAGTTCCCTCTTATTCAAGGGAGAGTCAGCCCTTTTGCTCTATTCTGGCCTTCGACTGATCGGATAAGGCCCACACACATCAGGAAGGACAGTCTCCTTTACTCAGTCTGTTCATTTAAATGTTAATCTCATCCAGAAACACCCTCACAGAAACACCCAGAGTAATGTTTGACCAAATATGTGGGCACCCCTTGGCCCATTAAAATTAGCCATCACACATGTTCATGTAGTACATGTCAGAGTATGTACTCTTTGCCAATGGAGGGTTATTGGTAATCCAGGTTGTTGTTTACTGAGATACTCAGTTGTCATAGAGACGATTTTGAGTCACAGATTTCTGGGCGATGCGGTAGTTTCTGGGGAGCACGTACACCTTGGTATATCCTTATTTCTGATTGCAGTTGACATTTCCGTTCACGGTTCAGGAATGAGCGCCACCTTGCAGGTCCTTGAAAGAGTCATGGCTGAGGAGAGGCAACCCCCAGGGCGCCTCCACTGAGCACCAATGCTCCACTTTCATCCCCAGTTCAAGAGCAACCAGATCATTCTTAGTGGTCCTCCTCCCGTGGAGTAAGGTGTTCAGTAGCGACTGTGATCAGTGCGACTCTCCGTCGGCAGGCGTCTCTGTTCCCAGTCCTGCTTCTCTGCGGCGTCTCCTGGGATTGCCACTCTCCTGCTTTTGTTTTCCCCTGAGGTGCCGGGTGCTTCCAAGCTGCCAGCCAGTGCGCCAGTGGCGCGGGAAGGAGCATTTAAGGCCGCCCAGAGCTGCAGGCACCCCGCCCACTCCCCCAGCGCAGACCCTCAGCCTGGCAGGCCCAGAATTACGCTGCCATCGACTTGTTCAACATCCCAACCTTTCTTCCCACTTGCTTTAACTTCTGGTTAAAAAAATAAACAAAAAACAAACCCCAAAGCAGAAGTTCTGGCTTTGTCAAAAGCAACCCACCTCTCCTGGCTGCTTCCCCACGCCCTTTGTCACCTTCGGGCAGGTCCCCGGTGTTGGCTGGCACTGGAGGGTGAGGTCAGGACACGCCAGCCTGGAGGAGAGAACTCGCCAGCCTCCCTGACAGGCTGAGCACACAGTGCCAGTCTGAGAGGCACTTTCGGTAGCAGGTCTCACTGGAAGACGTATGTCGGTTGGCAGCCAACACTGGAATTGCTGTTTGTTATTTGCAGTTCATTATTTTTGCGAGGAAACGCAATCCACTCCTGTGGCTGACCACGTACCTCAGTTGCCTGTTTGCAAGGAAACTCGGGTCCAGCCTGTCCTGTTCTTCATTGAAGGCCCTGAGTAATGTGGTCCCTGGAAACTCTTTCACACTGTCCGTCTGTACAGGGGCATCTGGTTGGGAGAAGCCGCTCTGCAGAGGGGACCTCTCACGTGCAGCCTCTGGCTTGGGGGGAGCCTCGCTCCTGTGATCCACCCGGAAGGGGAGCCCGGGATGGGCCTCCTGCCCCTCTGGGGGTGGATTTGAACATCTCATAAGATTTGTGGCAAAAGAATGGGGAGGGGGATCTGGAACGTGATTCGTGGGAGGGTGCAAAATCTATTTTCATTACTATTTAAAAACAATCTCTCCATTCCATGAATTTGATCATTTAACTACACAGCAGAAGACCTGACAAGAATCACGTCCAAGCGGGATACTCTTGTAGTCCTTTGAAGATCATAGGAGATGTTGGCCGCCCGCATTGCTGTAAAGTGGGACTGAGCTGAGATCTCCCCCCTTGTCCTGCCACAGACAGGATCGGGTGAAGCCTCCCTGTTCTGTCATCCCTTTAAGCTCCAGTAGTCGGTGAGTTAACGGGATGTCTTTTTCTCGTTCCTGCAGAGGCTCTGTTGGACTCCTACAGTTAAACAGTCCTCTCGCTGACTCTACCGAAGGCATGGAGGTTACAGGAGAGCCACCCGTTCTTTTCCCTCTGCTCACCTCTCTCGCTCAGAACCTCATTTGTCCTCAGATCGCTTGCCTGTGAGTGTGGCAGTGACACATAATTGTGACGTTATAATCGCTGATTTTTATTCTTTTCCTCATGACGAAACCCCAGCATCTTCATTGTCTCGTTTATTTATTCCACTTTCCCATGATGGTGGCTCTGCCATCGTTGTGGTTCATCTAAGGATTCTTTCCCGGAAGATTAAGGATACATATATAATGTTAAAAGAACTGATAGTAACTGCAGCTTCTGTCCTCTGGACGTAACTGCTAGTGTTTTCTATCCATCCTCAGCATGTAATGGGAATGGCACGCCCACTTCACCCTCACTGGCTCCGTGGTGTAATTACAGTCATGAGGGATTCATGCCTTTGGAAGGCCCATGCGGGGGAGCCCCATGTCTTTTGTAGGTGATCAAATCCGATGCATATTGCAGGGCTGAGGGTATAGGCGTCCCCCGTGCTTCCTGACCCTCAGATGATCTAATTCTGGATTCTCTCTTAGTGGTAGAGATGCCTGCAATCCAGACAGACATCTTTTATCTTTTAATTCCCAGTCCTTTTGATTGCTATATAAATATGGAAGTCTCACTGACTCCTCTCTCTGTTTTTCCCTCTTATCCCACCCCTTCCTGTGAGACCCCGTTTTCAACTGCATATTTTGGTTAGTGAGGTTTGACTCCTGCCTAAAGAACTTCGCGGTACAATTTATTTGATCCTGGGGCCCTGCCAGCCTTAATTATATCAAACTTCTAATGACACACACAGGTGGCCTCTTCAAATATTTGCATACTTCACATTCCTTACAGAGCGTTTGTCCCGCAGTTGCTGAGCGGTGACCTTCAGCATATAGGTCGAGACAGTTCCCGCAGGGTCTGGGCGATGGGTTCCTCTCCCCTGTCACTTAACGCCAGCTCTTGTCCTTTGTGAGCCTTCTTTAATTCTCCCATAGCCATTTGAATCTTTTCTTTTTCTGTCTTAAATAAAACTTCCTTCAGAGAGTTCTGTTCCTGATATGATTTCTGATGGCTGATACTCAAAACTACTGCCTTTCATAGCAATTTTATGACTTGCTGAGCCCCTTTACTCCATAGCAGTGACTGAAAATTCCATTTCTTTGTGAAATTTTAGAAGTGAAAGTACATTCCATGATATATCTGTGGCCATATGGGAAATTGTCTGAAAAAATAGAGAATAAAGGCTTTTCCCCTATCCCATTCTGACACTCTTTTTCATATAGAACATCTTTAGCTGACCTGAAGATCTCAGTTATTGAACTTTGCTTCTCTTTCCCTTTTTCTATGACCCAATTTTCCCATTACGCCCCAAGAAGCTGCAGCTCGGTTGGTGCAACTTGCAGAATCCCACTTTACTTGAGTTTTAATACTGCCGTGCTTGTTACTGTTTGCTCGGGAGCCCATTTCCTGGTCCACGTCCTTGGCCAGGGCAGGTGGGTTTTATTTGCTTCCTCCCCTCTCTGCAGCTTCCCCTTGCTGGCTGACATCGCTCAGTCTGCTTGAGACTGGGGGCAAAGGCAGGGCTGTGATGGCCCTGGTCAGAGAAGCCAGAACTGTAGTCACCATCCGAAGGGCTCTGGTCCAGCCTTCCTTGGGTTCGGCCCAGGGCAGTGCTGCCGCAGGCTGGCTCTTGCGCTTCTCTCCCCCTGGGGCGGTAGCCTCCATGCTAGCCACAGGCGTTCCCCTAAGCAGGACTCTTAGTGTCCTGCGGTGTGGACTCCACACCTCTTCCCCGCCCCCCCTCCATCCAGTTTCCCCATCTAGTAAATACACGCAGTCCACTCCAGCTGCCGCGGGTCTGTCTTCCCTCCTCTGCCTCTCTCAGCCCCACATCTGATCCATCAGCAAGTTTTCTCCCTGCTGTGGGCGCTCCCTTCACCATGCACCTTAAATCACCCCTCTGGCCCCAGGCTGCCGCCTCCAGCAAGCCCTGACTATGGAAAACGCAGTCCCCAGGTGGGCAGCCTCAGCACAGGGGGCTGGTTAGAAATGCAGAACGTCTGGCTCCCCCTCAGACTTGCTGGATCGAACTCTGCATCGCAACGTCATCCCTGGTCACAGGCCTCGCTCTTCACCTGGCTCCTACCATCTCTCCTGCTGCTCTAAGATGCAGTTTTCAGACAGAGCGATCTTTTCAAAATGTAAATCAGATCCCGGCATCCCTCCCTGAAAACCCTCCAGTAACTTGAAAGTCTCCGGTAAACTGGGACAGGACCTCGCCCTGGCCTCCCAGTCCCGCAGCAGCCGGCCTCCCGCGGCATCTCCTCGCTCTGGCTGCACTGGCCCACTGGGCTGCTCTGTGCCCACCTCCAGGCCTCCGCGCTGGCTGCGCCTCGTGGCCCAGGCGCTCCTTCCTCCCCTCAGCGGGGCTGACTCCTGGTCCAGGGCTTGGCCCTCTCAGGTCCTGTCGGGCCCGTCCTCCAGAACCACCCTGTGTTGGGAGATGTTACAGTGGAGTTGAGCCGGGGGATGGGCCAGGGGGGCCTGATCCAGTGCCCTGAGCCCTTGAAGGCAGGGCACTGCCTCACCTGGGGGCAGGCATCAGTGCGATTAGAAGCTGGAGGATTTGTGTTTAGAGCCACTGCCTTTATGGTAGTTTTACAGGTGGTGATAGAAAGCGAACATGGTGACGGACCGCGTGGACAGAGAAGCGCCCCGTTGTTAACAGCTACGTGCCTGCGTCACCCGCCCTAGCCGCTCTGGTGCACCTGCAGCCCGGAGGCCTCAGGGGGCTTCCTGCTTCTCCAGGAGCCCCAAGTCCACCCCCCTGAGTAACCAGAGAAGTGGGTGGAGGCGTGGCCGTCCAGCGCAAGAAGACTGCTCTGCCCCTTCCACGGAAAAGCAGAGGCTCAGAGAGGAAGCCCCACTGTGGGCCTGTCATGGACAGTGGCCTGGATCTGAGACTCTAGGCCGGACCACCCGGTCCGGTTGTGGCCCTGCCTCCCCAGTCGGGAAGTAGGAAGAGGATGTTTACAGAGGGGCTGGCCCTGGGCAGGGAGCCGAAGCTCGCCTCCCGTCTGTCTAGGTCGTGGGGAGAATGGGGGGTGGTGGGCAGGAGTCAGTTCTCAGAGACTCTACCACCAGCCATATCTTAGTTAGCTGGTTTACCCACCGACCTTTTCTCCCCAGCAAGTTGGAGGAGGTCTGTAGCACTTAGCTCAGGGCCTGGCACATTATAAAGGCCTCACGAGCGTTCAGAAGCACCGCTGGGGCATCAGACTCGGGAAGCCGAGCCGGGTGGGCTGGGGCTGCCCTCGTTGGGACCCAGCTGAGCAGCCTGGTGGTTTTCAGCTGCTGTGGGTGCCCCGCCTGGGGAGCCTCAGGCCTCTGAGACAGGGGCCCTCCCTGGATGAACAGCGCACGGGGGTCTCCCGAGAAGCCCATGTCGGAGGTCGCCCCGGGCCAGGTCACAGTGCGTGGAGGAGGACACAGCTCGGGGCCAGACGGCCTGGGTGTGACCCCGCGTCTGTCACTTCACAGTGTATGACTAGGGACAAAGCACTTCTCCTCTTTGAACTTCTGTTTTCTCATCTGTAAAGTGGGAAAATAATAGAACCTACCCCATGGGGCTAAGGTACGGGTTATGCATAATTATGCAAATGAAGCAGTTGGCAGGGAGCCTGCCGCTGCTTAGGTCTAATCTTAGCTCCTGTCATAGGAGTGACATAGCTCCTTAACCCCTGTCTGAGCTCACTGAGTTGCTCATAGAATTCAGCCATGACTGTTTTGCTTCTGGAAGCTTCTGCTCAGCAAGCAGGTACTGATGCAGCCGTCCAGGCCCTGTGCTCAGCGGTAGGAGTCCCAGGGTGGATGCAACACTGCCTCCTTCATAGGAGAGTCTGTTGCTTGGTCCAGGCAGGTGGTTGCATTATGTAAACTGCCGTGTTTGTGGCTGGAGACAGTTTGACCCCTTACCACGTGCAGCTGTCATGACATTCTGGGTCATTCCCTGGAGAAGGCCCTCGAGGAGGCTGATTTGGAAGAGCTGGAGCTGAGTGGCATCATGCAACCGCTTGGCCACGGTAACGGGCAGTTGGGTGAGGAGCTCTGAGCCAGAAGGGGCACCAGACGTGAGAGCAAGCAAAGGGAGAAGCGCCAGAGAGGGTTGAGGTGGGCAGGTCTCCCTACTCGGAGAGAGAAGTACAAGTAGGAGGGAAACGGGCGAGTGGCTTTGATGAGCAGGAGGCAGCATCCATACGGAGCCTCAGGGCGGGTCTTAGGCTGCTCACGTCAGCGCACAGGGCGGGTGTCAACACTGCGTTGGCCCCAGAGTAAGACCATCGCAGCCCCTTGTTCTGTTCTTAGACCTACTTTGCCACTGATGAACTTACCTGGGTGGGTTTGAGGGGCGATTGAAGTGGTGTATGTTTTGTTATGATAAACATTCTTTAAACAGAATGTGGATGTGCTCCATTACTGGGAATTTAGCCTGCCTTTCTCCCTTGGGTGAGGGCAGCGGCTTGGAGGTCCAGGGAGGAACAGGGTGCGTCCTGCCAGCTCCATGTCCTTGCCCATGGGGTCTTGTGGAGGCTGCCCGTCACCTGTGTAAAAGGACAGGGAGAGGAACTGCTAGAGGAAACAGTTTGTTAAATCGGGGGGAGAAGAGTCTGCACCAGCTGAGGAGAGAAGCCCGTACCTCCCCAGCACAGAGCGGGTGGCAGAGGGAGGGGGTCCACTGCCGCATGTCTCCATGGAGCACCTGCCCGTCAGGTTGGGGGGGGCGGGGTCTGGTGAGCGTCAAGAGGGTGGAGGCCTTTTGTCCTGAGCGCGTGCAGAGAGAGATGGTCGCCAACTGCCGTGCAGGGGAGTTCAGTGAAGCCCTGCCTCACCCCGGGAGTGGCCCATCTGTGCACGGGCTACCGGGCAGAGGTGAGGCTTTTGGAGAAACATGGCCCCCTGGGCCGGGTGCTTGACAGGGGTGCAGAGCCCACGCAGTGCGTGGTACTAAGTGGAATTCAATGTAGTGTGCTGAAAGGTCACCAGTGTGCAGCATTATGCACGATAGACCTGTCTAAATATCAAGATATTCAGAGGCGGTCAGAAGCTACCTCCTGCCTCCTTCCCTGTCGCTGTGAATATGCTCTGTTTGAGCTCGGTTTGAAAAGATCTCCTGGGGCAGCCATCAGAAGAATTCAAGTCAGGCATGTGTGGAGTGCCTGCTATAATCCACGTGCGGTGTGGACATCGTCTGGGAGTGGGTGTGCTAATCGTGCACGCCGAGGGGCAGTGGGGAGGTGGGACTGGTGGGGACAGCGCCCCTGGAGGGGATGACACCGCTAGCAGTTGTGAGCACCACACACTGCTTACCACTCACCTTGCGCCAGGCCCCGGGCGGCCCACCATCTCTTATTCTCACATGTGCTGAGACAGACCACGCTGCACTTCCCATCGTACCACCACTTACAAGAGAAGGAGGGATTGTTCTTTCCTCAGTCACGTGGTTATCGAGATCACACTCACCTGTGCTTGGACTCCTGAGAAACACAGGGTGTCCTGGCTGTGCACACCCTCTTTTCGCTGCTAAACTCAGCTGCCTACCGAGTTGGTTTGGCCAATGGGCAAGCCTTTCCATCCTCATCCTATGGTGGGCTTGGGGCCAGTAGGAGGCACCTCTCTTCCCGTTTCCAGGCCCCACTGTCACAGCAAAGAGAGTGGGATCTGTCTGCCCCCTGCAGGCCAGGACCCCATGGACAAGGCCGCCCTGTGCAGGGGGCTCCCGGGTGCTCTGGGGCCTCAGCATGGGGTGGCCGAGTGTCGGCCAGCTGGACCCTGCAGCGTCTCTGAGAGCCAGGGCACACACGTGGGGACTGGCAGGGACTGTTTTTAGTGAGCTGTCTTTACAACTCGGGCTTTGGACTGTTTATGGGATCTACAGAAAAGAAAATGTCTGCTGTCTCCTTACAATCAAGAGAGAAATAGGGTGGAGGGGAGGCATTATGACGTCTTCTCACGAAAGATGCCTTGCCTGACGCGGGCATGCATCACAGCCCCCTCCTCACTTCCTGTACATTCTTTCTTTTTTTTTTTATAACACTTTAAATCTTCATTGATGTATGGAATGGTTTCTTCCTGCCTATGAATATCTTTTGGTATTTCCAAAAGTTTCTCGCACATAATATTTACCCCTTTTCTCGGGTACCATATCTATGTGTACTGTTTTAGAGTTGGGAATTTATGATGCTTTTTTATAAACCACATTCGTTTAAAATAGTATTTACCATTTCCCTTTGTTTCCGACATATGCAATGCCACACCTGACCTAGGGTCGTGACAGTAAATGTGCTTGCTTATTAACCTTGTGAAATGGGTCTGCAGTCCCCGTTTGAGAATGCTAGAGGAACCTCTTGTTTGGTTGCAATTAGAGCAGTGAGTGAAACCCTAACTGCTGTAAAAAGTAAGGTTCCTTCCCCAGAGCTTCAACACACATAGTGGAGTATTTCACATGAAGGGACTGACTGCAGTGTTCTTTTTTTTTTAATTTAATTTAATTTAATTTTTTTATACAGCAGGTTCTTATTAGTCGTCCATTTTACACACATCAGTGTATACATGTCAATCCCAACCTCCCAGTTCATCACACCCCCACCCCCTTACTGCTTTCCCCCCTTGGTGTCCATGTGTTTGTTGTCTACATCTGTGTCTCAATTTCTGCCCTGCAAACTAGTTCATCTGTACCATTTTTCTAGATTTCACATATATGCGTTAATATAGATACTTGTTTTTCCCTTTCTGACTTAACTTCACTCTGTATGACAGTCTCTAGGTCCATCCACGTCTCTACAAATGACCCAATTTCGTTCCTTTTTATGGCTGAGTAATATTCCATTGTATATATGTACCACGCCTTCTTTATCCATTCGTCTGTTGATAGGCATTTAGGTTGCTTCCATGACCTGGCTATTGTAAATAGAGCTGCAGTGAACATTGGGGTGCATGTGTCTTTTTGAATTATGGTTTTCTCTTGATAGATGCCCAGTAGTGGGATTGCTGGATCATATGGTAATTCTATTTTTAGTTTTTTAAGGAACCTCCATACTGTTGTCCATAGTGGCTGTATCAGTTTACATTCCCACCAGCAGAGCAAGATGGTTCCCTTTTCTCCACACCCCCTCCAGCATTTGTTGTTTGTAGATTTTCTGATGATGCCCATTCTAACTGGTGTGAGGTGATACCTCATTGTAGTTTTCATTTCCGTTTCTCTCATAATTAGTGATGCTGAGCATCTTTTTATGTGCCTCTTGGCCATCTGTATGTCTTCTTTGGAGAAATATCTATTTAGGTCTTCTGCCCATTTTTGGATTGGGTTGTTTGTTTTTTTAATATTGAGCTGCATGAGCTGTTTATGTATTTTTGGAGATTAATCCTTTGTCTGTTGATTCATTTGCAAATATTTTCTCCCATTCTGAGGGTTGTCTTTTTGTCTTGTTTATAGTTTCCTTTGCTGTGCGAAAGCTTTTAAGTTTCATTAGGTCCCATTTGTTTATTTTTGTTTTTATTTCCATTACTCTAGGAGGTGGGTCCAAAAAGATCTTGCTGTGATTTATGTCAAGGAGCGTTCTTCCTATGTTTTCCTCTAAGAGTGTTATAGTGTCCGGTCTTACATTTAGGTCTTTAATCGATTTTGAGTTTATTTTTGTGTATGGTGTTAGGGAGTATTCTAATATCATTCTTTTACATGTAGCTGTCCAATTTTCCCAGCACTGCTTATTGAAGAGACTGTCTTTTCTCCATTGTATATCCTTGCCTCCTTTGTCATAGATTAGTTGACCATAGGTGCGTGGGTTTATCTCTGGGCTTTTTATCCTGTTCCATTGATCTATATTTCTGTTTTTGTGCCGGTACCATACTGTCTTGATTACCGTAGCTTTGTAGTATAGTCTGAAGTCAGGGAGTCTGATTCCTCCAGCTCCGTTTTTTTCCCTCAAGATTGCTTTGGCTAGTCAGGGTCTTTTGTGTCTCCATACAAATTTTAAGACTTTTTGTTCTAGTTCTGTAAAAAATGCCATTTGATAGGGATTGATAATTTGTAATTTGATAGGGATAATTTGTAATTTGATAGGGATTGCATTGAATCTGTAGATTGCTTTGGGTAGTATAGTCATTTTCACAATGTTGATTCTTCCAATCCAAGAGCATGGTATATCTCTCCATCTGTTTGTGTCATCTTTGATTTCTTTCATCAGTGTCTTATCGTTTCCTGCATACAGTTCTTTTACCTCTTTAGGTAGGTTTATTCCTAGGTATTTTATTCTTTTTGTTGCAGTGCTGAATGGGATTGTTTCCTTAATTTCTCTTTCTGATCTTTCACTGTTAGTGTATAGGAACGCCAGAGATTTCTGTGCATTAATTTTGTATCCTGCAACTTTACCAAATTCATTGATTAGCTCTAGTAGTTTCCTGGTGACATCTTTAGGATTCTCTATGTATAGTGTCATGTCATCTGCAAACAGTGACAGTTTTACTTCTTTTCCAATTTGTATTCCTTTTATTTCTTTTTCTTCTCTGATTGCCATGGCTAGGACTTCCAAAACTATGTTGAATAATAGTGGCCAGAGTGGACATCCTTGTCTTATTCCTGATCTCAGAGGAAATGCTTTCAGTTTTTCACCACTGAGAGAGATGTTTGCTGTGGGTTTGTCATATATGGCCTTTATTATGTTGAGGTAGGTTCCCTGTATGCCCACTTCTGGGAGAGTTTTTATTCATAAATGGGTGTTGAATTTTATCAAAAGCTTTTTCTGCATCTGTTGAGATGATCATATCGTTTTCATTCTTCAATTAGTTAATATGGTGTATCACATTGATTGATTTGCATATACTGAAGAATCCTTGCATCCGTGAGATAAACCCCAGTTGATCATGGTGTATGATCCTTTTTTTTTCTCTCTTATATCTGTTGAGGCAAGAACTGTTAGTCGACTCTACTTTTATTTTACTCTCATTAAATTTTCCTATTATGGTAGTATTTTTTATAAAGGAATTTATAAATTGAATTCAAAGAAACTTCCATTGAAGAGACTCAACAAGTAAAAATAATTACTGAAATAATTGTTTAAAGAAAGTATTTCCCCAGAGAAGTCTTCACCAAGTTTATGATCCTTTTAATGTGTTGGTGGATTGTGTTTGCTAGTATTTTGTTGGGGATTTTTGTATCTATGTTCATCAGTGATATTGGTTTGTAATTTTCTTTTTTTGTAGTGTCTTTGTCTGGTTTTGGTATCAGGGTGATGGTAGCCTCATAGAATGTGTTTGGGAGTGTTCCTTCCTCTGCAGTTTTTTGGAAGAGTTTGAGAAGGTTGGGTGTTAGCTCTTCTCTAAATGTTTGATAGAATTCACCTGTGAAGGAATAAAGACACAGACTAAGACAATGGACTTGAGGACATGGGGAGCGGGGAGGGTAAGCTGGGACGAAGTAAGGGAGTGGCATGGACATACATACGCTACCAAATGTAAAATAGATAGCTAGTGGGAAGCAGCCACATAGCACAGGGAGATCAGCTCAGTGCTTTGTGACCACCTAGAGGGGTGGGATAGGGAGGGTGGGAGGGAAACGCAAGAGGGAGGAGATATGGGGATATATGTATACGTATAGCTGATTCACTTTGTTATACAGCAGAAACTAACACACCACTGTAAAGCAATTATACTCCAATAAAGATTTTTGTTTTAAAAATTGCATGGGAGCAATTACCAACAAGTTACTGCGTAGTTGGGGCTTTGATAAATGAACAATTTAATTGAACTGAACTCAAAGGCTGCATTTACAGTGATTCTAAGTTTTGGAATTCAGTGCTTGATTTGCATTCCATAGTAAAACTTTTACTCTGAAAAATGTTTTAAGAGGATAAATATTGCTACTGAAATTCCACTAGGAAAGGTAAATGCAGTGCTCTCAGTGGTTTTCTGTAGGTGTGAAGTAAAACCTTTAAGACATACTGTATCGTGACTTTTGTTAACAAGATACTGTGATGTGTTTAGGCGGCCTTGAATCCAGAGATAGTAGATCAAAACTCCACACATCAGTGACTCATAGGTTTAAGAAACGTTAGACGTCTGGCATGTCATTATTTTTCAGAAAAATTATTATTTGTACTATTTTGGAGGGGGTCCCTGAGGCACTGATTTTACCTTCTTGGGTTATGTAATATTTTAACTCTCTTAATGAGCTTTTTGTTGACAGCAGCCCCCAAATATGACAGTACTGTCTCTTAAAACTCAAGAACTAAAAAGTTTCCAAATACATTCATTTAAAAAATATTCTCTGTGCTATGAGAACCAAATAAAATGTAACACATTAAATATAGTTCTTCCTATTCAAAAAAAAAAAAGAATTTACCTGTGAAGCCATCTGGTCCTGGCTTCATTTGTTGGATGATTTTTGATCAGTTTCAATTTCGTTACTTATGATTGTTCTGTTCATATTTTCTATTTCTTCCTGGTTCTTCCTGGTTCAGTCTTGGAAGGTTATACCTTTCTAAGAATTTGTCCATTTCTTCCAGGTTGTCCATTTTATTGGCATAAAGTTACTTGTAGTAGTCCCTTTGGATGCTCTGTATTTCTGCAGTGTCTGTTGTAACTTTTCCTTTTTTCATTTCTAATTTTATTGATTTGAATCCTCTCCCTCTTTTTCTTGATGAGTCTCGCTAAAGATTTATCAATTTTGTTTATCTTCTCAGAAAACCAGCTTTTAGTTTTATTGATGTTTGCTATTGTTTTCTTTGTTTCTATTTCATTTATTTCTGCTCTGATCTTTATGATTTCTTTCCTGCTACTAACTTTGGGTTTTGTTTGTTCTTCTTTCTCTAGTTCCTTTAGGTGTGAGGTTAGATTGTTTATTTGAGACTTTTCTTGTTTCTTGAGGTAGGCTTGTATTGCCATAAGCTTCCCTCTTAGACCTGCTTTTGCTGCATCCCATAGGTTTTGGATTGTCGTGTTTTCATTGTCATTTGTCTCTAGGTGTTCTTTGATTTCCTCTTTGATTTCTTCTGTGATCTCTTGGTTATTGAGTAATGGATTGTTTAACCTCCACGGGTTTGTGTTTTTTACATTTTTTTCTCTGTAATTGATTTCTAATCTCATGGTGTAGTGGTCAGAAAAGATGCTTGATATGATTTCAGTTTTCCGAAATTTACCAAGGCTTGATTTGTGACCCAGGATGTGATCTGTCCTGGAGAATGTTCTGTGCGCACTTGAGAAGAAAGTGTAATCTGCTGTTTTCAGATGGAATGTCCTATAAACATCAATTAAGTCTGTCTGGTCTAATGTGTCATTTAAAGCTTGTGTTTCGTTATTAATTTTCTGTCTGGATGATCTGGCCATTGGTGTAAGTGAGGTGTTAAAGTCCCCCACTATTTTTGTGTTACTGACGATTCCCTCTTTTATAGCTGTTAGCATTTGCCTTATGTATTGACGTGCTCCTATGTTGGTGCATATATATTTATAATTGTTATATCTTCTTCTTGGATTGATCCATTGATCATTATGTAGTGTCCTTCCCTGTCTCTTGTAACGTTCTTTATTTTAAAGTCTATTTTATCTGATATGAGTATTGCTACTCCAGCTTTCTTTTGATTTCCATTTGCATGGAATATCTTTTTCCATCCCCTCACTTTCAGTCTGTATGTGTCCCTAGGTCTGAAGTGGGTCTCTTGTAGACAGCATATATATGGGTCTTGTTTTTGTATCCATTCAGTGAGCCTGTGTCTTTTGGATGGAACATTTAATCCATTCATATTTAAGGTAATTATAGATATGTATGTTCCTATTACCAGTTTCTTAATTGTTTTGGGTTTGTTTTTGTAGGTCCTTTTCTTCCCTTGTGTTTCTCACTTAGAGAAGTTCCTTTAGCATTTGTTGTAGAGCTGGTTTGGTGGTGCTGAATTCTCTTAGCTTTTGCTTGTCTGTAAAGCTTTTGATTTCTCCGTCGAATCTGAATGAGATCCTTGCTGGGTAGAGTAATCTTGGTTTTAGGTTCTTCCCATTCATCACTTTAAATATATCATGCCACTTCCTTCTGGCTTGTAGAGTTTCTGCTGAGAAATCAGCTGTTAACCTTATGGGAGTTCCCTTGTATGTTATTTGTCGTTTTTCCCTTGCTGCTTTCAATAATTTTTCTTTGTCTTTAATTTTTGTCAGTTTGATTACTGTGTGTCTCGGTGTGTTTCTTCTTGGGTTTATCCTGCCTGGGACTCTCTGCACTTCCTGGAATTGGGTAGCTATTTCCTTTCCCATGTGTTCCACTATAATCTCTTCAGATATTTTCTCTGGTCC
The DNA here is from genome assembly GCF_008692025.1 of Phocoena sinus. Lineage (NCBI taxonomy): Eukaryota > Metazoa > Chordata > Mammalia > Artiodactyla > Phocoenidae > Phocoena > Phocoena sinus. Next base: position 72,123,115 of record NC_045779.1, on the reverse strand, counting down.
TTTCTCTCTCTCTTCTCCTTCTGGGACCCCTATATTGCAAATGTTGGTGCATTTAATGTTGTCCCAGAGGTCTCTTAGGCTGTCTGCATTTCTTTTCATTCCTTTTTCTTTATTCTGTTCTGCAGCAGTGATTTCCACTATTCTGTCTTCCAGGTCACTTATCCGTTCTTCTGCCTCAGTTGTTCTGCTATTGATTCCTTCTAGTGTATTTTTCATTTCAGTTATTGTATTGTTCATCTCTGTTTATTCTTTAATTCTTCTAGGGCTTTGTTAAACATTTCTTGCATCTTCTCCATCTTTGCCTGCATTCTTTTCCCGAGGTCCTGGATCATCTTGACTATCATTATTCTGAATTCTTTTCTGGAAGGTTGCCTATCTCCACTTCATATAGTTGTTTTTCTGGGGTTTTATCTTGTTCCTTCATCTGGTACGTAGCCCTCTGCCTTTTCATCTTGTCTATCTTTCTGTGAATGTGGTTTTTGTTCTACAGGCTGCAGGATTGTAGTTCTTCTTGCTTCTGCTGTCTGCCCTCTGGTGGATGAGGCTATCTAAGAGGCTTGTGCAAGTTTCCTGATGGGAGGGACTGGTGGTGGGTAGAGCTGGCTGTTGCTCTGGTGGGCAGAGCTCAGTAATACTTTAATCTGCTTGTCTGCTGATGGGTGGGGCTGGGTTCCCTCCTTGTTGGTTGTTTGGCCTGAGGCGACCCAACACTGGAGCCTACCCGGCTCTTTGGTGGGGCTAATGGTGGACTCCGGGTGGGCTCAAGCCAAGGAGTACCTCCCAGAACTTCTGCTGCCAGTGTCCTTGTCCCCACGGTGAGCCACAGCCACCCCCTGCCTCTGCAGGAGACCCTCCACCACTAGCAGGTAGGTCTGGTTCAGTCTCCCGTGGGGTCACTGCTCCTTCCCCTGGGTCCCGATGCGCACACTACCCTGTGTGTGCCCTCCAAGAGTGGAGTCTCTGTTTCTCCCAGTCCTGTCAAAGTCCTGCAATCAAATTCCAATGGCCTTCAAAGTCTGATTCTCTAGGAATTCCTCCTCCCGTTGCTGGACCTCCAGGTTAGGAAGCCTGACATGGGGCTCAGAACCTTCACTCCAGTGGGTGGGCTTCTGTGGTATAAGCGTTCTCCAGTTTGTGAGTCACCCACCCAGTGGTTATGGGATTTGATTTTATTGTGATTGCGCCCCTCCTACCGTCTCACTGCAGCTTCTCCGTTGTCTTTGGACGTGGGGTATCTTTTTTGGTGAGTTCCAGTGTCTTCCTGTCGATGACTGTTCAGCAGTTAGCTGTGATTCCGGCACTCTCACAAGAGGGAGTGAGTGCACATCCTTCTACTCCACCATCTTCTTTGCAATGCTCTTTTTTTCTCTTTTTGTTTGTGCATGGGCTAGTGTCACTTGCTCGTAGGGTGCAGCATGCAGAGGCCTCGTGCAGACCTTTAGACCACTGTTGCTCCTGAGAAATGGCGGCAGGGCCACCTCAGCTCGGCGGGCCATGCAAGACACTGCCAGGTGTTCTTTTTCATTCTCGTCTGTTTGTAGTGTTTGGATTTTTGTCTGCAGCCCTCTAATTCTTACCGTATCATAGAGGCCGAGAATTTCCACAGTGGAAGGGACCTTAGAAAATGTTCACATTCTTCTGATTATTGGAAATGCTACCGTGTTCAAGACCGGGGCATCTCCTTCAGGAAACCACCCCTGACCACTGCCCACTCTGTCCACCCTGGGGGTCCAGGAGAAGTGTCCTGTCTGCCCCCTCCACTAGTCTGCAAGCCCTTTCAGGATGGGGGCATGGGGGGCGCACAGTTTTGTTTCCAGCTTCCAGCAGAGTGTCTGACACATTAAATTCTCCTTAGAACAGGAGGCTGAGAGGGCATCTGAAGTACATGGGGACTCAGCATATGACAGATGAGAGCCAGAGGCTTGTCAGGTGGCTTATTCAGTAAATGGCTGACCATTCAGAGTTGTCCATACAGAGGCCACGGTCTGTCTGTCTTGCAGCACAGGTGCTAATGTAACCGCACATCCCTGCTGCAGCCACGGTAGCACCTTTCCTGGCCAGCAGACCATTGCAAGCACTGGTCCTTCAGATCTGCTTCCGATTTTAAAGCTTGTCTTCTGTCCCTCTTCTGGTGTGTCACTCTCTCTGGGCCTGGTAACTTTTGCCTGCCTGCCTGCTGGACGTTATCATCCGGTGATGCTCCGTAGGGCCTGATCACACGTGAGGACCCCGGCAAGGAGCGCTTACGCTGCAAGCTCTCTTCAAAATCAGACCTTGTCCCTTAGAAAACCGGCCTCGCTCCAGTGTCTGCATCCACCTTCCGCAGGGTTTGCTGCGTTCACTCTGCATAGTAACTTTCATTCCTGCCGGTACAGGAGGAAACGCTGACTTGGGACCTCTTGCCTCGTCTTCTCTCGTGGTGCAGGCTGCGTGCCCACCCTCCTCTCACCTCCCCCTGATGCGCTACTCTTGAGAGTTTAGTTTCTCCACAGCTTTTCAAAGTGCCTGCTCTGTGCCCAGCACGGCGCTGAGAACCATCCTGTGCTTTTGAAGGAAAATGTTTTCTCGGCCAAAACACCTTGCGGCTTTTGGAAGAAGCAATTCTGCGCCTTCCTTCTTTTTCTTTTTTCCTTTCTTGCTTTTTGCCTCATTTTCCCCAATTATTAAAGGACTGTATTATTTTAAAAATTTAGGTGACAGAAAAAAGAGAAGAGGGGCTCATGGTTGTACAGCACATAGACGCCCACGAGGAGTGCCGACCCCCCTCTGGTGTGGGTGTGGAGCCCGATGCCATCTGTTCAGGAGGTACAGGCTAGGCCCTTCCTCGTGCCAGGCCACATCACAGGTGCTGGAATAAAGTGGCCAAAACACAGCCCAGGTTCCTGCTTTCGTGAAGCTCGCGATGATGAGCAGGTAGATGAACAGGTGATGTGACTCCCAGGGGCGACAGTGCAGTGAAGGAACGAGGGCAGGAGAGGCGGGAGTGTGCCCGAGGCTGCTGCTGCTGCTAGCGGGGTGGCTCTGGGAAGTCCTGTTGGACGCGGTGACAATGGAGCGGGAGCCCAAAGGGAGTGAGGGAGGGGCTCCGAGCAGGGCAGCCACGCTGGGGGAGGACCCAGGAGGCCAGGAGGGCACTGGGCATGGGGCGGCAGCTCCGGCCAGGCAGGGTCTGGCCGGGCACGGATGCCCAAGGGGCTGTGCTCAGTGAGGGGACACACAGTGTGGCACGTAGGGTTGTGTGCTGCCCTCTTCACTCATTCACACATAAGCCTTTTCTCACTTATCGCAGAGCCTGTAGGGCACGAGGGAGGTGCTGAGCATCTACGTCTTAGATGACAGGGCCCTGTCTGTGTATTTGGGAGGCGGTGCAGCGGAGCAGAGGTGTGCAGACTGGGGCACAAGCGACCCCACCCACATCCCAACTGTCCCTTAGCCGCCGTCATCTCCGTGGAGGAGATGGGGTCTCGGTGGGAAGCTGCTCTCCCACGAGTACAGAGCCCAGCAGAGTACCCTGGTCTGTTAGAGATCTGGTCTAGATTCTGGAACACTTGAGGTAGGCAGAGCTGCAGAACTCAGAGGCTGACTTAGTGAATAATTTGCACAGTCCTGTAGGTTAAGGTTTTCCATTAAGCTGTCTGTGCTGCCGTTAATTCAGCTGGAAGATGTGTTAGGTACAGCACTTGGGGAAGATGGAGCACCCACCTCGGGGATAATGACACTGTGAAGCCAGATTATTTCTACCGTGGAGAACAATTGTAAGCCTGTGCTAGTAGATTAAACTGCTAGAGTGATGGTTTTGAACAAAGAAAATGGTCGAGAGCTATACAGCCAGCCATAGACTGATTGGGGTGGGTAAAGAGTAATAATTCAACCCTGTTGATCTATGGCATGTAATCCCTTTAGTCGCTGCCACACTACAGCAGCTGAGGAAGGTCCCTGGACCTGAGGTCACCCAGACTAACGTCCACATTTTGCTACTTTCCAGCTGTTTGACCTTAGATGAGTCACCAGACATTAGAGGTTTCATTCAGAGATGCACAAGCCACGAGATGCTGTGTGCAGATGATTGGGATGAGGCCGGGAGAGTGTCCACTGGGTTTCACGGGGACAGGGAAGGCATGCCATGGTTTGCAGAAACACAAAGCCAAACAACAAACAGAGTGGGAATCATGTAACAGGTAGAGTGCGGGAAGTGGGAGGAGGGGCTTGCTCTGCAGGGGGCCTCCGTGCCTCCCTCTGTAACGCAGCCCTCCACCGCCCCTGGCTCCTGTTTCTTCAGCCGTACGTGAAGCGGGGCCTCTCCGGGGCCGGCGGAGCTGCTCACGCTAGCTCGTGAGAATGTAAACTTGTGGTGAGTTAGGCTTTGGACGCCCCGCCTATTACAGCTGTGTCATCTGGAGGGCCACTCTTCGCAGGACTTCTGTGAACTGGACATTTATCTTTGTCTTCGTCACTCTGTCTGCTGAATTAAGCCCAACGGACCGTGTTTGGAAAGTTTATTTTACTCTTATAATTAGCAGTGAGTGAATTTAACTGGTGATTCCGGTGGACAAATCCCTAGAGCTGAAAATTGGAAAAAAAAATGGAGAAAGGATTATGTTAAATAGACTTAATACGTAGAAAAGGTAATATGGGCAAATAAATGTAGCTGTTTAGAGGGAGAGACAGATGATGCTGTCTTCTCTTCCCATGTTAGGCGAGTTGCGGTTCAGGGGCTGCCGCGGATTGGGTGAGGCAGGGCCCTTCCTGGGAAGCCGCCAGTGTCTTCCTTTGTAAAAGCAAGTCTCAGTCTCTCAGCTGGTGAGCGAGGTTCTTCAGGATGCGGTTGTGAACTTCATTTCAGGCCTCACCCGCCCCCGCTCCCCAGCACCGCCTCTCCTGTGACTCATGCACTTTGGACAGACACACAGCCCCTGGGAGCCTCCCCTGTGCAGACACACTCGAGGTCTGGGGTCCCTTGCTCAGCTAGGAGCAAAGCCTCAGTGCAGACGAGGGGCCCGTAGGATACGCAGGATGGGGATGTAGGAGTCCTCCGGGCTTTGAGGGAGGGCACGAGAAGCGTGATGGGGAAGCCTGGAATCGGAGGGTTGTGGCAGCAGCGAAGAGGGCGTCTCAGTGAGTAAAGCTGAGGTTGGCTCAGCAGTGTCAGACAGCAAAGGACTGTGTGGAGAGGTGAGGATGGAACTCTGCCAAGTGGGTTTGGTGGCTGGGAGGTGGCAGTGGCCCTGGTGGGACTGTGGGCACATGCCTGCCCTTTGCCGCCTTCCCTCAGCCTGCCATGCCTTTTCCCACCATCTGCAGACAGCGCCTTCCACGGAGTGGCCCCGGGCCCTGATGTGACAGAGTTAGCATGTAATTGCCCTTATTTCGAGCACGGTGGCCTCATGTTGGTTTCTGCCCTTCTTCCACATCTGTGGGCAGTGGCCACGCCTCAGTCGTCCTGGGACCTCCTGGGATGGCTCCTGGGTGTGTGTCCACCCCGCTGCCATGGGAACAGGAGCTGCAGCCTTTGCTCATCAAAGCCCTGGGCCTGGCAGGGATCTCTTTGTCCGGGGCAGTAGTGTCAGCCCTTGTCAGTACTCAGCCATCGAGGCGCTAGAGTTGTCCAAGAGGAGAGTGAAATCTTAGGCTGGACGTCTTCCTCATTTTAGGCTTCATTTCTGTTGATGGCAATCACTGTGTGTGAACGACAGTGCCAGGAGGGTATCTCAAAGCTCGTGTATTGGTTGATCTCACCCTTTTTCTTTGTCACCATTGTGTCATCTGTTTACCTGAAGTGCATCAGCTTGTTTTGCGCACCTGAGGCTGGGACCCCAGCATAAATCACCCATGCCGCCTGACTTCTTTCTTCATGTAGAATTTACTGACAGTTAAGAGGAAAGCATTTGTTGAGTATTCCTTCCCCCTTTCCCACCCTTCTGTCAGATACCTTCTTTCAAAGTGAAATAAATCAATATTTACTTCTAAAGTCTCGGTTCACAGTACATTTTCCCATTTAAATGAAATTGAAACAAACAGTAAAAGAAGAAGAAGAAGAAAAAGGCCTCCATCTACTGCAGAAAAACAGCTCAGGCTAAATGGATTAATACTTTCCACTCAGGGTATCTCTCTAGCTTCTGGTAAATTCCGTCAGTCCAAGTTAAAGGTTCCTTGCAATCAGTAACTTTGTGTGGAGCCCACCCCAGAGGTGGCTCGTCCATTTTCTTCTCTGCATTAAACATGACCCCGTCTGACACAGCCCTTCCTGCTGTCAGGGAATGACACAGGCACAGGGCCGAGGGAGACCCCTGGAAGCCCCATAGGGCGTTCCCAGAGACGGCGTGGGGTCGTGGCTTGTTACAGAGGGCCAGGCAGGGAGGAGACCGTCCCACGCCAGGTTCCAGCTGGGAAGGGAGTCAGAAGCGTCATGAATGGGAGCTCACGGAGGCCACCTGAGCAAACCCACTGCTTCCAGTCTCTCCTGGGGGTCCTGGGAGTCATTGCTCCTTCTGCCCTCTCTGCCTGGAGTCCCATCCCATGCCTCCTCCGGAGGCTGCCCTGGCACTCTGTCAGAGCATCGCTCGGTTCCTGTGTCTGCCCCGCTAGACTGGTCTTCCGCCATGTGCTGCCTGAGCGCCCATCAGGGCACCTGCACCCAGTGGAGCGTCGCTGCACAAATACTGGGTTCTTGCTCCGTGCCAGGCATCCGCCCTGCCCACCTGGCTCTGGGAGAAGAGCTGTGCCGGGGCAGTGCCGTCTTAGCCCTCATGGAGCTCAGTCCACTGGGACCTGATAAAATGACAAAGGTTTTGTTGAATGAATGAATAATTGACATGCCACAGTACCTTAAGAAAACGTTGTTCAGTACACGAATGAAGACACCAAAAGCGCGGTGATGTTATTAAGCACCCGCTTTGCATACGGAATCTTCTTCAGTTCTCCTAGCCATTCTCTGAAGTGGGCTTTTTCGTCCCTGTTTTACAGATGAGACACCTGAGAGTCATAGGGGAGAGTGGGCAAGGCTCACAGCTAAGCCCCGCGAAGTGCAGGTCAAAGTTCTTTCCACCTCGCCTTTCGGACCCCCTGGGGAAGGCCGGTCTCTGTGACATCCCTCCCTACATCTGAGGGCTCTCGTTCCCCAGCTCAGCAAGTCCAGGCCCCTTCACCGTCCTCCTGGGCTGGTTTTCTAATCCTTCAGTCATTTTTGCAGCTCTTAGGGTCTCAACACTTTCTAAATCTTTCCCATATTGTTTGTATCATTGCTCTTCTCAAAATCAAAGACAGTTGTAAAACAGACCAGAATGCACAGTCAGGGAGCTGGGGCCTTAGCACCAGCTGGAATTTGGCCTTGTCTGGAATCTGCCTGCTTGGAGCTACAGAGAAAGGCCCGCCCGTAGGAGTGAGCAGGCCCCTCCACTGACAGAGCCCCGGGGCAGCGAGTGCCCATCAGCAGACCCCTCCCGTGGGCTCTGAGGCACTAGTGTTGGTGGACGACACCTGGGCAAAACCAGGCGTGCAAGGGCGTGTACTCCTGCCTGGTGTGCTGTTGATCTTCTTCATACACAGAGCTGAGCTCCCAGAGTGTGTGGAGAGACAGATAAGCCAGGATAAACTAGTCCCCTTTTCACCACCAAATGGACCAGCTATGAATTTCCAGGAGACCCCGCACCCAGCCCTCTACACGGTTGCAGGAAGTAACTCCTAGAGTGCCTCGGCAACTCCCACGCCTCTGGGTGGCATCACGAGAAGAGCTTGGACTGGGTGTTTGAACTTGGGTTCCACCATTAGCCCCAGCTGGGGCCCCTGACCACGTTCCTTTGCACCGGTGAGCGCCGCTCTCCTCATCTGTAAACCGGGGGTGAGAGCAAGCGTAGAGCATTGCTGAGATGATTCTGTGCAAAAGGACCAGCTCCTGGAATGTGCCAGATGCTCCATAGGCAGTCGCTGTGATTCTCTTGTCCTGCTGGACCTGGAAGTGGGGCCCGTGTGACCTTTCTCTTGCCCTCCCACAGGTCACGGACGAGGAGCCCAGTTCCAACCACACGGTCATGATCCAGGAGACCCTCCAGCAGGCCTCCGTGGAGCTGGCTGAGCAGCATCACTTGGTGGTGTCCTCTGACGACGTGGAGGGCATTGAGACGGTGACCGTCTACACACAGGGCGGGGAGGCCTCGGAGTTCATCGTCTACGTGCAGGAGGCCGTGCAGCCCGTGCAGGAGCAGGCTGCGGGGCAGCCGGCCCCGGAGCTCTAGAGGACACGCAGTGTGGGACAGCGCCGCGGGGCAGGGCTGCCGGCCTCCGTGCAGCCCCCGGGACAGCCAGGGCGGGGAGGCCCCAGAGTAGTGCTCTCCCAGGCTCTCCTCTGCACTGTCCGCCCTGGCGGCCGCGTGGGGCTCTCCTGGCCCGGCTTCGGGTGGGCGAGGGATCGGCATCACCAGCGACACAGGAGCGCTGCCCCCAGCACAGGCACACGCACCTTCCCCCCGCGTCGTCTGCTTCCAGAAAGACCTGTGCCTCAACTCCCCAAACATGGCCCGTACCGCATAGCCCCTTTGCTTCAGGTGTCGAACAGAGACCCCCACTTCTCCTCAGCGTCTTCCCTGAATCACAGCCTAACTCCTTGACCCCTGTCTGGGTGCTGAATCTTTACCTGGGACTGCTCTGCAGCCTGGTAACCAGGAGACAGCTGTCAGAGAAAGTGACCTTACGGTGTTTGAATCACCTGTGAGAGAAAAGAGGGGAGGGGTTATCTACACAGTTCTACCCTCCTCAGGCATCAAGGGCGCTTATTATCATGTGAAGTAAGGATGGTTTGACGGCCCTCCGGCTCCCATCACAGGTGGCGGTCTCAGCTTACTATCTTGGAATTCTTTTGCTTTTAAAATAAATGCACTTTCTCCTATTCACCTCCTACTCTACCGAGGTGAGTTGGATAGAATAAAAGCATTCCCTGCCTGAGTACTTCTGCTGCTCTGTTAGGTTGGTGGGTTTACCTCTCCCCTTCCCAAGTCAGAATCTGGGATTTGGACCCCACCCAGGACAGCCCCCTCTGGGACCCAGGCCCTCAAAATGTGACAGTGATGCTCGTCCTCCCTCTGAAGCATTAGCCTTGCTTTGGGGCCACTGTTTGAGGTTAACGGTCTTACGCCCCACGTCCTGGCACCTCGCATTGGGTTCGCTGCAGCCCCTTCCCACCTTGGGTGGAGAAGTAAACCGACAGTCAGGAGCCTCCGTGATGCTCTCTAGTCCGACTGCCTTTTAGTCCAGGTGCTCGTGATAAATCCCGTACCTTTTGGCGCCTCTGCCGTGTGACAGCTTTGTGGAGGCACCGAGGCGAATCCTACTGCCCCCTGTCCAGCCCCGGGGTCTCCTGACATCGTCACCCAACATCTAGCTCACTGAGGTCAAGATCTTTTTTCTATCAAATGAAATTTTATTTAATTTATAGTGATTCTAACCAATTGTTTGAATAAACCATCCTTTTAAGTTGTGAAATACCAAGCTATTGCCTCATGGTTTTAGATTTTCACATTTCTAGACTAGACAGTGAAATCCTCTATATTACATAGGACGGTTCACAAAACTATTCACCTGAAACGACGTTTTTGATGCTCTTCGGGCGCTAAGAACAGCCAAAACTTTTGATTCAGTAACAAATGAAGAAAAAGCTTCAGAATTATTTTTAATCCTACAATGGTTTGCTGTCCTTTGTTTCCAAGGAAGATATTACTGACCCATTTTCAGTAAAGAATGAACTTGGAGTTATTTCTCTAATAAGGGTGGTGGAGTTTTACCAGTCTTGGTAAAGATAAATGGTACAACGAAACGATGGATTTTTTTTCTCTTAATGTTTAGAAGCCTGTGTGTCGTGTTTGTTTGCTTGTTTCTTGACATATAATTGACCTACGACACTACGTTAGTTCCAGGTACACAACATAGTGATGGGATATTTTTATACATTACAAAATGATCACCATAGTAAGTCTAGTTATTGTCCGTCATCATACAAAGTTATTACACAGTTATTGACTGTATTTCTCCATCCTGTACATTTCATCCCTATGACTCATTTGTTTTGTAACTGGAAGTTTGTACCTCTTAATCTCCCTCACATATTTCACTGACCCCTCCAACCCCTCTCCCCTCTGCAACCACCTGTTTCTTTTCTGTATCTGTTTCTGAGTCTGTTTCTGTTTTGTTAACGTTTGTTCATTTGTTTTGTTTTTTGGATTCCACATATAAGTGAAATCATATGGTATTTGTCTTTATCTAACTTATTGCACTTAGCATAATACCCTCTAAGTCCATCCGTGGTGTCACAAATGGCTAGATTCCATTCTTTTTTTATGGCTGAGTAATGTTCTATTGTGTAGATATACCACATATTCTTTACCTATTCATCTGTTGATGGGCACTTAGGTTGCTTTCATATATTGGCTATTGAAAATAATGCTGCAGTGAACATAGGGGTACATATATCTTTCTGAATTAGTATTTTTGTTTTTGTTCTGAAAAAATACCCAGTTGTGGAATTGCTGATTGTATGGTAGTTCTATTTTTAACTTTTTGAGGAACCGGCATACTGTTCTCCATAGTGGCTGCACCAATTTGCATTCTCACCAGCAGTGCACAAGGGATCCCTTTTCTCCACATCCTCACCAACACTTGTTATTTGCTGCTTTTTTGATAACAGCCATTCTGACAGGAGTGAGACGATATTTCGTTGTGGTTTTCCTTTGCATTGCCCTGATGATTAGTGACAGTGAGCATCTTTTCATGTGTCTGTTGGCCATCTGTATGTCTTATTTGGAAAAATTTCTATTCAGGTCTTCAGCCCATTTTTTTAATCGGGTTGTTTATTTATTTTTGATGTTGAGTTGTATGAGTTCTCTGGATATTTTGGATATTAACCCCTTATCTGATATATTGTTTGCAGATATTTTCTCCCATTCAGTAGTAGGTGGCCCTTTCATTTTGTTGATGACTTCCTTTATGGTGCAAAAGCTTTTTAGTTTGATGTATTCTCATGTGTTTATTTTTACATTTGTTTCCCTTGTCTGAGAAGACATATTAAAAAATATATATATTGCTCTGACTGGTGTCAGAGAGCGTACTGCTTATGTTTTCTTCTAGGGGGTTTATGTTTTCAGGTCTTAGATTTAAGTCTTTAATCCACTTTGAGTTTATTTTTGTACACGGTATGAGAAAATGTTCTAATTCTATTCTTCTACATGCAGCTGTCCAGTTTTCTCAGCTGGAGGTTTTGTTTATTTATTGGAGAAATTTCTTTTCCCCATTGTATATTCTTGCCTCCTTTGTTGTAGATTAATTCACCATCCATGTAAGTTGGGTTTATTTCTGGGTTCTCTATTCTGTGTCATTGATCTACGTGTCTGTTTTTGTGCCAGTACCTTACTGTTTTGATCGCTGTGGCTTTGTAGTGTAGTTTGAAACCAGGGAGTGTGATACCTCCAGCTTTATTGTTCTTTCTCAAGAGTGCATTGGCTCTTTGGGGTCTTCTGTGTTTCCATAAATATTTTAGGATTATTTATTCTAGTTCTGTGAAAATGCCATTGGTATTTTGGTGGGGATTGTATTGAATATGTAGATTGCCTTGGGTAGTATGGTCATTTTAACAATATTCTTCCAGTCTTTGAACATGGTATATCTTTCCATCTGTTTGTGCTGTCTTCAGAGTCTTAGAGTTTTCCAAATACAGGCCTTTTACCTCCTGGTTTAGATTTATTCCTAGGTGTTCTATTCTTTTTAATGTAATTATAAGTGGGATTGTTTTCTTAATTTCTCTTTCTGATAGTTCACTGTTAGTGTATAGAAATGCAACAGGTTTCTGTATATTTATTTTGTATCCTGCAACTTTACTCATTTCATTTATTAGTTCTAACAGATTTTTGGTGGCACCTCTAAGGTTTTCTATATATAGTATCATGTCATCTTCAAACAGTGACAGTTTTACTTCTTTCTTTCCAATTTGGATTCCTTTTATTTCTTTTTCTTGTCTGATTGCTATTGCTGGGGACTTATAATACTATGTTGAATAAAAGTGGCAAGAGTGGGCGTTCTTGTCTTGTTCCTGATCGTAGAGGAAATGCTTTCACTATTGAATATGACGTTAGCTGTGGGATTTTCACATGTGGCTTTTATTATGTTGAGGTGTGCTCCCTCTATACCGACTTTGTTGAGAGTCTTCATCATAAATATATACTGAATTCTGCCAAAAGCCTTTTCTGCGTCTATTGAGATGATCATATAATTTTCTTTTTTCAATTTGTTAATATGGTGTATCACACTGATTGATTTGGAGATATTGGACTATCCTTGCATCCCTGGAATAAATCCCACTTGATCATGGTGTATGATCCTTTTAACGTATTGTTGAATTTGCTTTGATAATATTAGGTTGAGGATTTTTGCATCTAAGTTCATCAGTGATATCGTCCTGTAATTTCCTTTTTTTGTGGTGTCTTTGTCTGGTTTTGGTATTGATGATGCTGGCCTTGTAGACCGAGTTCAGAAATGTTCCTTTCTGTTGAAGTTTTTGGAATCATTTGAGAAAGATAGGTGTTAACTCCTCTCTAAATGTTTGGTAGAATTCACCTGTGAAACTATCTGGTCCTGGACTTCTGTTTGTTGGGAGTTTTTATTACAGATTCAATTTTATGACTGGTAATTTGTTCATATTTTTTATTTCTTCCTGATTCAGTCTCAGGAGATTGTACGTTTCTAGGAATTTATCCATTCCTTCTAGGTTGTACATTTTTGGGGTGTATAGTCATTTTGTGGTTCATAGTCATTTCTTGTGATCCTTTGTATTTGTGCAGTGTCAGTTGTAACTTCTCACTGAGGTCAAGGTTTGTTTCCTCTGAGAACCCTTTCTTCAGATGAAATCTCATGCAGGTGTATAAGCAGATGTACAGACAAGTGAAGTGGTAGTTGTTCTGGATGAAGAGGGCGGAGTCCATAGCCCCATGCACTTGACTTTCATTGTCACCACCCTCTCACCCCAGCCAGATCTGAGGGGACCTCCTGGGGGAAGCTTAAAAGCTGCTGCTCTAATACAAGGAGGGGAGTGGCTGCTTTCCCTAAGCCAGGAAGGCGAGAAGTGCCACTGGAACTCAGAGGAAGCAAGAACACTTCCCACTCAGGATAAGTTAGGGAAAGCTTCGTGGTGGAGGTGGCCTGTGATTGGGGCTTTGTAAACTAGATAGACTTTGCACTTGCAGGGAGTGGAGTCGAAGGAGAGGGAGGGGATTCCAAAGAAGAGTAACAGTGGCGCTAACCCCTGAGGGTGGGACAGCATGGAGGATGAATGGTGAGCCATGAGCGTTTCTGTTAGGCTGGTGGGTCCTCTAAGGGGGAAGACAGAAGGGTCAACCAGAAGCCAGAACCTAGAGGAATAGGTTGGATATTGGAGATGATGGATATTGATTTTATTCAATAAAAGTAACTCAATAAAATTAAATGGGGACACAGTGGCCATTTAATAGACCCAGGGTGCAAAGGTCAGAGTGGTATTCCAGAGAGATTAATCCTGCCCAAGTATCCGTGTAAGTTCTGTTGAGATGATTGAGCATCCAGGTCAGAGACAGAGAGTCTGGGCTCAGATCCAGTTCTGTCACTTTTCTGAGTGACCATGGCATGTTCTATGCCTGTCTGAGTTTTAGTTTACTGATCTCTGAAAGGGGTCTGATGATAATTGCTAACTGCTAAGATTACTGAGTATTAACTGAACAGAGCCCAAGAAGCCATTAGCAGAGCACCTGGCCCACACGCTGTAATTATCCATTATTATTTGTGCTCCTAGTCACGGGGCCCACAAATATGAACATCCCTCAAACGATGCACTCAAAATGGTCATGATCTCGTGGGAAAGATGCACCATGAATGCACAAAAGGAAAAGTCTAACTGCATGTGCTCGGTGTAAGCCGTGGGGTGAGGCTGGAGGGAGGAGCCTGCCCTTCCCAGGTCCCCTGACACCAGGCCTTGGACCAGAACTGGTGGGATCATGTGACGTGGAGGGGCAGGTGCCCAGGCCACTCAGCAGGAGCTCTCGGCTGTCTGCAAGAAAGACCACAGAGCTCAGAGTCTGGGTGCCTTCAGGGCTGGGTCAGTCCTACATGCTGCTACCCTCGAAAGCTGGTTATTTCTGAGGGTCCCATCCAACATGCGCTTTCTTTGCCTCCTCAGTGACCCTGAAATCATTAAAAGACCTTATTCTTCTAATTTATAAACCCCCCCGAAGAATGGTAACTGTGCTGGGCTGCTGTTCAGTGGGCGTGTGCCGGACATCTGCTGGGTCATGTGCAGTCCTGGGTACTTATCAACACAAGTGACTTTAAATGGTCATGGGGGCCTTGTGCTTCGGAGGCAAGGCGGGCTTCGGTTTGAATCCTGCTTCCCCATTTATGATTCACTGTGATGTTGGTTAACCTTTATGAATATCAGTTTCATCATCTACACAATGGGGTAGATTTCGCCCCATTTGCCTAGTTCGTTTTAAGGGTTAACCCTGACTGTGGCACATTGTGTTACACATAGTAGGAACACAATACATATTTGTTCTGCTTCCTGTCGTTCATGGTGGTTTCCTGGTAAAGTCCCGGGCAAGTGGCAGAGGGCAGCGTGAACAGGGATGTGTCATTTGCTCGCCTGTGCGCAGGGTGAGGCTCCCACGTCTGGCCGTTGTGTACTAACCCGGTAACATCCTCGTTCATCTGCCTCTCCTGGGCCTGTCACAGCCTCGTGGGCACCCACTCGCCCCTGATTCAGCGAAGACGAATGGACTGCCTGCGGCGGCCTGGCGCTGGCTGTGAAGCTGTGGGAGCACAGCTTCGCAGTGACACGTGGTCCCGGGCTCAAGGAAGTCACCACCAGGTCCGCGGGCAGAGGCGCGAACAAGGGATGGGACGCTGCAGGGACCCAGCAGGGACGCTGGTGTGGCTCCAAGGGGTACATGGAGGGCCTTGCTGCAGCGTCAGCTGAGCCCCGGATCCAGGCAGAGAAGGGGCATCAAGACACCAGGCTTGACCAAACACGACCTATTGAGAAATGGCGAGTCACAGAGGCCCAAGGGCCAGTGCAGACGCGCCGGACACCGATTCCCACACCGAGCCTCGGGGGGCAGCTTCCCAATCACCCTTATCTGACCAAGAGGGAATGTGTCTGGAGGCCGAGAAGCTTGCCCACAGGCCATGGCTTGTAAGAGGGGAAGCCAGAAATGGGGAGGGGGCTGCCTACTTCAGATCCCACCCCCAGCCAGCCAGATCCCCGAGTGGGGGCATCTGGCCTGGAGAGAAGGCCCTGGGCGGGCAGGGCGCCTGCTGGCGAGACCTAAGGCGGCACAGAAGGAGGTGGGGGAGGAGGCGGGAGGAAAGATGAAGGGAGAGACTTTCGCCATTTGATGCCATTCACTGCTTCTCTCCATCTGTGTCATTACATCGTCTGGTCCCTGTCCCCCCGGCAGGGTTGTCCCTGGAGAGCGACTGCTCTCAGAGAACCACCTATCTTGACACAGCAGACCATTTATTTTAGCACGGCTACCCGCCCCCTGCCCCGGAAACACAGAAAGGTGGACCCTTGTCTGTATTACAGGATCCCCATGGAGTCGGGCGGGGCAGGGAAGGGGGCGTGGTTCTGTCGCATCCTTTCCTGACTCTGTTCCTTAGGTACCCCTTCAGCCAGAGTTACGTGCTGGCAGCCCTAATACCAGCCTGGCTTCCGGATGGCCTTTCCTTCCTCCTGGGCTGTCATCTGTTAACGCAGGGGGTGAAGGCCGGGCTCTGAATAAGGAGCCCAGCCCAGACAAGAAAGACCTGACTCCACCTCTTGGCATTTGTGTCACTTTGGGAAGTTAGGTTACGTCACCTCACCATTGCACTAATGCGGATGATAAAATAATCGGTACGAGGGGTTAACGACTTGCTGTGTCGGGGCCTTTGCATCTGTCCTTAGGACAGCGCTGGGGGATGTGGGTGTTCTTGCCCCAATGTACAGATGAAGATCAACTAGCCTCAGAGGTAGTGAGCTTCACCACGATAATGTCTGTGAGGTGCTTGACAGTGTCGGGCAGAGAAGGACGGCTCTGGCCCCTCAAGACAGTGCCTAGTAAGGAGGCCGTGACCTTCCAACATGGCCGTGGCTCTGCAGCCCCAAGTCTGTGCTGCGTTAGTTGCTCTGAGTTTCGCGTGTTTTGAGGAGACAGTGACTTACTTTATAACCTGTATCTACAGGGCCAATTTAGCAAATTAATTTTTCTTGTAATAAGTATTTAAAATTCATTAGCTGTTGTCACTGATGATTTTCTCCCTATTCTTCGGTTCCATCTTTCAAGGCTGGAGAGAAAGGACTGTTTGATTCCAGATCCATCACACCACCAACCCCTTTTACAATTTCAAAATGAACTGTCCATCCTTCTCTTGGATGAAATCCAGGTCCGCATACCTCTCCTCCCAGTGGTAATAGTTGTAAGTCACAGCAGGAAGTCTTTGGGAATCAATTAAGTGGACTAATACTTTGGAAGAGGAAAGAAAAAACAAAACGTATCCTGAAGGGAGGACTTAATTTACCATGCATCACAAAATTTTCTAAGTAAATTATTTTCAAGTCAACTTGGCCCTTCTCTTAGCCATGACAGGCACACGTTTGGGTTTGATTTTTAAAATTCTTATCTATCACTGTCACCACTCCTGCTGCAATTTGGGGGTTTGTGGTAGATAACAGTTGTTACACTTCCTGCAGGCTAAGAAGGCAGTGATGGTTTGGTATATTAACTATCACAAAACAGACAAAAGGGAAGGGCAGGTAGGTGTAGACAGAAGGCGGCGTGTCAGGCCAGAGTCGCCTGTGGTATTTGCTGCCCCCCACTGGTGCTCAGCATTGGTCCTTCCATTCTGCACCTCTTTTTGGACCGTCCCAGAAGCAGACCTATGGGTGATGGGGAGATGCAAACTGGGGAGTCACCCGTAGCCTCGGGTGATGGAGAGATGCCCCAGCCAGTAGCCCCGCCCTCGGGGAGCTTGTGATGGACCAGGAGAAACTAATAAGGGAACCACAAGTGGCCACCTACCTGTGGTGGGTACTTAGGTCACATGCATCCTGCCCGGGTACCTGGATGGAAATTAACCTTGAAAGACAGCTTCTGCCAGGTCTGGAGAGAGGCATGCTCACCTGGTTTCTGTGCCTTGTAGGTCACAATGCATTGACCGTGACAATCAGTAGAGTTGGCCCCATCCAGGGGTCTCTGTAAACCTATCAACTGGCGTTCTGTGAAGTGTGGGTACGCTGTGAACAGCTGAACCTTTGTTACGTCTGAGGTCAGACTCCCAGGTTGGAGCCAGGGGTTCGCCGCTTACTAGCTGGTACATTACACATTCTCTCTGAGCCTCAGTTTTTCCATCTCTAAAATGAAGATCACAATAGCACCTTGCTCATCGAGTCATTGTGAGGCTTAGAGAAGACGATACCTGTGCTTTTCCTGGCACGGCACAAGCATCCAACCTGGGTTAATTATTACCATCTCCTCAATTATTGTCATCATTTTCTTCTATCATAACTGTGTTGAATGCATGAATGGCAGAGTGGCTGGAGGATGGATTGCCACTAAAGGAGCCCCAGAGGCTGGGCGAAGCTACAGGTGACTCCCCAGTTGGCAGTAATCAAAAAGGACAGCAGAGTCTATGAACCAGGCACAGGGTGCCAGAGCTGAAGGAACTTGAGGGAGATAGTCAGCAGCCCCACTTTGCAGGTGAGCAAACTGAGGCCCAGAGAGGGAAAGGGACTCCTCGCATTGCACGGAACAAGTGGGCATGGGAAGTGCTGCTAGGCTCCATTGGTGACGCCAGCATCCTAATGGTGCTGAGATGCCCTCCCCGCTGCTGGGGAGGCTGTCCCTGTGGCTCTGCCCCCTGGGGGCAGCCTTCATCCTTTGATGCTGTTGACCTCGCCACGCGGACCTTCTGTCAGGAGGGGGCAGGGGGGTCATGGCCAGTTCCCCCCACTGCAAGGACAAGCCCCTGCCCGTGCGGGGAGTGCTCAGTCACTCTGCATACATCACCTCCCAATCCCCGCAGGTGACCTGGGCTGCCCATTTCACAGAGGTGGAATCGTGGGTCCCAGAGGTCACGGGGCACTGAGAGGAGCACATGCCTTTGCCGGAGATCAGAGCCTGTGGGTGACCTGCAGGGATTTGAACGCAGGCATGCCCAGCTACAGAGCCCTTTGCTTCCAGCTCTCCTCCACGCCCGCATGGTCTGTGTGCATTTTGGTTGCACCAAAGCCTGTGGAATCTCTTTGTAACCTGCAAGTACAGGGCAGTGTGGGACTGAACCCTAGTCCAGAGCAGGTTTTTGGCTAGAACAACAGAGCGATGGAGCTGTGGGAATCACACACCAGCAGGGGGAGCTAGGAGCCTCCAGGACGACCGAGCCACTGACCCGGCCTTGGTGCTGGTGGATAGTGGGTTCCACGGATCAGGACTGCCCTGGAGAACAGAGGTGGGCGGCCCTTCTCTGCTTCTCTGGCAGCTCCATTTCACCCGGAAGCCTGGAACCGGGGCTCCAGTTCACCTGGAAGAAACAGACTTGGGACTCGGGGGAACCCGTGTTCGTGCCTGGGCTCTGCTAGCTGGACGCCCTGGGATACTTCCCTTTCTATTTCTGAGCCTCAGTATCTTCATCTGAAAAATGGGATGGTGACACTTGTATTCGTCACTCCTGTGTGGCTGGAGATCAGGCCTGGTGCCTGCCTAGCGCCTCACCGGACTCAGAGCAGGGGCTGCAGCATTCCCGCCTTTGTGTCACCTCAGCTCAGCCTGACAGGACGGATGTAGCACTGTGTTGGGAGCCGGGAGCCTTCGGCCCTTTCCCCATCTCTGAGTGACCTTGGAGGGCTCTTCCGCTGTCTGGGCCTCAGTTCCCTACCATACAGTGGGGGGTTGGGGCTGGAGGACCCCTGAGGGCCCACCCCGGGGTAGGAAGGCATCACTCGGTGCGGAGGGGCTAGCATCAGGTAGCAGTGTGGAGCAAGGCTCTGTCCTCGGCTCACGGCTCCGTGGCCTCTGCGGCCCCTCTGCCTCCCTGAGCTTCGGTGAGCTCCTCCATGAGTGGGGACGTCTCACCCATCTGTAGGGTCAGCGCCAGGATTACCCGTGGCAGTGTTCTAAATGCCGTCATCTGATTTCCTTGGCATGTAGCCCGCCCTCTTCTGCCCGGGCTTGGCAAGCATTTCTTGTAAAGAGCCAGATAGATATTTTAGGCCTTGTGGGCCATCCAGTCTCTGTTGCAACTATGCAACTCTGCCAACTGTCACCTGAGAGCAGCCATAGATAGCACAGAAACGATAAGTGTGTCTCTGTGTTCCAATAAAACTTTATTTACAAAAGTACGTGGCGGGTCAGATTGGGCCCACGGACCATTGTTTACTGACTCCTGTCCTAGGTGCCTGGGTCTACAGGTCCAGCTTCTTAGGAACTGCAAAGGCATTTGTGTTAATGTTGATTTCCAGCAACCAAGTACTTTTACACTCATACCCAAATTTAACTTTCATGAATATCATGTCATTTTAAAGAGGCATAAACTGGAGTCACTAGTTGAAGATTACAGCCCTTTATGGAGTGGGTGGAGGGGAGATGGAAGGGGATGGGTTTGTCACGATCCGAGTCTGCCACTAGTTCCGCGTGTGACCCCGAGGATACCCCTTCTCCCTGGGCCTCGATTTCCTGCTTGGGGTAAGGGGCTGGGGGCAGTGGGCATCTGAGTCACCCTGTTGTCCCCTTTCTGTTCTGACAGGGAAACAACCGCAGTCAGATCAGCTTTAGTGACTCCTAATTCTTTTAACACTGCTTGGTGGAAAATGAGACATTCTTGTAAGGGAAAGATCCTTTAATTAAATCGCTGGGAAATTAGAAGGATTGAGCGACTGAGAACAGAGGGTGATGCAGAGGCCAGGGCGCTCTCTGCGGATTAATCAAGATGCTGCTGCGCTCCCTGTTGTCCAAGATCACGGACACCCGAGTCCTGACCCCCAGGAACATTTAGCGAACCCTTCGGTGGGGATCACTCCCCCTCTGAGTCCCTTTCCTCTCCCCCCACTCCCAGTTGCCCTCCTGCT
This sequence comes from Phocoena sinus, assembly GCF_008692025.1. Lineage (NCBI taxonomy): Eukaryota > Metazoa > Chordata > Mammalia > Artiodactyla > Phocoenidae > Phocoena > Phocoena sinus. Next base: position 72,103,011 of record NC_045779.1, on the reverse strand, counting down.
ACTGCCACACCAACAGCTGATGGACGGTTCCAGGATGGGCCAATCTGAATTAAGATGGATGATCTTTCTTGAGTTTAGAAAAGCAATTTAATGCTTTCTGCCTCAGCCAGCGCTAGGGGTTCAGTGTGGTCTGGGTGCGCCTCCCAGAGAGGCTGGGGAAGCGTCCTCCCCAAATACAGGCTCTCTGTTGCTAATCCTGAGCTCTGTCGTCTGACCCCTCCCCCAGACTCTAATGCATCCACCCTACCCCCAGCCCCCATCAGAGTGGGATGTGCATTTTGACCCGGGCTTTGGGGTCCCATTAAACCGGGAGTGTGTTCTTCCTGGCCCTGAATCTTCCCCACCCTCCAAGGCCTTTTTCCTCCTGGAAGCCTTTCCTGCCTCTGGTCCCCTGACGGCACCTTGACCACATCTGTGCCAGCACCACGTCAGGTCAGCATGGAGCCCCTTGGTGTTTTCCTCTCCTCACCTGCCGTGATTGCCTCCTGCGGGTGAGAAGTCAGCTTCCCCCGGATGTGGATGAAATAGTCTAATTAGCGTTTTCCCCATGGACTCTTGCACAGTCAATCCAACTTTGTTTTCTTTTTAAAATGTATTTACCGAGAACTCATCCTGCCCTGAGATGCGGCCGTGCAGAGGTGAACGTGAGTCCATCCAAGCCCCACCCAGTCTCCCCATCTGGTAAAGCAGGTCACTGGGCAATGTCAATGTCAAGTGATGGAGGTGTTTCCAAGGGCTGTGGAGACGTCGCAGAGGGAGCCCCAACCCGCCTTGGAGGGCCAGGCTTCCTCGGGGTGCTGGACATTCTGCAGCCGAATCCTTGAAGTTGTCCAGACTTTGGCCAGATGGAGGGCCAGTGAGAACATGGCTGGGGGTGGACACAGGGAGGGGAGGAATCAACAGATACCTGTGGATGAAAGAAAGAAGTCAGACAAGGGAAGGCAGGTAGAGAAAGAAGAAGAGGAAGATGGCGGGTGTGGAGCATGTGAGCATCTGCAGGCACCTGGGGCTTAGTGTCTCCCCCATGGATCAAGAAGCAGCTGGTGTGGCCCTAGTCTCTGCCCCTTCCCTCCCCTCAACCCCCAAACCTCCAGCCCCCCAGGCACTCCCCCTCCTCAGCCAAGGCTCGAGAGGACCTGCATGGAGAACTACGGGGCCGGGTCTGAGGACGAGTTCCCAGTTACCAACCCCTTGTTACCATCCAGGCCAGACCTGGCTCCAGGCCAGAATGTAAGTTGACTTGGTCATCGAGCAGGCTGTTCATTACCATTACAGAACTTCCGTGTTTGTTCCGTGTTAAGACTTTTTCAGTGAAGGAAGCGGGGAAGCTGTGCATTGATTTGTGATGTCTGTATTGTAGCACAAGCTCCTGGCGGATTGCAGGTTCGGGCAGCATCGCCAAAGGGAGCAAGTTGTATGTTTCCATTCAACCTGACTTTGAGCCTAGCTGTGCCTCGGTCATCTCACCCCCGCACCTTTGCTCACACCGTTCCCTCATCCTGGAACCCTCTTACTACTCTCCTCTCTCCTGCCCATTCTTCAGTTGCCAATTTGTTTTTTTGTTTTTATTGTTTCTGGCTGTGCCGCATGGCATGGGGAATCTTACTTCCCCGACCAGGGATGGAACCCGTGCCCCCTGCAGTGGAAGCGTGGAGTCTTAACCATTAGATCACCAGGGAAGTCCCTTCAGTTCCCAGTTTAGATCCCTGTGAGTTCCCAGAGAAGCACCCCTCCTCCTACGAAGGACTCATCACAATGGACTATAATGGCCTTTTCCTAAATATTTGTTAATGTTTAATTTCGCAAGTAATCCAAGAAAACATTCTCACTGTAAACAATCTAGACCTTACAGATAAAGCTAGAGTTTCTCTTCCAGAGCAACTCTTGTCTCCTCCCAAGATGCGACTACTCGGTGTGGGGTTTTTTTGGTGTTTTTTTTTATTGGAGTATAATTGCTTTACAATGGTGTGTTTCTACTTTATAACAAAGTGAATCAGTTATACATAAACATATGTTCCCATATCTCTTCCCTCTTGCGTCTCCCTCCTTCCCACCCCTCCAGGCGGTCACAAAGCACGAGCTGATCTCCCTGTGCTGTGCGGCTACTTCCCACTAGCTATCTATTTTACGTTTGGTAGTGTATATATGTCCATGCCTCTCTCTCGCTTTGTCACAGCTTACCCTTGCCCCTCCCCATATCCTCAAGTCCATTCTCTAGTAGGTCTGTGTCTTTATTCCTGTCTTACCCCTAGGTTCTTCATGACATTTTTTTCCCCTAAAATTCCATATATATGTGTTAGCATACGGTATTTGTCTTTCTCTTTTTGACTTACTTTACTCTGTATGAAAGACTCTAGGTCCATCCACCTCATTACAAATAGCTCAGTTTCGTTTCTTTTTCTGGCTGAGTAATATTCCATTGTATATATGTGCCACATCTTCTTTATCCATTCATCTGATGATGGACACTTAGATTGTTTCCATCTCCGGGCTATTGTAAATAGAGCTGCAATGAACATTTTGGTACATGACTCTTTTTGAATTATGGTTTTCCCAGGGTATATGCCCAGTAGTGGGATTGCTGGGTCATATGGTAGTTCTATTTGTAGTTTTTTAAGGAGCCTCCGTGCTGTTCTCCACAGTGGCTGTATTGCTCGGTGTGGTTTGCTATCTATTATTTGTTGATTTATTTGATTAATATTTATGGAGGACCTACTATGTTCCTGGCATTCCTCTAAGAGCTTATATTCTAGTTGAGGGAGTGAAGCTGTAAGTGAGCATATGCAGATGAGATTAAAACTCATTCGAGGATGACGAGTCCTCTTTAGAAAAATGGAGCGGGGCAGGGGAGGGAAGCTGCTGGGGAAGAAGTGTTATTTTAGACCAAGACTCCTTCCATGAGAGACGTTGTAGCAGCAGCCTGCGAGAAGCGAGGGTGTGGGCCAGGCGGACACCTGGGGAAGGTGTGCCCGGTAGCAGAAGGCAGGTGCGGGCTTTGCGGACTCACCTGGTCCAGGGGCAGCAGGAGGCACTGTGGCCAAGTGTGCTGCGTGGGGAGGGCCTGGGAGGCCTCGGGGTTGGGGAGGAGTGGGCGAGAACATAGGGCACCTTGAGGGCCACGGAAAAGACTTTGTGTCTTGTTCTCTGTGAGCTGGGAAGCTGCTGGAGCGTTGTAATGAGGAGGGCATGAACCAACTCATGTTTTAAAAGGACTGCTGGGCAGCTGTGTGCAAAATAGACCCCTTTTCAATACGTTTTATGTCTATATGTAATATATAGAGCAAGCCTTTTCAATGCGTTTTATGTCTATATGTAATATATAGACATATACCATACATAAAAATGTATATGTTATATATACATACACACACATACACATTTGTATCATTCTCCTTTAGCAAACATAAGCACTGTTACTCTGTATGCGTTGCTTTGCAAACTGCCTTTACACGTCCACGTGTGTGGAGAACTAGAGAACTTTCTGCATCGCACACTTGGATCTACCTCATCCCTAAAAGGTGGCACAGTCTTCCATGTACTGGCTCCTTGTAGTTTATTTAGCATTCCCCTCTTGATGGATATTAGGTTGTTTCATTTTCTTTCACTCTTACAATCAGTGCGTCTCCCCCTCGACAGGGCCTTGCCAGTGGAGGGAAGTGGGAAATGGCACTGAACCGACTGGCTGCCTCATGTCTGTCCTGCAGTAGAACTGGAACCAATGATGGTTTTCACATGGGCATGCAGGGAATCAGGGTAGCTGTATGCACACAGCCCAGTTATTCTCCACCCAAAGGACCACTGAAATCCAATCCAATCCAAGACTAGATCGTTGTTCGGTGATGAGGACTTAAAGAGCATCACAGTGGAGGGGGTGGAGAGGAGGCTTTGGAAGGTTTCCAGACCAAGCCCACATTTCCCACACAAGGAAACAGAGGCCGGGGAAGTGTGTCTTGCCCAGGGCAACCGATGAGTTAGGGCAGAACCAGATCCGGAAACCAAGTCTCTGCTTCCCCCTGGTCACGGCTCCGTTGGGACTCCATCCAGTCAGTACACAAGGCGGGGCCCTACATGATCCCTGGGATCTGTTCCCTTTAATGCAGTCAGATGCTTTTTGCCCAACCTTTGGTAGTCTTCTCACATGCATGAGTTGATCAGAATACTCAAGGGGGTTGAATTCATTTTCTATCGCTGCGGTAACAAATTACCACAAGCTTAGCAGCTTACACAATGCAAATTTATTGTCTTCCTGTTCTGAAAGTTAGAAGTTCAACATAGGTCTCCATGGGCTAAGACCAAGGTGTCGGCAGGCTGTGTTTCCTCTGGAGACTCTACTCTGGCTCTGTTCTAGGATCCTCTGGATTCTGGAGGAAGTGGAGAATCCATTTTCTGCTCACTCAGATTCTTCAGAATTCAGTTCCTTCTGAAGTCCCTGTTTCCTTGCTGGCTGTGACCCGTGGGCCGTTTCCGTCCTCTGGGGCCTGCCCACTGTCCTCATGGTCCCCTTGCTCTGTCCTCAGAGGTAGCGGTGGTGGGTTGAGGCCTCTCACACTTCAGATCTCTCCTCGTCATCTCATCTCTCTGCCCCAGCTGGGGTCAGATCATCCAGGTCCATCCCCTGTTTTAAGGTCCACTGATGAGCAGCCTTAATTCCCCTTTGCCGTTTAAAGTGACGTGTTCACAGGGTCTGGGCGTTAGGATGTGGCCGTCTTCAGAGGCTGTTCTTCTGCTGACCGCAGGGCCCGCTGCAGGTCTCTGGACGTGTTCACAGGGTCCGGGCATTAGGATGTGGCCGTCTTCGGAGGCTGTTCTTCTGCTGACCGCAGGGCCCGCTGCAGGTCTCTGGACGTGTTCACAGGGTCCGGGCATTAGGATGTGGCCGTCTTCGGAGGCTGTTCTGCTGACCGCAGGGCCCGCTGCAGGTCTCTGGACGTGTTCACAGGGTCCGGGCATTAGGATGTGGCCGTCTTCGGAGGCTGTTCTTCTGCTGACCGCAGGGCCCGCTGCAGGTCTCTGGACGTGTTCACAGGGTCCGGGCATTAGGATGTGGCCGTCTTCGGAGGCTGTTCTTCTGCTGACCGCAGGGCCCGCTGCAGGTCTCTAGGCATCTCTGTGTGCAGCCTGCTCCTCTCTCTGGCGCTCTGTCCTGTGAAATCTCTGTACTCTCAGCTCCCTCTTCTCAACTGAGGGAGTCTCTTCGGTTCGGCTGAGCTTGTCCCTTGCTTCTGTGGCGTGGAAACACTTTGAAGGCAGTAAAGGAGCAATTGTAGAGGCTCACTTTGGCTGACGTGGGAGCAGCAGAGGGGGACACAAGCATTTGACCTGAGACAGTTCTGACCTCCCTCCCTAGTGGAAGAGTGTGGCAGCCTCTTGGGGCCATTCTGCTAAATGGAGATGATACTGAAGCCGAATCCGGCCTCTGTACCCCGACACCGAATTAAATCTTGGAGACAGAGTTTTGGGTGAGGTAGGAATGTGTGGATGTGTAAAGGCAGTTTGCAGTTTATTGCTTTGCCAGGCAAAGGGGGCCACAGCGGGCTAATGCTCTCAAAACCGTGTGGCCCAACCTGGAGGGGGCAGTGAGGACTGTTACAGTAACGGCTCAAAGAGGGCGTGATCAGCTCGTGGGCACTCTTCTGATTGGTTGGTGGGGAGGTAGTGGGAGGCGGCATCATCAACCTTCCGGTTCAACGCAGTCTGGGGTCTGCGTGCTTGTGGGCAGCTGACAGTTAACTTCTCCCACCTGGTGAGGGTTTCAGTGTCTGCAAAACAGCTCAAAGATGTTGTTGTGTGTATCCCTTGAGGGAGAGCCAGGACCCTGCCCCAAGGCTGCACTGTTGTTTCTTTTGACTGTTCCTCACTTGTCTCTGCATTCCCTCCCTTCCCTGATTAGCAGCTGTTTGAATCTGCCCTTTGGAACTCAGGGAAGGTCATGGAATGAAGCCTATTTCCTGTAATCAAGAAATGGGGGACACAGAGAGGCTTTTGTGCCCAGGAGTCTGGCGTGTGAGAGCAGAGCCTTGCACAGGGTGTTGGAGGCCGGCAGACGAGGTGTGGAGTGGAAGGGATGCAGCCAGGGATCGGCAACAAGAAGCGTTTAGCATCCTGTCCTTGACCCCAGCCTCCACCTGAGCCACTTCTCCCTGTCCTGCCTCCACATGGCCGCTGACCTGGCCCTGAGCTCCTCCCCGCCTCGCCTCCCTCCAGTCTTGTCTCTGGCCTCACGAGCTCCCTGTGACCCTGACGTTTGTCCAGCTCCTCAGCTCAGGCTCCAGCCCTCGGGTGACGATCTGGCAGCGCCCAGCACAGTGGCCCAGGGCCATCTCCCCACCCCACCTGGGGCCAGCACCCTCAGCTTCCCATCTCTCCTCCGCCCACTGAAGAGAGTCCGCGAGGGCCATCAGCCCAGCCTCTGGAGATGGAAAGTCACAGAGCAGAGGCCTAGAGGTGAGGGGTGAAGGGGACACAGGAGAACAGTGTGGTTCAGGACCCACCCCATGGATAAGGACAGTCTCCAAGGTGCCCCTATGCGGACCAGTGCAGGATCCTTCCAGGCCAGAACAGTGCAGGCCATCTCGTCTGCCACTGTCCCCTGAGGTGTCCCAGGTGATCCCAGGACAGCCATTCCAGATGTTCTTGGGCCATTAGTGGTCACCTGGCTGTGATTGGACCTCTGGGCCCTTCTACATCTGGCTAGCAGTGCCCAGCCCGTGCACAGCGCAGCACACAGGCTAAGATGTGGAGATGAAACCAGAGATGTGTGCATGCCTCCATGTCAGCTTCTGCCAGCCCTGGAGACCCACGTCCTCGATGCCACACCACACACACACACACAGAAACACCACACACACCACACACACCACAACACACACCATACATGCACACACCACACACACACCACACACACACCACACACACATACACCACACACCACACACACACACCATTCACCACACACACACAACACAGACACACACACACCACACACATACACCACACACACACCACACACACACCATTCACCACACACACACCACACACACACCACACACACACACCATTCACCACACACACACCACACACACACCACACACACACACACACCACACAGACACACCACACACACACACCACACACACACACACCACACACACACCACACAGACACACACACACACCACACATACACCACACACACACACACCACACACATACACCACACACACATACACCACACACACACCACACACACCACACAGACACACACACACACCACACACACCACACACACACATACACCACACACACACACACACACCACACACACCACACACACACCACACACACACCACACAGACATACCACACAGACATACCACACAGACACACACACACACCACACATACACCACACACACACACACCACACACATACACCACACACACACACACCACACACACACACCATTCACCACACACACACCACACACACACCACACAGACACACACACACCACACAGACACACACACCACACACACACACCACACACACCACACACACACATACACCACACACACACACACCATTCACCACACACACACCACACAGACACACACACCACACACACCACACACACACATACACCACACAGACACACCACACAGACACACAAACACACCACACATACACCACACACACACCACACACACATCACACACACCACACACACCCCACACACACACCATTCACCACACACACACCACACACACACATACACCACACAGACACACCACACAGACACACACACACACACCACACATACACCACACACACACACCACACACCATTCACCACACACACACCACACACACACCACACACACACCACACACACACCACTCACCACACACACACCACACAGACACACACACCACACACACACACCATTCACCACACACACACACCACACAGACACACACACACACCACACACACCACACACACACATACACCACACAGACACACCACACAGACACACACACACACACCACACATACACCACACACACACACCACACACCATTCACCACACACACACCACACACACACCACACACACACCACACACACACCACTCACCACACACACACCACACAGACACACACACCACACACACACACCATTCACCACACACACACCACACACACACCACACAGACACACACAGACACACACACACCACACACACACCACACACACACCACACAGACACACACACACACCACACATACACCACACACACACACACCACACATACACCACACACACACATACACCACACACACACCACACACACACCACACAGACACACACACACCACACACACCACACACACACATACACCACACACACACACACACACACCACACACACCACACATACACCACACACACACCACACAGACATACCACACAGACATACCACACAGACACACACACACACCACACATACACCACACACACACACACCACACACATACACCACACACACACACACCACACACACACACCATTCACCACACACACACCACACACACACCACACAGACACACACACACCACACAGACACACACACCACACACACACACCACACACACCACACACACACATACACCACACACACACACACCATTCACCACACACACACACCACACAGACACACACACCACACACACCACACACACACATACACCACACAGACACACCACACAGACACACAAACACACCACACATACACCACACACACACCACACACACATCACACACACCACACACACCCCACACACACACCATTCACCACACACACACCACACACACACATACACCACACAGACACACCACACAGACACACACACACACCACACATACACCACACACACACACCACACACCATTCACCACACACACACCACACACACACCACACACACACCACACACACACCACTCACCACACACACACCACACACACACCACACAGACACACACACCACACACACACCACACACACACCACACAGACACACACACACACCACACAGACACACACACACACACACCACACACACACACACACCACACACACACCACACAGACACACACACACACCACACATACACCACACACACACACACCACACACATACACCACACACACACATACACCACACACACACCACACACACATCACACAGACACACACACACCACACACACCACACACACACATACACCACACACACACACACACACCACACACACACCACACAGACACACACACACCACACAGACACACACACCACACACACACACCACACACACCACACACACACATACACCACACACACACACCATTCACCACACACACACACCACACAGACACACACACACACCACACACACCACACACACACATACACCACACAGACACACCACACAGACACACACACCACACATACACCACACACACACCACACACACATCACACACACCACACACACACACCACACACACACCATTCACCACACACACACCACACACACACATACACCACACAGACACACCACACAGACACACACACACACACCACACATACACCACACACACACACCACACACCATTCACCACACACACACCACACACACACCACACACACACCACACACACACCACTCACCACACACACACCACACAGACACACACACCACACACACACACCATTCACCACACACACACCACACACACACCACACAGACACACACAGACACACACACACCACACACACACCACACACACACCACACAGACACACACACACACCACACATACACCACACACACACACACACCACACATACACCACACACACACATACACCACACACACACCACACACACACCACACAGACACACACACACACCACACACACCACACACACACATACACCACACACACACACACACACCACACATACACCACACACACACCACACAGACATACCACACAGACACACACACACACACCACACATACACCACACACACACACACCACACACATACACCACACACACACACACCACACACACACACCATTCACCACACACACACCACACACACACCACACAGACACACACACACCACACAGACACACACACCACACACACACACCACACACACCACACACACACATACACCACACACACACACACCATTCACCACACACACACACCACACAGACACACACACCACACACACCACACACACACATACACCACACAGACACACCACACAGACACACAAACACACCACACATACACCACACACACATCACACACACCACACACACACCACACACACACCATTCACCACACACACACCACACACACACATACACCACACAGACACACCACACAGACACACACACACACACCACACATACACCACACACACACACCACACACCATTCACCACACACACACCACACACACACCACACACACACCACACACACACCACTCACCACACACACACCACACACACACCACACAGACACACACACCACACACACACCATTCACCACACACACACCACACACACACCACACAGACACACACACACACCACACAGACACACACACACACACACACACACACACACACACACACACCACACAGACACACACACACACCACACATACACCACACACACACACACCACACACATACACCACACACACACCACACACACATCACACAGACACACACACACCACACACACCACACACACACATACACCACACACACACACCATTCACCACACACACACACCACACAGACACACACACCACACACACCACACACACCACACACACACATACACCACACAGACACACCACACAGACACACCACACAGACACACACACACACCACACATACACCACACACACACACACACCACACACATACACCACACACACACACACACCACACACACACACCATTCACCACACACACACCACACACCACACACACCACACACGCACCACACACACATACACACACACACCACCCACACCACACACGCACCACACGCACCACACATACGCATACCACACACACACACACCACACACACCACACATATACACGCATACCACACCCCCCACACACACACACACAGCACACACACACACATACACACACACCACATGTCCGCACCCCTGCAACACAAGCAAGGGAGGATCCTGCTTCTTACCTGAGGAATGTCTCTCCATATCCGGTGGTTCCATATCCTGTGGTTTGTTAATTGTCCTGGGCCGCAGTCCTGTTTATCATCTTTCCCCAGTGCTTAGGCTCCAAATGAAGATAGATTCCAGGAAGCTTTGAAATGTTCTTAACACAGAAGCCTCAGATTCACAGGCTCTGAAGGTTAGAACAAGTTTTAATTCTCCTGCGCCCACCCTGGCTTTTGAATTATTTAAGACATATTTCTCTAAAACTGCTCTGCAAGCTGTGATTTTAGAAGCAGTGCAAGCCCATTGTGAGAGCCATCACTCCCTCAGCTCTGACCACCGGCCTGAGTGCCATCCGCAGTTCCCCGGCCCTACCCCGCTGGGTCCTGTTAACAGCCCGAGGATGGAGGAAGGGGTGTTATTATGATCCCCATTTTATTTACTTATTTATTTATTATTTTAAAAATTAATTAATTTCTGGCCGCATTGGGTCTTCATTGCTATGTGCGGGCTTTCTCTAGTTGCAGCGAGCGGAGGCTACTCTTCACTGTGGTGCGCGGGCTTCTCATTGCAGTGGCTTCACTTGTGGAGCACGGGCTCTAGGTGCACGGGCTTCAGTGGTTGTGGCTCGCGGGCTTCAGTAGTTGTGGCTCGTGGGCTCTAGAGTGCAGGCTCAGTAGTTGTGGCGCACGGGCTTAGTTGCTCTGCGGCATGTGGGATCTTCCCGGACCAGGGCTCGAACCCGTGTCCCCCGCATTGGCAAGTGGATTCTTAACCACTGCGCCACCAGGGAAGTCCTGATCCCCATTTTAGAGAAGAGAAAGGAGAGGCCCAGTGAGGCCGAGAATTGGCCCCAAATCAGATGAGTTTGTGGGCCCAGGAATGAATCCAGGCTTCCCGGCCCCAGGGCCCATGTTTGTAAACCTCATGCAATAATGCTTCCTATAAATGGCAGGTGATTTGGAATATATAGAAAAGAACAAAGAAGAAAATGCAAATTCTAGAGAATTAAACTGTTTAGATTTTTGTGGATTAGTTTTCAACCTATTTATGTAAGCATAAACATATATTTTGTTTTATAAAATGAGTTTACAGCATATATATGATTTTGTATGCAGCTCTTTTCCCATAAAATTGCTCCTTTTCAAAGTCTTAAAACCAAGGGAGGAGGAGAGAGGAATCGGGGAAGGAACAGCAGAGGGTGTGTCTTTGAATCAGTGAAACAGTTGAGTGAGAGAGGCTGACAGCTGGTGGCAGGAGGGCCTTTCTATACCAGGACCAAGAGAGAGGAATCCAGAGTTTTCTTAAGGGAAAAGGGAAGTGGCTTGGAGTCAGATGGTGTGAGCCGTGACTCCCTGCCTGCCAGCTCCTGTAGCAGAGACCCCGCAGGGCTGTTCCCAGCCCACACTAGTCTGAAATGTCAAGACACCCTATCTGTGAACTGGGGACCCTAGCACAGGTCAGTTGTGAGGACTGGCTGAGGGTGTGTAGCAGAGGGCCTGGCCTTGCTGCCACACACAGTAGGCCCTGGGCACAGGGAAGGTTCATTTCCTTCTCCTCTGCACTTAGCCCTTGGGGAAGATCTCACCCAGGTCAGAGCTCATCTGGTGCCTCAGGGCTCAGTGGGAGTGAGCTGTGGGCAGCAGACAACGCCCTCCTCCAGGTGGAGAGAAGGGTGTGAATTCCACCAGGAGGAGGGGCCTCTATTCACCCCACTTCCAGTCCGTCAGCAGACCCAGCACTCTCACCTGTAGAACCATCCAGAGGCTGGTCCCTGGGCCCGTTCACAGCCACCAGACGGGTCCCAGCACCATATGGCCTGGGTGTTCTGCTCCCCCTGGCCGACTTCCCTTCTCCTGCCCGTGTCCTTTACATGGGGCCATGACGACACCATCAGGTCAGGGGGAGCCTCTGCGCAAGCCGTCCACTGCTGCCCCCTCCGTCAGTGGGGGGACGTCCCCGGGGTGTGTCATCGGGCCAGGACCTCTCTGAGCTCGCCTCCCGCTGCCTTCTCCCTCCGGCCTCCCAGCCTCCTGCTGCCCCTCCTGTGACCGAACCAGGTTCGATGGCCCGACACTCAGCAGACCAAATGCTGAGACGCCGAGGTTCGCAGCAGAGAAAAGGTTTATTCATAAGGCGGCCAAGCGAGAAGATGGGAGGACAAAACTCCAATCCACTTCCCTGAAGGTGAGGGGCTGGGATATTTATGGGATAAAACAGCCAGGTGGGCTGAGGCTTGGGGAGCTTGGGGAAAGGAGATTGGAGACAAGGAAAAGGTGAGGGTCATCGTCATTCCGCACAGGCGCAGCTAAGCTACATGCTTCTTCATGGGACACACGTTCAGAAAACGGCGGTGTGAGCGTGTTCCGTGGTGGAGTTCTCGGCCCCGTGATGTGGAAAGGTCACTGAGCGGACGCTAACAGAACGCGTGCCCAGGTGGAGGGTTGGTGGTCCCAGTCAGTCTTAGCCTCTTAGCCAGCTGGAGCTTGAACTGGACATAGTTGACTCCAAGCTCCTGAAAAACAGCTTGGGCAGAGATAGCATCTACAGAGGTGGTGAAGGGTCCTTGTGACTCATTTATTCCCTCCCCCCGCAGTGCAGTGCTAACATCTGTATCTGCAGTCTGCATCTCCGTCTCTATCTGTACCCACACCCATATGTTGTGATTATCTTCCCCCTGACCCCAAAACACACACACAAGCTCCAGCAGCTGTATTTCGCTCCCTGCTCTACCCCCAGTGCCTGGTTCAGTGCCTGGCATATGGTACGCAGTCCCTAAATAGTTAGTGAATAAAAAATGAGCCCTCAGGAGGTAAATGGGGAACGAAAAACGGCACCAAGAAGTAATTGTGTGAGATGTGTGGGTCTGCTGTGTGATGTTCACAGTCTCCACCGATCCCCAGGGCATCTGCAGTAACACAGCTGTGTTCCACCCCTGCCTTGTGGCCTTGGTTTGATTTATCATGGGCTGCATGGCTGTGCTAAGCCCCGACTTCAGGGGACTGTGGGGTGAGACGAGAGGCTTCCCCGTGGGGCTGCGGCTGCACCAGCTGTTGGGGGCCTGAGTCAGATCTCCCCTCCCCGCTACGGGGACCGCATGCCTACCACCATGATAACGTGTCAGGCCACTTTGAGGAATGGAGTTGGGCAGGGACAGATGTCCTGAAACCCTTTTCAGGTGAGGGATGGGAACGTCTGTCCAGGGATGTGCCAGGACAGACTGCGCCAAGAATTGGGTAGGGGGGCAGGAGGGGCGAAATAATACAGCATTCGCCACCCCCTTTAAAACCTGCCCAGCGCCTCGAAGCATCTGGGCATCACTAAAAGCTAGTCCTAGGGCTGGATGTCCAGGCTCACATCGGATAGGCTGTTGCTGCGGGGCAGGGGCCAATGGGAATTAAGCTTGTGACCAGGAGGACCTGTCCAGCTGGCCTGCATCCTCTGAGGGGCAGGGGTGAGGCTGAGGACAATGGGAGGGAGGATAAATCGCCACATTGTAGCCTGTTTGATTTTGGGTGGCTGGAAGGAAAAGCCTGATGCAGGATGTCAGCATTTGTCCCGGGCGTGTCAGGCGCTGCATGACACAGCAGGCAGGCGCTTCTGGTCCCAGGCGGAGAGAGGGACAGGCGGTCCCCCAAAGGGGTCGGTGGTGGGGAGCTGGTGCTGGTGCCTGGGGGAGGGTGCTGAGGATGGCTCCGACCCTCTCGTCATTTAGCTGCGGCATGAATTATTAATGGTTGACTCTAAAACACACACACACACACACACACACACACACACACACACACACAGAGCTGAGCATCCGTTTGCCCCCATTCAGCTCCTGCTCTGTTCTGTGCTGTGATGATGAAAGTGCCATTTGATCAGATCGCAGTGGCACAGAGATGCCTGCCATTGTGCCTTAATATTTGCCAAAGACGACAGGAGCTCAGTCTGTGTGGGTTCTTAGCCTTCCTCGGTGCTCACGTGTAAACGGTTGGCCCTCTCCCCACCTTTCCTGATTTTCTTCTTCTTTCCAGCCCTTCTCTCTGCCTGAAGGAAGGGCTTTGCCCCCTCCCTGGGTGGTGTGCCGGCCTCTGGCAGCTCCCATGGCCTTGGCTGCCTCGGGGCTGACTCTTTGCAAAGCCTGGGATGCAGCACCTGGACCCACTGCTTTGGTGCCAGGAATTGGATTTCCAACTTTGGTCTCTCTTGATGCATTGTCAGGGAATGAGAAAAAAGAGAGTCTTTTCCAGCACAGTCACAAAAAAAAGTGTAGAGGAGTGCAGACTGATTTGGAGGTAAAGTCCCAGAAAGTTCCCAAACATTTAGGGCTGTTCCTGTGGAGGGAAGAAAGTTCCTGTGGAGGAAGCTGAAAGTTTCCCACGAGACGGCTCAGTCTTTTTAAACACCTCCCTTCCCCCTTGTCTTCGATGCTCCGATACCCTCCCAAGAGGTGGACATTCACAGCCCCTTCATTCATCCCCCCACCAGGTAGTTCCCAGGCATCTTCTCTGCACCAGGCTCCAAATGGGGCAATGATCCCAGCCAATGCAGCCCTGTCTGCTGTGCCACTCACTGCCTTGTCTACAAGAGTGTCCCAAACTTCTAGGGCCTGGCATGTGGTGAGAGCTTCAAGTTACCCACCATTACTAATTCTGGATCTCATTTCCTCATCTGAAAGTAGGAAAAAAAACAAAGCAAAAAAACAACGTTCTTCCCTGAAAGATGACTGAAATTTAATTGGGATGATATATTTAAAATAGAAATCACGAGCTTGAAGAGATACCTCTACTTCCATGATCATTGTAGCGTTATTCACAATAGCCAAGATTTAGAAACATCCCAAATGTCCATCGACAGACAAATGGATGAAGAAAATGTGAAATGTACGTATATAGAATTCACCCTCAAAAAAGAAGGAAATCCTGCCATTTCCAACAACATGGTTAGACCTGGAAAACATTATGCTAAGTGAAATAAACCAGTCACAGATACTGCATGTGCTATGGACTGAAGGTTTGTGTTTCCCCCAGATTCATATCTCGAAATCCTAAGCCCCCAACCCTTAGAGGTGGGGCCTTTGGGAGTTGATTACGTCTTGAGAGGATGGCCCTCATGAGTGGGATTAGTGTTCTTATAAAAGAGACCCCAGAGAACTTCCTTGACTCTTCTACCTTGTGAGCACATGGTGAGAAGACCGCCATCTTAGACCTTGGATCAGTTTATCTTGGACTTCCAGCCTCCAAAACTGTGAGAAATGCATTTCTGTCGTTTATAAGCCACCCAGTCCCTGGTAGTTTGTTACTGCAGCTCAAACAGACTGAGACAGCGTGGACTGAGGACGGTGGGTAGCTCTGGAAATAGGAAGGGGAGTGAACAGGTTCTCCCCTGGAGTCTGAAGGAATGCAGCTCCGCTTGCACCATGACTTTAGCACAGTGAGACCCATTTTGAACCCCAGACCTTCAGAACTGTAAGGTAATACATGCGTGCTGTTTTAAGCCATTCTGTTTGTTATAATTTGTTCCAGCAGCGAAAGGAAACTCAAGACATATATGAGTTGCCTCTACTGGCCCTCTTGCACTCTGGTCCGGCCAGTGGGGAGCAACAGGGAGATGTCAGGAGGAAGAAGGAGAGAGAGGTCGGGGTGTTTACCTCACTGCAGGGTTACTGAGGACTTTTGTATCCCTTGACCGTAGGTCCCAGCTCCTGTAGGACGCACAGCTCTCTGCTCTAGTGCTGGGAATGGCCCTTCCTCTCCCTGCTGGGCTTCAGGTCAATAAAGGTGCCCACTGTTACCAACCGCCATACCTTGCGCTCTCCCCTGTGGTTTCTGCACACCCTCCCATCCCCTTTGTTGATAACTGCTTTATTAAATCCTCGGGTACCATGCTTGGGTGGCCCCATGTGGGGTCCTCACCCACTCTTCAGGGAAGGCTTATACAGGCCGTGTTTTTCCGGGACCTCCAGGACTCCAGCTGAACCCCTTTCCTTGTCCTCTTCTATCCATAGCACTCAACCCAGTGCTCCCTCCCTTTCCTTCTCGCCCCCAGGGTTCATCTTTGGATAAATCAAAGTGTCTCATTTGAACTGGAAACAACTCTGATTTGAGAGGGCAACCTCCTCTGATACCTGAACCGAATCAGGTACCCAGGAGATCACGGCAGTGTCTGCCATGCTGGATAGAGGTCCTTCGATGTGTCTTGGTGGGTCTTCTGTGGGGAGAGGAAGTGAGGGCGGCCTTCAGTGTTCTGTTCCCAGTCCCTCCTCAACTCAGAAAAACAGGGGTCCTGTGGAGGATGCTAAAATAGGGACAGTTCACCCCCAGCAGATTCATTTGGGACCAGTAAGTCTAAAGCCATTTTGCCAAATACTCAGCTGATAACAAACACAAGGTTACAAACCAAAGTACCACCTTTTAATGAGGATTTATTATAGGAAAACTGATGGGAAAAATCCTTTTCAAGAATTATAGAAGGGTGATAAAAAAAATAATAAGATATCCAAATAGAAGGGAAAAGACCCTACATGAGGATGGATTTTAGGTGAAGGGGTCATTTGGTACGTGGAACAATGTCTGCTTTTCTGTGGAGCTTCCCCTGGGCTTGTAGGAACATAAATTCAGTCCACGGAGCAGAGCTTGTCCGGCTACTGCCGCTCAGGCTTCAGAAGACTCAGCCCCGAGGCAGCCCGGGCGTGGGAATCCGAGGACGGTGTCAGCGGGCTGCAGGAATGGCTGCGTGGCCTCCACGTGGGTGGCCTCGGCTGTGTTTGCAGCAGCTGTAGCCTGGGAAGCCAGCTGCCTGGGCCTCTCTCCTGGCGTAGGAATTGACCACGTTCTCCAAAAATGCAGCTTGTATCCTTCTGCTTCCCGTCACCTCCCTCACCCCTGAGTCGCCTCCCTTCCTGCCCACCCGGATGTCCACGCAGCCCTAACTGCCCTCCCTTCCTCCGTGCCTGACCCCTCCAATCCAGTGTCCAGTGGCGCTCCAGACCACGCTGCAAACCCAAATGGAATCATCTCACTTCCCTGCTTAAGACCGTTTCACTAGCTTCCCGTGATGTTCTCAGTCATATGCGAACTTCATCCACTGGCCTGCAGGATCCAGCCCCTGATGCCTTCCTCCCACCTCTTTCCTACTTGCTCACCAACATCCAGCCTCTGTAGCCTCCTTTCTGTTTCTGGAACATTCCAAGCTCTCCCACGCCTCTGTAATTCCCTCTGCCTGGAATGCCCTCCCTCCTCTTCCTCTTTGCAAGTCTGCCTCATTCTCATCCTTCAAGGCTCGCCTCAGGTGCCACCCTCGGAGAGGCCTGCCCTGACCACCCCATCTGAATAGCCTCCACCCGCCCTGGTCATATCATTCACGTCAATCAGTTTACTTTCCTCACGGCGCAGAGCACACCTGATGTCATCCCAGTCATTGATCACCTGTGTCCTCCACTGCCATGTGAATTCCGGGGGTGGGGGGCAGGGGCTTGGTCTAGTCCACCTCTGCGTCCATCCAGAGCCCCTGGCCCCAGAAGTGGCCATCGACTGAAGAGACCTTCAGTTGATGTTTGATGAATGAATGAATGAGTGAGTGAATCCTTTAGCACGAAGCAAGGTAGGCAAGGCCAACGGCACACCCTTTCCTGAGCTGAGGTTGGACCGGGGTCGGGGCACCTTGCAGTTGTCCTTGGCTGTGTCCATATGCCTGCCCAGAGCCGGACCTGGGGATATGGCAGGAGCTCCCTAAAGCCTCTCCCACAGACGTCCTCACCACGTTAGCACTCTTAGCTGAGAAAGAAAAGGTATTTATGTGCAAAGCCACTTATCTGTGTAGCTCCTTGAGATAAATCTTCTAATTTACGGGTGAGCTGACATCCTGCAAGAGCCAAAATCAATGCACGTCACTGTGAATCCAAGCTGGGCCTTGACGTCGACTCACACCAGCCAATGGATGGCCTTTGCTTTCGCACTGGGCCTGACTGGTACACAGATGGGGCAGATCCTGGTGAAGAGCTCCCGGAAGTCCCCTGGGGGCCTCCACACTGTCTCCCCAACTTGGGTCATCCCACCTCCCAGACACCATTGTGGCTCCAAGGCCTTGCGGCAAAGCCCCTGCTGTTCACTTGGCGGCATTCCCCTCCTGGTTCTCAGCCAGCTCTGGTGCCCCCTGCTCCTAGAAGGCTTGTTGGGCTTGCCCACTTGGAATTCACTTTTCCTTCGTGTTGCCCTGGGGGTGTGTCTGGGCAATGGCACTGTGACAACCAACTTCAAATGATAACGAGGCACGCACTTGCCACTTCTAAAAGATGGGAGCGCTGTGGCCGGGGCTGCCTCTCTCTCCCCTTTCCTACGCACTGGCACGGGGCCCTGTCTGTGTCTCATTGGTTCATTGAGCACCTACTGTTTGCCACTCACTGTGCTTTGGGTCCAGGGACAGTTAAGGTACAGCCCCAGTCCTGGGGGTGCTCACAGTCTAACCAGGAAGGAAGATGAGAAATTAGACACCACGGTGTTCCGGGAGCATGGGAACTTGGGGTAGGTGTCTATATCAGATGGAGAGGTTGGGGGTACCCGGAGGAGGCTGAGGTTATGCTGCGATCGGAAGGTGAGTAGGAGTGGCCACATGAACAAGTCAGGGGAAGGGCCACCCAGATGCCACTTGGTTCCTTTGGTTGGCAGATCGGGAGAGTCGCGCAGGCACCTTAAGAAGAGGGGGATGAGGGAGGGATGTGTGAGGCCAGAGCAGGGTGAGGAGTGCAGGGAGCCTCAGTGAGCCTCTTTCTCTTTCTTGGACATGTGGCCTTGTCCTCACAGTGTGTCTGCTCCTTCTTCTGCCCCCAAGCCCTTGCCTGACCTGATCTCCTCTCCCCAGCACGTCTTGCCTGGAATGCAAGGCTTTTGCCTGCTTTTTGTCTTCTGCTCCCCTGTAACCTCAGTGTACACAGGGTTCAGCTGGCCTCTCCAGTCACGAGCTTTCAGCCTCATCTCCCATCGCTGGCATTGTAAAAGATGAATAGCTTGTCCTTGGTCACACAGCAAATCCACGGCCACAAATCCCAGCTAAGAACCCCGGGACCCCAACTTTCACCCCAGCAGAGAAAGTCACCCAGAGTCTAAGCATAGAACACATTCCTTTGGGTCCCAAAGTCCCTTTTCTTTCCAACAGTCCTCCACTAAAATGGAACTGCTTTTAGGACATGGGATGATTTGTTTGCCCAGATCATCAAATACCTTAAGAAGGGATCAGTGGTCAGGTTGCTGAGAGACCAGTGGGCAGTTTAACCTTTATCTCATGTTGGGTTCCCTGGAAGCAGAGCCTGAGGCAAGGGTTCAGGTGCATGTGATTTAATGAGGGTGTGATCTTCAGGCAAAACTTGTGAGAGAGTGAAGAAGGTGGATGTGTGATGGGTTAGTTTAAGGTGTCAACTTGGCTGGGATATAGTACCCAGTTAGTGATGTAATTCAACACTAAGCTAGGTGTGAAGATATTTTGTAGATGTGGTTAATATTGATAATCAGTTGACTTGAAGTAAAGGAGATGACCCTCAATAATGTGGGTGGGCCTCACCCAATGAGTTAATGGTCTTAAGAGCAAACACTAAGGTTTCCTTGAAGAAGAAATTCCACCTCTGGATTATAGCATCAGCTCGTATGTCCTACTGGTCTGTTCTCTGGAGAACCCCTGACAGGTAGGGAGGGGGAAGGAGGGGAGCAAGGATGTGGTCCCAGGAAAGGTGGCAAGTCTAGCCTGGGCCGGGTCCACAGAGGGGCTCTGGAGTGTAAATTGTGCCACAGAATTGTCCCCTCTTGAGACAAGAGGGCTGGGCTTTTTTATGTCCATCATAGTCACTGGCCACCTGGGGCAGGTGTGTAACCTCCCAGGCTCTTGTGGGGTAGAATTCCCCGTAGTCCTTGAAGCAGCTGGGGGTTGGGTGCACCTGTGGCAGAAGGGATCCAGGTGGACCCTAACAGCCTCTGCTCCCAGCTTCTGGATGTCCTGGAAAGTGGAAGTCATCACTATCATTCCGCAGACGAGAAGCCTGAGTGGTACGGCCAGAATTTGGACTCAGGTCTGAGCACCAGAGCCAGGCATCTCCTCAGGGCGCTGGAATGAGACAAAGCTCAGCTGACAAATGTCCCCCAGCCAGCCCCCAACCTCCCCAGGGTCAGAGCCCCTGCCTGGATGCATTCATCCTCACTGGCACCTGGCTGTGTAAGCAGTGTCTCTGTTCATAGCAGTTGTCCTTGACTTTGAGGGCAACTGTCGGGGGGAAACGCAGCTCTAGACGTTTTCAGGTCTCAGCCTGGAGGCCTGGATTCAATTTACCGCTGTTCCTGGGTCTGGATGCTGTCAACGAGGGGACAGATACAGCCCAGCCCCTGAGCGTCCTGCATTTTACTTGCCCCCCGCTCTATTCCGGACTCCGGGGTGGGCCAGCACCCTCCATGGGTGTCTCCAGGGCACACAGAGCTGTCCTCATTTCCTCAGCCTTGGGAGCCGAGTACTCACAGACTCAGCTCTGCGCCAGCCCTTTCCTCTAGTTCGGGAGGCGTCGATGATGGAAGGAGAGTCGGCCCTTGAGGGTGTGGCGCTTGTTTCATTTCTGGCTCTTTCTCTAACCTCCGTAGGTGGATGAACGCCCCTGAGTTTTAGTTTTCTGTACTAGGGATGGGGCTGTCCACCTTACAGGGTGTTGAGGGGATGGGATGGTATCGGTGTAATGTGTAGACTGGGTCGTTGGCCCGCGTCTTTCACCCCTGGCCCCGCTTCCCCACCCAGCCGAGCATCCTCCCTCAGGATCAGCATGTCTGTCCCGCTGACTTGACTTGCTGATTATTATCGTTCACAAGCCAGTGGCAGGCGGGGTCTGGGAGTCAGTGCATCTCGGCCCGACTTCAGGTGCACAGAAGTTGCAGAAGTGATACTCTTCCTCACAGGTACACCAGCCATAAGCCCTCGGCACCATCCCAAGGTGCACGCTTTTTTGTAATCAGAGTTGTGCCACAGTTCCTGTTTGTTTGCCAGCTCTCTGCTTGCCTTGAAGCCCAGGACTGAACCTCAGCATCTCAGCAGAGCCCTGACCACCTGACTAGCCCTCAGAGCCCCAGTTGCTGAGGCGAGACCCTGGCCCCTGTGAACCGGGGTGCCTTTCAAACTGCACTGTGTCTTCAGCTCCTAGCCCAGCGCCCTGGATCAATAAATGTTTATGGAAGGAATGGATGAATGAATGAAACCAGTTAGAATGCCATGGCTTCTAGAATTGCCACAGTGTGGGTGTTGCTTACCATGTTCAATCTACTTGGGATATCAGCTTCTATGTGACTCAAGTCTGCATTTTCCAGGCTCCTTTGGACACTGAAAATGGGGTATTTGGCTATCTTTAGTTTTAAACCTGCTCCAGCTCCACAGGCCAGTGTATCTCTTCCAGCCTCCTGCCTTTGCCAAGTGTCCAGTGCTGAAGTTCCAGGACCATCTAGAGCTATGCTGTTGGTACCCAAGATGACTGTGTAACAACTGCACTGGCCATGATTTTATTGCTTGTAGGGAATCAGGGATACACCATCTTCCAATGTGCCAGTGAGAGACCCAACACCATCACACAATACCACACCCATTGCCATTCAGGGTTTTATACATACCAATTTGACTGCAGTGGTATTATTTCAGGCCTGTTGCCATGGCATAATTATTACTAGAAGCCCCTTCCACTCTCACAGGTGCCCTGTTTTGAATGATAAACTATGTGGTCATATATTTATATCCAAATACACTAGGACCTTTTCCTTACGAGAATATGTCTTCTGGCTCTCAGAAGCTCCAAACTGCAGTGTTCCTTTATGGCCTCTTGCAACCTTCCCTTAAGTTCTGTGAACTTCTCTGACTTTCCTAAAGGTGTTAGAATTGTGGCAACTTGTTATGGGAGGGGGATGATTTTCCAGCCTGGTTCTGAGCAAAAGCATTCCATCCTCCCAGGTCCCTTGATCTTTGGGCTCTCAGGACTGGCGCACAGACATTTCCTGCAGCACCAGTCTGAACAGCAGTCAGTAAGCCATTGATTAGAGCCATGTTACAGCTGTACAAATCAGTCCCTGAGATCCCAACATTTGTTGTTCAATTTAATTCAGCAACATCGATTGAGCGAACACTAGATGACTTCCAACTTAGAGATTCTTTTGCTTATTTGAATTCAAGCCGCCATGCTAGGAAGAGCTGTGGTTCTGTCAGCTCATCGGGTGTCTATTGCTGAAAGTTTGCTTCTAGTAACTGTGGAGTCATTTGTAATGGACCAACGCTCCTTCTAGCAACAATTGTAAACTCTGGACAAAATATTTTTAAAAAGCACTATGTAAAGGCCTTGGAGAGTGACAAAAACAGGTAGAAATTAGAGGGGATCTGACACCTGAAGAAGGAATCATCCCTGACTGAATTTCCCATTTTATACCTTTGCACCTGAGAGCAAGTTCAGGTTATAGCAAAAAATTCAGATAGATACTTGAAGTTTTACTGTTTGAGGGATCGAGAGGACTGAGTTTGGGACAATCACCACATCTCTAGAGTGAGAGGAGAAATCTGTAAAGGAGAGAAACACAGAGGGGGCAGCCTAAATTCTATATATAAACTCTGCCTAAATTTCTGTCTTCAATTATGCATTCTTGGGGCAAATCCAGGTAGTCCAGCTAAAATGAAAAGAACTGGGTAGAAATTTCTCTGCTGGCTCCTGAAGGGGAGACAAGGTTTGGAGTTTGAGATCAGCCAAGTTAACTGCCTGCCTGCTAAAATGAAAATCAATAATCTAAAAGGAACATAACGGAATCCAGAGTCTCTACAGTATATCTTTAGTAATGTCTAGGATGCAATACCAAATTACTAGACATAGAAAGAAACAGAAAAATGTGACTCGTAACAACCAAGCATAGAGCTTGGTAGCATACAGCAATTAACATTTACTTTTGTTTACTGACCTGTAGATTAGCTGACTGGTTCTACTGACCTGAACTGGGCTTGGCTGGGCTCACTTGTATATCTGTAGTCAGGTGAAATTTGGCAAGGTAATTTTTGCTAATTTTGGCTGGACTCTCTCTCTGGTCCTCAGCTTGGGCAACAGGGCTGATTTTGGTTTTGCTCCAATCGTCTCATACTCCAGCAGGCTGTATGTCTGATGGTGAAGGATTGAGAAAGAGAGAGTGGAAGTGCACCTCACTTCTTGAAGCCCAGGTTCAGAAATGGCACACTGACCCTTCACTGCGTTCCGCTGACGAATGGCATCCGCAAGGCTGATGGGAAGAGCTGTGAAGTCACATTGTAAGGGCTTGGATACAGTAAGAGATGAAGAACTGGGACCATTTTTTTGCAGTCCATCCATTATAGCCATGAAACAATGATTCTGCTTTGCTTGGTGGGAGATGATCCCAGGAAATAGCAGTAGGGGAGTGAGGAAAGAGAGCCGAGAAAGGGAAGAAAGACAGTCGAGGTGTGTTGAGCAGGTTATTTCCAAGGGAAACTGGCAGGTAATTCTTCTGGGCACCTTGGGGAAACCGTGAGAAACATGCCTCAGAGTTTGCCTACCTAAGGGGTGAGGAGACTGGAATACTTTTTCCATTGAATCCCATTCATCATAAGAGCTGCTTCCTGGGGCGTCGGTTCCCTAGTACAATCTTTTTGACTCTTGTTATTTTGCTTGGTGG
The DNA here is from genome assembly GCF_008692025.1 of Phocoena sinus. Taxonomy (NCBI): domain Eukaryota; kingdom Metazoa; phylum Chordata; class Mammalia; order Artiodactyla; family Phocoenidae; genus Phocoena; species Phocoena sinus. Next base: position 72,078,086 of record NC_045779.1, on the reverse strand, counting down.
ACTATTCTTGGGAAAGAGCTTCTTGGAAGTTGGGGTTTCTGCCCAGGTCAGGCCAAAGCTAAGCCAAAACAACAAGCATGCAAGGAGAAGAAGTGAATTGAATCCACCAAGAGGAAGACAGGGCAGGGGTTCACCAAAGCACTGGGGAGGACGCTGGGTACACATACTCCAGGCAGGGGGTTGTTTAGGCCAAGTTTACCTCTATCTCTAGGTGAGGAAAGCCCTGAGTGACACGTGGGCTTATAATGCTAAGACTAATCTCTCAATGAGGGAAGTGGGGAGGCCTAAAAATATTTTCAGAAGCACATTTTCTAAATATACAAGCCTGTCTCACATCCCCTGTGAATTAGATCTAATTCACCCTCTTTTTTTTTTTGGCCCTCACCACACGGCATGTGAGATCTTAGTTCCCCAACCAGGGATCGAACCCGCGTCCCCTGAAGTGGAAGCGTGGAGTCTTAACCACTGGACCACCAGGGAGTTCCCTAATTCACCCTCTTCCAGAAGTCTGCTGGTAAATGTTTAACAAGTGGCTTATGGGAAGAATGTATGCGTATACACACACACATAAGCTTATAAATTTTACTTATATAAAAGATGCGTGGCACACAATTTATAAATAATAGTAAAATATACAATATATTCTTTATTATAAATTCCGTATAGCCAGTAGATTCTTACAGAACGCTGGGGATGATTTTTGCCAACTTTTTATAGTTTTTTTTTTTATGTCATTAGAGCTTTACTTTTTATTGGTTTTATCTGTAGGCAGCCTATCGTTGTAATTGATGAATGAGTAGTTTTAACACGAATGTTAGTTGATAGTTTTGCATACGTTAATGAATAAGATGAACGTGAAACAATGGAATTGTGTGTCAGGATTTCACGCAATTTTCAACAGCCTGGGCAGCTTCTTTGCTGAGTCAGGTGGATAGTAGTTTTGGAATGCTAGACTATTTCCTCAGATTCTGTGCTACTCACAACAAAGTATTTACAGACATGATATATGATTGCCATTTTCTCCATCACTTTTCAAAGTCTAAACAATAAACAAAACACTAAGTCAAGCACCGATTTGTAGAGTTTGCTGACTTCTGTGGTGTAAACACTCCCACCGTAACTGATTTCAAGCTACCAATATGATGCCACTGAACTTGGAGTTGGGAAGAGATGCATCACTAATAGTTTTTCCACCAAACAGGCAATAGATGCAAATTACCTTAAAAGCGTAGATACAGTAAACTGTAGCAAAATAATTAGCAAGTGGTGAAGTTTTATAATTTATTATCTTTGTTATTAATATAATTAATTATGTTTCTGTAATCTAATTTTCAATAATGGCTGGCTTTAACAACCACCTTGCAAAATTTCTAAAAATTTCATAATCGGCTTTTGCAAGCCCACGTGAGCTGGCTCCAGTACACCACTGTAGCTTCTTCCCTTTTTCTACCCACAATTAGGAATTCGAAGAGACAATGAATTTATGGGAGAAATTCACCTGATTCCCCCATGACTGTATACCTAGTGCTTGGCCTGACACCTGGCCCAGATAACGCCCTCAGTAAAGGTTTGTTGAACAAATAAAATCCTAGGCTTTTTCTTTCTAAGAACCTGTGATTCTTCTGCTACCCTCATTATTACACTGGGAGAGGCAGTGGAGGTAAAAGTTAAGGCTGCCTGAATTTGGACCCCAGCTCTGCCACTGACTGGCTGTGTGACTTTGAACAAGTTATTAACCTTCCTTCTATTTCTCTTTTGTAAACCAGGCATAATAGTGGTAGTTCCTTCACAGGGGCTAATCATGACACATGAATGAGTGACTATTTCAAGTGCTGAGAACTGGTACCTGGCAGATCCTGTATTGGTATTTGCTGTCATTATTATTAGCTGTGTCATTTGCTGGGCATCTGTCGTGTGCCAGATACTCTGCTCGGGGCTTTCCATGCTTTCTCTGTAATTTTTTAAACAATACTTTCAATATGAGGTAACTGAGGTCTAGAGTGACTTTGTGACATTGTTACTGGGGGCAGAGCTGCCAACAGGACCCAGCCTGTTGGCTCCAAAACACAGATTCATCTCATGAGGACGGAAGCCCGTGAATCTAGAATACTGTGTTTTCTGAGCACATCATTCAAAATAGCTGTTGGTGCTCTGGACTTCTTACATTTATCAACTTGTTTCAAGAGTCCTTTGTTTTACTGTCTTTAGTTTAGGGTTGTATGTGTATGTGTGTGTGTATCCGTGTGTGTGACATTTAAGTGAAATTAAAATATGTTAGCGTTTCGTCGGCGCTCAACTCTCTCCTGGTTTTAGTGCCCATATTCCTTATGTTTTTCTTTCTCCTTTTTTCCCCTCCCTCTCACAGCTGCTCCACCCTGTGGGACACTTGTCCTTCAAGTGCCCGGTGTTAGTCACTCTGCCCTGGAATTCCCTCATGATTAGGGCAAATGTGCTTTATCACAGCTATTTGTAGGTCGTCTCCTCCACAGACTGGTGATAACGATAATAAAAATAATACAATTATTATTATGAGTAGCTGACATTGTTTGGGTGCCTACGACGTGGTGGGCACTGTGCTAATTGCTTTATATAGCATCTCATTTAATCCTCACATCAACCGTGCCGGAGATACGGTTATCATCCCCGTTCTTGCAGCTGAGGAGAATGAACGCCAGGAAGGTCAAGGGCATTGTCAAAAGCCACACAGCAGGGACATGGCAGGGAAGGCGTCGAATGAGCTCTGACTCACAAACATACGTTATTGTATCTAGCAATTGCACACATAATTGTACATAGCTCTTAGAGAACCCTAATAGATGTATACAATTACATGGACAATTACTGTTTTTGCCTCATTTCGTAGGTGGAGCCCAGTGATTTGTTAAAGTTACCAAAGAGTAAATAGGCAAGTTGGAATTTGAACTCAGATGTGTCTGCACCAAACGCTCCCAAGAATCCTCAGAGCTTCATCACAGAGCCCCCGCTCTCCTGGAGAGCCTCCTCCTCTCTGAATGCTGTGGGGACCACACAGGGGAGGGAGACACCTTATACAAACACCCCAGTTAACAAGAAGATGAATTTCGTTTGTCAGTGTTACAGGTCATTGAGCCATGCATTCGAGGAGCTGAATTAGGGTCAAGAAAGCAATATGATTTCAGGTCTGACTGGTTCCTTTCTGTCCAGGTCCATGTCTCAATTCTTGCTTTTCCTGGGATCTCCTTGGCTGTGGAGTGCAGCACACACCACAGTGTTAGAGACCAGTCTTGGTGGGACGGTATTTTTGCTAACTCAGAAAGTCACTTTGAACACATTTTCCACTAGTGGGTGGGCGGGGGACTGATGTGGCTTGACGTCCTACAGTTTGTCCGGCACTTTGCATGTGGAATCGGCTGTCGGACAGGAGGCTTCCCGTCCCTCGAGGTTTGGGCAAGCTTGTCTCAAACCTGCCAAATCCATGAACTGTGGAAATCCGAGGGTCCCTGAGTTCCAGTTGTGGGGGCATCCTCACCAGTGTAATATACCTAATAATTCCTGTTTCACCTAATTTGATCAGTTAGAATAAGGTGATCCAATCAGGAAATAGTTGGGAAATTGTTTTGAAATGTGCATTCCAGGAGTAACCACCTCTTCCGCCCTAATGTGCTGCTGTTTTCATAGCTACCTGATCGTTTTCACTAATTACACGGAAGTGGTTTCCAAAACCTTTTGATGACATCCCTGAGGCAATAAAATTATACATTCTGTTGTAAGTCAACTCAAGGAACACTCACTGATTGCACGGTGTGTCCCAGACACACTGACGTGCTTTGTATTCCTTAAGACAAAATTCAATAAACTGCCCGCAGAACATTAAGTGGGGATTCGATGTGGAGAAATCATGTCTCCACTTCACAGAGGAATCCCTCATGACCCTGGATCCCCCAACAAGTTGCGGTAGGGCAGCATCACCCATCGCTTCAACTCTGGCTGGCCTGGCGGTGGCCCTGGCTTGGCGTGACCATGTGCTCCTGGCACATGGTCTACTCCCGGCTTTGCTTTGCTGGATTCACCTCAAGGATAAGCCGTCCCATTTGGCTGTCTCATTACTCCCACATAAAGAAGCACTTTGGTTATTTCTGAGAGGCCCCAGTGGTGTCTCACAAGTTCTCAGAAACAGTTCTTCCATATTACGCTGCTCTGGTTGCAGCACATACCAGCTGGTTGGTTTCTGCTGCCACAGTCACTGTGAACATACACAAGCTTCTGCCGTGGGCAGGGTGTTCTGGTGCCTTCCAGGTGCCCAAATGGCACCACACCTCTCCTAGAGCCACGCTGTATCTGGGTTTTATTCCGTGCTGCGGGCTCTCTCGTGAATCGGCGGTTAGCTGCTGGGAGAGTAGCTGGGGCTGCTGCTTTACATGTATCGTCCTATTTAATTCTCACATTTCCACCACCCTACGAGGTGGATATTCTTTTTTTTTTCTGGTCTTTTTTTAAATTGAAGTATAGTTGATATACAATATTGTGTTAGTTTCAGGTGTACAGAATAGTGATTCAGTTACTTTTTTTCCCGATTATATTCCACTATAGGTTATTATAAGATGTTGAATATAATTCCCTGTACTATACAGTAAATCCTTGTTGTTTATTTTGTCTATAGCCGTGTACAATATCTGTTAATCCCATACTCTTAATTTGCCCCTCCCCCTCCCCTTGGGTGACCATAAGTTTGTTTTCTATATCTGTGACTCTGTTTCTGTTTTAGAGTCATTTGTATTATTTTTTAGATTCCACATGTAAGTGATATCGTATGGTATTTGTCTTTGTCTGACTTACTTCTCTAAGTATAATATTCTCTAGGTCCATCCATGTTGCTGCAAATCTTATTATTCCTGTTTTACAAATAAGGAAACCAAGGCTCAGAGGGGCTCGAAAACTTGCCGTCGTCCGTCATTTAGAAGCCAATGGGATTCCAGCCTGTTTTCCTCCAGCTCTGGGCCCCTGGCTTATCTTATATCACAGCCACTAGTTTAGCCAAATAAATTCAGCCTCTTCCTGGTACACCGTAGTTGTCTCAATGCAAAGTGTGTGTGTTTGCACGGAGCATTCTAGAGGGACTGCCTGGACCTCAGTGTGTGGGATCCTGTGACCACGTCTGTGTTATCAGCCCCGCCCCCTGGATGTGCCTTCATATCCAGGACGTACTACGATGGCCTGTTCTGTTAACTCATTCCCAGTTGGCAGGCACGGAGGATGGGATCCTGCTTGATTCCACTCGTATTAAAATGCTCATGCCAGGGCCTGTTCCTGACGGTCCCAGCCTGCCATCTGAGGTTAGGGCAGCAAAATCCTCAGCTGCTTCTGAGTTTGCAACAAATGTGTCAGACTGAGCAGAACCTGGGCTTCTGTAAATACTGCCTTTTGGCTTCTCCCGGTTTCTGCTTCTCTGGGGAAAGTTTGAATTGATAAAGACTCAGCACTCTTTAGCATATACACTCTCTCAACAAGACCAAGGGACATGTAATCTTGCCTTTGAAAGTTTACCTCCAGGCTTGGAGGAGTCCATTTTTGTTTGTCTACTGATTTATTTATTCATTAATTCATTTGACAGATAGGTACTGGGGCCCTGCACTTGCCGTGCTGGGAGAGACAGAGATGAAGGAAACATTACTCTTGTCCTTTTCCTGGTCAGGTTTCCAAGTCCCTGGACATAGCGTGATCCTGGGCCATACCAACTTCCCATTCACCCAGATCCCTTTAACACTCTCTATGGCCCTTGTCAATGACCATTCTTCGCTGGGATCATCCCAATCACTGGCACAATTTCCTCTGTCCCATTCCTGCCAACTCCCTGCTCTCTCCTAACTCTCCATGGACTCAGGCTCCAAGCTCCCAGCATGCCTCAGGCTCTGGCTTACTTTGGTGGTGCAGTTCGTGACAGAAGTTGAGGTCAGAAGGACGTCTTAGAGATGCAGAGGGATGGAGAACCAATCCTTTGACTGCCTGCCAGAGCCGTTTGTGTTAAGCACGAAAGGAAAGACGTGGGTAGATTCTGGGTTGGTCGTGTATCCCTAAAGTAGCTGCTATAATAACACTGTGCTGTGATTATTTTTTTTTCTTTTTTTTTGTGCTGTGATTATTGAAAGCTTGAGTTAGCGATTGATTTCATGCTGAGAGATCAATAGAAAAAGAGATTGCAGTTCAGGTTTACGAAGAAGCTGTCCATGCTCCCTCACTTGCGTCTGCCTCTACCACAGCCCTGTCACCTTACTGTAATTGTACGTCTGCTCGTCTGTCTGTGCCACTGTGAAATCCTGGAGGTTAGAGGCATGGCTGACTCTTTCCAAACAGCAGCTGGCTTAGGGTAGGTGCTTGATCTGTGCTCACAGCAGGCCCTACTCTATAATGAAGAAACAGAGGCATAGAGCCGTTATATTACTTGGCCATAAAATGAATAGGGTGACAGAAAGTGGAATCTGAACCCAATTCAGTATCGCTGCAAAGTCTACGCCTGGAAGAGTTAAAGGGAGTCCATCCGTGCATGTGGGGTTTCAGCTAGATCAGTGTGTTATCAGTCAGCTCCGAAGACCAGCTTTGCTCCACGGTCCGGGCAGTTCTGGTGCCCTCTGGGATTGGAGGCGTTCTCTATTCCGACATGATGTTACTAGGCATTATCACCCCCGCACACGATTATGAACAGGGTCCTTACAAGATCTGCCCCAGTCCTCACATACCTCCATTCCTCTGACGGTTGATTTCCTTTGCAGACTCCTTGCAATAAGAAATCCGTTATGGTTTTCTGCTCATTACCAGGTCTAAGGGGGCATGAAAGCATAGATGTGGGGCAGTTGTCGTGCTTCATTCATAAGGCCAGTGACTTGCTTTTATATGCAAGCCAGTATAATTCAAATTCAAGTTTGGGGAGGTAAATATTTTCTGAGGGTTTTAAGTAACTTGCCCAAGATCTCATGCCATGGGTGAGATGACTCTTGAAGCCAGCAGTCTCTTGCTGTGGAGTCTGGGTTCTTTTTTTTTTTTTTTTTTTTTTGGAGTATGTGAGCCTCTCACTGTTGTGGCCTCTCCCATTGCGGAGCACAGGCTCCGGATGCGCAGGCTCAGTGGCCATGGCTCACGGGCCCATCTGCTCCGCGGCATGTGGGATCTTCCTGGACTGGGGCATGAACCCGTGTCCCCTGCATCGGCAGGCGGACTCTCAACAACTGCGCCACCAGGGAAGCCCGGAGTCTGGGTTCTTAAGCACCAGGCTTTCCTCTTTCTCGAAAAGTTTCTACAGAGAGAGAAGACAGACCAAACCCTAAGGAATACAAATCACCTTGGCATTAAATATCTCAACAGTAACAATGGGGTCAAGAAGACAGTGGAGAAATAATTTCAAAATGTTACAGAAAAAAAGAACTTGTAATGTGGAATTAGCCAAACTAGATTTAAAGAGGTTAGGTAATTGCATGAAGAAATACATATAGTAAGGGGAGAAGCAGTCTTGGCCACAGTCCCTTAATCTTTTAAAATACTGCCTCTGCTAAATGCTGGGAGGGTCATAATTCTGACAGCCATTTCTTTCTGGAAGAGTCTAATTGACGACTTGGGAAGGAGGGCTGAGGATAAACAGTAGTCCACTTGGGCTTGAACTTTTACCCTCCCTGCTGAGCCAGGGCCATGAGACCAAGAGCAAGGCTGTTATTAATGTTAGATAAACCCAGACACTCCCTCTCTGCATAGGTTGGTGCAGAGACAAATTCAAGGGAAGGTACACAGATACATTCATTTTATGATGCACTTTCCAGGCCGTAAAATGGACAGGATAGAAAAGCTCCAGAGATGATTATAGAGTCAACGACTGAGTTTCATTTCCACTCGGGGTAAATATACTCAGCTGGGCTGTGCTGATCAACCTTGACATCAGACATGTGCAGCTTCAGTGTCTGCATTATGGGGCTGCCATTAAAAACTTATCCAAGGGGGCTTCCCTGGTGGCGCAGTGGTTGAGAGTCCGCCTGCCGATGCAGGGGATATGGGTTCGTGCCCCGGTCCGGGAGGATCCCACATGCCGCGGAGCGGCTGGGCCCGTGAGCCATGGCCGCTGAGCCTGCGCGTCCGGAGCCTGTGCTCCGCAACGGGAGAGGCCACAGCAGTGAGAGGCCCGCGTACCGCAAGAAAAAAACAAAAAACTTAAGGTGATGATAGATGTGAAACTAACAGAAGAGGAGACTGATACAGGAAGTGATGGGGAAAGGGTCAGACTACTTTAGACTAAAGAGACAGGATAGACTTTTTGAAAAGATGTTATTTGGGATGAGATTTAGTCATTTGAAAATGTGGGTTGGGGGGAAGAAAAAAAGCAATGCAATGGCCCTAAGGCAGGTACCAGCTTGGTAAGTTAAAATGGAAGGAAAGTAAAGTTTCTGAAACAAGAGTGAGGGGAAATGGCACAAGATGAAGTGAGAGAGATGCACTTGGGTTAGATTGTTATAAAGTATTTGGATTTTATTCTGGAGGCAATGGAAAGCTATGGAGGGGTTTTAAGCTAAATAATGTTATAATCTGATTTACATTTTCCAGAAAGATCAGTCTGGCTGCTGTATAGAGACCGAGCTATATAGGGGCAAAGGAAGCTGCAGGCAAAAGGTAGGGGGAAGTTTGCCCAGCAGCAAAGACTGTGTTTCTAGCTAATCTCTGAAATTTTTCTCAATTCAGTTATCCCACGGTGATAGGAGGTTTATCCAAATAAACCCAGTTTGTTGTATCTTGATTTCCAGTCAGGCTGTTTTCCCCCCACGTCACCAGGTTTCAACCATCTTTCACAGTACTGGAAGACATGTATAAAGCCAAAAATGTTAGTTTTAATGTTTATTCAAACAAAGAAAACTTTACTTGTGTTCTTGCTAAGTGCTAAGCATTCTGCCAGATGGTGGAGATAAAGAGATGAAAGACTTGGTCCCTGCTGCCTGCCGTGGTGAGGGAGACTGACAAGTTAACAGTCAGAAGGCTATGTGCACAGAAGGGGGATATGCAACCTGGCAGTAGGCTGGGGTACTGGAAAAGCCAGGTGTACTAGTATGGAAACCTCAGTGGGAGACATAAAACCCATATTTGAGCCTTGGAAGTGCTTTTGAGCTGAGTCTTGCATGATAGATACAAGTGTACCAGACCAAGAAGGGAAGGGAACTTTAAGCACGGGGATCAACATTTACAATGACAGGTAGATGATAGGCTCTAGGGAGAGTTTAAATAATTGTCAGTCCTTTGGTTTGGCTGGAGCATCAGGTGTGGGTGTACAGAGAGAGTCAGAAAAGGTGGCGTAAGGAGCTAAAATGTGTGGTAGGTTCAGAGCCCAGTCTTTCTTCTGTCTGAGAGACTGTGCTGAATCCCTGTTTACAATCTAGGTGTCTTTGGGAGATGCATTAGTTAGGACTCTTACTGCAAGAAAAGAGACTTACTTAAACTAGTTTAACCAAATAGGAATATTTGTCTTTAAGTTTCAGGGATATGTAATGGATTCCAAAGCGGGGGCAGATATAACTAGGCCGCTGATATGAGCCCATGGTTTGTAGAACTGTAAGAAATCAGAAAGATTTTCCATCCTTCATCTTTGCTTCTTTCTGCAGATTTATTGTATGCTTCTCACTGCAGTTTGATTTACCTGTTTCTCAGTCCTCAAGACCACAAAAAAAAAATCCCTAGTTTTAATCTCCTCTGTTCAAGAGACAGAATGAAGCAAAAATAGCAGACTAAGAAAAATGCTTTTCCCAGGAAAAGCATTATCATTAGCCCATTTAGAGTAAAGTATTCAGTACAAGAATCTGTTGTCAGGAAAGTCAGGCCAGGTGGTAAAACGTGGCTTCTGGGAACCACCCTTGTACTTATGTGGCTCATGAGGTAAGTTATAGAAAATTCTTAGCAATATGCCTGGCATCTGGAAATTTTCTTATACATGCTCATTTAAATGTGGGCAGGGGTCAGTGTAAGATGTCGTGTTTAAGACTCTTTCTGTTTGATGGTGTCAAACAATGAAGCAATGCCTAACACACTGTCTGGCACAGGGTAGAGGATGAATAAATGGCATATGCTGCTATAATTGTGCCAAATTGCTTTGATTATGTTTTTGTCTTCTCTACTAGCCTGTTAGTTTCTGAGCTACTGAGGCTTCGATTCAAGCCTGTATTCTCAGGACCTCGGACAGCTCCTGAGGTCCAAAATTGTAACCACTGTTACCAATGCAACCGCAGGCTAGGGTCTTCTACCCAAGTGAACTGCCATGACCTCCCACTCCCTGTCCCCCTAAGCTTAGACTTTCTTGAGCCTTACAGTCAGGACCAACCAAGCCTCAGTCCACTGTGCTCCTGAGCACCTTCCTTATCCTTCCTCCCACCAGCCATGCCAGGAAGATCCCAGCATGCCTTGCAGCCAGCAGTGTCTGCATTATCTCATTGCAGAGACACAGTTGTCAACTAGCACATTTGCTGCTTTAATTAGACTAGTTTTGACAAGCTCCAAAACTTTGTTTTTGATTTTTATCTTTGGGATGATTTAAAGCACCGTAAAGCTGTGTAATTGTTGTGGGCAGGTCACATATCCACCAACCTCCATCTGCTTCCTCAGAAAGCTAACTGTGCCAAGCTTGGAACAGAGCATGGAAAGCAGGCAATAAAAAGTGATTGCCATAGGTTAATGCTGTTCTCATGGCACACAGTTTTTTCCCCTATCTCTTGTGTTTTTGGCAGTATAGTTAAGTCACTATTTTGACCTTCCTTTCATTTCTGACCAATAAAAAATAATTCACATGCTAGTATTTTGGACTTGCTGCTTTCAGAGAAGGTGAATATGTTTGCATGGTGCCTGGGAGTTTACAGAAACAGTTCATGTGAATTATCTCATTTAACATAAGCCTATGAAGCAAGGCACAGTGGTTATTACTGGTGGCATTTTACAGTTAAGAAACCTAAGCTTAACAAGGTTTAAGGTGTAGAGCAAGATAACGTCAGTTTAATGAAATGAGTATTCACTGGACATCCACTTTACTGCCATGGGCAGTGAGAAGGTACCAGGTATAATAAAAAAATTACTTGGGGCTTCTCTCGTGTATCCTTTTTCTTGCAACTACATGTTGCCTCCCTGACCTCACGTTCATTGAGTTTTGATCACTGGTTAATTTGTGTCTATAGAGCATCTACTTGTATTTATTAAGACCACCTGGAGGTTTCAGCTCTCAGGAGGCAAAGTGTGGGGTCTGTACGGTGGGTTCTCCTTTTAGATATTTGTGAATTTATAATTTTGTGGGTGTTGGACTCCATTTCTACCACAAGCACTGGAGAAAGCCCTATTCTCTGTAGTTTCTCTTTTCCCTGAATTATTCCATGTAGGCTTCAGGATCTACCCTTACTTATATAGATGAATAAAAAACATTTTCTTCCCAGGAGTGTTCATTATGGACTACTTAACAAAGGGGAAATACACTTCAGGTGTTGATTGGTGAAGCCTTAGGCCACCCTGGCTACTATGTTGACCGTGGGTGTGCTGCTTCTCTCAGCCTCTGGATAATACAAACCCAACAGATTTGTCTTGAGTAATAAACGGTTGCTCGTGACAACTATCCAGACATGTTCAGGCCTCTACCCTTTTAAATTATCTGCTATTTACTGCATCCCCTACTTTCCTAATCCTATTACAAGGCTTTTACTCCTCATTTCCCCTTCTTGGGATTAGTCTCTGAAATCCCTTCTTCTGGGGAGTATTCCAGTGAGTACAAATACATTGGGGGAAATATTTTCCTTCTTCTCTATTGAGTGTAAAACTTTGTCATCCTTCTCCATTCCATACACTCAGCCCAGCACTGATTCACATGTTCCTCCAGCTGAATCTTCTGGGTTCCAGCATGAGCACCATGGGAAGGAAATTGTGACTCCGTTTGAGCTTGTGATTTATGACCAGTCATGACATCATGGAGGCGGACGTATTGCAAGTAAAACGGAGGAGATGAAAATTAAGTATTTTCCTCTCGGCTTCCCCTCCTTTCTTGTCTATCCAATGCTCCTACTACACAGATCTGCCTCTGGGCCCTTCCTCATGGAGTTCCCTGTGCAATGTCTCACCTTTTCCTCACCTCCACCTGTGAAATCCTGTTCATGCTTCAGTGTCTCCATGAAATGACAACTTTTCTGTGTAGTGCAGTGTGGCCTTTCCTTGGTCTGTATGATCCCAACGTTGACAAGTATTGCTCGATCAATGTTTTGGGCCCAGATCCCTGGAAATCATGTCTGAGAAGTTCTCATGAGAGCAATTTATTGAGGGATTGTTCAAAAGAGGGACCTGTGATGGAGTGAGGCAAGCAGGATGGGTCAAGAAAAGAAGTGAGACAAAACTAGTTTTCATGAACTCATAGAAACAGAGACTAGGATGGTGGTTGCCAGGGTCTGGGGGTGGAAGGAAGGGGGAGATGTTGGTCAGAGTACCAACTTCCAGCTGTAAGATGAATAAGTTCTGGGAATCTGATGTACAGCATGGTGATTTATAGTTAATAATACGGTATTATGTACTTGAAAGTTGTTAAAAGAGTAGATCTGAAATAATCTCACCACGAAAAAAGAAATGGTAATTATGTGACATGATAGAGGGTATTGGCTAACCCCACAGTGGTAAGCATTTTGCAGTATATAAGTGTATCAAATCAACAAGTTGTATACCTTAAACTTATACAGTGTTACATGTCAGTTACATCTCAATAAAACTTGGGCGGGGTGAGGGGGAAGGCTTCAGAGAAAGCCTGCCGTCAGGCTGATCCCACAGGGAGTGCGAGAGTGTGAACTGGACACAGTAGTTGTCTTGCCCGAAGAAAAGGTGGCTTAGAGCAGACTAGCCGCTGTCTAGAAGCTCCCCCCTGCGGTGGGGGAAGTATAACCTCTAGGCAGCTCCGGGGAGATACGCTGTCATAGGTAAGCCAAGGGCAGTCCTTCAGAGGAAGGTGCAGATCTGAGCCATTCGCAGCCAGCACCCACAGCTGGGGATGAGTTCACCCTCTGGGTCACACGATCTGGGCAGGACACCAACATCATCTGCTACAAATAGTCAGTGAGGTCACTGTTAGAATTATCAAAAATCTCATGGACCTTTGTTACATCCCAGACACTATTCTAGGCAATTTGGAATCAAAGATGATGGAGTTATGCCTGTGTGCAAGTTTCCTGAAGGCAAACTTTCAAAAGCACACAGAGTGAGACACGACCCAGACCCTACAACAGGAGACCAGGTGGGAGCTCGTTTATATGAACAAGGCAGAATTGGAGTTATCGACGCTGGGGCCCAGGGGGGGACCAGCAACATGTAAAGCAAAGCCGTCAAAGCTTTTGAATTACTGTTCCCTAGTCCTCTGCTTGAACAGGCTTGTTCCCGGGCTGGTTGAGGATGAACCTAAATGTCTCCAGCTTGGGGAGAGGCGCTGTTCAGGACACAGAGAGTGCGGCGTTTACATGAGGCAGGACGTTAATCAAAGCAGCTTAGGGAAAAAAGGAGAATTTACTGGCATATGGCAAAAGTCAGGGGTGGATCTAACTTGAGTCAGGGCGGGACCAGGGAGCGATGAGTGTGCACTCACATGCCCTGGCTCCATCGCTCAGCCCTGCCTCCCTCTGATATCCTTATTCTTTTTTTTTTTTTTTCGGTACACAGGCCTCTCACTGTTGTGGCCTCTCCCGTTGCGGAGCACAGGCTCCGGACGCGTAGGCTCAGCGGCCATGGCTCACGGGCCCAGCCGCTCCGCGGCATGTGGGATCTTCCCGGACCAGGGCACGAACCCGTGTCCTCTGCATCGGCAGGTGGACTCTCAACCACTGTGCCACCAGGGAAGCCCTGATATCCTTATTCTTATACAGCTTCTATCCTTGTACTGGCTTCAAGAAACTCCATTCTAGCAGGTTCTCAGTCCTAGAGATAAGAGAGACCCGTTCTCAGTAGTTGCAGCAAAAGTCACAGGATTGACTTCCCTGGGTGGATTTTGTTGAAGGAGGTCATGGAAAGGATGTGACCACAGGCTGAGCCAAGGACTGAACCTGGGCAATTGGAGGCTCCTCGACCCTCCCCTGTCCTTGGAATGTACACTCTGCCCACCGTTCCCACAGGGGGAACTGTCTTCAAGGACGCAGCCTTGAGAGAGCACGTGTGGTTGAGACCACATGGATGGTGCATGTGACTGAACCCTATAAAGGCCTCTCTGTAAATTTTTAAGAATCCAGGGCCTTGGGGTGGACATCTACTCATTTTGTAACCCAAGACAAGTCTGGTCCTAAGTAAGTCCCCTTGCCTATTAAACATGCTGCCTACTGGTCTGGAGCGTCGGCCTCTTTCTTCAGCCTCTTTGCCCTCCACGTACTGCGGGCTGGTTTGTGAACCAACAGGACTTGAGTCATGTGAGCAAACCATGTAATCACTGTTGTGAGGGATGGAGTTTACTGACTGCTCTGGCTAGTAGGCTACATGCCACCCACCCAAGGAACCTGAGTAGGTCAACCGCGAGTGAATCACGTGGCCTGAGAAGGGCAGAGTGAAGGGAAGGGTTCTTTCATTAGAAGAGAGATGCAGAGAAGGCAGAATCATCAACTGTGTTTCACTGCAGCTCTCTTCCACCGGGTTTTCACTTCTCTGTCTTGAAGCGCGAGCACGGTAAACCACAGGGCTGCGAGTTCATTGCCGCTGGCAAGCTCCGGACGCGACTGATTTGTCAAGTCATATTTAATGCTGGGCTTGTAAAGAAGGTTCTCATTTTCAACTGACAGTTTTTATGATGGAAGTCAAGCTCACTAGTTTATACTTGACAGGATCTTTATTCATTTTGGAGAAGTTACAGCATCCGGTGGCCTGCAGTTTTCGATCTATACAGACATTTCTGTTAACCTTGCAAAGCTGGAGAACTTAGCTTCTGCATTTTGTTACTGGTCGTGTCAATTTCTAGAAAGGTGACTTCACCCCAGTCTCTTTGGGCAGTTTCCTTAAATTCAAGATTTATTTCCCTGGCCAAGGCCAGTGCCCAGAGGCTTGAATATTGTTGTCTGCTGACCTGTGTAACTTCTGGGAAAATGATTTTCTTGCTGTGATGTGAAATTGACTTTTCATCTTTGGTGACCAACCACTCCAGTTCACCTTTCTGTCGAGAGGGTATATATGAGCTTTGAGAATCAGATTGTTTACTTGTGAAGAACTGGAGAGTAACGATTGATCTCTGAGATGGCTTTGAAAGAAGTATTCTAAAAGTTATTCCTTATACTTTAGCATTAAAAAAAATAATAGTTGCAATTTAAGGACGCTAGGTTTTTGACTCCCAGTATTGGGGGGATATCTCCTTTCTGCTCCTAAAGATTGCATGGTGTTCCTCTGTGATAGCACCCTACACACCATCCTGGGAATACTTCTGTGTCATACTTTCACTGTATTCTTTTTTTTTCTTTTGGCCACGCCGCATGGCTTGTGGGATCTTAGTTCCCCTACAAGGGATCGAACCCAGACCCTCGTCAGTGAAAGCTCGGAGTCCTAATCACTGGACGGCCAGGGAATTCCCCTTTCACTCTCTTCTAGATCCTGAACCTGAGCGCACTCACTCATTCAGCTACAGATTCAGTGAGCACTCACTTCTTGGTGAGTTCCGGTGTCTTCCTGTCGATGATTGTCCAGCAGCTAGTTTTGATTCTGGTGTTCTCGCAAGAGGGAGTGAGAGCACGTCCTTCTACTCCGCCATCTTGGTTCAGGGCCTCAAGTGTCATATTCTTATAACTCCAAATCCAGTGGAGCATGCTTTGTTTCTCAGAAGTTTCATTGTATCCCAACACTGACTTGTTAGGTGTCCATCAGTCACTGCAGCAAAGTGGGGGCAATGCTCTGATTGGCTTGGCTGGCTCACATGTTCCATTTCTGGAGCCAGGGAGTGAGTCTGTGCTACCACAAGCATGTATAGTAAGAGGAGGGTGGCCTTCCAAAGGGCAGTCAAGGTGCTGTTAGCAGAAAAAAAGGATCAATAAGTTCCGGGTGTTCAAAACATACCCAGTGTCCACCATACCTGGAGAGAAAGATCACTGAAATCCAGAGTGGGAGAACCTCCACCCCATAGTATTCCTCCTCTCCCACTTCTAGGACTTGTCCACTCCAGCCAGAGGCAGAGATTTAGCAAAGGAGGAAAGGCACATTCAGTGAATATTTGTTGAATGAATGAATGAATACTTTTACCTACCACATATGCC
The DNA here is from genome assembly GCF_008692025.1 of Phocoena sinus. Lineage (NCBI taxonomy): Eukaryota > Metazoa > Chordata > Mammalia > Artiodactyla > Phocoenidae > Phocoena > Phocoena sinus. The sequence goes on along the minus strand of NC_045779.1, from coordinate 72,061,866 downwards.
AAAGGCCATGCAATTTACATGCCACAATGTGGATTCAAGAATTTCTGAGGGATGGACAGTATACTCTGTCCATTGGGAGGAATGGGTTAAATGAGAGAGTATCCGTGCTGAGGGAGTTGGAGAGAAGACAAGAGCGCCATGAGCGTGGAAGTGTTCAAGGTAGGGGATGATTCCAAAGTTTGGGCAGGAAAGCCTCTCTGGGACTGGAACCATCCATTTCATGGTGCATTGGGATATGGTGGCTAGATTCAGGCCATGTTGGCTGGTTTTCCACCTCTGATTCTCTTGGATTGATCCCATCATCAGAATCTTCAAGTATGCAGACAGTTAAAACTTTGTCAGGGTTGAGTGTGTATATGATCCCTTCTGTGCATTTGAAATATCGAGGGACTGGGCCGCTCTTTCCTACCTCAGTTCCCCTCATTGGCCAAGAAAGGAATTCTCTTCATCTGTCACTGTGGGGCAGGAGGAGAATACAGCTTCATACACCTCCCGTCCAGGGAAAGAGTAGAGAAGACCCTCCTGAGTTCCCTTCCTTAGGAGGACACAAACGACATACAACCAAAGTGAAAAGACTGCCACCCAACCTTCATGAGATCTAGAGCTCTGTGGGTCAAGTATAACTGAGCTTAGAGGAGCGACTCAATAAAAAACAGCGTGCGGCTCAATCAGAGCACGTGCTGTGGTCCATCTTGTTTCTGAACGATAGGCAGTCCTCAAATTTCCTGTTCTGTTTTTTGTTTTAAATAATTCACAATTTGCCTATTATATTTTGACATCCCTAAATAGTTTTCTGCGTGTTGAATCTGGCCTTTTAGTTGCTATCCTCCTAATGATGCTTTGGAGCCATTTCTAGGGGGTGGAGGGGGTGGGATGTGCTGCTTGCCAATGGCCCTGTGATGGAGGAAGAACCAGGTCTCTGTTGACTCAGTGGCAGTTGGTGGTGGGTGGGCAGAAAGGAAGTGCTACCTTCCCTGCCCTCTCCCACTTCAGCCAGGGAAGCAAAGATGGTCCCCATGTCTCCAATCCTAGTTTTCTCCAGCCCAGGTGTCAAGGGCACCATTGAGTTTCCAGACCACTGAGGTCCTAGAGTCTCTTCTCCTGGACCAATCTCCCTTCCAACCTCCTTGCTCATCAGACCACACTGCCCCTACCACCTCCTCCTTCTGTGGGCAGATGGTGGACTGTGCTACCTTGTGGATGGGGAGACTCACCACTCCATCACAAGGGCTTGTTTTGCAATAGTGGGGCATGGAAGTTCATCCAGTGGTCTTGGATATCACTTGTCTTCAAATAAGCTTTATACTGAAGTGTAATATACACACAGAAAAGGGCACAACTCACGTGCGTGGCTTGGGGAATTTTCACAAAGGGAACGTACTTGTGTGACCAAAACAGCACCTTATTTACTAGTGCCCCCAAATTACCCGTTGTTCTCATTCGTCATCAAATATCTTTCCTAGTTTTTAACTTTATATAAATGAAACCACGTGTCACACACTCTCGTGTTTAGCCTCCTTGGCTCAACATACATTTGTGAACTTCATCCATGTTTTTGTATGTAGCAATGGTTCATTTTCATCGCTGCACCACTTACTACTACAAGACTATATCACAGTTTATTTATTTATTTGGCTGTTGTTGGACATTTTTTCCCCAATGCTGGGCTACTGTGGATCATGTTGCTTTGACCGTTCTATTACATGTCGTTTGATTCATGGATGTATTTATTTTTGTTGGATATATACCTAAGAGTGGAACTTCTGGGTCTTAGGGTACACGTTTGCTTTTGTAAGTACTCCCAAGCAGTCTTCCAAAGTGATTGTAATAACATAAACCCATGTCAGCAGCAGTGTAAGAGTTTCAGTTGCTCTATATATTTGTTATTTAAAGAAAAAGCTCTTCTGGTAGCTGTGTAGTTATGTCTTATTGTGGTTTTAATTTAGCATTTCTTTGTGACTGAAGGTGTGGAGAATCTTTTCATGTGTTTATTGGTCGTTTTGATATTCTTTCTGTGAAGTGCTTGTTCAGTTCTCTTAACCACATTCTGTTGGGTTACCTGTGTTTTCCTTATCGATTTGGAGGAGTTTTCTAGGAATCTTGGATATGAGCCTTTTGTTGGATATATGTACTGCAAATATCTTATTCCATGCTGACTTTGATTTTTTAAAAGTTTTAAGTCTTAAAAATGTCCCGTTTATTCATCTTTTAACCATCTTAGCGGTTACTTTTTGTGTGTGTGTGTTCTATTTAAGAAACTTTGCTTCCTCCAAGGCCATATTTATATTTTCCTCTATTACCAGCTAAACATTTATTGTTTTATCTTTCACATTTAGATCTATAATTCATCTGGAATTGATTTTTGTTTATGGTGTGAGGTAAGGACATTATCAAATGTGTATAAAGAAATATTTATAAATCTGTGATTTGCATTGTTGTCTATAGAAATTAAACATTTAGAAAGATCCACATGCCGATCATCAAAGGATGAAAGAGTGAGGGCACAGACAGACAACAGCCTATGATTCATCCATTTACAGTGTGGATTAAAACTGACAAGTGGATAGACAAAAGTTTGTTATATCTAGAAAATTGAATGTTACTTAGCAATAAAAAAGAATGAAGTACTGATACATGCTGTACCATGGGTAGACCTTGAAAACACTAGGCAGTGACAGAAGATCACGTATTGCATGATTCCATTTATACAAATGGTCCAGAGCAGGTAAATCCATAGATAGATTCTCATTGACACATAAGTTTCCCATGATATTTCATTAACAGGAAGTAGTGGATTTTTAAATGGTACATATATTGTGATTCTATCTTTGTTTAAAGAAAAATATTTCTCTTTTGAAGATGTCCTAAAATGGGAGCGTGGCTGTGTAAGCTGAGATTCAAGTCACCCGTATGAATATTTCTTCCCCTTTGTTCTCAAAATGTAGACGCTGTTCAGGTATCGATCATTCTGCATGTACTTCACTATTAAATGATTTGCACTGATTTTTGTGGGTTCTGGGTGATTATGCTGATGGGGACCTGGAATTAGAAAGACTTGAAATGCTGGGCAAAGGGAACTTTTGTGTTATTGATCAGCCTAAGCCTTGGAGCTACATGGGGAGATGCCGGTAGCCTTGCTCTCATGACATTGGGAAGCATCCGTCATCAATAAAATCAAAGTCGCCTAAGATTTTATGACCCAGGTTTTTCTTTGTGCTATATTATGCCACACCACAAAGACCACAGTCTATAAAAAGATGACAATCAGGGTTATCAGTTACACATGTGTATATATGTATGTTCCTGTGTGTGGTGTGTGTGTGTTTGTGTGTAAAATGGATGCTTCACTTACTTCTCTGTACTTTTTGATATTGTCTAGGTTATTCATAATCTGCTTGAATAATTTTATAATTAGAGAGATGGACAATTTTCATTTTGGAGGAGAAGAAGTTATTTATAGTATTGATTCTATGACAATCAGTATCTCTAGGATGAGACAAGAGGAAATTATATCTGAACTTACACATCATTTTTTGTTTTTAAGTACTTTTCTATTTTGCTTTTTGGATACTTATCATGGGCTAGGCATGGAAGCAATTATTATCCCATTTTATGAATGAAGAGACTGAGGCAGAGAGAATCAGTATCTTACCAACTCTACACAGTAAACAAGAGAGCAGAGGAAGAAAAGAGCTGCCAGATTACGGGCAGTTCTGGGCAGGACTATGATGGCGGGGATGGGGTGGATGGGAGCTGTGGTGAGAAGAGGGACATGGTAAAGGAAGTGGATAAGACAGACTTTTGACAATGTTACCAGGGACTAGCCCTGGCTGGTTCCTTCTAGTTTGGCTGAGCTACATTTGAGTCTCAGTCCTGTTGTTTCCTAATTACGTGGTATCTGGAAATTCACAGTACTTCCTGAGTTTGTTTCTTCACTTGTAAAATGGAAAAGATGCCATATGCCTCATGGGTTGTCTTGAAGATCAAATGGAATAATGAACTCTCAGACACTCTCTACATGAAAGGGTTACGCATTTGCAGGATTTTAATATGCAGTCAGTCACATGACCTGTCTCTTAGTCACTACTTGAGTTTTTGTTTTATATTTTGTGGTTTATTTTGTTTAATATCCTCTGGGTTCTCCCATTCGTCACATAGAAAGAGTTGGTCAGACTCAGAGAACTGCGATTTGTGGTCTTGTGCTATGCCTTTTACATCGGATGGCCTTTCTTACAATTTTGTCACTTTCAAAACTTGAAAACACAAAGCAGTCCTCTCCACCTGGATTTTGGCGCTTCTTCAGGGCTCCTGTCTCCTTTGGTGGAAATGAGTGTTCTGAGTTCTGGACGCTGATTTCCCTGGGGGCTCCCAGGGCTGCTTGCACCAAATGGTGCTTGTGAACCTGAAGATGTTAAGTAGCCCTTGAGTAGGGGCTGGCTCAGAGCCAGTGTCGGTCTGTGGAGGATATCTGTCCTCAGCCCTTTCCACCTCCCTTTCTGTGTCCTCCCTGAACTCCTAGGGTATTCTTGTCATTGTAACCATCACCCACCCCCGGATGTCATCATCTTCTGTGAGCCCGGGATCGCTCATTCACCTGAACCAGCTGAACCCCAAGAAATGCCTGAGCTGCATGTCCCGTCTGTAGGGAGATGTTTCCCAAAGTGAATTCTACAGAACGTGGTTCTGTGATATACTCCATGGTATAGAGGTTCTAGAGTCAAATTTTGCAGACTCTGCTTATGATGGTCTCTTCTGGAAATTCTTAATATGTAGCTTATTAAGGGCTCTGAGGATTCTTGCTTCTTTTACAGTGGCCTGTTGTTTCTTGAAATATTATTTTTCTTGCTCGGTTCTCATTTTCTTCTCCTTCTGTGATTCTTATTATTCTTATCATACACGTATGATATTGCCCCACAAGTCTCTGCAGAGTTCCCTGATATTGTCCCCCAGGGCCCTGTTCATTTTTTTTTTCCTCCAAGATTTTCCTCTCTTCTCTTCAGATTGAACAATTTCTGTTGACCTATTTTCAGGTTCATTGACTCTTTCTTTTGTCATCTTCAATTTTCTGTTAAGCTCATCCAAGTATTTTATTTCAGTTTTCAGTTCTAGAATTTCCATCTGGTTCTTTTATATAGTTTCCATTTCTTTGCTGAGATTCCCTATCTGTTCACTCATTTAGATTTAGATTACATTTTCTATTAATTCAATGAACATGACAGCTGCTTTAAAACTGTAGTCTGCTAAATAATACATCTGTGCTAGTTTGTGTTTGGTTTTTAATTTTCTTGACTGCAAGCCATGTATTATTTTTCCTTGCATGTCTAGTACTTTTGAATTTTTAGTGAACAAAGTGAATAAAGAATATTGACTTTTTAAATTGGAGGTGGCTCAATTAATAGCTAATCACCTTGAATTTGTGTTGATTTGCTCTTGTGCTTTGTAAAGATTGATCTGTGAAAAACCTAAGGTGTTTCTCAAGCCCTATAATTTGGGAAGAGCCAATCTCTAAGCCTGTCCCTGTTGTAGGTCTTATCATGTCTTGATTTCAGGATCTGTTGGGGTGTGTCTAGTGCAGGCATAACTGTAGGATGTGGTCCTTAAACCTAAATCAGGGCCCTTCTGATTTAGGTTGAGAACTTACTCCTCTCTTGCTGGGCCAGAATTTCAAAGTCCTGGACACTGTTCAACCTCTAGTAGTATCTCTATTCTGCTTCCTATGGTAAGCCTCTTGGAGTGTCATTCATGTTGCTTGTGCAGCCTTGCCTTCAGTCAGTGACTTGTAGGTGACCTCCCCGACGTACACATGTGTACAGCTTTGTCCCCTCCAATGCCCTGTTCCACAGATTCTGGCCACTCTGCAATTCAGCTTATTGTTCTTTTTTTTTTTTTTTTTTTTTTTGCGGTACGCGGGCCTCTCACTGCTGTGGCCTCTCCCGTTGTGGAGCACAGGCTCCGGACGCACAGGCTCAGCCGGCCATGGCTCACGGGCCCAGCCGCTCCGCGGCATGTGGGATCTTCCCGGACCGGGGCACGGACCCGTGTCCCGTGCGTCGGCAGGCGGACTCTCAACCACTGCGCCACCAGGGAAGCCCCAGCTTGGTGTTCTTTGTTTCCGGTTCACAGTCAGGAAGTTCCCTCGCAGAGAGCTCGGGCAATTATGAGGCTCACCTGTGAATTTTTCTTCTCTTGGGATTATCAGTCTGTGTAGTCTGTTGTCACATGTCTGAAAAACAGTTGTCTTATATGCTTTTCTCAGTTTCATGATTGCTTATTTCAGGAAGGCAAGTCTGATACCAGTTGGACCATCATACCTGGAAGCTCAGAGTTGATATTTTAAGTAACTGTTTTGCCATTGTGTGCCATATAACCCATTTTCAAATGGTAATGGCATTTTTTCCCTGCCTTCAAACCCTGTAATCTCAGAAAAAAAATCTCAAGGTCCCATCTCTAAGCATGTGTTTGACTCTAAATTCCATATCAATAAGAATTAAATGCAAGAGATAGAAATCAACTTAAGTATTTTAAGCAGAAAGGCATTTGGTAAAAGGAATTCAGTGCTAATGAAATCGCTGGAAGGAATCACTCCCAGATCAGTATAGAATAGCTTAACCAGGGGTGCTTCTATTTCTGAGACTGTCAGGGAAGCTCTCCTGGAATAAAGGACTTCTACTATCATTTCAAATGCCTATTGGAAGATACAGAGCTGGACAGTAGACCCTGAAATGCTACTGCAGAAAATCTTCACATTCCCAGAGTCTTCCTTACCAGCAGAAGTAGCACCCAAAAGGCAGATGAGTTGGTTCAGCGTATTTCTACCTTTCAAGTCTCGCTCAAAAGCATCTAATTGGTGGAATCTGATTTGTATCCAGACCTTAGCAAGGGAGTCTGTGAAATGTGGATTTTGCCTTTCCAGTCTCCCCTAGAAAGATGAAGGGAAGGACTTTGAATGAGCCAGTCCACAATATCCAGCAAATACTTTTCTCTCTGTTTAGGATTGCCTTTTCATCCTGTCGATGTCAAATATTACCTCCTCCTTCAAGTTCATTTGTTAATCTCGTGTTATGTAGCTCATATACCCATTGCAATGTTTTTCCAAATGGTTTTATCATTATTTATGATTCTCTTCTCCCCACTAGGCAGAAAAACACAAAAACAAAACGAAACAAACTCAGGGGTGAGAGTCACCTGTAAGTCATTGGCTGAGGGTTAGAGACTGTGGCTTATTCATCCTCAACACTAGTGTCTAGTCCAATAGTTGGTATATAATGCTGAGTGCATGCTTACTGACTGAATTAACGAGTCCTAAAAGAATAATGGCCGTTCCATGTCTTCAGATCACGTGACATTAGGAAGATGGCCCTGCGGGGGGAACGACCTTGATCAGAGGCTGACATCTATCTCACCCCATATTCAGAGTCTTTCTATGTGAGCCAGTGGGTGAAGATTGAAAAATCCCACACACCTGATTTTCTGGAGCCAGGAAGAAGAGACTAACGATGCTTTCACTGGGTTCTTTAAGATTTAAAGAAATTAATTCATCACAGTGGTTTGTGTGTGTGACTGTAATCTTGGATCCAGGGGGACAATTCTGAGCCCTGGGTCCAGGCTTTCAGAAGGAATATAATAAGTCACTTACCACCTGTACATTTCTGATCTGTGAACTGGAAAAGAGAACCCTCCTGGGGCCGGGGGGTGATGCATGCATATGCCTAGCAAATGGCTTCCCTTGCAGTGGCTGGGATAGATGATGTACCTCTTTCAGGCAAACAGTCCTGTTCCCAAAGGAGCCCTTCCCACTCCCTGGTCCCTCATTAGACGTAGCCCATTAGTAGCGCTGGCCCAAATTCTGCCTCCCGGATCTTGGCAATGGCGTTCGAGCTTGTTTCAGGCTTAGCCCAGCTTGTTGGAATTTTGCTGGTCCTGCATGCGATGGGGAAGCTTGTGTTTGTGTGTGCACGGTGTGAGTCCCCATCCTCTATCTGTTCTACTTCTCCCTGACACAGAATCTTAGCACTGAGACACAGAAGCTGGGCGGGCGCTGGGTTGGTGCTAGAGAACCCGGCTCCTGCCCAGCTCCTCCTCCTCTGATGATGCCCATAGGCAGTCACATCCCCCCTCAGCCAGGACGGCACAGCTACCTAACCTACTTGCAGTCGACCTGACATATATGAGCAATAGTTTGTCACCGAGGCTGTTTGGGGTGCTTTTTTGCAGCATCATTGTGGTAATAGGTAACTGCCACTCCCGCAGTTCTCTCATTAATGATATTCGTTTATTCATTCAACAAATATTTGTTGAGTACTTCCTTCATTCTGGGTACTTCCCGGGTCCTCCAGCCAGTGAGGGGGACCCTGGGTTGTGAAAAGTTGTGCTCTTGTACCTGGATGTTACTATTTCCTACTCTAAGAGATGTGTTCGGATTCAGGCTTACTTATTATCATGCATTTGTTTTTGTGTGTGAGGGTGTGTGGAGGAGAGGGCATTTGGTACAAACCAGTCCCTGGGAGAATGCTCAGTTCTGGGAACAAACTTCAGATGAAGTCCCTGGACCCTTAATTTCTAGGCTCTGAATCAGGTGACTCTATCATATACTGCCCACCTCACACCCCATCCCCGCCCAGGACGTGTGACCTGGGCGAGCTATGTTTGTTTCTAACTGTAACTTAAACCATTCGAGAAAACATATGGGAGAATATAGTTAAATTCCAAATATACAGTGCAGAGAAGACGTTCTATGGGAGTTTAGGAAAAGAAATGATTAATAGGCAATAATTTTTAGGAAGAGTCTTCATGAAAAAGACAGGGTTTGACTTTGTTGGTAATCATGACGATCTTGATTATATTTACCTGTTACAGTGAGTTATAGCTTACATTATCTTAAGGCCATTAATACTGCTACTGCTTCTATAATTTCTTGGGTTTCTACCATGTACCAGGCCTGCACCAAACACCTTGTGTACATGTTTTTATTTAATTCTTACAACAGCCCTTGCAGTCAGAGGCAGGGAAACTTTGTGTTTCCAGTTATGGGTGACGACACTAAAGCCGAGAGGGGTTAAGTGACCTACCTGGGGCCACAGAGCTAACAAGTGGCAGAACCAAGATCCAATCCAGTCTGCCTGTTTCCAGACCATGGCACTGGGCTGCTTCTGGATGTACTTGGTCCTTGATATAATCCTGTGCAAAAGACAATTCATATATAATTTTTTAATCCTCATTTTATACGTCAAAAAGCCAAGTTTCAGGAAAGCTACATGATTTCCCCAAGGCCAGTTAACTAGTTAGTAGCACAGACAGTTCAATCCTATATTCCGAATATATTTCATCTTAGTTAAGTTTTTGAAGTTAAAGGGGCCAGAATATAGACTCAGTAACTCCCTTCAGCTCCTTTGGGTGACACTGGGAGAGGAGGAGAGACTGCTGGAGGTGCTGAGAGCGGAGACAGCTGGTCCAATATTTATTTTCCATTGAGTCTTTCAAAACAAAGCTGTGGGTGAGTGAAGCAAACAGCAGGAAGAACAGTTTTGTGCATTGGGGCTTCAGCTTTTGGAGAGAACCCATCTGGACTCCTCCCCTGCAGCTGTGGGGCATTTAGAAGCTCACTGGCTCTGGGCTCCTTCCCAAGGGCTCCTCGGCTGGCCTCCTCCCTCCAGTCTGTTTCTCCCTCTAGTGAAACCAGCACCTTCCAACGTCTTTTATCTCTTCTGCTCCCCGAGACGTGCACCAAGACACACGCCTCCACAGATGGCTCAATTAAATCTGGAAGGACCCTTGACACGTGACTAGAGAGCTGAGATCAGGAAAGCTGACTTTTCTAAGGACTTTCTCTAAAAGGACAGAACCTGAGTTTCCCCTTCTTGTCTAAAAAGATGTTCCTTATGGAGAACAGTATGGAGGTTCCTTAAAAAACTAAAAATAGAACTACCATACGACCCAGCAATCCCACTACTGGGCATATACCCTGAGAAAACCATAATTCAAAAAGAGTCATGTACCACAATGTTCACTGCAGCTCTATTTACAATAGCAACCTAAGTGGAAGCAACCTAAGTGTCCATCGACAGAGGAATGGATAAAGAAGATGTGGCACATATATACAATGGAATATTAGCCATTAAAAGGAACGAAATTGAGTTATTTGTAATGAGGTGGATGGACCTAGAGTCTGTCATACAGAGTGAAGTAAGTCAGAAAGAGAAAAACGAATACCGTATGCTAACACACATATACGGAATCTAAAAAAACGTTACTGATGAACCTGGTGGCAGGGCAGGAGTAAAGACACAGATGCAGAGAACTGACCTGAGGACACAGCTGGGGAACGGGAAGCTGGGACGAAGTGAGAGAGTAGCATTGACATATATACACTACCAAATGTAAAACGGATAGCTAGTGGGAAGAAGCCGCATAGCACAGGGAGATCAGCTCAGAGCTTTGAGACCACCTAGAGGGGTGGGATAGGGAGGGTGGGAGGGAGGCTTAAGAGGGAGGGGATATGCGGACATATGTATACATATAGCTGATTCACTTTGTTGTACAGAAGAAACTAACACACCATTGTAAAGCAATTATACTTCAATAAAGATATTGAAAAAATAAAAGGATGTTCTTTCTAAAAGTAAAAGGAATTTTCAAGGTTGTCTACTCCAAGATCCTAACGGTGGCACTTCCTTCATTTATCTTGTTCTTCATTTATTTATTCAGCAAATATCTGCACATATGCACACACATATTTATAATATGCATGTGTAGATAGATAGATAGATACATAGATAGATCGATCAATTGATTGATTGATAGATAGGCTCATGCCTGGCACGTACAATGCCAAGCACAGAGCTGCCATGATGGACAAAATAGGTGTAGCTCCAGTTATACCCATGTAGCCAGTTTAGTGAGGGAAATAAACATTAAATGAATTATAAAATATGTTTATTTTAATATAATAAATTTATAAAAATAAATGAATCACCAAAGGTGCTTTATGCTATCAAACACATAACGGGGCTGTGAGATCGTGAAGCAGGTAGACCTCGCCTGTTCAGGGCGAGTGTTCTCCAAGCTGAGATGAGAAGGCCAGGTGGGGGGGTTGGAGGACAAGGGGGCTGGGGAGGAAGGAGAAAATTTGGGTGAAGGGGCCCACGTGTGTGAAGGTTCCAAGGTGGAGAGAAGTGGAGTTTTCCATGTTAGAGAAACGTGAGCAAACCAGTGTGGCCAGAGCGTGGGGAGGAGAGGACGGGGAAGAGAGGGGAGCTTGCAGGTGTAGGTGCCCATTCCCCCAGGGCCCGAAGAGTCATTGGAAGAGTTTGGCGAATGAAGTTCCCACGGAGAGCACACAAAGACCCCTGGACGGTGAGCAAGCATCCGTGGGGGTAAGGGGTTGGTGGAGCTCGCTAGGAGCTCCAAGGTCAGGAGACGGTGTTAGTCCTGGGCTTTGAACCCCTGTATGGGCGGTGGGGTCATCTTTCCTGGTGACTAACCTTGTGAGTCAGCAGGTCCCTCCCTCTGGTCCTCAGCTCCCTCGTCTCTGTCAGTGCAGAGAAAGATGCCACCCTGCCCACGGCTGGGGAAGCCAACGGTACCTCCCGTGAGTGAGCTCTGAGAGGACAAGGGGTCTAGCAAGTGCAGAGTAAAATCAGGACACCGTTGTGTCCTAGGAGAGGAGGCTAAATCCTGTGAGAGCCATGGGGGGATGTCGCTTCCAGCTGGGGATGGCGGGGAAGAAGCGTCCAGCCCAGGTGTTGTAAAGGGAAAGCGGGGGAGGGTTTGAATGAGGGCATGGAGAGAGGAGGCATCCCGGGCAGAGGGCGTAGTGTGGGCCAAGGCGCAGAGGTGATGAGCCCGAGGAACGATGAGAAGGTCAGGCTGGGCCCTGCAGGGCCTGGAGCTTCCAGGGCTTTGCCTGAAGCCTGGACTTTCATCTCCTGCCACTGCCTTTCAGTAACCGTATTCCTGTTTTGTACCTCTTCGTGTACTGGAGAAGCAAACGACTTGTCTGGAGAACGGTTAATGAGAACAAGCGCTCACTCTCTTAGTAAAAAACAAAATCTCCCTCAAATGAAAGCTCCCCATTCGCGCAGCTGCTCTTCTTGGCTTCTGGGGACTCTGGCCGGTGCTCAGTGAGTGTGGGGCTGGGGTGAAGTACCTCCGACTGGGCTCCCACCCTCCTCACCTGGCCCCATCCGGCCCCTGACCTGGGCGATGCAGGCTGACAGCTCGACTGACAGGCTTTCATCTGGTTCTGCTCCATTTCACCCTGAAACACAATCCCTTGGCTCCCAAATTGCCGCGACCCACTTCCCTGCTTGTGCTGTGGAGAAAGGCACAGAGTGGGAGTGGAAAGGCGTGGAAGAGCCCACCCCACGTGGGGTTCCCATGGACTTGTCTCCCTTATTTTGAGATCTTGCATTTTTTGCACTTTTCCAAGAGATGTTAAGAGTCAGGTCGTGGAGACAGAACACTGGGTTCAAATCCTGACTTTGTCACATGATTGCTGTGTAACCTTGCGGGGCCGTTTACCCTCTCTGTGCCGCAGTTTCCTGATCTGTAATGTGGGGACATAATGCTGCTTTTATCATCGGGTTGTTGTAAAGGTTAAAATACTGAATTTATATAAAGTCCTTAGGACACAGGCTGACACATAGGAGGCATCCTATTATTTTTGAACAGTGTGGAATTATAAAAGGATTTTCAGCCGGGGAACAACAGGGTCAGCTCTGCACTTGAGAAAGATTCCTGCTGGGAAGGAGAGAGAGAAGATGCTGAGCCAGGCGCAAGGATGGACTCTGTGCCTCCTGTTCTGGTCCTGGGCGGGGTGGAGGCCACGCTCGCTTTCAGTGGGAACTCAGGGTTCATTTAGCTAAAAATAAATGGGCTGGACTTCAGTTTCTTCATTCCTTAAATCCACTTGGCAGGACCCTTGAGAGCTGGACCAGAGCACTTCGGGGAGCCTGAGGCCAGCACTTCACTGGGAATGAGGCAGAAATGGGCCTGTCTCGGGGCCGGACCGCCTGCCTGCGAGCTGCCATGATTCCTCTCGTTACGTTGATGCTCAGCCAGAGTTAGGAATACTGGAGATGATCCGTTCTGCGCATCATTAATGAATCCCGTGTAGAGGAAAGGCGGGGGGTAGGGGATGGGTGCGTTTTGAGTCAGCTCTGGCGATCCCTTTACCTTCCTGACAATGGCTATTTCAAAACTTCCTGAAGGGTCTTCTGGCGTTGAGGCCCTACCCCCGACCCCCGCCAACTGTGCTTTAAGAAATGTCTGAGTCCACTTCAGGGACATTGGTGGGAGGCGTGATCAAGTCTTCCCCTGGGGCCTGAGCAGTGAAATTAAGGAGGATGGAGGTTAAAAGAAGCTCCGGGCTTCAGGGACTGAAGGATCCCATGATAGATACACCCTTGTGTTTTTTAATAAACCTATTTCTGTTTCTATTTGTGATAAGTGGTTCCCTCTAAAGAGTGGGATCAAGGACTAGCACCCCCTTTTGCCTTGGTCCAAGAGCAGTGAGTGCTACTGGAAGGCCCTAGCCTCCAGTTCTAAAAATTTAGCACTTGACCCAAAAATGGTCAATCAGTTCATTATAACCTCCTGGAAAACCCAACTTGTTTGGGGGTGGCACATGGTATGACAAGCCATTCCAATGAAAGTCTACTTTGTTTTTAAACCTGCTAGGAATGAGAAGCTCTTTGCTTCCCTAGTGCTAACTTAGCTGTGAAGATACAGGACTGAAACCAGCAGAGGCAACCATGAAGAAAAATTTGCCTGGGAAAGAAGTCAACACAGAGGAAACAGAGTTGAGAAATGGAGACAGACAGCATCTCAATGGCATATTTTGAGCACCTGGATCCAGCCATGCCTGAAGTCATTGTAACACTAGACTTTTCTGTTACATTAACCGAAACAGTGCATCATTTTTGCTTAAATAATTTTAAGTTGGGTTTCTTTGACTTGCACCCCCCAAAAACTCTTGGTTCATGTAGGTAATACTATTATCTACATTTTGCAGATGAGGAAATTGAGATTTAGAGTTTAACGACTTTCCCGAGGTCATAGAGCTAGTGAAGAGTAAGATCTGGGAACTACCCCCAAGCAGTCTGAGTCTGGAGCCTTTGCCCTTAATGAACACACGACAAAGGTAAGCACAGGATGCTTGGGAGGTCAGAGGAGAGTCACCTACTGTGCTGTAGGATCATCAGAAGAAATTTTTCATAGAGGCTGACGCCTTAACCGAGAGTTGCAGCAGGAGTGGCTGTGGTTCAGGTGGAGGTGTGGGGAGAGGCAGGCACCAAATCACAGAAGTGTGAGATGACATGCCGAGTGCTGCGGCCCATGCGCGGTGCACCCCGTGAGCTGGGAGGGGGCGGGAGATGAGCCTGACCATCCGTCAAGGCCCATGCCGTCGGGGGGTCTGTGGGATGACAGTATTATCAGTATTGGGGGGAAATGTATGGTTTTTGTGTGGTTGAGCATGAGGGTGAATTCTCACTCTAGATGTGTAATTGAAATAGGAATGCAGTGACGGGATTTCTGAGAAGAAACAGGAGGCACGGAGACCATCTGGGTAGCGGATGGTGAGGACCTCAGCAGAGCAGGCTGAGTGGGATAAAGAGGAGTGTAGAGGATGAAGTAGTTAAGGGATAACAGTAAGAGTGATTGGCGATGATTTAGGGGGAGGAGGTAAGATAAAGGATGAAATCAAGGATGACGCTAGGCTCCTGGCTTGAGCGATTGGGTGATGGTGGGAGGAAGGGTCAGTGAACGGGACAGAGCATGAGGTCAGTTTGTGGTGAGACAGAACATTAAAAAAGCAACAATATCATTCCTCTCCCTGTACCACCACCTTTGTTAGACCTTTTCCTACTGACTCTGGGTTGGCCTTGTGACTTGCTTTGGTCCCGAGCACATTGTTAGCCCAGTATACAATTGCAGGTCCCTTTGGGGTTCTACTGGGGGGCATCCCTACCATGCACATGTGCTGTGGTGTCACAGAGTCCTCTCTCCTGCTGATCTGCCTCTACTACATTCATTGGGTCCCAGGCCCCAAACCTGGCTTTGGTCGGGAAACTAGGCGCGGGTTGTGACATTTCACTGGGGCGATTGTCCCCGTCCTCTTGCTCATCCATTCTTGATTTCTTCTGGTTGTACAGACTGAGCCACATCCTTGATAGCTGCCCATGTATTTGCCCCTATGGATGCCGTGTTATATTAACCATATCTGCACCTCTCTGTGGGTCAGGCTCTTTTGACTGTCACTCCAGCCTTGCTGTGCCCTATGATGACTATATCCACCTGGCATCTGAGGGTCGCACGCAGCCACCTGGACTCTGTTCTCCTGGACCCCATTATCCACATTGCTATCATTGAGCCCAGTTCTGTGATGGTGTATCCTACTCTCAGCCTGGCCTCATGGAGCTTCTCAGTGATGCTGGTGTCCACTCACCAGCACATTGCTAAGGCGAATGGTGTATCCTCTGGCTCCTCCCATGGAAGGGAGTTCTCTGGTGGGATTTACGGCCTTCCATTGTCTACCCACTTGAGCACGTCTGCTTCAGCTGTTTAATCCCTTCTTCCACCGTCTTTCGAAGAAATCTAGCATGTCTGTCTCACGTAGTGGGAGCCATCTTTTCTTTTCACGTTTCTAAGTCATCCTAACAGGATGCAACAGCAGCATCTCTTGGGGCCTGGCCTCATGTTCCTCCTGTATCCCACAAGAGAGCTTCAGAATCAACACACTCACCTTTATCCAGCTTTAGGTTCTGACCCTTTATCAAGCACCCTCAGAATACAGTCCCACATGTACTCTCCTGGCTCTTGCTGGCAAATGGAGCATACTGACAAGGTCAAGTCGATCCTGGAGTCCAGCCCTTTTTACTCTCTTATCAGGTGGGTTATGTGGTGACTGCCTTAGCCTAAATATATAGACCTACTGACCTGGAGGGAAGGCAGGGCCAGGTTGTGGAGGGGTGCATGTGTCCTCGGGGCAGGAAGACCCTGCATTGCCCTAGCTCTAAATTGGGAGGAATGGACCATTTATGAAGGCTTAGGGTGTTATGGGGAATCTGGGAATTCACGATTTTGTGCTCATTTATCCAGATATCAGCCGTTCCATGCATGAGAGCCTCATCCTTTTGTAATTGGGCCTCCTGTCCTTGGTCCTTGACACAGCAGACCTTCCTTGGTTGGAAGCATAACCATATTGGAACTTGGCCACTCTGATTACTCGACCTGGGGTGTGGTTCTCAGCCTTTTCTGTCCTTTTACTGCGGGAGAGGAAAGCCTCTTTATATTCTACTGAGGAAGCACTCTGGTTTTCACATTTACCTTTTCATTGGTGTTTAATTACTCTCAGCTGTTCATTATTTATTTTTTCCAGCGCATCCATCTAAACTTCGCAAAGGCACTCAGTTCCACTGTCCTTACAGTTACTGTTCCCCTCATATTTCTCAAATGTCTGACACTTCACACTAATTAATGTGTTTTTTTCTTTCGGAATCCCATCCCAGTTCACAATTAGTGAAAGTTTTATAATTGCGTTGCTACTGGTGCTAGAGACTACGTGTCATCTCGCACCAGGGATGGAGCCTCATTGCCAGCTGGGTGGAGGGTGATCTAGCTCCAAATTCACATATTAATACCTGCTTTTGTAGACTACTGCAAGCACCAAATATTACAAGTTGGGTTTCCTGGGACCCAGACTCTGAGCTGGAGATTAGCATGCAGGAGTTTTACTGGGGAATAGTTTTGGGAGCAACACCTGTGGAAGGGAAGGGGAAGAAAGGGATTGTCAGAGGGAGCATTTGTGCTGTGAAGCAGTACCCATGGAGCTTGGCCAACCCCATGGAGAGCTCTGAGGCTTAAATGGCTTTTCCCAGTTGTCCTGAATTAGGGCAAGAGGCTTGGCCTTTGTGCCCTGTGTATGGACCATGCTTTGAGGTGGGTCACCTCAGGAAGCAGATGAGATCTTGGGCGAGGTCACCTCTCTTTAGCTGAAACCATCCTGATGTGGGTATTTAAAGTTACATCTGAAATCATTAAAATTCAATACAATCAGAAATCCCATCCTTCGGTTGCGCTCGCCGCATTTCAAGTCCTCAACAGCCAAAGGTAGCTCGTGGTTACCATATTGAGCAGCACAGGCGGAGGACATTTCCGTCATTACAGAAAGTTCTGCTGGATAAGCCTGGTTTATCAGAGATGTTTTTCAGCATTTGTGAGAAATGTTCTGTTTCATGTGTTCCCCAGTTCTCATGGTTTCGTCCTCCAGGAATTTCCACTGAAAACTTGGGTTGTTTAACCAAGGAAACTTATCTTTCATGAGCCCTGAACTCCAGTGTTTGTTCTTCCAACCTCACAAGACTGTGGGAGGCTCTGTCTTTAACTCAGCAAAAAAAAAAAGGAGAAAGTGGCAGGTGATGTAGTTTGGGCTCACACTTCTGTGCTCTCCTTTTCTTGAGCATCTTGGTCCTTATGCTCTCACGGACTGAGTAGTTTTCCAATGACTTTAAATAGGTTTTTTCTTTTTTCAACATTTTATCCTGCTTTTCCTTTATTCTTGGCAGGAGTGTTGATCTGTAATGAACTAGCTTGCCGTTGCCTGAATTTGCTATCTGTTGCCTACTTTTAAAACGTATGGGGCTCCCCTGGTGGCGCAGTGGGTGGAGAGTCCACTTGCCGATGCAGGGGACGCGGGTTCGTGACCCGGTCCGGGAAGATCCCACATGCCGCGGAGCGGCTGGACCCGTGAGCCATGGCCGCTGAGCCTGCGCGTCCGGAGCCTGTGCTCCGCAACGGGAGAGGCCACAGCAGTGAGAGGCCCGCGTACTGAAAAAACAAACAAATAAAACGTATATGTCCCAATTTGGCTACCATGCCATCCTTCACCTCCTCTCCTGTTCTTGGCCCCCTTTTTTTTTTTTTTTTTTTGCGGTACGCGGGCCTCCCACTGTTACAGCCTCTCCCGTTGCGGAGCACAGGCACCGGACGCGCAGGCTCAGCGGCCATGGCTCACGGGCCCAGACGCTCCGCGGCATGTGGGATCTTTCCGGACCGGGGCATGAACCCGTGTCCCCTGCATCGGCAGGCGGACTCTCAACCACTGCGCCACCAGGGAAGCCCTTGGCCCTCTTTTTATCCGTTAAATTTTCTCAGGTTAAAATCACATAATCCCATGAGTTTTCCACCTGTATGATGAAAGGCCCCTAAAGTTTATATTTTGACCACAGCAAGTTAGGTCCTGCTGTATGTTCCCATGTACCTTCCATAATCTCCCAACTATAACATTCACCATGTATTAGTTACAAATAATCGGTAAACGAGTTGGCACTGCAACATAGGATTTTGGGTTAGAATTCCTTAAAGTAGGTCAGGATTTAACTAGGGACTCAGTCATGACTGGCGCTACTGAGATTCAAGAAACTCTTGGCAGGAGGGCGGGAACTCGGTAGGGCTGTGACCCTCTGACAGTTCTGGACTATTTATAAGACACATCAGAGCAGTGACTGAAGTGTTTCTGTGATGAAGTGCAATGTCTTCAGCGATAAAGCACTATTGCCTGTAATCCCACGTGCACCAGCTGTGAGAGGCTATTTATACCCTCGGTTCTCTGACTGCGTTTGTACTGCCTGTGGCCTGGTTGACTTCCTCACTCCTGGGGAATCTCATGAGGACAAGCTTAGAAATATTGCTTTGGCAGAACGTGACTCAAGTGCTTTGTGAAAGTTCAAGGTTGGGCTCAGTTAATAATTACCTGAGAGGCATTGTGGAGTTCTGGAAAGAGACGTGAAATCAGAGGCAGGAGGCCTGGGTTCAAGTCTGGGTTGTGTCACTGAAAGCCCGGGTGAGCTTGTTCTTGCCTTCCATGTTTGTATCATCAATTGATTTCTCAGCTCCTTATCTAGCAGACTAAGCCAGTGTAAGGTAGAGAGGAAAAGTACGGCCTTTGGAAAAACCAGCATCTTACTCACTAGGGAAATGGTGGAGGCTTGCCCTCTTGGTGGAGAATCTGCAGCCACATGCAGAGGAACGGGTGCAGGGAGGGGGATTGAGGCCTTATTTTTTTTTTACAGTCCATCAAGAAGGGCAGGGGGCGTATGGTCAGGTGAGACCTCACTGAGAAGGTTACATTCGAGTGTACGCAGGGGGTGATGGAGGAGCCATACCTGCACACCTGCAAAGGTGAGGCAGTAGCACGTGTAGCATCTTTGATAAATAGCAAGAAGGTGGGATGCGTGGGTGGGGAGGGAATACTGGGAGTGGAGAGGGTAGGGGTGGCTGAAGAGGTCAAAGAAGTGGGGCTTTCGAATAGAGGACCTCGTAGGACACAGTAGAGAGTTGGATTGAGATGAGCTGCCGTGGAGGGTTTTGCACAGAAGTAGAAGATGATTGGACTTCCTTTTGGTTCACTCTGGCCACTGAGTTAACAACAGATTTTAGGGCAGCCAGGGTGGAAGCAGGGAGATGTGTGTTAAGAGACTGTTGCACTTATCCAAGATGGTAGCTGGCTGTGGACGTGGTGCAACTAAGGACATGGTGCAACTACTGAGAAGTGGCGGGTCTCTGGATGTGTACTGAAGAGATGGCAGCATTTGCCAACATAGTGAATGTGGGGAGAGAAAGAAAAATTTCAGGAGAGACCAAAACCTTTTTGTCTTGATCAACTAGAGGGATAGTTACCCTTACAGAAGTGGCTAGACTGTAAAAGGAGCAGCTTGGGCCCTGGTGGTGAAGATCAGGAATTTGGTTTTAGACATACTGTCCAATATCAACATAAATAGGATCTCACTGTATACATTCTCCTGTAACCTGATCTTAACACACAAGAGAACTGAAGCTCTGTCCCAAATCTGCTACCTGCGTGTTTCCTGTATCACACGATTTTCAGTATGTCACATACTTCTCAGCGTCTCCATTCCTCATCAGAAAAATGGCAGTAATATGGCAGTAATGGCTTCTGTTAATCGACTAGACTTTTAGAAAATCAATAAAGTGTGTGTAAAGGATATTATTACTAATGCATTAAAATTTTGGATTTGCTACTTTGGCTTCTGACCTTCAGCTTACACTCCGTAAAATGATTTGTGTCTTTGCTGAAGCAAGAATTGAACCACAGGGACTGCTAGGCTGGGGTGCGGAAGGGAATCACTGCACTCATGAGTCTGTTCAGTCCTTGGCATTGTACTTGCATCTCAAAGCACCATTATTGCTCATTATTACGGTATCCTTTTCTAATTAGAAGATTTGCAGAAGTCTCAGGAAAAACTTCTTGCACGGCCAAGAGACTTGTGGAAACTCTCACTGGCCCTGGGCAAACAGAAGGCATTGAATCAAGCTACCTAGTGTCTCCTCTAAGCCAGGTCCTGAGCCAGGTGGTGTGGAAGAGGCAGAAAAACAGTGGGCGGTTATCAGGCATAGATGCCCAGTAACCCTTAAAATAAAAATAATCATGATGATACACGCTCCCAGGGATAATGCCATACCTGAGATAGTAAAAGATTTTATTTATTAATTTTCCCTATTAAAAATTATATAACATTCCAAACCTATAAAAGGTAGAGATTTATAGTACAGGCATTCACTTACTCATTTTCTATACTTAACACACGTCGATATTTCTCCATAGGCTATTTTTCTGTTTTATTGTTCTTTAACAGGTTTATTGAATTATATTTTACATAACATAAAATTCACCCATTGCGAGTGTACAATTCAGTTATTTTTAGTCACTTTACCCAGTGGTGTAACCATCACCATAAATTAGTTATAGAACATTTTAATCCCCCCGCTAAGATCACTCATGTCCGTTTGAAGTTAATTCCTGTTCCCTCTCACAGCACTAGGTAACCACTAACTTTTCGTCTCTGTAGTTTTGTCTGTTCTGATACATGATGTCACAATATGCATGCTTATGCACATGGCTTCTCACCCAGTGTCATGTTTTTGAGCATCCTCCAGGCTATTGTATGTGTCGGTGCTTCATCACTTTTTATGGCTGAATAATATTCCTCTGTATAGATACACCACATTTTGACTACCCGCTCACTGGTTGATGGGCATGTAGGCTGTTTTTGTTTTTTTGCTGTTATGAATAATGCTGCTGTGGGCATTCAGGTACAATCCAGTGTTTTCATTTCTTTTGGGCAAACACTTGGGAGTGAAATGGTTGGCTCTTAATGATGGTTTATGCTTTACTTTTTGAGAATCGGCCAAATATTTTTCAAGGTGGTTGCACCACTTTACATGACTACCAGCACCATGTGAAAGTTCCCATTTCTTCACATCCCCATCAACTGCTGTTTTTGTGTGTCTATTACAGCCATTTTATTGTGTGTGAGTGTCATCTTATTGTAGTTTTGGCTTGCATTTCCCTAACGATGTTGAAAATCTCTGATGTTCATCTTAGCCATTTGTAAATCTTAAATGGTGAAATGTCTGTTCATAACTTAAGCCCATATTTTGATTGTTTTGTTGTCTTCTTATTGTTGAGTTGTAGGTATTCTTTATAAAGTCTAGCTATGACCCCTTTCTTGGATATAAATGTAAAAAATATTTTCTCCTGGTCGGTTGCTTGTATTTGCATTTTTTATGGATGTCTTTTAGAGTGTAAAAGTTTAAAGTTTTAATGACATCCAATACTTAACATATATTTTTCTTTTATGGACTGTGGCTTTGTAGCTAAAATCTTTGCATAGCCCAAGTCTCAAGGATTGTCCCTTATTTTTTTTTTTAAAGGAATTTTGCCTTTTTAAAAAAATTTTTATTTATTTATTTATGGCTGTGTTGGGTCTTTGTTTCTGTGCGAGGGCTTTCTCCAGTTGCGGCAAGCGGGGGCCACTCTTCATCGCGGTGTGCCGACCTCTCACCATCGCGGCCTCTCTTGTCGCAGAGCACAGGCTCCAGATGTGCAGGCTCAGTAGTTGTGGCTCACAGGGCTAGTTGCTCCGCGGCATGTGGGATCCTCCCAGACCAGGGCTTGAACCCTTGTCTCCTGCATTAGCCAGATTCTCAACCACTGTGCCACTAGGGAAGCCCTGTCCCTTATTTTTTTTAAAGGTTTATAGCATTTAAGTCTATGATCCATTTTGAGTTCATACTTGTGTATTGTGTGAGGTGAGGGCTTAGGTTCACCTTTATGCATTGATTATGTAATTGTCTAGCCCAGGGACAAACAGGCTATCTTTTCCCCAGTGAATTTTCTTGGAGATTTCCCCCTGTACTCCTCTTGAGTTCTTGTAGCCGGACTAACCAAAATGCCACAAGACAGATCAAGAGAAGAAAAAAAAATGTTTTAATTCATGCTTAGGGAGGTCCCACAGAAATGGGACCTAAGAAGTGGTCAAAGTAGGCAGCTTTTATACTCTTCAGACAAAAACAATAAATTTGTGCGGGATTGCTAGGACAAAGAAACCTAAGTTTTAGGTGTCCAATCAGTAAAGAATCTAAACAGCTTGGGGTAATATAGAAGTAGCAAGGTTTGTTTATGCAGGCTTCTCAGCCCTTATTCCCTACTTTTGGTGATAAGGTGTTCTTCTACCTCCAGGTACAGGGAGTGTACCTTTCACACACGAGCCTTCCTGCTTTCAGGCAGACAGGAAGGAGGTTTAGAAGGCCCGTCTTGCATTGGCCATTTCTTAAGTAACTTCAATTCAAAATAATCAGTATGCCTTTGAGGCACATTTTGGGGTGGCCTTCTCTGGGCTCCAAAAGCACCTTTTTCTGATTTAATTGACTGTAAATATAAGGATTTATTTGTGGACTCTGAATTTACTTTCCTTGATCTATCCATATGCCAGTACCACACTGTCTTCATAACTAGCTTTATAGTAAGTTTCCAAAGTGACACGTGAAAGTCCTCCAACTCTGGTCTTTGTCAAATTGCTTTGGTTGTTCTGGCTGTTTTTTTGAGTATTGTAATCAGTTAGGATCGGCCTCATCTCAGTACTCTCATCCTGGAAGTCCATCAGCTGTACCCACACTACAGTGACCACGGCTCTGACTGCCAACCAATTCCTAAATGCTCTTCTTTGGGAAAGCCCTCTGATCCCCAGTCTCTGCAAAAATAACACTCTTTGCTTTGTTCAGAGAGACTGTGATTTGCAAGTACAGCTCTCTCCTGCTTAGAAAGGAATAAACCCAGCATCTTTGTCCCAGATATTGTGAGTGACAGTCTCTTCCTTCACAATTGGAGTCACTCTGATGGTGGTTTGAACCTTGCATTAACTGGTGTGCTCATGGAGCCCCTTTTGTTCCACCCGGATTATCTTCCACCTTCTCTGGGAGGTGAGTCATTCTCAACAGTGATCAGAGCTCGAATCACTGTGGTCTCACTGCTGAATTTACGTTGCAATCCTTGGATTTGGGAGCAAATAGGTATTTATTTAAGGGAAGTAAATGTTTTTGGTTGGGAGGTAAAGCCTTTTGTTCATATTCTTCCATTATTCCTTCTGTTCTTCCATTGTTTTATATTCTTTCACTTTTCATTTTTCTATTTATACATCATCTTGGCCTGCGTGTTTTTGCATTGTCCTTAATTGTCTGGTATATGCTGAATGGTCAAGGAAGTGCGCCTTAAGTTACAAATGAAGGCATAAGCTCATTAATCCTGTGGTCCTCGCTGGCCCTGCTGATTAATGGTTATAAAGCCAAATCCAACCTCTCTACCCCGATGCCGAATTAAATCTCAGAGACAGAGTTTTGGGTGAAGTGGGAAAGAATAGCTTTATTGCTTTACCAGGCAGAGGGGGCCACAGCGGGCTAATGATCTCAAAACTGTGTGTTCCTATGGGGTGGGGGGTTGTGAGGAGTTATAGAGTCAAGGGGTGGGGTTGCTGATGAGGATCAGGGTGGGTGCGCACCGGCATTCCTGCATTCCTTCAGTCTAGAGATCATCTGGCCTCAGGTGATGATGGGCAGACTGTGACCTTCTCTGGAATGAAGAATGCTTCATCAGGTAGTTAACATTTTCCATTTGATGGGGGTTTTAATTCTGCAGAAGAGCTCAACGATATTGTCATGTGTATCCTTGAGGGGGAGCCAGGACCCTGCCCCAAGGCTGCACTATTGTTTCTTGACCTCTCCTCCTTTATCTCTGCATCCCCTCCCTTCCCTGATCAGCAACTGTTTGAACCTGCTCCTTGGAACTCAGGGAAGGTCCTGGAGGCTGAACGAAACCTATTTCCTACAAACAAAAATAGGGGGACACAGAAAGGCTTTTGTGCCCAGGAGCCCCACAGGGTCCTGTTTGGTTTTAGTTATAGGTCGATTAGACCCATGACTAATGGTTATTAGACCAATGGCCGATTCAAGCAGGAGAAATTGGTCAACATTTACTTTGAGTACTTTACCAAAACCTTCCTAAGGATGTTTCTTGTGTTGTCAAATTGTGATATAAAGTCAGTGCAGCTCTTTCTTAGACTCTGTTTGGTGAGAACGTGAGCCACCATTCATAAGCACACAATTTTCATTAGCTGTAGTGACCACTTTTTCTGTGCGTCATAGGCTGTCCCGCATCAAAACCAAAGCCTCCACCTGGCAGATTTCCTGCTTCTTAAATGTCCTCTCACTACAACGCTAATTCTTGCATCTGTCTTGGTAAAAGGCGGCATTTCCTTAAGAATGATTTAGAAGTCAGCGGTCATTATAGGAGCCTTTCAATATGTTGAAAAACAATAGACTTAAGAGAAACTCCAAAGAGAGGCACATACCAGCCATTCAATGGCAGGCTTTCTCTGATTGATATTCTGGGGTCTCAGAATGAAATGCTGACTCCCAAATAACCTCTCTCAAGGACTTTATAACAAAGGCATAAACAGAACTGCTTTCACCAGAACTTTCTGAAAGTCTCCCCCTCCATCTCTCTCTCTCCCCCACCAGCTTTATTATCATACCCGCTTACATCCCTTGTTCCCCCCCCCCCCCCCCCCCCCCCCCCCCCGCCGCTTACGTGAAGAGAAAGCAGTTTGTAAAATGTACCCTTAGCATTGCTCTCTTGGAAAGCCTAGAGATCGTTGGGGACTCTAATTAGGGATTTTCCAAAATCTCTGGAAAACAGACAGAAATCTGCTACAGAATGCGAAATTGTATTAGGTACTTATTGCTCCAGACCTTGAGATCTGTTCCAATTATTTTACTTACCTGCTAGCCCCTTGGATGGGGAAAAAGGCTTCAAAGTTGCAGGATGGTAAAGACCGCAAGAGGATTTGAATAGCTTATCTGTACATGATTACACACTCACCCAAAGGCATTTAAAAGGCATAAAATATAGGAAATGTTCTTCATATCCCCTAAGTTATTTGGACAAAGCTTCAAATTTGTAAGCAAAATTAAAATGAAACGAGGGAAACTTTAAAAATAAACACTATGACACTTTACAGTAATATTCTAGGTTGATCCAGCAGCTTAGGTGAAGGGAGCCTTGTCTTCTTTCTGTGAATGGCCTCAGACATGAGGAAACTTGGGGGCAGGGAACAGAAACGGTTGACTCCAGATTAGTGATTAATTCTCAACTCTACCACAGTGCTGCCCCTACCTGCCCTGCTCTAGGCAGAGGGACAGCCCGAGTGTGGCGGCCCTTGAGGTGAGACAGTATGCTTCAGGGTCTGGAAGAGTGTAGGGGTGGCCGGTACCCAGAGGGACTAGGATGCTAGAGGAGCTGAGGCTGGAGACGGGCAAAGATGCAGATGGTTAGATTGTATCCAGTCATTTGCTTATCTGCTCTTGTTTGTACATGTAGAGCTCCTGCACGATGAAGGCACGTCATCCTAAACTTAGTTCAGTCTGCAGGGCTCCAGATATCTGAAGAGAAAAAGAGAGAAGAGGAAGAGAGAGAGAGGGAGGAAAAAGGAAGGAAGGGAGGGAGCGAGGGAGGGAGGGAGGAAGGAAGGGAGGGAGGGAGGAAGGAAGGGAGGGAGGGAGGGAGGAAGGAAGGGAGGGAGGGAGGGAGGGAGGAAGGAGGAAGGAAAGGGCGAACAGAGAACAAAGAGCATTGTTCTCCCCTCAGTTCTACAAGGGTTAAGTCATAACCCACTGCAGTTACCCACTGACAGTGCAGCCTGAGAGAAATTCAGGTTGAAACACAGGATGGGACACTCTGTGCTTTGGATAAATGGCCCCTTAGATAGTTAGATGCATATCTCAGGAAAACTGTCAATGACCCCAGATTCCTGAACCTTCCCATTCATAGAAAGGCACTAAAATCGTTAACTTGAAATACCGGTTCTTTATGATTAACAGTCATCTTTCACCAAGATGTATGCTTGACTGCACGTATTGCAAAACCAAAAATCATATACAAACCCGCTTCTCCCCCTGCCTCTCTGGAGCAGTTCCTCAGTGCTAACTATGGCTGTCTCCGGGCTATAGTCCTCAGCAAGACCCTGAATAAAACTTAAACCACAACTTTTATGTTGTGTGATCTTCTTTAAGTCGACAGAAGGAAGGAAAAACACACCACTAAACCAAACCAGGCTCCAAACAGACTAAAAAGTGAAATCTACGTTTAGAGGATTGACGTGTCAGTTGAAGAACAAGGTGGTCTAAAATAAAGCCCTCAAAAAAAAAAAGGAAAAAAAAAGGTTGAAACGTATTAAGCTGCATCTTTCCAGACCAATTTATCTCTGAGGGAGTAAGAAGCATCTGGGGGATGCCTGGAAAACTTACTGAGAACACATCACTGGGTGTGCCTTCTTTCTGTGAAGGTGTCTGTTCCCTCTTCACATTGCAGACAGGTGTCTCCTGGTTACAGGGGCCCTGGCTGCTGGGCAAGGGTTATTCTGCACTGACTGCTCCTCTCTGAATAATGTGTTACAAGCCATCTCTTCCCTGCTCCCCGACTTCATGCCTTCAAAATGCAGCCCCCGGCTGTGCTCTGCCCTTGAATGTACTCACCCAGCTCTCGTGATGGAGAATGGGAGTCATCTGCTAGCATCAGAAGAGAGAATTTAGCCCGTGGGACTTGATAATAAATGCCTCGGTTACTGCTGCAGAGCTCTCTGTTAGAGGCTGCATCCATCCCGCTGTGCTAGGAGCGCTTTGCAGGGCCTGACCCTGAATGTCTCTGCGTTAATGTCTCTCCAGGATGTGTGTGTGCACGTGGCTACTGACCTCTGCACCATAACTTGAAGACGTCCCCTCAGACAAGGTAGTAGAATCAGCATGTGGAATTTAGGCATGGGTCCTCCGTTGCGAGGGCAGAATTCGAAAACTGTTGGGTACATCATCTTGAAAAGTAAAGTTACTTGTGTCAACTCTTAGGAAGGCAGTAATAGTAGAGTGGTTAAGGGCATGAGCGGTGAAGTCAGACTGGATGCAAATTCTAGTTTCATCATTTACCAGCTGAATGATTTTGGGTAAGTACTTCATTTCTCTAAGTCTCAGACCCCCCTTTTGTAAAATGGGAATGACAGCAGTGTCGACTTCCAATGCTGTCGTGAGGGCCTGATGAGCTAATACTTACAAAGTCCTTAGCACAGTGTGTGGCACGTCCAAAGCACTCAGTAAATGTTGGTTCTCATTGTCACTGTAGATGCGCCCTCTCACGCTCTGCAGGCCAGATGCACAGCACAACTTCACGGGGAGCCATCGCGTTGAGCTCAGGGTGGCCAGTGCAAATAGTGCTGTGGAGTTGTGCAAGAGGCCACCGGGTCCTGCTCACCACCAGCCCAGCTTTTTCACTCTGGTGCATTCTTGGGAATGCCTTCGGGAATGCTGTGCTGTTCCCACCGTGGCCTGGGTTTGGAAATCTGCCTCCGTTCAGCGCTTATCTCAGACATAGCCCTGCTCTCTGCTGCCCCTGCTGGCCCTTTATCCTCTGCCATCTACACTGGGCACCTTTCTAACTAGCTGGGACTTCGCTGGGGATCTTGACAATTCAGTCTCTGGAATCAGGGCCTAAGCCAAAAAGGGAAACATGTCAGCATAAGAACCCAAAGGACATGAAGGAAAGGTTTCTCTAATTCTGTAGCAAAAGTGACATTTATATGTCACTTTGATCCAACCAATTACATCTTCATATTTGAACCCCTAAGTGACAGAGTAGACAGTACCTTTCAATTTTCCACATGGAAAATGGAGATTCTGGCTTCAGAAAATGGTTTCTTATAATGACCTGTATATGTCAAAGACATGAAGTCAGAGTTGCCGCGTTGATGAGATCTAAAATGCCATGAGGGAGGTAGTGTTGAGAGGGTTCTTAAGAAGTCATGTGTCCATCTGCTCCTCCAGGTCATCAGCAGTCCTCCCTGAACCATATCAGACCAGCAGAAATTGGGGTTTGGGACCACAGGATACTGAATTCCCCAATGAATTTGCTTTTCCTGTGTTGTGCTTTGGTCTGATGCCATCGACACGTGGGGTTTGGGAAGTGAGGACCAGCCACAGGTCACTCACCATTGGGTCCACTGTAAGCATATGGTGAGGATGCTGTTCATCACCACGCTGGCTCATCTCTCTGAGGATCTGGGGGGACGTGTCTCTTTGTCTCAGTGCCACGTGTGACTGGACCTCAGGCTTGATCTGCTTTTACCTGATGATAAGCTTCTCGGAGACTTCTGTGGACCAGGAACTAGGCTACATCATGTGGGTACAACAGCAAGTAAAAGACAGACTTTGTCCTCCATGAAACCTCCAGTCTCTGTGGAATACACACACTAAATAGTTAATTACAGATATCATACAACTAAAGAATATCACCTTTTTTTTTTTTTTTTTTGCGGTACGCGGGCCTCTCACTGTTGTGGCCTCTCCCGTTGCGGAGCACAGGCTCCAGACGCGCAGGCTCAGCGGCCATGGCTCATGGGCCCAGCCGCTCCGCGGCATGTGGGATCTTCCCGGACCGGGGCACGAACCCGTGTCCCCTTCATTGGCAGGTGGACTCTCAACCACTGCACCACCAGGGAAGCCCAGAATAGCACATTTTGATCCGTCTTCCAGGAAGCCCAGAGCTAAATTTGTAGCAAGTGAGTAAGTCATTAGTGACTGCATATTTAGCTATAATCGTGGCTGCATTTCATGTTCTCATTCTATTTTTACGTCTTTCATTTTTATTTTTACATTGAGCTTTCTTGTAAGTTGTCTTAGATCTTGTCTGGAACAAAGCAAGTTAGGTATTTAAAAGTAACTACATAGATAGAAACTCAGTGAAAGCCATTCGATGAGAGAGGCTCTAATTTTGCCTGGCTTTTGTCCCCTTGGACGGATAAATGAGGATAGGTTGCGTTATTTCCTCTGCTGAAAAGCAGATGGTGTGATTCTTACGCTCCAGCCGAAGCTGGGGGGTAGTGACTGGATACTAATCTGGGAGAGAGAGGGTGTGTCTGTCCTGTTATCGCTGATTACTTGGAACCAAGTACATGCTTGGTGTCTCTTAGCTGCTCCATCAATATTTGTTGAATATTTAATGCAGTGAAAGTGTTATTCTGGACATTATAATTTATAAAGCAACTTCTTATCCATCTTTCCTCTGATTCTATTAGTTGCTCCTGTGAGGTCCGTATTAGCCTAATACTAGCTGCTGTAACATATAGGCCCCCAAACGTGTAGTGGCTCAGATACAATGGAAGCTTATTTCTTGTTTGCTTGTAAGTATCAGGGTGATGTGGATGTTCCTGGCTGGTAGTTAGCTTTACTTCATGTGGAGACTCGGGGCCCAGGCTCCACCATCCCCTAGGGTTTCGTAATCATCTGCATCAAGCTTGTAGAAAGGAAAAGAGTGAAGACACGGCCACTTCTTCAAAGCTCTGGCCTATGCATGAACACACTGCTCCTACTCGTTTGGTGAGAATTAGTCTTATGATCATACGTACGTGTGAGGAGAGGCTGGAAAATGGGAGGCCAGAATGAGCGGCTGCTTTCCAGCAATAACTCTGCACTGCAGAAGAGTGAGTAAATCGTAGTGCATAGTGAGTAAGTCTAGAGATCCCCAAAGAGAGAGGCGGTTTCCTTATATACCTAAGAGAGGAGCAGCGGGGATCTGACTCCGACACCATACGTGACAGACCAAGGCCAGAATACATAGAATTGTCTTGTC
The DNA here is from genome assembly GCF_008692025.1 of Phocoena sinus. Classification (NCBI taxonomy): domain Eukaryota; kingdom Metazoa; phylum Chordata; class Mammalia; order Artiodactyla; family Phocoenidae; genus Phocoena; species Phocoena sinus. The sequence goes on along the minus strand of NC_045779.1, from coordinate 72,031,841 downwards.
TCTAGTCACAGGGAGATTACACCCTATTGTTTATGCAGCAGTCTAAAGAAAATAGGTATCACTTGTGGCCTAAAAACACTTTCAAGACAGTTCCCTGTTTAAGGCCAAATTCCTAAAGGTTTGGATTTTCTTCACCTTGATGTTGAAGTTGGGACACCTGATTCAGCTTTCAAGACTATATGATCCAGCCCATTCAAGCTTTAACTCTCATTGTGTCCATTTGTGCATCTGAACACATCAGACACTTTTCTGCTGTTCCACCCCGTGGATCCCCTCCACTTGAGCTGCATCTTCCTTTCCTTCTTCACCTGTTGAAATCCTGCTCGTTCATCAGCTGACCACCAAAAATGCTACATTCTCCAAGAAGGCTACTCTGATTTTCCAAGTCAGAAAATTGCCTCCTCTCCTTGTTACTTATCTAGCAATTTGACTTAGCGGTCTACTCCTCTGTTACCCCTAATAGGTTGTAAACTTCAAGGGGGTAAGGGACTGTCTTATTTAAAATATTTTTGGAGGCCCTTCACATGCACCATCTGCTTCCCATTTAGGCTGATTGCGTTGGGCATTGCTCCATTTGAGCTGGTCAGCTCTGCTCTTTCCTTGTTGGGGCATAAATTGATCAGGTCTGACTAAATGGATCGGCTGCTTGGCTAAATGGAGCGTTCCTTTTCGTTCATTAGAGGATTTGATGTGATTGTGGACAAAAGCAGACTCTGTCCTAGCTCAGTGCTTGTGAATTGTGTGGGGATCTTGTTAAAATGCAGGCTCTGATTTAGTAGACTCTGCGGTGGGTCCCCAGATAGTGCATTTCTAACAAGCTCCCAGGTGATGCTGAGCACACTTTGCATGTCAAGAACCTTATGTTTTGTGAAGAATTTGCTTCAAAATAATTCAAAATTTGTTCTTTGAATGTGACCCAATCTTTCACTTTTCTGATGATTTGAAATCCCAGCTGCTCTATTAGAGATGTACATGTCTGGTTAAAAAGAGGAAAATTCCACCCGTCTGGTTTTTGCTTTATTATCCTTCCACAGGGCTCACACGGTAGACTGGCAACAACAACAGTGGTTGTGATAGTGGACAGGGTTTACTAATTACTTATTCTGTAGCTGGCACATTACATACGTTTACCCACATAATCCCCAGAGCGACGCTCTCAGTTACGATTCCCATTTTCCATAATAGGAAACTGAAACTTAGGAAGCTTAGGAAAATTTCTGAGGCACACACGGTAAGCGTCGGAGCTGGGATTTAAATGCATCTGTGTCTGATTTCAAAGAACTGAGGGCTTACAACTGCTCTGTCCTGCCTCGGTCATTCCACCTTTTCTGCAGATGTTTGGATTTATTCCATTTGGTACAGGCTCTCACACACACAAACGTGTGCGCGCACACACACACACACACACGCGCACACACACACACATGCATACACACACGCACACACACACACACCTGCGCATGCACCCCACCCCCATAACAAACAGCCTCAGACAGATGCTTGGATGCTCTCTCCAGATGCTTGGTGTCGAGCTGGAATAAATATCTGGGTAAATAATTCTTTCTGCCAGATGCCATGTGTCTCTCCCTCCCTCTCTGGATGTTTTGGTTCCAAATTGTAATCCTCCTGGATGGCTCCCTGCAGATTTTATGGACGTTCCTCACCTTCGCTCATCAAGGTTCAGAAACCCATTGGTCATGTTATCCAGAGTTAATTGCCTCGTGGGGTGATTTTCTTCTGCCTGAACAAGCATTAAATCACTCTTGGAGTTCCTATTTCATTGGGGATGTTTTCTGCCTGGGTTGGTGTCATTCAACATTAAGTCATCTCTCCTCCAGAGTAAAGGTTAGTTTTCTCACACATTTAATTTATAGTCCCAAGTGGAAAAGAATAAAGCACTGTGAGGAGTTGCATTACTCGCCTTGCTAATAATTCTTCAGCCTGTTATGGTTTTAAATTAAGATGCTGATGACAATAAAAATTAAACAAAATAATGTGAGTACTAATAAAAACAACAGCAAATTCCTCACATTTTGTTGTATGTTATAATCATTGACAATGCTCTTTCATATATGTTTATTATTACTCTTGTCATCATCATCATCTTGCAATAATTCAGAGAAGTTACCCAGACAGATATTAAACAGAAAGCCACACAGACGCAAATCCTGGAGAGCTTCAACCTTTTGAGTTAGCCTGTTCGATTTCCATGTCAGACGTGATGAAGCGTCATGTTTGGAGATGACTCAACCAAGAAGCCCGGGTCTGAATTCCAGCTCTGTCGCTTACTGGCTGGGACAGCTTGGGGACAGCATTGAACCTCTCTAAACTCAACTTCCTCATCTCTAAAATAGGGAAACTGCGTGAAATAGATATAAGAAATCGATGTAAAATGTATGGAGCACAAAAGCAATCAAAAATGGCGGCCAGCCTGACTGTCAGGTGGCGTCAGTCAGACACTCCATTCTCAGCAGCAGGTAAGGTAGAGAATCACTTCCTCCACTAAACCTGACACCGACAGGCAGATGGAATTTCAGCCTCCCCACAGCGTCTACTCTGTAGGCTCCATCGTTAAGATTATCTCCACTCTGGTATCTGAACAAATATCTGTCCTTCCAAACCACAGTCTTTTAAATGAGGTATTTGAGCCCTACAGAATTGTTGTCCGTTATCCTTCCAGCGTGGGGCTGGGGTGAGCACTAGTGAATGTGTGTGCCTGGGAGCATCTTCATTTAGCACACGAGCCCCTCCTTCAGTGACCCTCGTCTGCATCCTGAGCTTTGTCTTGCAGTCCGTTCACACTCTCCACTCCTGCTAAATTGCTCTTCTAGCTGTTTCCTCCATGTGCCCAGCCACTTGGTACCCTGTGCAGTTGCTCACACGTGGCAAGCCCTTCTCTCTCTCCCCAGCCCCCTCTGTCTTCTGAAACTCTCCTCAGTTCCTGACACTCAGATCAAGTATCATCTCTATGAAGACTTCCTCAGATCTTTCTTTAGAAATGACCCCATTTTCCCTTTCTCATTTCCTTTGCTCTTGGAGGAAATAGCTTAGATATTGATATTATTATAGGATCTGGATAATATGCATGGACTGGAACTAGAACAACACAGACTAGAGGATTTACAGTGTACAGCTGGGTAAGAGGAAATTTACTGATGCAAGGGCGTTCTCCTGTGATTCAAGGTTTAATGTCCTGGCAAGGCCACCTTGGAGCCCATCCTAATCTGTTGGGATGACTCGCTGAGACTTGGAAACAATGATGGGAACAAGATGGAGGAGTCAGAACAACCTTAGCAGAGAAATGAGGAGAGGTCAGAAGGCTCGGAGAGATGGGAAGAATAGACTGGCTTTATTACGTGAGACCAGAGAGTACACTACTTTGATTATGTTCTGCGAGAGGATACCCAGGACATGCCCTTCACTTAGCCAATAAAGAATACACTGCTGGGGGCAGGGCGGGGCATGGACTCTTTGAAAAACTCAGTGGCGTTTATGGGTCAGGGTTGACAGAAGCAGGTGATGTCCTCGAAATGGACGTGATAGGTTCTAGTTAGTGGAGTCAGGTGTCCACACTTAACTACCAGAATCAGGAAGACATAGTTACTATAAGGGGACAGCAAGGCCAGAGGCACAACCAGGGTGCCTTGGACTTACAGGATCTATAGCAATAGGCTAGTAGATCATGGTGATCTAAGGGGCCGTAGAGATGTAGCTTGACTTGTGTAACTGGAAAAAAAATCAAGAGCTGGTGAAGAGAGGGCTGAAGCTAGCCATCACCATGGACAACTTGTGGTCTGTCACCCAGTTTCTAGATCTGAGGCAGCTCTCAAACCCAGAGTCCCACGTTTGAAGGAGAGATTGAGTGCCCTCATGGAAGAGACCTGTTAAATGGCAGCAAGCAAACATGGTAACAGTTCCTCCAAAAGTTCCCCCCAAAGCTTGTGACCGTTGACCAGAGGAACCGGTGTTTTTTTTCAATTCCCTACAGTTACTGACCTAGGAGGAAGAACACTTGGGCCTGGTTAGTAGATAGGTCAGCACGAAAGATGAGGGTGTAACCAAAAGGAGCTGTTGTCATACTGCAGCCCCACTCATGGGACCCCCTGAATGACAAGGGCAACGGAAGGGTGCAGAGCGGCGGCAGTGTACTTGGTCATTTAAGCTGGGTGGAGGGGAAGGAAAGCTGAGCTAAGAAGTACACTCAGGGCCAGAGCCAAGGGCTGGATGGAAACCTGGCGAAGAGGCTGGTGGAGGGACTTTTGTTCTGTTAGAATGTTCTAGGTGCAAGGGTCTTTGTACCTCTCTTTAATGTCCGCCTGAGGGCATCCACAACAGAGAAGGAAGCTCAGAACATCCGGGTGAACGGGAAGATTTTCCCAGGGACGCCACCGTCTCTCAACTGCTCGAGTGCACTCTTCACCATATAATGTAGCACATTTTATTTATTGTCTGTCTAATGTATAGGCGATGCAATGTCAGAGATTTATGTCTGTTTTTTCTCCCCTGTAATCCTTATTACCTAGAACAGACCCAGGCACATGGTAGGTATTCAATGAACATTTGTCCAATGGATGAATATAATATGTATGAATCATTTTTGACATATCTGATTTTTTTCTGATAAGAATTCTATTTTTTTCCCTTGTCCAGTTTTAAAATGGTCCCTTTTGTCCTTCTCATCACTTTCTGATCACTTCTTTTAAAAGAAGGTAGTAAATGGGTCTGATATTTTTCTTAAGATAGCTTCCTAGAAGTACTTTTATCAGATAGTGAATTCTTTTAAAGCTTAAATTTTATTGTAGTAAATTTATTTCAAATAGTGCTATGTGTTTACCTGGCTGATAGAATTTTAAAGAACTTGTTACATATTGCACAACTGCTTCTGTACTGATCTGTACTTCCACCAGAATTTCTAACTTATCACTTCTTTCCCTGGCAGCACTAATTTGTAAGTATTTTCCAATTGGACAGATGGAAAAATGCCCCCATATTTTGTTAGTATTTATAAAATTGAGCATTCATTAGCTGTTTGATTTTCTTCTGTCTGTTAATATTATTCATTTTCCAATTAAGGATTCATCCATTTTTAATGAACTCTTTAAATAAAAATGGTAAACACTAGTGCAGAGAAGTTATTAGGTACATTTTCTTGAGTTTTATTGCTGTCTTCAATTTTGTAGGCATTTCTCTTCTATAGATATCTATTTATATTGTAAGACAGCACGCTCTTTCGTGTTCTCATTTGTGGCTTCTGTTGCTTTTGTGCTGAGAAAGTCTGTCCTCTTCTGTAGAGCAATAAATACTCTATGTTTGTACCTAGTGTATTTATACATACAAATCATTAATCTTAACAGGATTTATTTTGCCATATAGTAGTGAGAATCTAAATTTGAAGTTTTTTTTTTTTAGCAAAAGCCGTCTTTTACAATATGTCCTGAATATTCTTCCCTATTTATTTATTTGCTGTTCTTCCCTTATCATATATTAATTCGTATTTATATGAAGTTCTGTTTCTGATCTATGTGCTCTGTTTCATTGATACTGTTGTCTAACTCAGTCAATTGTGTGCTAATCAACTTAAAAATGATGGCTTTATTGAGATATAATTCATGTACCATAAAATTCATCCTTTAAAAATGTGTAATGCAGTGTTTTTGTTGTGTAGCCATCACCACTGTCTAATTTTAGATCATGTTTATCATTCCCCAAAGAAACCCTGGACCCTTTCACAGTTCCTCCTCCAATTTCCCCCTCCCGCCAGCCCCTGGAACCACTAATCTACTTTCTCTCTATATAGATTTGCCTATTCTAGACATCTTTTATAAATTAAGTCATATGTGTCTTTTTGTGTCTAGCTTACTTCACATAATATTTGTTTCAAGGTTCATCCATATTGTAGCATGTATCAGTACTCCATTCCTTTTTTTTTTTAAGACCAAATATATTTTATTTTATTTTATCCATTGTATGGATATACCACTTTTGTTTATCCATTCACCAGTTAATGGACATTTGGGTTGATTGCGTTTTTTGGCTGTTATGAATAATGATGCTGACATTAGTGAACACGTTTTTGTGTGGACATATGTTTTCTTTTCTCTTTCATGTATAACTAGGAATAAAATTGCTGGGTAACTATATATATAGCTTTTTGAGGAAACGTCAAACCCTTTTTCCATGTGGCTGAACCATTTTATATTCCCATCAGCAATGTATGAGGGCTAACCCTTAGTTGAAAATCTTCTGCCCTTCTATTTAGCATCTTTTTAAATTTTATTTTTTCTAATGTTAATTTATAGACTTTTAATTTTCTAATTCTTTAATATTTACTTAAATACATTATTGTGTTCTTGCTATTTTTTAAATGAAAGTGTTTTCTTAGCTTATTATTGAAAATAAAGTATTCAAAACTACGATTTTTACCTGGGTCTAATTTTGAACACATTATAATTTTTCTCATTTTTAATATTTAAAACAGTTGTAATTATCTTGCACTTTCTGTTTTATACTCAAGAGGTTTTGTGGTGTATGAAGTGGTTTAATGATTTTTTAAGAAATGATCAAGTGGAAAAAAAGGGTCTATAAAGCATTTAGAACAGTAGGGACAGGCACACAGTAGGGACATCATCAACAATAGACTCTTTTTTTTCTCTCTTCCCTCCATACCTCTGTCCAGGGCATTCCCCTTACTTCTCTTCTTCCAGATTCTTTGTGAATAAACTATTTGGGACAACCTGAATTTTGTAGTTTTTCATTAACCTTGTAATTTATAAAGTACAAAGAAATATTTCTGTGTGTTCCCTGCATGCATGTTCCCTGGAATGCAGTGTGCCTTACTGATCTGGACTCTGGAAGGTTTTCTTCCCGTCCCCTCTCCCCTCTGCTTCGTTCTCCCTCTGCCCCCCTCCCACCCCCTCCGGCTCTTCCTCCTCTCCTTTTCCAACTCTGTGGTTGTTTCTTCTTTTTTCTTCTGGAATTAGCACTGCTCATGATTTAGAACTTTTTCTTACATATCAAATTTCCATTATGTTAATTTCTTATTCCTTTTCCTGTCTCTTCTGAGATTAAATCTATAGCTTGTCCTCTACATTGTTTAATTTTCTTGCAGTGCTGTTTCTGTTTTACTCCCTTGCAATATGGATTTTAATTGTTATTGTATTTTTAGTCTTATTGCAGTATTTCCTGCTTGAAGTCAACTGCCTTTTTCATCTTTTCTAGTGTTCTTCTTTATGCTTCTTTGTTTTTCTTTTTAAAGAGTGTTGTCTTTTGCATATTACTGATGAAAATAAGCAAATGTGTATCAGTTAGCTTTTGCTACATTAAAAAAATAAATACCACAAAACTTAGTGACTTATAACAACAAATTTACTATTTCTCACTCTTCTGTAGGTCAGTTGGGTGGTTTTTCTGCTCTGGACTGGCTTGGCTGGGTGTGGATGGTCTAGGATTGCTTCACTCATCTGTCTGGCAGTTGGCAGACTTGCTGGTGTAGGTGGCCTCAGCTGAGACGTGTGATCTTACATCCCTGAGTTCCTAGTCCAGCCTCTTGCATAGGGCAGTCCCAGGGTTCCATGGAGCAGCAAGGGAAGACAAGCATTAATTCACAAATACTTTTCAAGCCTTGTTTTGCATCACATTTGCTAAGGTCTTAGTCAAAGTTAAGTCCTAGGCTAGCCCAGAGTTTCATATGGAAAAGCATCACCAGAGGGCTAGGAGGGAGGGTACAGAGTAATATGTGGTCATGTTTACAAACTCCGTGGATTTAATGTTTTCTTTTGTTTCTTATAGTAAATCACTTTTGGAGACATGCTCTTCCTCCATTGTCTAGGCTTCTCCTCCTTCCATCATCCTCTTCTTGAGTGTTCTTTTCATGTTGGTTTTTGAATGTTTGGTAATTTTTTCATGAGGAAGGTCTTTCTAAACATAGTATTTATCTCCATTTATAACCTCCCTCTTGTTTGCTTTACTATCAGAAGGTGATATGCAACAGTCCTGAGGCATGGTCCTCTCTCTTCCTCCTTCTCTAGTTACCTGACTGCCTTCCAGGGGCTTCACTGCTCTGCTTTATATGATACACACTTAGGTGACAGTCATGCTATCAGTCAAGTTTCATTTGATGTTAATAAAAATTCCATAAGTCCTCTTTAAATAGTTTACTGCTATCTTTGGTTTTCAAAGAAGTTTTGGAATTATGCCTTTTTCTATGCCTTCATATGTACTTTTATTATTTTTTTTCATATGTACTTTTATTAGAGTATTATATGTTAGCTCGATGCATTGTCAAACTGAGAGCCTAGAAGAGCAATAGTAATTATGAACATTACCTTAAAGAAATTAATACATTTAGCAATCATTTCTTGTGAGTTTTGTGAAGGTTAAAGGAGATGATGTACATAAAGCGGAGAGCACAGCACCTAGCTTAGAGCTACGTCACACATGTTGGGTCTCATCACATATCTAAGTGAAAAAATGCATGGGCAATGGATAGCCATGTTTAAGTATAGACACTGGACTACCGAGTAGAGTTTCATGGAGATGCTTTAAGGACATAGACGTTAAATGGGAAACCCTTGCTGGCAGTGATCTCCCCAGCTCTGGAAGTGTTGCAAAGAAGGCATAGAAGACTCAAATATCAGGTAGGGAGTTAGATGCATGACATTTCAGGTTACTGCCAACTTTGATCTTCTGATTGTAAAAGAAAATATTTGGCCATTTATTCAGTATTTTAGCCATTTCATTTATAGAAGCTGTTTTATTAACTTTTCCCACTGACAAGACATTTTGTGGAGACTGATACTTGTGTGAAAATGCTGTTTATTTTGAAAGCATCACAAAAATTTTTCTCTGTTTCTTATTTTTTATTTTTTTAAAAAAATTATTCCTTATTTAATGAAGAAAACTTTGCTCATTTTCTAGTTAGTGTTCTCCTGACGTGATAAAATGATGTATTACGTGCAACCATAGTTACGCGGTGACACAACAAATATTTATCGAATGCCTACTATCAATCAGCCATTGTACCTACCCTCTTCTTGCTTAAAGTATTTTGGGGGTAAGATATAATTAAAAGCAGTTGTTCTTAACGCTATTGTATGTAGAATCAGCAAAGTTGCTTGGTCAAAGGATAGATTCTCAAACTCCTCAATCAGATTCTGATTCAGTAAGCCTGAGTGAGACCAAGGCTATGTTATTACAAATACCCTGGATCACTCTGATGTAGGTGGGATATATCCGAACTCAGTGTGAGAGATGCTGGGGTAGAGGAGAGATCAAGTAACTGGGGTCAGATGGCTGAGTTCCAGTCTGGGCTCTGCCATTTACTAGTTATATCACCTGTTATATAATTGGCCTCTGACATCTAATATGTGCTCAAGAAATATTTGTTGAATCAATGAGCTTACGTCTGTTTCCTTATCTTTAATACCAAGATTAAAAAACAAAACACCTGCCATGAATGCTATGCGTGTTAAACTAAGTAGGGGATAAAAGGTACCCGGACGTATATTGTGGCTCAAAAATGGTAACTTCTCTGAGGCAAGTGAATTTCATAGGTATGCTACTGTCTGTAGCAACAAATCTTAGAGGATTTCTGACATTAATCAGAGTCAAAGAAGCTGTGGTTAGCCCTTTTCCTTTCGAGATGGTCAGAGATGACCTTTGTTATACAGACACATCAAAAATGTTTATTATAGCCTTGATCCAAAATGAGACATCACAATTAAACCATAGAAACTACTATCCCCAAAATAATATGAGTTGTTCACTGTGAAAATTATTCTTGGTAGAGATGAGTGTAGGAATTACATCACTGCCCCCACTGTAGGTTCTATTTATTACTTTTAGGCCAAGGTTTTATTTCCCTGGAAAAATGTCGTGTAGTTAATAAATTAGGATTTGTAGAATAACTGATTGGGCAATAAAACGACTTCCACTATTAACAGTAACACGCATTCTGGAAACATGAGCAAAGGCCTGTTGGCTATAGTTTAAGATTAAGATAAAATGTTGACCACTGGCAATTGGAAAATATGCAGAAGTGTAAGTAAGTATATCACCTTGAGCTTCTCAGAACGAGGCTATTCAAAAACATGAAGTATAAATATTGGAAAATGTTGTTATGATACAAAAAGTCTCCGCTGGAGGCTCTCGGTGTTGTGGAAGGCAGATTAATATGTAGAAAGTCTGCTCTATTTGTGAATTTCTGTTCCTTCTTTATTCATGGTCCAGACTTTTCTGTTTAGACGGAATCATCTGGTGTGAAACTCGGAGGGGAATTTATAGGTCACAGAGCCCAATGCATGCCTCTGTTGCCCAGCCACTGCTCCTGGCAGACACTGCTAATCCAATTCATGTCTGTTTCCAGCTGAGTCTGTCTCATCCTGGAATCCCTCAACACAGGACTCCTGGAGATCATCATGGATTAATTAAAGTTGGAATGTAAATGAAAATGTTTGGCTGTCCCTTATTTAGATTATAGTAAGTTACACAGGTATTAGTGGTAGAAATGGATTTTAATTCTAGGTCTTGATCTTGCTACTATGCGCGACTCCCCTAAGAACATGGACACTGGGAGAGCTCGGGCCAGTGACAAGAAACTGACCAGGAAGAGGCCGCCTCCTGCATCCCCAGCATTAGCCCTTGACCCATTCTCCCATTGACTTCAAACAAATCACTTCATATTTCGGGGCCAATAAAGATTCACGCCCATGAAGTTAGGGATAATTACCTAACTCCTAGGGCTTCTATGAGCATCAAAGGAGGTAATAGATGTGAATGCATCTTTCAGATTTTACATGTAGGTGAATTTCCGCTGTTAACACTAAAATGCAGCTTCCTAGAGTCTCAAGCCATTTTTTTCCCCCGGTATCTGAGGAGTTATCCTTTGAAGCGCCAAGTATTTTATTTTCAGTATTTCAGATGGAAGTTTTCCTCTAATGAGTTCACACTTTACTGATCTTTCAAGCATAATACAATAAACGCAATTGGATCTTCTGGGTGACTCACTGACATTAAGAAAACGAGCTTTTCTAAGACAATTCGCAGGGACTTACTCAGGCATTCCGGAGCGTGGGTCTCCCTACTGACTGGCTTGGAGTGCCTGTGGCTTTGTGACTCCTCACGTCCCCTCTTAATGTATTCGTTCAGCCTTCTATTCCTAACTGGCATTTCTCTTCCTTCCAATCAGTTGTCTCCTAGGAATGTATCTCCTTAATTACTTTTTCTACCTTGCTGTGGATCAGCTAAAGAGCTAATCACGTTTTTGTACAAATCAAATCATGGTCACAGTACCAATATTGACACTTTTTTGGTACTCACCAGGTATCTTTTTCTTATAACAACCCAATGAGGCAGGTCGAAATCTTCAAGTCATCCTGACTCCATTCTTTATCTCACAGCATGTGATCAATCCTTTTGGCTCTACTCTCAAAACATATCCAGAATCTGACCACTTCTTATCACTCTCACAACTATCTCCTAGTCCAAGCCATTACCACCTCTCACCTGGCCGCCTACCTGGCCTCCCTGCTTCTGGCCTTGCCCCCTTCAGTTGGTTCTCAACACAGCAGCCAGTGAGCATTAAGATATAAGTCACTTCCCTTTACCCCCCTGCTCCAATGCCCGTAACATCCCACACCTCTCACTCAGAGCACAAGTCAAGGACCTCAACACGCTTTCCTGGGCTGGGATGGTCTGCCCTCATTACCTCTCTCTCCTCCTCTTCTTTGGCTCAATCAGCATCAGCCATATTTCCCTGTTTTTGTACTTCAGACTCACCCATCTCATTCAGTTCCCAGGGCATTCGCCCTTGCTGTGTCCTCTGCCTGGAGCACTGCTCCCCCCAGGTCTCCACATGGCTCCCTACCTCCTGTTCTTCAGGTCTCTGTTCAAAGGCCTCCCTTGGGTTTCCCTGGTGGCGCAGTGGTTGAGAGTCCGCCTGCCGATGCAGGGGACACGGGTTCGTGCCCCGGTCCGGGAAGATCCCACATGCCGCGGAGCGGCTGGGCCCGTGAGCCATGGCCGCTGGGCCTGCGCATCCGGAGCCTGTGCTCCGCGGCAGGAGAGGCCACGGTGGTGAGAGGCCCGCGTACCGCAAAAAAAAAAAAAGGCCTCCCTTGACCAGCCCAGTTTAAGTTTTAGTTTCCCTCCATACACCCTATCCACCTTCTCTGCAGTATTTTTCTCCATAGCATCTACCATCTCACATGCAATATCTTGGTTGTTTATTTTGTTGTCTCTCTTCCTTGACTAGAACGATGTTTCTTTTGTGGTTGTTGCTACATCCTTGTGTGCCTAGAGCAATGCTTCACGCATTTTAGGCACTTGAGAAGTGTTTGTTGAATCTTTGAATGAATGCATGCATGTTACGAACACACAAGAAGAGGAAGGTGATGCTTTGGACGTAAATGGAAGAGACAGAGCTGGGATTTGGAGCTGACACCTCTAGGCTCTAAGCTATGTTTGAATTTTATCCAGAGGAATAGTAAGTAGACGATGGATTGGGTTTCCTCCCAGGAGGAAAATGAACAAGTGGTGATGGAGTATTTGGTGAGTTCTATATTTCCTGTGCAAAGGCAGATTTTTGTTTCCCTTCTGATTTGTAAGTGTGATTGTCAGATACAGCCATTTGTTCATCCATCATTTATCCAACCCATCCATCCAGTCATTTCTCAGCAAATAGTCCCTGGGTGCCCCTAGGAGCCTGGCAGGTGGCCAGGGGGTTGCCGCCCTCCTGTTGTTCACGGCCTCACCAGGACAGCATGGGGGCCTGTGAGAGTCTGTGGATGTGGCCCCCTGCCCTACCAAGGGAAGCTGATGGGAGGCTCTGAGAGGGGGGACGCCTTGGTCAATTCTGAAGAATTCCAGCAAAGCTAGACCCTGAAGGTTGCTTCAGGCCAATGGAGCAACATAGAAAGCTTGGCATTTCTGGTGCTGGGGACCTGCAGGGAGGGTGAGCAGAGCTGGGTGTCAGAGGGCCAGGGCTGCAGTAAGCCAGAAGGCAGGAAGCAAGCCTGGACCGGGTCTGCAGGTGCCTTGGGTGTTGTTATTATTTTCCTTTATTGGTAAATAACAGCGAACAACCTTTTGAAAAATATAAAGACAATTCTTTGTTTTAGAAAGCTTTTTTTTTTTTTTTTTTTTTTCTTTACAAAGGCCTCCCCTGTAAGAAGCATAGGGATCAACTCCAGTATTACAGTCTGCAAGATGCCCTCTCTTAGGCTAAGTGATGTTTCCCTCCTTTGGGCTCCTAGCATTTGCTACTCAAAATTGCCAGAGAACGAACTGTCTGTCTCCCCTGTGCTGTGAGCCCCTGGGGGCTGGGGTAGAGTCTTAGGCATCTATTTAGCGCAAGCAGTGCAGTGTCTCCGTGGCCTAAGCGTGTTTTGAAAGAAATATTCGGAGTTCAGGTAGTAACGTTCTGAGCGCATTTCGCGGGCATTCTGACTTAACAATGCCGTTGTACATCTTTTCAGGGGCCAAGGCAAGTGCGGAGCGCTGGTGTGTCCAGTCGGACCAAGAGTGTTAGTGTGATACTCATTTCCGATTAGCTTAGTAAAAGGTGTGATGTGGCTTCTCAAGGGGACATACATGCCGCCTAAGTCGCTTTTCTCCAGGTGCTCGTTGGTGAACCCATGAGGCTCAGCATCTTCTCTAAAGCCAGACCCCCCTCCCTGCAAGTGGCTGCTGGTTGGAGTTCCCAGGGACTCAAGCTGGGCTCCTTTCCCAGCTGGTTAGAGGTGTAAAAACACTACAGACAGCTCTCCTCTCCCCACCTTCCCCGGGGAGGGCAGGGCCTTCTGCGGTGGCATCTAAGATGGGAAGAGGGGCCCAAGGGCTAAGGGGAGACCTTTGGGTGATGATCTTCTCATAAGTGTGGACCTTCTGTGTTCCACGGGAAGGGTCACTGTCATTGACTGGAAGACTCAGAGGTCACTGCTGCCAGAGATAGTGTTTGTGTGTCTTGAGTTCTAGAAGGAAGGGACTTGCCACGTTGCTGCTGATGGAAATTGCAGACCACTGGGACCACTCATTCGTTTATCCATGGTTGATTGATTGATTCATTCATTCGTTCAACAAGTACTTGTTAAATACTTGGTAAGTGCTGGATCTTTTCTGAGCCAGCACTGGGTGGGGAGCAGTAAATAGGGTCCACTGCTGCAAGGACCTTCCTTCCTCCCTTCCCCCCTCCCTCCTTCCTTCCTTCCTGCATTAATTAATTCACTCACTAATTCACTTATAGTGGCTAAGGGCATGGTCTTTGGAGCCAGACTGCCTGGATGTGAAGCTCAGCTCTGTCACATTTTAGCTGGATGACCTTGGCAAGTAATTTAGCTTTTGTGTTTCACTCGTAAAAGGGGGATCACAGTAGTACCCAGTGAATAGTGTTCTTATGAGGTATCCCTGCCACATAGTAAGTTCTGTTTCATCCAAAATATTTAATGAAATCTATTATGTACCAGGTCTATATTAAACATGGAGGACACAGTGGAAAATGCTACAGATTTTGGGCCCTGTTTTCATGAAGCTTCTAGTCTAGTGAGGGAGACAGACATCATTCAAATAACCATAGATCACATATATAGATGTATGATTACACGTGGAATAAGGACCATGGGAGAACAGGATGAGGTGCCATGTGGGCAAAAGAGCAGTGTTCCCTGAAGAACTGTGGTCACTGTATCCCCAGAGGATAGAGGAGATTATAACACTAGAAGACACTCAGGGAATACCCCTTGAATGAACACAAGTTCTTCTGAGCTGAGGTCTAAAGAAGAATAAGAATTAAGTACACATAGAGAAAAGGAAGGGAAAGAAAATTCTAGGGGAAAAAACCCCAGCGTGTGTCAAGGGTTGGGAATTCCATTCCTCTCATTGAAGGAACAGCAAGTTGCATGTTTTGGTCTCTTATGGGGACCATTCCTCTCATTGAAGGAACAGCAAGTTGCATGTTTTGGTCTCTTATGGGGAAGGGGAGTGAATGGTGATGGCAGGAGTCCACGTGAATGGGGATAATGGGGTAGGAGAAAGGTCTACAAGGGAGCGTGGGGGATAAAAGTGACAGAGCTCGGTGCTATGCTGGATACAGAGACCGAGGGAGAAGGAAGTGTCAAGAAGGTGTCCCAGATGTTCTGGATGAATCGTGTGCCCCCGCTCCCCCGCATATTCCTTGGACCTGACCATTTCAGTACGCTCCATCCAGATCCCCCAGCAGTATTTTACCTGTGCCCCTGAGGACTTCTGGAACTGTGAGAGGCTGAGTGGCCCATGCGTTTGGGGTAGCCTGGAAGTGCTGGGGAATTTTTGCCTCTAGAAACAGCCCTCAACTAGTGACTTTTTGGATTTGATGTATAAATACTTGCAATCCTTTGATCTGCACGTGGGATAATTCTGAGGTATGTGTTCCTGTTTTCCATGGAATTAAATGTCAGTCGTCCACTGTCAGGCCTGCATTAATACCTCCTCCTGGTATTCCCTGAATCATCCAAACAAACTACTTGTGCTTGAACCCCTGTCTTGGGATCTGCTTCTGGGGCTGCTCCAACAAAGACATCATTTACAGAGCCAGGAGACACCAGGGAAAACCAGGTTTCAAGTAGCTCTGTGATGTCCCTGTGGTGATGTCGAGTAGGTTGATATAAGCACACGTCCAGAGTTGGAGACAGGACGATGGGACTCATAGGCATTTAGCTTACTGTCTAATGGAAGGAGAGATACAGTTACAGATAGTTCCAAGGCAATGGGTAACTTGGGTTTAAAGGCAAGGACCAAGGAAGGCAGGAGCACAGAGCCGGGGGAGGGTGGAGGATGCGCTCCAGGAAGGCTTCCAGCAAGTGGTGGCTGCTGGTCAGGAGAAGGGCGATTTAAGAATATTGCAGACCATGGGGGCTGGGGGGAGGAGGGAGGAGAGCATGTGTGAAGTCTTAAGCTGTGTGTGACACTAAGGAATTGAATATGGTTACTGGCGGGGGGAAGGGTGGGGGGAGGGATAGTTAGGGAGTTTGGGATTGACATGCACACGCTGCTGTATTTAAAGTGAACACGGACCTACTGTAGAGCACAGGGAACTCTGCTCAGTATTATGTAACAACCTAAATGGGAAAAGAATTTGAAAAAGAATAGATACATGTATATGCATAACTGAATCACTTTGCTGGACACCTGAAACTAGCACAGCATTGTTAATCAGCTATACTCCAGTATAAAATAAAAGGTTAAAAAAAAAGAATTGAATATTTTCATCTATAAAAAGTCTTAAAGGAGCTACAGGAGAAATATATAAGGTACCAAAATATAAGATTAAAATTTCAGACAGGAAAACCAGAGGATCGCATCCATTGTCATAGTACCCATGAGAGAGTCCTGGAGGCCACGCTGTTGCCTTGACACACCTGAAGGTGGAATACGCACAGCTCATGGAAACATACACAGCTGGTTTGTTCCGTGGCTGAAGGTTAAGTGCAAGCAGGCTGGAGATAATAACAACAGGCACTTGCGCTGAATGCTGGTGTGGGTGCCAAGCTCCCTTCCGAGGGCTTTGTGTGTGTGTGGTCTAACTCTCCACAAGTCCGATGGGGTCACTATCATTATTATTCCCATTTTACAGCTGGGGAAACTGAGGCACAGGCCAACTAAAAGAATGTGGCCAAGGTCTCACAGCTTGCTTGTGGTGGAAGCATCTACTGCACCCAACAGCCCAGTTCTAGACCCTTAGCCTACCACAGTTGCTAAGTTTATTTGTTGGCTTCTCTGAGGCTGCCTGTTACAGTAGAAAGATCACAGACCCTGGTGTCTGACCCACCTGGGGCTGAATCATGACTTTGCAGTCTCGTAGCACTATGACATTTGCAAAGGACCTTCACCTTGCTGAACCCATTTCCTCATCTCCAAGGGGTATTAAAGGCTACGCAGTGGGGTTGCTGGGTGAGTTGAAGAGGCAATATGCACAGAGCATCAAGCCCAGGAAGGTGTTAAATAAATATTAGCTGAAGTGAAATGAGGGGACATGGCTTTGTGCTTTTGCTTCAACTCCACGTAAAAATTATGAACTGCGAGAATTTTAATGTTTTTTAAAAATAAGACTGTTAAGCCCATTAATGGCCCATGAAATGATATTTTCTTATGGCAACTACCATATATAAGTGGCATTAAGTGAAAGCTTCTTGGGTGATTATAGGAAGGACCCTAATTATCAAGAGCTATGTTAAAGAAACAGTCCAAAGTAGGAGGGGGTGGTATGAATCATGGTGTATCTGTGTAGTGAAACAAAAGCATGGAATGGTTAGTAGTGAAAAGCACTGTTCTCCTGGGGAGAATATAGCAGGTGATATTTATTTCAGTTATCCTTCTAAAAACATATTGTGAATGGATTAATTTTATCACTGCCAGGAATTCTTAAAAAGCAAAGAAAACCTAGAATGAGGTCATCCTCAGAAAACTCTTTTCTTTCGGATACACAGAATCTACACTCTGATGGGGTCCTTGTTTTGCCTAATTGGTTACTGGACAAATCTTGATAACAGGGATACTGAAGGTCAAGGCTGTCATTGTTCTAACTAGGATGGTTTCACTTGCAAGTCCTACTAGGATTGTAAGATCATGTGTTCGTGTGAAGCAGAGGAAGCCTTGACAGGTAACCAGCTACACTTGGCCACCTCACTCCCAAGGGTTTCAACCCAAAGGAATGTGGTGGCCTCCGGCTTCACCTGAGCTGGCACCTGAATCCAAGAGGGTTGGGTCTTATGGGAAAAGCAAAGGGAGATGGTCAAGGTTGACAGGTGATGACGAAGGCCAGCGGGTGAGAGAGGACGGCAAGTTCAGAGAAGAGAAAATCCCTTGGTGCAATCCCGGGTTTGCGGAGCAGGATAGGGTTCCGTGGAGGAGAAGGCTGGCTGTCTGTGTCTGTGTGGTATAGTACAAATAAATATATATTTGATGCTTGTCCCAGGGTCCTGGCATTGAGCTCCTAAAGCCCTTAGAATTTCCTGAATGATAGGAGAGTCTTTGTTATTCATAATGAACCCTTTTGATCATACCTGAGTTTATGCTAAGGAGGTGACTCTTGGCAAGTCACTAGGTAGCTTTAAGGTGGGGGCAGTTTGTCAGAAAAACCAGCCCTGTGGTTAGAGGGTTAGAACTTTCAAGAACACTCCCCCTCACACACACGCACACGCACACGCACCCCTCCGGGAAGAGAGAGGGGCTGGGAATCGAATTCAATCACCAATAGCCAATGATTTAATCCGTCATGCCACCTAATGGAACCTCAATAAAAATCCCTAAATGATGGGACTAGGTAGCTTCTGGGTTGGTGAACATATTGACGTGCTGGAGGGTGGTGTGTGGTACAACCAGAAAAGACGCGGAAACTCTGCTCCCCTTGCCCCCCGAATCTTGTTCAGTGCATCTCTTCCAGTTGGCTGTTGCTGAGTTGTATCCTTTATAGTAAACTGGTAAACATAAGTGAAGCACTTTCCTGACTTCTGTAAGTCCTAGTGAATTATCAAACCTGAGGAGGGGGTCTTGGGAACCCCTGAGTTTGTAGTCAGCCAGAAAGAAGTGTCAGTAGCCTGGGGCCCATTTGCCACTGAAATGGGGGCAGTCTTACAGGACCGAGCCCTTAATCTGTGGGATCTGTGCTAACTCTAGGTAGTTAGTGTCAATTGAGTTGAATTGTTGGACACCCAGTTGGTGTGAGAGAACTGATCGTTGGTGTGGAAAAGCAACACGTATTTGATGTTGGGAGAAAAACCACACAGCCAGTGCCGAGCGGGTAGAGTTATTGCCCCAGCTGGGAACCTGAGTGTGTGGAAGGAATCAGAAGTCCAGGTGGGGAGCCGGTGGACACCAGCGCTAAGGAAATAAAGAATCACTGTCTTTGGAAACAAGACTTTCAGCCCTGCTGGTGAGGCGGTGATGAGACGGAAACCCGGAGTCAAGGGACGTGTCCCGTGCGCATGGCCCCCAAGTGGTCGGGTTTCATGTTTGCATTTTGGTTCTCTTTCGGTCCCGTAGGGCATGGCGTGCGGCATGCGTTGCATTTCCACCCAGTGTAGCTACAGTGGGTGCTTATCGTGGGATGCAGACTCAACAGAAATGCATTTTGTATGTAAAGCGAAACCTGACCTAACTCTGACTCTCACCAGACTTTTGGTTCCTGTCAAAAGGCCAAGTAGTAATTTCTTACAGGCATTATGAAAAAATAATAAAGACATTTGGAAGCCATGCTTGGACTTGAAATATAGGTTGTGGATCTGTCTCATCTGAACTCTGATTGATTCTGATTTCATTTTTCACAAATTTGAACATCTCATCGTTTCCAGAACTTGCCAAGAACTTTCATATCTCCCGGCCTTTCGTGCTTGTGCAGGTGTGTGCGTGCATGCCCTTGTGTGTGAACATGTGTGCATGTGTATGTGTGTAGTGCAGGGCAGGAGAAAGGGGATTGTTTTATCTCTGGTCTTTCTCCTGTGGGCTCTTTCACTTCTAAATTGTTTAGTCTTTGATTATTTAATTTTGCAGATATAACAAGGTATTGAAAAGGGATTCTTTTTGTCTCCATTTTGCCTGGGAAACCAAAGGTTTTCTTTCCTAAATTATTTAGTCTTAATTACTTCATTGTACAAAGGTAACAGGGCACTAAAAGGGGGTCTTTTGTCTCAGTTTTGGCGGAGAAATCAAAGGCTAATGCCGTTGGTACCAAGAACACCCACAGCTGGGCGTTGTGGGCCTGGTCACTTATGCAGGGCGTGCTCCCAGGCTGAAATCGGCTCCATCACCACTGGAAGCCACCCGCTGCAGCCATCTGGTGCAGCCTCCGAAGAGGTGGGGACTGAAGGGTTGAGAGAGCATTTTTTTAGAGGGAGGGTTGGTGTGCGGTGCACCCCCTACCTCAACTCCTTTCTACCTCTGGCAGAGTCTGAGGGGCCTCACAGGGACAATTCAGAGAGCTGGCCTATTGTCCCCTGTGACACCATGAGTTCAGGAATCATTAGGCCCGGTGCGCGAATCCCATCTGGGAAGACTGAAGGAGCAAGGATACAGCAGGTAGCCTGCTGGGAAGCAGGCAAAGAGAGGCGCCTGCAATGGCTGGGAGCTGCCCTTCAAAATGGGGCAAGGAGGCATGAGTGTTCCTGTGGGCAGGGGCTTACGTGGGATCCCAACCCAGAGGGCAGCCAGAAGGAGCTCAGCAGACTCTGGGTGGCCTGGAGCACCAGAGCCCAGGTGGGAGGTGACCTGAGACAGGAGAGGCATTGTCTGTTTCTAGGAGTTGCTGTCCAAGGTCATCATCAGGGAGGGGCATCTCCAGAACTCCCACAAAAGTGCCCATGAGAGAAATAGCCTCCCATATACATCCTCTGGTCTGGGGAGAACTGAGCCCATCTGTATCCTCCTTGCTGTGCTGTGCCCTTTGCCCCTCATCGCCTCTGTCCTGGCGTTTCCTCTAGAGCCAGAAAATGCTGCTAGGGACTGGCAAGTGGTGAGCAAGGGACAAAAAATACCCTGCTAAGACCGCCCTCTCGGGCTTCCCTGGTGGCGCAGTGGTTGAGAGTCTGCCTGCCGTTGCAGGGGACACGGGTTCATGCCCCGGTCCAGGAAGATCCCACATGCCGCGGAGCAGCTGGGCCCGTGAGCTATGGCCGCTGACCCTGCGCGTCCGGAGCCTGTGCTCCACAACGGGAGAGGCCACAGCAGTGAGAGGCCCGCGTACCGCAAAAAACAAAACAAAACAAAAAAGACTGCCCTTTCCTACCACAGGCTTGGGTTTGTGATGTGGGGAGAGTGTGATAGAGGACTGGACGGGGCTTTGATTGTGGCATTGGGTGGGTTTAAGTTGTAAAAACAGGACTGTTGTTATGACGAAGTGAAAGAAGGATGTTTGATTGTCTGACAGTGACCACAGGAAATGTGGTCATGACCACTGGCCATGCTCCTGAACCCGCCCGAGATCCTGCAGAGGCGAGGGGGAAGGGGGATTCCAAACAACGAATGTAACAGGAAGTGGAGCAGAAGAATCAAGTCGTTGCTTGCTTGCACCCTGTCATCCCAGCCTGTTCAGTGAAATGGATGCTTACAGGGAGTTCCCTGGCGGTCCAGTGGTTAGGACTCGGCACTTTCACTGCCCTGGCCTGGGTTCAATCCCTGGTTGGGGAGCTAAGATCCTGCAAGCAGCACAGCGTGGCCAAAAAAGAAGATGCTTACACAAGCACAACTTTTTATAAGAAACTGTAACGTTGCAGAGACAGCGAGAGTCTCCCTTGGCCAGGTGGGCTGACTTTGTCTGTAACTGCTCTGGCCATTTCATATGTGCTCTTCGTTGTTTCTGGGGGAGGGTATGATTTTATACATATAGCCCCCCCTTCTTCTCACTTTCACTCTTGTTTATCTCTCTATATACATATATAATACATACATATATAATATACAGATTATTAAAAATATAACACAAATATATAACATATTACAATATATAATATAATTAATTATAATCTACCTAATCTAGATTAATTAATAATCTATATGTTATTATAATATACAGCTTATTAAAAATATAACATATTATATAACATAATTAATTATTACCTACCTGATCTAGATGAATGAATAATCTGTATGTTTCATAATGTACAGATTATTTAAAATATAACATTTTTATTGTAAGTATGGATATTTATTTAAATGATATTATCTTACAATGATATGTACATTTTGGAATTTGCTTTTTTTTACCTAAGAGCATGTCTAGAAAACAATCTTTCTTTGTCATTTTATGTCAATCAATTTAATTCTTAACTTATGCATGATGTTCAACAGTGTAATTGTTCCATGGGGTTCTTTTGGTAAACAGATCTCTAATTGATGGACATTTAGAGATTCCAGATGTTTGCTCTCACAAATAGTGTTGCCAGTATTCTACATGCCATTTCTTCTGTCTGTAATGAATTCCCCCTGCTCTTCCCCTTGGTCCAATTCCTTTTATCTCCCAAGTGTCAAATCCACCATCCTTCCTTTCCTTGGCTGTTTTGACCTCCCGGGCTGACTTTGGTGCTTCCTTTTCTGTGTTGTTGCTAATTATATATTCTCTCTGTTTGGTAGATTATTTTTCAGGAAGTATTCACTCTGTCCCGCCAAATTCCATGGGAGGGGTCTACTTTCTTGGCCCTTTGAGGTTGGACTTGGCCATGTGATTTGCTTGGGCCAATAGAGTGTGGACAGGGGTGACAGTGTACTCCTCTGAGCAGAGGATTTTAAGAGTCATGGTAGGTTCCTAGCAGCCTGGGAAGCTGCTGCCTGTTCCACCTGAGTCCCAGAATGAAGAAATGTGGATCAGACCTGACCCCAGCCTGCAACCTGGAGCTGAACTGGGCTCAGCCAAGCACAGCCAGTCTGCAGACCTGTGATGGTAGAATAAATGTTTGTTGTTATGAGCCCCTGGGATCTGAGGATTGCTTGTTATGCAGTGATGTTGCAGGAAAAAGCTGATGAATAATGTACTCTGGAAAACATTGATTTTCTGAGTTGGGATTGTTTGTAGTCTCAACCCTCCTAGAGTCCAAGATCTTTCAGAACGGGGCTCCCAAGCACTGGGCCCGGCACATTGCAGGCATCTCAGAATGTTCAGTGGCATAAAGAACATCTTCTTCAACCTGTTTTTGTAACTGATGCTCTGGGGAAGGTTTGGAGCTCTGGAGGTCCCTTGGCATCCTATGTACCACATGTGGCTTCTTCCCTTTCATGGATACCAACGGAGATCATGAGCTACTAGTGCCAGAGAATGAAGCTAACAATGCGTAAAGAGGTGAGGCAGTTCCCTAGATAAAATAATATGTGGAGAACCAGCAAATTTGGAAATTACATGAGTTAAGATCAACTCCTAAATCTCAGGGAATTAACACAATAGAAGTTTGTTGTTTGCTCAGCATTTGTCCATTTGGCCTCAAGGGGAGGGGGAAAGGACTCAAATGCCCACTGTTGTTCAGGGACCCAAACTGATGGAGAATCTGCTGTCATCCCCATTTGGTTTCCAAGATCACCCCGGGCATTAACCTCCCATCTGCAGACAGGGGAGTATGTGTGAGAGATTTTTATGAGCCAGGCCTGGAAATGACACATGTCACTCCAACCCATATTTGATTGGTCAGAGCTCAGTCACATGGTCACTCCTAATTGCAAGGGAGGCTGGGAAATGTAGTCTAGCTGGGTGCCCAGGAGGAAGAGTAAAGGTGAGCCAGTCTCATCCACAGAAGGAAAAGAGATTCTCTCATTAGAACATATCTCTGAAGTTCTAGTCCTGCTCTTAGCAAAGGAGAGTAGTAGGAAGACGTGAGTCTACTTCAACTCTCTGCATCCCCGAAGCGAGGGGAATTGCTGGCCCGCCAGCTTCCCAGGGACTAGGAGGTGAGCAAAGGAGAGCACAGAGGCCACAGCAGCAGCTCCTTCGAGGCCTGGACCTTGGGCTCCTCTGCTTGGCAGCCGGGTGCTAACTGGTTCCCGGTGGGGTCAGGGAAATGGAGATCAGTCCCTAGAAGCTTAGACCTGAGAGTGGTTCTGGCTGTGGCTTTGGGAAGAACAAGGACATTTCTTGGGGTTTCTATGCTCTGCAGTCCAGCTCACAGGGAAGCAGATGGGGGAGGGCTTAGGTCCTGGCCAGAAATAGAGGGTGTATTTCACTAGACCTTGACTGTGCTGCTTGGCCATAGACCTGAACCCTCGTAGGTGATGATATGGCAGGTAGGAGGCTACTGAAGGAGAAAGGATCCCTTTTCATTTCTGTCTATGTTTTACAAGTGTGGACCAGAGACGTCCATCCAAGGAGTGACTGAGCAGGGGCTCCAAGCCTAGGTCTGTAGAATCTAGTCCCAGGGACTTTCCATTTCACCGCAGGGATCTCTTCCTGAGTCCACTCAGGCAGGACTAGTGAAGCACGGCCTGAAAACAAGGACACATGAACCTAGGAAGAGGCCATCTAAGGAAGGAGAGATGTGGTGAATTCAAATGGATGACTACCGTGAGAGTGATCACTGAATCGGTGAATTGAAATAAATCATGCTCCCTTTCAAAAAGAATTGAACACAATGAGAGGGTCTGTGAAAACTGTACCCTGCACATTGACGGATGAACAGAAGCAGCAAGGCTGTAACTGAAATTCTGATTTTTCAAGGGCTGGGGGTGGGGACAGGGAAAGCTGGATGACATCGTCCTGTTGGGGAGTATGGCATGGCACTTGGAATTAGGGACATGGCACTTGGTTTGGACCCTGGCTCTAGCACTATTAGCTCTCTGACGGTGCGGCAGTCATGTAACTTCTTTGAGCCTCAATTTTATCATATGTAAAATGAGGATAGTATTCCTTCATGGCTGGTTGTGAGGATTAAATGAGGTAATATACACACCGTGTCTGGGATGTCATAGTGTGGTGGTTTCCTAGGGCCGCTCTGATTAATTACTACAAACTGGATGGCTTAGAACAACAGAAATGTATGCTCTCACAGTTCTGGAGGCCCGAAGTCCAAAATCAGGGTGTTGGCCGGGCCATGTTCTCTCTGAGGGATGTGGGGAAGGATCCTTCCTTGCCTCTTCCTGCTTCTAGGGGCTCTGGGCAATTCTTGGCATTTCTTGCGTCACTTTAATCTCTTCTCTGTCATCATATGGCCTTCTTCCCTGTGCGTCTCCAAATCTCTCTCTCCTTATAAGGACATCACCCTAATCTAATATGGCCTAAATTTACCTCGATTGTATCTGCAAAGACTCTAGTTCCAAATACGGTCACACTCACAGGGACTGAGGGTCAGGATGTCAACATACCTCTTGGCGGGGGTGGCAGGGACACCATTCAATGTGCGTTACTATTATAATGATGGTATTTTCCATGTGAGCCAGATAGAAATTGTCAACTTTTGTAGAGGAAAATGCTATAATCCCATATTAAAATCACAGGGGAGAACACATCCCATTTGTTTCTTTTATGTCAGTTGCACAGGTCAGATTCCCATTCATCTGAAAAGGTCACCCCCAATCACACATAATACAAAGCAATTGTAATAACATAATACAAACATAATACAAACATAGTACAAAGCTTCTGGGAGCTTTGAAAGGAAGGAGCTAGGGTCAGGGTGTTGGCAGCTTGCCCTCGACGACACTCTGGCCCACACTAACATTTCTGTTAAGCTGCCAACTCTAAAGCCCGTTCTGCATCTGTTTATGGCCTCAATTCAGTAAACATACTAATACAGCAACAAAGGCGCTTGTCTCTCAGGCCAAGGCTTCTCAACCTCGGCACTACTGACATTTTGGACTGGACATTTCTTTATGGTGGGGGCCGTCCTGTGCATTGTAGTAGGTTTAGCAGCATTCCTGGCCTCTACCCACTAGATGCCACTAGCACTCCCCAATTGTGACAACCAAAAATGTCTTCAGACATTGCCACATGTTCCCTGAGTAGCGAAATTACTCTCAGCATGGGACTGCTGAGTTAGACAAACAAACAAGTAAATAGATAATGATAATAATATGTCAGAATTGTTGAGATAAAGGTGAGTAACAAGGTATTATGGACGTCATTTTGCTATTCCCCATATTTAATGTCACACTCTTGAGTATAGGCACATTTAGACCCACTGACTAGGTTCTACAGCTTTTGTTGTGAAGAACTTGAATTTCTGGTATGTTTAAGAAATCATTCTATCCATTCGTTCATTCTCCCCATCATTTATCCAATAAACATTCATTGGGTACCATCTAAGTGCTAGGTATTATACTTGGTACCTGGAGGTGCCAGGAAATATATTATCTCCAGGTGGTAGGGATGTGGATATGCCGAGTTAATAGGACAAGTTTCTGTTATACAGCAGCTGCCTGGTAGAAGAGACCAAAACGCCCACCAAAAAGCTATACAATACGGTTAACACAGCTGCAGGTGTGAGCGCAAGACAAGAAGTATTGTAGAAGGGAATTACAGACTCTGAAGGATGAGGTAGGAGGGAGCAGAGACGTGTTCACAGATGATACATCATTAAGGAAACTTTATAAAGAGATAAGTCAGTTCGAGAGGGGAGAGGAGAAATTCCTGGCTAAGAGAACAGTCAGTAGAAGTGTAAGAAAGCCTAAAACATCATGGCCGGTTAGTGAAACCTGGGGCAAATACAACGTATAATTATCAAAGGCTACAAACTGACCAATGCAGGCTCCATTTGAGCGGCAGATGTGTTCTTTTTGGCCCGAGGAGTATTTGTATTTATTTGTTTGTTTGTATATTTTTACTGTGGATGTTCAAAAATCTGGAGATTTTAATATAAAATTAATTTCTTGGATTTCTTTTAAAGAACTGAAAGATCTGGTTAATGAATGGTGGTATTGATCAGAGAGGGAGTTCTTAGTGGGAATTTTATATGTAGGAGGAGGGAAAGATATTAAAGGTACTTAACTTAGTGAATATGGCAAGTTCTTAAAGGAAGAACAAGGTAAAAGAGGGAGAGAAAATGGGAAGATGAGGGAATGACTTGGCTTCTTTTGACCACGGTAAGGGGGCAAGCACAGAGTGGGCAATTGATTAGGTGGAGTCTCGATTTCAATATAAGCTGAAACCACCCAAGTATCATTCCTGGTAGTTCTGGCAATGGGCACAACGATTGTGACATTATCACGAGGAAACCACAGGCAAATGAAGTGAAGAGCAATTAGACACAGAACCCATCTGGTCAGTTCCACTTTGGGGAATATCTGGGTAGGGCTTTCAGCAGGGTTGAGCCGCAGACAGAGTGAGGTCAGGAAGGAAATAATTCAAGTTGTGAATAAGAAGGTTAACTGGCGTCCACGCATCTGAGATAGAAGTTTGGATCATCTGCACACTCGTGCCTCTCACTGACTTACTTATTATAGTGTAGATAATAAGTAATTTAGTTGCATTTCCAACCAGCTGTTCCTATTCTACTAACCAGCAACACTTCCTGGGAGCAAAGTGTTCCAGTCAATGCTGGAAGCTCGCTCATCTGGTCCCCTGTGACAATGCCGTTGTAGTTGCCTGTTCCTTAGTGACCTTCGTGGGCTCACCGTCAACTAGAGCAGAGAGCGGTGAATAGAATAGAGGGTCAGCTACCTGGTCCAGTGAGCAGGGGTATAAGATGGTTACTGCAGGGACCTCAGTGATAGAGCTCAACTGACCATGCAGAGGGGCGATTGGCTGAATAGGACAGAGCCAGCAAAGCCTGTTCATACAGGATTGAGTTTCTAAAGGGATGCTGCTTCCGGGCCAGTAGTATTCAGTTTATTACAGGGCAAATTTTCCAACAGGTGTGCCCTTTTCATGTCCCTGGAGGAGCCCTCCGGGGACATGGACTCCAATTGGTGAAGCAGGATGTATAATCCCCAGGGGATGGGAAAAGTGTTGGTTTCTGTTGGGTTCTCTTTGATGCAGACCCTAAGGCAAGATTTTGATTGCAAGCACTGTATTTGGGAGGCAATCCCAGCGCCTGTAAGGGAGAGAGAAGTGAGAACTGGAAGGGAAGAAAGCCAATACAGGGTGCAGTGACGAGCAGGTTATTGCTCTGCACAGTTGGGGCTCCGTCCCACTGGGGACTTCTGGGAGGCAGTGTAGAACACGTCCTATTCAAGAGATGAGGAAGCTAGGGCATTTCTACCCCACTTCCATTCACCACAACCTGAGCTCCCAGCCAGCTTCATCTCCCCAGCACTTCTGGACTGCTGTGTGTGCTGGCTGAGGCCACCCTTGTGGTCACAGAAAGCCCTCAAGAAAAGAGTCACAGGTGCTTAGAAGGTGAGTGGTGGAGGGTCAAGAGCTTGACAGTGTCTGCTCTAATGTTGCAAGTGTCTAGGACAAGGGGCTCCTGCAACAAGATTTGGACATGGTTTTAGTGGAAGCATTAATTAGAAGGGTGTGGCAGAGCGAGGGTGCTGGTATTTAGTCCATTCTCGCAAAGTGAAATGAAGGGGCAACAGTGAATTCAGTTTAAAGTCAGAGCTGTGACAAGTCTACAAAGACGTCTGTAAAGAAGGAAACCCTCAAGGACCCCCTCGCCTAGAAGAGTGATGGGCATCCTTACTAGGGAGGTGGTTTGTTAGTAGAAGGTCAGAATCCCTGGCAGATGTCCCAGTCCTGATGCTGGAGCTTGGGGCTGCCAGTCCCATACTGAGGAGGCTCAGAAGGTAGGGGAAGAAAAAGAGGAAAAAGGAGAAGCTAGGAAAATGGCAAAGGAAGAGACACCTTTGCAAACTACTAATTCTACAATAATTATAAAAGGCGAAGGGAATGTTGCTAATAGCCAAGAGGAGAAGACTGGAGTATCAAAAATGAAAACAATAATGACAATCACTTGGAAAATTTCAGTCTGTGAGAAGAGCCATAGGTCCGCGATGAGTCTAAAGGAGGAGAGGTAACAGAGTATGCTAAATATGGTCGAGATGCACCTGTATTTCCAAAATTCCAAATTTTATTAACCCAAACATTGTGAGCTCTCTAATGGAGTCTTGGCCAATATTCAGTCTGAAAAATACAGAGGCAGATATTTTCCCCAGCTTTATAGAGTAACTGACAAACAGAAATTGTATAGGGACTTCCCTGGTGGCGCAGTGGTTGAGAATCTGCCTGCCAATGCAAGGCACACGGGTTCAAGCCCTGGTCTGGGAAGATCCCACGTGCCGAGGAGCAACTAAGCCCATGCGCCACAACTACTGAGCCTGCACTCTAGAGCCTGCGAGCCACAACTACTGAGCCCGCGTGCCAGAACTACCGAAGCCCGTCCGCCTAGAGCCCGTGCTCCACAACAAGAGAAGCCACCGCAACGAGGAGCCCGCGCACCGCAACGAGGAGTAGTCCCCGCTCGCCGTAGCTAGAGGAAGCCTGAGCTCAGCAGCGAAGACCCAACGCAGCCAAAAATAAATAAATAAATTTATTTTTAAAAAGTTGTATATAGTTAAGGTGTACAGCATGATTATTCGATACATGGATTTCTTACTTTTGAATAAGGAGATTGTTGTTTATAAATCTGGCTAGCGTTCTGGCACTTGCCAAGTTCTCTGTAACTTCTGTTTTGGTTCCTTGGTCTGCAACAGTGTGGGAGCCCCATCTGGGAGAGGAGTCATCCATTCCTCGAGATGTCACATCAGTCTTGTATGGGGGTGTGTGAAACTCAACAAAATCTGAGGTGGCATCTAGTTGGTAAATCTACCCATGAGCCATCCAGTGAGTTTGGGAACATGAGAGGACAGGGTAATTCTTAGGATAACGAGGCAAAGTGGTGGGCCAAAGTGACTGACCGTGGGTGACACTGTTGCCGTGTTGGATTCATGATCCCACATGGCCACATGTAGCTGGTGCCTCCAGAAGGTCATTTGTTCTCCAACTCATCACAGTTCTTACAGGGCAAGTTCCTCTGAGGTTTTTTTGGGGGGGTTTTTTTGGGTTTTTTTTTTTTTTTGCGGTACGCGGGCCTCTCACTGTTGTGGCCTCTCCTGTTGCGGAGCACAGGCTCCGGACGCGCAGGCTCAGCGGCCATGGCTCACGGGCCCAGCCGCTCCGCGGCATGTGGGATCTTCCCGGACCGGGGCACGAACCCGTGTCCCCTGTATCGGCAGGCGGACTCTCAACCACTGCGCCACCAGGGAAGCCCCTCCTCTGAGTTTTTATGGCTGGCCCGCCTTATCGTTGTTTGGGCTTGTGACCCAGATTGTGTGTATGTGTGTGTATACACACGTGTGCATATGTGCTTTCATATAAGTAATTTTATGCATTTTGGATCTTTCAATAATATAAATATGCTCAACTTTATGGGTTAACTAATTCCAAGAGCTGATCTATAGCAATGAGGTTCCACTCGTCCTTCCACAAGAATCTACTTGTTCAAAGAGCGTGAAATTTAAGAGGAATAATTATGCTTTACCAGCTTTTCATGCTATGCCTAAGAGAGATGCCGTAATTACAATAGCTAAAATGAATAATTCTGGAATGTCAGTTTCAGAAGGAAAAACCTGCTGCTTTTCTGGGCTGAATTCTGGAGGAAATTCCTCACTGAGAGGATAACTCTGATTGCTCTCCAGTATGAAAAGAATTCCCCTTAGAGAAAACTGCTGGCCCTATTGCTTTCTCTGGGGTTTTTTGCTCCTTTGCCTAAACTAGCAGGAGCCTAAACTGTGCAGCATCTTTTAGGAAACCTGACAGGGTGAGGGAGTAGGGTTAGCTTATATTCCACTGGGAGGTGGAAAAATCCAAAGATTCAGCTTATGTATTTGAATACATGATAGCAAGCAATGGAGCCTGATTACTGTCTCTTTTTTTTAAATTTATTTTATTGAAATACAGTTGATTTACAATGTTGTGTTAATTCCTGCTGTACAGCAAAGTGATTCAGTTATATATATATATATATATATATATATATATATATACATTCTTTTTCCTATTCTTTTCCATTATGGTTTATCACAGGATGTTGAATATAGTTCCCCGTACTATTACAGTAGGACCTTTTTGCTTATCCATTCTATATATAATAGTTTGCATTGA
This sequence comes from Phocoena sinus, assembly GCF_008692025.1. Taxonomy (NCBI): domain Eukaryota; kingdom Metazoa; phylum Chordata; class Mammalia; order Artiodactyla; family Phocoenidae; genus Phocoena; species Phocoena sinus. The sequence goes on along the minus strand of NC_045779.1, from coordinate 72,001,324 downwards.
GCATGATTTCTCTTTCTTGCTCCTAAAATTTCCACCAAGTTGGTCTTTTGCACGACTTTTCTAGACAGAATGCTTGCAGCAGCCAATGACAGAGATGTTAACCTGAGGGAAATCTTAGTTTCTGTGTCCCTGAGACCAAAACAGATTAGCAAAAAGAGCATAGGTTTGGGGGTCAAGACAGATCTGGATTTGAATCTGGTTCAACCTTGCGCAAGTTATGTATACCCTCCAAACCTCGACTTCTTCATTTTCATAATGAAAGTGTCAACCCTATGCATAGTTTGTTGAGAGGAGTATTTGATAGGTTAATGGGAGTAAACCCCTGGTATGTGGCAGTTGACAAATTGTAGTTCTAAACTCATGTTACCAGAGCTCATAACTTCCCGTCTGAATTCTTCTTTTGCCTCCTTTTTTTTTCCATTCAGCAAATATTGCTTTAGAACTCATCACTCGCTAGGTACTCTTTTAGGGACTGAGAATTTGAAGAAGAACAGACGTGATTATTCCTGAGCCTCCATGAAGTTACAGAGTGAAACATGATTCTACATGCTACCTTATGGGTCAGAGTGAAATGCTACAGAGCCTGGTTAAGAGAGCAACTGATTCCACACGACAGAGTAGGGGGGCTGGGAGAGCCACAGAGGGGACACTTTGTATTGAGCCACAAAGAACTGCAGCTTTGCTGAGTGGACAGGTAGGGAAAGGACATTCCAGCAGGATTAACCTCAGGGGCCAAGACCAGGAGTGTAAAGGAGCTCTCAGCTCTGCTGCTATGATGGAAGGCACAGTTGGCCTGACTTTCAGGTCAGTTTTTGCATCTTCCACATGGGCAGGAGATGCAGGCTGCCTCTTTGTTTGAGCAGCTGTTGTTTCTCTGTGTTTGTCATGAGTCACGACCCCCAAAACTTGATGTTAGGTTGGCATTTGATACAAAGAATCCTCGTCATCCAGTTCAGCAGATTGCTCACCCCCAACTGATCCATGATCAGATGATAAGCGGAGCCTCATCTTGGGAGGAAACTCTCTGACTTGAGTCACCAGTGCTCTTACAGAGCCTGAGACCAGCACACAAATAGGCTTGAGGGTTTTTGTTTTTGTTTTGCGGTACATGGGCCTCTCACTGTTGTGGCCTCTCCCGTTGCGGAGCACAGGCTCCGGACGCGCAGGCTCAGCGGCCATGGCTCACAGGCCCAGCTGCTCCGCGGCATGTGGGATCTTCCCGGACCGGGGCACGAACCCGTGTCCCCTGCATCGGCAGGCGGACTCTTAACCACTGTGCCACCAGGGAAGCCCATTGTTTTTGGTTTTTTTTTTTGTTTGGTTGGTTGGTTTTTTTTTGCTGTTTTTGTTTTTTTAAAGATGTTCATCTCTTTTTTTTTTGGATATTCTAGGTCCTTTAATTATCACATAAATTTTGCTATCACCTTGTCAGTTTACACACAATCACACACACACATACTACACACATGGCTTGCTGGAATTTTAACTGGATCTCACTGAACCTATAGACCAATGTAGAAAAAATCGATAACAATATTGAGTCTTCCAATTTATGAACATGGAATATCTGTCCGTTTATTGAAGTGGTCTTTAATTTTTCTCCAGATAAGTTTTCAGTGTCAAGGTCTTGCACTATTTAATATAATAGTGCAAGACCAATATTAATACCTAGGAATAGATTTATTCCTAGGTATTTAATATTTTTCATGCAGTTACAAATGCTATTTTTTTTAATTTGTGAAATTTATTTTCTTATATAAATTATGTATTTCTCTGGGCAGACAGCCTTCACCTTACTGCTCTAATAGCACAAAATGTGTTCATCTTTCTTGTCTTTTCTCTGTAATGTCTGAGCTATAAGGTGCTCCTAATGGGAACATGTGTATATGTATGGCTGATTCACTTTGTTGTGGAGCAGAGACTAACACACCATTGTAAAGCAATTATACCCCAATAAAGATGATTAAAAAAAAAAAAAAAAAAGGTGCTTCTCGACCTAGCAGGGAACAGTGATTTGACAAGAAAGGGAGTGGGCCAGGACCCCAGGACACCTGATTAGCCCTGGAACAGTTAACCTGGCCTCCTACAGGGGAATTCGGGAATCTGCACCGAGTATGGGTTCTAGGTTTTAATTTTTATTTATTTATTTATTTGACATATAATCGATATTTTAGTTTGAAGTGTACAACATACTGATTTGGTACATGTATACCTTGTGTGGCGAACTAATTGAAATGAGGTTGGTTCACGAGACTGTACTGTATACATGGAGGCTGCCAAGAGAGTAGATCTTCAAAGTTCTTTTCACGAGGAAAAAAAAAATTTGTAACTGGGTGCTAGGGTTTAGACTCTGCATGATCTGGCCCCCACTTGCGTCTCCGTTCTCATTTTTCACCACTCCCCCTCTCACACTCCATGGGCCAAACTGACAAAATTGTGGGAACACGCCGGCTTCTCTCTCACCCTCGCCTGTGTTGTGATAGGTTACCTGATAAGCTCATATCCATTATTTGGGCTTCAATTCCATTTTCTCTGGGAAGTTTTCCCTGATCACTCGATGCTGGGTTGGGTGCCCTCCTTACATGTTTGTTTATTTATTTTTTTGGCTTTGCCTCGGGGCTTGTGGGATCTTAGCTCCTTGACCAGGGATTGAACCTGGGCCCTCTGCAGTGAAAGTGCAGAGTCCTAACCACTGGACCACCAGGGAATTCCCCCTCCTTACATGTTTCAAAAGCACCTATCCTATCCTACAGCCCCCATACTGGATGGCAACAGTCTTCTCAAATGCCTTTCGCCTTGAGTCAGCCGTGAGCTCCCTCAAGGCAGGGGTGATGCTTCTCTGTTGGTTGCATCTCCAGTGTTCAGCACAGTACCAATAACGTAGTTGGTGCTGAATATCCGCTTATGAAATGAATGAATGCATGAGTGAAAGCATTCAGGCCTTCTGTCTTCAGGCCGGGAGTCACACGGATTACCCCTGGACCTTTCTGATTTACAGACAGGAGCTTGATAAAGCTGGCCTTTCACTGCTTCCAGAAATGCTGGCTCCTCGAAACAATCAGACCCTTATTCCAAAAAACTCCGATGGGGCAGGATGGGGGCAAAGACCGAGAGATGAGTCTTCAGTCCTCAGAGCCTCTTTAGAAAACTTGAGGAGTCATCGTTACTCATTTCCAATAAGAAAATAATCAAGATCCCATGATGTGAGAATAGTCATAAAGGTAGAGTCTAGTTTACGAGCCTTGGGCAGGAGACATGAGCTAATGAGTGGTCCCTTCCTGCAGCCTGCCCGCGTCTGTCTCTGCCTTTGAAATTCCAGGTTGAACAGACCCTGCTCTTGATTCTCCCGGTTTTTATAGAAACAGTAAGGTATGGCTTTAAATTTGCTTTCTCCCGCGGAAGCTAATTTCATATTTGGAGAGAACAAGAGCGAAGGCCAGCCCTGGATGGCTGTTATTTATATGATCATAAAAGACAGATCCAGCTCCTGACGTTACTAAATTGTCTTTGGGAAAGGAGCTAAGAGGGCGCTGAGATGTGCCTCTGCCGTGGTGGGGATACAGCTGAAATTGTCTCAAAGTCATCCCAGGTCGTGGGGCCTGGGAGGCTGCTCTCTGCTCTGCGCCAGTAGTGGCCCCTCTGCCTTCCCCTGGAGCTTTCACATAACGTGGCTTCCTCTGAGGGCACAGAAGTAGCTTTGCTTCTTTGAGGCCATCTCTCTGCAGACGGTTTGGGCTAGGAATAGCTTCTTTTTATTGTTACGATTGAGCCATATAATAATCCCAAAGAGGCAAGGACAATAATTGTGTTATGACTGCTGTGCTGTCTCTCTTTGCCGGAGGGATGGGGAATTTAAGTCTGCTTTTCTTAATTGTTACCTGCCGGGTATTCTTTCCTGCCTGAGCTGGCATCTCCCTGCCTTGGCTGCAGAAGACAGGAGGTTATGAATTCTTATAGGCTGCTGCCCCTCGGATGATGAGAAGTCTGGAGCAGGGAGAGAAACGCACCCTAATGGGAAAATCCACTATGGGAGTTCCTGTCTAGCTCAGAGCCTGTCCGTGCAGCCTCATCCCAGGCGAGGAGGTACAGCCAGTTCTCACTCTTCTCAGGAGATACGTGTTATAGAGTCGCTGTGAACACCGAACTAGCCAATACTGAGCCAGTGTTCCTGCGGGATGTTCAGGGTTAGCTTCCTGGGAGCCTCTAGTTACATTGTTGTCATCAAGTAATCAGTCTGTAACTTTGTTTTTTGTGTGTTTCTGTTTGAAGACACTTTAATACAGATTTTTGATTCATTAACATTGGATTTACAGCCACCAGGACTCATGCCTGAGCAAAGCTTATTACACACATAAGGCACATCACAGCCTTCTTGAGCTTAGGAACATCAGACAGCACTTTGGGACTACGCTGGGGGGATGCATCTTAAACAGCGAAATCACCTCCAAAGAGCCCCCAAATATGGACAATGTAGCACTGAGTAGGCTGCAGTGTGAGTTGAAATGAGGCAGAGCATCTCCTGGTCCCATCTCAGCTGGGAACCTGTCCATCGAGTGACTCAAATTTTTCTTAGCTCTGCACATGTCCACAGAGGACCCCCAAAGCTCCACAAGTATTGCCTTTGAGGTTACAAGTATGTTTTTAGCGAACAGGCGAATTCACAAATCCAGAGTCCGTGAATAATGAGTGACTGTAATTGGAGGCGTGGCTCGGAAACAGCCTTCTCTAGTGCACTTCTGCCCCATCTCTGCACCCAGCCCTGGCCCTAAAGGACCCCACGCCCCCTTCCCTGGACCCCTGGCCTCTGAGGCTGACCCTTGGCTCTAGTCCTATGCCCGTGTTCTGTTTTGTTCCCAAGAGCGAACAAAATCTCCAGTGTTGGAACCTGGCACTTCTTTGACTGCATGAGTGTGCCTCCCTGTCTAGGTCACCTGCCTGGAAAGTGTTGGTCCAGCGAGGACCTTGGCCTTGTCTTGGCCAGTCTTCCTTAGGGCCTGGAGTGGTGGCCTGGAGCGAGGACCAGCACGTGAGCCCAAGCAGCCCACTGCAGGCTTCACTGACCAGTGGAGCCCTTCTGATACCCAATGGTCATGGAGTGTGTGCACAGGTCTGCTGGGCACCATGGTGGAAGGACATGGCCCCGCCCTCAAGGTGTTCACAGCCCAGAGCTGAGGCAAATGGATGGTTAAAATATAGTGGTACATGCTGCCATCCAGGTCAGCCCAGGACACTCTGCAGTCTGCATCCTTTCCATCCAAGTCCCTTTGTGGACCTCTCTCCCAGACACTTCCACCAGCGTAAATCAATCTGTTATTTTCTTTTTAAAATATGTTGCTTTCCTCCTCATTTTTCTTCTTTGCTTCTTGGCACTCTCACAACTGCCTAAACCTGAATGAATCCCCGCCCCATTTTCCATCAATTCCTGTATCCTGTGCACTCCCTTCCTCTCTGTCTACACCACTCCCACCACCCCGTGTGCCTGGAGGATTAATAGCAATTACGTTGCACTCTGTTTGCCGCAGACCAGCCAGAGAGAGACATTTAAAATGCAAATGAGTCCAGATCCATAATCAATAGAACTTTATATGGAATATTCTAAAGGCCGACATCTCAACGAACAAAGAGACTATTGATGTTTTATTGCCTCAGTCAAATACTTAGACCTTTTAATGGATCCTAAACGCTTCACGTGACACTGCTGTGACCTCTTTAAAATGTATGTCATCCTCTTCGATAAGGGCATTTCTATAAGTATCTTTAGCTTCTGTAAATCCTTTTATATTGTGACTAAGTTAAAAAGAACATGAATACTTCTTTCAAAATAACCAGGAAAAAAAAAAAACAGGATGCACTAATAAACCTTATTTTTTATTGTAATTTATATATTTTAGAAGATTGCAAAAATCTTTTCAACGTCTGTGTGTATCTAACGTAAAGAATGCCATATTTTTTTAGGCACTCCACATATTTTCTCATTGGATTCTTACAACCCCAAGAGGCTTATAGATGAGTCAGTAGAGGATCAGAGAGGTTAAGTACCAAGCACATAATTACACAGCTGCTTGAAGTTGGAATCCAGTCCATATCTGCACAGCTGTCAGAAAAGATGTCAGGATTCCTTTGGGAATGACAACCTGAATGTGAGAGCACTCAAGTCCTGCAGGGCTGCCCTTTATTCAACGGGAATGAAGTTCAACCTCAGAGTTTTATGTGGTTTGCTAGCCTTGTATCATTCAGTGGTCCACTGGAGAAGCAGAATAAGGATACACACACACACACACACACACACACATATTCATACACACACATAGGTATGGAAACACACGTAGATATATGTATGTATATTCATACATCTATACATAGTATATAGGTTATATGTGTATAGATGTGTATATATTATATATGTGTGTACCTGTCTATCTATCTAGAAATTTATTACAGAGAATTGGCTTGTGTGATTGGCTGGCTTAAGCAAGTGCAAAATCTGTAGGGCAGGACGTTAGAACGGGTGGATTACTTTAGGCTTAAACCCACGAGCACAGGCTGCAGCTCTCATCCACCGGCAGAAGGTCTTCTCGCCTGGGGAAACCTCAGCCCTACCTTTCAGGCCTTCCTTCCCACTGGTTCAGTCATCCCCTCCCCTCCCCTCCCCCCACACTCCCCCACTCAGTTTATCCAGGACAAACTCCTTTTCTTCAAGTCAGCTGTTTAGGGGTTTTGATTACATCTGTGCAGTACCTGCATGCCAGCACAGGGACTTGAGTTTGACTGAATATCTGGGACTATGGCTTAGCCAACCTGATACACACAAATAGCCCTCCCCGTGCCCAGCAGTGGCTTTTCCAGGAGCAGCAATGATAAGTGAGACTTACTGGCAGGGGACCTTCACCTTTTGAAGTTTGTAACTTTGGCTTCAAGGGCCACTGCCTTTCCTCTGACTCCCATCTAACCCAGCGGTGTTCTTCCAGGGGCGACTTTGCCCCGTCCCAGGGGCATTTGGCAGTGTCTGGAATGTTTGTGGTTGTCACAGCTGGGGTGATGCTACTGTCATTTCATGGGTAGAGGCCAGGGATGCTGCGTACGGTCGTGAAATGCACAGGACGGCTGCTTACAACAAAGATTTCGCCAGCTTCAAATGTCCGTAGCGTCTGGGCTGAGTGACCTGCCCTAACCAAGAAAGCCAATGTAATTCGAGGTCCTCCTGTGTGAACTGTGCCGAAAATGCACAGACTTCACCAATCCTTATAGACCTGGGATGATTAAAATTGCTTTTTAAAATTTTATTTGTACAGATGAGGAACTAAAAGCCCAGACATTTTTGTTGCCCAGTTTTGGTGCTCCTTTGGAGAGGCCAGGATCTGAACCTGAGTTTCTCTGAACCCGAAGCCTGTTCTTTCCCTACCACCTATTCTGTGACGGCTGTTCCCCTTCAGATTTTCTCCTGCACCTGGGGGCGGCTTTGACCTTCAGTCCTGCCTTTTGCGGGCTGCCTTGTAGTCATAGCTCACATCCCAGGGCAGATGTCAGAGGTGAGATGAAACAGACCAGGGAGGGCGTTTGGCACAGTGCTTCAGAGCCTCACAGGTGGGGCCGAGGGTCCTGGGTGTGGTTCCGGCCCTGAGGCGGGGCCAGCTGGTAGAGCTTGCTGAAAGATGGGTCTTGAGGTGCAAAATGGGGAACCATTTGGACTTCCTTCTGCTGAGATTTAGACAAGAATATGCATGGAAAGCCTTTAATACAGAGTACACAGTAAGTTCTGATAAAACTGACACCTTTCGAGTGTCTACGCTGGTCTGACCTCTCACTTTCCAAGAGGGATTCAACGGCTCAGGTTTCACCATTTTCAAATCTCTCCACAGCCTGGGCCAAGTGTAGATCCTGGGGTTACCTGCCACAGCACTGTGGACCCCAGTCAGCAAAACTCTCAAACAAAATTATTCCTGAACGTTCCAAAATTCAGGCAATGTGATATTTTTACCCTTTGGGCAAGGTTGGGGTGGTGAGAAACATGGTGACGCCTTAAAAAGTTGCCTCAAAATCTTCCTTTTATTTTGGAATAAGGCAGGGATAAAAATAAAAACAAAAGCACACCTATATATACAAATTTTAAAAACCTTTCCATTATAAACAGTGTTGCTGATAAGAAACAGCATTTTAAAATTGTCTGACATTTCTTTCATCAGAGATGCCTTTCAAACAGGCTTTGGGCAAAGTTCCCTTTATCTCGTTAGCCATTAGAAGTAGAACGTTTAGCTTATATAGTTATTTTCAAGTCACCAAATACTCCACGTCGTCATCTCACTTGATTCTAACAGCAGCGTAAATTAGGGTAATCCGTAGGCGTTTGTTCAGTGCGCAGTGCGTGCGGGGCCCGTGTGCGGGGTGAGCAGGTCCTGGTCCTGCAGTTGCCCAGAGTTTGGTTGCATCAGCGATTATAACACAGTGAGGGGCGTGTTCTGAAAGGGGGACCGTGCAGGCTGCTAGGGGATCCCGAGGAGGGATCTGAAATCAGACTCAGGGAGGTGTGCGCACGTGTGGGGTGCTGGGTTCTGGGGAGGTGAAGACGTTTGAACCAAATCCTGATGAGCAGATGTGATTTGTGAGACAGAGGGCGCACGGAGGGTCAGGAGGAAAGCGCTTTGGGCGGAGGCGGAGCAGCTCGGACGCTGGCGTGAGGGCTGCAGCAGCTCTGCCGGGGACGAGTTTACCGTGGAGGTAGGAGGTGCCCGATGTGCAGGGGACGAGAGCCACGTTGGCCAGGGCCAACCCAGGCAGCTCCTTGTAAGCCCTGCCGAAGGAGTTTTGTTTTTTCTGAGGGCGTTGGAAGGGCGGTGAGGGTTTTCTGCAGAGCTGTGACCGGGGTGCTGTGGGGAGGAGCGATTTGGGGTGATGGAGGTGGAGGTTGTGGGAATGGGGTGCTCTGGAGACAGAAGACCCCTAGATGTGTCATGTCGCCGTGCTGCGCGCGCTTCTGTGTGCATTCTGTCCCTCTGCGCTTCCAGCCGCTGGCGTCTTCTTTTCTTCCCACCTCTAAGACTCCCTGTTCGCTCTGCAGAAATATAAGTTCTTTCTCTTCCTCATTGAAGTCACTAAAGGCCTCTGAGTTGAGAAGGCGCCCCCGCCCCCGAAGGTGGGATGTTTTTCTAGTGCAAAGAGAAACTGCTGAATGCCACAAGCCACCTAAAATAGCAAAGCCTGGTGGCTCCTGAGGAGATGCTGAGCGAGGCCCGTGGCTCACATTTCTTTATTCTTCTGTGAACATGGAAAAAACTCAAAGCGACAGCAGACTCTTCAGGATTCTAGGCTTGTGGCCCAGCACAGCCTTTCTAGATGGACCCAGTACCCTCCCCTCTGCGGTTTCCCATTGCCAGGGGCCTCTGATCTCCCGGAACCAGAAGGGGTCCACTCATGACCATGACAGTGGGGCTCTCCATCTCCTTTGCGTGTCAGCGAGGGCCCCGCAGAAGAAGAGAAGGAGAAGGGTCTCACGATTAGAGGTCTTGTGTGCGTGCACGTGTGTGTGTGCACAGGCGGGCGTGCATGCACCGCTCCACGTGTGGCTGTTTGTGTCTGTGAAGCAGTGCGTGGGGTGGATGGAGCAGGGACTGGCGCCGGGCTGCCTGGGTTCGAGTCTTGGCTCTGCCCCTTACTCGGTGTTAATATTGCAGTGAGTTACTCAGCCTCACCATTCCTCCATTTTCTCATCTGTGGAACAGGGATGATAATCACAGCAAGATCATGTGGTTAGTAGATATGGAATGCGTGCATGTACTCGGTAAGTGCTAACCCTTCCTCTCCTGTGTGCTCGCTCGTAAAGCCCTGTGCCCTTTCTGGTCGTGCCTGGGTATGTGCACATCTGTCTGTACGAGACTCTGGTTTCTAGAGTCAGAGGTGTGGTTTTTGAATCCTGGCTTTTCTAGGGGCTACATGGGTGACTTTGGAGAAGCTACTTAATTCCTTAAAGCCTTGCTTTACTCATGTGAAAGATCAGCCTGATAACAGGACCATCGTATAGTTGCTATGAGGATTAGCTATGATGGTGCGAGGGAACTGGCGAGGGCGGCGCCTAGCTTAATAGAATTCGCTGTTACCATTGTCGTTATTATTATGGTTGTCAGTGTTTAGGTACGTTACTCCACTTTATGGTGCTCATTCATTCAGGAACCACCTTTCTTTGTCTTATACTCTCTTGCTTTATCTTCTGGAGGCGGTGCTTGGGACACGTAAATAGCAGTTTATCCTTTCCCTTACGTAACTCCCGTCATGGTCACTTAAGCTCCGTGGCAGACCTCTGCAGGAGGAGTTACTTTCTTAATTTTCCGAAATAGAATATTGAGGCTGAGTGTTGATGTCTTCTAACTAATTGGAAATGCAGCTAGAATTCAAACCCAAGACATGTGACTGCAGATTGTTTCCCTGAAGACACACCTAGGCTCATCCTAACGGATGGCAATTATAAAGTGTTTTACAGTTTACGAAAGAGTTTAACATCTATGATCTTAGTTTTGTGTCTTTGCCAAGAATTTTAGTGAAATAGTCAGGGCATGTATTAATGATTCTTCCTACAGATGAGGACACTGGGCCCTAAGGGATGTGAGTGGCCCAGGTTTTGCAGGTGGCAGAGGGGAGAAGCAGGGACAGCCCAGGATTCTGGACTGGGCTGCCTCCTTATGGCGTGAGTTGTCCAATAGTCTCTTCTGGAACCCCTTTCTAAATGAGACCCCAGTCTAATACTTAGCTGCGAGCCTCTCCCACAGCTCCCTTGTTGGACTGAGGAGAGGGCCGGGAGAGAAGCCTTTTCTCTCCTGCAGACTCTCACTTTGGCCAACTCTTTCCTGATGGTTTCCTTCCCCTCATCCAGCGTGAGGAGCCAGAAAAAGCTGATTCCACCCTCAGCTGTGCATGGACCCATTTGGCACCAGTGGACTCCAAGGTCCTCCCTCCATCGTGGGCCTGCCAAAGAGATTGACATCAACTTGGCTGGCATGGCTTCTCCGAGCCCTCCGGGACAAAGGATGGAGAGCATTCTCCTGTCTTTCCAGACTGCTGAAGCAAAGGCAGGAAATGAAATGAGCCTGAAAATATGCCGTTTGGAAAAGCCTTGAGGTTCTGAAAAGTCAATAATGCCAGGGCAAGAACTATTCTCGCCTGTGGAGTCCCACTCTGTCGGGCAGCTAATGAGAAGGGCAGATAATATAACAGAGAGGAAATTGCCTCTGGACTCAGGATCATTTCTTTGGCTTTGGGCTCCAGCAGCCGTCAGCGCTGCTGCTTTTTTCAAGTGGCATGCCAGGGTATCTCCTAGGGAAGCGTCAGGAGAGTCAACACTCATTAGAGCTCTTTTTGATGAGCCAACAGCTGGATTTGGCAAGAACACGTTAGCATATGAAATCAGGCAGAAGAAGCGTTTCAAAATTTTTTAAATGCTCTATTTTGTTGTGAAATAAACCCATCACATTTATTTCACGTGTGGGTACAATTTGAAGGTGAGGAATTGGCAATTTTGAGCACCTACTGTGTGCTGAGAGATTTATTTATAGTGTCACCATTTTATTTCATGAAAGATTCTGTTCTCAGAGTACATGGCCATGATTAGAGAAATGCTAAGGTTAAGTTAACCCATTTGGCAAGAAACCTAGATCAGCAAAAGTGCTGGCTGATGAGAGAAGCCTAGAATGGATGGTAGAGGAGGGACATGATGAGTATCAACTATGGCCTAGGGCTCAGCTGTAGTAGTGAAGACTGCACCTGGCCCAGCACCCCACTAACTCTCTTCTTTTAAGACATTTTCATTACTCTTCTGAAGAATTAGTTTTAAGATTGAGTCAACTTAATGTGAGGCATGGCCGGATCTGAGTTGTGCAAGAAATGGGCTGGCACAGACCCTGTCTGTGCTCACTCCATTCCCTTGGATCCTTACCTCTATTCGCTGCAAGCATCCTGACTTCCAATGGCCAGCGTCTGTATATTTTGTCAAAGGTGGAAAAACCCAGTTTGCCTAAGAATCTGGTGGGTTGGAATTTCCTGGGAATTATGTCCTCACAAGGAAAGCCCTTAAACTATGATTAATGCATGTGGGAGTATAAATACCTCAGCTCTCTTGCCTCTTTGCCAAGATAATTCTGAGATTGTTTTTCTGTCATTTTCAATAGCTTATCCAGAGGATTAATCTCTAATAGCCCACATTAGAAGCTGGCTTGGAAACACAATCCTTACTGGCCACTCTTCTTTCCCTGTATCATGCTTCTCCTCTCTTGTGTTCCTTTTGCACTAACAATAAACTGCTTTCTCTTCAGCCCATTGCTTAAAGCATCAAATTATAGTTCACGGGCTAAAACCAGTCTGTTAGCTGGTTTTGTATATAATGTTTTATTAGAACACAGCCATGTCACTTCCTTTATGTTTTATCTATGGTTGCTTTCATGCTACAAGGACAGAGTAAGTTGAAGAGTTGTGACAGGGACAGTATGACCTGGAAAGGGGAATATATTTACTAAAGAAGTTTGCTGACTCCTGGTTAGAGTGTGCTTCAGCGGGGGACCCAAAGTATTGGGTTGGCCAGAACGTTCGTTCGGGTTTTTCTGTAACATCTAACATCTTACAGAAAAGCCCCGAATGAATTTTTTGGCCAAGCCAATAAAACATCATCTCTAGGGTACGATGGGAGAAGAAAGTTGAGGGGTTACTGAAACTGGAAGGGGGTGGAGTTGTATAGAGAAGACTTCCTTGAAAGAAGTAGAGATTTGTAGTGGAGAGATCTGAGGTCACTGTTCAAGGAAACACCTGGGGATATATTTACCCCAAACTCACTTCCTGATTCTTCTTGGTGAAAGAATAATTATCGTCAAGGCCTTTTTTTTTTTCTTGGCTGTGTTGCTGCACGCGGGCTTTCTCTGGTTGTGGCGATCGATGCACAGGCTTCTCCTTGTGGTGGCTTCTCTTGTTGCAGAGCACGGGCTCTAGGTGCGTGGGCTTCGGTGGTTGTGGCCCATGGGCTCAGCAGTTGTGGCTCGTGGGCTCTAGAGCGCAGGCTCAGTAGTTGTGGTGCGTGGGCTTAGTTGCTCCGCGGCACGTGGGATCTTCCCGGACCGGGGCTCGAACCTATGTCCCGTGCATTGGCAGGCAGATTCTTAACCACTGTGCCACCCGGGAAGTCCCAAGGGCCCTTTTAGTATACCACCTGGTCCTGGCAGCCTCCGCTCTAAGATACTGTCTCTCCCATCCTTGTTTATACAGCATCTGTTTCTTCCTTTATTCTAGCTCCATGAGAGTCGACTAGTCTTCCTCTTTGGTTCAACTGCCAGGCTGAGTTTCTTGAGGGCTGGGATCAGACCTTGCTAACTTGCTAACTCCACTTAGGTGGGGGAGCATAATCTTGTTCAAGTAGTGCTCAGATAAAGCTTTCTGAATTGAATGAAGCCGCTCCTGCCATTTTCCTTCTTGGCAGCCAGTGCTGTATGCACACATAGCCAATGGGGCTGGAGAGTGTCCAGCAGCTGTGGACTCATGGTTCTTTACTACCCTGCACAAGCTAGTTGGCTCAGATGCACGTGAACTTGACCCTGTGACCTTGGATTCATTATCTCTGTGTGCCAGCTCTCTGAGCCAATCAGTTCCAGACAGATGGCTCTTCAAAGCCAGTGACTGTGGGATTTGGAGCAGCCACTACCCAGATTGTAAACTTCCTTCCAGCTAATTCTTATTATCCCTATCCTGACCTATCTGTGAGTGTGAGGCAGTCCTGGCCATTCTCTAAAAAGACTCCCTCGTCTGCAGTAGGCCAGACTGCCAGGCTTTTCCCAAACCTAGATGATAATCCAAAGATTTAAGTTCATTCTTTCCAAAAGGGCAACTTTTCAAATTTATCATGAATTCCTCTGAAATGTGGTAAGTAATGTATTTAGTTGCTGCTGATGGATGAAATGCTGCTGCCATTATCATAATGTAGTACCTTATTTTTTGGCTGAAAATTATATTGGATTTTTGACATGAGGAGCAAAGTGGCAAATTGCAGTAAACTGCAAGAGAAATCACTTATAATTCAGTAGTCAGAGAGGCCCCTTGGAAGAGTGATAACAATAATAAAAACAGCGCCCTACTAAGTTTCTCATCAGGTCCTGGGACCCAGAGTAGGTTATGTTTTGATTACACTGCTGGGCCAGCAGATCAGATCTTGACTCCACTGATGGAGCCAGATAGCACGTCGATTTGATGATTGCTTCGTAAAATTTATCATCCCTCCAAGCATGGTTACACATTCTAAACACCACCACCTCCTAGGACCGATGCAAAGGGTTGTGGATGGGTTTTAGACCTAGAGTTTGCCCATTTTTTTGTGCAGACATCCATACTCTGAACTCTACAGGCATTGGTCACTTTGTCTAAGAAGCGCTTGTCAGTGGTGACTTGGAAATAAGTTTCAGCACTGTTTTAATGCCCAGGTGTATGAATCTGGGCCAAATAATGGGTAATTTCAGAGTTATTTTGCTGATTGGACTTCTTTCAAATATAAATATGCATCTCATCTTACTAAGCCCAAGTGGGAAGGGAAAGAAAACTAGATTCCTACTGCAAGGACTTTATGTCTAGTCTCCAGACCTATAGCTCATAGGGGAGAGAAGAAATATATAGGGAATAAAAGTAAGGGTCTAGAGACAATACATACTCACACACATACTACACACACATACATATATACATATGTATACACACATATACCAATACACATTATACACATGCATGTAGGCACACATCTTTTTATAATTAAGCAAATGAGATTTGGGGGGGGGATATCATTTTAAAAACTAGGCAGATGACATTCTGCCAGATCAGTTGTAGAAAAGGCACATTTTCTCTCACCACTCCCTCCTCCACACATGCAAATCTGGGCATGCTTCTTTTCTGGAGGTTTTCTACCCTGCTCATACAATATATTCTTATTCTTCCAAACGCTCAGATATCTGGTTTCTTCTGATGTGGTAAGGCTCTGCATGAAGATGTCCTCTGTTTCTCTTGGGCTTTGGTTTCTGTTTTCCTGAGGTTCAGGGAGATTTATTCTGTCCAAGGCGTCTTTGGCCGCCCGGTTCCCACTCTCACTGCTTTTGCAGGTCTGACTCGCCATGAGTCTTCACACCATGTGAACTCCTTCCTGAGTCTGTCCTTTGGAAACACGTCAGCTACACTGACGGGACAAAGAAGCCAGGAGCACCGACCGTCCTTTTTTAGATTTTCGTCTGCATTTGATGCCAGCTTTCTCAGATGGTCTATTAACATCTCCAAGCTTGTCGGAGCATTTCTATTTCAGTAAAACGGGAAGAACATGGTTTTTTAAAAGTAAAGAAAAATGGAGCCTGGGAATGCCAGCGAATCTCCCCAGAGGAGTCAGCACTGGCTTGTCTAATGGCTCTGTGTTTGCCTCTTCTTCTAATAAGCTTGCTGCTCCAACCAAGGCATCCTTCTGCCCTGGGCCGCGGTTTCCTCATCTGTAAAAATTAGGAGGTTAGATTGATAAGGTTACTCTGAGTTGTATAAAATAATAAAATACTTTAAACCTCTGGTGATTCAAATTCAAATTCAGATTAGCTTTTCTTGGTAGAAGTTTTGACTCCCGGCGAGCATGCAGTCCACCAAGAACCTTGGGCGAGCCTGGAGAACTCTGCAGCGGCCACACGACCTGCTTAAGAAGGGAGGAGGGGGATGTAAATTCACACCAGCCATGCACACCGGAGCATTTCCCATCAGCCTCCTTCTCCGTTTATCCAAGGACATAGGGCCGCCGTGTGGAGTCCATCCAGTGGTTCGTGCAGGTCAGTACCGATGATAGGACGGTGGTCTGTCTGATGCCAAAGGCTGGGCTTTCCAAAGACTAGACACAGGCTCACAGCATATCTACCTCTTAATGGAAAATTGGGATGTTGTGAGGGAGGAATGGAAAGAGTTACGGTTTCGATACAGACGAGACCAGGGTTTGAACTGTGGCTCTGTCACTTACCTGTGAGATCTTAAGCAAGTTACCTAGTCTCTCTGAGCCTCTGCAGAAACAGCCAATAACACCTTCACAATATTGAAGAAGTGCCAGCGCTGTGAAACTCAGAGCGGCTCACATCCATGCAAAAGCTACCAGCCCTAGTCACGTAGACATTACCATTAAAGGGGTAGACGTATGTACATCATCCAGCCTCATCAAGGAGTGTTAGTTTCCTTTCTGACTTGCTTTAATAACCCACCATAAGCCCAACATCTTCAGATGTATCTAAAATCTGAGGAATATTTGACATGTCTTTAGGACGTTCCACTTCTTCCATCATCCTATATATTTCTTACCTGCCTGGAAGCTTGTAGCCACATTTTAAAAAATCAGCTACAGATACTCTCCTTTTTGATACGTGTCCCATTCCTTCCGATTTCTATTACATTGACCATACATTTTTTTATCACTATTACTCTTTCATAACTTTTTCAGATAATTTTAAAAGATCAGAAAAGTTGCAAGAATAAAACAATTAACATCCAAATGTTATTCACTTATATTTCCCAGTTCTTAATATTTTGTCACATTTGTTTTTAAATCTCTCATATTCTTATTTGTTAAACCATCTGCGAATGAGTTGCAGATATCGTGCAGCTTCATCCCTAAATAGTTCAGCATTCATTTCCCAGGACCAAGAACAAGCCTTATGCCACTGCAGTGTCATTATAAAATTCAGGAGGCTGGACGTGGATACAGTACTGTTATCTCATCTGCAGCCCACCATCATATTTTGCTAATTCTCCCGAGAGTATCAGTCATAGCTTTTCCTCGCCAGGCTTGGTTCCCATCCGAGACCACATCTCTCTTGCTCCCCTTTGCTCACTCACCTTTCATTCAGAGCGATTGCTCAGTCTTTGCTTTGTTCTTCACGACTGGGTTGGACCAGATTCTCCCAGAAGCAGAGGCTGAGACAGGGATTCAAATGCAGGTAGATATTTAGGAGGCGATTCTGGGAAGTATGATTAGGGAATGTGGAAGTGGAACAAGGAAGGGAAGGAAGCCAATGTAAGTGTGTTATCAAGCAAGTAACCAGTATGAACAGCTGAGGCTCAAATTCCAATGCCGGAGCTTTGGGAGACAGTGTAGAAAGTGCCCCCGCGTCATCCCATCCTAGACAAGAAAGCAGGGCACGGATCCTAGCTCCCATCTGTTTTGGATGAAGCCTGCTCCAGGGGTTTTAGCTTCCCCAGCCCTTCCAGTCTGCCTCCTGCGTAGTTCCAAATGCAAGTACTGTAACAGGGAGTGCCGGTGGCACGCGGAGGGGGGGGCGGCATTGAGAGCGTCTGCTGCAATTACACTGACATTTTTGAAGAGCACAGGCCAGTTGTTTTGTAGGATATCCTCGATTAGGCTCCATCTTCTTGTTTTCTCTTGTTTAGATTCAAGTGTCCCCTCGGGACAGCATATTAGAAAGCACACAGTGTATTATGTCCCATTAATAGTTGATATTAACTTGGTTAAAGTGGTGTGTATCAGATTTCTCCACTGTAAAAGGATCTCTTTTCCTTTTCCAATAATAGATAATCTCTGAAAAAATATTTTGAGATTGTGTTAATATCTTCTTCCCCAATAAACTCCTACACAGTGGATTAACCTATGTGGTGGCTTATAAAATATGGCCCCCAAAGTCTTTGAGACTCCTCCCAGTGGGAAGTGGGGTCTGTATTCTTCCACCCTGATTAGGTGAGGCTGTGATTGGTTTTGGCCACTAGAGTGTAGGGGAAGCGTTGCTGCTTGACCTCTGAAGCCATCTCTTTAACAGTCACGCAGCATCTGCCTTGTCCTCACGCGATGTTGGCCTTGGGAAGATCAAAGCGCCCTGTAGGAAGTCTGGCCAACCTGACATTGCCATGCTGGAGAGGTCATGAGTAGCCACTCTGGTCACAGCACAGCCAAGCTGCCAGCCGACAGCCAACACCAAATGCCACCATGCAAATGATTTATTTACCTTGGATACTCCAGCCCAGCTGAACCCTAGAGATGGCTGAAGCTCCATCTGACATCTGACTGTGATCACATGAATGACTGCAAGTGAGGACTGCCCACACAAGCACATCTCAAATTCCTGATCCCCAAAACATGGGCAAAATAAAAGGTTGTTAGACCCTGCGATTTGGGATAATGGCTACGCAGCAATAGTGACCGGAAAACACATCCATTGATGATTCTTGCCCGAATCAATCAGTAGATTGGTGGCTGCTAAAAGAACACTTTAATTCTGTTATTCTAATTTTATTACTTTTGCTGGGTATATTCCCCTTACTGCTAGCTTCCTCAAATCCTTATAGGAATCTCTTCTGCTTATCGTATTATTTCTCCAGAAAAAAAGAAACTCTGAGCTGAGACCAAAACAAAACATGGGACTCTATTTCTTATTAATCGCTAACAAATAGTCCAGGGGCTACAGTGTCAGTCTTTGACAATGAAATGATATTTTCATCCTTCCCTTTGCTAAGAATTAATTGTAGATCTGCATCAGAAAACATAAAAGATCCTAGAACTGCAATTTTTTTCTGATCGCGCCATACTTACTTTGTCATATCAAATTTATGTCATTTTCTCCATTGAAAGAAGTTCTTTATAAAGAGTACTTGCAAAGTGCAACGACCATATGAGAAAGAACTAAATAGCTTGTCTTCTCCTCTGCCCACTTCTCCCACTGTGTGTCTGCTGACCTAAGACCGCCCCCCGGGGCTGCCAGACACAGCCTGACTGTGTCCTTTTCGTAATGCGCAGCTGGCTGTCTTTAGATAGGGCCGCCACATGAAAGTGACCCCAAATTATGCTCCTTCAGCGAATTAGGTGGGAGGATGTGTGAAGATAATAAAAGAGAAGGATTGGACTTTAAAAATTTTTAGGGACACGAGCAAAAATAATAAATCTGGGTCTTATTTTTAGCTGTAGGTTAGAATCACTCAAGAATCTCAAGGGAGGAGATATTCATCAACCAAAAGGGAGCATGCATATTATTTGGAGCAAACTGCATACCAGCATCTTCTGCAGGCTGTTCACGTGCAAACACCAGGCTTCTGCACAGAGGAGAGCTTTGCACCTTAAATTGCAGTTTAAGGAGCTATGATGTGCTCAGTCTCGTGATAAGAGCCAGGGAGGGGCAGTTAGGAATGGAAGACATTGATTTCTTAGCCTCAAGGAATTTTCCATTTATTCGGGGAGACAAAAATGTACACAGATGTGCTTCATCTTTTATCCACGTTCCTTCTTCTCCATTTTTCTCGTCCTTCACCCAATGGTTTAAGAATTCAAACTTAGAAGCTTGTGACCTTGAGCGAGTTACTTGCCCTACTTATACCTCAGTCTCTTCATCAGTAAAAATGGGAACAAGAATAGTGCCTCCCTCATCGTGTTGATTTGAGGACCAAAGGAGACGCCTAAGGTCTTCGCCTGGCGTTTGGATGCCTGGTGGCAAGTGCTCCATAAAGGGTACCTGTTTATCCTCCTGCTGCTTCTCTTTTTGTCCTGCTTCGCCTCATCTGCAGCCATTAGGCATGCAGCTCCTAGAGCCGAACGCCTGGGTTCACATCCTGCGTCTGCTGCTAATGCTGTGGCCCAGGGCAGTTGCTCAGACTTGCTGCACCTCAGTTATCTCGGCCATACAGCAGGGTGATAACAGCACTGACCCAGGGGGGTTATAAGGATTAAATGAGCCCATGTCTGTAAAACAACCCACGACAGGCTTCATCCCAGCATTGAATCAAGGTGTAGGTATTCATATTTCTCTCTCTTTCCTTTAATTAATGAATTATATCATTATTGCAGAATATAGGTTCCGGGGGGCTTAAGGGGGTAACCTCATCTCCTCTTCTTAAGCCAGACTGAGGGAGGGTTTATGGTGGTTTTCTTTCTTTTTCTTTTTTGGCCGTGCCACGCAGCATACAGGATCTTAGTTCCCCGACCAGGGATCAAGCCCGTGCCCCCTGCATTGGAAGCCTGGAGTCTTAACCACTGGACCACCAGGGAAGCCCCTGTGGTGGTTTTCTTATGAGGTGGGTGGTATAATGGGGTAATCATGGAGTGGCCATCCTGTGGTATCCAGCAAACACCACTCCTAAAAATTCTCTAGACAAAACAAGCTGCTGAAGGAAATGAGCTGCTCCAGCCAGAGCGCCCACCTTCTTTAAGCTTCATAGTGCTGGTTACACCCTCCGCCCCACATTTTCATGTTCCCACTCTCAGCTCCCCTTCTCACCCTGGAGTGGGGCAGAATGCAAGGAGGCAGCGTGATGTGGGAGAGAGAAGAGTAAAGGCCTTAGGGCAGCTGCCCAAGAGAAACACAAGGCGTTTGTTCCAATAATGCATTTTATGCTTGGAGCAAATCCGCAAGGCTTGTCTTCCTGTCTGCTTCCTGCTCTCCACCATAAGCCTGCTGGAGGGCAGGGGCTGCACGTACCTGTTTTTGGCACACGGCCAGCCCTTGATGAATGCTTGCTGAATGGGTAACTGATACAAAGATGCAATCCCAGAATCCCAGGATCCCTTTGCATCCCAGAAAACAAACCAACAAAAAGCACTGCCGTTGTAGTCCATATTCTTTAATGATAGTAATGACAACTAACAGTGGTCGCAGCTTTTATTTTGTGTCAGGCACTATTTGAGTGTTTTAAATCCGTTAGTTCGTTTAAGCCATCATAATGAGCTTATGAGGTAGGTCTCTTATAATGCCCACTCTAAAGATGAGAAAACCAAAGCAACAAGGGCAAAAGTTACTTCCTCAAGGTCGCATGCCTGATGAGTGGCAGAGCTGTGCCTTAAACCACACAGTCTGCTTCTGGAATCTCAGCTCTTAATTGCTGTACTAAACTTCCTTCTGGAATAGCATCAGAGGGAAATTTTCAACCGGATCTATCAACCACCACATCCTATCCAACCAAGTGTGCCATCCTTCAAACTTGTCCTGCAATTTCTTCTTTTTAGTTCTTTTGATTGTCTGATTTGTGGTTGCGGGAACCGTTAGGCTTTCTCCACTCTCTCTCCTATGGTCTGCCCTCCTTGTTTTCTGGCTTATCCAACTGTTTTTCTGCTGCATCAGGCGGCTCAGACCTCCCAGCTAGGGATGTCCTTCTCTGGCCAGCCACAGCACCATGCCTATAATATACATTTTAGTTTAAACCTGTACCTAGATAATTATTTCTTTCCAGCAAACCCAGATGCCTGGGTGACAGGCCTCATGTGCCCCTAGAGTGAGTGCTGCACACGTTCAGGGTCACAGAGTTCTCACCTCTATGTTTTCAGTACCACGGACAGTGTCCAACACTTATTCAAATGCTGTGAGGATGTGTACTGAATGGCTTTATTGATAACCAGAGTTGATCTTTTTAAAAAAAAATTATTTTTTTATTATTTTATTTATTTATTTTGCTGTGTCGGGTCTTAAGTTGTGACACGTGAGATCCTTTCGTTGCGCGCATGGACTTTCTTTCTAGTTGTGGCATGCAGGTTTCTCTTCTAGTTGTGGCACGCAGGCTCCAGGGCACGTGAGCTCCATAGTTTGTGGCACGCAGGCTCCAGGGCACGTGAGCTCCATAGTTGTGGCGTACGGGTTCCAGAGCGTGTGGGCTCTGTAGTTTGTGGCACGCAGCTCTCTAGTTGAGGCACGTGAGCTCAGAAGTTGTGGCGCGCGGGCTTAGTTTGCCCCGCGGCATGTGGGATCTTAGTTCCCTGACCAGGGATTGAACCTGTGTCCCCTGCATTGTAAGGCGGATTCTTTTTTTTTTTTTCAGGTGCTACAGCTCATTTATTTTTATAATCTCATGATATCCTATGCAAGAATTCCTCCTAGATTAAGGTAGACTCTTTACCACTGGACCCCGGAGTTCATCTTATGAACAGATGTAAGTCCACTAATGCCTTATGATTTCTGGAGGACTGGACAGATTATTTTGTCCTTGATTATTTTTCCTGCCTGGAATCACCATGCCTGAAACACTGTCATTACTGAGGAATCCTTCTGAAATAAGTATCTCTTCCTACAGGTATCCTTGGTAAAAAAAATATATTTTGTGGGAAGAGTAGTGTCTTAATCTCTAAGACATTTGTGACTTGGAAGCATGCATGGAATCCATGCCCAGAGTTCTGGGGACGCCAGGAGAAAGGACGGGAAGCCGTGAAGGGAGGTGGGTGTTGCTAAAGTGTGCTTCCCTTCATTTCCAATTCTGTCGGCATCCAGCCTCCATATATATCCCTTTTAGCACTTCTGAGTAGCAACACAAGTCTTCCAGATGGCTGTGGAATTACTTGTGAGGAAGCCTGCAGATTATTCTTGAAAAAAGAAAGTTCTTGTTAACAGTGAATGAAAGCGTGAATTTTCAACATGTCGGTTTGAAACTCTACGAATGTTTAAGCGAATTAGACTTATGTGAAATGAGACACACTCAAAGCTCTTTAAAGCTCTGAAAGTTGCTCAGCGAACTATATGCTGACAGCACATTCCTCCTCAGCGTGGCCACTGCCGTGGGTACCAGGGAGGCAGTAACAAAAGAGATGCAGTCTCTATTCCCTGAATTTGCAATGGCATCCACAGACCATTAGCATGTCTCTGTAGGAAATGATTAGGATCCACCAATAATTTTCAGTATTTTAAAATCCTAACCAATGTCTTCTTATGTTTAGCTATAATCACATGTAGGAGAATGGAAACACCATCTCTTTGTTGTTGCCAGGAATCAGATTATTGCTGTGTTTTAACACTGCATATCTCATTGGAAGACATTTCATTATTCCATAAGACATAGGATGGTTGCAGAAACTGTCAGAGAGAACTATATCTTGCCCAGCTTGAGATTCATGAGGAGAGACTGATAGGTTTTCTTGGTGCTGACAGTGTTGTACAGCTCAGATGCAAGATGCTGTGTGTTTGTTTTTATAAGTGATATTCTAGTAAAAAGCTCTGTAGGGTAACTGTCACCTGTATCGCCTGTACCCCTCAGCTACCCTGCAGGTCACCTGCAGACAGTCCACCTCCACATCTGTGGCATCGGAAATCCCTCTGGCTATAGGAGGATGCTCTGCCCAGGTGCAGAGCAGGCCACAAGAGCCAGATCTCAGAGCCCAGGAGCAGTCCTCAAGCAGTGAGGGAGGACAGCTGGTAGGTTCAGAAGCTGGCTTCCTTGCCTTTGTGGAGCCCACTTTTAAGCTGTACTTCACAGTCTCCCAGAGGGTCCCCTGTGGGGTTGAGCCCCAGCTGCCCATGGTGATGGCTTGCTCATTAACTCTAGCTTCATTGGCTCTCCTCCCATCACTCTTGTACTTCCACACTCTTACATCATGCTTCCTGGAATCACCTTCCAAATAAGGTACCTGGGCCAAATTCCTAACTTATGGTCAGTTTCTGGGGGAGTGCAAATTTAAGACAGTACCTTGAAATTCCAAGAAGGTAGAGAAATGCCTGTGGCAGAGTAGATCTGGGAATGCTATCAGTGGGAGTGGCTTTGAAGGTGACACTTCATTGGAATACTGGCCAAGGGCCAAAGTCATCAGTGGTCCCGGGATAAAAAAACCTCCCACTTGAACATGGGGATGCAGCATGCAGGCAGTCTCAGTAGAATCTTCTTTAGACAAGCTTCAGTATCGCCATATGCACCTCTGTTCTGGACGACTGGGGGCACTCTGCAGGCAACGTGGCCAATTCTCCTGGCCCTCAAAGTTGTCTGCCATGCCACTCTCTCTCCTCTCTCCTCCCCTCCTCACATGACATGAATATAAGACTCTAAGTGCCAAGAAATCCTCAGCTTTTACTCACCAGTATATCCTCAGGGCATTGCACAGTATCTGGCACATAGTAAGTACTCAATAATTATTTGTTGTTCAGTTGGGTATTTACCCTTCCTCATCTATGGAGCATGAAACTCCTAGGAGAAGACATTTCACATGCCCCTTTTCCCTGGCCATCTCTAACACATAGTGTTGGTCAGAGGTGCAGTAAATCATTAAACCATTTAGACACATTTCCTCCTTCTCGGAATGTAGAGTATTTAAGATTCAGCTGGAGAGTTTGTTACAACATAAATTTCTAGGCCCCCAGCCAAGGGATTCTGATTCTGGTGTGGGACTTGATAATTTGCATTTCCAATAAGCTTCCATGGGATCCTGGTGACCACACTTTGAGTATTGCTGCTCTAGTTTCCTGTGCTGACCTCAGCTGTCAGTCTGTTATGAGGGTGAAATTCATTGCTCAGAACCATTCAGGGGTCTGGGACTAGCCACCTGTTCTCACCAGCTGTGCCAGAGCCTTTCTGTACCCCAGTGCTGATGTTGTATTCCAATAGAAGGAATTAAGTAGATTTTGATGGACAGAGGTGTGCTTTGATTGGTTTCAGAGCCTAATTTCTGTGTAATTGTATTAGCTTGCTAGGGCTGCCATTAAAAAATACCACAAATTATTATATTTGTCTTTTCTGAGATTCAGTCCTGATGTCATCTTAACATCAGCTGACATGTGAAAAGTATGTTTTCCTTTTCAAAGTTCTTTCCTCATTTAAGCCCCATATTAATTCTGGATGGCAGTAAGGGTGGTTTGTCTGAGTAAAGAAGTAGCTGTAGTAAGGAGGCAGTACACCTAGTCAGTGGTTAAGATCATGAGCTCATCCTCTCAGCTGTGTGCTTTCCTGGAACTGGGGCGAGTGGTCTAGGCATCTTAGAAGCCTGCCTTTTACTGGACTCTGGCTCTCTCCAGAGAGAAGTATTTCACTCAGAGGGCATTTTGGTGTGGTATCTTGATGCCAAACCCTTCTCTGGGCTGAATTTCTAAGAGGATGAATCTCTTACTATGGCTCCCCAAAGTGTCAAATTCCCTTCAGGTAAATCTTTTAGAATTTGGTACCCAAAGGGCCTAAGAAATTCCCTTGTTCAATCTGGATTCACAACAGTTTCTCTGTTGTTGGCTGTGATGGAGGCCTTGAGGCCAATGGGACATTGGATCTGACTGATGCAATTGAATGGCTTCTGGGAACAACAAGGGCTAAACTATGGGCAAGGCCAGTGGAGTGACTCTTGTGTCTAAACTCCATGCTCCCTTCCCTTTTCTCCATACATACATCAAGTTGGACCCAAAGTCCTGCTGAATCTGCCTCTGATATATCTTCTGCAACTTCCTTTACTCTTTCCGCATTCCCTCTGTTACTGCCATATTTGGGTCACCATCATGGCTCACTGTGAAATAACGTCTTAGACAATCTCTCCTTCTTAATCCTCTAATCTATTCTTTACACTGTTAGCAAAAGTGACATAAAATGCATTTTATAAATGATCTATAAAATGCAGATCTGATCTTGATCATTCCTATGCTTAAACTGTTCAGTGGTTCTCTAGTAGTTATCTGTTGCTATGTAACAAATTACCACAACCTTAGGGGCTTAAATCAACACATGGTTATTACCTCACAGTTTGTGTGGGTCAGGAATCTGGGCAAAGGTTAGCTGGAGACCCCTCTGCTTTAGGATCTCCCATAGGGCTGCAATCAAGTTGTTAGCAAGGGCTGGGGTCTCAGTGGAAAGCTTGACTACAGAAGGATCCACTTCCAAGTTCACTCAAATTGTTGGCAGCATTCAGTTCTGGGAGGTTTGTTTGACTGAGGGCCTCTGCTCATTGATGGCTGCTGGCTGGAATCCTCCCTCTGTTCTTTTCCAGATGGGCCTTTCCACAAAGGCCTTTTACTTCATCAAACTTAGCTAGGTACAGAGTCTGGTAGCCAGAGGGAAGTCACAATTCTAAATACATCCCATCCTGAAAGGGATGTCCCATTACCTTTGCTGTATTCTATTGGTTAAAAAGGCCACCCACATTCAAGAGCTGAGATTATGTATAGCCTCATCCACCAGGAGGCAGACAGCAGAAGCAAGAAGACCTACAATTCTGCAACCTGTGGAGTGAAAACCACATTCACAGAAAGATAGACAAGATGAAAAGGCAGAGGACTATGTACCAGATGAAGGAACATGATAAAACCCCAGAAAAACAATTAAATGAAGTGGAGATAGGCAATCTTTCAGAAAAAGAATTCAGAATAATGATAGTGAAGATGATCCAGGACCTCGGAATAAGAATGGAGACAAAGATCAAGAAGATGCAAGAAATGTTCAACAAAGACCTAGAAGAATTAAAGAACAAACACCTAGAAGAATTAAAGAACAAACAAACAGAGATGAACAATACAGTAACTGAAATGAAAAATATACTAGAAGGAATCAATAGCAGAATAACTGAGGCAGAAGAACGGATAAGTGACCTGGAAGGCAGAATGGTGGAATTCACTGCTGCAGAAGAGAATAAAGAAAAAAAGAATGAAACGAAATGAAGACAGCCTAATAGACCTCTGGGACAATATTAAATGCAACAACATTCACATTATAGGGGTCCCAGAAGGAGAAGAGAGAGAGAAAGGACCTGAGAAAATATTTGAAGAGATTATAGTTGAAAACTTCCATAACATGGGAAAGGAAATAGCCACCCAAGTCCAGGAAGCACAGAGAGTTCAAGGCAGGATAAACCCAAGGAGAAGCACACCGAGACACTAGTAATCAAATTGACAAAAATTAAAGACAAAGAAAAATTACTAAAAGCAACAAGGGAAAAAAACCCAAATAACATACAAGGGTATCCCATAAGGTTAACAGCTGATTTCTCAGCAAAAACCCTACAAGCCAGAAGGGAGTGGCATGATATAATTAAAGTGATGAAAGGGAAGAACCTACAACCAAGATTACTCTAGCCGGCAAGGATCTCATTCCGATTTGATGGAGAAATCAAAAGCTTTACAGACAAGCAAAAGCTAAGAGAACCCCGCACCACCAAACCAGCTCTACAGCAAATGCTAAAAGAACTTCTCTAAGTGAGAAAGACAAGAGAAGAAAACGACCTACAAAAACAAACCTCAAACAATTAAGAAAATGGTAGTAGAAACATACATACCGATAATTACTTTAATGTGAATGGATTAAATGCTCCATCCAAAAGACAAAGGCTCGCTGAATGGATATAAAAACAAGACCTGTATATATGCTGTCTACAAGAGACCCACTTCAAACCTAGGGACACATAGAGGCTGAAAGTGAGGGGATGGAAAAGGATATTCCATGCAAATGGAAAATCAAAAGAAAGCTGGAGTAGCAATACTCACTCATATCATATAAAATAGACTTTAAAATAAAGAATGTTACAAGAGACAAGGAAGGACACTACATAATGATCAAGGAATCAATCCAAGAAGAAGATATAACAATTATAGATATATATGCACCCAATATAGGAGGCAAATACTAAGAGCTATGAAAGAGGAAATCGACAGTAACACAATAATAGTGGGGAACTTTAACACCCCACTTACACCAGTGGACAGATCATCCAGACAGAAAATTAATAAGGAAACACAAGCTTTAAATGACACATTAGACCAGATAGATTTAATTGATATTTATAGGACATTCCATCTGAAAACAGCAGATTACACTTTCTTCTCAAGTGCACATGGAACATTCTCCAGGATAGATCACATCAAGGGTCACAAATCAAGCCTCGGTAAATTTAAGAAAATTGAAATCATATCAAGCATCTTTTCTGACCACAATGCTATGAGATTAGAAATAAATCACAGGGGGAAAAAAACGTAAAAAATACAACACATGGAGCTAAACAATACGTTACTAAATAACCAAGAGATCAGGGAAGAAATCAAAGAGAAAATCAGAAAATACCTAGAGACAAATGGCAATGAAAACACGATGATCCAAAACCTATGGGATGCAGCAAAAGCAGTTCTAAGAGGGAAGTTTATAGCAATACAGTCCTACCTCAAGAAACAAGAAAAATCTCAAATAAACAATCTAATCTTACACCTAAAGTAACTAGAGAAAGAAGAACAAACATAACCCAAAGTTAGTAGAAGGAAAGAAATCATAAAGATCAGAGCAGAAGTAAATGAAATAGAAACAAAGAAAGCAATAGCAAAGATCAATAAAACTAATGTCTTGTTCTTTGAGAAGATAAACAAAATTGATAAACCTTTAGCCAGACTCATCAAGAAAAAGAGGACTCAAATCAATAAAATTAGAAATGAAAAAGGAGAAGTTATAATGGACACCGCAGAAATACAAAGCATCATAAGAGACTACTACAAGCAACTCTAATCCAATAAAATGGACAACCTGGTAGAAATGGACAAATTCTTAGAAAGGTATAACCTTTCAAGACTGAACCAGGAAGAAATAGTAAATATGAACAGACAAATCACAAGTAATGAAATTGAAACTGTAATTAAAAATCTCCCAACAAACAAAAGTCCAGGACCAGATGGCTTCAAAGGTGAATTCTATCAAACATTTAAAGAAGAGCTAACACCCATCCTTCTCAAACTCTTCCAAAAATTGCAGAGGAAGGAACACTCCCAAACTCATTCTACAAGGCCACCATCACCCTGATACCAAAACCAGATAGAGATACTACAAAAAAAAAAAATTACAGACCAATACCACTGATGAAAATAGATGCAAAAATCCTCAACAAAATACTAGCCAACAGAATCCAACAACAGATTAAAAGGATTATACACCATGATCAAGTGGGATTTGTCCCAGGGATGCAAGGATTCTTCAACATATGCAAATCAATCAATGTGATACACCATATTAACAAACTGAAGAAAAAAAACCATATGATCATCTCAATAGATGCAGAAATAGCTTTTGACAAAATTCAACACCCATTTATGATAAAAACTCTCCAGAAAGTGGGCAGAGAGGGAACCTACCTCAACATAATAAAGGCCATATATGACAGACCCACAGCCAACATCATTCTCAATGGTGAGAAACTGAAAGCATTTCCTCTAAGATCAGGAACAAGACAATGCACTCTTGCCACTATTATTCAACATAGTTTTGGAAGTCTTAGCCATGGCAATCAGAGAAGAAGAAGAAATAAAAGGAATACCAATTGGAAAAGAAGAAGTAAAACTGTCACTGTTTGCAGATGACATGATACTATACCTAGAAAATCCTAAAGATGCCGCCAGAAAACTACTAGAGCTAATCAATGTATTTGGTAAAGTTGCAGGATACAAAATTAATGCACAGAAATCTATGGCATTCCTATACACTAATAATGAAAGGTCAGAAAGAGAAATTAAGGAAACAATCCCATTCACCATTGCAACAAAAAGAATAAAATACCTAGGAATAAACCTACCTAAGGAGGTAAAAGACCTGTACTTGGAAAACTATAATAAGACACTGATGAAAGAAATCAAAGATGACACAAACAGATCGAGAGATATGCCATGTTCCTGGATTGGAAGAATCAACATTGTTAAAATGGCTATACTACCCAAAGCAGTCTACAGATTCAATGCAATCCCTATCAAATTACCAATGGCATTTTTTACAGAACTAGAACAAAAACCTTAAAATTTGTATGGAGACTCAAAAGACCCCGAATACCCAAAGCATACTTGAGGGAAAAAAACGGAGCTGGAGGAATCAGGCTCCCTGACTTCAGACTATACTACAAAGCTACAGTAACCAAGGCAATATGGTACTGGCACAAAAACAGAAATATAGATCAATGGAACAGGATAGAAAGCCCAGAGATAAACCATGAACATATGGTCACCTTATCTTTGATAAAGGAGGCAAGAGTATACAATGGAGGAAAGACAGCCTCTTCAATAAGTGGTGCTGGGAAAACTGGACAGCTACATGTAAAAGAATGAAATTAGAACACTCCCTAACATCATACACAAAAATAAACTCAAAATGGGTTGAAGACCTAAATGTTAGACTGGACACTATAAGACTCTTAGAGGAAAACATAGGAAGAACACTCTTTGACATAAATCACAGGAAGATCTTTTGGGGACCCACCTCCTACAGAAATGGAGATAAAAACAAAAATAAACAAATGGGACCTAATGAAACTTAAAAGCTTTCGCACAGCAAAGGAAACTATAAACAAGATGAAAAGACAGCCCTCAGAATGCAAGAAAATATTTGCAAACGAATCAACGGACAAAGGATTAATCTCCAAAATATATAAATAGCTCATGCAGCTCAATATAAAAAAAAAATCCAATCAAAAAATGGGCAGAAGACCTAAACAGATATCTCTCTAAAGAAGACATACAGATGGCCAAGAGGCACATGAAAAGCTGCTCAACGTCACTAATTATTAGAGAAATGCAAATCAAAACTACAATGAGGTATCACCTCACACCAGTTAGGATGGACATCATCAGAAAATCTACAAACAACAAACATTGGAGAGGGTGTGGAGAAAAGGGAACCCTCTTGCACTGTTGGTGGGAATGTAAATTGATACAGCCACTATGGAGGGTCCTTAAAAAACTAAAAACAGAATTATCATATGACCCAGGAATCCCACTACTGGGCATCTACCCAGAGAAAACCATAATTCAAAAAGACACACACACCCCAATGTTCATTGCAGCACTATTTACAATAGCCAGGTCATGGAAGCAACCTAAATACCCATCGACAGACGAACGGATAAAGAAGATGTGGTACATATATACAATGGAATATTACTCAGCCATAATAAGGAATGAAATTGGGTCATTTGTAGAGGTGTAGATGGACCTAGAGACTGTCATACAGTGTGAAGTAAGTCAGAAAGAGAAGAACAAATATCGTATATTAATGCATATATGTGGAATCTAGAAAAATGGTACAGTTGAACAGATTTGCAGGGCAGAAATAGAGACACAGATGTAGAGAACAAACGTATGGACACCAAGGGGGGAAAGTGGGGGTGGGTGGTGGTGGGATGAATTGGAAGATTGGGATTGACATGTATACACTGATGTGTATAAAATAGATAACTAATAAGAACCTGCTGTATAATAAATAAATAAATAAATAAAATTGAAATAAAAAAAGAAAGAGCAGAGATTACACACGGTTATGAATACCAAGAGGTGGGGGATCACGCGGTCCATTCTATAGTCTGTCTAACACAGGCTCCTCATTGGTTGTGCAATGAAGCCCAGACCCTCAGTAGAGGCAGGAGAGCACAGTGGATATGAGTAGTGGTGAGTATTTGGACAGAATTAAGTTAGGGTCTTGAACAGACCACTTTCTGCATGACTTTGTGAAGGTCTTAAACTCTCTAGGTCTCTATTTGCTCAGATGGGGTTGGTAATAGAATAGTACCTACCTTGTGTGGTCATGGTAATGATAAAGGGGAATATTAAGGTTCATAGAAGACCTAATAAAGATTAAGAACCCAATGATGTTAAGGGTTATTTTTCTTGGTTTTGCATATAAAACATTCAATAATCTTTGTTATTATTTCTTCTCCAGGCTTATATTTATCATATCTTCCAACTCCCTATATTTTCCTTTGGGCTCTAGCCCCTATGAATTACAGGACATTTTCCCAATGCACTGGCCTCCTTGATGTGGCAGTATTTTCATCTGTGCTTTTCTCAGCGATCAGACTGTGTCCCTGCTTCCTTCTCTCTTCTTCAGGAATCAACTGAACATCACGTCTTGTGAAGCCTTCTATGACCTCGGGATACTTGGGTGTCCATACCCCCATACCAACTCTGGTCCCACAGCACCCTCTATTTGATTGCCTACTTGTGTGTCTTCTCCACTGAATTCTTGAGAGCAGGTTCTGTGTCTTTCCTTTTAGAGTCCTAGACACCTCGCAGAGTCGTCTGGGCCTTTGTAGGTGCTCAGTTTCTGTTTTGGGAAATAATAAAATTATGGTAAAAACCATTTTATATACACGATATGGGTGAGGTTGATAGGGCAGATGGCATGATTGAAACATAGAGAAAGTAAATGATTTTCCCAAGATCACATGATGAATAAATGGCGAAGCTGGAGACAGCACAGCTCTGCTGATTCCATATCCATAGAGTGACCTTTTAGGAACAAGGGAATACTGAGAGCTAAGGGGAATGACATAGAATACTTCTCTAAACCTCTTTTGTGGGAATAAGACATTTTGTAAAACAAAAGAGGTCTCAGAAAACTCAAGGCCTGTTACTTAATTGGTCAGTGAGTTGCCTGGCCATTTGGAATAACAAGTGGATGAACTTGTGCCCTGAGAATCTTCCGTCGTACTGTCCTGGGAGGTTCAAAAGCAGGCTGTGTGATGGGAGAGACATAACTCATGAAAATGATCATCAGTGTTTCCTCTGAATAGGCCAATTATTTCACTGCTCCTCTGTTGAATAGAAATCAGTAATAAACATGGAAGGAAAGGAAAAGGAAATCAGCTAAGTAGCCTGTTGAATGGCGCACAAGCAGAAAAGCAGAAGTCCATGAGAGATTTCTAAAAACGTAATAAATAAAACTCTTTAGTCAAGTTAACAAAATAGTTATCTCACGTATGCTTAAGTTAACAGAAGTAATTTCATACGTTTTAGAGTTTGGTGAGGGTTTTTATTTTCTTCTAAATATCATTGATTTTGACATGTCAGTTCATTGAAAGTCTTCTTTGTTCTGTTTTTCTTATTTTATAAGTAGGATTGTGGCTACCTTAATGGAGCTACATAAACACAAAACAAACAAAGGAAAAAATGTATCTCACAACCTGCAGTAAGTCAAACTGTCGTCTTTATTTGTCTATGTTTGCCCTTAATCTCCACATTGGCACATGTCCATCATTTTTACATCCTTGTAGTTCCAATACTGGTATAATTTTACAGTAAAATTCTTTAGAATTCAGGCCTTTGAAGAGAGGTTTGGTGATAGATACAGCCATGGTCACAGCAACATATTCAGTGATTCAGTATGTTTACTGCAGGACTTTGCATGCTTAACTGGTGTGCATGGCTCTTCTCTCCAGGATGGGAGATGTTGGCTGTACAAGCCAATGAGAGCTCAAAGTGCAAGTATGGTAGGTAATAAGGGTGATTGTTATTATTGTAGTCATTACAGTTGCTACCATTCGTTGAGTTATGAAATGAGCTACGTACCCTACATGCATTATCTTGTTTAATCCTCACAACAGCTTATTAAAGTGGTACTGGTATTATTGACATTTCTACATATGAGGAAATTGAGGCTCACCAGTGTTAAGTAACTTTCCCGAGGTTATTTGCTTAATGAGTTGCGAGGTCAGGACTTGAAGAAAGTCAGTCTGACCCAAAGCCCCAGTTCTTGTCTAATAATCGGCCTCAACTCAAGTCAACGTGACTGTGTTCTCATGCCAAATTCTTCCATCCGCTTAAATCATTCAGTGTTGAGCTATTGATCACCTGCTATGTGCCAGTCAGTCCTTAGGTAGTTATGGCCCCCTTTGTCTGGAGCTGTCACTTCTTATCACTCCCAGAGGAAAACTGGTCGCTGGAATCTTTGACAGCTCCCTTTTCTCATGAATTACCATCTCCTGCCCTCACCATGGGTGGAAGGGCTTTGGAGGGGCAGAGGGGGATGCTTTAAATACTGAGGAATTGAGGGTCCCTGACGGGCTAGAGATTCTGATGCAATTTAAAGCTATTCTTAGTTTACTGGAATAAAGAAGGAAACAAACAATAACAACAGCCCAACTTGGGAAACTGGAAACCTGCTTGGGCTCAGGGCAATAGAAACACGGTTAATAGCTGTGTGACCTCAGGCCTCGATCTCTTTATCTTTCTCTGAAGCCTCAATTTCCTTGTCTTTAAAATGAAAGTAGTACTTCCATTTATTTTAAAGTATTAATGTGAGTATTAAATTATATATTTAATGTAGAGTGATAGAAACATCAAGTGTACCTTCCCTCTATTTCAGAGGTCAACAAACTACAGCCCAAGGCCCAAATCCATCCTGCCCCCGTTTTTGTAAATAAAGTTTTGTTGGAACATAGGTACACCCATTCATTGGGAATTGTCCATGGTTGTTTCTCTCTGCAATGCAGAGTTGAGTTGTTGCAGTAGTGACCATGTGACCCACAAAGCCAAAACACATTTACTATCCTGACCCTTTACAGAAAAACATTGCCAGTCTCTGCTCTATATGTTCAAGCTTTGTCAACTAATTTACAGAGGCTTGTTTCTTATAGAAGCAATAACACTAATAGAGTCACATCTTTTGAGATAAGCTATTCTGAGTCATGTCAATGCTGGTCAATTTGTTTAACAGTGTCATAATTTAAGACCTAATCTTTTACTTAGCGTGGAGGCTTTGGTCCAGCAAGGGACCATGGATGCATTGTGGTCTAATGGCAAAGCTGGTGGGCTTTTGAAACAGACCAATTTGAGTTTAAAAATCCAGGCAGGATCCTATTTCTTATGTGACTTTGTATAGATCGCTTACCTCTCTGAGTCTTTGTTTTGTCACCTGGAAACATGGGTAATGCTGTCTTAAGGGTTGTTGTAAGCTTAGGGATTTATGGAAGAAGAACCTAGAACAGTGCCTGGAACAGAGTAGGCACCTGATAAGTGGTGGCTGTAATTATCATGATTATTCTCCCCATCTCAGAGTGAGTGAAGATTGTGAGAAGTTATATGAAAATATTTAGCCCTCCAGGAAAGCTTCTAAGGGAGTGAGAAATACCTGACTGTAGACAAGAGAGAAGAGGTGAGGACCATCGCAAGGAATGAGGTTGAAGACACCTTTTCCTTGAATAGTGAGGCTTCCAGAATGTTGAACTGAGCAACACAGGAGTCTTCAGTGATCTCGCCTGACTGCACGAGGCTCCTGATAGAGGATAATCTGGGAGCGGGACTTCCCATTCATGGCAGTGTGTGTTTAAGAGGAAGGGAGGGATACTTTTGCATTTAAAAACTCATCTCTACTTTGGAAATTCACATAGCGTTAACGATTTTTTTTTTTTTGCTTCTGTGATTTGGCATGATGAGCTGTGAGATCACAGGGAATCTGTTACTTAATGATTCTGGGTTTGCTCATTCACTCCATGTACATTTAGTGAATAATTTCCGCGAGACAGGCACCTTGCTAGGCACCCAACAAACAGCCGTGGTTGAGGGTTCCTGTGTGTGACACACATAAAAGAGCCATTACAAGTGATGGGTGTACTGAAGGAAACGTGCACGGTGCTGAAGGCCTATGACATGGGCTTCTGGTCTTACTCAGGATTCGAGGAAGCCCTCATCCCTGGAGGAAGAAAATGTTAAGGTAATAAGAGAGGTCCAGGAGGAGTTACCCAGGTGAGGAGAGAGGACATGAGCATCCTGTCCAGAGTGAAGGATCTATGCAACATCAGAAGGAAGCCTTCAGGAAGTTGAATTGAAAGAAACCCTCACCAAGAGGAAATGTACGTGTATGAGCACAGATCTGGAAAGAGAGACATCTTTTCAAAGACATCATCTCTCCAGCCTGAAATGTTCCAGTTCATCCAATTTGCATAACAAGGCATGTTATACAATACATCACAGAACATATATTAAGTGAAAAGGTTAATGTTGAAAAGGATTAATTTCTTCTTCCCTAGCAACACAGACCTAATTAAATCTTTCCAGAAGCAGATGGACAATTCCGCCCTCCAAATCAAGATATTTATGTAAATATCACTGAGCTAATTGATACCCAGCTGAATCAAAGGAAGGTAAACAACGCACTTTCATGGTGTCAACAGTTGTGAGTTTGATTTACTGCATTAATGACTTCCTGGAATGAGCTATTATCCAGAGTAAAAGAGATTCTGGGATCTCATTTATTTTCTTGATTATTAGAGTCATGTACAGAGTGAGCCCTGTTTGTAGGAAGTATCCAAGTTAGAAGGCGGGAACTTTGCACAGGGCTCCTCGGTCCAGGGGCAAGAGCCTCTACTGAGAAGTTGTGGTTCTGCATGAATGTTCAATGATGTGCTGAAGAGAAGGGTTAAACGGGGGACCTCCCATCATTAAATAGCAGCTCCAGTGAGTCAGGTGCCGTGCGCTGGGGAAGAGCCTGGACTGAGTGAGATTTTAGAGTTCAAAGTCCAGTGCTTGGCTTTTCCATCATTGACTATATGTTTTTGGTGGGTTACAACTTCTCAGCTCTCTCTTGTCTCAAATAAATGGAGGGACTGGCACATGCCCAGGATTGTAGATTTGGAAGTAAATAAGAGAGTAGGTAGGAGGTGCACTGTGAGATATGGATGACTAAGCAGACATTATTATTATTATTATAAAGGTATTAATATTTGCATTTTATTACATCATGTCTCCACCAGGTCATGCCAGCCTTCAGGTGAAATGGTCATTCTCTCCCTCCAGTCTCACTGGCCACCTTTTAGATCCTCAAATTTTTCCCTTCTTCAGGCCTTCTGGAATGTTCTTCCTCCCACTGTATGCAAGACTAGCTCCTTTTCAATAATGCAGGATTCACTGAAAATGTCCTCTCGGGAAGTTCTTCATTCAATCTAAATAGATGTTCCTCCCTATTTTTACTTCGTTACCACATCTTGCTTTATTTTCACGTAATGTGGCATCATTTTTTAAAAATTGTTATTTATTTATTTATGGCCGCGTTGGGTCTTCGTTGCTGCACACGGGCTTTCTCTAGTTGTGGCGATGAGGGGCTACTCTTCGTTGCGGTGGCTTCTCTTGTTGCAGAGCACAGGCTCTAGGCACGTGGGCTCAGTAGTTGTGGCTCGCGGGCTCAGTAGTTGTGGCTCGCGGGCTCTAGAGCGCAGGCTCAGTAGTTGTGGCACACGGGCTTAGTTGCTCTGCGGCATGTGGGATCTTCCCGGACCAGGGATCGAACCTGTGTCCCCTGCATTGGCGGGTGGATTCTTAACCACTGCGCCACCAGGGAAGCCCCACGTGGCATCATTTATTTGTGGTAAGTCACGGCGTATTTCTTATTTTCTTGGTTAAGGTATATCTCTCCTATTAGTCTGTAAGGTTATTTCTACATTTCCCTCCACACTTCCTTCTCCCCCGATCACCACACAGCTGGGGTTTTACACCTTGAGGGGGGACGTTTAGCTTGGCATCCCCTGAGGGCTGACTAAACCCTGTTCCTCTCTTTGTTCCTTCCTGTGCACAAGACTAAGAAGCTGTGCAGAATAGCAGTTAAAGGCCTGCAATTTTGAGGAAGAGTCCCTGGGTTCAAATCTCTCTCTCTGTTTCCTCATGCGTAGAATAGAAATAAAAATAACACCTTCTTTACTGGGGTGCAAGCATGCTTAGAATAGCATCAGGCATAGAATGAGGAATCAGTAAACACTGCCCATCATTACGATGGTTGCTATGATGACTTCTCCGTTTAAGGAGAGACCTGGCTCCACATCCGACTCACTTTTCATTTCTGCAGAGCCCTCCATTCTAGGCTCCTGTGCCCTCTCCACGGTTCAACCTTTTCAGCCTTTTGCTTTTTTAAAACTGTCCTAGGCCTGGATGGGATCCACTACCCCCATTTGGGTCTCTGTTTTGAAATGGAATTGACAGTCTCTCAGGCAGCAGGTGTATTTGTTAAACAGACTGGAGCTGTCTAGCATTAAATTGAGATAAAATCGCTGTTCCTGTGAACCCAGTTTGCTACATCTGTTCTCTTCTGCCCAGAAACACCCATCCCTTAATTTTTCTGCCATCATTTCATGTTTCTACCTATAGACCAACTCCCAGAATATTTCCCCCTCCTTAACTGGCCTTCTCTGCCTCTGATCCACCTGAAAAGGCTGCAGGAAGACAGGGAAGCTCTTTGTTCTTCTCCATCGTCAATGTTCAGCGGGAACTGGGGAAGATTCTGATACGTGCTGTGCTTCCCCTGATGTCATTGTGACCTTGTTGGTGTTGGCGAGGCCCAACCGCGGCTACCGGTTAGTGTCCAGGGAGGGGGTAACATGCTTCATGCTAAACGTCAACTATAATTATTACCATTTCTGGATTGCAGGTAGGGAGACTGAGTCTCAGGGAGGTTAAGTGCTTTTCCAGGGTCAGGCAGCGAAAGCCAAGGACAAAAACAAAACGGGACAGTATAACAGGTTGAGAACCAGTACAGCATAAGGGTCAACGGAGGACTCATTGGACTCAGGATAACCTGCGGTTCCTGTCTGTAGGCACTGTGCTTGGGACCTGGGACAGGTGGCTTAGCCTCTCAAAGCTTCCGTGTTCTCATCTCTCAAGTCCGTGTCTAATAAGGCCCTCCTCAAAGTGCCGGCTGGAGGATTCCATGGGGTGATGCATGTGTTTTGCACCATGGCAGGCAGCTTGTCTGTAAAGGACCCACCCTGCCTGGCTCCAGAGCAGTGCTCTTTTCCAAGCTTCACGACTGCTGGCCACTCCTTACGTCTTCTGTTCCGTATGAGCGCCCGCATCCAGCTGTTCCTTCACCTGCCTTGTCAAATTCTTGACCCCTGCGCAAGTCAGAATGGTCACTCTCTCTATATGCCCGGTGCCCTTTTCCAGTCCCTCAGTGTCAGAGCCTAATTCACTTTGCTTAGTTTTCCGTCTGTCTTCCCCGTGGAGCCTGGGTGCCTGTAGGACGCTGGCTAAGTCGTCAGCAAGCTGAGCTCCTTATACTGTGACGTGTTCCAGGGGCTGGATGGAGGGAGCATATACTGCACTGAGTTCAGGGGTACCAGTCTTTCACTGTGTGACCTTAGGAGAGCTGTGTCACCTCTTTGGAACTTCCGTTTCCCTGTTTTGCAAAATAAAACTTGTAGTAGTTTCCTAGCACTGCTGTAACAATACCACAAACGGGTGACTTAAAACAACAGAAATCAATTTTCTCACAGTTCTGGAAGCTACAAGTCTGAGATCAAGGTGTCGGCACGGCCGGCTCCTTCTGGAGGTACTGAGGGAGACTCTGGTCCGTGCCCCTCTTTCAGCCTCTGGGGGGTGCTGTCGGTTGTTGACAGTCTTTGGCTTGTGGCAGCAGGCCTCCATCTCTGCTTGGCACTCTCCCGCGTGTGTCTCCGTGTCCAGATTTCCCTTTTCTTTTGACGATACCGGTCATTTCATCAATACCCGCCCATATCCACTGTGAACTCATCTTAACTTGCTGACATCTGCAGAGACCCTTTTTCCAAGTAACTTCACATGTACTGGGGGTTAGGAATGAAACATATTTTTATGGGACACAATTCAACCCACAGCAGAATTATAATCAACAATAACTATGATGCCTATTACTTAATAATTGCATTTACATGTTGTGATTTGATATTTATATGCATTACCGCTTTTACTTCTCATATGGGTTGTATTATTATTTCTGGTTTACAGGTGAGGAAGCAAAGACCTCACGTTAAGTACTTTGCTCAAGGTCACAGAGATAGACAGCGGAGCTGGGGTACAAATGCAAACAGACTGCAGTGCTTACACCCTTAAGCTCGATATCACTTGGGAAACAGCGTCTCCCTTGTGGTGTGGGTGAAATGGGATAATGCACATGAGATTTAGAGTTTAGTGCCTGACATGTGGCAGCTGCTCTGCATAGGAGTTGCATTCCGATCTGTGCCGTGTTTCTCAGCGGCCCTGCACTTCCGCGTTTCCACACCCTCACCAGGCTGCCTCCTTTCCCCCGTCTTCTCTAAGCTCTCATCGCATCCTTGACATCTCCCCTTGGACGTCTGATAGGCATCTCAAACCTAACGACGTTCATAAAGGACCTACTGATTTTCCTCTCCAAATCTGCTCCCCACTCCCAGGCCTTCCTCACCTTAGTAAATGGCACCGCCATCCCCAGAGTAGCTCAGGCTACACACTTCAGAGTTAGGTTTGCTCCCTCTTTACATGCACAACCCATTCTCCTCCATCAGGAAGTCCTGTCCATCTTACTGCAAAATACATCTTACCACGCTCAACACAACAATCCCCATTCAGATCACCTCATTTCTCACCTTGACAAAAGCCAAGAGTTCTTTCTCGCTGGTCTCCGTGCTTCCAGCCTAGTTCCTCTGCAGCCCATTCTCCACACAGGGGGTGAGCAAGGGATGCGTTTAAAGGTAATGCAGATAGTGTCAGCATTTCTCTGAAACCCTCAGTGTCTTCCCAGCCCACTTAGTATAATCCAGAGCCACGGATCTGAAGGCCGTGGCTGCTGCCTGCTCTGGGACCTCAGCTTCCCACACCCCACTCTCACCATACCAGGTTTTCTCCATCCCTAGAACAGGTCAAGCTCGTTTCTGTCTCAGAGCCTTTGCGAGAGCTATTCTTTTTGCTTAGAAAGTTCTTTCTCCCATTCTGGTCACCATTCAGCCTTCAGCCCAAACATCTCCTCAGATTTTGAGGGTATGGCCTTGCTCTAAATCAACGCTTCATCCCCAGGACTGAGAATACTGCTTGGTATACAATAGGTACTCAAGAGATATTTGTTGACCTAATGGAATAGAAGGGATGTGAATTCAGGGGCTATTTCTCATCCTTAGTGCTCATGGTAAGCCCATGGCCCATGGTAATTATTTTTTTTAGTTAATGAAAACATGTTTGTTAGATGTGGGTTGCAGACTGAACTTGGGTAAAGAAGCCAGTATGTCTTTTGTGTTCTCCACTTAGCTTTCATGTTGTAGCCTCTGGTTTAGAGGAGACAGATGCCCCTAATTTTCTAACATTCTCCTAAAGGATGGTCTTTCTGATTCCCTGCTCTGTGTCATTCAGGCTGCATTTCAGTGGTAAGCAGGGCTGGGCAAGCTGGAAATGGGGCTGCCTTTCTCTATTGGGGGAAAGTTACTGTTCGGTCTGGCTACTGCTTCACTGCTGGCCATAGCCTGGTAATTTCAGCCCTCAGCGAAACAGATGGACAACGGTACTGATGAAGTGAAGATATTCACGGAAATATTACTGAGCAAATTGACGCTCAGCTGAATTAAAAGAAGGAAAACAAGACGGGAACACGATATTAACAGCTGGGAAGATAATTTACTGCATTAATGACTTTTCCTGGCAAGCTGTTCTTGGGAGGACAGAGATCCAGGATCGAGTTCATTTTCTTGATGAGTGAAGCTGAATGCAGAGGTGACACCTGGTACATGAAGCCCGATAAATCATATAACTCGTAAATCACCTAGCCCTGATACGAAAACCCGCCGTGCTCGCATCAGATGCTTTTCCCATGGAGGGCCGGCTTTCAGTAGGATTTAGATAGTCTTCTTGTTCTCATTCGTCACTTTTTTTGATAGCCTACTATGTGTCACTTTGCTGAGACTAAGAAGATAAAAGGGATGCAGCCATCCTTCTGCGACTGTAGTCTGTCTAGAGGGACAGAGATGTAATGCGGATGGCACAGGAGACATTGCTAGAAATGCCCACAGTGGGAGTACAGAGGAGAAGGTGGTCAGTTCTTGCACTGGGCTGGGAATCATGTAGGCTTCATAAAGGAGGTGACACTTAGACGAACATTAGTAAGAGCTCAGCATAGATGAACAGGTCAGTCTGGGCAGAGGGCTCAGCAAGAATAGTAGGGCAGCTGTCCACCCTTGAACTGTCCATCACCCCCCGGAACAGTCACCTTGACCTGACAAGAGGAAAGGATCAGGAACAAGAGGATGTGGTGTGCCTTTGGGGAGTAATAGCAATGAGAAGCAGCAGAATGAATGAAGTAGAATGAAGTTCGGACAGTTATGAGTAGTAGGATAATAAGTGGACTTAAGGATGCAAGGGATGCACTCTGAGAGATGAGACTGGAGAAGGAGCCAGAGCTGGGTGTGGAGGGCATGTCAGGCAAAGCAGGTGAGACTCTCTCCGGCGGGTCTGGAGAGCCCCTACATGATCTGGTTTACATATAAGAAAAAATCTGCATGTGGATTCAGTCTTTAAAAAAAAAAAAACTCAAAACAAAACAAAAACTAGAGATGAGAAGCGGACTAAGAGGCTAGAAATAAGGCAATAGCTATAGAACTAACGTAGAAAAGCGGATGCAAGAAATGTAAAGGGGGAAAGAGGACGGAAAC
Organism: Phocoena sinus; assembly: GCF_008692025.1. Classification (NCBI taxonomy): domain Eukaryota; kingdom Metazoa; phylum Chordata; class Mammalia; order Artiodactyla; family Phocoenidae; genus Phocoena; species Phocoena sinus. Next base: position 71,959,497 of record NC_045779.1, on the reverse strand, counting down.
ACGGCCACCAATGGTTGTTACAATAGCAAACAGAGTTGAGATGACAGTCATGCCACACAAGTGGGCACAACACTCAGTTGAATAAAATGGCATTTGTCAAACCTTAAGTAAAACAGTTTAACTCCAGATGGAAGGGGAGGCAGGAGGAAGGTCTTTTTCTCGAGTTACACGATGGACAATACTGAATGAATAGTGTACATTTCCCTCTCTCCAAAGTCACTCAACAAGGGTATCAGGTTGTGTGCTCTGCCTGCAATGGGCACCCTCTCCTGGGGTGACTAGGGACTGTCCAGCCTACCCCTTCTTCCTGGTCTACACACCAGTGTGAACACCTTCCTGTCAGCTACCTTCAGCTGGAAGTCTCTTAGATACTCACGCTCACTGGTCCAATATTGAAGAAAGTACGAAGCTCTGGGTCCACCTCCACTGGCCGTGTCTCCTAACCCTCATTTCCAATCTTCTCTGAGTCCTGAAGTTTCTATTTCCTAAATACGGTGTATCCTCCTCCATCCCATTCTTTTTTTTTTTTTAATTTATGTATTTTATTTTTGGCTGTGTTGGGTCTTCGTTGATGCGCGGGCTTTTGCGCGGGCTTTCTCTAGTTGCGGCGAGCGGGGGCTACTCTTCGTTGCAGTGCGCGGGCTTCTCATTGTGGTGGCTTCTCTTGTTGTAGAGCATGGGCTCTAGGCGCGCGGGCTTCAGTAGTTGTGGCACGTGGGCTCGGTAGTTATAGCACCCGGGCTTAGTTGCTCCGTGGCATGTGGGATCTTCCCCGACCAGGCCTCGAATCCGTGTCCCCTGCATTGGCAGGCAGATTCTTAACCACTGAGCCACCAGGGAAGCCCCATCCCATTCTTGATTACTATTTCCTTTTGTATTAGTTTCCTTGGGCTGCCGTAAACAAATTACCATAAACTGGTGGCTTAAAGCAAATGAATATATGTATAACTGAATCACTTCGCTGTACCCCTGAAACTAACACAACATTGTAAATCAACTATACTCCAATAAAATTGAAAAATACAACAACATAAATGTACTCTCTCGCAGTTCTGGAGGCTAGAAGTCTGAAATCGAGATGTGGGTATGGTCATGCTCTCTCTGAAGGCTCTTCCTTGTCTGTTCATAGCTTCTGGAGGTTGCCAGCAATCCTTGGCATTCTTTAGCTTGTAGGTGCATCACTACAATCCCTGCCTTCATTGTCACATGGCCTTCTCCCTGGGTGTGTCTCTGTGTCCAAATTTCCCAGTTCTTCTAAGGATAGCAGTTGTTGGATTAGAGCCCCTATCCAGTATGACTTTGTCTTAACTTGATTACATCTGCAAAGACCTTCTTTTCAAATAAGGTCATGTTCACACACAAGGGATTTGGACTTGTACTTATGGTTTTGGGGGACATAATTTAACCTCAAACCCCTTGGTTCCAACCTTCCCTATCTCTTGAATGGGCAGATGGAATGGTTTGCCAACTACTGTTCTTATCTCCAGTAACATTTTGCTTTCCACTTCACTTTGGAATTCATTCTGCTGCCAGAGGGAACTTTCCAGAATACATATCTTGTTCTGTCATTCTCTTGCTTAAAACCTTTCTGTGCTTTATCGAGTTCACATGCCCTATCAAGATGAGGCATTTGGTTATCTGGTCCTTACCAAGTCCTGTGCTCCAGAAAAGATAAAATACTTGCGACTTCATTGATACTATAGCCTCTTTACGTCTCTGGACCTTTCTTCCTCCTGATTCCACTGCTGGAAATGTTTATCTTGCTTCATCTTCCTAGCAGTATCTAATCATCTTATACATCTTAGCTCAAGCATCAAATCCATTATTTGCAAGGTGATATTTCCTCACTCTACATGTAGAACAGACCACTCTGTTTTCTGTGTTCCCACTAACCCTAGTAGAAATTCATCAGGGTCCTTGTTACACATTATTGCACTCATTGGCTTACATGTTCAAGCCCTTTGCTAGATGGTGAAAGTCTTGTTTTTGTATCTCTAGTGCCTAGCCCATTATAGTTATCAGTAAATATTTTTCACGTGAACGCATGGATAAATATATGAATGAATGCAAGAGGTTCCATGCCTCCCTCTTCCTCAACCAAGCATTGGGAAGAGGTTGGCTAAAAAATTATTCTGGGTAACCCCGTAATGTACACTTAACATACGTCGGGGCTCTTGGTCCAGACTAGAGCAATAATCGAAGGCTTATCGGGTGCTGGATTTTCTGTCGTTCTCTGATAAGGCTTTGTGGTGTTGGCCGTTGGCTGCACAGAAAACTTGCTGATCAAGCAAGATTAAGCTTATTAAAATAAAAGAACATCAAATAAGTCTCCATAGTGCCTCCAAAATAACAGGTAAAGAGTGATTACTAGTACTGTTTGAGGGTAGGTGATCTTCACGGTAGGACTTACAAGATGCGGAATTGGTTGGGTTTGGGCAGGGTTTATGAAATACAGAAAGTCCCTGACTTATGATGGCTAGACTTACCATTTTTCACTTTACGATGGTGGGAAAGCGAATCACGTTCATTAGAAGCTGTACTGTGAATTTTTAATTTTGATCTCTTTTCAGGCTAGTGGTATGAGATACCGCCCAGTCAGCCATGTGATCATAAACAACGGATACACTTAAAACCATTCTGTACCCGTCCAGCCATTCTGTTTTTCACTTTCAGTACAGTATTCAATAAATTACACGAGATATCCAACACTTTATTATAGAATAGGCTTTGTGTCAGACAGTGTTGCCCCACTATAGGCTAATGTAAGTGTTCTGAGCACGTTTAAGGTAGCAACTACCATCCTACTTCTTGATTTTAGATACCCCAGAACTGTAAGTGGAATAATAACCATGTTTGCCTTTTGGCAACTGGTTTATTTCAGTTAGCATGATGTCCTTAAGGTTCATCCACGTCATCATGTATTTCAGAATTTTCTTTTTTTTTCCCCCAAGTTTTGAACAGTATTTTACTGTGTGGAATACACTAGGCTGCTTTTTAAGCATTCAGATTCCTGATCACCAGTCCAGATGTACGGAGTCAACATTTCTTGGGATGGGGCTCAGGAATCTACATTTATAGCCTTTCCCAGAATTCTCATGCTTATTTATTTTTGAGAACTACTAGTTAACACCATGAGAAATACTCTGCTTGTTAAGACCATTATAAACTCCCACTTTATCCTAGTAAGGTGCAAATAATTGCTGGAGGAAGAAACAAATATGATTAAATAGGGAGTAGCAAAGATGAAAGGGCATTTCAGAGCTCAAAATCTAGAGCAGTGGTGTCCTTAGGGAAGGAGTAGAGGCCAGTGTATCTGGCTCTGCCATGTCCTTGAAGTACCAGAATATCATTTCCTCTTCTTGTTCACATCGGGATGAGAATTAATTTTATAATTTATCTCCACAAGCCATACGATTCTCATGGAAATCAGCCGTGGGACAGGGTGTCCTGACTCTCCTGGATACCTAATCATATACACATGAGAAATGTCAGATTTCTCACTGAGGTTAAAATGAACTGGAACAGCCTATAAGAGCTCTTTTTTATTTTTCTTTTTAATCTAATTTTAAGGAAATCTCTTTTTTCCCCCACTGAATAATTCAAAAATTTTCAACTTGGATGTTTTAAATTTCTACTGAGCGTTCCATTTTCTCCTCCAAATCACATAATTCTAGAGCCCTTTCCAAGTTATTATCTACTGGGCCATTTTCCAAAGAACAGGTTTGAAATGTAGCCAAGCTACCGCATGGCAGAGCATGAAAAGTACCAGACTAGAAGCCCTGGTTCTGGGTCCCAGTCTCACTGCCTCACTAACCGGCTGAGTGACCTTTAGTAAGTTTCTTTACCTGTCAAGTTTGTTTTTTCTCACTTTTCTTTAGAAGAGATCATAACCCCTCCCTCAGGATAAGGGTGACTCTTAAATGAGATAATGTGTGTGATGTGTCTGGTTTTATCACTGACATGAAATAAGTGGCTAATAAATATCGATTCCATTGCTTGATAGGTGCATTTCTTGATGTATTCAATCCACATCACTTTTGAGTTGGGAGATGATAGTTATAGAAAACCATTAGTGATTCCGTGTTTTTTGCTGTTTTGATGGGTGCAACAGTTCTGATGGTGATCAGAGGAGTGGGTGGTCTGGGGCAATGTTTCTCGAAACAAGATCACCTGGGGGGACCTTATTAAAATGTAGTCTAAAGCTCAGGCCTGGGCTTCCGTATTTCTGATTTCAGGATCCAGGTGATGCCAGGGTTGCTAATCACAGATCAGTTTCCTCAGAGAGGAAAGGAGGAGCCTGGATGTGTTCTACGTGTGGCAGAAATGGGCCAGATGCTCAACCACCCCATCTTCTCCTCCTGGACAGTCCAGGGGTGCTAGAGTCCCTTGCCAGATGGACCATGTGGCTGGAATCTAGCCAGTGGACTAAAGGAGGAAGTAATGGACTCCTGATCATACAATGTCCCATGATATTCCTCCTTCTCTCTCTTTGCTTATCAGTGGGCTGTATGTAAAGGATCCAGTGGAGGGTTCCCAAGAGGGTCTAGAGGATGGTATCACCACAAGACAGAAGGAGCTGTGATCCCAAAACCAATACTTAGAATGCTACTCACTGCTTGGAGTGCCTAGGTAGGCAGTGACCCAAGTAAGAAATAAACTTTGAATTAGAGTCTTCATCTTTTCTGGATATAGGAAACTAACACAGTATTGTAAATCAACTATATTTCAATTTAAAAAAAAAGAAATAAACTTTGGTTGTATTAGCCCACTGAGGTTTTGATTGTTTGTTACAACAGCTGGTATAAATTCCCTAACGGATACAACAGGGGACTAAGCTATGGATTCCCTTAGTCCTTGAGATGAGCTACATGGACGGCACTTCTGGATCCATCTTCTCCAGCTTCACACAGTCTCATTTATCAACTCCAATGTGTCAAACAGCAATATTTTTCTGTGTGCCATAACTTGAAGAAGTTGAGAAACATTTTAAGTGAAAACAATCTGAGCTCACGCATTAGGAAGCCCTGGCATTCCATTCTAAGCACGGTTGTGTTTCATTACATCACCTCCATTCGTTTTCATTACCTCCCTTTGCCGCAGTTTTCTCAAGTGTCCCGGTCTACTTAATGTGACCGTTTTATAAGCCAAATGTTAGAAAACTTCAGTATGCTTGGTAGTTTCAAGGGAAGGTAGAGGGAGGGTGATCGTTTGATGGGAGCAGAAGAAATTTAGCCATAGACACAGCATAGTGGATGGCAGAGGCGAAAGAGCAACTAAAGACTCGTGGGCTTGATTTACAAATGAGGAATGGAACTCATTTTGAGAAATCAGTTGGGTGTCATGGAATATTTATGGTCCCTGCTGCTGGCAAGCATTTCATTCAGCTAACGTGCCCTCATTTACAACCCAGCTCCCAGAGCCGGTGCATGCTGTCTGTCTCCTTCTCCTTCTCACGATTACAAGCAACGTTGCTGGCTACTTCCTGATGGAATTTTTCAATTCTCCTTGAATGTTCTGGGGTAATGGATTTTGTTCTCAACCATCAGACACCCTGGCATTTAGCTGAGTTTTGGTGCTGTCCTTATAGGTGGAATCATTCAGGGACTGTGCTTCAGAGGCAGAGACATATTTCATAGAAGTTGTAGAACTATAGACTCACGGTGCTGGAAGCTTAGCGCCTCTACGTTTGACCTCTTCATTTTACAGATGGGGCCCCAGAAGGGAAAGTCACTTGCCTGAATTCATCTTACGATAGCACTAGACCATCTCCTGGTTAACCACAGAATGCAGTAACCATTACAATTCATTCTCTTTCTAGGGAGAACAGTGACCTCCAATGATGGGCTGACATTCAGTGGCTGCATATCTTATAATTACCACTGTGCATAGCCAAAAAGGCGCTCCATAAATGCTGCTGAAATTAAAATATCTGCCTTTATTTATTATAAAGCAGGTCCTCTCAAATAGAGATCATGAAACATTTATGGGGATGTAAGAAAAAAAATGTATGCTACATTATATTGAGCCAAGGAAGGAGTGCATCTCTTCACTATTTGATTTTCACCAAATAACTTTTAGACATGTTCTTATTTAACCCTATATAGAAGTTATTATTTTAAAGATTATTCACATTGTTTAAAGATTATTCAAAGTGGTATCATAAAGTGAAATAATAATGTAAGGATTGCAACCAAAAGTAAGATTGACTGTGAAATTCTTTTTTGCAATTTGGGACTTTGGATTTGAATATTGGGACTTGGGGGACAAAGTTCTCTGTCTACCTGTAAAAATACACTCCATTCAGTATTAGGGTTCTTTATTAGTACACAGAAGCAGGGAGTTCTCCTTTCCTTTCTTGGAGAAAGCCAAGAATGCTTGCCTTTGATGAAAAGCAGCATGTAATTCTTTTTGATAATTGAAAACAAATGATCTTTCCTTATAACTCTGTGGGAAAATAATAAGCTTTGAAACACAGAGTCCAAACTAATATATATGACAAGGACAAGAGCCTTAGATTCTTTAAATTTAAAAAGGTGAGTTGGCACGTGGAAAGAGCAATGGGCTCTTAATCCTAGGTTCTTCATCTCTTAAATAAGATAGCTGTAGGAGACAAGCTTTGCAGTTCCCTCCAACTGGAACATTCTGTGATTGAAGGTCAGTGATTCAGGTAAGCAGTAGCACAGTAAGATGGGTTTTCATTAGAGGCATGGGAGCCACACAGACCTGGATTTGATTCCTGCTTCCATTGCTTGTTGAGAAATCTTGGGTAAATTGCTCAACTTCCCTACGTCTTGAATCTCCCTCTTTTATTTTTCCTAAAATGTAGGGAGAGTATTAAAAATGCCTATCTTGCAAGGTGACTGTAAAACTCAATAACAGAAGGTTCCTTTCCTAAGTAGGTATTATGGAATACCTAATAAATGGTTTGTCCAAAGTCACAGAGTCTATTAGAAGCAGAGTAAGCGCTTGAGCCCAGTTTCTCGGACTTCCAGTCCATTGAGCTTTGCATTATACTTAATTGCCCTTAGGTGGTATTAAGGATGTCAGAAGTGTCACAAATTAAGAGTGTTAAGAACTTGCTGAGGAAGTCCTTGCTCGTGTTCTCAGCTTAGCCTCCCATCTTATCTGCTCTGGTTCAAGCCCTAAGCATTGCTCACCTGTGCTCTTGCATTATTCTCCTCGCTGGTCTCCCTTTCTCCAGTATCTTTCGTTGTAATCCACACTCCATCCTGTAGCCAGAGTCATCTTCCTAAAGTGATTATTAAAGGTCACACCAATGTGTATGGCGTGACCTTCTGTGGCTTCCTTTCAACTAAGAATAAAGTCCAAGGTCTTTGTTGAGGTGTCTTAGGCAGGGTCTAACTGGAAAACAGAGACCACTTGAACATTTAATACAGAGGGGTTTTAATGCAGGGAATTAGTTCCAGAGGTGATTGCATTGCTGAGAAGGCAGACAAGGGACAGAGCCAACCCAGAGTTTAGTGACAGGGGGACACTAGCACCAGCCCAAGGCCAGAGGTACAAAGGGAGGAGGTGGCATTACTGGCACTCAGGGACCAGGGTAACCTGAAAGCTGGAACCATCATGGGAAGGTCCGTCTGATGATGGAGGGAGGAGACACACCACACGAAGACACCACATGAAGCAGAGGGTAATGGGAAGAAATCCTGGTAGCTTTCCCCATCTCCTCACTGTTCCTACCCCTCCTCTCCCATTGTCTGAGGCCAGCTAGAAACCAGTTGATACAGGAGCCTGCAGGACCAGCCTCCCTGTGATTCAGAGCAGAACAAGCCCGATGAGGACTGGGTTTGCCTAGAACCCACACTATGGCTTTTATACCCACATCTCTAGACCTGGCCTCCAAATCCGTTTGCTCTTTGATGCTCCACACCTTATAAAATCTCTTCCTGAAAGTTTCTCTTCCTTAACACTAAGATGCTTAGCAAGCACCCACTCAATCTTCATGACCTGTTTTTGTTTTTTTTCTTAACTACATCGGCTCTGCTGCAAAGACTTTCTTGAACGTTGAAGAAGCAGCCAATCGGCCTCACCGAATGAACCTGTCATAGTACACTGTAATTTTCCATTCACATCTACGTCTCATATTTGAAGTCAAGGACCACATCTAATGTCTCTTGCATTCTCAGCATTGAGCACGGGAACTGGTACATAGTAGGTCCTCAACAAGTGTTTATAGAGTGGACAAATGAAAGACCACTCTGACCTCTGTGATCCAGAGTCAAGATAATTGGATCCATATAAGATTAGTTATTTGTCTGAATCCAATAACCACCTGTATTGGTCAGCTAGGGCTGCCATAATAAAATGCCACAGACTGGGTGGCTTAGAAGGTAGAAATTAATTTCTTGCAATTCTGGAAGTTGGAAGTCTTAAGATCAAGGTGCCCGCAGGTTTGGTTTCTCCTGAGGCCTCTCTCCTTGGCTTGCGGATGATTGCCCTCTTCCTGTGTCCTCACATAGCTTTTTCTCTGAGTGTGCCTCCTTGATATCCCTTTCTTCTTCTTACAAGGACATTGGTCATATTGGATGAGGGCTCCACCCTTATGACCTCATTTAACTTTAATTACCTCTTTAAAGACCCTATCTCCAAATACAGTCACTTTGGAGTTGGAGCTTCAACATATGCGTTTGGGGAGGGGGGTATAATTCAGTCCACAAACACCACTCCTCTAGGAAACCTTTTTTAAAGGAGACCCAGATGAGTCTTGATAGGAAGTCTATTCTTTGAATGGTAGATCTCTGCTTTGAGAGCACCCCAGGCCCAAATGTTGGGAGCGTCCTTTGGCTTTCCACTGTCCACTGGCTGCTTGGTCAGAAGACCAACCCTCCCAGGTCACTCCTGTGCTCTGGGATCCAAGAAGAAAAAGGACTTTCTCCATGTGATGTTCTAAATTTCCCTGTCTGGCTATTCATTATTTCTCCAGCCTTTAATAATGATCTCAGCTAGAGATGGGAAAGAATAATGAACCATTCATTCACATTCAAGACACTAATTAAAAAGGCACAGTTTTTTTGTTTGTTTTTTTTTTTGCGGAACGCGGGCCTCTCACTGTTGTGGCCTCTCCCGTTGCGGAGCACAGGCTCCGGACGCGCAGGCTCAGGCCACGGTTCACAGGCCCAGCCGCTCCGTGGCATGTGGGATCTTCCCGGACTGGGGCACGACCCCGTGTCCCCTGCATCGGCAGGCGGACTCTCAACCACTGCGCCACCAGGGAAGCCCCACAGTTTTGCTTTTATGAGTTGTGCTGATGACTTAATTATAGCAAGACTGAGAAAACAACATCTCATTTTGAGGCTTAAAAGTGACTGTAACGTAAAAGCCCATAGTGGCTGCCGTGAGCCTGTGGGAGGAGAGGCAAGGAGCGGGTAGAGAGAAAAAACGGTAGCGGGTGAGGTCTGGCTTCTAACTCCAGTTCTCCTTGACTTGGCTGAGTGACCTCAGGCAAACCACTTCACCTCTCTGGTCCTGTTTCTTCCTAAAGAAATGTAGGTGAAGTTGCCAGAACCACTTCATGTGTTCGCTGTGGGCATCATATGGAGCCTCCACAGTGTCGTCACTGAAGGATCATAAACGATGTCAAATTACTGACTGTTGAAGGAACCTGGCCCATTTGTTTGCAGCAGACCATAAATGACGACACTACGGTTGCATCAAATAATCTGAATTGCCGTCATTTGGAAGAGAAGAAGGATAGTGTTGGATGCTAGGCCTGAACAAAGTAAATGGTACAAATTAAAGAAGGGATTGTCATGTATTGAAGACCTTCCGTAATCCAGAACTTCCTCATTATTTAATCTTTTCACTGAGGCAAGCATTATTTCCCCCATTGTATAGATGAAGACTCTCGGGCTCTGGGAGTCCTACACTCACCTAAACATACCTAAAGGCACGGCACACACCTGGTAAATGAAAAGTTGAGGTGAGAACCCAAGACAGAGGGACTCTCCATAAGGGTCCTTTCTATCACAGCATATTGTTAAGTGTTACTCAGATGAATACTTGATAAAAATAATTTTCTAATAATTCCAAGTATTCATGAATAAAATGGAATATCTCACATAATAGCAAATCAATACCCTTAGGTGCACTTGATGAGATGTCTGGTCTCCCATGGTCAACTGTATTGGAAGGATTCATGCCTCCGCGTGTGATGTGACAGATATTGTCAGGATGTTCAAGCATGTTTCATTGTCTTACTAGTCACTCAGCTAGACCACATTCTAGGTTAGGTGAAGCGTACGACTGGATTCTGGCCAGTGAATGTTGCTGGGACTCCAGCTCCAGGCCTGGACCGTAAGACCTGCACAGACTCCTCACGCTTCCTTTTTTCTGCATGGTTTATTAGGCAACTATAGGGGTATGAGGTATAGTATAGTCTTAGATGAAAAGAACCTAGATTATCTCCACTCCCTTGAACTTGCATGAATGTGCTGTGGGCAAGAATTGAAACTTTATCGTGGTAAATAATTATGACTTGGGGTTGTTGCTAATGGATGTTAGCCTACCTTGCCTGATACAGTTAACCTCTAGTATCCCTTTACCCTGGAATATTTTAGGATTTAATGAAATTAATTACAACACAGGGAAGCCCTTAAGCAATGTAAATAAATGGAAGGTTTCAGTGTCATATAACTGATTGTGTGTTTTCAGATGTTTTTATAGCTTTGGGGAAACACTGAAGTGTTTTACATGACATATATAAATACCTACCAATAAGACTTTCTTTACTTTTTCTATGCCTGAAGCAGACTCTTTGTACTTCAGTGAATAATTTTTTTGTAAACATCCCTTCATTTATTAGTTCACTAATTTATTGAACAAACATTTGTTGTGTGAAAGGTTCAGAAACTCTGTGCTCTACAGACTTGAAATACAAAGATGAATTATATAATCATTACTCTCCAGGAGCTGGCAAGACCTTAGGCTTTGAAGAGATCCCTGACGATATTCTGTTTAACTACTTTCCTCTCTTAAGATGTTTTCCCTGAGCAATCTTATCAGCAACAGGACTTCACTTACAAATTGGATCCCGTTTCGACTTTTGTCCTTGAACTCTGTGCATGTACAAAGGCAAAAAGATACAGGGATAGGATAGAACTTATCAACATCCAAATTACAGAAATAGCAAATGTTTGTTCTTATACTGGAAACCCTTACATTTCAAACTAAAACTGGGAAAAAGAAGAGGGTACAAAAATTGTTATAATCAGCATGGGATCCAGAAAAAGGATGCAGTGAATCAGGAGAAGATGACGCTCAAGAAAAAGATGAAGACAGCATCATACATATACATACATATATATGTCACATATACATATTAATAATAATATTAATTATGGTAATAATAGTAAGAAGCATGTATTAAATGCACTTATTATTCCAGGTACTGTTTCAAGCACTTTCGTCTTAGGATCTGCCATATTAGGGCTCACACTTCTCTCTAGCTCAGGCCATATTCTGATTCAATTTTAAAAAATGACAGTGCAACAGAAATTTCATTATGTCAAAGGGATTGAGAACAATAGGACTCTGAATACCCTTTACTTGCTAATAAACACAGTGTGAAGCAATATTGAGATATTACTCGCACTGCTTCCAGCCTTCATCCTAAAGGTAAGATTCTTCAAAAGACCCAAACCATCCCTTTTGGTGACTGGAGGTAGATAACAGAAGGATCTCCTACAGTCAAGTATCTGCAGAGTTAACAAGTCTTCCATCCAAAGGGAGTGGGGTCCAGGGGAGAAATGAGGGACTTTGAGTAACATCCCATCCTATGTTTATTGCCTCCCTCCTCATGTTTTTCCTTATTCTTATATAGCAACATAAAAAGTTAGCAAATAAGCATGACTTTTAACAAATATAGACTTTCCTCTTGTGTTTAGAGTATATATGAGTTAATATGTATGGTAATAAAATGAACACCCGTAAACCCACCTAACAACCTAGCAGCTAGAATATTCCTGGTACCATTGAAATTATCTGTACATTCCTTTCTTTATGTGTCTATCATTGTCTTACCTATTTTAAAATAATTTTATAAACCACAAATGCATCCCTTCAACAATGTGCTTATTTAGCATTGTTTAGTTTTTAATTTTTATGAAAAATAATATACCTAAAATGTGTTATTTGGTGATTTGCTTTTTTTCCCCCACTCAACAACTCTTCGTAAGATTCACCTTTCTCTAAATGGACTAAAGACTTAAGTATAAGACCCGAAATTGTAAAACTCCTAGAAGAAAACATAGGGGAAAAGCTTCTTGAAACTGGTCTTGGCAATGATTTCCTGAATTCGACATCAAAAGCACAGGGAACAAAAACAAAAATTGACAAGTTGGGATGTCATCAAACTAAAAAGCTTCTGCACAACACAGGAAATAAAACAGTGAAAAGGTGACCTAAGGAATAGAAGAAAACATTTACAAACCATTTATCTGATGAGGTTAATACCCAGAATATACAAGAAACTCCTACAGCTCAATAACAACTACAACAACAAAATAACCTGTTTTTAAACATGGGCAAAAGACTTGGATAGACACTTCTCCAAAGAAGACAAAAGGTGGCCACCAGGTGCATGAAAAGTACCCAGTATCACTAATCACCAGGGAAATGCAAATCACAGCCACAATGATATACCACTTCATACCAGTTAGGATGGCTATTACTAAAAACAAAACAAAAGGTAAGTGTTAGCAAGGATATGGAGAACAAAGAATCCTTGTGATACTGTTGGTGGAAATCTACATTGGTACAACCCTTATGGAAAACAGTATGGAGTTTCCCAAAAAAATTTAAAATAGAACTGTCCTGTGATTCAGCAGTCCCACTTCTGGGTGTATATCTAGAATACTTGAAATCAGTATCTCAAAGAGATATCTGCAATCCCCTGTTCATTGCAGCATTGTTCATAATGACCAAGATATGGGAACAACCTAGATGTCCATCAACAAACAACTGGGTAAAGACAATGTATTACATACATTCGGTGAAATATTACTCTGCCTTAAAAAAGAAGAAAATCCTACCATTTGTGACAACATGGATGAACCCGGATGACGTTATGTTAAGTGAAATAAGCCAGTCTCAGAAGGACAAATATTGCATGATTCCAGTTATATGAGGTATCTAAAATAGTCAAATTTGTAGAAGCAGAGAATAGAATGGAGGTTGCTAGGGGCTGGAGAGAGGGGAAAATGGGAAGTTTTTGTTCAGGAGGTACAAAGTTTCAGTTATGCAAGATGCATACATAGGTTGTAGAGATCTGCTCTACGACATGCACCTGTAGTTAACAACACGGCATCTCGTGCACTTAACTTTTTGTTAAGAAGGTAGATCTCATAATAAGCGCTCTTACCATACACACAAAAATCAAGACACAAGGAAACTTTTGGAGGTGATGGACGTGTCTATTACGTTGACTGTGGTGGTACTGTCATGGGTGTGTGCATATGTCCATACTCATCAGATTGTATTCACTAAACACGTGCAGGGTTTTGTGGGCGTTTTTTGGTATAGAAGTTATACATCAGTAAAACTGTTTTTAAGATTCACCTTTCTTATTGTCTATGATTGCAGTTGCTTCATTTCACTGCTAAAAGTATTCCATTTGGTGAAAAAAAATGATTTATTCCTATACCTGTTGTTTGGCATTTGGATTGTTTCCAGCTTTTAATTGGTGGATATTTGGAACGTTTCCAGATTTTTGCTATTATGAGCAATGCTTCCGTGAGCGTAATTGTGCATGTCTTCTGGTGTATATATGCAAGAATTCCTCTGGGGTCCCTGAGTGATTCCTCTGATGTCACTCCAGGGTATTTCTGGTCTCTTATCGTGTGTTTATGCTCGAATTTGTTAGATATGCCAGAGACCTTCTAGCTGCTCATACATCTCATTTCCTTTGGTTACACAAGAAGATGAGAACTCCCAGCCTCATCTGCAGATAGGATGAGATTATATGACTGTGATTTGGCTAGTGTAATGTGGGTGGAAGTACTTTAACCCATTGCATGCTTGGGTATGAAGCATCTCATACAATCTTCTTTTTCTTTTTTAAATTTGTATTAGGGTATAGTTGATTTACAATGTTGTGTTAGTTTCAGGTGTACAGCAAAGTGAATCCATTATACATATACATATATCCACTCTTTTTTTGCTTCTTTTCCCATATAGGCCATTATTGAGTATTGAGTAGAGTTCCCTGTGCTCTACAGTAGGTCCTCACCTCACACCGGTCAGAATGGCCATCATCAAAAAAAAATCTACAAACGATAAATGCTGGAGAGGGTGTGGAGAAAAGGGACCCCTCCTACACCGTTGGTGGGAATGTAAACTGGTTCAGCCACTATGGAGAACAGTATGGAGGTTCCTTTAAAAACTACAAATAGAGCTACCATATGACCCAGCAATCCCTCTCCTGGGCATATATCCAGAGAAAACCATAATTCGAAAAGATACAGGCACCCCAGTGTTCATACAATCTTCGAAACTGGAAGCACAGTTCTCTGATATGGACAGAGCTTGGGTCTCTGGGTCACCACTTGGAGGAGAGCCATTCACACAGAATTTTTAGAGACTTTTCATAATATTATACCTGTGTTGTGTTAAGCCACTGAGATTTAAGGTCCGTTTGTTATAGTCACCAGCCTAGCCTAATACACATGATGTTGGCAAATTATTTTCTAAATTATGATCTTGCCTGATGTTTTTAAGAACTTTGCTGAATTATATCCTCAACAGCACTCGAATTACAATTCAAGCCTTCTTAATTTTTGCCCATCTAATGAGTATAAAATGTTATCTCATTCCAGTATTGATTTTCACTTTCTTAAGCATTAATGAAATATGTTCGTTGCTCATATGTTTCCTCTTGTCACTTGACTTTTTTTTTTCTCTTGAGTTTCTTATTGATTTGTAGGGCTTCTTTCTAAATTATGGATAAGAATCCTTTGTTGATGAAATATATGGTAAAGAATCAGGGAGAGAGGTGGTCTGTTTGAAGGGTAGAATCACAGGTATGCATGACTGATCCTTCCTCATTTGACTTTCAATCTTCCTGCTTTCAGCCCACCCCTTATACCCTGCCTTCAGAGCTATTTCACGTTTCTGGTCTCTGAGCCTCTCCAAAGTTCTGTTGCTCAAAACTGCTTGTTATTCTTGCTGTTCCAGAGTGTCCTCGTTCTGTAGTCTGCTTGTTTAGTTGTAACCCACAGATTTGATTTACACCTTAAAAATTAAAATTGTGGGGCTTCGTCCCTGGTGGCGCAGTGGTTGAGAGTCCGCCTGCCGATGCGGGGGACACGGGTTCGTGCCCCGGTCCGGGAAGATCCCACGTGCCGCGGAGCGGCTGGGCCGGTGAGCCATGGCCGCTGAGCCTGCGCGTCCGGAGCCTGTGCTCCGCAACGGGAGGGGCCGCAGCAGTGAGAGGCCCGCATACTGCAAAAAAAAAAAAATTAAAATTGTGATCACTTAAAAAATATGTCCTATTTCCCATCTCTCACTCAGGAAGCTGTCTCTCCTCTCCACGTGGTGTCCAGGCCGAGTCCTGCAGTGAATTAGTTTTGGCTTTAGGGAAATTGGGTCACATAATGCAGCCTGTCTTGTTAGGGTTTTGCGTTGGGGCCTGGGAACAACCTAGCTAAGGAAAATGTGCTTTGCTTTGCCAAGTGTGTTTGGTGCATTTATCTTCCTTGGGAGCCTTGCAGGGTAGGGCAAAATGTCCTGGCAGGACTGGCAAATTCCTGGCCACTCTGAACAAAAGATCACTTAGCAGCACCCCTATTTGCCTCAGCTTGTAACAGCAGTCTAAAGTCAGATGCTCAAAGGTCCAACTCCAAGTTCTGGCCCTTGCTAAGCATGGCTTTCGATCGAACTCTGCTTTTTCGAGTTCTGTGATTTTAGGCAAGTTGCTGTGCTGCTCAGTTTCCTTATCTGTAAAATAGGCATCAAAATGCCGAATCAGTTGATGTCATTGTTGTTAATATTCTACAACTGAGATAATGTATAAGAAAATGCTCTATAAACCCCGAAGTGCTATACTCAACTGTAGAAGAACAGTATTTCATATTGTGTTTTAGATTTAGAAGTGACTAGAGGTGTTATTATTTAAATGAAGCCTTTTTTGTGAACTGCTAAAAAAAGAATACAGAAAATTATAACAGTCAGTTTGAAAGTCTACATTTGTACTGAGTTGATTTTTTTTTTTTAACAGTGTCTGTTAACTACCAGTGTTAGTATTAGGTGGGGAAGCAGAACAAAACAAGTTTAAGGTCGGTTGTATCTGAAGTAATTAACAAAGAGTAATTTATAAAAATCATATCTTCTCTGACAGTTATGTTTTGTCACTTTATATAATTATCTAAAACTTTTCACAAACTTTAACATCTGTACAAGCGTAGAGGTTTACATTTCAGATGGATGAAGACAGCGCTGTAATAAAACAACAGTAAGGGGGACCTTATCTCTTTTTACACTGAATAGTAGGAAATACACCACAGAAAATTTATATGAGTGATACAAGGTCTTTGTCATAGTTCTTTCCAGGAACTTTGCTTTCCTCTCCTTAGTTAGAAAAGAAGTTACCTCTTTAGATCTTGGGGTCAAAGAATCTGGGTATTTACTCCATCTTTGTCACTAAGAACGCAACTACAAATCAGCATCTAAATAAGCAATGTAATTCATCTCCCAGTCACAAGCCTTGTGATGTATCTGTAATTAAACTTGTCATGTTCTTAAGGGGAGAATCCTATGCCTGGTATTGTATTTTCTCTTCCAGGGAATAAGAGCGTCACCATCACAGCCATCAATAATAATAACCGCCATCTGTATCAATTGTCTACTGTTACATAACAAATCCCCTCAAAGCTTAGTGACTTAGACAATAATAAATATTAATTAATATCTTATAATTTCTGTGAGTCAGTGATCTGGAAGCAACGTAGCTGGATAGTGCTGGATTTAGGGGCTCTCATGAGGTTGCAGTTAAGATGTGGTTGGGGACACAGTTCTTTTTTTTTTTTTTTAACATCTTTATTGGGGTATAATTGCTTTACAATGGTGTGTTAGTTTCTGCTTTATAACAAAGTGAATCAGTTATACATATACATATGTTCCCATATCTCTTCCCTCTTGCGTCTCCCTCCCTCCCACCCTCCCTATCCCACCCCTCCAGGCGGTCACAAAGCACCGAGCTGATCTCCCTGTGCTATGCGGCTGCTTCCCACTATCTATCTACCTTACGTTTGGTAGTGTATATACGTCCATGCCTCTCTCTCGCTTTGTCACAGCTTACCCTTCCCCCTCCCCATATCCTCAAGTCCATTCTCTAGTAGGTCTGTGTCTTTGTTCCTGTCTTACTCCTAGGTTCTTCATGACATTTTTTTCCCCTAAAATTCCATATATATGTGTTAGCATATGGTATTTGTCTTTCTCTTTTTGACTTACTTTACTTTGTATGAAAGACTCTAGGTCTATCCACCTCATTACAAATAGCTCAATTTCGTTTCTTTTTATGGCTGAGTAATATTCCATTGTATATATGTGCCACATCTTCTTTAGGGGACACAGTTCTTTAAAGACTTGACTGGGCCTGGCCTGGAAGACCCATTTCTACCGTGGGTCACTCACGTGGCTGGCACATTGGCTGTTAGTAGGAGGTCTAATTTCCTCACAATGTTGATGTCTTCATAGAGTTGCTTGAGGGTCCTCATGACAGGGGGCTGCTTTCGCATAGAGTGGGCAGTCCAAGAGAGCAAGGTGGAAACTGCAGTGTTCTTCCTGTCCTAACCTTGGACGTCACACTGGTTCATTCCAGCAATATCCTTATGGTTATACAGGTCAGCCCTGTTTAATGAGGGAGAAGTCCAGGAAACATGTGTTTTGGGGGAGCATTTTGGAGGCTGTCAGTGAGCACATCATCATATAATTTTGAATGAAGAAATGACTTAAGAAATGAGAAATACACAAACATTTAAGAAAAGTGCTCTCTAGATAGATTTTCTTAGAGGGGAAGATTATATTTGTAGATTGGCTTTCTTCCCTCCTGACATGCCATTCTTCAGTATTTAGTTGGAAGGAGGCAACAATAATTTCTATATAAACTTAATGTCACGGTAATTACAAGACAGTAGCTAGTCTCACATGATAATTGATGGTAATTGCTTCCTGCTTTAACTGGTATATAAGCAAGGCGCTGCAATAGGAATCCAAACATTCCCTCAAAAGGAAAAAGAAAATCAAAGAAGAAAATTTGTCAAAGTCATTTGTAAGCTGATAAGGAGCTAACAAATCCAGCCTACGTGTCTGCAAGTCATCAAAGCCACGGCTGGCGATGCTTGGCACCTCCTTGGAGCTGGCAAGGATTACAGTACAAGTGAGAACACCAGGCTGGCTGGAGTGAGCTCCAGGATGCTGCTGAGATGTGTGCCGATGCTCAGCTGTCCAAGGCTGTTCTGCCAACGTGCTGAAGTGCGTGAGGTTGCCAGTACGAGAGACCAAAGCGGGTTCATCAGTGAGAGATGGGACGATGTCTCTCCTCCATCGCCATCTGTGCATTCTGGAGAGTTGGGTGCAAAGCAAAATGAGGAGGGGATGAAGGTTAGTGTTGTTTTTGAGATGAAACACTCTGGAAATCTATATTATAATCTCTGAAAGCAAGGGGAAGCACAGGTAGGAAGGTACTGAATTCAGGTAAAACAGGTTAGTCTACCTTTGTTAGAGAAGGAAAAGGGCCAACGTATGAGGTAGTGAAACTCCCAGAAGCTCAGCTGCATCCCCATAGAACAGTAGGCGAATGACAGATGGGAATTAATATCTGTGCATCCAAATACAGAGGAAATAAAAGAAGGTATAGAAAAAAGAAATGTTATCCAAGACTAAGAATTTTGAAAAGCTGAGGAGGGACAACATCTTGAGGGCAGTGTCAGAGGTATTTGTCCTCCCTATGCCTTTGTGGGCATGGAGCTTAGTGACATCCATAGTAGTTTCTGTTCAGAGATCCATTGAAGATGCTTCCTCACAGGGAACAAACATGGGAACTAGAGGGGGAAAAAAATACCCTAAAAGTTGGTACCTCACATCTAGGTAATTCCAGTAAAAAGGCAGAGTCAACAGCCACTGGGATACAGGAGGAAAGAGCTGCCCACAAGAGATTTTGGGTGTGATTCCACAATGATTAGTTGGAGTGCTTATTTGACTCTAAACTAGGGGTGCCAGACACTTGAGGCTCAGAGGGGAAACAGAAATTGAGATTTTTGAAGGTGCAGGAAGGGAAGGGAAGGAACCTGAAGTAAGATCTGATGAGCAGGGATGCCACCATTGGGAAACTTGAACCTTTGGTAAATAAGCAGTAGTCTCTCAAATGCTCCTCTCTGGGAGGTGAGAAAGTGAGCATAGGTGGGTCCCTCCCCAGCATGGCAGATGGCGGCATAACCTGATTCTATAATCCCTTGCTGGGAGATCACTCCAATTGTGTTTAGTTTTACCGATCATGATTCGCCTAGACAACCATCATGAGACTGAACTGTAACTTGGCCAGGATGAGTTAAAAAAAGATCCCCTTTGCTCTCCACTTTCCTTCTCTCAGTTTCATCTTTGGTGGCTATGTCTCTCAGGTTCTGGGAACATCATCTTCCTAGGTAAAGTTCTCCTAGAAGTGAGGATTTACTTGCTTTCTAAATTTCATGGGTGTGGGGCAAGGACGGTGATAATCTTATGCATCCTTTTAACAGTTTGAACTTGACTTAATGAAGCCCAAAAGAGATTTGTTTGGTGTGGTCCCGAATCAGCAGATCTATGAACGAACAGCCCAGACTGAAATCCTGAAGGATCCTCAACTCTTACCTATACCTCTGCATGGACATATTGGCTGAGATTGAGCATAATAAAACAGAAATGAGGGATGCTGAATTTTAGACTTTAATTTCTTTTTTAACTTTCTCTTAATTAATTTTAGCTGCTGTAACAAGCAAACCCTAGACTTTTCACATGAAATACCATTTGTGGTGGTGATATAGAATGTCTGCTCCATGCAGTCATGTGGGAGCCCAGGTTGATGGAGACGTTGGTAACGTCAACGGATGGTCTTTAGGGTCACCTTTGGTGTTGACATCTAGCAAGCAGAGGGGAGAAGTGAGACAGACAATGGAAGATCATATCCAGGCTTTCATGAGCATGGCCTGGAAGTGGGGTGGGGGGGGAGGGGGTCACGTATCACTTCTGTTCTTATTTCATTGGCCAGACTCAATCATTTGGCCACACTTAGATGAAAGGGAGCCTGAGTAATGTAGTTGGCAGCCATTTACAAATAACAACTACATATTATAAAAGGAGAGTTTGAATCTCTAATGGAGAGTTTTGTCATGATCTATAGACTTTACCTAACCATGGCAAGATAATTTGATTTTGGTCTTTAATTCTTTTAGATTTATATTGCAAAAGGATTTTATCTTGGGAGCTTATTTTTTTTTCTGCTAATATGATATTGGGGGTGGTTTTTATCAACTTCAGGACATTTCTATGTGATTGGTTTTACGTTCTCAGAGTGTCTCCCTGAAAATCTTAAATCTTATCACAGAACCTCCAATGAGCTACATCAGACAATTTGCCGGGACATAACTGGAGGTGGGAAAAAGAATTAGGAGTATATTTTCAGTTTACATATGAAGAAATTTTTAGAGTTCATATAATGAATTGATTATTCAAACTATTTCTGGGGGCAACATCCAAGCTACCCATCTGTAGTTCCAGAGTGACTCTCAATGGAACAGTGCCTGATATTAGAGCTGAGGTCTTTTCCTGAATGACAGAGCTTCCCTCCTGCAGATGATAGGTTAAAAAAAATCAAACCCAGTGGATTAAGAGAGCCCAGCCCCAGGGCATGCTAGGGTGGACCATTTGTTTCTCTCTCCTTCCTTTTGCTTTTAGAAGACTTCCCTAACCCAGTACTGTCGGTGCCACTGGTTCCTTACTCACTGAACCCTGGGCTTGAAGGGCATTTTCTCTCCTCTCTTCGGGGTACACCTGCAAAAAGAAAGCATTCCAGTGTGGGTCCTCGGGTAAAGTGCATTGGGTAGTAAGGGCCTGCATTTTGGAGGGAGGGCAGCTTCAATTCAGAGGAGTATCATTAAACATGTTTCTTCGCACAGTTTAGCCATATCCTCCTTCCAAATTTTACTGGTAATGAAGCTGGCATTGTGATTTCCATCTGTCTGACTCCATATGACCATATGTCAGTTGGTTTGAACTTGAAGGGTATTATTTTTTGATCCCATCAAACAGCAACTCTAGACTGGGTTGGAATCCTGGTTCTCCTGTTGATGATCTGTGTAGTGCTCTGAGCTTTAGTTTCCTGCCCATTAAGTAGGGGTAATAATTACCTCTTCACAATAGTGTTGTGAAAATTAGATATGATAATGGCTGTAAAATGCTTTGTACAACACCTAGCACACAGTAAGGATGCAATAAATTATATGTTTTATTATTATGACACTTTTTTTCAGGGTGATCTTATGTGTGTATTACGTACATACGTGCTGGGAAATAGTTAGCTTTTACCTTTTGGTTATTCATGGTGACATCTAACGATCAGTACCTCTGCTATCTGCAAGTACCAGACATTAAAAATTCAGTGGAGGCAGTGACAACAGACTCAGAAAGATGGGAGAGCTGGGAGAGGGTTTCTAATATTTTAAGAAGCATTTAAGCTAGGCAGTTTTCCAACTAAACCCCACCCAGCCCAATCAAAACGAGTACACTCATATAAATGGTCCCTACGAGCCTACTTTAAAAAAAATTTTTTTTGAAGTATAGTTGATTTACAGTCTTGTGTTTAATTTCTGTGGTACAGCAAAGTGACTTAGTTAATGTTTTACTTTGTCATTGTTCTTTTCATTTACAGGTTTGCCTGCCTTAGTTAACTCTAATCTCAATGAGGACCGAATCTCTCTTGAAATCTTTGCGCCCTGGGTACTAGCCTACAGCACTTGGGGCCTGGTATGTTCTCAGCGTGTCAGTTAAATTGAGACATCCTTCATCCTCTTGTGACACTTATGTAAATCAGAAGTCCTCAGACTTTGCTTCTCTGCTGAAACACCCCTGAGGAATAGGATAAAACTCTGATCTGTACCTGCTGATTGTTCTGGGAATGGACACTTTCCTGGTGGAAGGGATGTAAAAATATGTGGCTGGGTTCTGTAGGAGGAAGAGGGGAGAAGTATATTATAGTTTGAATCAAAGCTTCCTGCACGATTTCAATTTTGCTCTTACGTGCCCAGCTGAGAATTGCAGTGTCTAATATGTTCAACTCTGGGTCCTTAGAGCCTAGCATAGGTCTACAATATATATTTATTAAATGAATAAGTGGTTTTCAAATGCTGAAGGAAAATGAAGACATGACTGGGGTCCGGGTGGTGGAGATAAGACAAATCAAAGTCATGTATTGATCATTGACACAGGAAGGCTATTACATAAGCCATTTTCATGCTCTTCCTTGACGTTCCCAACCATTTTCTATAAATCCCTGACTTCGGGCATTTCCTGTTTTTCTTATTCATCTTCTTTCCATTCCATGCTTCTTCAAAATTTTCACTGCTTTATGCAGCATCTCTGTCACAAGAGCTAATCTTAGGAATTAAGTTAAACTTAATTCATGACTGTTGTCCACTTTCGAATTAAATTGTTTATTTTTTTAGTGTTGAGTTTTGAGAGTTTTAAAAAATATATCCTAGATACTAGTCACTTGTCAGATGTGTGGTTTACAAATTTTCGCAGTCTGTAGGTCTTCTTTTATCTTCTTAACGGGAACTTTCAAAGGGGAAATGCTTTTAATTTTAATGAAGTCCAATTTATCAATTTTTCATTTTATTATCATATTTTTTTGGTGCTATATCTAAAGAACACTTCAACGAGTCCTGGATCGTAAAGATTTACTCCTATATTATCCTCCAAAACTCTTTTTAGTTTTATATTTAAATCTATGATATATTTGACTTACCATTTGTACAAGATGTGAGGTTTGGGTGGACGTTTATCTATTTACCATCTATGTATGTATCTATCTGTGACTTTGAATGTCCAGTTGCTCCTGTACAATTTCTTGAAAAGACTGTCCTCCCTCCACTGAATTGCCTCTACACCTTTGTCAAAATCAGTTGGCCATACTTGTGTGAGGCTATATCTGGGTTTTCTATTCTGTTCCGTTGATCTGTATGTCTGTCTCTTGCTAATTCCATAACAGTCTTGATATCAGATAGAGTGATTCCTTCCATTTTCTTCTTTTTTTAAAAAGAATTCTAGCTATTTGTATTAGTTTTCCATGGCTGCTATAAAAATTGCTATAAATATAGTAGCTTAAACAATACAAATTTATTATCAAAGTTCTGCCAGTTAGAAATTAAAAATAGATCTCTCTGGGCTAAAATTTGTGTGTCAACAGGGCTGTGTCTCTAATGGAAGAAGCTCTAAGGAAGAATCCACTTTCTTGCCTTTTCCAGCTTTTCGAGGTTACCCATATTCCTCAGCTCATGACATCCTTTCTCCAACTTCACAGCCAGAAACATCAGTCTAAATCCTTCTCAAACTTTCATCTCTCTGCCTTCCTATTCCATTTATAAGGATCTTGCGATTACCGTGGACCCGCCTGGATAATATGGGTTAATTTCGTTACTTTAAGGCAGTGGTTAGCAATCTTAATTTCATCTGCCTTAATTCCCCTTGCCAAGTGAACTAACATATTTGCAATTCTTAGGATCAGGACATGGGCATTTTAGGAGCAGGCATTGTTCTACCTACCACACCATTCTAATATTTTGCCTTTCCAAATAAATATGAAAATAATCTTATATATCTACAAAAATAATTTGCTGGGATTTTATAGGAATTGCATTAAACACGTATATCAGTTTGGAGGGAACTGATGACATTTACTATGTTGAGTCTTCCAGTCCACAAACATGGTATGTCTCTCCATTCATTTTGGATCTTCTTTGATTTCTTTCATCAGTTTTCAGCATATGTCCTGTACATGGTTTGTCAGATTGGCACTAAAGTGTTTAATATTTATTTTTTAGCAATAGTAAATGGTATTTAAAAGAAAATTCTGATGTCTGTGTGTTCATTGCTAGTATGTAGAAATACAGTTGACTTTTGTATGTTGATCTTACATTCTGCAACCTTGCTGAACTCACTTAATTCGTTCTAGGAGATTGTAGATTCCTTGGGATGATCATATTATAAAGGCAATTACGCCATCAGCAAATAGTGACAATTCTTTAATGATCTGTATGCCTTTCATCTCCTTTTATTACCTTATTGCATCAGCTAAAAATTTCAGCCCTACATTGAAGAGTGTGGTGAGAGATGTCTTTACCTTGTTCCCAGTCTCAGGGAGAAAGCATTCAGTCTTTCATTGTTGTAGACATTCTTTATCAAGTTGAAGAACTTCCTTTCTACATTTATTTTTTGAGAGTTTTGTTTTATATCATGAGTGGGTGTTAACTTATGTAAAAGCTGATGGATTTAATTTACTAACATCTTGTTAAGGATTTTTGTATCTGTCTTCATAAGGGATATTGATCTGTGGTTTTCTATTATAATGATGTCTTTGGTTTTGGTATGAATATGAATGTAATACTGGTTTCATGGAATGAGCTGGGTATGTTCCTTTCTCTCCTATTTTTATGGAAGGGATTGTGTAGAATTGTTAATTCTTCTTCAAACATTTGGTAAAAATTTCTAGCAAAACCATCTGGACTTGGACATGTCTTTTCAGGAGTTATAAATTATGAATTTAGTTTCCTTAATAGTTATAGGGCTATTCAAATGATCTATTTCATATTGGGTAAGATTTATTAGTTTGTACTTTTTGAGGAATTGTCCTATATCATCTATGTTGTGAAATTGATTTGTGTAGAATGCATAGTGCTTCCGTATTATTCTTTTGTTATCTACAAGGTCCGTAGTAATATTCTTGTTTTATTCCTGATATTAATAAAATGCTTCTTATCTCTTATTTTTCCTTTGTCACTCTTGCTAGAGGTTTGTCAATCTGACTGACCTTTTAAAAGAAACCAGCTTTCTGTTTCATTGATTTTTTTCTGCTTTAAATTTCATTGATTTCTGCCCTTACCTTTGTTATTTCCTCACTTATGCTTAGTTTGAGTTCATTTTGTTCTTTTTTTTCCTAGTATCTTAGGGTAAGGACTTAGATAATTGATTTGTAATTATACTGATTATGTAAACACTTAGTGCTATAATTTCTCTCTCAGCACTGCTCTGAGACCTGTATATTTTTATACATAGTGTTTTTATTCTCATTCAGTTCAGTATATTGTTTTATTCCTCTTTTACTCACAGATTATTTAGAAGTGGGTTGTTTAGTTTTAAAGTGTTTGAAGATTTTCTTGTTTTTCTTTTATTGATTTCTAGTTTGATTCTATTTTTGTCAGAAAATATAGTTTTCATGATCTCAGTTCTTTCACATTTGTTGAGGTTGTTTTATGGCCCACGATATGCTCTATCTTGGCATATGTTCTGTAGGCACATAAAGAGAGAGTGTATTCTGCTGGAGTTAGTGGGAAACGTTCTATACACATTGATTATATCCTCTTGGTTATAATGGTATTGTTGGCTTCTTCTGTATCTTTGGTAACTTTTATTTTATTTTATTTTTTTTGCGGTATGCGGGCCTCTCACTGATGTGGTCTCTCCCGTTGCGGAGCACAGGCTCCGGATGCGCAGGCTCAGCGGCCATGGCTCACGGGCCCAGCCGCTCCGCGGCACGTGGGATCTTCCCGGACCGGGGCACGAACCCGTGTCCCCTGCATCGACAGGTGGACTCTCAACCACTGTGCCACCAGGGAAGCCCTTTGGTAACTTTTTGTCTAATTGTTTTATCAATTGTTGAGGGATGAGTGTTAAAATTGCGTGATAATTTTGTATTGTATGTGTCTATTTCTCCTTTCAGTTTTATTAGTTTTTGCTTCACATATTCTTCAACTTTATTGTTTGGTGCATACACAATTAGGATTTCTTTTTTTTTCTTTTTCTTTTTTTTTTCTTGGCTATGCCATGGGGCATGTGGGATCTTAGTTCCCCGACCAGGGATTGAACCGGCACCCCCTGGATTGGAAGCACAGAGTCTTAACCACTGGACCTCCAGGGAAGTCCCTAGGATTTCTATGTCTTCCTTGTGGATTGACCTTTTTATCATTATATAATGTCTCTCTCTATCTTTGGTAATTTGCTTGGGAAGTCCCTAGGATTTCTATGTCTTCCTTGTGGATTGACCTTTTTATCATTATATAATGTCTCTCTCTATCTTTGGTAATTTGCTTGACTAATATGAATACAGCAACATCTTTTTTTTTTTTTTTTTGGTTAATGTTTCCATGGTATTTTTTTCTATTCTTTCACTATCAACTTATTAAAATTATTATATTTGAAGTGATTTCATGTAGACAGCATGTAATTAGGTCATATTTCTTTTTTAATCCACTCTTTTAATCTCTGTGTTTTAATTGGTAAACTTAGACATTTTCCATTTAATGTAATTATTAATAAGTTAAGGTTCAAGTTTGCCACTTTATTTTTTGTTTTCTGTTCGGCCTCTCTGTTTTGCTTCTCTGTTTTCTTTTTCTTGCCTGTTTGTGGTTCGCTTAACTTTTCTTTTCAAATTCTGGTTTATTTGATCTAGAGGAGTGCTATTGAGTCTGTATCTTTGTACAGCTATTTTAGTGTCTAGGTATTACACTGCATATACATGATTTATCACAATCTACAGATCTCAACACTTCACCCGTTTGAGTGAAGGGTAAAAATCTTACCTCCATTTATGTCCCTTTACCCTCTCTCATTTTTAATATAGTTGTCTCAGAGGTTTCCTTTACACACATTGAGAACTACATCAGGCAGAGTTAACAATTCTGGCTTGAGCCATCACACGTAATTTAGAAAACTCAAGAGAAGGAAGACAGTAAACTGTATTTCCTCTTATATTGCTCTTTCTGTGTTTCTTCCTTCTTCCAGATGTTCCAAAATCCCTTCTCCCAGATATTCCAAGATTCCTTCTTTTATCATTTCCTTTCTCTTTAGAGAACTTCCCTTAGCCATTATTTATTTTTCAGCTCTAAAATTTCTGTTTAGTTCCTCTTTATATCTTCTCTTTGTTTGCTGAGATTTTCTGTTTCTTTGCTGAAACATTCCACTTTAACATTTGTTTCAAGTGTCTTCACAGTTGTTCATTAAAGCATTTTTATAATGATTGCTGTAAAATTCCTGTCCGATAACTTTAACATTGTTGTCATCTCGGTGTTGGGTGTCTATTGGTTGTTTTTTTTTTAAACTCATTTTGAGATCTTCCTGGTTCTTGGTGTGATGAATCATTTTCAGATGAAACTGGGGCATTTTGGTTATTATGTTAGAAGAGTTTTAAAAGGATTCTATTTTGGCAAGCACCCTCTGAAACTACTCTGATGGATGTGGTACCACCTCATTACTGCCCGATGGGGTGGAATTGCAGCTTCTCCATTCAGCCTTCATTGGCATTTGTGGGTGAAAAAGGGCTTCCTTACTGCTGCTGGGTGGGTGTGGGAACCCTGGCTCCCACTAGGTCTCTGCTGATTCTGCTCCGTCTGGGAGGGTGAAGGATACCTCATTACTGCTCCCCCCTAGGGCCCTCCCTGACTCCGTGGGTGGAATGCCTCAGTACTGATGAGAAATGGTATGAAAGTTCTGACTGTTCACTCGATCTTCTCTGACACCACCCTAGTGGAGAGGGGATGGAACTTATTACTACCAAGTGGAGTGGAAGTCCAGCCTCCCATGTGGTCCCCACTGACACCTCAAAAACAGGGAGAGAAAGGGGCTTGGAGAGAGGCCTCCTTACTGTTGAGTAGTAGCGAAAATCTCGGCTCCCCACTTAGCTCTCTGGGTCTGTCCCAGCAAGGGAGTTGGGTGCCTTGTTCCAGCCCGGCAAGGGTGAGGTCCATGCTCTCCATTGGCCTTTGTTGGAGAGGCTGAGGGTGGGGTTCAGGGTTGTTTCTGCGGTGTTTAGCTAGAGTAGAGAAATCATTGTCTAAGCGTTTTCTACCTTGCTAGGCTACCCGTTTTTGACTCCTTTAGCTAGAAAGAGCAGGTTTTTCATGGGGCTTTTTTTTGCCAGTACCCATTGGCATTTCTGGATTGCTGGGTTCTGCAGTATCCAGTCTGGATATACAAGGAAAAAAAGAACCAGAAAACAAGCAATAAAACAGGGAACTCATCACCATGTCATTTCTTGGGTCCTCAGGTTCCTAGCTTGTCCGTTTGTCTGCCTTCTTTCTACCTTGCAGTTTTCTTTTGTTTGTTTTATATACAATGTCCTGGGTTCTTAGTCGTACTTAGTGGATGGAATAGGATAAAGTACATCTACGCCATCTTTGCCGAAGTGAAAGTTCTGGCCTTTCTTGATCATTATAAATGGGCTCCAGATTAAAACTTCACTCTGAAATACATTTTCAGCCTTTGTATTGAGTGACCTGAAATGGGGACGGATGTGTGATCTGCATTCATTTCTCCTATCACTTTGGTACCATGGAGTGTGTGTGTGTGTGTGTGTGTGTGTGTGTGTGTGTGTGTGTGTGTGTCATGGGAGATTTTAATCTTCCCTACCCTAAGATGAGAAAATACTTCCTCCCCTCTTCCCAGGGGCTGGAGGAGGCAGGGATTCTGTTTTGCAACTGATGATAAGACATTCCTGATGCAACTGATGGAAAGACATTCCTAGTCTGTCTCTTGACCTCCTCTTAGTAATTTCCCCAAGGATGGGAGCCTCTGAGGAGGATTGTGTATGGTTTTCTATGTGGTGCTCAGCTCTACCCTTGCCATCTCAGAAGGGACAGAATCACCCTTATCAAAAACACCACTCTCCTCACAATAGGGTTGCCAGGTTTAGCAAACGAAAATACATGACAGCCAGGTAAGTTGGAATTTCAGATAAACAACTAATAAGCTTTTAGTATGAGAATATCCCATGTAATATTTGGGATATGCTCATCGTGAATTATTCCTGTTTATCCAAATTCAAATTTAATTGTGTGTTATGTATTTTATCGGACACCTCTACCTGCAAGGACAATTTCTCTTGCCCCCTCTCTGTTCCTTTCTTCATTCCTCCCCTTTACAGCATGGGGAGGAGAGGGGGAGGCTTGAAGGCTGTTACAGGGCATGTTTTGAACCTCTTAGCAAGCCTGGGAGAGAAGTCCAGCCTAATTGTTTACAGTCCTCTGTAGAATATGGGGTAATTTGGGCTTCCTTGTTCTCAGTTCTAAGGCTTAAATGGTAGAAAATAAGAAAAAGTCTTATTCAGCATCCCATTACAGAGAAAAGGGTTAGACACTCTGTAATCAAATGCAGTCATGTTCCAAAATATAGAATTCAGGTAATGAATGTTGTGGACACTGAGACAGGGAAAACACAGTGAAGGTTGATATCTCTCCCAGTGCCTCTGCGTCTCTGTTTCCTCAATAGAAGATGAGGTGGTTGAACTAGGAAGTATCTGAGTGATAACAGATATCAAGTAGGTTATATTCTAGTGCTTCAGAGTTTTGGCTAAGGACCCACAGCTGAGGACAATAATAAAAGTAATAGCTAACATTTACATATATGGGCCAGACACTGCTCGTAGAGCTTTACACATATTTATTCATTTAACCCTTACAAAACTGGGGTTAATACTATGATCATAATCCCTAGGAAACCAGGGGATTGAGAGGTAGAGTACACTGGCCAAGGTCACATGGGTGGCAAGGCCCCATGCAGCCTGAGGTTCCCATTTCACCGTGAAATGCAGGTACAGATCCAATGAGCATCACTCTTCATGGAGAAAAGACTGCAGAGCCATTGAGGAGGTGGCTTTGAAGGCAATTTGAAAAGTGGAAGACCTCCTAAAATAGGAGGGGAATGGGGTGCCCCAACCTAAGTCAATTATGAGGAACACTTAGTAATTTGGAGCAGTCCACGATGGCGTGGATTGACTTGATGCTTGGTGAACTTACAGGCTTCCCCTGTGCTGTGAGCTGCAATGCTCAAAAACCCTCAACATCCTCCCACAAGAAAGAGCTTGCATTGGAATGTCTGCCGTGATAGGACGTTTAACAATCAAGAGGGCCTCAGATACTCAAGCATAATAAAAGGCACTGTTTGCCTCTTCCTCTTCTCTTTCATTCCTGTTGGACACTGGAGGAGCCCGGAAGGGCAGATGGAATCGGGGGACAGTAGGAGCAGGGAGGCAGGTATTGATGGGACCAGCCATGACTCTTACCCTTGCTTCCCTCCCACCCCACCTCCCTGGTGGCCAGAGCCATGGAGAAGAAAGAGCTTTAAAGAGGATGCTGAGATCAAAGGGTTGATGTAATAAGTGTAGGTTTTTCTGATATCTAAAAATGGAACTGTTATTGTAGCTGAAAATAAGTAAAAATCTTTAGTATGCGCTTGAGATGCTGTTAAGGGGAGGATGAGGGAGATCCAGTGGAACAAAGGGAGGCAGTGCTGAAACAAGAAACAAGCAAATAAAACCTCTTTACTGTACTCATCAGGTGTACCTTGCTCAGTAAACTAGTGAACTGTTCAAGCTGCCCGTAGCTCTGGGTCTCTGTTTTCTCATTATCAGAAGGAGGTGGTTGCAGCTGATGATCTCTGGGCTTCCTCCTCAGTTCAAATTTTAGAAAACATGGAGATCAATTCAGAGGATTCCAGAAATCCGCCTCCAAGTTTAACTTATCCATATTTTGGGGGCATTCTTGCCGTTAACATTTAAATACGGATGTATAAGTGATTCACTTTGTTATACAGCAGAAACTAACACACCCTTGTAAAGCAATTATACTCCAATAAAGATGTTTAAAAAAAAAAAGAAAGATTTAAATATGGTTATCTGAGGCCCCACAGCACACAGTTTGTCCCTTCACTACAATTTCTGAGACTTCCGTGGTTGCGGATGTACAGGGGGTTACATACTCATGCTTATTCTCTCATTTCCGGTTTCCCCAGGGTTATAGACGGCCCTGTTCACAGACTTGTGTCCTGGAGTAAAAGCCCTCTTTCCCCACCATTTTCTCATGTTGTTGGATTTTGCTACTGATTCTCTCTCTCTCTTTTAATTTCCCCAGTGCACCACTTTTATGAAACTACTAGTTATGACAGACTTTTAAGGAAGGCTTTGGGGTTACAGGTTATCGTTAAGGGGCACAGAACAGTAGCAACATCATATTGGATGGCAGGAATCACTGCCCTCCAGTTCCTAGCAACTGATTTCTCTTTGACCCCTTCCTGGTGTCATACGGTTTGGGTCTCATAAGTCTACCACACTCCGCTTCTCTTTTTCTCCCTTTCTCTCTTCCCTCCCTAAAAACTCTTGCGTCTCCCTCTGTTTCTTCATTTCCCAGGCGCAAAACTCCTTCCCAGTAGGATTTAGAGCAAGTCCTCTCTCTCTCTTTTTGTTCCTTTCTTCTCATTTGGCCTCAGCCTAGGGAGCTTCACTTTCTCACCAACACATCAAGATGCTTTCACAAACAATTGCACCTTCTTCTCTGAAGATGAATTACGTCACTCTCTTAGAAGTGAGAAGTAGGTGTGGTGGGTTTCTGTCTTAAATAACTTTCCTGTTTCTTCTGCCCTAGCATATTGCATAAACCTGATAAAGGATAATAATAATGGCAACTATATCCTCAGAGCCGTAAATTCCATAAATGGAGTTACTTAAAGTTCCTGATGCCTTGCAAACTGACTTTACCAGGAGAAGACAGTTGGTTGCACACGTTGAAACAAGCACAGATGGCATCAATTTTCTTGAGGTTTGAGTTATTTTAAACTAGAGTGCCCACAGAGAAGATGGCTACCCACTTCTCATTAACCTAGGTTCACTCTTAACACAACGTTGCTTCTATAGCACTTTCTTGTTTCCAAGTACCTTCCTGTGTATTCTCTTGCGTACTTCTCAGTGCAGTGCTCCAGATGCATCTCATCGTCCACAGCCATCTTACATATAAAACAACCAAAACATAGGTCAAGGATCTGTAATTGGCAGGCTCAGTTTGGGAACTTGGATGTCCTGTCTTCAAATGCCACTCCACTTCTGAGATAAAATACACAAACAGATATCTTTTATGCACAGGGTAAAATGGGGAGGATATGGTTCTATAGGACATTAGGTGATCTACAAAAATCTTTATAGAAGAGAGTACATGGGTGAAAACCTTGAGAGAGGCGTATACAGCATGTCAGTTATCTCAGATGGGGACATATGTTACATACAATTTGGGAGACCCATCCTGGGATGCAGTATTTGTAGAGCATTCTCCTCTTGTCTGTCAGCTAAACATGGAGCAGAGTCAACATGCCTTTCTAAGAATAATACATTTTAACTAGGATAGGGGAGGTAATGTTTACTGAGCGCCAGCTATGTGCCATGTGATTTATATACATTTCCTTATTTAACTTGTACAATTATTAACGGCATTTTACAGACAAGGATACAGAGAATGAGAGCTTATGTGATTTTTAAAAGTGAAATATCTATTAATAATTACCATAGCATAACTTTGAGCCCTATTAATGAACACTCCACCATAAATCTAACCACTCTGAGTCCTCTATCATCATGGATTGGTTTTGCCAATTTCTGAACTTCTTATAAATGAAAATACACTTCCGATACTTTATTTATATCTAGCTTTTTCACTCAATGCTGTGTCTGTGAGATCATCCGTATTGGTTTTGTGTATCAATAATTCATTATTTTCATTGTTATATACTATGTTTTTTGAATAGATCAAAATATATGCGTCAATTCTAGTATTAAAAAAATAGTAATAATAATTACAATAGCAAACATTTCCAGATGTTCCAGATACTTTACGTCTTTATTATCTCAGTAATTCATCCTCACCGGGATTGTGCAAGGGAGGAGCCGTTACTATAGGAGTTTGAGGGAACCAATAAGGAATACAAAGCAGAGAAGCAGATAGAGGTAATGGATCAGCTAAAGTATCTGTTTTTTAGAATTAATAAGAAGCTTAATTCTTCTGGATACAAGGTCAGCAGCAATTGGAAGATGAAGTTAGATCATACAGTAGAAACAGCGAGTAGAATAGTGGTTGCCAGGGACCGAGGGTGGGTAAGGGGAAGTGAAGAGATGTGGGTTAAGGGTACAAACTTGCAGTTACAGGTGCTGGGGAGTCTGATGTACAACATGGTGACTATAGTTAACGTTATACACTCGAAAGTTGCTAAGAGAGCAGATCTTAAATGTTCTCACCACAAAAAAAGGAATGGCAACTATGTAATATGATGGGGGCATTAGATCAGCTAAAATATTAAGGAAAGCTGAATTAGCGAACAGGACTAGATGAGTGGCAACACCAGGCCGCCTAATGCTCCCGTCTCCAGGGTGGTCCTTAGAAAAGCCCACTCAATGGATTTTTGGGGTCTGCAGAGTGGACACATGGATGCCGAAGTCCCTTCACTTATCCAGACAAGGTAAGAACCAAGAAGAGATGGAAACGCTTGTGCTTAGGACTTTTGGTAAGTTAGCTCCACTCAAACAAAATATGTGTACCAATGACTGTCGTTCATCCACCAGGTAACTCCACCTCTGATGGAAAGGAGGGAGGATGGGGCAAGAGACCAGGAGGTTTAGGGTCAGTCATTTCTCCTGGAAACCACAGGCGAAGAGAAGGTTTCTCTACATCCCTCCCACACATTTTTCTTTCCATTTGATTGATTAGGAAACGGAGGGAAAACAGAGGTGGAGCAAGTTGCCCAAGGTCACAGCACTTCCGTGGCAGAGCCAGGGTGTCTGACTTTGGGGCCAGCTCTTAGCGACACTAGGCTGATTCTGTAGAGCTCACACCCAGACCTGTCTGGCCCTGGGTCCTTCCACCGTAGTGTATTCCCTGTCCTGGGGGCTAAGACCAGAAGTACATTGGCGGTTAAGTCTTCAAAAGGATCCTGGTGCAACTGTGTCCAGGGAGCAGGATACAGCTCTCCCTCCCCTGCTTATTAACTTTTATGTTCCCCTATTATCACAGATTTGGACTCCAGCTGCCAGCAATGATCTGAGCCACTCTGTAGATGTCACTGCCACATTTCACTCACTCTCTCCATCTCGGCTGCTCAGGGCTTTCCAAATTCATACTGTCCTTCCAGGTGTCACCAACAGCCCATTAGTCCCATCTACAGACAACACCCAGAGAGCACACAGTGAAAGATTTGGTTCATGTTTAATCTGATGATACTTTCCGTATCTAGACGATGTATAATAATGACAATTTACTAAATGCTAATGATGTGGATGTTTTGAGGAATCAGCTCATTAATGCAGTAGCTCTGTGGTCCTCTTGTACTATCATTTTTCTCTGTGCTGGGATGGTATTTCAATATGTTAACAAATGTGATTCTTCAGATTTCCTGCTGCGCTGAGACCCTTCCTGCTTGCTGCAAGGAGATCTCATCCATTTGCTGCCTCGGGGAAAGGAATGGCTTGGGAGGAATAGCAAAAAGTCACTGAGATATTTGATGTGTCTGAGACTCTGAAAGAGTCCTCAGAATTTAGGGAGGATATTAAAGGGAGCAAGGAGAGAATAAGTGCTGGGTTCCCTGAAAACAAGGGACCCTTTGCTCTACAGAATATGTAGATATATAGGTACAGCTATTGCACTCCCTGCATAGCCAGCAAGAAGAGTGATGGCAGAAATAACCCTCTTTGCTGTGTGAGATTCAGGTGTAGAGGTGGCTTTTCTCAGGTGTGCCTGGGGGAGGTGATGGCACACCAGAGAAGATGTGGGTTCAGGGCTGATCTAGGCAGAGAGGGCCTGCGAGTACTTTGAAGAATCCTCCACTCAGCTGTGTGTGCAGGGCTGTAGCTGCAGGGCTGTAGATATTCCCGTGTCCTCAGAGAGGCCCTGGTGAAGCTGAGAGAAGGCGTCCAGGCTGAAGAGACCTTGATGCTGGAGAAAAAGGTGGCGCAACCTACATGGGCCACACCGAGGACCAGGCAGGGCCAGGCATGTCCCAGCAGAAACCAGCATGGACAAGTGACCATGAGAATACCTCCCACCATCTCAGAAAACGTGGGGTAACGTAGCACAACCCTCACCTCTAAATGTTATATAAAATCTCAGGGAAATAGAATGGGAAAAGGCCTGAATTGGCTGAGATTATGTTTTTGATACTACATAGAATGAGAGTTTGGAATAATTAGGTTAGGTTAAAGGTAACAAATTAAATAATTTATTTAAGGTAAGAGAAAACAGAATAATGATTCGTAGGAGGAGTGGAGGTTGACTTGGAAAGTGTTCAAAGAACTTTCTGAGGGTGACAGACATATTCTCTGTCTTGAGAAGTATATGCATTACATGAATGTCTATTGATCATAACTTATCAAATGATACACAAGAAATGAGTATTTCATTGACTGTAAATTATGCTCCCATTTAAACATTCAAGAGATTAAAAAAAATTAAGGTCACATTTTTTGCCTGCCTGAGTTTGTGACATTCTGAGAGCTAAATGATTTACTAAGGTCACACACATGGAACCCCATCTGTCCGACCCTGAAGTCCGTGTTTTCCTGATTGAGAGACAAGGGAGCCTGGTGGTTGGAGCCCAGTCCTGCCACTTACAGCTGTCCTGCACGTGTCCGGGGTCAATGCCCTAGTATGCGGGTAGTAACAAGCCCCTACTTCAGACGGTGGGTGTGAGGACTACAGGTTTTATTACATGTAAAGTTCTGAGAACAGTGCTAACAACAGTTAGCTATTCCTTGACAAAAAGCTGAGGAATCTCAAAGAGCAGAGGGGAAGCGGAGACCACCCAAATCAGTGCTCTCGGCTGGCCACGGGTCCCAGGAAAACCGAGGTTAACACACGGGAACTTTCAGCTGCTCAGCTCAATGGGAAACTCCAACTGCAAAGGCTTTGAAGGCTGTTTACCAGGCAGGGGAGCTCGATGGGAGACTTTTCTCCCGACAAACCTGCAGTGACGTTATGAAGCTTCCTGAAAGATAAGTGGTGCTGGGGAAAGCACAGAACCTTTAAAAGCTTGAATAAAGTCCACTGAAGTTATGAAAGATTCTCAGGGAAGATGGAAAAGAAATGTTACAATGGCTGCAGGCTTTTTAAAGTTAGATCAAGAATTCTGATATGCTTTCAGAAAGCCTCTTTTTTCAGTTTTCTCTCAAGATGTAAACTATGAAAGCGACAGATATGTATTCCCCTTTGGGGAATAAAGGCAGGTAGCATTCGGGTAATGTTCAATTAATGTTCCTTCAACACATTTATTGAGGGCCTATTATGTCCTAGGCAGTTCTGGGAGCTCAGGAGATGCACATAGAATAGAAATTTCCTGGGGGATTTAAAGTACGGGAGAGGGCAGTGCCAAGTACACGAATCAGTGCAATACCAGGGAGTAAAATGTAGGCTGCATTGGAGGTGTGAGCAAGGTGCCATGACAACCGGGTTGGGGGCACGGAAGTCTGAACTGGGGAGTTGGGGGAAGGTTCTTGGAATTGGCCTTTTACAGGAGAGTGGAAGGACTGACTGCACTAGAGGTGAGGGTTGCAGGTGGTGGTGTGACAGACAGCAGACAGCAGTGACTGAGTCCTGCCCTGTCAATCATCCCAAGAGCCTCCTTTGCATTTCCAAGACAGATACATGTCTAGGAGTCAAAACCGTTTTATTACGAGCTACACAGCGTGCAACAGCCAGTAGTTCAGGGGTCACTCTCCAAGGCTGCATCGGCGGAAGCAGCTAAGGCTCAAGGCAATGATGGGGTCTTCATTCTGCCCTTTTTCACTATCCTCCCTGTCCCCAAACCATGGCTGATTCTTGGCACCTGCGTACTCAGGTTATTTGTGGAGAGAGGCTGACGGTATTCAAGTGGACTTGGGTCCAATTACCCATCTAACAACATGGAATCTGGAAGAGGGAGAACACTGTACAGGCAGCCTGCCCTGAGAGGCCAGGGTCTGCTTACCACAAGGTCTGCTTACCACATCCGGGTAGGAATTGTAAGAGAGAGAAGGCGTGAGTGTGCCTGACTGCAGTGATGACACCTCCTAGTGAATGTGGCTTAGCAAACACCTCGAACATTGACCAATGCGATTGACAAGTTATGCCATGGCTGGGAAAGGCGGGGCTGAGGCTAAGACTTTCTCCCCATAAGGGGCTGGAAAAAAATGTTCCCATGTGTTTCAGCCTAGGTGTGTAAAAGAATAGATGATGTTTGGAGGCATGTGAGTGTCCTGGAGAGGAAATACACCGAGATGGTGATGGGAGATGAGCCTGGCGATACAGGTTTAGCTGGAGAGAAAATCTTTCCTGCTCATCAAAGCTTGTCTGCAATTCAAAGACTCTTTGAAACACATTATCTTTTTTCACTCATATTTCACATGTTATGAGCCGCCTTTTGCAAATAAGAACACTGAGGTTCAGAAAGGTTAAGAGAGTTATCCAAAGTCACACAGCTTATAATTGGTTGGAACCATTCATCAGGTTGCTCTTTTCCTAGTGCAGCATTCTTTTCACTCACTTGAGATTGGTTGCAGTGCTACATAATTAAAATGTTATTCAAATAAGTGAGGTAGAATTATCACCATTTAATATATATAATTTCCTTCATTGCTACTCAGACTTGATCCAATTTAAAAACCTTTGAAATTTTGAAGAACTACTTCCTAAATACACCTAAGTGTCTCAGAGTACTTTAGAATATGCAAGTCCTCTAAATTGTGGTATCATTTTGTTAAAAAAACGACTTGGGAGTCTTTATTCAAAATATTGAAAACCTTAAGCGTTTGAAGCTTAAAAGCAAATGCAATTACTGATACTGAACACAAAGCTTGCCAATAAGAAGATGTTAAAATGCAAAAACAAGTGAAGAACTGGAAAAAAATGAATAATTAGAGCTCAAAGGGTGTGCTGTATTTGACTTTCAAATGTTAGAATTGTTCAATTTGAGAGAAAAAATCTTTTGACATAACTCCTGTTTTTTAATTGGATAAATTGATATTCTGTACTAAAATGGAATAAGATTGAAAAAAAGCCTATAATTTTGCAAATCTAAATTTAGCAAAATATTCGAAGAGAATCAGAATGCAGTCAACTTATTTGATATAGCTTGTCTTATAAACATATGTACATTGTAGAAAAGTACTCTGTATGGAGGCAAACTGGCTGTACTGATAAAAATACTTATGCCAGCATTTTTCCATATTTGAGTATAAAAATGGAATGGAGAATATTCTTCATTTAACTGAATTTCCCCTGAACTTACTGGAGTATCTCTTTACCGATGGCAAGGGAATCTTCTCAATTAAAATTATAATGGTCTTCTGAAAATAGTCAATTTTTAGGAACCCATAATCTCAAATTTATTGTCCATGCAGTGCCTCTTTAAAAGAGATTTGGGGCAATTTTATGAAAAAACTATAAGACTTAAAAACACATTCTTCAGAAAATATCAGTGATGCTGTATTAAAGTCAGATGTACAGTTGATTAAAGAATGTGAATAGCAGTACGAGAAATTATTTTATTCTTATTTTTAATATTTAAGTAATAAAGAGATTTTTAATACTTCCCTTGGACTACATGGACACTTGATAGTTAAGTTTTAGAAAGATTTTTGTTTCTGAAAATAGTTTTGATATAGAAATCTTTCATCAGTCTACCAATATGATAAAATCTTTCACACATATACATTTATTTCTGTAAACGTATGAGTATGTGTACATGCATATATATATATACCTATAAATACACATATATTCTATATATATGTATAGGTATATGTGTAAGCTTTTAGAATGCCCTTTGGAATATTTCAGAGGCTAAAAATTATGAAACATCTTCTCTTTAGGTGGTTGTGTGGTATTGCAAAAAGAATGGGCGCTTTCGGGCTTCCCCGGTGGCGCCGTGGTTAAGAATCCGCCTGCCAATGCAGGGAACACGGGTTCGAGTCCTGGTCCGGGAAGATCCCACTTGTCATGGAGCAACTAAGCCCGTGCGCCACAACTACTGAGCCTGCACTCTAGAGCCCGTGCTCCACAACAAGAGAAGCTACTGCAAGGAGAAGCCCGCGCACCGCAACGAAGAGTGCCCCTGCTCGCCGCAACTAGAGAAAGCCCGCGCACAGTAACAAAGACCCAGTGCAGCCGAACTCGGGTTTAAATCAAGGTTCCACTAGTAAGTAGTAGTGTCTGGAGTTAATTTCTCCTTGCCAGAGAGAACTCTTCCTTATCTATCTATCTATCTATCATCTATCTATCTTCAGAGCATCTCTCCTTTTGGGGAACTGACTATACAGCAACGTTTATTATAAAGATAATAATATAAAAGTAACCATTAGACAAAAATACAATTTTTGCTAAATAACAGAAAATGTAAGAGAGAAAGAGAGGGATAGATTGCAAATAAGACTACCTATATAATAAATTGCTATGGCTTGACGTCCATGATAAGGAATCACAAACATTGATTGTATACTTCGTTATTATTACTTTAAGATGATTGTTTGCATATTGTGTGATAAAGCAAATGAGTAATTATGTGATATTCCAGTGCTATCTTTTCTGATCTCATTGAAAATTTGTATTCTCAGCATGTAAGAAAAGAAGAGCTAGTGTAAATTAAGAAGTTTAGGTAGAAACCCTGAAGCCTGGAATTTGAGTCAAACCCATGAGTATGTATTTATAATGCATTTTATTTAAAAAATTATTTCCTAGCCCAGTCCTCTGAAAAAGCATAGAAGTAGTCACCCATCCAGTGGCAATGAGCATTCCTAGCGCCCAGATTGTGGTTTACAAATACTATTTCTTGTTAAAAGGAAACAGAAATGTCTTTTTCCATCCCCTCGCTTTCAATCTATGTGTGTCCTTTGCCCTAAAGTGGGTCTCTTGTAGGAGCAGAAACAGAGGTTCTTGGAAATGTTCAAGGTGAGCTTTAAGCATTTCAAATGAGAAGACAAGAAAGTCATCCAATTACTAGGGTAGTATGTAAAGGACATGGGACCCAACTTGAAGAGGCTCCCACTGGCCATAGATGAGGCATTTGGACAACAGTAGGGAAAGTCAGTGGAATGAGACACCCAATATGTTCAAATCCTTGAGTTCGCAGTGACATAGAACAATATCCCTAATAGCTTACATGTTGATAGATGCCAGTGAGTCAACTCATTATTTGAAAATTGATAAAGGAGAAGCATCAAGCACTTATTCTGCCTTTACTCTATGACTGTATCAATGAATTACCAGATGGCTGATGAGGGAAAGTTTCTCTGTAAAACAATTCCAGCTAATACATGAAGAACAAAGGACAGAATAGAGTATCACCATTTTGCAAGCTGTAATGAATCTAGGCACTGAACACAGGTGGCTGCTTACATCATAAAAGAGGCCATAGGACATGATGTGTCCACTGATAGCATAACACAGCACGACCTGTGAAGCAGTCTTGCCAAAACTATCAAATCTGTTTCTGATCAAGCTTTCAGATCCAGCTATAATTTGTAGAAAAC
The DNA here is from genome assembly GCF_008692025.1 of Phocoena sinus. Taxonomy (NCBI): domain Eukaryota; kingdom Metazoa; phylum Chordata; class Mammalia; order Artiodactyla; family Phocoenidae; genus Phocoena; species Phocoena sinus. Next base: position 71,918,933 of record NC_045779.1, on the reverse strand, counting down.
ATAGAGGACAGAGGAGAATGTTGATGGTTATCATGGGGAGTGGCCATCAAAATCCAGACTGTGAGACACTCCAGAGGATAAATGACCTGGTTCCTTCAGCAGTAATTTGCCAGGGTGGGTGTTGAAGATGGAGGGTAAGCTTGTAAGTGATCTGTCAGCCAAATGAAATAGGTGGACATTGTATCCTGATTTAAACAAGTAACTTGCAGATGGATTAGATAGAAAGATAGATAGACACAAAATTGGAATTGACTCTATATTTGATGATACTAAAGAATGCTGCTAGTTTGTTTAGTATGATAATACTATTGTTATGGGTTTTTTTGTTTTGTTTTTTTGGCCTTACCATGCTGCTTGCAGGATCTTAGCTCCCCGACCAGGGATTGAACCTGGGCCCTGGCCAGTGAAAGCGTGGGGTCCTAACCACTGGACCACCAGGGAATTCCCCTGTATTGTTATGTTTTTAAAAATATAGTTATGATCAAAATGTATTCTTATGGAATACTTACGGATAAAAATGGAAAAATGCACTTAAACATATGCTTGAGCCATGACTCTTAACAAGGATGGAAACATATGAAAACAAAATCGTCTTGGAAAATCAAGATTCTAAGTTCTTCAGGTAAGTTAGCACTTGGATTTCTAGACAAATCCTGACACTTGAGGGGTTTTGAGATTGGGTCAGCCCATATAGAAAAGATCGGGACTGTGACAGTGCTGAGTGACAATTCAGCAACAGTCATTGAATCTGAATTTTTGAACTTCAGTTTTTCTGTCTTCGTACCTGATTAACTCTGAATGGCTTCCCTATGCTGACATTCCCTGACTCTAGGCCAGAGACTTGTGGCCTGATAGATGTTAGTTATAAAACATAATTTGTGCATAGTGTGTTTCTACTTTCTCAGACAAAACAAAACACTATATTTATTAATTTTCTTGATTCTCAGAAATCACATGGAGAAAGTCAGTATAGTTCATCCCTTGTCACGGATGACAAGGAAACGGCATACTGTTCAGACTTGCCCAAAACGATACAACCAGACCAGCTCTCCTGACCTCTGTTCAGCCAGTAATCCTGGTGTTGAGATGCCCCAGTAGACCATCACACACACTCCTTTCCCCCTCCCACCTTAAGTCCCAAACTCTATGTCTAATCAAGGGAGGCAACTCACTAAGACGTTTCCTGGTCTATTCTAATCTTGCTTCTCCCTGAAAGCATCACTGTGAAGAAGGAAGTAGTCTAACAAGGAAGAAGAAAGAAAGAAAGGAGGAAAGGCAGGAAGGAAGGAGGAGAGGAGGAAATGGGGAGGAAAGGAGGGAGAAGGAAGCAGGTAGTAGGCACTGAGGAAGACATTTAAAATTATTGCACTTTTTCAAACACTGGCAAAGACCTGTGACTTGGGTTTACTCCCCTGCTTTATAGATGAGGGGATTGAAGCTCTGGGGTAAGCAAGTTGCTAAGAGTTCACACAGCTCTCAGCAGAATTTGAACCCAAACAAACACCCTTACTTCAAATCCAAGTCTCTTCTTCCTACCGCTAGTTTTATCTGGAACTCGAAACCCAGCTTGTCCTCACATCCCTGCAGCTGGCACCCAGACACTGAGATCATCTGAGTGTGATCTTCACACCCTCTGGGACTGGCATTCTGCTTCGAGTGTCCCTTCCATTGCTCCTTGGAAACAGCAAATTCTGTTTTTAGAAAAAGATCTGTCAAAGGCATCGTGTGGCTGGGCTGACAGCAGAGAGAACTTCTGTTGGCTTCCATCTGGGAACCAAGCAGTTACAGATGGGAAGACTTCCTGCAACCTTGAAGATTAAAATAAGAAGGCTTTTCTCACATGGTTAATGATTAAAAAGAAAGAGAGAAAGCCAGGGCTGCCAGGCAGCTCCGTACATCGTGACCCTTTAAGACGTGGGCTGAGCTGGGTTTGCAGTCCCTGCACCTGCCCCCCACTCCTCCCCCTCAACGTACATGAGACACAGTGACTTCCATTTATAAGGTGCCTAGTCATATTATTAAAGCTGCAGATTTGGGGAAAACATCACTGAACTGAATTGTATGTAACAAGCCATTTCCTCTCACCATGAGATCTGGGAGAGCTCTAAAAACTATCTAGACCAAATATAAAATGATAAAATTTGTTAGACGTTTTAAATATTTTACAGATGCAAAAACTGAGATTTAGGGAACTTAGATGACTTATATGGTGTCACTCAACCTGCAGGTAACAGGCGGCTTGTTTCAGCGCAAAAAGCCCTGAATTTCCTATTCTAATCGTAGCTTGGATCATTATCATTATTATTATTTTACAGCAAGGTATTATCCCTGTACCAAGGTTTTCATATCTATAAATAGGGTGTAATGCCATGAGCCTTCCTTAACTGGTAGAGTTATTTCAATGATAAACCAGTGCAGCCTCCCAATTTCCAGTAAAGCATGAAAGGAACTTGGGACTCACCTCTCACATTCACACAACAAGAAAAAGCTGAAAAATTGGAAATCAACAACTCCTCTTAGATTCATCCGAGAACTGAGGTCATAGGGCAGACCGCTGCCCCGCAAATTGAAGAGACAGACAGGTGACTACAGAGAATTACAACTCACTGGAGCAGAAGCCCAGGGGCAGGAAACTTCACAGAACCCAGTATGGGAGTAGGAAAACCTAATCTGGTGAAATGTTGGAGACTCAGGATGAACAAGTTGGAGGCTTAAAAACTCCTGGGGGCCCTAGTCTTGGGGGGGCACACTTTTGTGAGTTTTACCTCTAGGAACCCTATCAGAGTCTCATAGTGAATATCAGAAAAAAAATTCCCCTGTGCTCTGGCAGGGAAAGAGGAAACGTACAGTAAGTCCCCTATGTATGAACCTCCAAGTTGCAAACTTTCAAAGATGAGAACATGCCCCCGGATGCCACCTGTTGTACTGTACTGCTGTCCTTTTCAAGGGACTGTACTATAAGGTTAAAAATGTCGTCTTTATTTTTTGTGTTTGTTTTTTATGTATTATTTGTGTGAAAAGTATTATAAACCTATTACAGCACAGTACTATATAGCCGATTGTGTTAGTTGGGTACCTAGGCTAACTTTGTTGGACTTAGACGAACAAATTGGACTTACGAACACGCTCTCGAAACAGAGCTCGTTTGTAAGTAGGGGACTTAGGAGAAACTAGTTAACCAGAGTCTAACCTACTGGGGTTTAATAGACCCTAACTGATCCGAGGGAAGGGAAATAATAACTCCAGCATTTTCTGAACTTTCTGTTCCTCCTAAGGGGAAAAACAAAACAAAACTGAAAAACACAGGTGAAAGTCATAGCCCAAGAGCACAGACTCACTAGAAGTCTGAGACCTACTCGTAGAACTAAAGAAGGCTTCCCATCGCCCCCATGCCTCACCAGCACATCAGTAGGGCCCCTGCAGAATAACAGCGAATAAGATCATATATGTGAGGATAAACTGGGATTATGAAGTACATATAAATTAAAGTTTTTCATTTAACTTTGTATTACTCAGGATTCTCCAGAGATATAGAGCCAACTAAAATCACAGATACCATGGTGGAGGAGTCACCCGAACACTAGGCCTCATGCTCTAGTGTAAGGGTCACAACCTAGAACTAAGTACAAAACTGAAATAGACTCACCTATAAAAGCAACAGTTGAAGGCTTGACAGTGTCAATACGACTCTCCAATAACTGGTGGCCCACAAGAACTGAAGTCACCACACTTTAGAGGAAGATGGTGTAATCTAGAATCCCTGCAAGGCATCCTTCACAGATGCGTTGTCCAGAATGCAGTATAAAATTACTAGATATTTAAAAACACAGGAACATGAATGTTAATGAAACACAATATATTAAAAGTGGGATGCAGCTAAAGTGAATGAAAAGGGAAATTTGCAGTTTTATATGCTTACACTACAAAATAAGAAAGGTTGAAAATCAATGACCGGTTTCCAATGTAAGAAGCTAGAAAATCAGAGGAGGCTAAACCCCAAATACAGAGGAGGAGGGAAATAATGATAAAAGCAGAAATCAGTGAAACAGAAAAGAGAAAATCAGCAAAGCCAAAATATCTGTTCTTTGAAAAGGTTAAAATATATTGAAATAATTTTTTTATCTTGTCACCATTGATTCACAATGAGGGTCCTAATGCAGGCAACACAGGTGAGAATATAAACCTTTCTGAAGGAGCAACTTGGCAATATCTATTAAATGCCCATTTCTGCTGACCCAGCAATTTCCCCTAACTCATGAATTCATTCTTTCATTTAATTAAAATTTATTTTTTGAGTGTTATGTGCCAAGATAATATTAGATGTTGGAGACCCAGATGTGAATAAAACAACCCTTAAATTATGATTCTTTTATGGTGAGATTAAAGTCGTGGACTTGCCGTGAGCCTCAGATTTTTTTACCTGTGGAATAGGAATAAGTATGTTGCCGCCTCATTCAGTAGTTGCCATGACCCTTACTAAATGCCAGCTTCAAGACTCATCTCAGCACCTGTGTTCTTATGTATGTATTTATTCCACCATTTTGAACTCCTGCAACAAGGCGCTGAGAACCCAGGTGCTGGCTACAAAGACTGGCCACTCAGAAACTGTCAAGTCCACAGTAGCTCCTGGTCTGCTAGGGGAAGTGGGCTGTAAAATACTGCTTGAGATAATAATGCTGAAAAACAGGGAAAAAATAGGGAAAGGGGATGGTCAGGGAAGAGGACTCTGCTTTAAGTGTTGAAAAGGTTTCTGTGAGCCTGATGTAGAATAAGGAGAAATTCAACAGTAAGGGAAAAGGGAGGAGGCATTTGAAGGCAGAAAGAGTAGAAGTGATGGCATTGGGATGACCTTGACTAATCACCATTTTGTCTCATTCTGTTTTTATCTCCATTTTTGTGATTGCTACTGGAATGCAAATTTTGACACTAAGTACTTGGAGTTAGACCAAGTTTCAGAGGAGAAGACTGCCCTCATTTCAGACTATGGGGGTTCCCTTTACCCCTTCAGTCTCAATAATTCACTAGAATGACTTACAGAACTCAGGAAAGAGCTATACATATGATTACAGTTTCGTGATAGCAAAAAAGGAACAAATCAAAACCAGCCATAAGATGAGACACATGAGGTGTGAGGTCTGGCAGGGTCTCAAATGATAGCTTCCGTATCCTCTTCCCCTGGGTGTCACCCTCCAGGCATATTGATACATAACAATATACCCAGAGTTGTGTTAACCTGGGAAGCCCACCCACGTTTCAGCAACCAGTTTTTTTTTTTGGAATTTCATTATGTAGGCACGACTGATTAAATCACTGGCCATGAGGTTGAACTCAATCTCCAGCCCTTTCCCCTTTTCAGATGTTAGGCTGATATCATGTAGCTCAAAGCCCCAAACCTCACAAATTTTGTTGTAGTAAAATTAATCAATTTCTTCTTTGTGAATTACCTTTTTGTCTCTTATCTAAAAAATAATTCCCTATTCCAGTATCACAAAGATATGTTTCTGTACACTTTCCTACTACTTTTGAAGTCATATATTTGTCATTGATCCGGTTGGAATTTATTTTTCATTTGCTTTTCTGAGCCTCAGAATCCTCCTCTGTGGAATCAGTGGGTTGGATTAGTTAATCTTTCAGATCCTTTCCAGCTTTAAATTCAGTGATAAAAATATCTAGCTTTTACACATACTTTCTATATGCTAGGAATTGTTCTGAGGACTTTATTACCCTCTTGAAGTCCATTTTTCACTCTTTTGCAGGCACAGTGAGGCTGAACACACGGGCTAATGTTCAACAGCTACTGAGTGACAGAGATAGATCTGAAGCCAGCGATCTAGCTCCAAGGTTTGCTCTTAACGGCTTCATCATATCCTTCTAAACAATGCACTCTATGCAACCTTCACCATAGTTTTTATTCTCCTTCAGTTCTCAGGGGTTTAGCACATACTCAGACACAGAAGAGTCTTAGTGCAGCTTTGCTGAATTTAATTGAAAATAATACTTTCCGTCTGTTCTTGATGTTTATGTCACTTATGGGTAATCTTCAGCTATTGAATCCCGCACCAACTATGTTCAGTTCAGAAGTAAATATTGGGACTCACACCTGGAGACTCTAAGTCCGTGGTCACAAAACCGGCAGGTACTATGCGTTTTCTTACACCTCAGTTTGTTTTACAGAACTCTAACTTGGCTGGCTGGCATCTGGCTGGCTAACTTGCCTGTGGATGAGTTTTCTTATGATCGCCCTCTCTTTAGCACCTAGACTATGTGGTCTGTGGAAAACAGAGAGGTGATGTATTTATCAAAAGCCCCAGGTAGTAGGAGAATAGCAATGAATGTCTAAAAATATGAATTTAGAGTTCCCCTTCATCATCTTTTCATCCCTTTCATCATCATCAAATTTCCACCTCAAACCGTAAAACGGCCAGTGCCCTTAGACCCCGAGAACTGTCTCCTTCCCTTCAGTGACATCTCTCCTCCCTAGGCAAGTGCATCATGCCCTTCCTCTTCCTCTCTCCGATGAGGTCGCACCAGAGGATGGCCTGAGGGAGGGTTGGGAGGGTGTGAGAAAGATGACCAATAACAATGATGACTTCTTCCATTTACTAAGTGCTTTCTGTGTTTCCCACGCTGTGCTAAAGTTTTGCCTTCTTCATCTCATTGAATCCCAGGACTCCCTGGAGTGGGGATTATTGTTCCCATTTTACAGTGATAACACTGAGGCCAAGAAAGTATAACTAGCCCAGAGCTAACAAACTACAGCTACTGTGTAGGAAAGCGGAGCCTCCTTCAGGTTCACATCTATTTGACTTCCAAACCCATTTCTCTCTCTTTCTCAGTGTAATGCTGCCTAATAGTCAGCTCTTTGCAGTAGAACTTGTACATACCTCAAGCTGGAAAGAAAAACAAAACAAAACAAAATGCTGTATGTGTTTCAGCGTCAGTGGTAGATACATTTGGGGCTGAGATGCTATTTCTTGGTTGCCCTCTTTAACAGTACTTGAAAGTCTCTGCTAAAGGAAGAACATGGGCTTTGGAGACAGGGAGACAGAGCTGGGGCAAGACACTTCAACCTCGGAGCCTCGGCTTCCCCATCATAAAAAAGGGGTAATAGTATGTGGGATCAAAAATGGAGTCTTATATACACAGCATCTGGTAGATAAGACAGGAGGCCAGAGGGTGGCATGATTAAGCACCGGTTACCCAGAATTAGACAGGCTTGATTCCAGTTCTTTTTTTTTTTTTTTTCCTGGGTATGCGGGCCTCGCACTGTTGTGGCCTCTCCCATTGCGGAGCACAGGCTCCGGACGCGCAGGCTCAGCGGCCATGGCTCACGGGCCCAGCCGCTCCGTGGGATCTTCCCGGACCGGGGCACGAACCCGTGTGCCCTGCATCGGCAGGTGGACTCTCAACCACTGCGCCACCAGGGAAGCCCCAGTTCTGCTATTTACTAGCTGTGTGATGACCTTGGGCAACTACTTAACCTCTTTATACATTTCCTCTTCTGTAAATTGGGGGCAAATTATAGCACAGACTTCACAGGGTGGTTATGAGTACACAGCAGTTCCAGGCACAGAGTAACCTCTTTAGGTATGTTTGTCATTGTTACAGCAAGTGTTCACAAATGGTGGTCACCTTCCCTCCCCAGCTAGGAAATGTCCACAAGGTGCTGTCTGACCCACTTGTTGGTCCCCAGGATATTCTCTGGGCATCCTGGAATCCCTCCTGGTCTCGGCAGTTAGTCCCACCTCTCAGAGTCAGCTCCAACCCCATCTAGTTCTGGAGCTGCTCCCCTCCGGTGGTCTGAAAGGCTGCACAATTAACCCTTCCCTGCCCGGACTGAATGTGAGCTCAACCACCTAATTCTCAGCTCCTTGCTGGTCATTAACTGTTTAATGTGTGTGAGGAATGTCTCTTAACCTTGTGCCTCATTAGAATGAGTGATTTTGTAAGGCAATAAATCAAACTCTCTTCTAATGGAACCAGATTCCAGCACCTTTTTTTTTCTAAGAGCCTTACAAAGAAAGCTATTACAGGTTGGGAAAGATTGATTTTATTTAAAACCGAATAGGTACGAAAGCAGGCAGAGTGGTTATGACATAAATTACTTTGATATACTGAGCGCAAAGGCAAATGCAATTTCTTTCTCCCTTTTAGCTTTCTGTGTTCAGCAGGGGGGTGGTGATTTATCTTTTCACGCATTTCTATCTGACTTAGGCTGCTTTTAAATCGAGGGAAGAAGGGAGAGATGGCCTATGTTGGAGGGACCTGCAGGAGGAGGACAGGAAACGAAAAAGGAAAGAAAGAAGATGTCTCCTCTAATCTCCGGACCCTCAAATGATACTATTCAGCCTGCCCCCCACTTCCCGATCTAGCCTGGTCCCCTGTGGAAGAAAATAAACAGCAAACGGAAGAAACATCTCAAACGGAAATCAGTACGCAGTTTACCATGTCATTATCTTAGGCTCAATTTTTGTGTTAATATAACAAACTAGAACTACATGTAATAAATATCAAACCCTCTTCGTTGAGAGAGAGATAAAGACTATAGTCTATCATAATCTAATTTTCATTTCTTTTTCCAGGTGCTATGGATCCTCTTTCGGATGCTTCTAGTTCCAGTAAAAGAGAAAAATAGGCAGTAAGGGTTCATTTTCTGATGTCAGAGCCCTCACTACCCCTGTTACTCTTTCAAGAAAGTTATTCATTTTCGCTCACATCGATACTAAACATTTCTTTAAGGCTCTGCCTCTAGCACCGTGTTGGCAAAGAGGTTCTGCCCTCACCAGTATGGCTCTGCAAACTTTGACTTTCTGGCTTAATTCCTGAAAACAAAAATCTGAAGTTCTGGATTAAATAAAACTGAAGACATTTTATTGTTGAGGCTTCTCAGAGCTTTAAGTATGCTACCGTGTGTTGTAAATCTCTGAGAGTGATACAATGCACCACTTTCCAAACTTTTAACAAGGGACACTTTCTACAGAGCATCTCGAAGTTATCCCACTGTTAGAGACAGCTGGGGAGATGTTCATCTCTTTTACAAGGGTTTACCAGGTCTTTCTAGAGAGAACCTCATCTGCTCATCTAAACTCATCTCCTCTCTCTGCCCCGCATCCCATTCTGAGTTAAAGCTGTACAGAGTTCGTCATCAACCTGGAAGACATTCTGCTTTTCCCACCATGTTCTTACATAGCACAAACAGGCTTTTCTTCTTCAAAAGCCATTTCTCCTCCTCCTGCCCCGGGCAAACTCTGACATCTTTTAGAACCCAGTTTTGCGGTCACGCTTCAGTGAAGCTGCCCCAGGTAGAGTTATGGTGAGTTCCTGGGGTGTCAATAGCAGCTTCAGAGACAGACTGACACAGGCACATGTGTGACAGTCTAGATAGGCATTGACTATTACCACAATAGTAGAATATTACTGGGGTATTGAAACTTTGGTAAAATAGTGTCTTAAAACCAGAACAAAACCGAAAACTTTCTGTCTGTGAGAATACTTTCTTTTTTTTTTTGGCGGTATGCGGGCCTCTCACTGTTGTGGCCTCTCCCATTGCGGAGCACAGGCTCCGGAAGCGCAGGCTCAGCGGCCATGGCTCATGGGCGGATCTTCCCGGACCGGGGTACGAGCCCGCATCCCCTGCATCGTCAGGCGGACTCTCAACCAGTGCGCCACCAGGGAAGCCCCAGTGTGAGAATAATTTGAGTATTTCTCCACTTTTCTATCCACACTCCCCTTATACTTTCTCTGCCCTTTTTTTGTGTTGTTCTGTGCCCTCAGAGCTTTATCTCTGCAGACTGCATTGCCTAGATCTCTTTGCCAGGTGGCGTTTGCCAATGGGAGGTACCAGAAATGTTGGAGTACCTCACTACCCTCCTTTAGGGTGCACCTGATAGGCAATAACTGGACACTGGTACACATTGGCAGTGTTTCATTTTCATTTGGAGGAACGATCTTGAGGAGGGTTGATCTGAAGGCAGTTCCCAGCTCCTCCCGCCTTGAGCAATTCAACTCTCACCCCAAACCTGCAAACACTGCAGAGAAAGTATAAGGGGAGTGTGGATAGAAAAGTGGAGAAGCACCAACCTGCCTTTCTTAGAGGTTGTATTAATTTACATTCCTGCAGCAATATACAAATATGTTTATTAAGCTATTTCTTCTCCAACATAGTGCATTTTCAAAGTATTGGATCGTTTCCCATCTGATAGCTGGAAAATGTAACATTATACTTTTAATAGCTTTTCTCTTTTAATATGTGTGTTAATGATATATTTTTCAATGTTTTAAGGATTATTTATAGTTTTCTTCATTGAACATCAGTAATTTCACATCCTTTGCCCATATATTCTATTAGAGGGCCTGTTTTTTTCTTATCAATTTACAGTGCTCTTTATCTATTAAGGGAATAGACCTTTTATGTCTGTGCTTAATTTATGTGCTTTTTTCAGCTTATCTTTTTCTTTTTTCACTGTTTATGTTTTTTTCCTGTGCAGACTTGTTTTTGTGTTGTCAAATTAATCACATTTTCAGGGAGTGTGGACTTTATGCCATACTTATGCCTTCTGTACATTGAGATTTTATATGTATATCTTTTCTAGTAACTACATGATTAAAAAAATAAGTCTTTGAATCATCTGAAATTTCTTTAGGTATAAGGGTTGAGATATTCTGCTCCAAATCACTACCATTTTTCCTAACACCATTTATTGAATAATCACTTTTTATCTCCTGACTTATAATTTCATTTTCATCAAATGCCAAATTCTGAAATATATTTCAGTTTACTTCTGGACTTTATACTCCACCCCCTGTGCTGCCTGTCTGTTCACGCACCAGTAACACTCTGCTTTAATTATACACTTCATGGTGAGACAGGAAATGTCTTACCTGACCCATAATTTATTTATGCATTTTCCTACTATTATTGCATGAACTTGTATGCTCTACTTCAAATTAATTATGAAAGCTGATACCAGCTCTTAAAAAAAAATCACAAAGCAAGAAGAGGAGGTGAGGGAAACGTTCAGATTCTTTTCCATCCGCGAACGTGACTTTCAGTATTTTGGAGGAATCTTTTTAGTTTTTTCAGATATTTTTCTTTTTCTTTTTTTTTTCCATACGCGGGCCTCTCACTGCTGTGGCCTCTCCCGTTGCGGAGCACAGGCTCTGGACGCGCAGGCTCAGCGGCCATGGCTCACGGGCCCAGCCGCTCCGCGGCATGTGGGATCCTCCCGGACCGAGGCAAGAACCCGTGTCCCCTGCATCGGCAGGTGGACTCTCAACCACTGCGCCACCAGGGAAGCCCCATATTCTTGATTTTATTATTTACCACCTAGTATAATTAAGAAAAGAAATGAGATTTTGGAATAATCAATACTTCTGTAACAATTGTTGATATACACATTCACTCAAGGATCGGAGAATGATCTTTTTACAGAAATCCAGATTTTCAGATCACTAATCCTAGAATAGAATCTAATTCTCCATCCTCTTAAAGTTGGCATTCAAATACCAGTTTTGTGCTTTAATAGTTGAGTAATCTTCGGCAAAGTTATTTTATTTCCTCTGTCTTTTTTTTTTTTTTTAATAAAATGGAGATGATGTTGTGGGATGTTCCCATTTGCAATTATCCAGTGGCCACCAAAGGCTGAGTAGGCCAGCTCTGCCACTGATGGATGTGAAAACTCTTTAGCTCAGCACACTATGTCTATAGGAAGCTACATGTATTAAAAGTAAAGACTCACAGCTAAACCAAAATGTTCAATTTCTGGGCCCCTTTTGAAGAATAAGAAGATTTCCCCCATTTTCTCTTTATGGCAGGAGAATTAAATTTGATTAAGCCACAGTGAGGCTCTGGAGGAAGGTTCTTAGAGAAGGTGGGTCTTTCAAGGAGAGTCCTGCCAAGGGTGAAACTTCATCCACATCACTGTGCTAGTTCTTAATGGTAGAAAGCTGCCTATCTACCATTTTCCTGCTATTGGAATGTTCATCTTCTCCCTCCTCCACTTAGTGCTGAGGCCAAGACAAGGAGCCACAGGGGCTTCAGGCCACCAGCGGGCATCCACCAAGGTTTGTCCCAAAGCTGGTCATCACAGACCTAGGAGCGCTGCCCTTCAGAAGCCACAGTCCCCTGTGAAGCGTGCTGGTTTCTGAATAAAGTGAGTGAGCGTTTTAGTTTGTGAGATGTCAGGATGCAGGAGAGCATGTGAGACATTAAGCAGTTTGGTGTGGTTGGCTGGACACCTGTAGGACATGGGTTGAGGAAGATGAGGACCAGATGGGACTGGGTCAAAAATGGCTGGAAGTAAAACTAAACCCAACTAGCCGACTGGTCACTTTCTTCTTTGTGTCCTTACTCCACACTGCATGGATTTCTATCCTGGCACTTTTCAGAATTGGTTATACTTGTAAACCAACTACTCATCCCAACCTGTCTTGAGTAAAGTTGCCTTTACTTCACTATAAAACCCTGAGGAGGAAGAATGTTTGTTGCATTCCTTTCCATCCCAAATGGCCAATACAGTGGTTGGCTCCACAGTGCTATATAGTATTATATGATTGTAGCCCAACTGATTATTATGAGCACGGATAACAGAATGAAATAGACTTGGGACTGAGTCATGACCTGTTACTACCTACCAGGACCTTGTACAACTTAATTGCCTGAGCACCAGAATATTAGTAATAAAATAATAATAACTAATAATAATTATTATTTTTAGTTATAACATTTCTTTAGAGTCAACTATGTGCCAGGCATCGATAAACTTTTTACATGCATTATCTTATTTAATTCTCATACGAACTGCATCATAGGTATGATTTTATTCCAGTTATTCAATTGATAAACAGTAATGCATACATATTATGACTCACTGAAGTTATAGAGACTGAAAGATAAATAAAGTACTTAAATTGTTGCTTGTTTGTTTTCCATCTCAGCCTGAGCAAGAAAACTAATGCCGAAGCTAGATAAGCAGAACGTAGATTGTCCCCACGCATTAGTTGTCTGCTACTGTGTAATTACTCCAAAACGCAGTGGCTTAGAACAGCAGTAAACATGTATTATCTCACACAGCTTTTGTAGGTCAGACGTCCAGGAGCAGCTTGACTGGGTATTTCTGGCTCAGGCTCTCTTGTGAAATTGTAGTCAAGATTTTGGCTGCGATGCAGTCATTTGAAGGCTTCCTTGGGCTGGCGGATCCACTTTGAAGATGGTGCACCCACGTGCTCCACGAGTGATTGCTGGCTGCTGACAAGAGGCTGCAGTTCCTTGCCATGTGATGTCTCCGTAGGGTTGCTTGAGTGTCCTCATAACATGGCAGCTGGCATCTCACAGGCTGGGTGATTCCAGAAAAGACAAGGGTAAAGCCACACTGACTTTTATGACCTAGCCTTAAAAGCCATACTCTGTCATTTTGAAATATTCCTTCAGTTATACCCCTATTCAAGAGCATGAAAATCAGGAAACAAGACTCATTGGAGGCCATCTTGCAGGGTGCCTACTGCCATGTGGGTTAAGAGGATGAGAAAGAGAGATCACAGCGTCAAGTCCACACAAAAGTTAGTACGGCTCAAGACAGGTTGGGATGAGTAGTTGAAAGCTAAAGATATGAACAATGCAGAAGTGAGAGAAGCCAGATTTTATGTGGCTATGTGTGTGTGTTTCAGGATGGGGAACGTGACTTAAGTGATCTACCTGTGTAGAGACGGACTTTCTTTGAAAACTTGAATACCCTTTTTGAAAGATTGGGTGGGGGAAATGTAGAGAGCATGGATAACATTCATCTCAGATACACAAACAGGGGAAAATGTGTAAATGAGACACATCCGTCAGAACAAAGTCTGAAAGTTAGTGACCTTTTACCAGACTCTTGTGTTTTAGATAAAAGAGAATGTGCTCCAGGTAATGCCTGTAACTGGCCCAAAAGGTGGTGTCACTGAATTGAACCTGCAATTTAAGTAGAAATAAAAGGAAAAAAATCAATCATGACGATAAAGAAGTAATAAAGACCTGGTTTGAGAAACAAAAATTCCTATTCGGCAATATCTTGGGGAGGAAAAAATGGTGGTATTTAGATCAGCAAATCTGGGTCAGATGCAGCTCAAGGAATTAGCAGAAAAGAGTGGAGGGGGGGAAAAACTGAGATTTTTGAACAAGAAATGTATGGCTCCTGCAAAGAAGTTATATACTTTTTATTATTTTCCAGCTCAAGTGGTTGACCTGCGTTCATGGTCAAGTTCAGAGGCCAATTTTGTGATGGCTCATCAAATTATATCTAAAGTCCAGAGTCATGTGGGCTCTTCCGTGGGGATCCCTTCCCACCACCCCCGCCCTGCAGTCACGCTGAGGAACAAAGCCAGGTCTGCATTCCAGCATAATGTATTCTCCGTTAGTCTAAGCTGTGACTTGTTCATGATTACATTCAATTTGAATGTTTACATTCACTTTCATAATATTTCCTCTGGGTTTATTATTTCCATTTGTAAAAATTCACTCAGTCTTCTGTGTCAGAGAAAGCCGATGTAATTAGCCAAGGGCTGTTGCACTGACACACGAGGCCCAGAGCTTTTCAAGAGCAGATAGATGATGCTCTACTAGAGAGAACTTGAGTTTCCCACTCCTTTGCTTGTCTCAGACTTCTAAGACATTGGATGTAAGATGGTGTTGGGAGGTGAGAGAGGGCTTTGAGAAAACAGGGGCATTGTAGGTGTGGCTTTGCTGTCTCATGGATAACTATATTTTGATCTTCTCGACACCCTCTTTGCCAGGGCACTGCCCTCTCCTGACGCGCACACCAGATCATCCACATGGGTACCTTGGGGATTACCATGTAAGTAGATTATAAAGCTTCCTCGTGGTGGCTGTGGGCTGGGTAAATATCGTATTCATTTCTCTGTCTTTGAATATGTATTGATTCCGAAGACCTAGGTTTGGAAAAATGAGCAGTTGTAGGGTAATATATTCAGTCACTCATTTGTTCATTCAATCACATTTCCTAAAGGCACATTATGTATTAGGTACCAGCTTATGTTCCGAGAGTGCAATGGTTTTATTCTCCAGTTCTTGAGAGGCAGTCCACTGTTGCCTCCATGTAGCATCTTCCAATCTTATATATTTGATCCATCAACAAAGGAAAGACAGGATTAATTTCTGTTACTAATATGCCTATATGAATGCCATTCTTACAAGTTTTCTTGAAGGTCTCTGTGGACACATCTTTGGATTGCCTCTGAGAATGGACATGAAGTACCCGTTTTATCCAAGTCTAAATAGACTCAGAAAATTGCCTATAAACTTGCACCAGAACCAAGACAATCTTTAACTTTCTTTCCCAAGATCTTGAATGGACTCCAGTCTATTACTAATTGGGATTATTTCAGTCTAAAGTGATAAAACACCTGATTTAAACTGACTTGACTACAGAAGGGAATGTATTGCTTTGTGTGACTCATCAACTTGCCTTCAGGAATCAATTTGACTTCAGGTGTGGTTGCACAGGTACTTGAACAATGCCAGCAGGATTGGGTTTCTCTTTTTCTCTGGGTCTTGGCTCTGCTTTCTCTGCACTGATCTCATTCTCCAGTAGGATCTCAGAGGCACCACCTAACTCGATGCAGTTCTTAGGCTGCATCCTACTCCGTGTAAATCCAGCATAAAAACGACCATGTGAAGTGTGACCAACTGAAGTCATGAAGTTCACTCTGATTGGATCGGTTTAGGTCGTGGGCCCCCCCACTGGGCCAGTTATCATGGGGTGGGTATGTTTCATATCCTCTTTCTCTGGGACGAGGGGTGAGCTTAACTTAAACCACACAACATGAGAGTGGGGGAGTGGGCATCTCCAAATAACAATTGAGGCCATTGCCTCATGAAGTGGGAAAATACTCCAGGGAAGCAAACCATACGTGTTCACTACACATACATTGATTTAATTTCCCCAGATTAAATATTTAAAATATTTTCTTAGATATGTAAAATGATGAAGGGACTAGCAGTTGTATTTTGTTATGTGCTGGTAGACACACCTGATTTATTGTGTTTAACTATAATAATTTGACCCATTTTGGATAAGTTGACCGTATGAGAGGGGTCAGGGAATAGACTAAAACACGTCACATAAAAACAGAAGAACTGAGGATGTTCAACCTCAGGGAGTTTTTAGTACTTGGCAGCATGGTTGGAGGGAGATAGTATTATATCACTTATTTGAAGCACCTTAAGGCAGAAGTAAAAACAGATTTGTTCTTGAGACACAGAGATTTCTACTGATACATAGCTGTCCAGTGTAGGAGCTGATGCCTTGGTTAGTACTGTTTCCTAGACTGTAACTGTTCAAGCATAGTTTTATCAGACTGTCAAGAATGGTGTAGAAGGGCTTCCCTGGTGGCGCAGTGGTTGAGAGTCCGCCTGCCGGTGCAGGGGACACGGGTTCGTGCCCCGGTCTGGGAAGAGCCCACATGCCGCAGAGCGGCTGGGCCCGTGAGCCATGGCCGCTAAGCCTGCGCGTCCGGAGCCTGTGCTCCACAACGGGAGAGGTCCACAACAGTGAGAGGCCCGCGTACCGCAAAAAAAAAAAAAAAAAAAAAAAATACTACATGTTGGGCATTGTACTAGATCTTTTGAATATGTTACTAATTGTGTCCTCATAGCTCTACATAAACTATAGAGATTGTTATTTCAGTTTTACACCTGAGGAAACTGATGCTCAGAAAGTGGAAATAAGTTGCCCAAGACACACAGTGCTTAGGTGGGAAATAGGATATAGACCCTGATATTTATGACTTCAAAACACACCCTCCCTGAAGAACTAAATTGAGTTGTATTTAGTCCTGAGCTCTGGTTGCCTCATAAATGAACTCAGGTTTATAGCCTGAATTTGTTCCCATATGTCTGTGCAATCCCCTGTGTCTGCCAGGCTTTCTGTGATCCCACTCTGAAAGTGTAAGAGGTGGTTCAGAATGACCTGAACCCAATTAGAAGAAGAACCAATGTGCTGTATGTTAGGCTCTGAGGAACAAAAGACCTCTTCTTAGTGTCTTCACAGTATGATGCTGTGTTTAATAACCCTGAATGTGAAAAATCAAGAGCGGAAAGATATCCTCATTACAACTCTCCAGGCATCTGAGGTCCAAGGATTAGCCACTTTGCTTTGGTAAAATGAGAGAGCATTAAACGTAACAGGAAATCAGAGATTCCCTAGAACAACTAGCTCTTATTTCAGATGAGAAAACTGAGTCCCAGAGGAGTAAGATGATGTATACAAGGCTACATAGCTAGTTAATGATGGAACTGGGAATAGAATCCCATTTACTGGTCTCCCAGGAAAGAACACTTATCACCCTGGATCGTAGCCAACCTAAGATGAAATATTAAGCCAACCCAACTCTTAGAAGAATAGACTAAAACACTAAAGGTTTTGTCCTATTTTGAACTTCTGTCCTCTCCGCATCCCTCACCCAATACTATTATACTGTCCATAAAATCTTGGTTCAATCGATTGTTGAGTCATGATTTGACTAAACTACGAGATTAGAGCTTGCTTTAGGCATTTATAGAGGGAAGGGGGAGGAGGGATATGGGAAGGAGCTCCTATTGTAAATAGTGCTGCAGTGAACATTGGGGTGCATGTAACTTTTCAGATTATGGTTTTCTCCAAATATATTCCCAGGAGTGGGATCGCTGGATAATATGGTAGTTCTAATTTTAGTTTTTCAAGGAACCTCCATACTGTTCTCCATAGTGACTGTACCAATTTACATTCCCACCAACAGTTTAGGAGGATTCCCTTTTCACCACACCCCCTCCAGCATTTATTGTTTGCAGACTTTTTGATGATGGCCATTCTGACTGGTGTGACGTGATACCTCATTGTAGTTTTGATTTGCATTTCTCTAACAATTAGCGATGTTAAGGATCTCTTCAAGGGCTTTTTGGCTAGCTGTACGTCTCTGTTGGAGAAATGTCTATTTAGATCTTCTGCCCATTTCAGACAAAGACAAATATTATATGATATCACTTTTATGTGGAATCCAAAAATATGATACAAATGAACTTATTTAGAGAACAAAAACAGACCAACAGACTTAGAAAACAAACTTATGGCTACCAAAGGGGAAAGGTGGTGGAGGAGGGATAAATTAGGAGATTGGGATTAACAGATACTCACTACTATATATAAAACAGATAATCAACAAGAACCTATTGTATAGCATAGGGAACTCTACTCAATAGTCTGTAATAACTTGTATGGGAAAAGAATCTGAAAAAGAATAGATACATGTATATGTATAACTGAATCACTTTGCTGTACACCTGAAATTAACACAACGTTGTAAATCAACTATACTCCAATATAAAATAAAAACAAAAAAAAGAAGTGAAAGGAGATCAGAGAAGGCTAAAATTCTATACTTAGTGAAATAAAGGCATTTTCAAAGGAAAAAAAAAAGGAGGGGGGGCCTCCTACCAGCCATGATTCTCTCGCAAATAACCACAATCAGTTGTGCAGGAAAAAGATAAAACGTGACCTAGAGTTACTGGAGAGGGACCAGAAGCAGACTAATTCTAGAGGAAAGAGGACGGCAAGGAGCAAGTGACTTGAAGTCAAGCCAGAGGCAGTGCCATTTTGCATGTCTACAAAAACAAAGCAAAGCAAAAAAGCAAAACACCTCACTAAACATTTCTTAAATATTCTAAGATCAAAACCAAATGAAATCTACCACCTTTCTGGGCTGTAAAACCAGAGGACAGAGGTAGGAGTGACCACATTGACCAGAAAGTGAGGGAAGATAATTAGAAGGAGGGAGACAGAAAGGGGAGCCTGAATTTCTAAGGATAAACTTCTCAATCTCTTGGGTGACTCACGAACTACGCAAGTATGGGACAAATTCTAGCTAAGAAGAAAACAAATGAGCTTAAATTTGAACTACCACCCAAGAGGTAGAGTTTGCTGTTTGAGTCTAATCAAATTAAGTGCCTGATTAAACAAAACACACAAGTAATCAAATCTAGGATCTTCAAATATAACATTAACATCTCCAGGACGAAATTTTTAAATTACTCAACATATGAAGAACCAGGAGTGTCAGGAGAGAAGGAGCCATCCCTGGCTTCAACCAGAAGAGTTCTGATTATTTTCTCCTTCTTATAGGGTTTTCCATGGAACATCCCATTAATGCCACTAAAAGATGGTTTGCAGTCCTTTGAAGTAGATGATTTCCAAGGTGGTTTCTATCTCTAGCATTCAGCTGGCTTATTATTCAATCTATAGACTTGGAGGGATCCTCAGAAAAGCCCGTGTGTGCACCTAATCACTACTCCATAGTTTGTAGGCAATGTGTGTAGTAGCATGAGGCAGTGCTTCTCAATCTTTAATATGTACTCACATCACCAAGCTTCTTGCTAAAATCTGTTTCAGGAAGACTGGGATGCGGCTTGGGGGTCTGCATATCTAACAAGCTGCACGTAAAGCTGATACTGTTGGTTCAAAAATCATACTTTGAGTAGCAAGTTTCCTAGGGACACAGTTTCACAGTGAAACTCAATAGCTAAATAAGAGTGGGGACCGCTGAATACTGTAACTGCTCTTATAAATTTATAAAGCAATTTTCTGAGAGATACTGCAGACTTCTGACTGTGTTTTAACTCAGTGTTTCCTGAATTAATTTCACCACAGAATCTTTTTTTGAAAGAAAATCCTATTACATAACACCAAATAGGTGGTATATAAAACATAGTTTTGGAAAGTTTTATTGTATGGGAGTCTTAAAAGAAATGCATAATTCTGTGTTTTTATGCACTTAATCCCCATTTCTGTGTTAGCAAAGAAACCATTTTCTCAAGTTTTTACCTGAGAATAATGAAATATAGGGCTCCCCTGAACTGTGCTTGAAATTTCAAATGTGAATTTTTGGAAACCATTTACAGAAAGAAAAATGTGTGTGTCAGCAGTTACCTAACTGGGTATGTTTCATGGCGTCAGCTACACTGGTCTAATTTGAAGACCTTGGAAAATGCCTTGAGCTAGAAAAATTTACTCCATTGGTTTGAGTACTCCACTGATGATGAATTATTCCTCCAGGTGAACCTTTCCTTTATCTCCTGTTCTTAAATGAGAAGGCTCCCAGAGGGCTAAACGTGGGGTCACTAACCCACACTAGTCGGGGGAAGAGTTGCTATGAGCCCTTGTTCCCTCAAGGGCAGTGAGAAACCATGAAACAGATGGTGCCGTTGCCTCCCATGTATGCGATCAGTGCTTCTCAAAATGTCCCCCTATATCCCTGACTTTCCAACAACCTGATGATTAAACTAGGGCGTGGGTTATCACTTCTGTTGAACAGACGAGGAAATGGCAGCGAAGATGATAAGTTATTTGTTTGAAGTTCTCTGTCTATTGGAAGAGCCAAGATAAAGGATATAGAAAGATGCCTAGGAGTTAGTAAACTTCTCTTCTGTGCCAGGTACTTCATATGCTTAATCATTCAACCGCATTTTATACATTGGAAAACTGAAATGCAAGAAAACTAGCCACTTGTCCCAGTTAATAAATGGGAAAACTGGGATTCAAGCCCCTTTGTTTGACTCTCATGCATGCGGTGCAGACACCTTCAATATTTCTTCATCTGTCTGAGATATTAGTAGCTACCAGGTCTTGAAAATGAGGGCAAAGTCCTCACCAGGATAATGAGATAGAAGTGCAAGATCAGATACTTGCTGCAGAATGTACTCTACTGCAGAAGTTTGCCCAAGGTCAACCTAGCGATTTCATTGCATGGTTTCCCTTTTTCTTTTGCCTTTTAAATATATTGTAGGGACTTCCCTGGTGGCACAGTGATTAAGACTCCACACTCCCAATGCAGGGGGCCTGGGTTCGATCCCTGGTCAGGGAACTAGATCCCATACGCATGCTGCAACTAAGAGTTCACATGCCACAATTAAGGAGCCCGCCTTCCGCAACTAAGGAGCCCACCTGCTGCTACTAAGACCCGGCACAACCAAATAAATAGATAAATAAATAAAAATTATTTTAAAATAAATAAATAAATATTTTGTACAATATCTTGTTCCAAATGGTGTTATTACCACTCATTATTCCTTCATGCCTTTTAATGAAGCACTTTTTTCACAGGGTATATTTTTAATATCATTCATCTGGGAGAAACTCTACAGATTTTTTTAAAAGCACATGACACACAATTTCTATTTGAGATTCTATTTGAGATTGATCCCGCCCACACCCCTCACCCCAACCTTGACATTCTGGAGTCTTACAAACATTCCTCCTAAGCAAAAACACCAGACGGCAGAGAAAGAAAACAATAAGACACACCTTGTAATTTTACCAAAAAAATCCCTGACAGATCAGATCTATAAATTCAGAGTCATATGGAATGAAGCAGACTAAGAGCATGAGCAGACCACGTTGTCCAGAATTCCCTCTGCTGCCAACATGGTCCAAGGTTCAAGGCAAATATTCTCTTGCTCAGATTTAAGACATCCTTCTAGGAAGAGAACCTTCCAACTATCTGCCTAGAAAGCCATTTGTGCCATGTCCTCATAATGAGATTTGGTATTTTTCATAGAATTTCACACTCGACATGCTGACTGTGTCTTATAGATCATTTAAAACGTGGTCTTATATTTTGTAATCAGCCAAAGTGAAAACACATGTGCTGCCACCCAGTCAATTACTAAGTCATTTTTACACTCCCACTGGGTACCAGTCTGGACTGTGGGGCACGTGTGGCAGGCACTGGGCTAGATGCTTTCACATGCATCTTCTCCATTAGAGTCAATAATTACAACGATCATAACGATAGCAAGCAGCTATTTATCTTATTATGCAATAGGCACTGTGATAAATGTTTGCATGATGCCTGATTTAATGCTCACCATAATCCTACGAGATAAACAAGTCTTCCCAAACCTCATTGCTCACCAGCATCAGCTGAGGAACTTTATTAGAATGAGTCCTAATCAAGACCTATTGAGTCAGAATCTCCGGGTTAAAAACATGAAATCTCTATTTTTCAGTAACTTTCTGAGGAATCACGAGGCAGCCTGAAGTTAACCAGCACCTGGGAAAAATAAGACAGATGTCGTTATCTCGATTTTATTCACCGGAAATCAAAGCTCAGAGAGAAAAATGTGTGCCCAAGATGTGCTGGCTTGTCACTGACTCACCATTGCAGCCACCTTGAGAGCATCCTCAAAGGTCTCTTACAACTCAGAGTGTGGTATGAAGATTGGAGGCCTTAGCATCACCTGACACCAAAGCTGCTAAGACGAGCACCTGCATTTTAACCAGACCCCCCAGAAGACAGGGTGTGAGAAGTGCTGCTCTGGACCACTGAGCTGGAGACTGAAAACTGCATCTCCCAGACTCTACCATCAGTGAGCTTATTTAATTTTACCAGTGGGAGGCTCGGAGGGTGGAAGGAAGGAGGACCCGTCTTTGTCCACTTTTGCAGAGACATTAGCAAGGGGCGGGGGATTTAAGACAGGCTACTGTGGGCTCCAGCCACACGGATGATGTTCGGCGAGCTCCGGGGGCGGTGGGGGCGGGGGGATGGCGGCTTCGGGGATCCTGCTGACTGCAGTGGCACAATTCGGTAACAACAGCTAACAGGTCAGCGTTCACAGGGGCCGGTAGAAAACTAGCTGATTTAGGGGTAACAATCTTTTCTTCTCTTTTGCTCCTTCAGCCCTTTCCGCATCGTTGTAAACATTTTCCTGCATTAAGTCCCTCTTTACTTGAAATGGCAAGAGTGGCTCTCTTTCCCTGGTTGGATATTAGCTGATATTACAGCTTAGTTATCATACAATAACCATGCTCCTTGTCAAAGGAGCAGGGTGAGGATTCAGCTCCAGGGTCTGAGACGGCAAAGCTCAAGTTCTTAACCAGTATCAAATACAGACGGTCCCAACTTACGATGGTTTGACTTCTGGTGGTGTGAAAGTGATATGCATTCAGTAGGTACTGTACTTCGAATTTTGATCTTTTCCCAGGCTAGTGATGTGTGGTCAGATACTCTCTCACGATGCTAGGCAGTGACAGCTAGCTGCAACTCCCTCTCGGCCACAGACCTGAGGGTAAACAATCCGTACACTGACAACCGTTCTGTAAGCATACAACCATTCTCTTTTTCACTTTCAGTAGAGGACACAATAAGTTACATGAGATATTCAACACTTTAGTATAAAATAGGCTTTGTTTTAGATAATTATGCCCTACTGTAGGCTAACGTAAATGTTCTGAGCACGTTTAAGGTAGGCAAGGCTAAGCTATGACGGTCGGTAGATTAGGCGTATTAAATGTATTTTTGACTTGATATTTTCAACTTATGACGGGTTTATAGGGACTTAACCCCGTCGTAGCTTGAGAAAGATCGGTATATCAAAAGCACGGCACAATAAAGTATTCACTTCTATAGGGTAATTGAGCTGTCTTCTTGCTATTCATTCTTTTATCTACTAAAAATATATATATAATAAAACTTTCTGTGCCAAGAAGTATGATAAGTTCTGGGAATACAAAGTTGAATAAAACATAGCTCCTGCTACCATGGAAGGAAGATTCACAGGTAATTAATTATAAGACAATGTGGTAAGTTCAAAATTGAACCAATTTCTAAGGACAGACCAATTTTAACATGACTGTTACTTGAACAATTATGAAAAAAAACCAAATGATATTTAAGGCTGATACACCTGGGGACAGGAAGTCTTTTGTGAGAATAAAACAGTTACCTCTGGGTAAGGAAGACAGGTATTGACTGACCTACTTCTCTGAGGTCCCTCCTGTGCTATTCATTCATTCATTTGTTCATTCAATTAATAGCATTGAGTGCTTTATAGCAGGACCTCTCTATACCTTGGGAATAAAGGATTTGAGTAAAATAAGAGGGATTTGGTCTCATGGGTCTTCCATTTTTAGGGAGAGACAGTCAATAGGCAAGTAAACAAATAAGATCATTTTATTCTATGAAAAGTGCTCTAAAGGAAATTAGCAGGGAGATGTTAATGAATGCAACTGAGAAGAGGGGGGTATTTTAGGTACAGTTTTATTACAGGGGATATTCGTGTAGAAGCCACTGTCCTTGTCCCCAAGAAGGACATAATGAGTCTGAAGGCAATGCTGAAAAGTGGGTCTCAGGTTAGAAGAGCTGCCAGTGAGAACACAGCACATGGAGAGCCCCCTCAAAGCTAGCACCTTCCCTCCAGCGAAGCACTGCTACAGCCAACATTCAGAGTGCAGGATTCTTCAGGGCAGGGGCTGGCTTTTCCTTAAAGCTCCATTCTTCACAGTTGACAGTGGAAGAGGCATGGCATGGTGCAACGATCAGACACTGAGAGTCCCCAGTCTTGGTTTAAAAGCTGGTTGCAACACTACTAATTAATTTGTATCTCAGTTTAACAGCCCGCAAAATGGGTATAATAATTCCCAAATCACAGGATTGTTGTGAGGATTGAATACTCTACTTGGTGCATATCGTGTAGTAGATATGGCTCACAATGGGTAAGCAGTAAATACTCTGTGCATTGATTTGTGTGACATATACAAGCACCTTAATGTCAGAAATCGTTGTGCTTTTCCCACAAGGTGATGGATCTCTCTCAGAAGAGATGGTGGAGTTGGATGTGAGACAGGGTTTCTTCTTTTTCAACCTCTGTTTACTTGACTAGAGGAGATGGAAGGAATGGATGGGTCTTCCTCATGGAATTGAGGGCTTTCTGCTGGCTAAGTCTCACTGGTTGCCTCTGCCATTCCTCTTACGACCAGATCTGCCAGGACACCCACTTGCCAATGTCCCTCTGAAATCGTGTTCCCCAGAACTGAACAGAGTCCTCTAGCTGGAGTCTGGCCACAGCTCAAAACAGCCACACCATCACAAGCCCTTGGGTTGGATGCCAAACTTCTAGATACGTAGCTTCAGGGGGCATTGGGATATTATAAACCACATTGGACTATGGATTCATGCTATGCTTGTAGCCAATTAACACCCACACGTTGCACATGGTATAATTAGGACACCAAGACCTCCATCTGCTTCTACTTCTACATGTAAGGCTTTCACCCTCATTTCAGGTCTTCATACTGATTTCTGCAAAGTTTCTCTAGACCTAAGGAAGATCCTTGAGGAGACGTGATACTTGTTTGTGGAATCACTCCTAGAGCTTTGCACGTGAACTGGAATATATGAGACTCCTGGTGGGTACTTATTAAATAAATTACTATTTTAACTAGTGCAAAAGTAACAAGTGCTTAGTTTTATAAAAACAATAGAATGTATAGTATAGTCAAAGGAAGAAAACAAAATGACTCATAATTCCATACTGTTACATAACACCCCCAAATAGTATCAAATTATTTGTATTTTTAGGTAACGAATTGTCTTAACGTATTATGGCATTCTTACCACATCATTTGAGTAACTGAAAAATAACTCACTACATTGATAGCCTGTAATTCATTTAAGAGGATGTATTTAAACAAATGAAATTGTTGGAACTTTAGGTTGTTTCAGGGTTTTTTGTTTGCTTGTTTGCTTGTTTACTATTTTAAAGATCTCTGTCTATACATCCTACCAAACATCTGATTATTTCCTTAGTGTAAAGTCCTAGAAGTGGAAGTATTGGGTCAAAGATAATGTCTATTTTTAAGATTTATATGTCTATATATGTGGTCAAATGGCCTCCAAAACCATGCATGACAATATCCTTCTCTTGCCCTTCCTGAGAGTACGTAAAAGGGGGAAAATAGAGTGTATGTCATAAAATTGTTTGGAAAATTGAGTTAATATACATTAAGTGCTCAGGTAGTAATTGGTACATAGAAATTACTCCAAAAATGGTAGTTGTTGTTATTACCGTTATTGTTATTTTTACCTTTGTATCTCACATATATGATGCCAACTTCAACTGACTTTCTCCACTAACTTATTTCATCTGCTGTAACAATAAAACCTCATTTCCATTTCTCATCCCACCAGTAAGAGAGAGAGAGGGAGAGAGGGATGTTTGGAATTACATCACATATCAAAATGAAAAGCTCCAAAATTTAGGGGGCGAGTCTTCCATTCTCTGTAGTTTATAGAATTCCCCCATTTCTCTGGGAAGCTGGCCCTTGGAACCTTCATTCTCTTGCTCTAAACTGTTTTTTTCTTGCTGCATAGAGGTATTCTGGGGTGGTCCCACTTGTTCAGCTGTGCTGGACCCATTAATTCTAAGAACTCACATCTTATTTTTTTTGGTTTACTATAATTTGGTTGGAGAATGTTCTTAAGTAGCTTTCTAAGAAAAGGAGCATGAGGTAAACTATGAGTGTCCTAAAATGTGTTTAGCTGGGGGTAGATTTCTATATTTAAAATAATTTTTTCGGGCTTCCCTGGTGGCGCAGTGGTTGAGAGTCCGCCTGCCGATGCAGGGGACACGGGTTCGTGCCCCGGTCTGGGAAGATCCCACATGCCGCGGAGCGGCTGGGCCCGTGAGCCATGGCCGCTGAGCCTGCGCGTCCGGAGCCTGTCCTCCGCAACGGGAGAGGCCACAACAGTGAGAGGCCCGCGTAACGCATAAAAAAAAAAATAATAATAATAATTTTTTCATTAATTTTTAGAAAGGCATGTTTCTGACGAGAAGCAATATGCCATGTTCATATGGCTTTTTAGGCTTTGTGGTTTATTTTTCCTCTCTCTCTCTTTTCTTTCTTTTCTCCAACCTTTTAGGAACTTTGTATCCTCGAAGCTGAGAAAATTGTCGTGATCTATCTAGGTGTGTTTTTTTTTCTTTCATTTGTCCTATTAGAATTACTTTCAATGTGAAAAACTGCCTCTCTTTTCAGCCTTGCAAAGTTATCATTTATTATTCCCTTATACTTCTGCCCTCCCCACTGTAATTCAGTCATCTCCTGGAATTCTTATAAGTTATTTACAGAGCTCCTGTATCAGTAATCCGTGTCATTTGTGTTTTCTTCTCACACGTTCCACCTGTTTGTCGTTTTGGACTAGGTTCTGAAAAATTGCCTCAATTATGTCTTCTGATATTTTTTACTGATTTTTCTCTTTTCTGTAATATATAATTTAATATATTAAGCACTTTTCCTTGTTCTCTACTTGTTGCTTTTACATAGCTTCAGTTTCTTGTATTATAAACGTGATGTACCCTCAGTTGTCTCAGAAAATACTGCTGACATAATTTTCTTTTCTTCTATTTAATTCTCTTAGTTACCCTGAATGGTTGACATTCTCCTAGGTTCAGGCTTCCTAATTATTTATCTTGATCTTCATTTTTCAGGATTTCAGCATTTCTGTCCAAAAGACAAACAATACCAAGTTTTGGAAAGAGTGTAGATACACTGAAACTCAAATACATTGGTGATAGGAATGTAAAATGGAGCTGCCATTCTGAAAACAGTTTGGCATTTTCTTAAAAATTGGAAGCTGTACTTACCGTATAACCCAGCAATTCTACTCCTAGGAGTCTATACAAGAGAAACACACATGCCCACAAAAAAACACATGTGAATGTTCATAGTAGCATTATTCATAATAACCAAAACTGCAAACAACCCAAAGTTTTATTAACTGTTGAATGGATAAACAAATGTGATATACCACATACAATAGAGTACTATTCACCAATAAAAAAGAATAAATTACTGATATAAGTTTCAACATTATGAATCTCAAAAATGTTATTTAAGTAACAGAAGCCAAACATAAAATATTATATATGGTATGTTTCCATTAATATGAAATGGCCAGAAAAGGCCAAATTATAGACAGAAAGCAGGTCAGTGGTTGCTTAGGACTGGGGTTGGGGAATATTACCAGCAAAGAGGCATAAGGTAAGTTTTTAAACTGTAGAAATTTAAAAGAAACCGATTTGTGTTGATAGTTGCACAACCATAAACATTTACTGAAAGTTATAGATTTGTATACTTTCAGTGGGTGAACTGCATTTATATAAATTATACCTCAATAAAGCTCTTAAACCACACATGGGCTAATGTTTGTCATAGAGGAAGTGAGGTGATTAGCAAATTTATTTCGTATTTTGTTAAAAGTGAAATATTTGTACTTAACTAATGCATCCAGTTTTCCATGTTTGGATACTGCCACGGTCACTTTTTATCTGTGCTTTGGGGCATTTTACTTCATCTCCATGATTCTCAGGTTTTTTCATCTGTGGTTGGAGAAGGTTGAACTAGGCCATTTCTAAAGTCTGTTCCATCTCTGATTCTGTAGAATTCTTCAAGCTGGTCTAGTTTTCTCCTTGATCTGTTAGACTCAGTCTGCCAGCAAATTTCCTACAGCTGTCTTTGTTGTCAGGTCATGGTTTGGAACAGACCATCATGTACTTTCCTATTTAATCAAAACTTTCAGAGAATATACTTCAGCTGATTTCCACCATCCTGATGAGCTGGACAAAGCTGACAAAAATTGAGCAATACTCAGTCAATTTATTTTAAGTGGGTGCACTCATTTTTAAACTTATTTTTACATTAAAAATAATTTTACTGGGCAAAATTTAGCTTACCTACACATAGAGACAACATTAAAATTAAAACAGAATTAATTTTTGTCTACCAGGGCTTGTTGGTCTAGTATATGGACTACAGTGTAATATCAGAAATCCAGAAATTATTTCGTTGCCATGGGTTAAGAAGTGTAGATTTATTCTTCTTTCTTTTGCTGATCCTGACATCTTTTGATGTGGATATGATGCCCTTGTTAAGTACTAATGGGGTAATGTGTGAAACTGCATTAGACTTTAATTTTGTAGTTGTAGATCAGTGCTTCTCAAACTTTAAAGTCTATGCAGATCAGATAGGGATCTTCTTAAAATATAGATGTTAAGATACAGCTATTTTGGGAGTGGACCGAGATTCTGCATTTCTAACAAGCAGTTAGAATTTGCCATTGCTGGTCGGTGACCAACACTCTGAGTGGCAAGGTGTTAGGGTGAAAACAGAAGCTGTGGAAGGGAAGGAGTTACAGGGAGTTGCCTCATGTTAATGGTAATGGGAACAGTCTGCAAAAGGGATAAGATGCCTCCGGGGGTACAGTGACTACTCCATCAGTGAGGGTGGTCATACAGAGGCTAGAAGGAATGTACTAGCTAGGAAGAGGCTAGAGGCTAGGAAGGAATTAGTGGATGGGGATAACTGATAGACCAGGAGACCCCAAATGTCTCTGCCTCTCGCTGTGAGAATGCATACTTATGTTTTAATAGTGTCTCTTCTGACCTTGAAATGTATACATACTCAAAGATTCCTAATGAATTGTTTATGATAATTTTCCATACTAATTATAAGCTTTTGGGGGCCATGCTTATGTGTGTGACCACTGTGTTATAAGTACAAGTTTATTGGTTGTATGCCCAACCCCACCTCTTTCTTTTCCTGGATCAGAAGCACACTTCCTAAGGGCCTCTCTTTGAAAATCCTGTAGCTGGTTGGGGACAGAAGCCTTGCATCATCTTTCTTAGCAGTTTGTTGCCCATGAAAGCATGAACTTCAGCCTTTAGGCACAATACTGATCTCTAAGTCACCCTTCTCTTTCCTGAATATGGCATTTTGGGGAGCTACTCAGATAAATAAAGAAGCTATTTTACTATCAATCAACTATTGATTCTTATACGTGTCCTTCATTCCTCAGACCCTTAAAGGGAATAATGGAGGGTGACCATTGGA
This sequence comes from Phocoena sinus, assembly GCF_008692025.1. NCBI lineage: Eukaryota > Metazoa > Chordata > Mammalia > Artiodactyla > Phocoenidae > Phocoena > Phocoena sinus. The sequence goes on along the minus strand of NC_045779.1, from coordinate 71,889,243 downwards.
CTTCTACCTGCGGAAAAGGGTCATCTCCCTGGAGGAGAGTTCCCTTCTTAAAAGATGAGGGATCTTTTAAGAAGGGAGCAAGCTTCTCCCAGGACAAATGTGGGGATTCTGCCAGCTTCTGGGTTTTTCTCTTCCAATTATGCATTCCAGGACTGGGGAGATAACCACAGGGTGGGTTCAGGGGCCCACTGGGTCCACTATGAGAGGCACCCGAGCTAAACCCCATTGATCACCTGGCCATAAGCCTCATACTCTGACTGCTGGACCACAGTGACATTTTGAATTAGTGTCACTTCAGAGCCCACGTCCAGTAATCCCCCAAATATCGGATTCTTTCTTTTCCCCCCGACGCAAGTCTCCCTGGTGAAAGGCCATAAGAGGGAGTAGCTCTCAGTGTGCTAAGAAAAATCACCTTAGTTAGTAGATTGATGGGATTTCCACTGGACCATCCAGGGGTAAGTCCTCTAGCTCCCTGCGTGGTAAGAGTGGCCCTGTCCTCAGCCTGTAATCACTCCCTGGGAATATTCAACCTCAGATGCCTAAGAGAGGCCATTCTGGATCCCAGAGTAGGACCTGCTGTTGATTCTCGTGTTTGGTCACACCCACAGGAATTTAGAATAAAGGGAGAGTCATGATCATTATCATCCATACATCTGACAGATATGTGTTGAATTCCTCCTGTGTGCTAGGCACTGGGTTGCCTGCCAGCACAGCGGAGAACAAGGCAGACACGGCCTCTGCCTTCCGGGAGCTTGTGGCATTGCGAAAATAGGTCACTACAGCCAAGGGAGAGATGTGCTCTAACTGGTCAAGTGTGAATACTTTTACGAGGCTGCTGGCCTAATCTTGGAGGCATCAGAAGAAATCCCGAGGATACTGTGTTTAACCTGAGACCTGAAGGGATATCCAGATATCTGTAAAGATATCTATCTTTACAGCTTTAACTGGTGTCTGGCTCTGGTGCTCTTTGCCTAAAAGAAGATACTGAGAGTTTGGGAAGGTAAATAATGGACAGTCTATGAAAGGGCTTCATTCCATGGAAAGCTGTTGTAGGGTTTTAAGAACTCTGGTGTCACTGTTTATTCACATGTAATAAAAATCAGTCTCATTGGCTAACAGAATGAGGAGTGGATGGATGCAGGGGAACAGTCAGAAATCTAAGACAAATGAATACAGGTAAAATGGTTTTACTGTTTCTAGTTAAAGATCATCAGGCCCCTTTGAGAATCAGTGCCTGATGTTCATTACAGCTTTGAAATAGGCCTTAAACAGTAAGGTTCGATGGCAAGGGGGCCTGGAGAGGAAGTGATAGCTAAGTAAAAATCTGAAATATAAGTAGAAATTAGCAAGGTAAAATTGGAGTGAGTTGGATGACAGGTTGGGGTAGCTTTAAGCACTGAAGTGAATGAAATGGGATGTGTCCCAGGTGCATGACGGGAAAAAATATCTCCCCCAAATTCAATAAAGTGTGATAAAAATATTAGTAATCCCTTCCCACCTCTTGTGATTCTGTAAGTCTAGAACAAAAATAATTTATTCATTGTTATTCATTTCCATCCTAAACACCACTTGATGCTACCTAACACATCACTACTGGTATCGTACAATTGTCATTCCCTGCATCTGTGATGTGAGCTTCCCAAGCTTTCCATCACCTCTTCCTGGAAGGCTCTCCCTCCTTCTTTGTGGCTGGCCAACTCTTATCGCTCCCCAAGGTCCATAAGGAAGTTGATGAAATAGCTAAGCAAGAGATAGTGTATTCCTCAGCTTGGACTGTCATAACAAAACACCACAGAGGGAGTGATTTAGAAAACAGATGTTTACTTTCTTACAAATCTGGAGGCTGGAGGCCCAAGGTCAAGATGGCAGCAGTATTTGTTTCTGGCTCTCCCTGTCCCTGGCTTGTAGACGGCCACCTTCTCACTGTGCTGTCACATGACCTTTCCTCTGTGCCTGCGCGTGGAGAGGTGGGGAGGGAGGGAGAGAGAGAAGGGGACAGAGGGAGGGAAGGAAGGGAGGAAGGACGGAAGGAAGAATGGAAAAGAGAGCTCTCTGGTGTTTTGTTCACTTAACCTTAATGACCTCCTTAAAATCCCTATCTCCAAATATAATCAGTTTAGGTGTTAAGGCTTCAACATATGACTTCTGGGGGACACAGTTCTGCCCATAGCAGATGGTGAATTCACTAGGGCATGTGGGCACATGAGGAGTGGACCACCCAGTGTTACAGCTGGTGATATTTTATACTCAGCAGCATTGTATCTATTTTGGGGGAGAACTACAATGTTAAACTAGATTCTTGAACATCCGTGAGGTTCCCACTGGGTTGAAGCAAGAAATAACGATGTACACACTCAGAAATATTTCTTGACTAGAATAAGAGCTTAGCTACAAAGAAAGTCTTTTTCTGATCCAGCTGGTATCCAACTGATATATATTTAGACTTGGGCTTGATAGCAGAGAATAAAAAATTGATTCTGCTCCTTGATTTTCAGAGAAAGTTATTTCCTTGCACCCTCTGCGAGCTAGCAGCCCTCTTAAGGTCTGGAATTTCTTTTTCGTCATTTGATTTCATCTCAATCTCCCCCCACTTTAGAGGAAACAGTATATCAAAGCAAGAATGAAACAATTTGGAGACACTGATGCTGGGTACGTGTTTAAAGACGCTCTGTTCCGAATAATTTAACAACTTCCTCAATGCAAAAATTAAATACACTTGAAAAGTCCAAGAGTGGGATTGCAGAGAAGGATTAATAAGAAGCAGAAATGTTCCTATTTGAGCAGATGGAATGAATTCTCCATATTTCCTTTTACACTACAATGATTATTTGTTAGACTTATAGCATCTCAGGTTGCATAATTCAACATTTTCATTTTTTAAAGTCCTCTTATTTGTATCATTTCTCAGTTTTCAAAGCATTTTCTGACCTTTTAGTGCATTTCATCCTCATAATAATCACGTGAGTTTAGCTGGGCAGGTTTTTAAAAATTCAAGTTTGCAAATAACAGCAACAAAAAATATCAAGGACAGTTTTAAAATATTTATGAATATCCATTCAATCCTCATTATTTCCTGGAGCACATACCAGAGATTTTCTTTGGTTGATGGGTAGGAAATGAATTTTGAGTGAGCCTAAACTCTAACATGATGCTGGAGGAAAAGGAAACTCATTAAAAAAATGACACAGTTTTACTGTTCATGTAATCTGTCTCCTTTAAAAGTCTGGTTGAATTCCTCTCTTAATTAAACAAAGTCTTCTTAAAGTGTTTGATAATATTAATTATTGTATTAGTATCATTGGGGAGTAGACATTCTTGAATCCTACACCATATTTATTCTCCCTATGAAGTTCTTCGGAGAGATGTATGTGCACACAGGAAACAGAAACTGATGGAAGACAGGACAATGTTCCACCTTAGTAGAATTCTGGAAGGTTGGCCCAAAGTACATGGCCCAAGTTCAAGGTCTAATGGGGTCTTCACTCTTCTTATTGAGCCATAACCTGAGTCTCATGATTATACCATCTTCCAGCCAATATCACTGAGAGAGAGAAGACTGAATAACAACACATCAGGAACACAGGAAAGGTAGCGACTGTGGCCCTTCTCCTCCTATCCAGTTGCAGAGAAGGATGAAACAGAAGAAAGATAGTTCAGCCAGAAGTGCTATGGAAGGACAGGTCTTCTGTCCACTTGCCACTTTTGAAGTGTAGACACAAGAAGGAGAAAAGACAGAGGGAGACGGCTGGCATTCAGCATCAGGAAGGAAGCCACGTGTGGCCTTACTGCTGCCTTCTCATGGATGGCAGCAGAAGACGGGAGACCCATGCCTTTCTGGAGACCTTTAGACCCTGCGCACTACTATACTTGGCTCAATCAAAATCCTGGAATCTGAGGGCTTCCCTGGTGGCGCAGTGGTTGAGAGTCCGCCTGCCGATGCAGGGGACGCGGGTTTGTGCCCCGGTCCGGGAAGATCCCACATGCCGCGGAGCGGCTGGGCCCGTGAGCCATGGCCGCTGAGCCTGCGCGTCCGGAGCCTGTGCTCCGCAACGGGAGAGGCCACGACAGTGAGAGGCCCGCGTACCGCAAAAAAAAAAAAAAAAAAAAAGCCTTGAATCCGACCAATCAAATTGATACCCTCCGAGAAGCAAAGAAGGGGTGATCTGAGTTTCCTCACAGAACTAGAGTTCTACAGTTCTGATGAAGGATGTTGGGTAGAAAAGAATCAGATTGCAGGGGGTGTTTTTCCCCGTTTTACATACTTTGTCCCAACGTTCAGTTAATAGTATCAGCAACTGTGTTCCAAACACAGTCATGTCCCAATCTCTGAAAACTAGTAGAAGATAGAAAGAAATATGTATTGGGTTAGCCAAAAAGTTCATTTGGGTTTTTCCGTAAGATGTTAGCTGCCTATCTGTCGTCATGGAAGCTGTGGTCAGTATTTAATATTATTTTTTCTTGGAACCAAGAAGAAATGTGAACTTGGAACCACAGCCAGGATTAAGATCTGCTTACTAGCAATGGACTCTCTTCTAACCACTATTAGTCTTTACAAGTTTCCATTCTTCTATGGTCTAACAATGTTTGCATTGTGTCTTTCTGACAATTAGCATCTTGGGGAGAAAGAATGACCTAGTTCTAAAATATGTGTGACCAAGCTTATTTTAGAATGCAGAGCGAACTGCCGATTAAGAGAAATGGCCCTCTTATTTTGAGCACGACATTGCTGACATCATGAATGGAGAACAAAAGATCAGTATCCCATCCCCTTGTGTCAGAAAAAGCGAGTTTAAAAAAAAAGCTAATAACACTACCATTTCTAATTGCATTTTGATTCCATTTGCTAGAAAGGTAATATTCTCTTATCTGAAGATGGTTTTCCTTTTCTCATATCTTCAGTACAGATAGTGTTATTCAACCCTGGGTCCAGAGATGTGAAATACTGACAGTTTTGAATGGCTCTCTAAGCATTTAATACAGGAAATTTACTTTTGTTAAGAAAACTCAGAAGACATTTTTCAGCGATTTCAGGCTTTAACCTGGAATCCACAGCTGTTTCATACTACGCTGTGAATCTCAGAGAAATGGTGATGGAGGTCTTCCCTGAAAATATGCCAAGTTCTCACAACTCGGCATATAGTCGTGCCCATTGCTATATTTCTTTCCTCTTTTTCCCCACCCCATGTGATGCAATGTGGTACGATGGACACGCACATAGACTTTGGTTTCATCCAGTTCTAGATTTGTATCCTGATTACATACACTATTTCTGTGACATCAGGCCTATTACTAGAACATGTCCTGTTTCTTCATTTGTATGAAGAGAATAAGAATAAGCACATGAGATGTTGTAAAGATCAAATATTTTTTATATAAATTTATTTATTAATTTGTTTTTATTTTTGGCTGTATTGGGTCTTTGTTGCTGCTCATGGGCTTTCTCTAGTTGAGGCAAGCAGGGGCTAGTCTTCATTGTGGTACGTGGGCTTCTCATTGTCTTGGCTTCTCTTGTTGCAGAGAACAGGCTCTAGAGCGCAGGCTCAGTTGCTCTGCGGCATATGGGATCTTCCCGGTCCAGGGCTCGAACCCGTGTCCCCTGTATTGGCAGGCGGATTCTTAACCACTGCGCCACCGGGGAAGCCCCAAATAGTTTTTTAAGTAGAGATATTTTAAACAAACTTCAAGCAGTTATTACCTCCACAGCCCCCATCTGCCTCAGTGAATCTGCTTTATCTACTTGATGTCTTTGCTCCTAATTTTTCCAACCAAGACCATTTAACCATGGCATGGGATTTCTTCCAGAACCGAGCTTGTTAGAGGGCTGCCCTCTCAACATGTGTTAATTACTGTTACTTCTAGTCCTGCTATAATCAGATGGGTGAAGAGTTGGCAAGCAATTACCCATTTGCTAAATCTGGCCCATTGCTTGTTTTTTTGTACAGCCTGCATGCTAACAGTAGATTTTACATTTTAAATGGTTGAAATTAAATCAAAATAAGACTGATATTTTGTGACATATAAAAGTTGTATAATATCAAATTTCAATGTCCATAATTAAAATTTTGTTGGAACACAACCATGTTCATTTACTTATATATTGTCTATGGCTAATTTTGCACGAAACTAGAGTTTAGTCGTTTTAACAGAGTTCCCATGGAACACAAATTCTAAAATATTTACTATCCCATCCTATTCAGAAAATGTTTGCTGACCTCCAATATAGAAAATAAATCACACTTAGGTAAACCTGGCTACTACTTACTAGCCACATGGCCTTGTAAGAATCACCTTTTAAAAATGATTCTCATTATAGCATTTCTTCAAAGTGTCTAGAGAAAACTAAATGGCATATCATCTATGAAAGTGCTTGGTAAACTGCTTTCCTCATAACTTCAGTATAGATCGTATTATTCAATGCTGGGTCCATATAGCTTTGTAAAACTATATGATTTTCAAACCTTGTTTTTATCCTTGAAACCTTTTATTCACCTAAGTCTTACATGAAACGCCTTAAAGTAAAGCAGATAGAAAAGTAGGACAGGTGGTTGAAATAGGGAAGGGAGCTTGAAACGCTAAACACCCGTCCACTACCCCTGGGTAATTTGCTGAACCCCTACGGTTTGCAAAAGAGTTTGAAACCACTAGGGGGATAAGGAAAATAAGGACTTCTCATCTTTTCCATTACTAATGCTCCTTTTCCCATTTAAAAATTTACTTAGTGCAACTCATGCATCCTGGGCTTCAGCATCCAGTGACTACAAAATAAGAGGACGTAAAAAATGTGCCAGTGATAGGAGAATTTCTAGTTGCTGTCAAGGTGATCAACTAATGGGTTGCTGGCTATTTCCCTGACATCCAACCTTGAGACACCACACAAAATGATAAGAGAGGTTGATGGGTTTGAGCAATGACCTTGAAAACCACGGGGAAGCCTCAGGGAAGACAGACAGTCGGGTCTTGTTTTGGGGACAAGTAGTATCACAGAGGGCCACAGAGTGAGATTATTCAGATGGGGGCTAGAATGGACTTCCATTTAAGATACGCTCCCATCTTTCCCTCAAGATGCTCATGGCTGCACGAAAGCAACAGAGACATGGGCTGGCAAAGGATGACAAGGAAATAGCAGTGGGGTCTAAGACTTGATCAGGTGAGGAAGACCTAATAGCATGTGCAGGTAGACCAGCTGGCCCTCTCCACTCAGTAAACCATCTTGAAAAAGAGCATGGCCCTGCTCAGAGATGCAAGGTGCGTCCCTGAGAGGCACAGTTATCTGGAGGAGGGATAGTAAAGAGGAAGTTGTTTGTCTCCCTCTCCCCCTCAACAAAGTAAAGATAATAGGATAGACAATCCAGGCAAAGGGCGACAAAAGGAACCATCGGCAGAGCAGGCACTTAAAGAACTTTCAAAGAGACAAAGGAAGGTATTTGTACCAAAAAGCAGAGACAAGCAATTATAAAGGAAAAAGAAAATTTGGGCCATTATGGTCAGGAAAAATATAGTTGAAATAAAGGTATCAGTATCTGAGTAGAAAAACAGAACATATATAGTCAAAGAACAGATTATTGATCTGAAATACCAGGCTAAGGACCCTTCCTGGAAAGCACCCAAGAGGAATAAAGAGAAAGCATAATTACGCAGCTAATAGATCTAAAACGGTAGAAGGAGAATATCAACCTCTTTAAGATAGGAATTCCAGGAAAGAGAAACATTACAGGAGAAGATATAGCTAAAGAAATATTGGCTGAGAATTTCTCAATTTTAAAGGGCAGACGGTATGATCCTGGTTTAAAAACGTACACGGGCACATTTTGACACAAAAAGGTGAAATTTTAGAAGATCACAAAGAAAATTCCAAAAGCCTTCAAAGACAAAAGTAGATCACACGCAAAGGAAGGGGAGATACAATAGATTGATGTCATGTCTCCAAAGCAACACTGGGTGCAAGAAGCCCCCCCAAATAATACTTTCACTGTATTAAAGGAAATATGGAATTTTATTTCCAGCTTAAACATGGGGAGAAAACAAAGATATCCTTGAACATATAAGGCCACAGCCTTCAGGACACTCTCTTCCCCTGTGGTTAACCTGCTTTCCACGCTTACTCTTTTGTTTTACGTGTCAAGCACCTTCATTTGAAATTAAAAGCCAAGGATTTGACCCTGTATCCTCCAGGCTAAATAATTCTCCCCCTTGAATACAGTGAGTTTAGAGGATTATTCTTCCGCCTGAATCATAGAGAAAAGGGTGCTGGCTACAAGATATATGGAAAAAACAACCTGGATTGATATCTCCAAATATCTTCTCTCTAGAAACGCCTTAATGAAGGTGGACACAAAGTGCTTTGAGAACAGGAACAGTAATGAGGGGGCAAGGACTCCAGATCAGCATGGTTTTAAGAAAGCCACAGATCTTTTAGAGTAGGTGAGTTTCTGATAAACATGTGAGACTCTCACTATAATACTGGGAGTCAGAATGGGCCATCTTTCACATCTTTATTCTACAGGCATGAGCTTGGCTTGAAATGTTAAGACGTCCCTTGAGATACTGACATTTTCTTTTGATTGCTACTAGAACATGATCATAATTTGAGTAATTGAAAGCAATCCACTTTTTCTGTATGTTCTAATAGCACTCTGATAAACATGGAATGTTTCATGTTTCTTCCTAATCAGCAATGTCTTCAAAAGCAAAAGACCTCCCAGATATTACAACATGAGGTTATTTTTAATATTTAGTGCAGAATCAAGGAAGCTCCTTTTGGTTCTGTATTCAGTGGAGTAGATGTAGAAATGCTGGTATATAAAAAGCAGGATCGAAGGAATTTTTGCACCATATCTCTTTTACATTTCTGTGCAACATTTCTACCCTGGAAGGAGTTAAGTCTTTTTATTCCATTTCTACACTGTATTTCCAAACAGTGCATTTCACTAATGATTCACTACAGTTGAATCATTTTTATTTCATTTCTATGATATATTTACGTTTGGTGCATTTTACACTGGGGGACATGGACTCGTTTATGGGCTCTTTCTCATCTCAGTTTTGTTTTTTTTTTTTTTGCAGTACGCGGGCCTCTCACTGTTGTGACCTCTCCCGCTACGGAGCACAGGCTCTGGACGCTCAGGCTCAGCGGCCATGGCTCACGGGCCCAGCCGCTCCGCGGCATGTGGGATCTTCCCGGACCGGGGCACGAACCCGTGTCCCCTGCATCGGCAGGCGGACTCTCAACCACTGCGCCACCAGGTAAGCCCTCCATAACAACTTCTTACTTATAAGAAAACGCATATTTTATAAATAAGGGGTACACAGACGTTAAGTAACCTTCACACAAATTTCCCAAGATAGAGAGCCGGACATTCTGGATTCAGAGTCCATGAAACTTAGATCTGAGACAGTGTGTTTTTTCTTAAAGCAAGAACACGGTACAAAAGTTACACGTTTCCATTAATAGTATGGCCACTGACTTTAAACTGTTCCTCCTAAATCCTAACCAGCATGTCCCCAATTCTAGCTTTCATCTCAGACAGCATCCAGATTGTCCTGCATCTTCTGCATTTGGTTCTCAGTGTATCTCCTGAGCAGGGGGTTAAATGGACAGTGACAGAGAAACGAGACCATAGTCGTCCTTCCAATCATCTTCCTAATGTCATATTATACTTTGAAACTTCCATCCTTTCAGGATGATTTGTTGGAAGAATGTCAGTACACAGAACTGGCCATGCACTGTCCATTAAGTTAATGAAGGTGGCTCAGCGAATTCCCTTAGTGCTCTCACTGAAAAGGAAGTGCCAAGCATGTCAGAATAATAATCACCATATAACACACTGATTTTCATTCACAACGAGCTTCATGAGCATTAACAAATGAGTCCTAACTACCCCTCTGTGAGGCTGAAAAGCCCACAGTCCCCTCCATGGTGAATAGGGACATAGGGTGGAATTAGAAAAATATCTCTTTTCTCCCACTCTCTATTCCCTTACTAAACAAACAAAAAAGAAAAGAAAAGGAAATTTCATTTCAAGCAGAGCTGAAATGGCTCCTGAGTTCTGACGTTTCATTAATGCTGACCAAATCATCTTTTTTCCCCACCCAATGCGGGCCAGACGCCGCTGCTTCTGGCTGTGTTTCAAAAGAGGGCTACAAGCTGAACCCAGTATCTCGGGCTTTGCCAAGAAGGCTGAGCCACATTTGTGGTCTGGTAGGAGCTCCATCCTGGCCCTGAGCATCCTCTCAGCCAGTGGTCCCACCATTCTTTTACCTGGAACTTGCTCTTGACTCTCCTTCCTGGTCCCCAATTTCTCATATTCTGTTGATTAGGTTTCCTAAATATGTTTTAATTAATTTTTATTGGAGTGTAGGTGCTTTACAGTGTTGTGTTAGCTTCGACGGTACAGCAAAGTGAATCAGCTATACATATACATATATCCCCTCTTTTTTGGATTTCCTTTCCATTTAGGTCACCACAGAGCATTGAGTAGAGTTCCCTGAGCTATACAGTAGGTTCTCATTAGTTATCTATTTTATACATAGCATCAATAGTGTATATATGTCAATCCCAAACTCCCAATTCATCCCACCACTCCCCCTTTCCCCCTTGGTGTCTGTACGTTTGTTCTCTACGTCTGTGTCTCTATTTCTGCTTTGCAAATAAGATCATCTATACCATTTTTCTAGATTCCACATATATGCGTTAATATATTTGTTTTTCTCTTTCTGACTTACTTCACTCTGTATGACAGTCTCTAGGTCCATCCACGTCTCTACAAATGACCCAATTTCGTTCCTTTTTATGGCTGAGTTATATTCCACTGTACATATGCAAGACAGGAACACATACCCACCCATCAGCATATGTTTCCTAAATAGTAATTGGATACATCTCTTCCCTTCAAAACCCATCCCTACTGTTAATTACAGCTGCCATCATCTCTTCTCTTTAGCACTGAAAGTATCTCCTAATAGGTCTCCTTGATTCCAGTTTTTTGTCCCTCCTATGAATGGCACATATTTCTGAGACTCTTATCTGGCACTCTCTCTCCCCTGCTTTTAAATCCCTAATGACTCCCAGTTGTCTATAGGATAATGTAGAGGATGTGTATTCATACATCTTGGCAGACTAAAGTTATGGTATCTGAAATTTTCTTGATTTAAAGCATAGGGTCTATGCCAAGGGTCCTATTTAAAACATAGGGTCATCCATTAAAACATAGAGTCATCCATTAAAACATAGAGTCATCCATTAAAACATAGGGTCTATGCATTCTCCTGTTAAATCTGAGATTATGACCATTTTGACCAATAGAGTATGGCAAAATTATGCTTTTCAAATTTGGGGCATCTTTTTAAAAAGACTGTTAGCTTTAGTCTATCCTAATGCCATGAGCCAACATGTAAAAAGTCTAAACTCCCTACTGAAGAGACTCTGATCTGTGCTCAGTAGTTACTCATTGAAGGATTAAAAGGGCACATAAATTTGTAGAAGACCAGAAAGATTTGCTTCACCAAGGAGGCTGCTTGGAACCGAAGCCAGGATCTAAATGACATATAGAATGATTGGAAATGATGGGTGTATCAAGTTAAGGAGCTTTCTGTCTAATCCCTGGGCAAGATTTGCTCCAGAGGGAACCCAGACAGAACACCAAAAAGCAATATTAAGGAATGCCCTGACGCTTCCCTGGTGGCACAGTGGTTAAGAATCCTCCTGCCAGTGCAGGGGACACAGGTTCGAGCCCTGGTCCAGGAAGATCCCACATGCCACAGAGCACCACAACTACTGAGCCTGCACTCTAGAGCCTGTGAGCCACAACTACTGAGCCAGCGTGCCACAACTACTGAAGCCCACACGCCTAGAGCTTGTGCTCCGCAACAAGAGAAGCCACCGCAATGAGAAGCCCACGCACCACAACGAAGAGTGGCCCCTGCTCGCTGCAACTAGAGAACCCGCGTGCAGTAATGAAGACCCAACGCAGCCAAAAATAAATTAAAAAAAAAAAAAAAAAAGAATGCCCTAGAATATGAAAAGTGTTTCCAGCTCCCAGAGTCTCAATTATGCAGAAATTCACACCCGGGCCTCCCCAGAAAGCAGGTGTAAGACCTTGGCTTACACGTTTTCACTCTCTATAGAAAGCTTCTGCTGATATGGCTGCCCCTTCCTCCCATCCCACACACATACACTACACTGCTTAGGGTTCCGATAGCACTCTGCACCTCTCATTATTTAGCATTATCCCACTCCATTAGAACTGCTTACTTAAATGTCTATCTCCTTTAATACCGTAATTGCCATCGAGGCAGGGACCATCTTGTTCATTATTACATTCCTAGCATCTAATTACAGTGTCTGGTGAACAATATACCCTAAGGAGATATTTGTTGAGTGAGTCGGCTCAGCCTCTTTGAGGACAGTTGCTCTTTCCTTTCTTTATCCAGTTATCGCCTACTCATCATCTAGATCCTTGACTGCTCATCGTGTCTTTGGGAAAGTGGTCTCTGATGTAGCCTTCTAAATCAAACTCCCGTTTTTATACTCTCTTGTCATTTGGTATTTCTCTCATCGCACTTTTCATTATTGCAATTTTATATTTTCACAAATAGTATTAGGTAGTTTGATACTTTTATCTTAGGTAAGACTAGGATAATTATATCAATATATTACTGCACTGACAGATCTGAGAATTTGGCTATGAAATACGAAATAATAGTTTTAAGCACATTTTCGTAAATTCTTTGACTTTATTATTTTATGAAAAAGATGGAATTTTACTTTGTTGAACTTGAGGGACTTCCCTGGTGGCGCAGTGGTTGAGAATCTACCTGGCAATGCAGGGGACATGGGTTCGATCCCTGGTCTGGGAAGATCCCACATGCTGCGGAGCAACGAAGCCCACGAGCCACAACTACTGAGCCCGTGTACCTCAACTACTGAAGCCCACGGGCTGGCGCCCCTGCTCCGCAACAAGAGAAGCCACCGCAATGAGAAGCCCGCGCACCGCAACGAAGAGTAGTCCCCACTCGCCGCAACTAGAGAAAGCCTGCGCGCGGCAACAAAGACCTAACGCAGCCAAAAATAAATAAATAAAATAAATAAATTTTAAAAAATGAAAATAAAGATAGGATTAAAAAATTGTTGAACTTGACAAGTAAATAGGTAATAGATTCTGGTAAATAAATCTTTCCGTTCTGTTGGGCACTGATTGAGTTGGTTATCAATAGTGACACGGACCTCTTTCCCCTTGACTGTCATGGTGCTGGATTTGTTTCAAAGGTGACAAAAGAGGTTCCCATATGTGATTTTTAAAAATCCTGTTAACAACCCCATGAGGTAGTCAGCATAGGGCTGGGATCACTTTTATCCCTACCTACAGGTAAGTATTTATGCAATTTGCCAAATGTCACAAACATTTGTGGGTTATCTGAACTAGGATAGAAACAAAAATAAAATCAAAAACAAAAGAAAACTGAGAGCCTTTGTCTCACTGTCTTATATGATGTTAGTAAAATATTATTTAGGTATAAAGCAATGTTGATAACAGACTCCAAATGTCAGCGGTAGGGCTTTATTGGCTACCATCTTTAATATTTCTTAGATATCCATCAACTATTTTGAGCTTTACATATGTGTGGGACAATCGTGCCCTTCAGGTAACTTCTGTGCATTACTCCTTGGGTTTTATCCCTATAGGTCTAAACTTCTTCCTGAGAGTAGATTGTGTCATTCCCTTGGCCTCAAACATCAAACTCCTTGGAAATCTTCTTAGGTGCTGAGATTACACCACCCAAGCTACACTTTACATCTTGGCATTGTTGATCATAAGGTGTGGGTGTAGTTAGGACCACCCATGGATAGTCTGGGGGCTCCCTTCCTGGGCACAAGGATTGAGTAAGCAATGCTGTGTAACTTGCTTTGGCCAGTGGGATGTCAGTGAAAGTGACGTGCATTTCTGGAAAGAAACTTCAAGAGCCAGTGAACATTTCTCATATCCTCTTGTCTCTGCTGTGGTGATTATAAAAGCTTCCTTGTTACGGAGTCTCCGTGAACCTCATTCTGTAAGTGACAACAATGATTGGAGGCTTCCTGCCAATCTACTTTGCACAAGTAGCATGAGGAAATAATAAACGTTGATGGGTGAATCTTTTTCTGTTTTGTAAATAAGTTCATTTGTATCCCTTTTTTAGGAAAAGAATTTGAAAAAGAATAGATATATGTATATGTATAACTGAATCACTTGGCTGTATACCTGAGACTAATACAACATTGTAAATCAACTACACTCCAATATAAAATTAAAAAATTTTTAAACCCCCCCCCAAAACAACAACAAAAAACCAAAAATAAACTTCATTGGTCTTAACCATGGAGACTTCCAGGCTATGTGTTACCATAATATAATCAAATCTATTTTTTAATAGAAATCCATTTTTAATTAATTCATTTTATTCTTGGCTGCATTGGGTCTTGGTTGCTGCACGCGGGCTTTCTTTCTCTAGTTGCGGCAAGCAGGGGCTACTCTTTGTTGCGGTGCACGGGCTTCTCATTGAAGTGGCTGCTCTTGTTGCGGAGCACGGGCTCTAGGCACGCAGGCTTCAGTACTTGTGGCACGTGGGCTCAGTAGTTGTGGCTCGCGGGCTCCGGAGCGAAGGCTCAGTAGTTGTGGCGCACGGGCTCAGTTGCTCCGTGGCACGTCCGATCTTCCTGGACCAGGGCTCGAACTCATGTCCCCTGCATTGGCAGGCGGATTCTTAACCACTGCCCCACCAGGAAAGCCCATCAAATCTGTTTTGATGGACATGGAAATTGACACCTGAAAGGGAGAGTGCTGCTATTCCTATATATGTGTGTATATACAGAGAGAGAGCTGGCTTACAGTTTGGCTACTGGGCAGTGAGGGAGCTCTTGTTGGAGGCTGGAAAATGGAGATTTGTTTTATGCTGTAGCAAATATTTGACAAAATTTTACCCCATCAAAACTTGAGATGCAGATTATATAACTAAGGCACTTGTAGTTCTAAGGGAAGTGGTAAAAAATTCAGAATGTTACTATCTTCTTGGGACATCACAAGGAGTGGGACTGAATGAGGGTGACACAGGAAAGCCCGGGAACTTCACTTCTTAAATTATTGGACATCAGAAGAGGTCTTCCCTCAGGGAGGGGTGACCATGTTGCACGTTTATAAGTCAGTAGTGTGGACATGCATAAACCAAGTGGGAAAAACCTTGTGTCCATTTCACATGCTGTCAACAGGTAGCTATTGAGTGCCAGCAGTTTGCCTGGTTTGGGAAATATAAAAGAAGAAGGGGCTTCCCTGGTGGCGCAGTGGTTGAGAGTCCGCCTGCCGATGCAGGGGATACCGGTTTGTGCCCCGGTCCGGGAGGATCCCGCATGCCGCGGAGTGGCTGGGCCCGTGAGCCATGGCCGCTGGGCCTGCGCGTCCGGAGCCTGTGCTCCGCAATGGGAGAGGCCACAGCAGTGAGAGGCCCGCATACCGCAAAAAAAAAAAAAAGAAGAAAACAGAGCCTGCTCTTTTCTGGGACCTCATGTTTTCTGCAGGGAAAGACAGAGTGGCTCACAGCTTGACATTAGACCTAGGTTCTCATTAGAGGTTCACTGCTCACTAGCTGTGTGACCTTGAGCAACT
This sequence comes from Phocoena sinus, assembly GCF_008692025.1. NCBI lineage: Eukaryota > Metazoa > Chordata > Mammalia > Artiodactyla > Phocoenidae > Phocoena > Phocoena sinus. The sequence continues at coordinate 71,873,608 of NC_045779.1, read as the reverse complement.
TCCTTCACCCCTCCGAGCTTCAGTTCTCTTCACCATAAAGTGGAGATAATGGTATCAATCACAGTAGATTGATGTGGGAATGAAGAGACTTCAGTGGTTGCTATAATTATATTTGAATTATGATAATAGGGAGTGTTATAATGGCACTGCAGCCAAGGCGTAAAATGAGTGAAGTGAGGAAGAGCTTTTCTTTGGCTGCGGGATCCAGGGAAGGCTGCTTATGAGAGGCAACACTGATCCAGAAGTTCCCAGGCAGATAAGCAGGGGAAGGGCATTTTAGGCAACGGGTAAAGCATGTGAGAAAAGATGGTACCCTGGGCAGCACTGCTTATTCACGGGATTACAAGCAATTCTCTTGGCTGGACAAAAACCGTCAACCGACTGGGTAGCAGCTGAGGTCCAAGAGCTCAGAAGGGACTCGATGCAAATCCACTCATCATTTTAGAGCATTTGTCCTTTTCTCTTCAATGGATAGTTCCAAAGGTAAGCTAAGAGCAAAAAAGTGCTTATTCCCTTAAATTTCATCCCCATCATTGTGTTTTCCTATTAAATTTAGATCCATTTTTCTACCAAAATGTATGCTTTCTTGGGCAGGAGGGAGCAAACTCGATGACTTTGGATGTCGGTAGGTTATTTGGACTCAGCGGAGAAATCTCTCCCAATGAAAATTCTGAGAAAAACCCTGCTCCCTGTGCTTAGAGGGCCTCTATATTCCATTCCTTATCTACCCATGAAAAATGCTTCCAATTATCTGCCTGCCTCTATTATTTGAAATAGTTCTGCATCCACCATTCAACCCAGATAACTGAGCTAAACCTTTAAAATGGGTTTTTAATGGGAGAACCAGGCAGTGGGGAATACGTTGATCTTGGTAAGTAAAGTTTCTCACGATCAAAGGCAGACTAATTAAAGCTTGACAGCCTATGTGAATATGCACTTAAAAAAGAATGTAGCTCTCCACAGAGGCTATTAGCTCAGTATCTATGTCCTTTTTCTAAGGCATTGGAACAAGGTGTTTTAAAGAAAGAGATGTGCAGCCTTAAGAAAAAAGCTCTAGAACCTGTTTTTTCCCAAATAAAAACTTTTATGGAACAACATATATAAGGTTCATTTAGGGCGGCTCTGGGGTTAACAGGGCAGGGGTACACTCCCTTGAAATTTCCCTTAATCTATCCTAGTGTCCCAAGTCTTCCATGCCAGATTCCAAGGCTTTGGAGCACACAGGGAGGTGACCACTAGCCAGGAGATCTTTCTCTGATTTTTCTGTGGGTTCTTGGACAAAGCATTTTAGCCTTATTTTCATCATCTGCGGATCTGAGGGCTTGACTAAATGATCTTCAAAATCCCTCACGGCTGCACCATTCTGTGAATTCCAATAGATTCTTTATGGCAGATAGGGGCTGCGCTCAGAGTTAATATTAATAGCTGCTTTTCAAGGTTCCGGGTCATAGGCTTTATTTAAACAATCTCTGATTCTCATTGCAACACTGATTTTTAGATTCCAATGTTTCCATTTTATAGATAAGGAATATAAAACTCAGTGATGTTCAGAGACTTGCCAAAGTTTGTGTGGCTTGTAAGAAAGGAAGCAGTGATTGGAACCCAGTTCTCTCTGATTCCAAAGTCCGCACTCTTTCCATTGCGCTGTCCTGTCTCTGGCTGAGAGAAGGTAAAACTGTCTGTAGCTGGGTTTCAGGGAGTTTATGTGTGTAAATAATTAGTGCTCAACGATGGTAGTAGACTTCCTATTCAGGCTATATTGTCAACTAATAATAAACCCACCTTCTGGGGTAAAATAAACTTTCCCTTTTGATTTAGTCAGGAGGAAAACTAGAGATTTATGAGAACCGTCTTCACACATATAAAAGGCTGGTCATATGTAGTGAGCAGGGACAGTCTTTCTGCAAGAATTGTCTGGACACTTGATGGGCTGCCCTGGGAGATGTGGTTGTTCTCATGCCAGGAGAACTAGAAGTGCTCAGTAACTTCTCATTTCTTTCTCTTCCCCTTAACATGCCCCTTTTCTTCTCAAATCAAATCAGCACGGAGACATGTTTACTCTGGTAAGAAGGCAAAGAAGCATACAGAATGGAGGGCCAAAGCAGGAGCAGTTCCATTAACAGAGGCGCTGGCAGTAGCGAAGCCATCCTCTGCTTCACACCTTCTCTTGGCCTTCTTTGCTGAGCGAACATTTGAGCCCCAGATACCATTTGATTTGCATGCTTGGGGGAATAATAAAAGAACCTGATTATGAAATGAAATGGCCTGCAAGCTCGTCAGAGAGTTGGAGATGGCTGCAGGGGAAGAGTTACTGTCGAGTTCCGCCCCTTGCAAATAAGAAAATAAAGTAATTTCTAAGAAAGAGCACAAGTGAAGTTGCTAGGCCAACGGATCCCGTGTGTGTCAGCAAGGAGTAGAAGTGAATCAACAACTCTTTTTGTGATAATCCAAGCAGAGAGTAAAAGTGGTGAAGCATCCCCAGGCTTGGCAAGTTTTGAGAAAATGTCACCTTGGATAAATTGCTCATTCCTGTAATGAATTCTAAAGAAGACTTTTGAGAAAATGGACAGCTTCAGATTTTGTCCCCGGCCACCACCATTTTGATTTGACTTGGTCTGAGTAAGAATTGAGAACGACTCTTTTCCAACAGAATTACCTCCCCCTCCCACTACAGCAACCTGCATGGTAACAGCTGATCGTTTGACAATGGGCAACTGACCCAGGCTTGTCCGATAGAATCTTTTGTAAGTTCCTCCGGACTTGAACTGAGAAGGTCACCATGTTCTTCATCCATGGGAGTTCTGAAGTGTGAAATTTGTAAACCCCCCGTTCCCAAAGCAAGGGGAGTCTGGCTACAGTGAGAAGGCAGCTGAGCCATGGAGAGAGGTGGAAAGGAGATACAGGCCGAGGAAAAGAAACCTGATGAGTTCAAACCCTTGCTTTCAGTTCTCCTTGGAACCCTCTTGCATCCCTGCCATCCTCTGATTGTCCTTGAGGAAGAGAAAACTAACCCCTGACACTCAGCAGGTGGCCTGGCACCCACAGGGCACCTGGAACAGGTGACCCTGTTCTGCTGTTGAACGTAAACAATTACACAGAACATCAACAGCAGAAAAGCCACTCTGTGACAGTGACGGATCAAGGCAAACACAGAAACACAGAAAAAAACATGAATGTTGTCCAAGCCACAAAATAACAACCACCGCCCATCCTGGCTAGTTTTAGTGCCTGCACTTCTTTACTGATTGTAGCTTAGCCTCCATTAGTCTTCTCTCCTTAGAGATAAGATTTACTAAGATCCCTAGTCATAGGAATACCCTTGCTACCTGACAGCATCCTGTCTGAAACATACCCTCGCTTCTTTAAAACCTCCACAAAATCACCCAACCAAATGCCAAATCCTATCACAGTTTCTTTTTCTTCTTTTCCTTTTTTAAAATTAATTAATTAATTTTACTTTTGGCTGCATTGGGTCTTCGTTGCTGCACGCGGGCCTTTCTCTACTTCCCCTCTTTCTATGCGAGCATGGGCTACTCTTTGTTGTGGTTTGCAGGCTTATTGCTGTGCTGTGGCTTCTCTTGTTGCAGAGCACGGGCTTTAGGCGCATGGGCTTCAGTATTTGTGGCACGCGGGCTCAGTAGTTGTGGCGCATGGGCTTAGTTGCTCCGCGGCATGTGGGATCTTCCTGGACCAGGGATCGAACCCGTGTCCCCTGCACTGGCAGGCAGATTCTTAACCACTGCGCCACCAGGGAAGCCCAATCACAGGTTCTTTCAACACCTTTTGACTGAGAATTCTCCCTTGATACAATGAGTGAGAAACATGCCTTAAAGGCCACGGTTAGGATTTTTAGTTTCATTGTTAGAAGTGGTTGGATCTGGGTATCATCTGAAGGGAGAGTTAATGAAACTTGCTAGCGGATTCTACCTGGATATGAGAAAAGGAAAGGGGTGGAGATTCACTCCAAATATTGTTGCCTATGAAACTGAGAGAATGGAATTACCATTTACTAAGTTGGAAGCATAGAGATAGGTCTTTTGGGGGGTGGGCCGGGGCAAAGTATTTAGAAATAAGAGTGTAGTTTGGAATATGATGGGTTTAAGATGCCTACTAGACATCCAAGTGTGAAAACAGTTAATCTATACTAAGAGCCACTTTGCAAATTCTTTTTTTTATAATTCCGTTTTTAAAAAATTTTTATTGGAGAGTAGTTGATTTACAACGTTGTGTTAGTTTCAGGTGTACAGCAAAGTGAACCAGTTTTACATATATATATATACCCATTCTTTTTCAGATTCTTTTCCCATAGAGGTTGTTATAGAATACTGAGTAGAGTTCCATGTGCTGTACAGTAGGTCCTTACTGGTAATCTATTTTATATATCGAAGTGTGTATATGTTAGTCCCAATCTCCTAATTTATCACTTCCTCCCATGTTTTGCCTTTGATCCAGCAAATTCTTAAAAAAAGTAAATTTCCTACCATCTCTCACTTTCTTAATCCAATACAGACACCTTTTCCCTCTTTTGTCCCAGTTGAAACCCTACTCATTCTTCAAAGAATAGTTTGAAGCCTTTCTTGTCTGCAGCTAGCATTTATTTCATATTTACTCTCTGTGCCATGAAGTCATGCAGGAACTCAAGGTTCCTTCCACAGAGTGGCTCCATCCATGCAGGAGGCCATCCGGCATTCTGCTGGATACTCGGCAGCTGCCCGGCACATATGCCAGGATGGGCAGGAGAGGAAGGAAGGAGAACTGTGAGGCTGGTAGATGTGACCTCTCACCTTGACTCTCACTTTGTCTATAAGAACATAGGCATATGACCCCCGCTAACTGCAAGCGAGACCAGGAGTTTAGGTTAGCAGAGTGGACACAGCAGAGAAAAAATGGGGTCTAGTGAACACATAATTTTTTCAGCTGCCCGTCTCCCCAACATTATAAAAAATACAGTATTTTGTTGAGCAGTGTAGTGGGGTCTCTGAAGCTTGGGCCGGATGCTATCTCATCCCCTTTGCTGACAGAGGATGGAGATGTAGCTGTGGTCGGTGGTCCCGTGGATGGCTTTGGCCATCTGGCTCTGACCCAGAGCATGGAGAGTTCACAGAACCTTGGCATCTCCCCAGACACTCTCTTTTCCACACGCAGATGTGTTCCATGCAAATAGGAAGAAAGCAAAATCCCATGCAGAAGAGCAAAGTCCATTTGGGAGCCTCCATTAAATGAAGCCCAATAAATAAGTCATTCCAATCGGGCCTCTTGGGTTTTACAAGGTTTCATTCTTCCGCCTCTCTGGGATCCCTGGTGGGTAATTGCTGTTGACGGTTTAAGCCTCCTGATGGGTGTTTTGTCACTCAGCTCCAGATCTCGCAAACAACTTTACAATCTGTCAAGCCCGAGCCTCTTTAAGCTGCTGCAATTGATGTCAGATAACGTTTGCTATTGTGATTCAAGGCTGATGCTTCCTCTGGCATGAAATAGACGGAATCTTTACCAAGGAAGGAAGTGGAAAACTCAAAGAAGGGGAAGCTTCTGCAGGCAGAGGAACAGAGGCTGACAGACATGGACCCACGTGAGGCCTGACACATTTGGGCCCTGACAGCCCCTGGGTCAGTGAGTCAGCAGATGGGCTGGGGCGCATACCCCATCCCTGGTACTGAGTGAAGAGCAGGGGCACTTTGGATGTGAGGTTTGGGGCCATAATTTTCTCTGTCCCGTATGAGGTGATTCTTGTCACCTCCATGGCTCTTGAGGTCAAATGACATCCCCATATTCTAAATGTTCGCCGGTCTCATATCTTATACCGAAGCGTATGATCCATCTCAGGTGTCCAGTAGAGGGGTGCTTAGCTTCCGTGCCTTAATTCTTTTTAGTGATGCTCAGTTAATCCGCCCAGTTTAAATCTAGCAAAGCACTGACTTCTCACAGTGTCAGTGGAGGGCTCTTCCGACTCCCCTCCCCATCCCTACCTCACCCCGCCCCCCACCGCCGCCAAGGTGACCATTACTCTCTTCCACTACTGCCCTTCATCCACCTCACTGGAGGGCAAGCTGACTGTCCACTCTTCCATTAACATGACTCACATACTCTCAGGGCTACACCTTCATTTACTCTTCCCTGGCCTGGGCCTGGCCTGCCCTCGCATGAACCTATGAACTACTGAGATGAGAAAAACAATTCAGAGGCTGCAGTCTCATTCAGATGAAAGACTTCTCCTAGTGTCCTCATCATCTCCTTTCTCCTTCTCCTTCCCCTTTTCCTCCGTCCTCTTCCTCTTATTGATGTATGCTAGCTTCAGACGTACAGCACGATTCAGGTATACATACATACATATATGTATATTCTTTTCCATTATAGGTTATTACAGAATATTGAGTAGAGCTCCCTGTGCTGTACAGTATGCCCTGATGTTTATCTATTTTATATATAGTAGCGTGTATACCATCATCCCCTTTTCTAAAGGGAGTTTCCTTGTGATGGGCAAGACCTTATAAGAGAGACTGAAACTTGAAGTTTTTACTTTGAATCATGTTTATAACATTGATTTCAGAATTATAACATTTCAGATTTGAGACAACCGCAGATTTGTGAACTGCCACGACACATCCCCTCGGATCTGTGTTATTCCTAATTAAGGCCAGCAGAGACTTCTCCACAAGCTGCCTTCCAGCCTGGGGTGAGTCACATCTTTATGCCATTTTTGCCCCAGCCAGCGTGTCTCTCTCAATCTAATGGGAGCAATTACTTCACAAGAATTGCCCGGTTGTTGTCAGGAACATGGCAGTCTAGAGACAATTTAGAAGAAAAACAACTTCAAGCCTTCCGGGGTATACCGTGGCCTTTGTATCCAATTTGCTTTTCTGAAGAGAAATCTCAGTCTGAAGCATCTGCTTTTGGGTAATTTGATTATACTCACATCTCCTCCTGCAAAAAAAAAAAAAAATTAAAAAAGGAGGCTCTGCCTCAAATTCAAATTCAGTTGTCACACTAGAAGCAAAATCTGCTTGTGATTTTTAAAATAGAAATTTGCCTTCTTAAAAAAATCTGGAACTGCATTCTCTCATTCTCTTCATATGTAGGTGTGTGCGTACATACCTACCTGTGTGTATTATGCATATTCGTATACATCTATGTAATACGTGTGTGCTATACACACGTGTACTGTAATATATCATATACACATAGCACATGGGTTGTATATAGGCTTTAAGAATAATACCAGATAAAACTTGGTCCTTTAGAATCATTCATGGCCATCTGTGAATTAGGAAATTTGATTTTCTGGGTTTTTCAGCTTTAAATTTCTACATCAATTCTTGCTCTCAGTGTCTTTATACTTGTGCGTGACCTTGAGCAAGTCATTTAAAGTCCCTGAGACCTTGTGTTCTCTTAGCGCAATTTTAACCACTAGTATATGCACGGTCCTCACAGGTTATAAGATGCTTTCACATGCTGTATCTCTTTTGCTATACAGAACAATCACTAAGTGTGGGGAACTCTGCCAGACTTATTTTAAAGATGAAGAAACTGATGCTCAGGGAGGTTGGGTTACCCACTGCATCACACAGCCGGACAGAGCCAGGGATTCCAATTCTGATCACTTTTACACAGCAGGCAAATAGCCAGACAGGCAGTGAGGGGGTTGGAGGGAAGGACGCAGCAGGAAAATTGATAGGACAACGCAACAAATGACCGCTCTCCCTCTCTCTTTTTTAACATAGTTAACAGAGGCTAGAATACCATTTTCTGTGCTGGATGTGCACAATCCCATTTATTTTTATTACAGCTCTGCCTGAGAGGCATTAGGAGGCCTACGTACAGAGACTCGGCAAGTTAGTTTGAAGCTTATCTGCCTGAAGTCTCACAGCTGACACTGAGACGTGAACCCAGGTCTCTGAAGCCCACGTTGCCTTTTAGAGAGAGAGAACCACAAACAGAGATACTGTTAGCTGACATTTACAGCTGAAGGAAGTGACCACCGTGGATACTAAGTTTTATTTTTCCCCGGTCACCTGGCAAATAGCCGTGTCTCCAGAACGCCTTGTCTCCAGAACTGTCTCCTTGGCCTTGAGCCAAGGCCCTCTCATTCCCCTTAAATCACGAGCAATGCCTTCCACTACCAATTTCTGAAAAAACTTCCAGCCTTATTACCTCTTTGAGAGCTTTTTGCCGAAAACTTCTGAGGCAAGCTTTCTCTTTTTTTCCCCACCTCTGCTTTTCTATGATTAGGGTCTTTCTAACACCGGACTGCTATCAAGTTTCTATTGCTCTGTAGCACCCGTCATGCAGAAGCAAGGCGTCCTTCATTTAGATAGTGTTGTAGCTTCTGGAATAATGGATACACATTTTAAATACAGCTGGCTCTGCAGGTTGTAAGGTGACATTGGGTTTAGCCCTGGGATTGTCTTGTCGACCTTTATTCTACTATAGCTAGTGATGTGGACCTAGTATTAATCTGTGATGTTAATTGATCAAGGTAGAATAATGTATCTACAATTGCTTCAGTAAACTTCTAAGAGCAAAACATTTGGAAAGAATTATCCTTTGGTGTGCTAAGACAACTTACTTAAAGGGAATTATGAGCAACAAGGTCTCAGCCAGTACAAAAGTTAAAGTATTTACACTTCTTCGTAACTGCTGGTTGGCAACTTTGGGACTTGTGCTACAAGCATTTATTAGTTACTCAGCCACCTTAGATGTTCACATAATATTTTACACTGGAATACAAAAAAGTAAACTAGCCCTGATAAATACCCAAACACACATATGAACTTAGTTATTTCATACTTTGCTTTTTTTCCCTTCCCTAGGAGAATGAAGGTAAAGGTTCATTAAACTCCTGTTATGTGATGGGCTCTTGAGATCAAAAATCTCATTTAATCTTCCCATCCAACAGATGAAAAAATGAAGTCTTAGCCAGATGAAGGGGCTTGACCATGACAGCAACTGGGATTCAAACCCAGGTCTTTGTAAAAAAATATATTTTCCATTCTGCCAATTACCACACGGAAGTTCTCTGTCATGTGAGGCAAGGCCACTCTTATGAGCTCTTAAGACTTGTTCTCCCCCCATGTCACAGAAGCCTTCATGCTGCCATGCACAGGGTTACAGTCTGGTTCATCTAATCTCATGTTTAATGGATGAAGAGGTCAAGGTCAAGCTGTAGAGAGAATGGTCGGTGTCCTGCATGATGTCACGTGCCAAAGGCTAACGATGGTTATTTGATGCTACTTCCCAGTTCTGAGCATTCTGAGTGATTCTTTCTGCTCTACATTATCCTTCAAATGACCTCAGTTTTCCTAGTGTTTATGTTTACTTCCTGACTGATTCAACTTTATGCAGCACGGCCATATGAATAGACATATTACTAGAACAGGCAACAATATTTTTAGGTCTAGCTCTGCCAGTTACTAATTAAATGAGATGGTACATTACTTCCCCTAGCTGAAATTCAGGTCTCTCGGCTACAAAACTCAAATAAATAGAAACTGTCCAGCTATCTTTCACGATTTTTATCAAATATTGAGTGAGGGCAGAGGTCACAGGAGCGTGTGGTAAACACTGCCAGTGCAAACATTACAGACGTCCATTAATCCTAAAATTATCATCTTCAAAAGTCATCGATTTTCCCCTTCCTTTTTTGCCAACCCATAAAACTGAGACTGGTAGAAAATGTTCCCTCTATACCCTTTCCTGTGGATACTTGTATAGATTTCAACTACTTCCTCACAACTTAAATGTCATTATTGTCTGAGTTTGCTTCTCTTTCTTGTTTCCTTACTTTTCCCCTGCTTCCTTCCCTCTCCATTTCTCTCTCTCATGTCGTAAGAGAAGGAAATGGGAAAAGAAATGTGTTCATATGAGTAACATAAAAGAAGAAACATGACAAATGTTTTAAGGGAGGTAACAAAAGGAAAGGGAACTGTAAAGGAGGTAGTAATTATATGTGGTTCTGTTACAAGTGGAAGAGAGTATTATAATAAAGAAAAGACCATTTAAACTCCCAGTCTATCCCTCCCCCCCACCCTTCCCCTCCGCCCCAGTAACCATAAGTTCCTTCTCTAAGTCTGTGAGCCTATTTCTGTTTTGTAAATGAGTTCCTTTGTATCATTTTTTTTTAGATTCCGCATATGGGATTGACACGTACACACTGCTATATTTAAAACAGATAACCAACAAGGACCTACTGTGAAAAGAAAAAAAAAAAGACCAGTTAAGACCCCAAAAGGAGATGATGTCCCACCTATTTGATGAAAATAGGAAAATGTTACCAGGCACACAATGGACCTGGAGAAATAGTTTTCAAGGTAGCTGAGACAACATGATCAAAGACCCAAAGTTACAGAGTGTGAGTCCCAGGAGAGTTTTAACAGCCAACTCCCAGCCCATTTTCTCCCATGGTGGGATGAACAGAAACACTTCCTTGAACTTGTTCCCTGTCCAGTTCCCCAGCCCTAAGTTCACTGCCCCCAACACAAACAACTTCCAACCGGAAAAATGTTGAGGGTTTGATTAATACATTTGGAGATTAATATATGGTGCACATTGAACCATTCCCGGCTAAGTTAATGACTCTTTGTAATTAATTTAGGCTCAGCAAGGAGCTGTCAATAAGTGATATCAATAGTAATAGGAGGGATACGGCTTTTCTACATGAAACTAGGTGGTGTTGTCTTTGAAAAGATACTAAAAATTGTTTATGATGAGAGCTGTTTATCCTAAAGTAACTGGGGAAAAACAGCTTCAGCATCAATGTTTTCTTTCCAGTCAAGGAACCAGAACCCATGGCTGAGCTCTATGGAGCCAAAACTTGAAAAAAGGAGAGTGCCCTTTAACTACCAGTATTTTCAGGATAGAAGAAGGGTCGTAGGGTGGGCTGCTTCTCACAGATGCCATGTGGAGTTTTGAAGTGGAGTTTTTCCAGGAAGGAGAGGAGCGTTTACAAAAGGACTACAGTAGGGGTAACAGGACTTCTAGAAAGGACTTCTTTTTCTAAAAATATAGTGGGTCTCAGATAACCTAAAGATGCTCCTGCTACAAGCAAGCTCAACTTTTCATTAAAATAATATATTTGATAAATGCATACAAAACTAATAGTAAAGGGAATGCAATTCTCAGGTGCTAGGAAGGAAGCAGAAATTGAAAAACCAAATGGGAAGTGGTTTTATGAATGCTGTAGTTGTTCTGGGGATGGAGTGTGGTGTTAGAGATCTTGGTACCTGGATCTGTCAGGGTGTGATTAGAGAAGTGGAACCACTATGAGTGATGTCGGAAGGATCTGACCTTACACACTTGTGGGAGCTGGTTAAACGGCCTTCACTCCTGCAGCTGGTGCTGGGCTTGAAGTGAAGCAGGCAAGGAGTTGGGAAGGAAAGGAGGTCCTGAAGTGGGGGCAGAGCAAGGACAAACTGGGACCTGTGAGGACAAACTGGAACCACTGAGGATGAGCTGCGTCTGTCTGTCTCTCACTACCTGCAAGATTTCACTTGTAATGATGCAGGGGACCTTTGGGGGAATTTGTTGTCCTTTGGCAGGGAGCTGCCAGCAAGTTTGAAGGAAGCTGAAGACAGAAGCTCAGCGAGTGCTGGAGGCTGGAGTTCAGGGCGGCCGCCTCGTGCCAGCCAGGTCGGTCAGGGGATCATGATAATTTCACGGGACGCGGACTTTCCGTGCATAAACATGGCTGCCACTTCTCTTCCTCCTTCCAAGTCTTGAGGGGAATGTTAACCAAGAGCCATGCAGAGAAGGGGATTCTGGAAAATGCAGTTCCTGCTGAACTAAGTTGATAGAGTATAAACCACCCTTTAACTTGTGGATGTGGCTCTAAAAACTATTGAGGGCACGAAAAGAGGTGCCGGGTCCCTGGTACCTGGGTGTCAGAGCCCAGATCCTTCGTAAAGCCCTGGAGCCAACTTGAGATTTCATCTTGTATTTTCAAAGTAATCTATCTGCCACCTGCTTTCGCCTATAAATATATCCATTTTTTGCTTCATTGATTTCACATCTTATTTTCATTTTGTTTATTCCCATTACTTTCTTTAGATTTAATTTGCTCTTAGTTTTCGAGGATTTTAAAGTGGGTTTGAATTCCAATTTTGACATTATTAAGTGTAAAACCTTAGGCAAGTTACCTAATCACCCTGCCTCAGTTTCCTTATTAAAATGGGGATAATCTTGTTACCTAATTCATATGGTTTCCATGAGAGGTAAACAAGGTAGCACATGAAGAGAATTTCCACCCCATTCGTGTACATAGTAAGGACTGAATGCATGTTAGCAGTTATTAGCCAATTAAGTAATAACAAGAAGAATATGCATTTATTGCCTGCTTTAGTGAGAGAGGCTCACAATAGTTTAATGAGACACAGGTACTTTAATTTTTACCATTTTGCATGTGAGAGAACAACTGTTTAGAAAGATTCCTTGTGCCAAGAAAATATATGGTAGCGCCAGGACTAAAACCCAGCTTGTTCTGACTGTAAAGTCTATGCTCCGTGTATTTGCCCTTTAAAAACAAAAGTAGCTGCCACTTATAGGATATTTACCCATACACTAATTACACCAGCCCCTCTGCTAGATATTTTACCTGCATCGTTTCAGTTCCTCTCTGCACATTGCTGTGACCTTGATGGTATTGCTCCTGATTTACAGATGAAGACTTTGAAACACAGAGAGGTTAACTAACTCATCAGATGTCTCATGGCGAGGACGTGGAATAGTAGCCATTCAAACAACCCATGATATTTGACATGATTTTTTTTTTTTTTTTTTTTTTTTTGCGGCACACGGGCCTCTCACTGTTGTGGCCTCTCCCGTCGCGGAGCACAGGCTCCGGACGCGCAGGCTCAGCGGCCATGGCTCACGGGCCCAGCCGCTCCGCGGCACGTGGGATCTTCCCGGACTGGGGCAAGAACCCGTGTCCCCTGCATCGGCAGGAGGACTCTCAACCACTGCACCACCAGGGAAGCCCCTTGACATGACTTTTTAAATGTTTTTTGCTAGAAAACTAGACTACCTATTTAGCTCTTCATTCGATTCTTTTTATTACCCAAGTTACAACTCAGGGACCGAGCTACTATTTACCATGAACCAGTTCCTACCCCTACAGTTGAGCAGAGCCTCTGTTTCCTCAGTTCTATGAAACAAATATGGTGGTGGGGATGATGGTGAAGGGGATGGTATGGCTGTCAGTCATTAGCAGTTACTGCGTGCTAGGCACTCTTTCTAAGCATTTTGCACATGTTGATAGATTATATCAGCTCAAGAAAAATGAGACAGCCTTATCTCCACCTGAGACAAAAAAAAAAGTCACCCTAGCCCTTCTTTTCTCTTGGGGAAAACTCACGTAATTTCTTAGTTTTTCACTTTCTCCATCTGCCAATCTAAGGCAAAAACATTAGCCTCTCCCTCCTTTGGGGCGAAGTCTTGAGGCCAGATGAAGTCTTTACCAAGAAAACACTCAAAGCAGAATGTCTCAGGAGGCAACACATAAATAGAGAACAGAGCTTATTAGCTCTTTTGTATCTCCAGGGCACAGAAGTGAGTCAAGCCAGACATCTGTCTGCTGTGCCCTTTCCAGCCGACACTTTGTATGTTAATTTCACACCCTTAACATTTATTATCAAATTGGCTGGTTTAAGTTTCTGAGATGAGGGGTGGAAGGCGGTCTTCACTCAGGGGACCCATCTTCCGTCACTTTATGGAAATGAAACTCGGAATTTGTTTACTGCTGGTCTGCGAAATCCCAGGTGGGGAAATGCTAATTGTGGAAAGATGAAGGCTTGAGGCTGAGTCAAACGTGTACCATAAAATCAGATGCACAGGAAGCCTGAATTCTGATTCTTCTCTGCCCACAGCAACCCGCTTGTATAATGACATCTCTTCGCCTTATGTGCTTTATATCATCCTAAAAAGGCATGCATGACGAATAGATTATAAACACTTATCAGAAGTGTTCCATTAGGTCCACCTTTGCTATTCACAGCAGAAGTGGTAAACAGACACAGAAAGAGACATCACAAAATGCTTGCACTACACTCACACTTAGTTTGATTGATAAAGGAACTCTTTCAGTTCTCATTAGATCCTATTTCCTCCTGCCTTATGACAGTGATAACATGTTCAGTATTGATTAAGGCTGATAGACTGTGACTAGTGACAACGGGTAGCTCATTATAATATTAAAGAAAACACATGATAAAAGAAAGCAAAAAAAAAAAAGTGCAATAAGCTGGGGACTGTTTAGTTTAGGGATAAAGAGCCCTATTCATCTATAGACATAAACCATCTACCAAATGTAGCCGTTGCCACATTTTCACCTGCATTAAATTCTGCACTCCCCACTGTATTTGGGCACCGTTAAGTGACATACAAAATGACTTCCGTGCACCACAATGTAGAGAACATGTGTTCCATGTTCATATAGGAACAAAACAGAAGAGTTGCTGCTGGGAATGCTGTTTCTCCCTATGATTTATTTATGTTATCTCTGTGTTTAGGTAGTTAGTCAAGCAATTAGGTTAAAAAAATAGTCTGGTCACCTGTTGAGGAGAGACCCCTTGAAAGAAAGTAAGGTTTATTTCTCACCTTTTTCTTTTTTTTTTTTTACTGCCGTGTAGTTGGTTTACAGCGTTGTGTTAATTACTGCTGCACAGCAAAGTGACTCAGCTTTTACACATATATATTCTTTTTCATATTCTTTCCTATCATGGTTTATCACAGGATATTGAATATAGCTCCCTGTGCTATACGCTAGGTCCTGTTGTTTATCCATTCTGTATATACGATTTTGCATCTGCTAATCCCCGACTCCCAATCCATCCCTCTCCCAGCCCCCTCCCCCTTGGCAACCACCAGTCTGTTCTCCATGTCTGTAATTCTGTTTCTGTTCCACAGATAGGTTCATTTGTGTCATATTTTAGATTCCACCTTTAAGTGATATCATATGGTATTTATCCTTCTCTTTCTGACTTACTTCACTTAGGATGGTAATCCCTAGGTCCATCCATGTTGCTGCTAATGGCACTATTTCATTCTGAGTAATATTCCATTGTATATATGTACCACATCTTCTTTATCCATTCATCTGTCGATGGACATTTAGGTTGTTTCCAAGTGTTGGCTATTGTGAATAGTGCTGCTATGCTATTTCTCATCTTATCTCCTATTTTCTTTGAAAAACTTAAAGCCAGACTCCTGGCCATTCCAACTGTGATTATTTTGGAGTGAGATGTCAGTGGACAGGGGATTGCTGGCCACCTCTGGTATGAGACACAAAAGGAAGGAATCTTTATATTGAATAATTAAAGGGCATGCACTTAGTTCCAGGGCTTTTGATAATTATTTCATTGCTTGTTGTTTTTTGTTTGTTTGTTTTTATCTTCCCCCAAATTGCAAATGGCAGATTCTATAATACATCAAGTTTGTAGTTAGGGTCACTACAATGATATTTCAACTTTGCTTGTTCTAACACACTCTGTCCTACAATATAGAAATATGTTTAAAATTTTTATAGGACTAGAAAGGGGGAATGGTTAATTCTGCCAGGGTTATTTGGGAAAATGAAATAGATTAAATGACATCTAATCTGTGGCTTGAGAAATTAGTATAATTGTTATCAGCTCATCTCTTCAAACCTAGGGTATCATGGGATTGAAGCTTCATCTGCATTTCATGTACTGTGTGTATAATATTGGACTCAAGTGCCACTAAAGAAAGATAATTCTTCCTTTAATAAGTGTGGAAATAAGACCTCATCAGCTCAATGTTAATGAGAGGCAAATTCATGCCAAGACAAGGATCTGAAACGTCTATATTTTTATTAGGTCTCTCAGCTAGCTCTTTCTTCTTCCTGTTACTTCCTTCCATAGCAAATAGTCTGATATAGATATGGCAATCCCTCTATATTACTGTGCTTTTAAGCCATGGTTCCTGGCATCCTCTGTCTTTGTCTCCAAGACTCTGGAGAAGGTGATGATATTTTGTTATATCTTTTAAACATCTAAGTCTGGTTTAGTTTATATATACATATATATATATATATATATATATATATATATATATGTATATATCATCTCTCTTGTTTGAAACCATACCTCTATTGCTAACTTTTTAAAGAAGTTTAGCTTTCAAAAGGGAATGTAGAACAGTAGTCGGTAGAGGAAAATAGGAGGTCAGCAGTATTTTTCCCTTTTTGTAAAGTTGGGAGATATTACGATAGACTTATAAGTAACTGAGATTGATCCAGGAGAAAGAGGAAAACTTGATGGTGCAGGAGAAAGGGGGACTGAATACAGGAACAAATCCCTCTTGGGTGAGAGGAGAGGAGACCCAGTGAAATGTGGAGTGGTTAGCTTTGAACAGAGACAGAGTCAGTTCATTCACTGCAACAAAAGAGAGAGTTTGTGGTGGTCTCAGAGTGAAAGAGGCTGCATCTGACTGTAGGTTGTAGGGGCCCAGTTCAACTGGCTTGGCCAGGGCTGTAGCCTGAGACAACTTGCACTGGGGACTTCTCATCTTTGCTCCTCTTTGCATTTGCTTTGAGTCGCTTTAACTTTAGATCCATTTTTGTCCATGGTGGAGGATCTGCTCAGCAATAGCACATACCCTCACAGCTGCACCACCCTGCCTGGTATGGAAAACCATCCCACAGAAGCTCTCTAATTGCTCTGATTTGGGTCACATGTACACCCTTGGCCAAACCAGGAGGCAAGGTTCAGTACCCACCCCTTGACCAACTGCTGTAGCTAGGAGGTAGGGTCTTATACAAAGGTTGCAAGCTCCCTTTTGAATCCTATGGTGAGTAAAGAGAGGGGTACCCCTGATCCAAAAACACAGGCATAACCACAGGCAGGATTCTACTGATGTGTACAGTTTTCCCAATTTGGTGTCCATGATTGCCAATTGCATCCTAGATAGATTTGCCAATTCTCAGCCTGGCACCCCCAGGGTATAGTTCCAAGTTTCCCTTATGACCTCATCTCCTACCATTCCTTTTCACATACCTGGCACTTCCTGCTTAAAGGTATTTCCTCCTATTGCTCCATCCACTGCATTTCTGTCCAGTCGCCCACCAATCCAATCTATTAATTAAACATTCATTGAGTTCCTCTACGTGGCAAGAGCTATGCTGGCACAGAAGCCACAAAATGAAGGAGATATTGTCTCTATTATGAAGGATTTACAACTGGATGGGCAAGACACACGTGCAAAAAGTCCGTTACCAATGTGAAAATACACAGATATGCCCGGGTGACCTAGAAGCAGAGTGGAGATACCTGGCTAAGCCTGGGGCTACCAGGGGAGGCTTCCTGGGAGGGATGATGCCTTCACTGACTCCGAAAGTTAAATACATGAGGAACAGAGGGAACGAGGATCGTGAAAAAAACAGAGCAGTGTGGGTACCAGTAAGAAGTGAAAAACCATAGTGACCAGAGTGGGAGGCTATATCCTTGACATCAGCCAAGGCATAGGGCAAATGTGGTCCCCTTCAGGAATATTTCCCCGACTTAGAGAGTTAAAAAAATTATATCTTAGTCTCCTATGCCACTTTCTTTGCACCTTTTAAAGACCCTAGTTACTTTTTATGTGTTGAATTGCTTGCTTATTTTCCCCCTCCTCTTTCTAGAGTGTGAGCTCTTTTCAGAGAGGGATTGCATCATTCTATCCCAACATCAACCAGCAGACAATCTCACATACAGTAGGCATTAGTAAATGTGGCTTAATGAACCTGTGCAAAAAATTAGAAATAGACCCATTCAGGACATGCTCTAGTTCTGCTGAATTCAATATCTAAGGTTGCAAAGGGATTCTCATAGAGTGCATATGAGGTGGTTTCCACTGAAAGGTCTATTGATCTCATGAAGAAGTGGCAATGCGTTTGGGGAGGGAGTTAAAGCAAGATTTTTTTTTTTTACATCTTTATTTTCTTTACATCTTTTTTTATTTTCTTTACATCTTTATTGGAATATAATTGCTTTGCAATGGTGTGTTAGTTTCTGCTGTATAACAAAGTGAATCAGCTATACATATACATATATCCCCATATCCCCTCCCTCTTGCGTCTCCCTCCCACCCTCCCTATCCCACCCCTCTAGGTGGTCACAAAGCACCGAGCTGATCTCCCTGTGCTATGTGGTTGCTTTCCACTAGCTATCCATTTTACATTTGGTAGTGTATATATGTCAATGCCACTGTCTCACGTCGTCCCAGCTTACCCTTCCCCCTCCCCGTGTCCTCAAGTCCATTCTCTACATCTGTGTCTTTATTCCTGTCCTGCCCCTAGGTTCTTCAGAACCTTTTTCTTTTTTTTAGATCCCATATATATGTGTTAGCATACGGTATTTGTTTTTCTCTTTCTGACTTACTTCACTCTGTATGACAGACTCTAGGTCCATCCACCTCACTACAAATAACTCAATTTCATTTCTTTTTTTTTTTGTGGTACACAGGCCTCTCACTGTTGTGGCCACTCCCGTTGCGGAGCACAGACTCTGGACGCGCAGGCTCAGCGGCCGTGGCTCACGGGCCTAGCCACTCCGTGGCATGTGGGATCTTCCTGGACCGGGGCATGAACCCGTGTCCCCTGCATAGGCAGGTGGACTCTCAACCACTGCGCCACCAGGGAAGCCCCTTCATTTATTTCTGATCTGATCTTTATGATTTCTTTCCTTCTGCTAATATTGAGGTTTTTATGTTCTTCTTTCTCTAGTTGCTTTAGGTGTAAGGTTAAGTTGTTTACTTGCGATTTCTCTTGTTTCTTGAGGTAGGATTGTATTGCTATAAATTTCCCTCTTAGAACTGCTTTTGCTGTCTCCCACAGGTTTTGGGTTGTCATGTTTTCATTGTCATTTGTTTCTAGGTATTTTTTGATTTCCTCTTTGATTTCTTCAGTAATCTCTTGTTTATTTAGTAGTGTATTGTTTAGCTTCCATGTATTTATTTTTATTTTCTACAGATTTTTTCCTGTAATTGATATCTAGCCTCATAGTGTTGTGGTCAGAAAAGATACTTGATATAATTTCAATTATCTTAAATTTACCAAGGCTTGATTTGTGACATAAGATATGATCTATTTTGGAGAATGTTCCATGAGCACTTGAAAAGAAAGTGTATTCTATTGTTTTTGGATGGAATGTCCTATAAATATCAATTAAGTCCATCTTGTCTAATATGTCATTTAAAGCTTGTGTTTCCTTATTTATTTTCATTTTGGATGATCTGTCCATTGGTGAAAGTGGGGTGTTAAAGTCCCCTACTATGATTGTGTTACTGTTGATTTCCCCTTTTATGGCTGTTAGCATTTGCCTTATGTGTTGAGGTGCTCCTAGGTTGGGTGCATAAATGTTTACCATTGTTATATCTTCTTCTTGGACTGATCCCTTGATCATTATGTAGTGTCCTTCTTTGTCTCTTCTAATAGTCTTTATTTTAAAGTCTATTATTTCTGATATGAGAATTGCTACTCCAGCTTTCTTCTGATTTCCATTTGCATGGATTATCTTTTTCCATCCCCTCACTTTCAGTCTGTCTGTGTCCCTAGGTCTCAAGTGGGTTTCTTGTAGACAGCATATATATGGATCTTTTTTTTGTATCCATTTAGCTAGTCTATGTCTTTTGGTTGGAGCACTTAATCCATTTACATTTAAAGTAATTATCGATATGTATGTTCCTATTCCCATTTTCTTAATTGTTTTGGGTTTGTTATTGTAGGTCTTTTCCTTCTGTTGTGTTTCCTGCCTAGAGAATAGCTTTTGCTTGTCTGTAAAGGTTTTAATTTCTCTGTCGGATCTGAAGGAAATTCTTGCTGGGTAGAGTCATCTTGGTTGCAGGTTCTTCCCTTTCTTCACTTTAAATATGTCCTGCCACTCCCTTCTGGCTTGCAGAGTTTCTGCTGAAAGATCAGCTGTTAACCTTATGGGGATTCCCTTGTGAGTTATTTGTTGCTTTTCCCTTGCTGCTTTTTATATCTTTTCTTTGCATTTAATTTTTGATAGTTTGATTAATATGTCTCTTGGTGTGTTTCTCCTTGGATTTATCCTGTATGGGACTCTCTGTGCTTCCTGGACTTGATTAACTGTTTCCTTTCCCATAATAGGGAAGTTTTCAACTATAATCTCTTCAAATATTTTCTCAGTCCCTTTCTTTTTCTCTTCTTCTTCTGGGACCCCTATAATTCAAATGTTGATGCATTTTAATGTTGTCCCAGAGGTCTATGAGACTGTCCTCAATTTTTTTCATTCTTTTTTTAAATTCTGCTCTGTGGTAGTTATTTCCACTATTTTATCTTCCGGGTCACTTATCCACTCTTCTGCCTCAGTTATTCTGCTATTGATTCCTTCTGGAGAATTTTAAATTTCATTTATTGTGTTGTTCATTGTGTTGTTTGTTTCCTCTTTAGTTCCTCTAGGTCCTTGTTAAACATTTCTTGTATTTTCTCCATTCTATTTCCAAGATTTTGGATCATCTTTACTAACATTACCCTGAATTCTTTTTCAGGTAGACTGCGTATTTCCTCTTCATTTGTTAGGTCTGGTGGGTTTTTAGCTTGCTCCTTCATCTGTTGCGTGTTTTTCTGTCGTCTCATTTTGCTTAACTTACTGTGTTTGGGGTCTCCTTTTCACAGGCTGCAGGTTCGTAGTTCCTGTTATTTTTGGTGTCTGCTTCCAGTGGGTGAGGTTGGTTCAGTGGGTTTTGTAGGCTTCCTGGTGGAGGGTGTGGTGCCTGTGTTCTGGTGGATGAGGCTGGATCCTGTCTTTCTGGTGGGCAGGACTGTGTCTGGTGGTGTGCTTTGGAGTGTCTGTGAACTTATCATGATTTTAGACATCCTCTCTGCTAATGGGTGGGTTTGTGTTCCTGTCTTGCTAGTTGTTTGGCATGGGGTGTCCGGCACTGGAGCTTACTGGTCCTTGAGTGGAGCTGGGTCTTAGTGTTGAAATGGACATCCCTGGGAGAGCTCTCACCAATTGATATTATGTGGGTCCGGGAGGTCTCTCTTGGTCCAATATCCTGAACTTGGCTCTCCCACCTCAGAGGCTCAGGCCTGACACCCGACCAGAGCACCAAGACGCTGTCAGCCACACAGCACAGAAGAAAAGGGAGAAAAAAAAGAAATAAATAAAATAAAATAAGTTATTAAAATAAAAAACTATTATTAAAATTTAAAAAGTATTTAAAAAAAGAAGAGAGCAACGAAACCAATAAACAAATCCACCAATGATAACAAGTGCTAAAAACTAAACTAAGATAAACATAGAAATCAGCAAGTAGTTAGTTGCCTACAGCAAACCCCAAGTCTACAGTTACTTCCAAAGTCCACTGCCTCAATTTTGCGATGATTCGTTGTCTCTTCAGGTATTCCACAGTTGCAGGGTACATCAAGTTGATTGTGGAGATTTAATCCACTGTTCCTGAGGCTGCATGGAGAGATTTCCCTTTCTCTTCTTTGTTCACACAGCTCCTGGGGTTCAGCCTTGGATTTGGCCCCAAATCCAAAGGGCATGTGTTCTTCACCCACACAGGATGGGGTTAAAAGAGCAGCTGATTAGGGGGCTCTGGCTCACTCAGGCTGGGAGGAGGGAGGGGTATGGAATGCAGGGCAAGCCTGTAGTGGCAGAGGCCGGTGTGACGTTGCAACAGTCTGAGGCGCACCGTGTGTTCTCCCGGGGAAGTTGTCCCTGGATCACGGGACCCTGGCAGTGGCGGGCTGCACAGGCTCCCGGGAGGGGAGGTGTGGATAGTGACCTGTGCTTGCACACAGGCTTCTTGGTGGCTGCAGCAGCAGGCTTAGCATCTCATGCCCGTCTCTGGTGTCCACACTGATAGCTGCAGCTCATGCCTGTCTCTGGAGCTTGTTTAGGCGGTGCTCTGAAGCCCCTCTCCTCGTGCACCCCAAAACAATGGTCTCTTACCTCTTAGGCAGGTCCAGACTTTTCCTGGACTCCCTCCTGACTAGCAGTGGCGCACTAGCCCCCTTCAGGCTGTGTTCACGCAGCCAACCCCAGTCCTCTCCCTGGGGTCTGACCTCGGAAGCCCAAGCATCAGCTCCCAGCCCCCGCCCGGCCCGGTGGGTGAGCAGACAAGCCTCTCGGGCTGCTGAGTGCTGGTCAGCCCCGATCCTCTGTGTGGGAATCTCTCTGCTTTGCCCTCGCACCCCTGTTGCTGTGCTCTCCTCCATGGCTCCGAAGCTTCCCCCCTGCCACCCCCTGTCTCTGCCAGTGAAGGGGCTTCCTAGTGTGTGGAAACTTTTCCTCCTTCACGGCTGCCTCCCACTGGTGCAGGTCCCATCCCTATTCTTTTGTCTCTGTTTTTTCTTTTTTCTTTTGCCCTACCCAGGTACGTGGGTAGTTTCTTGCCTTTGGGGAAGTCTGAGGTTTTCTGTCAACGTTCAGTAGGTGTTCTGTAGGAGTTGTTCCACATGTATATGTGTTTTTGATGTATTCATGGGGAGGAAGGTGATCCCATGTCTTACTCCTCTGCCATCTTGAAGGTCCCCCCCGGGCAGCAGCATTTTAAAATCTACATCATAGGTCATCATAATGGGAAGACCGGTGAAAGCAATTTCACACTGAAACACTCTCCTGCTGCCTGTAACTTGGCTCAGCAAATGTCACCCCACAACTATTTACTACCATATTTATTGTTTTGACATTAGCCTATAAATAATGTCAACCTAGAGACCAAGGGATGATGCTATGCAGCAGCAGCTGTGACGGGATGGTCCAGAAAGGCAACGAAAGCCTCACTAACATCTGAGGAGGAGGCGTTCAAAGTGAACCCCAGCAATTACCAAGAATCATAACTTCCCCCATAAAAACAGTCTGAGCAAAGCCTAAATGGTGCTTAAAATAGCCTTTCTCACCAAAACTGCCTCATAAAATTGCAGAACCCAGTTGAGATAATTATATCTATCATAGGCCTTCAGGCAAATAAACCTCAGATTGATGGAGATGATGTCAAATGGAATTCCTTTGGGTTTTATATTCACATTGACATTCTGATTCCAGGCACCAGATGAGAGCTGGGAGCCAAATGGTTTATTAGTCATGTTTTTCAAAGTGAGAGCTGAGGGATATAAAGAAACGTAGCGGGGGAAACCCTGTTGTTGATATTGTGTGCAATCATTGTAAAACTCTGAATGCTTTATGATGGTCTTTCCACATCATACCTTAAACTTATATTTTCCCAAATCATTTTTGTATCTCTGTTCTGCTGCTAGGAAGATGGCTTTCTAGAATGAGCCATAGCCATGATTCTTGTCATCTCAACAGCTCTGATCACCGTTTTCCAGTGTAAAAGGAGGCATCCAACCTCTCTGCATTTAAGTTCCCTCATTGGCTACTTGGGTGATTTTGATACCTTCATCCTAGTTTTGCTGCAATGATTAAGTGAGCGAGAGGGGGCCTAGAGAGTGCTAAGTCTGGTGCCTGGTACCCAGGAAGCACACAACTAATTTTTATTGTTTTAGGTTTTACATTTAGGTCTGTTATCATTTTGAATTAATTTTTTCAGCGGCTACAAGGTATGGAATAAGATTCATTATTTTGCATATGGGTATCTAATTATATGAACACTATTCGTTTAAAAAGGCTATCCTTTGTTCATTGACTTGCTCTTGCACCATTACTGCAAATCAATTGACCAAATACTTGTACATTTTTTCCTGTACTTTTAATTATTTTTTCTTTGATCTATATGTCTATCCGTTCTCTACTACCACACTGGTTTGACTATTGTAGCTTTATAGTAAGTCTGGAAACATTTAGTGTGAATACTAAATAGTTCTTATATTTCAAAATTATTTTGAATATTTCATTTCCTTTTCCTTTCCATACAATCTTTAGAATCAGTCTATCAATTTCTACCAAAAACGCTGCTGGTATTTGTTTGGAATTACATTGAATTTGTAGATTGGTTTAAGGAGAACTGATATCTTAAAATTGATTCTTCCAATTTATGAACATAGTACATCTCTCCATTAACTCAGGTCTTCCTTGATTTCTTTCATTAAGATTTTGTAGTTTTCAGCACAAAGATCTTTCAGGTATTGTGTAAGAGTTATACTTAAATATTTCATGTTCTTTGATTCCATGGTAAATGGTAAGGGTTTGTTTCAAATTGCAGTTGTTCATGACCAGGATATAAAAATGTGTTGTAAGTTGATCTGGTGTTCAGCGATCTTGCTAACTTCATTTATTAGTTTTATGAGGTTATTTTTCAGATTCTTTGGGATTTTCTACACGGAAAAAAAATCACATTGTATATGAAGAGACAGTTTTATTTCTTCCTTTCCAAGCTCTATGGGTTTTTTTGTTTGTTTGTTTGTTTTTGCCTCATTGCACTAAGACCTCTGGTTGATCTTGAATAAGAGTCATGAATAGCCTTGTTCTTAGGTTGAAGGAATTTAGTTGCCTTTAGGTAGGATGTTAATTCTACTTTTCTTTTATGTGTCTTTCATCAGGTTGAGGATCCCCTTATATTCTTACTTTGCTGAGAAATAGTTCTTAAAAATCAAGAATGATGTTGAATTTTGTCAAAGGCTTTTATTTTTTGCATCTACTAAATTATCATGTTTTTTTCTTCTTTATTCTGTTGATACGGTGAGTCTTATTGGTTGATTTTCAAATGTTGAGCTAGCCTAGCATTTGCAGAGTAAAACTACTTGGTCATAATGCATTATACATTTTATAAACCGTTGGAATTGATTTGCTAGTTTTTAAAAAATCATATTTGCATCTGTGTTCATAAGGGGTCATGCCTGTAGTTTTCAGATATTCTATATTTTTGTCATTTTTCAATAATTTTTATCTTTCAAGAAATGTATTCACTTCGACTAGTGTGTTATACTTGTTGTTGTGTTGTTGATAATCTTTCCTTTCTACAATTTTAATGTCTTAAGACCTAAGGTAATACCCCCTCTTTTATTCCTGATGTTGGCAATGTGTGTCTTCTCTTTTTCTCTTATTTTCCTGATTAGTCTGACTCTTGGCTTATCAAATTTATTGATCTTTCCAAAGAACTAGCTTTTGATTTCATTGAATTTTCATTTGTCCATGTTTTATTTCATTGACTTACATTGGTATATTAATTTTTTCCTTCCTTTTCCTTCTTTCTGTTTAATTTGATTTTCTTTTCCTAGGTCCTTCTGGTGAAAGCTGGTCAACAGTGCAAATTTATTTGGCCAGCTAATAGCACAGCAGTAATGCTTAATGTGTAATTAGCATTTTAAACCATAGGACCAGCCCTATAGACCTGGTAGGATTTTCCCTTGACCTGGCCGCTGATAAACTGGGGCCACTTCATATGACTACAGGATGTGACAAAGGAAATAATGAAAGAATGCCAGGGATTTAGAGAACCTTGTATGCAGGGCTAAGTAATTTCCCTTTTGCTAAAGTATATTGATAGATTTGAGTTGTAGAAACGTTGTTCTGGCTTTAGTGAGAACAGATGAGAATGGGTCTGAGTAGAGATAAACTTCCCAGGTGGCTCCTGCAATAGTACAGGAGTGTGATAACATGTGTCTTAACTAAAGTAGCGGTGGTGAGGAGGGAGGAAAAATGCAGACTTAAAAGACTGGAGGGATAGACTTGGTGATGTGGAGGGACCGGAGGAAGGAGAAGAAGGATGACACCCTGGTGGCTGGCTCAGGTAGTGGCAGGAAAATGATAGACTGAGAATATAGGAAGACATTTATTCAGTGAATATAATGCCTCTATACACACACACATATGGCAGTGATTTGGGGCATCTTGGTTTTAAATGCTGGTGGAATTTCCAGCTTGAGAGGTCCAAGGACTATTGGATGAGCCGATTTTGCTATCTGGAGAGGGGTCTGAGTGGAGACATGGAATATAGATTTGATGGATTCTGTATCCAAAAAAAGTTATAAAATTCTTAGGAAACTGGACATTATTGGTCACAGGGGGGTTTTCCAGGAATATAATGTTCTCTGACACTGGACTCTATTCATGGTCATGAGATGTACACTAGAACACGTCCCATATTTCCAAAGGAAAAATTAATTTCACGATTAAATTAATTTTATGATGAGAGAATTAATTCCATGATGATCTCTGCTTTGAAAGCTGATTTGGTCAGCTGGAAGAAAAGCCTGTTACAAACAGTAATAGAAATAGCAGGAAGACATTCTTGCTACAGAAGGTATTTTTATGGTTGGTTTTTCTTATTTCCGAAGTAACACTTGCACATAGTTTTGTTGCTGTGTTAAAGTAGTACTGTGTGTCTTCCAGTCCCAGGCCTCAGTCACTCCACCTAGCAACCCTCACACCCCTATTTCCCAGAGGCAGCCACTTTCTATACTTTGGACTGTCTAATTTAGCAGTTAATTGCATATGTAAAAATAACACGCTTATACTGCTATTTCATCTTTTATATATTTAAATATATTTCTTATCTTTCACTTGGGGTAGAGAATTTAGTTTTTTAAACTCCCTCTGAGAGGCACAGAGCCTTCTCTTTATCTGAAATTCTCAAAATAATAACACTACAATTTTAAGTAAGTCCATATTTAACGTTTACACTAATATGACCATGTAAATAGTGTCCTCTGCTGAGTCACGTAGTCTACTACCATTATGTTTCTATTTTTATACGACTTTTTGTTTTACGAAAAAGTTAACTATTTTCTCATTTTATGTGGTTAGTGGTTGTCTACGCACTGATCACTAATTCTTGCCCTCAACGCCCTCCCCCAGATCTATGAACTTCTCTCTGTACTATTTTCTATTTAATAATCAGCTCCATTTACCTACTCAGTTTTTATTCCAAACGTCCCTCCTGAATCTCTCTAGTTTCCTGTTCCCATCTATATTGGAGAATGTGACCAGCTCTACAGGGGCAGATGCCTCGTGATAACTTTACTTGTAAGTTGAGACTGCTCAGTGAGGGGGTAGTGAGTAAGAGGAAAGAGAAGACGGCAAAAAAGGTAGAAATTCCTATTTAATCCTCTCAGACGAAAAAGGGGAGAGACGGCAACTTCCTGAAGTCCAGTTATTGGTTTATTTGGGCTCAACATCCAAAGTTGCACATGCTTTACTGTCACCTTCAATTTCTCCTTCAACCTTCTTCCTGGACTTACTTTCTTTTCTGTCTTCATCGACCTACAATCATTATTCTGCAGACTTCATGTAGAGTGTAATCTCTGATCACCTGCTTTTCCCCTCAGACCCCTGCACTTTGTTTACTCTTTCTTTAATTTGTTATGTTTACCCTGCGTACTTCCAGAGAATTCTTGAAATGAAACAGATCTTTTTATCAGTCTGCCTTCTACTGAGCCCCTGATGCTTGATCTCTGAGCACCTCTCTGAGTCCTTTCCCCTTCCCCTGCTCTGCCCTGGGAGGGGCTCTCCTTCTCTGGCATGTGCCAAGCTCTGAAGACCCCACTCCTTGCAGATATACCTGTTCAGTCTGTTCCCAGCTGACTGAGACACTCTTGGGTATAGAAGGGTCTATTGACCCTCTATCTTTCAGGATGCTCCATCATTTGGGAAAGGAAAAGAACTGTCACCTAGAGGGTGGTCCCTCCTAGATATAAACTGCAAATCCCACCTCCTGTCACTCCTACGTGGGAGGGCAGTATCGTGGCAGAGCCTGCCCCATCACTAGTCACCTACATGGATTCTGTACATTTGTCACACCGAGTCCCCATTTTTAGTAAATGCCTCCCTTCCACTAAGTTTAGATGCTCCTTAAGGCAGCAACAGAACATTTTGTATTCACTGCAGTCATGGGCATAAGAAGAGTCAAGTCACTTGCTGCTTCTCCATCTTCAGCTGGACCCGGGTACCAGCTAATATCATCAAAGGTTGTCAGCGTCCACAGAAGCTGCAGGAGGAGATTAATCCCCACCCTTATGCTCTCAAGGGAGTGGTCCGTGCTGAAAGTTTCCTCTGCCCTGCAGAGAAACAGGTGCCAGAGAAAACAGAAAAAGGCTCTGTCTCTTTCTTTTCTCTTTTTCTCCATGTCAGACAAGGAGCTGACGTGTTTGCCTTAAATCACCTCCGCTGCAAGGGGATGCAGGTCTGCAGAACAACCACAGGATTAAAGCAATAAATTTCAAAGTCTCTATAGCTCTAATTAGCAGAAGGCGCTACAAGACGCCGGGCTTCGTGGTCATGGTCAAAGCTAGAGGTTTAATCAGACTCTCTAAATGTGACTTGAATCTCAAACAAATTATTTTCATATTTTAAAATTCCAAACTCTTTTTTGCTTTTTTTTTTTTTTTGATGGCTATTTGGCTGAAAAGCATTTGAAGCGTGAAGCTGCATGAGACAATCAGCGCCAGCACCATCACGAAGCATCCTTGTGTCCAAACTCTTATAAGATTTTTTTTTTTACTCAAAAAAGAAAATCTCACACAGCAACTGTAAACATCACATTTCTGAGCTTTTTCTTAACAGAAAATTGAAAGCCTGACTCATTAATCAACCACGGCAGACATGGCAACCCACCCTACCCCATTTATGGGATTTGATTTGCTTTTTTATTCCTTGCTTAGGTGTATCTGGCCTCTAAACGTTCTCCCTTCTTCTATCTCTGATTCTTCTCTTCTCCCGAGATTCTGTCCCATGGATTTTCTTAGATCTCCTTCCCGAAGCAATACAAGCACCCAGGTCCCAACCAGGATGCCAATTTTAGCCATCTCACTCTGGGTACCACCTGGAGTTACTGGTGCCATTCAAGCCAGGTACCCTGAGATGCTCACTGAGTTTTAATATGGCATGATCCACCTTGGATTGCAACAACTCAAATGAGCCACAGGGTGAAGCCGTCCAGTCTTTTACAAGTCACTGCTTTGGTGCCCTTGCTGTGCCTCTGGAGCTAGTGGTGCCTGATGGAACCAATCCCATGATTGCCTGTCAAGGAGGAAACAGGCATAGCCCAGAGCCATACGAGAGCATCAATGGTGGGTTCTGGAGTTAACACTGAACCTATGCCTCTGACCTCAAAATTCATTCTTCTTTGGACTCTTCACTGCCTACACAGTATCTTCCCCCTAAATGAATTAAGCAATTCAAATCAGAGATAGAGCACCACACAATGTTGGCCATCTTCTTGGGAGACCTGGGGATCCTCCTTCAGAAAGCTAGGTCCTTGGAGCTTGGAGCACCCATACCCTGAAGCCGATGGACACCCAAATGGCATTGCTCACTAGTGACTGAACTTCGAGTGCATTCTCTTCCTCTATCCTTTCTACTTTCACTGCTGCCTCCATTCTGTCAGTTAAGGTGATGAGAGCTACTGAAAATCCATCAATGTATCACCCCTTCTGCATAACATTGACTTATGATTGACAATTTATACCTGTCAGAACTCAGAGAGGATATTGCAATTCCCCAAGGCAGGGCAGCAGGAGGGGTCTGTCTCTTCACCTGAGGCAGCCTGCAAGATGGAAGGGCAGAGGGTCGGGGGGAGTTAGAAGGTCAACATGTATAGGGGTGGTCTGTGGTCTCCAGCTGAGAAAGCAAAAAATTAATACAGCAATAGTTTAAAACTTCGGAACAATGTTCCACAAGACACGTTCCACTAAATTATTGTTTCGTGGATGTTAATAATAGTGTCTTTTGGGAAAAGTTTCTGTGGTGAAATAGGGTAGAAAACAACAGCTCAACCAGGTTTATTTGGGATTATTTCTACAGGACTGTATGTAAGCATTTCCCAAACATACTAAATAAAGCATTCTGCAAAGGCTATTTTGCAGAATACATTTTGTTTTTTCCTACTGATTTCTTTGTTTCTGTCATATATTCTTCTTTCGTCTCCACAACAGTTCTGTGACTTAGTTATGGTTCTAAGTCCCACTTTGAGGATGAGGAACATGGAGGTTTAGCAAAATACTGATATTTCCAGGGCCACGTGGATCACGAGTAGTAGAACTTTGGGTTGGTTTGCTGGCTGCAGGATCAGTTCTGGATTTGCTCTGCGGTCACCCTTGGAAAACCCTACTCTTTCAATCTTCACATTGGATAATATTATTACTCAGTTCTTAGAGGGTAAAATGAGTTTCAAATGCAAATGTAGCATAAAATACAAAGTTCTCTATAAATGCTAGTTATACTATTTCAGAAATTCACTAGCCCTAACATCTTTATATGTAAATTCAAACCTTTGGCCGACATGGTTTTTTAGTCTCTTCCAGTTCAGTAGGTCTCTGATTTGGGTAAGATAAGAGCTAACTGAGGGTCAGAACACTTGAGCTAAGGTGACAACTGTGGGATACCAGGGAGACTGTGTTCCTTCTCCAAGTTTCAGATCTGGATTTTTAAATATTTTTTTTTCCTTCTTCTCTCCTCCTCCCCTCCTCCTTTACCCCCTTCCCCCTCCTTTACCCCTTCCCCCTCCTTTTCCTCCTTCCCCCTCCTTTTCCCCTTTCCCCCTCCATTTCCCCCTTCCCCCTCCTTTTCCTCCCTCCCCCTCCTTTTCCCCCTTCCCCCTCCTTTTCCCCCCTCCACCTCCTTTTCCTCTTCCCCCTCCTTTTCCCCCTTCCCCCTCCTTTTCCCCCTTCCCCCTCCTTTTCCCCTTCCCCTCCTTTTCCCCCTTCCCCCTCCTTTTCCCCCTCCCCCTCTTTTTCCCCCTTCCCCCTCCTTTTCCCCCTCCCCCTCATTTTCCCCTTCCCCCTCCTTTTCCCCCTTCCCCCTCCTTTTCCCCCTTCCCCTCTTCCTCTTCCTCCTGCTTCTTCTTCTTGATGTACTGTTGATTTACAATGTTGTGTTAGTTTCAGGTGTACAGCAAAGTGATTCAGTTATACATACATATTTATCTATTCTTTTTAAGATTCTTTTCCCTTATAGGTTATTAGAAGATATTCAGTATAGTTCCCTGTGCTATACAGTAAGTCCTTGTTGGTTATCTATTTTATATATAGTATTGTGTATATATTTAATATTTCTTTATTTTTAAATGGTGAGTAGTATTGTTTTCTCTGACTCTTATAGAGCTTTTGGAAATCTAATGTGGTAATAAACATGTGAATCATTCCATGAGAATACACTGAATTGTACGTTATAAGCTACTAGCATTATTCTCTTCCTTGTGACATGAATGATGGCAGCGACTGTCGGTAATTTGTATCTGAGCCTTTTGCTCAGGGGAAGGAACATGCAAACAGCAGGGAGAAACACAAGTGGAAAATAGGACACGGATGAAGTAAATCTTTCATGAAAATGCAGAAGGGTAGTTAGGACAGAGCCTTCGCTGCCTGGCTGGCTAACTTCCTAGACAGAATTCCTCCACTCCTGAGAACAAACAGTGCATTGTGACGAAAATGAGAATCATTTCTTTCTGAAGGAATATTGTTTTATTCAGGCAAAAAGGGCAGACAGCAGAGAGCAGAAGTACAAAGGGCAAGTTGAAATTGGAGGACAGAGTTTAAAGGAAGGCTTATGGGCATTTTTAAAAACAAGAGTAGGACATGACTTAAAACATTAAAAGAAGAAAGCATCATCTAAATTTACACTTATAGCATGATGGCAACTATATATAAAAAAGCAATGCAGTGGGGAAAAGTCCATGAGAAAATTCACCATATGTTGTTAAGAATGGATGCTTGGATTATTGTTAATTGCAATGACCAAAATTTCCTGAGAATTTATCTATTCCAGATACAATCCACATGTTAGCTTGGAACAACCCGGCTGAGTAAATTTCATATTCCATTTCACAGGCGAGGAAGTTAACATTTGGAAAGATTTTTGTTGCTGTGTCTTGTCTTTAATCTTTCATGTTATAAGCAGGTGTTATGGTTTAATTTTTAAAATTTGACTAATACACGTGTGATGAATCCTAATTATTTCAACTTGCCTTAAGGTTTATAAAACTGAACAAATCACGAGAACACATTTTTCCTGGCTGTCTGTCCTCATCACTGACTTCCTTCCGCAATGACGTCGTGCGTTTTTCTTTCCCCTTCACCTTTCTCCACGTTCTTCTGCAACCCTTGCTGTTCTTGGAACCCAACCCATTCATCTATTCCCCCGGCCAGATCCTCACCCTCTCCGCTCTGTGACTTTTAACTCATAAGCTGCAGAAGACATTCCTGGAGCGACCCTACATGTTATCTGCAGGTTCTGTTTCTAGCAAAAGGCTCAGGGAGGCAGAGGAATGGAGGGATTGTCACGTTAATCCTGGCCATCATGGATCCCAACATGGAGCTTTGTCCAGTCAGGTTCTCTGCAACCTCTGTAAAAGCCTCTCCCCCAGATTTTCTGCTGGTTTAGCTCAGAGAATATGCACCACCTCGTTCGTGGTCCCTTTCTCTTCCCCACCCCAGTCCCCTCTTTCACCTCTTCCCCATATACTGCAGGCCATCCTCACCAGAATCTCTGACTGCAGGAAAGGGTGAATCAATCAATGTCACTTTAAAATAATAGTCAATTTTTTTTTTTTTTTTTGCGGTACACGGGCCTCTCACTGTTGTGGCCTTTCCCGTTGTGGAGCACAGGCTCCGGACGCACAGGCTCAGCGGCCATGGCTCACGGGCCCAGCCGCTCCGTGGCACGTGGGATCTTCCCGGACCGGGGCACGAACCCGTGTCCCCTGCAGCGGAAGCCCCAATAGTCAATATTTTTAAAGTAGTGACAAACACTGTTTTGAATATTTTACACATAGTATTTAATTTAATTCTTTTAACTATTCTAAGAGGTAGGCACCTTTATCATTCCCATTTACGAAGGAGGAAACTTGGTACAGAGAATTTAATTAACTCACCCAAGGTAAGACAGCCGGTAAGTGGTAGTGCTTTTATATACATTCAAATATATGGAATTTAGCTCCAATATAAACATTTTCTCAACTGATAAGCAGTGAGAGGAA
The DNA here is from genome assembly GCF_008692025.1 of Phocoena sinus. Taxonomy (NCBI): domain Eukaryota; kingdom Metazoa; phylum Chordata; class Mammalia; order Artiodactyla; family Phocoenidae; genus Phocoena; species Phocoena sinus. Next base: position 71,840,782 of record NC_045779.1, on the reverse strand, counting down.
GATATCTAGGAAGGAATAAACAAACCCTCCCAAGCCCCACCTTCCCAATAACCAGATATCAAGGTCAAGCTTGGTGAGCCTGAGTGACAGCAATACATCCTAAGCATCACATGTCTGTGGGCCATCGGTGGGAAGCTTGTTGCAAAAACATTAACAATACTAATATCCCTAGAATTTCAATTACCAAGTTATACTTTAATTGTTGATTTCTAACTTAATCATATTGAGGTCACAAGAAATGGTCTGCACGCTACTGATTCTTTGGCCGGTAGTCATTTTTGTCCAAGTGTTTTAGTAAAGAATGTATGTTCTCTGCTTAGAGTCAGGCTCTATGTAACTCCTATAAAACAGGTCTGCGGATATAAAATCAAATTAACCATCCCTGCCTGGCACCTGATGCGCTTCTTGAATGACGCATTCTTCTCTTTCATCAGTTTGGAAGTTCACAACCTTGGAGCCCGTCTCAGCCCCACTCTCTCTAATCCCTCCCACTCTGCTCTTTCTTGAACTCCTGTAAGATATATGTTGGATTTGCTCATTTTAGTTTCCACATCTCCTGACCTCTCTTTTATATTTTCCCCATGTTGTTTTTCTGTGTTGCATTCTGGGTAAATACATGCAATTCCATGTTCTAGTTTCCTAATTATTTCTTCAGCTGTGTACATTTGGGCTGTCTAATTTGTCCATTGTGATTCTAATTGCAATGACTACATTTTTCATTTCTGCAAGTGCTGTTTGGTTCTTTTACAAAAATGACTGGCTTTTCCAGATAAGATCTCAATTCTGTCTCACTTGTTTAGTCATTCATAATTTAAAATTTTTAAAATATATTTATTTTTAATCTATATCAAAATATTATCTTAAAGTCTGGGGAGTCTAAATAGCTTGCTTGTTTGTTTGCTTTGTATTCTGCTACTGTCACTCTCACTGGCTAGATCCTCTTGTGTTTTATAATTTTAATTTTGAGCTCATTCATTCTGATTTCATTTCTGTGAATCCTGAATGAACTGGATTGAGAGTATGCTTTCCAGAGAAGATTTGAGGACCAGTTTGCCATGTGTTTCTGGGGCCTTACAAGTCTCTGACTGTATTTGTGATGATATTTAAAGTTTGGGAATCTTGGACTCTGTACACAGTTGGGATCTCGAACCCCATTGTAGCAGAACTGTGTTAGCACATGACAGATGCTCTTTGGATGTATGTATATTGAATGTGAAAAGGAATGAGGAAAAAAAAGAACGAAACCAGTGCATTATTTTCATGCTTTCTTTGAAAAAATTGCCAAAATCAGGCAAAAACATTTTTTTAATTAAGAAAAACTAAATGTAATCCTGGTTCTTCCAGAGGGCATGTCTTTACAGGCTTTTAAGTGCTGCAGTTTGATAATTCCTAAATCATTATTGACTAAATCAGAATTTATATATTCCTCTGACTAATCATAAAACATTGGAACTAAATAGGACCTCAGAGATCCCGCAGGCCACCTGCCTCATGGCATAATTTAGGGTCACACTGCTTCTCCAAGGCTGAGCGTTTGCCAGTTGCTCTAAGGAAAGGGTTTGAATTGTTCATAGTGTGTATCCAATTGGAAAAAGAAATATGTGAACAGGAAAGAAAGTTTGAAGTTCAAATTGGCCTTAGCCAGTGAAATGCTGTATCTCAGATCACTGATGAAACCATCCTGACAACACATTCTGCTGTGTTTTCTCCCCAAGGGCCTTTCTGTGGAAGGCCTCTTCCCTACCAAAATGTGGCGATAGTTCTAAAGTAGAACATGATGTGACTGAACAGCCCACCAGTCTCAAGCTTAGGGATTTCAAAGGATTTAGCTTTGATTCACCCCCCAAACAAGGCATTTCAATGACTCTGGAAATGTTATTTGATTTTATTAATATTTGCTGGCTCTGGAGGTACAGACCAAAACCTAATCCCAGGGCACAAGTGACTTCTGTTTTCACCTCTCTGTTATCCAAGAACACTTATTATCAGGCAAGTCCTGGGATCACTGGGACATGACAGCACTGGAAGCTGGCAAAAATTGTGACCCCCCCCCCCCACATCTGAATCTCCTGGTTTCTACCTGCTCCTGATTCTTTGTTTGGAAACACCATTTCCCTAAACAAGTCACTCTCTGGGGTCTAATGACTCAGCCATAGCCAAATAAATGTGAGGCTTCCTTTAGTATCCATTAAGCATTTCCTTGCTTGAGTGATTGTTTTTACAACTATGTCCGCGATGGGCTCCCATCCAGTCCTCAGAGAGCAGCTCATATAAGAAGGATCCACTGTCCTGTGGTCTTGTGAGTTTAAAGAAGATGCCCATACTGGGGTTTGGGGCACGAGGAAGTCAGTCAAGATACATAGGAACCTTTTCTTTAACTGTAGAGAGAGGATGGATGGGTGAACAAGTGGTGCTGATAACAGGGCCAGAGCCACTGTAGCCGAAAATACTCTGCAGGCTTCAAGCTTGTTCTGCTAACACAGAAAAACATTTTGAAAATTGCTCCCAGGAATTAAGATAGAACCAAAACTGACCTTGGGTTATCAGGGCCTGGGGTCATGCCCCTTGATCTTGCACTGGCTGTGTGACCTGCGAGAGATAACTTGACATTTCTGAGCTTCAATTCCCTTACCTGGGAAATGAGGCAACTCAAACCTGAAGATCTCAAAAATCAACTCAAACATTGAAGTTCTGTGATTCTGGTTTCGTCATTTGACCGTTGGAGAGACTGAGTCTTGAGAACTAAAATGTCTTGCCCACAGTGACGTGGTCGGGAAGTGACAGAATTGAGGCCAGAGGTCAGGTCCCCTCACCTCCCTGACCCCCATTTCCAGGACCCTCCCGTCACCTCCCACTCCCCTGAAGACACAAGGAGGAATTTCATCCACTGTGCAGTCAAGGAGGAGTTGGGGGACTTCGGGCCCTCAGGTCTCCGAATCCTCGTTTTCACATATTTGTCTGTTTCTTCTACTGTTTACATTTGGTAAATTGTCTATAAAATGTTCGTGCTTTGGGCGAGCCCTTTTTCTCCGGAAGGGAAACAGAACTGCATGACTCATCCTTTCTTCATAATTAAACTGCTGTCAGGACCATGGATTGATCACCGCACACGGATGTCCTGCCTAGGTCCACCTGGGGCTCCAGTGACATCACTCTTGGACTGAGAGATGGGGTGGGTGGAGTTCCCTCCTTCCCTTCCCTTCCAGAATCAGCCTGAGCTCAAACTACATTCCCACCTGTGCAGTCGGCATTGATAAAATATGCCAGTCCCAGGCCATTTCGCCTCGCCCCTGTCACCAACCTGACCTCCGACATTTGTACACACAGCAACCTTTCTTGGACAGCTCTTCTTACCTTGTTTAATTGGATAACACCTACCTGTTTGTCATGAGTCAGCCCAACGTCACTCCACTGTGAAGACTTCCTGGGTTTCACCACCTCCCCAAACCCAGATGAACACGGTGCTTCCCTTCCCTGTACCTTCCCGAGCAGGTCTATCAGGGTGTCCCCCTGCCAGTGGGTCTCTCCTCCCACCGTGGTGCCCTCGGACTGGAGTGCTGGCCCTCCTTCCACCTTTTGTTTGGTTAATTCTCCAGCAAGTTCTAAACCTCCACTATGGGTTTACTCCTCAGGGAAGCCAGTCCTGACCTGTGCATCCCCACAAGACAGTAAGTTCCTTTGTACTACACTGTATGGATTCTAAATATGAAATAGCTGTCTCCGTTAGAATTAACCTCTAGGATGGCAAGGACAGGGTTGATTTTGATCATTATAGCAATTTTTGTAGTACTTTATTGATGCATAATAGGTGCTCAATAAATAGTTGCTGAATGAACACATCTACTGAGATCTCCGTTGGGTCCATTTGTCCTGGTGGGCTTTGTGGGGCGGGGGCTGTGCCCACTCGTCTTGTAGCCTCAGCACCTAGAACAGTGGTTGGCAATTAGTAACTGCTTACTAATTAATCAATATCATAATTTTAATTGTCACCAGCATGTATTAAATGAGGCATGTATTATACCCATTTCACAGGTGAGGCAACTGAGGCTTTGAAGGTTCAAGTTACATGCCCCGTTCCCATCCCAAAGCCCCTGCTCTTAACTATTACTTCACCAAGCTTCTCAGCTAATGACATGAATAAAGAAAATGCACAGAACCTCTGATACAAGTGACTGGAAACAGGGGTTCATTGGTTACAGGAAAAGAATAAAGTGGGAAATAATACAAATGATATGACTACATACCTTAAACGTTTTATTTCACATTATACAAATATATAAATATAAACTGTAATGTAAATATACATGTATTTACCAACTGCGGTGCAGACCAAGGCTGCTTTTTTGAGGCTCTCTGCTAGGGTTCTGCTTTGTCTTTCTAGCATAAATGACCTGCACGAAGTATCTTCTACTCTTTCCATTTTTTCTTCCTTTAGAGTGAAGAGAGAATTTAAGACACTTGAGCTACAATCTCAATGCAGACATCTTCTAGATTTTCTTGTTCCCACTTCCATTTTTTTTCTAGTTATAATGACCACACGTAATAGTCCAGCAATTTTTAAAGCAATATATGTACGTTATTTTTTGAAGTCTTTGCAAGGTGCAAACTTTTTCATTGTAGTTCTCTTAGAAACAACATTATCTCTTTCTGCCTTAATATGTCTTCGGTTTGCAAAACAGTTTTCAAAAAAATACGGGATTCTTAGCACATGGCAGACCAGTTGAGAGTAGCAAAGCAACTTAGATGAGTATTAAAGTTCATTCTGCTGACAGCTTCAGTCAGGAATGTCTTACAGGGGATGGGTTTATACTGGTTAACCAGACAGGTAGATAAGTAGAGCGAGTTGAGGAGAGCTTTTGCTGTAAATGTTTCCAAGATTCAGTTAAATAGAATTGAGAAGTATTGACCATTTCGGGTAGTGACAATCTCTGAGCACTTAGGTACAAAGGAGCTTGAGAAAGATGTTTGAGCAGAAAACAACAGAAAAATAACTTAATGGGACTCTTCCCTTCGCCTTCTGGATCTTTCGGTCTTTATCGTTGATCATGGAGCTTTAGCACCAGCTTACCCTTCTCCACACAGAATGTCTCCCTCGTCTCATCCTGCTGTGCTGAGTCAAGACCTGTGCTTCACCCGTAGTCACCTTCATACAGCCAGTCTTCTGTTTCCAATGATTGCAGAAAAGAGAAATGCAGCCGTATGCTTCACTAGGGCTCCACCTCAAATTGATAGGGGACATCACTGCCTTTAGCCAAGCATGTTGCTTTGGGAACGAGTGCAGGGGGTAGTAAGGAGAGAAAAGGACAGCAGCCCACACAGGCCAAGATGCTGAATCAAAATTAGCCAGAGACAACCCTGATGTGGCGGAAGCTAAGTCACAAAGTAAACCATAAGGGTGGGGAAGGGGGTTATTCCCATTACCTAAGAGGCAACAAACTCCAAACTCAGAGTGTCTATCAACAATAGCCACAGAGAGAGCAAGAGAGATGAACCCCAAAGGAGAAATTTGAGGGGTCCAGCCTGGTCCCCAAGATTGAAGACCACTGGTGAACAGGACACGCAGTTGCCATTTCTAAGCAGGAAACCTGTTTCTGGTCAGCTTCTCCACTCGTGTCAAGGAAGTTACTGTATGTGCGATGGGTGGGTATATCCACCAGCCTTACAGTCCTGCAGTGCAGTGAGGTTGGACCCATCCATGAGTGCTGAGGACCTCGGACAGAATTCTGGCTGCAGGGAAACAGCCCTGCAGTAGACTGAGCTTCAGGGCTGCCTTCTCTGCCTCGGGCAAAACATTTCTACGGGCCCAGTGTTTCCCAAGAGCAGCAGGAGGAAGATGTGCTCACAGAGGGCGACAGCCTTGTAGATGAGCTCGAAATGTCAGCTCAGGACAGGCACCAGCTTAAGCTGGAATAGCCCTGTCGCTTTTCCTCAAAGATTGTATTATTTTTTTTTTTTTAAATTTTGAGATAATCACAGATTTACCTGCAGTTGTACGGAATAATACAGAGAGATCCCTGTGTACCCCTTTTCCAGTTTCCCTCAAGGATAACATCTTGCAAAAGGAGAGTGCAGTATCACAACCAGGATATTGACATTGATTCAATCCCTAAACTTATTCAGATCTCCCCAGTGTTATGTCTACTCATGCGTTGAATAGTTCTGTGTCATTTTAGCACCTGTGTAGGTTGTGTATCCGCCACCGCAGTGAACAGACAGAAAGGCCATCCCCACAAGAATCCCTCCTGTTGCCCTCTTTTAAATCACACCCATTTCCATTCTCTCTACCCCACAACTACTAATCTGTTCTCCATTTCTGTAATTTTGTCATTTAACAAATGTTATATAAATGGAACCAACTCGTATGTAACTTTTTGAGATTGGCCTTATTTTTACTCAGCATAATTCTCTGGAGATTCATCAAGGTGGTTGTATTTATCAATAGTACATTCTTGTGTGCTACTGTGTAGTGTTCCACGGTGTGGATGGACCACACTTTGTTCAACCCATCCCTCATTCGAGGGCAAAACAGTCGCTTCCAGTTTGGGGCTGTTATGAATAAAACTGATAAAACATTTATGCGTAGGCTTTTGTGAGTGTACATCTTTAGTTTTGTAGAATAAATGTTCAGAAGTGCAAGTACAGGGTTGTAGCATGCAAGCCCATGTGGATGAGACCATGTCTTTGTTATTAACAGATGTATGTCCAGGGCCTATCTTAATGCCCAACACATCATCAAAAATCAATAAATAAAGGAATGGACTGACTCTCAGTAATGTTTGGAGATTCATTTGTGGCTTCATATCCTCCAGAAGGTCTTCTGCACATCCCAGAAAATACCTTTCTCTCCTTAGCAATTTGGATTCTGTATGAAATTATCTATTTATGTCCCTGTCTCCACCAGACTGAGATCTCTTCAAGAGACAGAGATGTCGTGTTTATCTTTGTCACCATAGCATTTAGCCCATTGTCTGTCCCATAAGACATTATCAGTAAGTAAATGCTGAATGGAAAAAAATGAACTAGATTATCTGTTTTCACCTTGGACACCCTGCTCCCTCTGGAGCCATCAGGATCTCTCATGTATTTATCATTTTATAAACTGGGAAAGAAAGAACACAGACACTTCATGGAAGAGGCAGACGCTTGAGTGGCAGGAAGCTACTTCTGCCTTCAAGGGCTATGTAATTCCTATCATTCGTGCATTCATCTTTACGTGGCTCTCTATCATTTTCAACTAATGGCAGAAAGGGATAAAAGGAAAAACTGATATTAAAATCTATTGCCTGTTCCTCAGGGCTGTTAAAGGTGAAATAGATGGAGGTTATAGGTGTCAGTCACCCCTCTTCTCCTCATGCTTTCTAGAACATGCTGTATAAAAATAGAAGAAAACTGAGCCAACTGAGTATTGCCACACATATTATTTTGCTAAGCTATGTGAAGGATGAAGCTTAATGGGGGACAAAATAGGGGTAGACAAACGTTCTCAGCCTACCAAACTCCAGATACTAGACCTGCAGAAAGGCTGATCTGAACTTTAGTCCTGGTGACAGTTAGAGAAATAGGAATAGAGGAACATAGCCTTGGTTAGGACCACCAGGTGGAGACCCCAAGTAGCCCGCTTACCATGAGGAGCCCAGAAGCAGGAAAGGAGCCTGCAATGCAGAGTCAGAGAGAGAGAGAAAACAAGAGATCTCCTGTATAAGGCCAGGATTTCCAAGAGCTCCTAGCGAAAAAGATTCTGCTCACCAGCAAATCAAAAGAACAAGCAAGATTATCTATCTATGGGAGGGGAGAAAGGCTCCTAAAGTCCCAATTCATGTATGTTTTGGATTTCAGTTTACCCTTTGTTTGTGCTTTGTGTTTCCCTTTGTTTATCCTTTGTTTATGTGGACTGGAGAACATAAGCTAAGAAATTAAGTAAAGTCATCTTGGGTTAGTAGTACCCTTGGGTACCTGCCAGAAACAAGTGAAAACGCTTTCTGCAACCCAGACCTCCAAGGAGTCTTGAAGATAAAGTCTCTCAGAAGATGACCTCACAATCCCAAACTGCAAAACACAGGAGGATATGCATCACCCCGTGAGAGTGGGTCACAGAAACAATACCAGAATTAGACTCCCTAGAAATACAGTAAAATCATTAGTAACCTAAATTGTATGTTTAAAATGTTGAAAGAAATAAAAGATGAGAAACGTGAGAAAGGAATCACACACTACCAATAAAATTTCAGGCATGTTTAAAAAGAACGACTTAAACCTCTAAGGAAGAAAACACGATCATTAAAATTACAAAGTATTTTAGACAATGTAAAGAGCAGTGGATAAGGCATAGTTCAGGGAGTTAAAACAGGAATTTGACAGATGGAGACAAAGAAATTAACAAGAGTGTGGAACAGAGATGGATGTAAATATGAAGGAGAATTAGAAGGAAAGCAGAGTAGAATGAAAAACTCTAGCCTAATCTAGATATTACAGGAATTAAAAAAAAATAAAGGACAATGGGGCTTCCCTGGTGGCACAGTGGTTGAGAGTCCACCTGCCGAGGCAGGGGACACGGGTTCTTGCCTCCGTCCGGGAGGATCCCACATGCTGCGGAGTGGCTGGGCCCGTGAGCCATGGCCGCTGAGCCTGCACGTCCGGAGCCTGTGCTCCGCAGCGGGAGAGGCCACAGCGGTGAGAGGCCCTCATACTGCAAAAAAAGAAAAAAGGACAATGGAGGAAAATTTTCTTTAAAAAGAATTGGTGACGAAATTCACAAATCATCAGATTTAGGTAGTCGATTTGATGGAAGAGAAATCCAAACTTAGATTCTTTAGAGTCAAATCGCTATACATCAAGGATAAAGACAAAAATCTTAAAGATAACCTGAAAAAAAAAAGTCAGATTACAAAAAAGGAATAGCAGTTTGACTCATAGTTTTCTCTGTGGGATCTGGAAGACAGTGAAAAAAAATCTGTCCAAAGTGCTGAAATAAAATAGCTACTACCGTAACATTTTATACCAGCGAGACTAGTATTCCAAAGTGAAGGTGAGATGAACAAACTACTGCTGAAAGAAATGTGGGAATGATAACTCATGAAGAGAAACCTGATCTCAGAAAGAAGGCCTAAGAAGTGACAAAGAATGGTGATGAGAGGAACGTATAAGTCTGTGGGCAAATCTACGTCAACATTGGTTATACAAAACAACAATAACAGCAGTTAATAGTGGCTTGAAAAAACAAGGTGGAACTGAAATATCCAAAATTTTAAAAAATATGGAAGGAGATGAACTGATTCTTGGATTGTGTGATAGAATACTAGATACATGATTAAACTGATATGGTTTTAATTTATTATGTAAGTCGAATTTTTAAGAGTAATGGCTAAAAGAAAGCAAATATAATACAAACATTTTAAAGCAGTAGAAAGAATAAAAAATAGTAAAAATATTATTTTAATGGAAAATAAAGCAAGAAATAGGGAAAAAATTAACAGAAAAGCAAGTCAAGCAGAAAGCAAAATACAATAGTAGAAATAAATCCAAATATTTATATGCATATAGATATCATTTATATACATAATGCCAATAAAAAATAAAATAATAGAAATATATTCAAATATATCAGTAATCGGGACTTACCGGGTGGTGCAGTGGTTGAGAATCCACCTGCCAATGCAGGGGACACGGGTTCGAGCCCTGGTCCAGGAAGATCCCACATGCCGCGGAGCAACTGAACCCGTGTGCCACAACTACTGAGCCTTCTCTCTGGAGCCCATGAGCCACAACTACTGAGCCCACGTGCCGCAACTACTGAAGCCCGTGCGCCTAGGGCCCGTGCTTCGCAACAAGGGAAGCCACCGCAAGGAGAAGCCCACGCACTGCAACGAAGAGTATCCCCTGCTCACCGCAACTAGAGAAAGCCTGCACGCAGCAACGAAGACCCAACGCATCCAAAAATAAAATAAAATATTTTAAAAATATGTATATTAGTAATCACAAAAATGTATTCAATTATTTACTCGTACTTTTTCAACATACTTCTTGTTAAGAGCCTACTATGTGATTGGCCTACTCTAATAATGGACAAAGCTTACAAGTTATTAAAAATTTCCAGATAGAATGAAAAAGCAAGACTAGCCATCAATATTATAACAGAGACTGATCTAAAAGATAACAACACATGAAGTAAAAAAAAGGAAAGGGATGGACAAAGCTATAAAAGGTAAACAAAAACCAAGGGAATGCTATTGCTAAAGTGATATCTAACAAAAGAGACTTTTAGATAAAGTATCAGTAGAGAGACATTATTATACGGCATTAAAGAGTTTAACTTAGCAGGATGTTATAACAATTCTAAACTTATGTGCACTTGGCAATATAACTTTAAAATATATAAAACAGGGCTTCCCTGGTGGCGCAGTGGTTGAGAGTCCGCCTGCCGATGCAGGGGATACGGGTTCGTGCCCCGGTCCGGGAAGATCCCACATGCCGCGGAGCGGCTGGGCCCGTGAGCCATGGCCGCTGAGCCTGCGCGTCCGGAGCCTGTGCTCCGCAAGGGGAGAGGCCGCAACAGTGAGAGGCCCGCGTACCGCAAAAAAAAAAAAAAAAAAAAAAAAAAAAAAAAAAAAATATATATATATATAAAACAGAATTACAAAGCACATGTACAAGTGTGAAATAAATAGTGTGAAATTTTAACAACACTTTCTTAATAAATTATATTCAAGGTGAAAAAATTAAGCAAGAATATAGAAGATTTATATAACAGTTTATAAAATGATGTACTGGACGTGGAAAGAAACCTTATATCCAAAAATTAGAGACTATACACTACTTTTAAAATGTACAGGGAACATTTATGAATATTCACAATCCATGAGACTATGAAGAAACCCTCAACATATTTCAAAAGTTCTTTAGCAAACATCATTTTTATAATTTTGATTTAATTAATGTATAAATTAAAATAATGATACATTTGAAAATTTAATACAGTTTCTAGATAACAAATGAGTCAAAGAATAAAATGAGAGAAATAAGAAAATACTTAGGACTAAGAAGTGATTTAAATATTGCATACAATTGATATGAATATAAAATCGTGCTTTTAGAAGAAAATTCATTTATTAATTCATTCAGTACATTTTTAGCATTTTTATGCTTTTCCAAGACTGCTCAAAGCAGTTAAGATTCGTTAGTGAACAAAACAGAGAAAAATTCTACCCCCATAGAGTTTTCATTGTGGGGGACACAAATGGCAATTATCACGGAAGAATATTCATCATAAATTTAAATATCTTCAGGTCGTTACATACAGATTAAATATCTCATTTTCAAAAGCCTGTGTAATATTACCTAATATGTACATGTGTAATATAGTTTCAGTTGATTAAAATATTTGCTGTACTCTACGAGGTTCATATCTACAAAGCCCCTCTCTGGAGCCCCTCTTCGTAGGAGAAGATTTCACCTCCCATTGGCATTAGGTTTATCCATATGCCTTATTTTTGCTCATTGAATGAGTGGGAGTTATTTGTGCCATGTCCAAGCAGAACCTTCCAGGGTCATCACGTGGTTCCGTGACTGGTGTTTTATTTTTGCCTCCGCCCGCCAAATCACAGCTGAAAGCTGCTCCTTCAGCCTGGACCCTGGAATAAGAGGTGGGGCAGAGCTGTATCTTACTCCCATGGACAGGAATATGCACAAAATCTTTGTAGTTGGAAGCTACCAGGGTTTCTGTGATCATCTGTTACTATATCATAACCTACCGAAAACTGACTGACACTAGATATAGCAAAAGATATTCAGCTATTTCCTTATGACAAACTTTTAGGTTGTATCTGTTTTCTACACTTCAAAAATTGTGGCTTTTTAAAGATATAAATATATGGTTAAGATATACATATGTTTTCAAGATATATTTACATGCGTATACACATAGGTATCCATATCGAATATGTACATGCGTATACACATAGGTATCCATATCGAATATGTACATGCGTATACACATAGGTATCCATATCGAATATGTACATGTGTATTTCCTTTAGGAGGCTAATTTTAGGCACATTCTTCTTGTACCTATAAACATAGTGAAGGGAAGGAGTCTAAGGTTAAGTGAGAGTTCTGCTTCTGCCAGTTTCTTGCTATGTAACATTATTTAAGATACTAGGCAAACAAAAAACAGATACTTGGCTTCTCTGGCCCCTCAGTTTTTCTACTTGTAAAATCCAAATGGGAATAATTACCATAATAATAATAAAAAACCTCTTTCATGAAGAGGCTTTGTGGGTTAAATGAGAGACTATGCAAATGAAAGCCATTTGAAAATACTGATTCAGTTGTCAGTTATTGGAGCTTCTTTCCCAAATCAGACTAAGTAGAGCTCTGTAAATGCTGGAAGAATTGACCATGTCTTCGATATAAATCTTCCTGTGAAATCATAATGCTTATAATTGTTTTTTTTTTTTAATTAATTTATTTATGGCTGTGTTGGGTCTTCGTTTCTGTGCGAGGGCTTTCTCTAGCTGCGGCAAGCGGGGGCCACTCTTCATCGCGGTGCGCGGGCCTCTCACTATCGCGGCCTCTGTTGTTGCGGAGCAGAGGCTCCAGACGCGCAGGCTCAGTAGTTGTGGCTCACGGGCCTAGTTGCTCTGCGGCATGTGGGATCCTCCCAGATCAGGGCTCGAACCCGTGTCCCCTGCATTAGCAGGCAGATTCTCAACCACTGCGCCACCAGGGAAGCCCAATGCTTATGATTCTTAAAGGTGATGTTTCTGTCACGGGGAAGGGCTAGGTCTTCTGAGGAAGCTTGGTCTTCTGCGGAACAGTTGGTTAATTCCTCTGCACTCCTATGAATCATTCTGCTAGTTGACACTAGGGATTAAGTGCCTTCTGATTAGGATAATGTGGGCAAAGCATTTGGATTTATTTCAAGCACGGATAACAGGCGGAAGTTGGGCAAAATCACTCAATAATTCATCAGTGTTTTTCATGAAGGATGTGGAAAAGCACAGAACTTACTTAACTGTACTTCTTAATAATAAAACAAAGTAATCCAGACACACAAAAATATTAAGGAAAAAAAAATTCAGCCAAGGACAAAAGGTGAGCCTTTTCACTAATTGTAAGTTATATTGTAGTCGTTTCCAAGTAATTCCAAATAAGGATTTTTTCATCTTACTATTATACATAAGCAATTAAAATTAACCAGCATGAGAGGCATATGCTTTACTAGTGCTAGAGAAAAGATGTGAAGTACTGCACTGCTGCAAACTTCTGTGCATATGTATGTTGGGGGGTGGGAGGGGTCGTCATCAATATGTAGAACCCCCCATAGATTTCTGCTTCCTTTTAAATAGTCTCTCACTTTCCATTCCCAAAAATAGTAACCATGTCCCTAGGATGCATTCCCCTAATGTCTTACCTACTTGAGCTCTGCACCAGTGACAAAAAAAAAAAATTACATCTTAAAGCTGTGTGTGTGTGTGTGTGTGTGTGTGTGTGTGTGATGGTTCATGCCACCGGGCATACGTTTTTCATAGCACTTCTTTCACTTTTAAAGGTACTGAACAACATTTAGCTTTTTGTTTTTTTCTTCCTAATTTTTCACAGAAATAGACTCACTCCTGCTTTTCTAAATCTGCATGGTATATTGGCAGAGGGCAGAAAACTGGTGGGCACCAAAGGGAAGAGATCTTAGAAGGGCAGTGAGAAACATATTTTGTATCTTATCCAGATAAATATGCAAAACTTCTAATGTTTATGGGAAAAGCAGGGGATCACCATTGAAATCCACCACTGTCCTTCCACATGACTTAGAGGGTCCCCAGTGGCACAGGAAGTGGACAACGAGCTGTGCTAAGACCCAGGCGGGAACAGTGACAATATGCCTTTAACATCTGCCTCCTTCCCGCTGACCTCTTGATGACTGTCCTCAGTGTAAGGAAAGAAGCTTTATTTAACAGTAGATGTCTCCTTACCTTCTCCATTTTTGCCAAAGAGAATTAGTCTTTTTGCCCGCCTCCCTGTCCACATGTACTATATTTTTAAAAATTAATTAATTTATTATTTATTTTTGGTTGCACTGGGTCTTTGTTGTTGTGCGCAGGCTTTCTCTAGTTGCAGTGCGTGGGCTTCTCATTGAGGTGGCTTCTCTTGTTGTGGAGCACGGGCCTAGGCACGCGAGTTTCAGTAGTTGCAGCACACGGGCTCAGTAGTTGTGGCTCGCAGGCTCTAGAGCTCAGGCTCAGTAGTTGTGGCACATGGGTTTATTTGCTCCACGGCATGTGGGATCTTCCCGGACCAGGGCTTGAACCTGTGTCCGCTGCACTGGCAGGCGGATTCTTAGCCACTGCGCCACCAGGGAAGCCCCACATGTACTTTTATGCTTTCTTATATTGATGAATGTGAATCTCTCAGTCTGGTTTCTAACCACTGCTCCGAAACCTATGTCCTCTCTCTGACTTTTAGTAATTCTTCATCTCTTCAGAAATTATTTATTTTGGAAGGAATACAAAACTAGAGTTTATTCATTACCAGATATCAAGATCTAATATGAAACTGTATTAGTTAAGAAACTATGTTAATGGTAAATAAAACTGACCATGGAACAGAAGTGAGATTCTAAAAACATAGCAACATGTGGACAGTTATCTGATTTATGGTAAAGACGACACTTTATTGTAGTAAAGAAAGGATTACTTTAATTGCTCATTCTTTAAGTTCTCATTCAATGCTGTCATCTCAGTGAATCTTCCCCCAGTCTAACATGGTAAGACAGGGGTCCACAAACTTGGTTAGTCCTAAATCTCATCTATCCAAAAAATTCTGTGAGTCTGTTTGTGTTTTGTAAATAAGTTTATTTGTATCACTTTTTTAGGTTTCACATTTAAGTGATACAAAATGATATTTGTCTTTCTCTGACTTACTTCCTTGAAAAGAATAGATACACGTATAACTGAATCACTTTGCTGTACACCTGAAACTAACACAACATTGTTAATCTACTATACTCCAATATAAAATAAATTTTTAAAATTCTATTAATTCCCTCAATAGATGCATATTTATTTACTCCAAATCATATGTAACAACTATTTTATGTATATATATACATATCTATAGGTTGAACAGTATGAAATTGCCAATGCTCAACCTTTTTGACCTATGAAAAGTGGCCATTTCATTTAGTTCAACCTAATATGCTATAATAATGCCCAAAATATAAATGGAAAATGAATGATGTAAATATGAAATAAATAATGTTTTAAAAATAATGTCCTTTTACTTAATTTTTTCCTAGTACAGGGAGACACTTTCTTCACTGAAGCATGTTATTATTAATAATCTCTGCACCCTTAGATGTTAAATGTTTTCCTAACTGTGATGGCATTATGCTCTTTTTAGCTGGTATCTCAAGGCTCACTCTACACTTGATTTACCATTAAGAATAGTGGCTTTTCAATCCATATGTCAAATAACTGAGCCATTTTCTCACTGGTTCCTTTTTGGGCATTGTTATCATTATGTTCAAGTTATGATTTCTTTGCAGGGATTTTTTTTTACATCATTTATCCATGGTGCTGAGTTACTCAAAACTACATATAATCTGTGAAGCCTCTTTGTAGGCACACAAATGAAATACGTTGGAATAACCTGTAGACAAATAAATGAGTGGGTGCAACCTTTTTTTTGGACACGCCTTGAGGCTTGCGAGATCTTAGTTCCTTGACCAGGGACTGAACCCGGACCCCGGCAGTGAAAGAGCCGACTCCTAACCACTGACCTCCAGGGAATTCTCCATGGGTGCCGCTTTTAAGTTCCCTAAGCGGAAGATCTGTGCCCTGTCTCTATGATACTGTTACCATTGGATATAAGAACCAAGTCAAAGGCTCAGTGTGAGGCTGCATATTAAATCTATGTAAACCTTAATTTACTTTTTACTTATCCATTAAAAATAAATCTTTTAAAATCCAATGGATTATAGTGTCCTTCAAACACTACTAATTTAATAGGAATCACAAGCTTCATAGTCAGAGAGACCTGAGATCAAATCTACATACTCATCAACTGGGTGACGATAACTTACTGAAATTTTCTGGGTGTCAGTTTCTTCCTTAGTGAACTGGGATAACCTTGTTGAAAGAGACATCTCTGGGGAATCTGTTCAGCTCATACCTTCTTATCCAACGACTATTTCTCCTGCTGTTCATGAAGCAGACATGTTTATACTCCATCAGCTTTCCCCCCTGGCCAGAACTGATTGAACAGCGGAGGTCCTAGCACACACAGGGCTAATTAGATCTCTTTCCCTGGCATTTAGAACTGGAACATTGTGTTTGGAAACCATGTAGTCGGATGCATATGCCTACTGAGAGTTAAGGTCATTTCATGTCTGGGCTACGAGGCCACTTACTTGCCATGTGCACAGAGAAACCTGAAAAGCAGGTTTGCAGAGTGAGATGAAGCAGACACGCAGAGTGGGGCAGGGGTGCGACTTGCAGGTAAATGAGCTTCTCCAAATCGAGTCGAAGAACAATTCTGTGGCCCTCTTACCTTACAATTTGTCTGCTTAGCTTTTCGGGGAAAATGATAATTTCTCTAAATGGACTTAACTAGATAAATGTCAGAAATAAAAGACTGAAAGTCTTTCATGGAAAGAGGCAGAAAGCACAAATCATATTTTGGCTCTGTCCACAAATCTCATCATCAGGTACTTCCCCTGCAAGACTATAATTACAGCAGAGTTTACCCTGTTGCAGCATGCCATTAAAAAAGCAATTGTTGCCAGCAGCTCTTGTTCTCGGGCTGAAAGTTGAATGGGAAATTTAATAGTATTATGAAACACTTTTCCTCTGCTAAACTAGTTCTAAGAAATGGTATAAACTGAATGTGTGTTTATTTTTTAAAGACAAGCTTATCTTAACTGAGTTTTTCATAATTGTGTTATGCTGGTTACATATGAAATGCAAAAGGAGGAAGGGGTGCGTTGGAAAGCAAGTCCTTGAGTGTCTAAATTATTTGCGCCTCTACTGGCTTCAGGCCTTTTTTGCATCATCCGGAGATGCCCCATAGCACTCAGAGGGGTGCTATGAGGCTCTGTTATCGAGGGGTTGCAGAGGCTCTGTTATCGATTAGTACCTAGATATTATAAAACTCAGAATAACGACCAGAGAGCATTGCGTGAAGGGATGTGTGGCTGCTGATGCACGCGGGAATCTCTGACAGTGTATGCAACATCTCAATACATGACAGAGTCTCATGAGAATACCATTTATTCATCATGAACTCTGCAACAGTGATGCTAAAAGTATTGCTTATGTTATGTGGGAATCCTTGCAACATTCATAAAGCATGCTAATTTTAAAGATGAGGAAAATTAAGCTGAGAGAGGATAATTAAGTTGTTTAAAGCCATAACACAAGTAGATGGTAGAGTAGGGATCCAGCCCAGGGCTAGTCTGCTGTGAAGCCCAGGGTCTTAACCACTATGCTTTCCTGCCTTTCAGCCGTATAATATTATATTATTATCTGAGTGAATGTATAGGATACCTCACTGAGTCCTAATGTTTGGGAGAATAATAAGTGTTTAAATTGGAAAACTGTTAATAAGGATTTATATAAATTCTTCCTTTTATGGTGCTTTTCTCTTTATTAACAGTGGTCCATGGGTTACAAATTTGGATTAAATTTTTCTGTTAGTTAAAAAAAAAATCCAGTATGTTACGCTAATGTTCAATGACACCATAGAAAATATGAGGGTACCTTTCCAGACTCCTTCACCTGGGAGTGACAAACTTAACGAAAAAGGGAATTAACTGGAAAGCTACTTGCTTGGTTCACATAATTATAGGATGAGCCACAAGAACTAAAAAGGTTCCAAGGGTATCAGAGACCAGAATTGGAAACTCAACGTTGGACTCACCTTGTCTCTGTCCCTTTCTCAATTCTGTCTTTCCCTAAAAAGATAAGTTGGTCATCAAATTGTCCAGGGATTCATCCTTGAAGCTCCAAGGCTCCTGAAAACAAGAAAACAAATTTCCTCAATGGTTGTAGTAGGAAAATCCCAAATAAAGACTCAGATTGGTCCTGAAATAATCCGAGAGAGGAAGAATAATATGAGAGGACTCCATGTGGACTTGTGCCCCTATCTGTGGTGATCAAAAGAAGTGATTTCTAATTACCAGAAGGAAAGAACACTTGTGTAGTGTATACAATCTAGTTTTTGATCCCCCCCAGCATATTTACAAATACTTATTAGCATGCATTAAATTCCCAAGATGCTCCCACCTACTAAAATGCAGCTACACTGAGTATAGACAGAATCACTGCTTCCAAGACCATGTCCAGATGTTGCCTACATCCCCAAGTCCAAACGGTTTGCCCTTCTCTCTCTAACTTGTTAGAGCTTACAAAGATTTTGCAAATGTTAGGCTTTTAAGACGACAAATATAACTATTTGCTTCCTGTATACACGTCTGAGGTAAAAGAGAATAGTCAAAATAAGAATCCCATGGAGAAAAAGGAGAAAGAGGAAGTGAAATGCCGTGGCCACAATACTTCAATGCATAGAGATAGCAATGCTCATCCTTTGTTGCCTTGTCTGCAATAGACTAAGTTCCTCGTTCAGCCAACGTGGCTGCCACAGGACCTGCCTACTGGGTGAAGTCTCTCACCTAGCATCATTTCTGGCCTTTTCTAAAAGGAGCAGTACTATGAGAATTCCCATTCTGAGGCTGAACCTTTACTTGATATATTTTAATGAGCCTGGGGTTTATTCTAGGGACTAGCAATCCAGGCCTTGTTGTATGATACTTGTTGCCATAAATATCCCTTAAAATCCCAGCCAGCTATCTGACTGTTTCATTTTCTAAAGACTATAGGACTGATGCCAGCAACTGCGTCTGGTCATTATGTTTGAAGCAGGACCTTACCCTTTTGACTACTTATCAATAGACCTGGCATTCTGGCCATCCTCCTTGGCCTCAGAAACTCATCTTGAGAGATGGTCACATCTCTCACTGCCCTGATTTTGCTCTTGCTAACTTTATCATGGGGTAGAAAACTTAGTTTTGCAAAATCCTACGGGATACCTTCCTGTCTGACCTTTACCGTTTCGCATGCTGAGGCCGTCAAGAAAGTGTTTCTTATAGCAAGATGCATACAATTTTCTTTCTGCCTTCAGATGGGCCGATTTGTCTCCTTGTTGTGGAAGTTTACTGAAGACTCAGAAACAGAGCCTACAACCCCATATGCTGACAGTTTTCTACCCAGTCATTCAAGTTCCAGTTTGCGGGGGGGCACAAGACAGTGCTCCCAAGATACTACAAGAAACCTGTAGCCAGATGCTGTGCTATCTTGCAACAAAATGTTTGCAGCATCCCTGCCGAGGATGGAAGGAGGGATGAAGATTCCCCTATCCTATCTGGACGAAGCCGGTTGCACAATTTGGTTCCGAAAGCTTTTATCCCAACTTCCAGTACAATCCTCATATTAACCAGGGTTCTTTCAATTGGAAATGTGAAAAAAAAAAAAGTCAGCCTAATGTAAATTAAACAAAACAACCGCAACACCCAAAAAACCAAAACCAAAAATTTATTGTAAGAATGCCGACTAGAGGGCTTCCCTGGTGGCGCAGTGGTTGAGGGTCCGCCTGCTGATGCAGGGGACACGGGTTCGTGCCCCGGTCCAGGAAGATCCCACATGCCGTGGAGCGGCTGGGCCCGTGAACCATGGACACTGAGCCTGCACGTCCGGAGCTCGTGCTCCGCAACGGGAGAGGCCACAACAGTGAGAGGCCCGCATACCGCCAAAAAAAAAAAAAAAAAAAAAAAGAATGCCGACTAGAGAATCCCAGGTATATCAGTACAGGGACAAGTGACTTGATACTGTTGATATCTTTCTGTATGGAGTTCATCACCACTTTTCTTTAGAGATCATCTTTATTCTCACAGGTGTCTCCAGGCGGCAGGGAATGTGCTGTCCGGTGGATTCACCTCCCTGTAGCTCTACCACACGTAAAGTGGTAGATGAATGAGGCTGTAACACAATTACGTGCCCCTCACCACAGGCGCACAGAGGCAAGAGTGGGAGAAAACTTACGATTTTGCTTCCCAACTGGACTATGAGATGCTTGAGATCAGACCCTGGGTCACGTTTGCCTTTGTGTCCACATAACTTAGCACAGAGAGAACCTTACGGTAGGTATTTTAAAAATTAGTAAATGTGGAAAGCAATCAGGTAGGAAGGAAGCAAAGGATGAGATTATCTCCTAGGAACTCTTTAGCTCTCCCTTAGGACACTCCTGGTACAGGGGATAAATAGATAAACTCAAATTGTTGGTTAGCAGAGTCTGCAATGGAAGGAGGAGAAGAGAGTAAACCATCCATCTCAAATCATAGCACTTTAGTAATTCCCCTTACTGCCAGGTGCTCCTGTGGCCGCGTTTCAGGTGCCAGTTACACCGTGGTATGTCATACGTAAAATGTTCCCTGAAATCTTCTTGCGGTACACTGGTGGTCTGACACGTACTAAGCTTGTCCTTTTCAAAGTTGCTGCTTATGTCAAAGCAATTTAAAAATTGAAGAGCAATTTGGCAGTCATTTCATGCCTCTGTGAGTGGTTCTCCCCCCATTATTTACAATCTCTCCAAATTTTAGGAAGAGCTGATTGGGTAGACGTTGGAACCACAAAAGCTCTGACCTGTAGGAATTGGGCAGGATCACTGCAGAACTTTTTGGAGGAAACGCTGCCCAATTTGTAAAGTTAATTAATTGGTGAGTATAAAATGAGACTGCCATTCTTTTTTTTTTTTATTTTTTTTAATTTTTTTATTTTTTTTATTTTTTTTAACATCTTTATTGGGGTATAATTGCTTTACAATGGTGTGTTATTTTCTGATTTATAACAAAGTGAATCAGCTATACATATACATGTGCTCCCATGTGTCTTCCCTCTTGCGTCTCCCTCCCTCCCACTCTCCCCCTCCCACCCCTCCAGGCTGTCCCAAAGCCCCGAGCTTATATCCCTGCGCCTTGCGGCTGCTTCCCCCTAGCTATCTACCTTACTACGTTTGTTAGTGTGTATATGTCCATGACTCTCTCTCGCCCTGTCAAAACTCACCCTTCCCCCTCCCCATATCCTCAAGTCCGTTCTCCAGTAGGTCTGCGCCTCTATTCCTGTCTTATCCCTAGGTTCTTCATGACATTTTTTCCCCTTAAATTCCATATATATGTGTTAGCATACGGTATTTGTCTTTGTCTTTCTGACTTACTTCACTCTGTATGACAGACTCTAGGTCTATCCATCTCATTACAAATATCTCAATTTCATTTCTTTTTAAGGCTGAGTAATATTCCATTGTGTATATGTGCCACATCTTCTTTATCCATTCGTCCGATGATGGGCGCTTAGGTTCTTTCCATCTCCGGGCTATTGTAAATAGAGCTGCAATGAACATTTTGGTACATGACTCTTTTTGAATTTTGGTTTTCTCAGGGTATATGCCCAGTAGTGGGATTGCTGGGTCATATGGTAATTCTATTTGTAGTTTTTTAAGGAACCTCCATACTGTTCTCCATAGTGGCTGAACCAATTCACATTCCCACCAGCAGTGCAAGAGTGTCCCCTTTTCTCCACACCCTCTCCAGCATTTATTGTTTCTAGATTTTTTGATGATGGCCATTCTGACTGGTGTGAGATGATATCTCATTGTAGTTTTGATTTGCATTTCTCTAATGATTAATGATGTTGAGCATTCTTTCATGTGTTTGTTGGCATTCTGTATATCTTCTTTGGAGAAATGTCTGTTTAGGTCTTCTGCCCATTTTTGGATGGGGTTGTTTGTTTTTTTGTTATTGAGCTGCATGAGCTGCTTGTAAATTTTGGAGATTAATCCTTTGTCAGTTGCTTCATTTGCAAATGTTTTCTCCCATTCTGAGGGTTGTCTTTTGGTCTTGATTATGGTTTCCTTTGCTGTGCAAAAGCTTTTAAGTTTCATTAGGTCCCATTTGTTTATTTTTGTTTTTATTTCCATTACTCTAGGAGGTGGGTCAGAAAGGATCTTGCTGTGATTTATGTCATAGAGTGTTCTTCCTATGTTTTCCTCTAAGAGTTTGATAGTTTCTGGCCTTACATTTAGGTCTTTAATCCATTTTGAGCTTATTTTTGTGTATGGTGTTAGGGAGTGATCTAATCTCATACTTTTACATGTACCTGTCCAGTTTTCCCAGCACCATTTATTGAAGAGGCTGTCCTTTCTCCACTGTACATTCCTGCCTCCTTTATCAAAGATAAGGTGTCCATATGTGCGTGGGTTTGTCTCTGGGCTTTCTATCCTGTTCCACTGATCTATCTTTCTGTTTTTGTGCCAGTACCATACTGTCTTGATTACTGTTGCTTTGTAGTATAGTCTGAAGTCAGGGAGCCTGATTCCTCCAGCTCCTTTTTTCGTTCTTAAGATTGCTTTGGCTATTCGGGGTCTTTTGTGTTTCCATACAAATTGCGAAATTTTTTGTTCTAGTTCTGTGAAAAATGCCAGTGGTAGTTTGATAGGGATTGCATTGAATCTGTAGATTGCTTTGGGTAGTAGAGTCATTTTCACAATGTTGATTCTTCCCATCCAAGAACATGGTATATCTCTCCATCTATTTGTATCATCTTTAATTTCTTTCATCAGTGTCTTATAATTTTCTGCATACAGGTCTTTCGTATCCTTAGGTAGGTTTATTCCTAGATATTTTATTCTTTTTGTTGCAATGGTAAATGGGAGTGTTTTCTTGATTTCACTTTCAGATTTTTCATCATTAGTATATAGGAATGCCAGAGATTTCTGTGCATTAATTTTGTATCCTGCTACTTTACCAAATTCATTGATTAGCTCTAGTAGTTTTCTGGTAGCATCTTTAGGATTCTCTATGTATAGTATCATGTCATCTGCAAACAGTGACAGCTTTACTTCTTCTTTTCCGATGTGGATTCCTTTTATTTCCTTTTCTTCTCTGATTGCTGTGGCTAAAACTTCCAAAACTATGTTGAATAAGAGTGGTGAGAGTGGGCAACCTTGTCTTGTTCCTGATCTTAGTGGAAATGCTTTCAGTTTTTCACCATTGAGGATGATGTTTGCTGTGGGCTTGTCATATATGGCCTTTATTATGTTGAGGAAAGTTCCCTCTATGCCCACTTTCTGGAGGGTTTTTATCATAAATGGGTGTTGAATTTTGTCAAAAGCTTTCTCTGCATCTATTGAGATGATCATATGGTTTTTCTCCTTCAATTTGTTAATATGGTTTATCACATTGATAGATTTGCGTATATTGAAGAATCCTTGCATTCCTGGAATAAACCCCACTTGATCATGGTGTATGATCCTTTTAATGTGCTGTTGGATTCTGTTTGCTAGTATTTTGTTGAGGATTTTTGCATCTATGTTCATCAGTGATATTGGCCTGTAGTTTTCTTTCTTTGTGACATCCTTGTCTGGTTTTGGTATCAAGGTGATGGTGGCCTCGTAGAAGGAATTTGGGAGTGTTCCTCCCTCTGCTATATTTTGGAAGAGTTCGAGAAGGATAGGTGTTAGCTCTTCTCTAAACGTTTGATAGAATTCACCTGTGAAGCCATCTGGTCCTGGGCTTTTGTTTGTTGGAAGATTTTTAATCACAGTTTCAATTTCAGTGCTTGTGATTGGTCTGTTCATATTTTCTATTTCTTCCTGATTCAGTCTTGGCAGGTTGTGCATTTCTAAGAATTTGTCCATTTCTTCCAGATTGTCCATTTTATTGGCATAGAGTTGCTTGTAGTAATCTCTCATGATTTTTTTTATTTCTGCAGTGTCAGTTGTTATTTCTCCTTTCTCATTTCTAATTCTATTGATTTGAGTCTTCTCCCTTTTTTTCTTGATGAGTCTGGCTAGTGGTTTATCTATTTTTGTTTATCTTCTCAAAGAACCAGCTTTTAGTTTTATTGATCTTTGCTATCGTTTCCTTCATTTCTTTTTCATTTATTTCTGATCTGATTTTTATGATTTCTTTCCATCTGCTAGCTTTGGGGCTTTTTTGTTCTTCTTTCTCTAATTGCTTTAGGTGCAAGGTTAGGTTGTTTATTCGAGATGTTTCCTGCTTCTTAAGGTGGGCTTGTATTGCTATAAACTTCCCCCTTAGAACTGCTTTTGCTGCATCCCATAGGTTTTGGGTCGTTGTGTCTCCATTGTCATTTGTTTCTAGGTATTTTTTTATTTCCTCTTTGATTTCTTCAGTGATCACTTCATTATTAAGTAGTGTATTGTTTAGCCTCCATGTGTTTGTATATTTTACAGATCTTTTCCTGTAATTGATATCTAGTCTCATGGCGTTGTGGTCAGAAAAGATACTTGATACAATTTCAATTTTCTTAAATTTACCAAGGCTTGATTTGTGACCCAAGATATGATCTATCCTGGAGAATGTTCCGTGAGCACTTGAGAAAAATGTGTATTCTGTTGTTTTTGGATGGAGTGTCCTATAAATATCAATTAAGTCCATCTTGTTTAATGTATCATTTAAAGCTTGTGTTTCCTTATTTATTTTCATTTTCGATGATCTGTCCATGGGTGAAAGTGGGGTGTTAAAGTCCCCTACTATGAATGTGTTACTGTCAATTTCCCCTTTTATGGCTGTTAGTATTTGCCTTACGTATTGAGGTGCTCCTATGTTGGGTGCATAAATATTTACAATTGTTATATCTTCTTCTTGGATCGATCCCTTGATCATTATGTAGTGTCCTTCTTTATCCCTTTTAATAGTCCTTATTTTAAAGTCTATTTTGTCTGATATGAGAATTGCTACTCCAGCTTTCTTTTGGTTTCCATTTGCATGAAATATCTTTTTCCATCCCCTTACTTTCAGTCTGTATGTGTCTCTAGGTCTGAGGTGGGTCTCTTGTAGACAGCATATATAAGGGTCTTGTTTTTGTATCCATTCAGCCAATCTGTGTCTTTTCGTGGGAGCATTTAGTCCATTTACATTTAAGGTAATTATCGATATGTATGTTCCTATTCCCATTTTCTATATTGTTTTGGGTGCGTTATTATAGGTCGTTTCCTTCTTTTGCATTTCTTATCTAGAGAAGTTCCTTTAGCATTTGTTGTAAAGCTGGTTTGGTGGTGCTGAACTCTCTCAGCTTTTGCTTGTCTGTAAAGGTTTTAATTTCTCCATCAAATCTGAATGAGATCCTTGCTGGGTAGAGTAGTCTTGGTTGCAGGTTTTTCTCCTTCATCACTTTCAGTATGTCCTGCCACTCCCTTCTGGCTTGTAGGGTTTCTGCTGAGAGATCAGCTGTTAACCTTATGGGGATTCCCTTGTGTGTTATTTGTTGTTTTTCCCTTGCTGCTTTTAATATGCTTTCTTTGTATTTAATTTTTGATAGTTTGATTAATATGTGTCTTGGCGTATTTCCCCTTGTATTTATCCTGTATGGGACTCTCTGTGCTTCCTGGACTTGATTAACTATTTCCTTTCCCATATTAGGGAAGTTTTCAACTATAATCTCTTCAAATATTTTCTCAGTCCCTTTCTTTTTTTCTTCTTCTTCTGGAACCCCTATAATTCGAATGTTGGTGCGTTTAATGTTGTCCCAGAGCTCTCTGAGACTGTCCTCAGTTCTTTTCATTCTTTTTTCTTTATTCTGCTCTGCAGTAGTTATTTCCACTACTTTATCTTCCAGGTCACTTATCCGTTCTTCTGCCTCAGTTATTCTGCTATTGATCCTATCTAGAGTACTTTTAATTTCATTTATTGCGTTGTTCATCGTTGCTTGTTTCATCTTTAGTTCTTGTAGGTCCTTGTTAACTGTTTCTTGCATTTTGTCCATTCTACTTCCAAGATTTCGGATCATCCTTACTATCATTATTCTGAATTCTTTTTCAGGTAGATTGCCTATTTCCTCTTCATTTGTTAGGTCTGGTGGGTTTTTATCTTGCTCCTTCATCTGCTGTGTGTTTTTCTGTCTTCTCATTTTGCTTATCTTACTGTGTTTGGGGTCTCCTTTTTCAGGCTGCACGTTCGTAGTTCCCGTTGTTTTTGATGTCTGTCTCCAGTGGCTAAGGTTGTTTCAGCGGGTTGTGTAGGCTTCCTGGTGGAGGGGACTAGTGCCTGTGTTGTGCTGGATGAGGCTGGATCTTGTCTCTCTAGTGGGCAGGTTCACGTTTGGTGGTGTGTTTTGGGGTGTCTGTGGCCTTGTTATGATTTTAGGCAGCCTCTCTGCTAATGGGTGGGGTTGTGTTCCTGTTTTGCTAGTTGTTTGGCATAGGTTGTCCAGCACTGTGGCTTGCTGGTCGTTGAGTGAAGCTGGGTGCTGGTGTTAAGATGGAGGTCTCTGGGAGATTTCCACCGTTTAATATTATGTGGAGCTGGGAGGTCTCTTGTTGATCAGTGTCCTGAAGTTGGCTCTCCTACCTCAGAGGCAGAGCCCTGCCTCCTGGGCTGGAGCACCAAGAGCCTTTCATCCACACGGCTTTTGGGAGCTCTGAGGTCTTCTGCCAGCCTTCAGTAGGTGTTCTGTAGGAGTTGTTCCACGTGTAGATGTATTTCTGGTGTATCCGTGAGGAGGAAGGCGATCTCCACGTCTTACTCTTCCGCCATCTTCCCGCCGACCTCCGAGACTGCCATTCTTATCATGAGAGAGGTAACTGACCTTTCTTTCTCTAACTGATAACAACTGGAGAACGATGGAAAGTTCTTTGCCTTACATGTGTAGACTCACATTCATTCCTCCATTCAGCGATAACTCCCAACATAACGTTTATTTTTTCCAACCAAGGTAAATGTAACCACTTTTGTAACAGGAACCATGGATGGTCATCATTACCTCCTCAACTCCTGTTATGAAATAAGAGGTCAAAAACATTTTCTTTAGAAATAAAAAGGCAGAGTCAGTAGGTAAATTGACTTAAAGACAGTGCAGTGTCATAAATTCCGCACTAGCTTTCCAGGGTTGCCATAACAAAGTACCACAAACTCTGTGGATAAGCACAGAAGTTCATTGCCTCACAGATCTGGAGGCTGGAAGTCTGAAATCAAGGTGTCAAAAGAATTGTCTCCTTCCGAGGGCTGTGAGGGAAGGATCTATTCCAGGTCGCTCCTCTAGTTCCTGGTTGTTCCTTTGCTCGGGTCCCATGTTCACATGACATCCTCCCTGTGTGCATGTATGTCTCCAAATTTCCCCTTTTTGTTAGGATATCAGTTGTGATTGGAAGGGCTCAACCTCATGAACTCACTTTAACTTGACTGCTTTTGTAAAGACCCTATCTCCAAATAAAGTTGCATTTTAAGTATTGAACATATGAATGTTAGGGAAACACAACTCAACCCATAAAAAATTCAGAGACAAATAAAAGAAATTTCCTACTGTCAAGAATTTATTCTAGAAGGGAATTTCCCGGCGGTCCAGTAGTTAGGACTTGGCGTTTTCACTGCCAGGGCCCTGGGTTTGATCCCTTGTTGGGGAACTAATATCCTGCAAGCTGCATGGCACAGCAAAAAACAACAACAACAACAAGAATTTATTCTAGAGACAGCGAGTAAACAGTTGTCCATATTTCAGTGGACTGGGGGTTGGAAGTTGTGATGGGATTCTATGACTGCACAGAGGAACAGGACTTTCCATCTGCACGAAATTGGCCTCATGTTGGAAATGACATTTAAGTGACTCTGAAACAATATCCATAACATTATAGACATTTAACAAGTATTTGTGGACTGAATGAGCACACATTGAAAGATGAGTTTAAATTTGCTAGGAAAACAAACAGAGAGAGGTATTCCAGGTACAAGGAAGAGGATGTGCAAAGGTTTAGTGGCGTGAAAGGATTTTGGGAGAAGAACAAACACTGAAACCACCCACTCCGAGGCAGCCATGTCCTTCCCATCAGCCTTCTTCAGGACATGCTTCTGTGCCTTTCCTGGGGATTCAGATGCCACCAACCCCAGCCCTTACCTCCCTTGTCTTCTAACATGACATACCCTCTTGGTTTCACTCCTATCACCTTGGAATCTACGGTTCAGTCTTCTCCAAGGGAGAAGGAGTCCAAGGAGACTCCTCCTTCTCTGCTCTACCTGTAACCGTCAGCATTCCCGAGGACTTCTCCACTTCACACATATCGCCTGGGTCATTTCAGCCATTTCTTTGGCTTCAGTCATCATCTCAATACAGGGAACTCCACTGCACGTCTCTGATTCGGAGCCCTTTTCTTGCTGTCAGACTTCTATATCCATTTACTAACTGTATTGGTTTGCCAGAGCTTCCGTTTTAAAAAATGCCACAGATTAGGCAGCTTAAAAGACAAAAATTTATCTCATAGTTCCAGAGGCTGAAAGTCCAAGATCAAAGTGCTCCCAGACTTGGTCTCTCCTGAGGCCTTTCTCCTTGGTTTTCAGTTGACCAGCTTCTCGTGTTCTCACATGACGTTTTTCTCTGTGTTCACACACTTTCCTTTTTCTCTGTGTCCACACACTTTCCCGGTTTCTCTTCTTCTTCTTCTAAGGACACCAGTCATATTGAATTAGGCCCCCCTCTTATAACCTCATTTAACCTGAATTACCTCCCTAAAAACCCTAGCTTTAAATACAGTCACATTTGGGGTTAGGGTTTCGACATACAATTTTTGGGAGAACACAATTCAGTCCTTAACATCTACTGATTATTGTCCTATTTATTTTTAAATTAAAAAATGATGTTGACCTCTCACTCCAGACAGGCATTGGGAGGCAGTGATGGGAATGCCCAATCCCTGTTATAAAAGAACGTACAGTTTCCTTGGTTGGAAAACAATAGACAATTACTTGTGTTGGGATAAGAAAGCACACGTAGGGCCCTAACCAAGTCTTGGAGAAAGGTGGGGGCAGAAGTCTTCCCAGAAGAAATGACCTTAAAGCTGAGACCTGAAAGACATTTAGCCAGATGAAGATGGGGATAAAGATGGTTTCAGCACACATGAAGCGCAAAGGTACATGCACATGACCTGGTGTGCAACACGACCGAGCTGGCTAGAGTGCAAGGTGCAAGGGAGCACGTGGGGAAGTATATGACCGTTCTGCGACTCCTGGCCCAGATCTCAGGGACTGACTCTATTCTAAGCAATGAGGAGCCATGATCTGTTTGGGGCTAAGGGCAGCCATGATTAGATTTGCCTTTTAGAGGGTCCATTGTGTCTGTACGATGGAAAAGTAAATTAGACATGACAAGGAGTCAGAGTTTTGGATCCTTTAGCATGTAACTGAATAACAATTGCCTCCATAGAAGTGCATGAGATCACTTAGTAAGAGCGTGTGGGGAGGTAGAGGAGTGGAGAAGAGAACAGAAGAAAAGGGAAGAGAAAAAAGGAGAGAAGGGAGAGAAGAGGAGAGAGCTCACAACAAAACCCTAGAGATGATGATCAAATGCAGCCGGATGATGAGCTACAGACGATGACTGACATCGGAAGAGTCAGAGAGATAGAAAGAGAAAACCACAGTGTGGTTCAGGCAACCTAAAGGGAAATGATATTCCAATAATTGGGGACGCTGAGTACCTTTAGTAGAGTGATGGACGTACAAACCAGGCTACATTCCACTGAGGAGACAGCGGGAGCTGCCTCAGTAGAGACCAGAAGCACAGCTAACTTTTGGGGAAGGCTGATGGTAAAGGAGAAGCGAGCTAGGGAAATAAAGAGGAGGACGGAGACATGGTTATCTGTCGGACAGCAAAACACACCCGAGGTGCCCATGTGGACTTTGCATTTCTCCTTCCCGTCCTCCCAGAGAATTGCCCCACTGACCCCAGAACCCTGAGAGGTATCCTGGGCCCTTCCCTCTCACCCACTCCCTCCATATTCAATCAGTGACCAAGTCCCAAAGCAGGAACATTAGACAAGGGTGGATGGAACAAGGGAAAATATTTTTAACTGGGGCTCGAATCTTGACCGTACCACTGACTATGTGGCCTTGGGCAACTGTTGACCCTGTCTGAGTCTCAGTCTCTATAAAATGAAGCTAAAGATGTTTATCTTAGGTACAAGGATTATTATAACTGATAAATGGACGGCAGTAAGCCAACTGCGAGGCAGTTAATTGCATACTATTATTACTTTGCTTCCCACTTCTGTAATTTCTTCTTTCCGGCACCACTGCTACCATGGATTTTGGACTCATCTTATCTCAGAGACGTCAAGTAATTTGTTCAAGGTCACACAGCCAGCAGGGAGTAGACCCAGAATTAAAAGGCAGTTCTGTCTACTCAAGATTCAGCTGGGTACCATTTTTCCCGGGGGGTGCAGGTGGTGGCTGGCGCTAGGGTCAGAGACATGGCACCACACAA
Organism: Phocoena sinus; assembly: GCF_008692025.1. NCBI lineage: Eukaryota > Metazoa > Chordata > Mammalia > Artiodactyla > Phocoenidae > Phocoena > Phocoena sinus. The sequence goes on along the minus strand of NC_045779.1, from coordinate 71,810,474 downwards.
CAGCATTCTGGCTGCTCTGAGGAAGGGGGGCAGCCCATCTCCCTGCAGGGCTCTAAGAACTCACTGCTTTCCAACTTGTTTCTGGACTCTTTCCGAAAGGGATTGTGGAAATAAAAACACTGCGAATTCACAGCAGGTAGAATGTCAACTGTTTTCTTTGCAGCTTCAAGGGCTTTACATTCTCCACTTTGCGTCTAATCATTATTAAAAGCAAACAAGTGTGTTGACCATTCTGTGTGCACTTTCTCAAGCGGCAAATGAATCTTGGTTATCCATCCCCTTTGTCATTACTGATGCAGCTGCCTGGGTGCCAGGAAAGAAATTGGGTTTTCTTCTTGTCAAAGTCGTGTTTGTTCACTTGCTTCTGACCTCTGCTACATCCTTCCCCACCGAGGAACAGATGCTCCCACGCTCAGCAGCAGCTGAGGGGTGAGAAGGTGATGCCAGCCAGGAGACTCTCCTCCGTGTCTCAAGCTTGTCCTCAACTGAGGTTCATCCTCATCTATTCCAGGCTCTGCTTCAGCCACGGCACAGCCTCCTGTTCACAAGACCGGTTCACAGAGAGGGTTTCTGAAAGCTTTTGGCCCAAGCCAAGCAAAGTGGGGACGATATATTTGAGAATTTTGTCCCACCTGACGTCACATAGTTATCCTGAGATAGTGTTTTGCGCTTGAGCCTGTATATTTGTTGCTGGAATCCAAACGAAAAATTAAGTGAATGAGAGACCCCAGAAAGTCTTCCCCTTCCCCTTCCTCTTCCCCTCCCCCTCCTTCTCTTTCTCCTTTGTTATCTCCATCTTCTCCTTCATTTTTGCCATCATCAGGAAAAGCATACTCTTCTTATCTGTTCTAATTGATTCATTGTGTCTCTCCTTCCACTACACTCTAAGTTCCTTGAGGGTAGAGGCCAAAACTGTCTTATTCATCCATGTATTCCTTGCACAAATATTAGAAACTGAATGAATATTTGTTAAGTGAATTAACAGATGGGCTTTTGAAAGTCAATGAGATTAAGACAACTAGGATCACTGAATTAACCTTTGTAAGCTGCTTTTTGTGTCATGGCTGGGTTACATCCCTGTGAAGAGACAGCCTCTGTGTGATGTAAAGCAGCTAGACATTACAATCAGAATGCTCTTCTCTCAAATCTATCTCTTCCTTTACTGCTCTTCTGACTTAGGACAAATGGTCCATCTTCTTTTTTAAAATATGGGTCTGATGAGATGATTGCATAAAGTAGTCAGTTTCTGGCATGTAGTAGTTTTTCCATCAGTACGATTCCCTTTTGCCAGGTATAATGATGCTTCCCTTTAATTGGCAGTTCTGCCCATCATCTCTTCTGCGGGTGCTGCCAGAAAGCTCAGGTCTGAAACACTCTCTGGGCTTCTGTTTCTAAGGCTAGTCCGTTATTTTCTAGTGTTCATTTTTATCCTATTTGAATAGACTCATTGTAGCTGGAATGTTTACTCTAAACAGCTTCACGCCGCTTTGGAGGGCGCTCATTGTTTGGTATAATGTGTGTGAAGGTAACTGCTCATCATTATTCATCCCTGCTTGCGCAATTTTAGTATTATACAATACAGCCAAAAGACAGAATGTTCCCATCATTTCATCACTTCGATGAATGGAGGAATCAGCTGGGAATGGAAGCTCCTGGTACTGTTGGTTTCCCCTTTGCTATCAGCTGATGGGCAGCAGGCTTGACAAAGTCCACGGCTGAACCGGAAAACCTCTTGCAGCAAGAAACCTCAGATGGTAAGGCTACACCTTCAGCCAAGCCGGCCTTTGGTGGGATTCTCCCCCCAAATATTTTCCCAACCCTATTTCTTCTTGCCGCTGTTTACTATGCCAACTCTAGCTCGGCTTTGCTCTTTGCGTCTTCCGCCCTATACGCGGCAATGGACTTTGGCTTGGACCTGGAACTTTGGTTTTACATCTGGATTAGAATCAATAAGAGGCAGTGCTCTTGCGTTGCTACCTGCCGGCAGCATCCTGACGTCCACAACAGGCCGTAAGATGAAGAGTTTCTGGACTTATCTTGGTGTCTGAGCATGCAACCATAAAGAGTGCTTTTTTCCTATTTAGTAGCACTTTTATTTAAAAGGCGTATCTCTGTGCTACATTCAATCCAAGAAATCCAAGTTGGTAGCACTTCAGATAATTTTTTGGAGCAGGGCAGATTATAAATCACTTTACATACAAGGATAATGATAAAATCCCCCCCATTCCTAACAAATCTTTTTGTCTCTCCCTCCTTCCCTCTCTCCCTTCCTGTGTATTCACATAATGGGAGGAATTAAGTCATCATCTCTGATAAAACAACATATTTATTTCCTTACAACTTTTCCTCGTAGGACACGGTTCCTCTTTAAGGTTGGAATCCCACTGTCTTCTGCCCCATTTTAGAGAAGAGTCTTTGTCTTTTGATTCAACAGATCCTCATTATATGAGAAAAAGGCAAGTGATTAGGCTGCCCTGAAACTTCTAGGAGGTCATTGGGTCTATCCACTATGGTGACCTGGAGCCATTTTTTCTTTTTTTTAGAAATTTATTTATTTTAGTTGTTTATTTATTTTTGTTTGCGTTGGGTCTTCACTGTGGCACACAGGCTTTCTCTAGTTGCAGGGATCAGGGGCCACTCTTTGTTGTGGTACGTGGACTTCTTATTGCGGTGGCTTCTCTTGTTGTGGAGCATGGGGTCTAGGCGCGTAGTCTTCAGTAGTTGTGGCATGCAGGCTCAGTAGTTGTGGCTCGCGGGCTGTAGAGTGCAGGCTCAGTAGCTGTGGCACATGGGCTTAGTCGCTCCGTGGCATGTGGGATCTTTCTGGACCAGGGCTCGAACCCGTGTCCCCGGCATTGGCAGGCGGATTCTCAACCACTGAGCCACCAGAGAAGTTCCCCGGAGTCATCTTTAATGGCTTCTGTCAAGTGACCTTGGCCAATTCACCTTACCTCTCTGACCTTCAGTTTTCATCTGATAAATGAGAGAAAATAGTACCTTCATTGTGGGTTCAAAGAGGATTAAACGAGATGATGTATATAAAATAGTGCAATGCCTGGATCACTAGTAATAAAAGGTTATTAGTAATTTTAGATTATTGAGACAACTTGTGTTTGGGTAACGGTGGCAAATTACATGTGAGTGGGGAGTAACCTGCTAATACACTATGCTGCAAGGTAAAGACTTGGATGGTTCAACTTTTTTAATGGGTTTCTTTTTGTTCAAAATCTAAGTGAGTATTCTCCACCTCCTCATTTTTCTCTCTTCCTCCCATTTATGTTACATAAAATGATACTTGATCTCACCATGCAAAAGACTGATTTCCCTACTGAGGCCTGTGTGGAGGGAAGACTGCCTGCTATGTAACGAGATCTGTGCCAGACGCTCTCACCCGAGACACGGCATCTCTCCTGCTGTCTAGAATACTATATTGCATTGATTTTCTCATGTGTCTGACATTCTCTCAAGTACTCTGAGTGTCTCGAGGTGTGGAAGCTATGGACCCTGTCCCATTAATTTCTGTATTTCCAGCACTTACTCTTACGCTCATTCAGGCCAGGGCTGTAGTCAGCTGAAATTGACCTATAGTTTTTCGGAGTTTGAGGTTTTTTGTTTATTTGTTTTTTTTTAATTTTTTTAAAATTTATTTTTCACATTGGAGTATATTTGATTTACAATGTTGTGTTAGTTTCAGATGTACAGCCAAGTAATTTACTTATACATATACGTGTATCTATTCTTTTTCAGATTCTTTTCCCATATAGGTTATTGCAGAGTATTGAGTAGAGTTTCTTAGCTATACAGTAGGTCCTTGTTGATTATCTGTTTTATATATAGTAGTGTGCATGTGTTGTTTTTTAATGGGCAGCATCTGTTCTGATTGGGCAGTGCCCGTATTTTAGTAGTTTTTAAATATTTAAGACACTGCTACTGGTTAGGTATCCAGGAGGGTTGAATGAACATATTTTATCCTCATAGTACAAATGAAGTTAATATTATTACCTCAATTTGCAGGTAAGGAAATTGAGCCTCAAAGAGGACATGCAATTCCACCTTCTTTCAGAGTATGGGAGGGAGTCAGGATTAGAAATCTGTTTTGTCTATTCCCAAGTCAGAATGATTTCTCTATTTTGTGTTGCCTGCTATGAATCTTTAATTTTTTTAAACAGTCTAGTATTGAATACTTGGAGCATTTCATAACTCAAGCCTTATTGTTTTGTTTTGTTTTTTTCCGGTACGCGGGCCTCTCACTGCTGTGGTCTCTCCCGTTGTGGAGCACAGGCTCCAGATGCGCAAGCTCAGTGGCCATGGCTCACGGGCTCAGCTGCTCCGCGGCATGTGGGATCTTCCCAGACTGGGGCATGAACCCGTATCCCCTGCATCGGCAGGCGGACTCTCAACCACTGCGCCACCAGGGAAGTCCTATGAATCTTTAATTTCTTAAACAGTCTGGTATTGAATACTTGGAGCATTTCATAACTCAAGCCTTATTTTTAAACTCTCCATCATCCAGGAAAGAAAAGCCAAATGGATCTGTTGTGTATAGAGTCTATTTCACATCTTGCTTCCTGCCAGTCGGGCAGGAGCCAGACTTCAAAGGTGTGTTTAAGCAAAACACACCCTAATCCATCAAGTGGAAGGCGATCATATACAGCTGGTAAATCACACAATCAATAATCAAAATAAAATTAACCCTTGCCTCCTTTTAAAGTCCTGTGCTGAAAGATCTGCTTGTATCCACTATGAAATACACGGGCTTGAACTGGGAGGAAATAAATGCCTGTTTTGCAAGCCACTCAGCCTGTGGTATTTTGTTCTGTCAGGCCGAGCTGACCAACACACAGTGGAAACAACTTTTTCCAAGAGAAGCGGGGTTAAGTCAAGACCAAGAAAAGCACAGCTGACCTAGAACATAGGTATTGGCTAAAAGTGGATGGTTATCAGATTACATATTTTATGCTCTACAATAAATATTGTTTATCAGCTAATACTTACGGGGCCCAAATTAATGTACTTAATCCTATAAATGGAGAGGGCAAAAAATGTCTTTCAGAAAATGCCAGGTTTGATTGAAATTTTTGGTATGTTTATGAGCAGATCAATTCCCTTTAGTTCTCATCTTCTTTTTCTGTAAAATCACAGGAGTCGATAAGAAGGCCTTCAAAGTTTTATACATAGTTGGGACTTTTGGGAGGGCTGTTCTTTCTATGCGGGCCTCTCACTGTCGTGGCCTCTCCCGTTGCGGAGCACAGGCTCCGGACGCGCAGGCTCAGCGGCCATGGCTCACGGGCTCAGCCGCTCCGCGGCATGTGGGATCCTCCTGGACCGGGGCACGAACCCGTGTCCCTTGCATCGGCAGGCGGACTCTCAACCACTGTGCCACCAGGGAAGCCCTATATACTCAATCTTTATTGTTGAGAAGTATGAGGAAGTTTGAATCTCAACCTACCTGTCAATAAAGCAGGAAGGTCTGAGGATGATCCCAGCATCCATATGTTTTAAAGTTTCTCAGTTTATTGCAATGTGTAGTCAGAGTTCTCACACATAGTCAAAATTCTTTACCTCCTAAGAAAACCATGCTCTTTTCAGCTGTGGGCTTTTGCATATGACCCCTCTCTGCTTGAAATGCCCTTCTCTCTGCTGTGTTCAAGTTTTTTTTCCCACGTTCCAAATTTCCTTTTGACACCACCTAATTTAGGCAGTGGATCTCTCTTTCTGGCCCAGAGAACTGGTTCTTAGTTAAGATACTACAGCACTAGCCTCAGAGTTGGGTAGAAAACATGCTACATGCCTCTTCCATCTCCAGCCCCTGGCATGGAAGCGCGCAGACATCGAGTACTGGCAAATAAATGGCTACTTGACTTTAGATGAAATACTGAACTCTCCGAGTATGTTGACCCATCTAGAAAGAACTCTTCCAACTCTGACATCCAGGAATTCAACCTGAGTACATCTGCATATCCCAACATAAAAGCACATAGTGTGAAAAATTCAACTACATTTTTAGAAAATTGTTAATTAAAATGCTGTTAAGGGACTTCTCTGGTGGTGCAGTGGTTAAGAATCCGCCTGCCAATGCAGGGGACACGGGTTCGAGCCCTGGTCCGGGAAGATCCCACGTGCCGCGGAGCAACTAAGCCCGTGCGCCACAACTACTGAGCCCGCGAGCCAAAACTACCGAAGCCCGTGCACCTAGAACCCATGCTCTGCAACAAGAGAAGCCACCACAATGAGAAGCCTGCGCGCCGCCACGAAGAGTAGCCCCCGCTCACTGCAACTAGAGAAAGCCCGTGCGCGGCAACGAAGACCCAATGCAGCCATAAATAAATAAATAAGTAAATAAAAATGCTGTTAACATGCAAAAATGACAGAAGAAGCTCAAATCTATTTGGGTGCTGGCAGCAAGGGGACAAGGAAAGGCACCTGCCTTTAGATGGGGTTCTCAGATTAAGACAAATAAAGCTGTCTTCTTCCAGACATGGACTCTCTCCCAACTGTTGGATGAAAGAGCCACAGGGCTTTTGCTGGTGTTGTGTTGTCTTCACATCGTTTTGCCTCACATCTGCCTCACCAGCAGTAAAGAGCATTTACTGTCTGTAATTATTTAATTACTCGTCTATTCTTGTCGACAAACTAAAAGTCAAGTCACTTATGATTCAAATATACTGTAGTTAATGGGATAAGCAGGAAATCAGGAACTCTACAGAGCCACTCAAGTTACCATAATGAATTCTGCTGATTAAAAATCCCTATAACACAGCTGTCCATATCTTTTGTGTGTGTCTGCTCTGTGAACTGATCTTAAACTTTCTCCTTTGCCTTCCAGTGATAAAGGAAATCTAGGGGGTATATATGTGATGATACCAGGGTAATATTTGCCAGTCATAAAATGTCAAATATCAGTGAGCACATTGTCTGCACCTTTACCTCCTAGACTTTCACAAAGAAAAGAATTAGTTAAGGGCTTTTACCAAGGATTCCCCATCCAGTGCTCATCTGAGCACACTGGTATTTATGGCAAGTTCTCCTCCCTCATCCTAAGAGGGTCACTATCTCTCAGCTGTTCCCCAGACCTTCAGAGAAAGAGCTGTCAGTCCTCCAACCCTGGTGTAAGCCCATGCTCTCTCCACACTCCCTTCTCTAACTACGTTCTTTAACCACATCCTTTAACTACACTTGTCCTCCAACACTTCCTTTCTCTGGCATCTGTGGTCTCTGTTTTTCTACTAGTCCCTTTCTCGCTGTATACAAAAATATATGTTTTCTTCCCCAACACATTTACTTAAAATAAACAAAACTGCCTTCTCTTGATTATAGAATAGCTACAGAAAAATTGTAGAGACTTCCACTACACCGTTCAAGGTAGAGCAGCACAGTCTGAAGTAACAACACAAAAATCTCCGTGGCTGATCACAAAGTAATAAGTGGTGATCCAGGAGCTACTCCAGGGCAGTTGTCCTCCATGACGGCTCAGCCTTCGCATCCAATGCAACACATTCATCAGCTATCACCACTGCGGCAGAGGAAGCTGGAGAGTTAAACACTGGTAGTTAAACTTCCACCCAGAAGCGACTCACAGCTATTTCTGCTCTTGTTGCACTGGCCAAAGTGAGTTGCGTGGCCTTGCCAAGGGGCAGGGACTACACTTTTCCCAGATGACCTGATGGGGGCGGGGGTGGATTCCTGGGACTGAAGGTGTCCCGTATCCAAAAACCAGGATAGTCTCAAGCAAACCAGAATCATTAGTCACCCTGGGAAAAATGGATACTGGTGAATAGTAGTCTGCCACACTCACTATGCAAGATGCCTAAACTTTCTGAGCCTCACTGACCTTGTGTGACAAATGAAAATACTGCTCTCACAAGTTGGTAGTGATGGTTAAAAGATATCATGTTGATTTAGTCAGAATTCTCCAGAGAAGCAGAACCGGGAGAGTGAAAGAGAGAAGAGATGTGTCGGGGAGATTTTAAGGAACTGGCTCACACAATTGTGGGTCCTGACAAGTCCAAACTTGGCAGAGCAGGCTGGAATTTCTGGTAAGAGGCCATGCTTTTGATATTGCAAGCTTGAGTTGGAAGGCAGAAGTCTTTCCTCAGTCTTTTCTCTTAAGACCTTCAACTCATTGAATGAAGCCCACCTACTATATGGAAGATAATCTGCTTTACTCAAAATCTTCCAATTTAAATGTTAACTACCTCTGAAAAATACATTCCCGGCAAATCTACACTGCTGTTTAATCAATCAACGTAGCCTAGCCAAGCTGACACATAAAATTAACCATCACACAGCATGCAATATTCCTAACGTAGTGCTAGCTTCTACTAAGTGTCCAGTAAATGTTAGAGTTTTTTCTTGACTTTCTTTTCAAAGCTTTATGAATTTCTTTCAATATAGACAGATACTGAATTTTTAAAAAGAACTCAAAATCATCAGACAAAACTATTGTTGAATGATATTTCAGGATATAAAAATTTGCCTGGCTGACTATGGTTATTTGAGAGGACATTTGCTTAAACTGTATGATTGACATGTACATTTAACAAACTTTGATCAAACACCCACTATGTACTTAGAACTCTTCAGGGCACTAAGACTACAAATAAAAAGGCAGCCTACCATCGTCAGAGATCCCAAGTCCAGCGAGGATGACTAATAGAGAAATACAATTCAGTGGGGTGGGTCTTGTCAAAGCATAGGTATAAGACAACATGTAAATACTCTGGTGGGAGAGACAACGTCGGAGGCTCAGGAATAGTTGCTTGGATGTATGGCTTTTATGCTGACAGGCAGCCGATAGTTAAAAAGCCGACTAATCACAGACCATTGCATGGCCATAAGGAGGAAGAAGGGAAGATCGTTCCTAGTGTAGACTAGTAATGGTGAGACGCGCACAGGGCCTGGAGAACAGAATGAACAGAACATTATCTTTCAAAATCACATTGGACCTTCTCTCCCACCTATTTAGGAGCCTCTAGGCTGTCCTCTGCCTGCAGGCTGCACTTGAGTGTCTTAGCATGGCTGCCAGGTCCTTCACAAATGCAGTCCTCTGAACATTCCTGTAATGATCTCTGAGCTTTCCTGCACACCATTTACCCGCTGAGGACAGCATGCCAATTCTTCTTCCTGCAGTACTCAGCTCATCCTCTAAACACTTATTTTCCCCTCTGAGCCACAACATGACCCCACACAAATTTCTATGGTGGCACGTAATACTTTGTAATGTAATTATTTATGTATGTTGATGTCTTTGCCCCATAGAATGAGGGCTCTTTTAGGGAAGGAGTCATGTTTTATGCACTGCTGCATCATAGGGTCTAGACCTGTGGCCAGCATTTACTGGAAGCTCAGTATATGCTGATGGAATTAATAAATTACAAATGAAATCCAGGAGCTAAATGCATAGCTATTGCCGATTAGATGCAAATGTATTGCAGGTTAAATTAAATATCTGTGACTATTTTAGAGTTAGTATTTTTCATGACATCAGTGTCAAAACTGGTAATGATGCTGAAAAAGACAAATGTGTTGAAATATTTATCTTGAGGTTCTAAAGAAAATCGTGTTTTCTAATTATGCAAATCCAGAATGTTGAGTCCCAAACAATAGACCATTGCCTTTCAGATTAGTGATAAGGATGAAAATAAAAGTTAGCTATAGTTTAAAAGCACTTGAAGGGCTTTCCTGGTGGCACAGTGGTTGAGAGTCCGCCTGCTGATGCAGGGTACACGGGTTCGTGCCCCGGTCGGGGAAGATCCCATATGCCGCGGAGCGGCTGGGCCCGTGAGCCATGGCCACTGAGCCTGCGCGTCTGGAGCCTGTGCTCCGCAACGGGAGAGGCCACAACAGTGAGAGGCCCGCGTACCGCAAAAAAAAAAAAAAAAAAAGCACTTGAAAATAGATCTCAAATAAATACAGCTATGGCACGAACTGGGAAGGGCCAAGAAATATTCTTTCTAAAAATAAATATTCCTTTATTTCTGGAACAAAATTTATTCTTTAAATTAAAAAAAAAATTCTTGAGCAGATTTGCTACAAGTTTGCCTTCTTCTCCTTCTCCTTCTCTTTCTCCTTCTCCTTCTTCCAAAAAGCAACTTTTGGTTATTAATTTTCTTTATACTTTTTGTTTATTCCTCACATTAATTTTTGCTCATATCTTTACCATTTTCTTTCTCTGCATCCTTTAGATTTTGTCTTTTTCTAGCATTTTATTTCCTATGGAAGTATACCATGCATACAGAAAAGTGCATAAATTATTAAGGCAAGGTGGATGAATTTTCAAAAGATGAAGATATGCTAATAACCACAGCAAACATAGATCAGGAAATAGAACCAGACCATCACCAGCCCCAGAAATAGCCCTTGTACCTCCTCTCAATCACTCTTTTTCCTCCTCTGTAAAAGTAACCACCATCTTGACTTCTTGCAACACAAGTTAGTTTTGCCTATTTTTCTAAAATATGTTGGTAGAATCATAAAGACCACGCTCCTTGGGCTTCCCTGGTGGCGCGGTGGTTGAGAGTCCACCTGCCGATGCAGGGGACACGGGTTCGTGCCCCGGTCTGGGAAGATCCCACATGCCGTGGAGCGGCTGGGCCCGTGAGCCATGGCTACTGAGCCTGCGCGTCCGGACCCCCTGCTCCACAACGGGAGAGACCACAGCAGTGAGAGGCCTGCATACCGCAAAAAAAAAAAAAAAAAAAAAAAAAAAATATATATATATATATATATATATTTTTTTTTTTTTCCAGGCTCCCCTGGTGGTGCAGTGGTTAAGAATCTGCCTGCCAATGCAGGAGACACGAATTGGAGCCCCGGTCCGGGAGGATCCCACATGCTGCAGAGCAACTAAGCCCGTGCACCACAACTACTGAGCCTGCACTCTAGAGTCCGTGAGCCACAACTACTGAGCCTGCATGCCACAACTACTGAAGCTCACGTGCCTAGATCCCATGCTCTGCAGCAAGAGAAACCACTGCAATGAGAAGTCCACGCACCGCAACGAAGAGTAGCCCCCGCTCGCTGCAATTAGAGAAAGCCCACACGCAGCAACGAAGACCCAATGCAGCCAAAAATAAATAAATATTAATTTAAAAAATATTTTTTGTTCATCATTGATTTTGGAGTAAATTGTTGTCAGAGAATGTGCTATCAAACTATGGTCCAGGGACTGGTACCATTGTCAGCAGGTAAGAGTTAGAAATGTAAGTTAAAAAGCTGCACCTCAGGTCTACTGAATCAGAATCTCTAGGGATTGAGGCCAGATATCTTGTGTTTTAACAAGTTTAGTAGATGATCTTTTTTCACAATAAACGTTGAGAAACACTGGTGTATATAATATTGATTATTTGAATATCTTAAGACTATAAGACTCCTTTTGTGACTTAGTGTATGGTCAATTTTTGGAGAGACATGTGTACATTAAAAATAAAACCTGTTAGTTTCTATTTGTTGGGTATAAAATTTTACCTTACATTAATTCTATTGTTTACATAGTTTACATACTTTCCAGCTCTTCAGTGTTCTTGACCTGTTTCTTTATGGAAGCATTAAAAAATCATGGTTCTTCAAATGTAAAATAGATAGCTAGTGGGAAGCAGCCGCATAGCACAGGGAGATCAGCTCGGTGCTTTGTGACCACCGAGAGGGGTGGGATAGGGAGGGTGGGAGGGAGACGCAAGAGGGAAGAGATATGAGGATATATGCTTATGTATAGCTGATTCACTTTGTTATACAACAGAAGCTAACACACCATTGTAAAGCAATTATACTCCAATAAAGATGTAAAAAAAATCATGGTTCTTTATTTCTTCTTGCTATATTTTTAATTCATTTAAGCAATGTTAATTGATGTCCACTATGTGTCAAATACTGGTCTCGTAATTTTCAGTATTAAGGAGCGAACATCTTCACTCTTATTGACGCTATTTGCTTTAAATTCAACTTTAAAAATAGTGGTATGCCTATGTCTACATCCCATTGCTTAGAATATGGACACAGTTTTTTTACCTATAGCTCTAACTTGTCTCTAGTTTTATTTTAGGTGTGTCTCTTGTGATCAATATGAATTAGATCAGGCAGTCAGGCAGGAAGAATGCCCCTTTATTCAGGGAAGGCTCAGCCCTTTTGTTCTATTCAGACCTTTAACTGATTGGATGAGGCCTACCCACATTAAGGAGGGCAACCTCCTTTACTCAGTATATTAATTTAAATGTTAAACATCCAAAAATATCCCCACAGAAACACCGGAGTAATACTTGATCAAATATATGTGCACTCCATGGTCCAGCCAAGTTGACATAAAATTAACCATCACAGTTAGACATCTAACAATAGGGCTCCAAACTTTATAAAGCAAAATATGGTAATACTAAAGTTAAAAATATACGTATCTATAATGATAGTTGGAGACGTGATCGCCCTTTTCTCTGTATTTTGTATAATAAGTAGATAAGGGTCTCAGTATAATCATCCAGGGAATTTTCCACTTCTGATAAGGTATTATACTTTTCAGTGCTAGATTTTCCATTTGGCTCTTTTCTATAATGTTCATTTTCCTGCTAAGATTCCCCACCCATTTACTCACATGTTCACCCTTTCCGTGAACATAACGTCAATAGCTGTTTCAGTATTCTTGTCTGTTAATTCCATCGTCTGAATTACCTCAGAACTCTTTCTATTGACTACTTTATGTTTTGATTCTGGGTCACATTTTCCCACTTCTTTACATTTGTAGTATATATTTTTGTATATTTGACCTTGTGATTACATCATCCAGGTGTCTAATCCATGTGGATTATGTTCCAACAAGGATATTTGTATATGAGAATCATAAAGTTTCAAATGTTTGCTCAAACCCTCATAACAAAGATACCCCAGAGACCAACTTCACCCTCAAATCTATTTACTTTTTCACCCAAGCAATGACCCTTAAGGACATCAATATACTGGAAGTTGTTAACATATGCCTTATGCTGTTGTTGTAAAGATACACACTGATGACATATATGTCCCCAAATGGTTGTCAAAATGATTTTTCTCAAATATTCTCTTTCGGTAGGTCTTCTAGGCAAAGACAGAAAGACCAGGAAAGACTAGGAAACTTAGAAAGACTCATTACCAGAAAGACTTTCCCCAAAGAGAGTAGAAAAATGCCACAATGAAGAGTCCCATTTCCTGAGAAAGTTGAGTCCAGTCCTGTATCTCCACTGGCACCCAGAACAAAGACCAGGCATCTCATTCTCCTTAGTTTGCACTTGAATTTCCTTTGTTGTAATAATTGGAATAACACTGACCTCACGAGGTTATTTTAAGGATTAAATGAAATAAATTGTGTCAGTTTTGGGGTTTGTGAGTTCAAGGTATATACTTGATAAACATTTATTGAATCCGAATATTAAGGCTGTTACTGTTAAGATATTGAAAGAAGAAAAAATTCAGATTTGGGGTTTAAATTGTGATGTGGTACATTCCTGAGTCTCTGCTCATTTGTAAAATGGGGATAGCGTTAACCACCGCATGGGGAAATAGCACAGATGAGCTGAAGTGATCACGCAAAATGACCAGTCCAGTGCTGGCTATGAAGTTAATTAATACTAGAGCTTTTTAATGAACATTAATTTTTTAAATATACCTTTACACAGATGCATTATGTTCTCATTTTCTGAAGATTTAGGGCAGAAAAGCACTGCTCCATTTAATCCATCTCCTCTCGCCCACACACAAACACTCCCTTCTTTCCAACAGTTTTCCTTTTTTCTCTATTTTCTTTCTGCTTTAGGCTCAAATGGATTAACTACTTCTGAGCATTAGAGACTGAGATGAATCCTCCAGTAGAAAATCTCATTACAGATGGTCCGGAGCCAGGCAGGTTAGAACGCTTACTGTTCCAGTGCTAGGACACGTTTAGAGGTGAGAAAGATAAAAACATTTCTTTCTTAAGTGGACGATTTCCCAGAAGGTAATAGGAAAGGAGTCTAAATCAAGGTTTAAAAGAAAAAGAATACATTATCTGTTTGATGTTTACCCATTGGAAGGTCTTATAAGTTAAGAAGAAAGTAATATCTTTGAGGGGGTTCACATTTAAAATCAGTTATGAACAAAATCTGATGGTATTGAGTGTTTGCATTAGATAAGCTCCCCAAAGCCTAATTCTCAAAGGTCTTACATTTCCATTAGTTTTCCTTTCTACCATTCTACCAATGTAACAAAAAGAGTGCTGGACAGCTGCTTATTAACTTTGCAACCTTGAGCAATTCACAGAAACGATGTCTAGGCATCCTACTGTTTATTTGTAAAGTGAGAGAGTTAATCCTTCTCTTCTCTTCCTACTGTTCCCGTCCTGTTTCGGGTCCTCAATATTGCTTCTCAAGGCAATCTCAAAAACTATCCTTCCTGTAGAGTATTACCCTTTCCGGTCAACTCTTCACATCGCTCCTGGAATCATTTTTTGGCAAATGAAAATGTGACTTTTTTTGCAAAACTTTGATCTTTGACTAGGGCAGAGATCTCCTTCAACTGCCACCTCTCTGCCAGCACTGGTCATTATAAATAGGGTCATGTGGTATTTAAGAATAAAAGTTGCATTAGTTGCTCTGTCAGTTAAGTGCTCATGCAATACCCCTGGGTGCTGTGATACTTCCTAGTCTTCCTCTAAGTTATATTGAGGGCAAGTAACTCATTCCAGCTAATGAACGTCTGCTGCCAGGGTTGTTAAGAAGCAGCGTACTTCCTCCTCTCTTGCTTCAATGACCTGGAAGACCGTGAGATTCTGTTGACAAAAGTACAAAAAGGAAGGGAGATGTTCTACCCATATTGGACTTGGTAGGAATGAGAAAAGAGGTTATGCCATTGAGCATGGGGGGCCTCTTTGTTTTCACAGCACAGCATAGCATAGCCTGACTAATAAAGTTGCTAACATTTAAAAAGTCACAGAAAATCTTGATTCTGAGCTTTAATGAAAAGCTAGAAAATCTCTGACACTGGGTTTGAACACCCAGAAGGCAGCAATGTGCCGCCCCTTGTGCCCACTGGGCCTTGTGCTCTCATCCACTTTGTCTTTTCCCTTCTCCTCTTATTTTCGTTATCTGTCCAGCTATTGTTCTATGTATCTGAGTTTGTAACCCCTGGCTACAGTTCAAGATACAGTTCAAACCCTCAAGGGTGGCATAATGCATCTTTCCTGATTTGGGCTTATTTGTTCCTGCGACCATAAAATCCAGCGCCAAATGCACCCCCGATATTGAATAATTTGAAGTTGCTCAAAGGTTTCATTGCGTTCCACGCCTCTGCTGTTTGGAATATTCTGGTCTCTTTGCCTGGAGTGTCCTTCCCGAATTGTTCATTTTTCAATACCCAGTTCCTATTTTACCTTTTTGGGAAATCTCTCCAATGCCAGTCTTGTATTTCTCCCTGAAGATTTCTCCATTCTAACACTTAATCTTTTGTTCTGTCTTATTTATCTTTGAATTCTCAAATCCCAGTACAGTGCCTGACACAGTGGAGGGGCACACTCCATGCTAATGGGGAAGCTGTTGAAGTATAGGATTTATTTTTCAAATCACAAAGCAACTTGTTCACATGTTAACAATTCAGATAACACAGAAAAACTCATGGTGGAATGAATATTCCCCCCTTTTCACTTTAAGAGCCACTACTCAGAAACAGCCTCTTTTTCATACAATTTCCACTTTTATTTATTCTATTGTTGGCCTCCATTACCCTAAGTACAATGTTTGAAACTGTATTTCTTTTTTTTTTTTTAAGGCCTCTCACTGCTGTGGCCCCTCCCGTTGCGGAGCACAGGCTCCTGACGCGCAGGTTCAGCGGCCATGGCTCACGGGCCCAGCCGCTCCGCGGCACGTGGGATCTTCCCGGACCGGGGCACGAACCCGCGTCCCCTGCATCGGCGGGCGGCCTCTCAACCACTGCGCCACCAGGGAAGCCTGGAACTGTATTTCTTGCTTTACTGTTCTCCTTCCTCCTCCCTATCCTCTTCCCAGCATTTGACGGTGCTATTCCTGTGCTTTACGTTCTGTCGGTTGCCTTTATAACTCTAAGAAAAAGCTCAAATTCCTTTTTTCTTCTGTTCCTTTGATAGTGTCTCTTAAAGCTAGCTTCTCCTTTCCTTTCCTCCCCTTCTCCCTCCGCCCTCCCCCATAGCCTCATTCTGCAGACTACACTTTTCGCTGACAAGGATGTTCACATGTATATTACATTTTCACCCTAATCAGGTCTTCCCTGATTGATTTATGCATTTAGCACAATTCCTTTGTTCTGAAAGCAACACCAGGTGCCCACCCCAAACATTCTTACTTATGTCTCCCCATCCCCAATACACATCTCCTCCCCAGCTAATCCATTGCTCACCTGTCCTTCAAAAGCAAAGAAAAACCTTTTTCTGCTGTGAAAGCTTCCAGCCAGATCTGTTTTGTCCTCCTTTCTCTACTATTTCCTAAATTATCATGAAAGTACATCATGAAAGCTGAGAGCTGGGTCAGGGACTGTCCCAGGCACTCTGTGTAGGAAAAGAAATATAGTTTTGCAAGCTAGGGAAATCAGGAGTCAAAATTTTTCTTTGTAGACACAGATTAGACTTAATGGGCTGAATTAGCAAATCCAGAAATGGACCTGTTTTCGAGCCAGGTCTATCATTTTTTAACCATGTGGTAGTTTTGAAGCAGAATTCTGCAGTCCTTACAATTCAGAGCTGTCAGTCTCACTGAGGAAGCAGCCAGTGTAAGGGAGGGATGCGTAATCGTAAGCACTTCAATTTTTGCCGTGTAATTAGCCCAGCATTGGTAGGTTGGAGTCTTGTGTTCCTGATCCAGAACTAGCAGTTGTTGGCTGGACAACATCAAACGAGTGGGCTTAATGTCTTTCTGAACTTCTTCAATACTTGAGAAGTTTGGATGAAATTACTTTCAAGGTCATTTCAAACCTTAGTCTCCAATAATATCACTCCCCTGGTAAAGATGTTGTGGTCTCCTTATTCATTTCTGCTATCAGAGTCACCTGTGGTACCCATCTATGAAGGGACTCTTTGGTGACTTTCTTAATGAATATCTGTCTTTTAATCTACCCGGCATTTATTCTCTCTCCTTCTAGTCATCTAATTCTGATTTTCCATGGAGGCATACCCTATACATCTGCACGTGTGACCTTGACGGAGTTGACCACAACCTCTAACTCTAGGTGAGCATGTAACTCAGCCTTGGCTAATCACCATATTCCAATACCCTGGCCACCAGACTCAACTCAGGATGGGCATGGACCAATCAGAGTGACTCACACTATTTTTTAGGTGCTCTTGAGAAGAGACCTCTTGGAATGGGACCAATACTGAGACTACAGAGCTGAGAGGTGATTAAAAACCATATCCTCATGTCATCTGTCATAATTTGACTTCTCTTGAAAGCAGAGCCTGAGATGAGAACTTGGGTTAGGGTAGTTTGGAACGTTCTTCCAGGAAGAAGTGAGGAAGTAGGGAGAATGAAAAGGAAGAAAAGGAAAAGCCCATTTAAGGGTGTGTTTTCATGTTTCAGCACTATGCCCAACAGAGCTCAAGTCTGCATACTCTCTGACCCAGGCCTTCTCTGATGCTGCAGGAACCTTCTTAGCCTGAAGGCAAGTGCAGTCCAGAAGTGTGGGCAGGATCCTGTAGCTGAATCCTTCAGCCTCCTTACCCTTCAGTGGACGAATCTGAGGGGCGTGATCATGTCCCAGCAGACTTGACAAATAGAGACGGGTCTCTGGATTTAGACATAGATTGGGGGATCACATACTTGAAGGTGAGAATTGAAAATATGTGGTGGGTGAGACCACCCAGGGAGAGACAGCAAGGTAAACACACAAAGACATAAATAAACAGATGTATTAGAAGTTCTTTGAAGTCATTAAATGATAGTTAATGTGCTTGGGGGCAAGCAATCCAAATTAGATGTTTAAGATAATAGACTCTAAGAAATGAGGTCTTGTTCTTTGAAGATTTCATCCCAATGAACTACAGGTCAAAGTGGTCCCCAGAACAGGGATAAAACAAAGCAGGGAATGACACGGCAATTTCTCCCATATTATGGGCTATGCACTTTGTAGCTGGACCTTAGTGAGAGCATTATAGAGCAGAAGGATGCAAAGAGAGAAAGGATGTGCTCAGAGTACTTATGCTGGGCTAGGCATCACACACACCATGGGCCACTTCATCTTGGGGCCACCCTAGGAGATAGGTACTGTTGTCATATCCCTTTTATAGGGAAAGGGGCAAGTGACAGAAGCCAAGATTCTGCCTGATGCTAAAGTCTTTACATCTCCACTATGATGATTACGCTATGTAGTCTTTTTTGTGGATATACTACACTTTCTTGTAGAACAATAATTTGTACACAGGTTTTATCCTCCATGCATGCCGCTGGTGGCAGATTCCAAACGTATTTTCTAATTATTAATTATGCAACCTAGCATAGTACATTATCAGTGAAATTTGCTTAATAACTGCCTATGAAGAAGGGAAGTTCTATTGAATAAATGTTGGCTAGATCATAGATTGAGCCCTCATGATTGGAATAAGTTGCACTGTTGTTGTTGAGCATTATCTATTCCCCTCATCCACTCACTGTGGTTAGAGTGTATTTCCTACCCATTAACGTTGGGTATGGCCATGTGACCTATTTTGACTCTGGGATGTTAATAGACGTGAAACAAACAAAGGCTTGAAATGTCCTTGTATGGTTGGGCTTCTCCTCTTGCACTTTTACCATTACCATTAGAGAAACCTGTCCTAGGAGACCTGCTGGTCCCAAACAAGTGGGAGACGTGTGGAGGACAGTTGCTCCAACTGACCCGTGACCTGCAGGTTGAAGCAGGGCTGCCACAACTACCTGCATAGGTGTGAATGTGTGAATGAGCACTTACCATTTCATGCCCCTGAGTTCTGAGGTAGTTTGTTATGCAGTAGTAGCTGACTGGTGCAATTATTTTCAGTATAAATTATATTCACTGATAATTCTGATGTGTTCATTATTTCAACTAATATTTATTTAGCAGTTACTGTAGTGGGCCTAGAAATAAACTTATGAATACGATAGGCACAGTCCTGTCGTTGTGGCCTAGTAGGGGAAAGAAGTATTTCAATAAAGTATTATAAAAACATATTGTTAGAGCTCTGACGAGGAATCATAAGAGGGTATGGACACCGTAGCAAGGACACCATCCTATTGTGGGTTTATGGTTAAGAGAGATTTCTGGGAGACGCAAAATCTCATCTGAACCTGAGGAGAGAATGATATTAATGTTAGTCAGGAGAGGGGGACACTTGGGAAGGAGAAAGAGTTATGAGAAGAAAGGATGTCACAGGGAGAAAGAAAGGAGAGCATGCGAAATGTCCCAAGAGAAAGAGAGAACAAACTCTACCAAGGAATATGAAAGCTTTTTGATAAAATGAGGGCAAAAGAAGCCATTGGAAAGGGTTAGGATCAAGAGATGACTGAGCTTCTATCATAGAAGCACTTGTAAGTCTTGTTAAGAAGTTTGGACTCCATTCTAAGATAACTAGAGGATAAGGAATCGTTGTATTAAACTTTTAAAAAATCCAAGTACTTTTCTTCTTCCAAAATTATAAATAACTTAGTTTATGCAAATAACACATTTTGAAAATTTTAGGACAAAATAAAAATTTTAAAGATCTCTTCCAACACAAACACACCCACTCTAGTGATGAAGCACTAGAGCATTTCTAATTAACAAAGAGCTCATTTGATGTTCCTGATCAGCACACTCAGAGGGCCGTGTGGATAATTTAGTGTTAGGATTGAACATGTGCTTTCCTCCACTCTTCATTGCTTGCCTTAAGACGTTGCCATGGGTAACCAATATCTGTTCCAGAAATTGATGTTAGTGCTTACAGAAAGGTGGGCAAAGAAGGAGAAGAGAATCTTCTGTCACAACCCACAACTTCTCCATGACCTATCCTCTTGGAATCTTCCCAGATCCCAGGCATCCCCTGAGCTTCTCCACATGGAGACTGTAAACTCCACAACGGCAAGGACTTTAACTCTTATCCATGCATCGAATCCCCAGTACACAGTAGGAACTCAATATATACTTGATGAATAAATGAATGACTGATTGGCTGGCTCATATAAATCACAGTTAGCAGATCCAGGTTAGCTTCTTCTACTAGACTGTGAGTTTCCTGGGGTCATAAAGCAGATCTTATTCTTCTGTCTGCCTTAAGTACCTATCACAGTGCCTCACAGGTAACAGACATGTAGCAGACACTAATGTCTTGTTGAATGAATGAATGAATTAATGAATGAATGAATTGCAAGTACAGCATCTGCTAACCAGAAATAAGTTGGAGTCCAAAGAATTAAGTGTCGACACAGAAACATATTAGTTTAAAGAAAGTGGGTTGAATAGCTGAAGCAGAGATTGAAAGACACGGGCAAACAAAAGAGCAAATGAAGTGGGGAAAAAATAAGTAACCAAAAAGAGAGAGAGAGAGAGAGAGAAAGAGAGGAACAGCATGCCTTAGCTCATTCTGTATGATCTGCCTGGGATATTTTCAGCCTTCTAATGCCCTCAGTCTGCCTTCTCTGTCTGGATGTTTCTTCCTCAGTCATTAAGACTCAGCCTAGATACATCACTGTGATATTTTAATTCCTATAATGATGAAGATGATAATAATTATCTAGACCAAAGTATCTTTTATTTTTCCTTGAAAGGCATATAAACAGAAGGTAGTTGTGGACAGAAAATAAGCATTTCCCACTTGATATTTTTGATGTTATTGAGACAAGCCTTCTGACTTTCAGGTGAAGAAGACCTAGTCTGGTGACCATGACATTCTCCTGTGGTTTTGTAGAAATGTTGGGCTCCACCCATTCTCCAGACTGCCCACCTGGGAGCTCTTTCAGAAAACACAGGTAGATTGTGCAACATTTCATCTGGGAACTGACAAGGAACAGAAAGCCCCACTACTGCTCCTGGGAAGTCCTGACCAACTTAGTGAAACCCCAGAATTTACACTCTCATCCTGGACCGTGGTGTCTCCCTGTGGGGATGCCACTAGCTGAGCTTCAGATTTGATGCCTGATCTCCATTCTGGTAACGTGATAAGGAGGAAACAAAAGTGGTCCGTGCAGAGAGATTTCTATGTCAGAGCTGATTGGGGAAGGTCTCCCAGGTGCTTTGTGGGATGTCTTTCACAATGTGAACGTTGCTGATGAGGAAGTGTCTCTGGTTTTATTTGTAGTGTGAACTAAGTGTTTACTTGTCTTTTTAAATTCGAATAACAGACATTGCCTCACCCTAGTACCGCTCCATCCACCTTCCGTTCATTCTGGAAACACTCATCTGGGGAGTGTAGGTCTGTTCTGGGCTCTCCAGTCCTGATGAGGTGTTCCGAACATCTCTCAAATTGGAGAGCCCAAATCCCTGAGAACAGACCTGGTGATGAGAAACCAATATCTTTCCTTCCTTGAATCCACCCCAAACACTTAATGAGGGATAACTCTGGGCACAGAACTGTGCGAGATGTACAAAAAAGGAGAAGGCAGGATGGAAAATATTAGTCAAATACATACACATGGGGGGCTTCCCTGGTGACGCAGTGGTTGAGAGGCCGCCTGCCGATGCAGGGGACACGGGTTCGTGCCCCGGTCCGGGAAGATCCCACATGCTGCGGAGCGGCTAGCCCGTGAGCCATGGCCGCTGAGCCTGCGCGTCCGGAGCCTGTGCTCCGCAACGGGAGAGGCCACAACAGTGAGAGGCCCACGTACGGCCAAAAAAAAAAAAAAAAAGTACACATGGCAAGCATCCTGCTTGGCCAATAATGTACATTTTTTCCAGTGAAACACTGTAAGATATATATTATTATTATGGTTTGTTCTTCCCAAGATTAAACAGAGGTATGAGAATATCAAGTAACTTGTCCAAGTTCATACCTCCATGAAGCAGCTGAAGTAGTAAAGGTGGGAATCACACCTGGGTCTATTGTCTCACACAGAGCTGGCTGTCCCTACAGTGGCTCTGGGATCTCATCAGCTGAACATTACTGACAGCCCAGTGCAGTTATAGTCACGAGGTCCCCCTCTTTTAACAGATCTCAGGTCCCCAATAAGGTCCCACTGTGGAAAGGAAGTCTGTTCATTGCAAGGTGAATTCAAAGCACTATCTGGAAGGAGGAGAGTTATAAGGCCCTCCCCGCAAGGTCCCAGAAACCACACCACACACTGAGCCATATATCTGGCCAGCCCAACCAAAACAAAAATCATAAAACTAATGATAGGAAAGGGTCCCAATGAACAGTCCCGAAAGACATGGAGAGATTACAGGTGTGCATTCTAGTGGGAAGCAGAGATGGAGGCCCAGGCAAAGTCTGGACGCTGGTACAGTCCAGTGTGTGAAACTGACCCTCGGAAGCCCAGAGCCCAAACAACAGTGAATAAACAAGCTCAAAATGCAGGTTTTATTCTGTGAACCCCAAGGATATAACTTGTGGGTGAGGGTGGCAGAACTAGCTTGGGCCTGTAGCAATAAGTAGGATGATGAGATAAAGTGAGGGTGATGGGGGAGGAGTGGAGGGCTTCAGACAGGGGGGGGAGCGGAGGCCTTTTAGGAGGAGCTCTATGCACGCCTGAAGGCTGAGATAGAGCCGGCCCCGTGAAGAGCCGGGAGGAGAGCATTGCAGGGAGAAGGTGCAGCAGATAATAACTCTTCCACTCAAGGGAATGTTCAAATAATGGAATGGGGCTTCCCTGGTGGCGCAGTGGTTGAGAGTCCGCTTGCCGATGCAGGGGACGCGGGTTCATGCCCCGGTCCAGAAGATCCCACGTGCCGCGGAGCAGCTGGGCCCGTGAGCCATGGCCTCTGAGCCTGCGCGTCCGGAGCCTGTGCTCCGCAACGGGTGAGGCCACAGCAGTGAGAGGCCCGCGTACCAAAAACAAACAAACAAACAAAAAACAAATAATGGAATGGACGTGAGTTCCCAGCGTAATAGTTAAATGCAAGGCGGGAGAATGAGTAGAAATGAAAGAGTCTGGAGGCAAGGGATACTTCAAAGTATCCAAGGCAATGAGAAGCAGCTAAAGTTTTATTCTGAGATGATGGAAAGCCATTTTAAATGCATTAATATAATATAGCAAGATTTCCAGGGCCCTGGGCTAGTAAGCCTGTACTGGTAATGATTAGATCATGGCTCTACAAGTTAAACTCCTCACTAATGGGAGGCGCCAGGCCGAGGTCTGACTCTAACCTGTCCATAAACCCCACCCCAGAAGCTTCCGGGGAGCCCTCTGACCCCTCAGAACACAAAGCCGGAGTCAGGCTCCCAGGGTTCAATTCCTGGCTCCATCTCTTACTAACTGTGTGACCTTGGGCAAATTACTTAACCTCTCTGTGCCTCTCTGTCCTCATCTGTAAAATGAGGATGATAATGATAGGATCTCACATGGTGACATGAGGGTTTCATAAGTTATTATATAGGCTCATAACTGCCTGGCACATGGTAAGAGGTATTTGAGTGTTGGCTCTCAGTATTCCTATGATTACATCGGATTTTCAGGGCCAGTAGAGAAGACAAACTCACAGGAGGAACTTGTCTTCAATTTAGAGCTGAGGAGACATGATCTCACTTAGAAAAATAAATAAATACATGTGCTCAGGTTGAAGACACACCATGGAAACAGTTACACAAAGACGATGTATGACTGGGTTTAAAGAGGGGACAGTGCAGGGCAAAGAGACCAGCCCCATGTGATCAGCAGGCAGAGAATGGGGACTTTGGGTAAGGAGTGAATTTTTGGGGGTCTCTCAATTTGTGTCAGTTCTTCTGCAAACTTGCGGCTTCTCAACCAGCTAAGCTGTGGATGTTTTTTGACAAAGGCACCGGTTGAATTGCTCTGCAGGTTCACCTGTTTTGCATCTCATCACTTCTGTAGGCTTTTGTCACGGGGAGGAGGCCCTGTGGCCGCCCTTCTGGAGCACAGGTGGAGTGTGCAGGCTTGGGAGTCATTCAGCTGTCCTTCCTTGAGCCTTGGTTTTCCCATCTGTAAAGTGGAGTAACACTGTTCTTCCTGTGAGGATAAAACAAAGGGATGCACGTAATGTGCCTTGTGCGTAATACGTGGTCAGTGTACGTCTTTTCTCTTTCCTTTCTGTAGCTCATTGGAAAGTTTCACTCAAGGAAATAGCTGAAGGGGCATCTTCTTTAGTCTATAGAAGCTTCAACTAAGTCATACTACCCCTGTTAACACGGCTGGGACAGACTCCAGAGCCATTAGGAAGATTAATTCATTCAAAAGCATTTATTGATCACCTACTATGCAATAACTTCTTCATATATATATATATATATATTTTTTAAATTTATATATATAGTTCCTGCATCAGTCTTACTAGATAAATGCTATTATTATCTCCATTTTAGTTGAGAAAACTGAGGCTCAGAAAAAAAGAGTAAATTTGCCTGAGATTGGAATTTAGATGTGTCTGATTCCAAAGAGTTAGCTTTAGATTAACCACCCATTAGCTTTCATGCACTGCAGCACAGGGCTATTTGTAACTTTTGTAGTTACCTCCAGCAGTGCCTGACCTTCTCAGGAAGTTGGTTTCTCTCCCTGTATCATGTCCACTGTTAAGGTATGAAGTTTAGTGACTCGTGGAAAAAGAAGGACGCCACCTCGAACAAAGTCGGGGGAGAAGATGCATAGGACTTAGGAGAAGTCCCCCACTCACCCCAACACACACAGAAGGGTGAGTAAAGTTGTCAGATGTCAGAAAGAAAATCACTGCACATCCAGTTAAATTGTATCTGCTGACCCTAAGGAGGCTAGGGATACAAGAGGGGAGCCTCTGGTATCAGAGGATTCAGAGGAGAGTCAGGGAAGGGTTCGCCTATATCCCAGGGCTCAGCATTCCTCATTTCTTTGAACTTAGTCCAGGATGACCATACCAGGAGATAAAACACAGAGAGGTTGAAGGGAAAGCAAGATTCAGAGGTCTTGGGACCCACTGGTCCATTTGAACTTTGGGACAAGACTCCTCATAGGATATCCCCACACCAGCACCAGGGGCAGTTGGGCAGGATGGCAAGGGCTGAGTGACAGATTCAGGAAGGGCTGGGGGAGGGTTAGAGAGCGCACCCCCGAGGGCTTAGTCTGCTGCATCTCTGCTGGCTCCCAGGGGAGTGAGGCACATAGTAGCTGAGGGTGGAGAGCCAGGAGCCTAGCATGAGGCTGACTTGCTGAGGCTCCGGCTGCTGGCTGACGTCCTGAGACAAACGCTGAGAAGCAGAGTTGAGACGGGCCTAACCAAACAGAGGAGAGAAGACAGGGAATGACAAAAAGCCTCCTTAGTGTCTTATGTGTCACCAGTCCGGATTTTAGCAACAAATGTCATCCTGGTAAGGAGAACAGAAAGGGATTTTCCCGGCTAGACTGTGGGGACCCTGAGAAACACAGAGCCCCAAGCTTAGGCCAGAATTCTCTCTACCTGCGTCACCACTAAAACACTGATGCTCCCTCTCCACAAGACCCCGTCGTGGCTGGGAGAAAAGGGGGAACTTGGCAAAACTAAGGAGTTTTCTACATAGCAGAGACTTTAGAAAATTCGAGGGTGAATTACCCATTATTGGCAAGTGTAAGTGTGTGAAGTGAGTGTGTGTTTCCTCTACCCAGTGGGATGAAGGCCAAGAATAAAAGGGGATCAGATGTGGAAAATAAAGATATGTCTGTTGAACTCCCTAGTTTGTACTTCATTAACTTATTGACCCCACTACACAGGAACAAGGAAATCATTCTTGGTCTAGTGAAAAGCTGTACAAAACTGCTACAGAGAGAACACAGAGAAATGATGGGGTGCTATGGCTTCAGTGGTGTGATCAGTGGTGAGAAGAACTGGGCCCTGTGGCACACATTGTTCCCAGTGGTAAGAATGATCGTCACCCAATGAGGGTAAAGTTTCACTGGAGACTCAATCAAGGGCTAGGATTACCTAGAGGAAGGGTTTTAAGCTGGGCCTTTTAGCAAAGGAGGATTTCCATGTGGGTGAAATAGGCAAGAAGGGGTCCCCCAAAGGAGGGGACATGGGACATACACCTGGAGGGCGTGTTCAATAACAACAAGGGGCCCAGTGTGTCTGGAGACTGTCTAGACGGCACCTGGGTGCTAGTGGCGAAACGCACCTGCTAAGGTCTCCCAGAGGGGCTCAACTGAAAAGGATTCAAACAGCAACTTCTGGGAGAGGTGGGATTTGAACCCAGGCACTCAGCGCCCAGAGTCCACGTTCCTCGCCATTTTGCCACACTGCCTTTCCTGGTAGTGCACGTTCGATCACCATTCATTGACTGGCTGGATGAGTGAATAGGTGGTTCTGAGCTGCTAGAAATGAGTTAAGAGATAAAGGGAGAGCAAAAAAAGTGAGCAAGGAAAGATAGGCAAGCACAAGCGTGCTTACAGAAGTCCACACAGAATTCCGCTGGACAAGGAGGTATTGCTCCGTACCTCTCACGGGCTCTCAGTCTTCCAGAATGCGCTTTTCCATGTTTTAAATGTGCTGCAAAAGCCTTCTGACATTTCAGCTCCCAAACTCAAACTATGGCTTATCCATGTCAAAAAGAGTAATGATCATAGGTTTCACCCTGGCTGCCTTTTAGGCCCTGTCAGAGTCCCATCTGAGCCTTTCACATCACTGCCGCCTCCAGCACATCTAGGACCCCACCTCAGGTGTCCCTGGCTTTAAGACTGAATGAAAAAAGAAATTAAAAAACGATGGTTTGATTATCCAAACAAAACCGTTTAGATGGGGCTTAGCAAAGTCTCAGCACGTGGTCTGGAGTCTTTCTGCAGAAAAATCTCATTTCACACTCACAATAACCACTGAGGTTGGTTATATGATTATTTTGGGTTTTAGGAGTAGGAAACTGAAGCTAAGAGAAGTTACATGATTTAGATATGATGAACCCACTTACTAGAAGCAAGGTAGGACTTGAATCCAAGTGCTGGTGATAGGTAGGCTCAAGCCCTCAATCCTTTTATTATTCTCCTTCCCTGTGAGGCCAAACCATGGAAGCAGAGCCATGTGGACACAACACTTGAACTGAATGACTAAGAACTTGAATTGAAGGAGTGGAGTGAGAATTACCTAAGCTTAAAATAATTTCTGGATTTGTAGCTTGGCATTCAGTAGTTCTTCATCCTATTATCGTATTTGCTTTTAGGCATAAATTAATCAAAGATGAGATGTGGTATCTACAGAGTTAAAAAACACCATTCCTTTCCTATTTCCTTTTTTTGGTCTAAACAACATTAACATTTTACTGCAAGGGATGCAGTCAATCATGTCCAGGGGTACTGACTTTAGATGTCTTTATCTTATAAAACAACAAATTGAACCTCTGTTTGCACACAAACTTGTCATGGCAACTAAATCTAAATAAAATTTAACTTCCTTTAGACCTTACCGTGCATCATATCACTACTTTCATGTTTAAGAATGATTTTCAGCTATTTCCATCCATTAAAGGAATCGAAGTTTGGATTTTTTCTAATTTTTTTCATTTGATCTGCCACAATGGGACAAGGAAGCTTCTTTCTTTAGACCCTGGGATGTGGCATCAACCACCAAGACTGCTGTAACTTTAAGGTTACATTGCTGGGGAGAAGGGAGAAGCCAGGATGGGTAGACTTAGTGTCTTGGGCACAGCTTATTATGGGGTTGGTGAGGGAATGGGTGGTCCCAGTAACAATGTATCAAGGAGGCATGAACATTCCTTAGTGTAGAAAGTTGATATAATGGATCTAGCTTGGCAGCAAGAGACTCCGGCAGCTGGGAATCCATGCTCTGAGCAAAGGCACGAAGCAGCATCATGGCTCCTGGTGGAGAACATAGGCCTGTGCTGGGAGGTGCAGACAGCAGAGGGGCAAGAGGCAAAGCAAACAGAGAGTCAAGTTAGAAACTAACTCACCACAGCCTCGGGAAATATTCAGGTGGTCATGCTTTGGTGCAGACATACCACAAGAGGCCAAGCAAAAGAGGCCAAGCAAAAGCAAACAGCCCCCGTCTGAGGACAGAGATCTAATTCTGGGATCCGTCCGCTGGGGACGTGGAGATCACTGCCATCTTGCATACACTTTGCTCAATATTGGCTCAGGGACCAGCTGGGGCAGCGTCTGCAGGGGCAAGGCCTTGACCACCTATAGCTGGGTGAGAATAGGAAAGAGAGGAACTGACAACACCTAAATGACTGACAAGATCTGAGTTTCTGCACTTGATTCATTCACGTGTTTTGCTTTCCCCAGGTGCTAATGGCAACTTCACTTTGAAAATCAGCGCAGTCCAAAGAGTAATGGGTCCAGTTACCTTAGCCATGTTATCGACCGAGTTCTGAGATAGCTCTACTCGTCCGCCCAGTTTAGAGATGAAGTCCACGTGAAATGATCTAACTGTTACTCAGAGTGTGGGCCAGGGGTCAGTTACAGCAGCATCAGGATTCAGGATAACTTACTCATCTCAATAAAATCTGCAAAGTCCCTCTTGTCACGTAAGGTAATATATTCCGAGGTTCTGGGCATCCAGACCATCCTTTGGGAGGGTTGGGGGATTAGGACCTGGACATCTCTGGACACCTGTGGGGGCAGGGCTTTATTCTACCTACCGCAACTCGCACAGCCCACAGCCCTTCCTGAACCTCCTGCAGCCAATGACACAAAAGGGGCCAGCCTGCCACCCTGCTGGGCAAAGAGCTTTGACAACGTACTACTACGAGACCTTCGCAGGGGCTGAGCTCTGAGTCTCACCCCCTGAACCTGTGACTGTGCTGAGAACTCCTTCCTGGCTTTCTCTAATGGTACAAATGAATGAGTCCCCAGGGATGCCATTAACCTGCCCACCAGATGTGCAACACCTCTTAAGGTGAGAGATCAAAATATGTGAATGTGACACTCGACTTGGAAGCTGATTCTGACAAAGGGAACATGTTCATTAGCATGGCAGCCCTGCACTTCGGAGGCAGAGATAGAGGGAATGTGGGGAGGCACCTGGAAAGGTCCAGGTGGTGGACGAGTTCTGGCCATGCTTAATTCTTCCCAGTGTTCTCTCTCTGCCTGGTGCACGAAGGAGCTTCTGAAGGATCGTTGCTAGATGCAAGTTCACGTGCCCGATGCACAGTGAGACCAAACAAACTGAAACGTCGGAGTTTGGAGCAGAGAAAGGTTAATTGCAGGGCCGTGCAAGGAGATGGGTGCCTTGTGCCCCCAAAATCCCGAAGTCCCTGAAGTGTTTCAGTAAAGCACTTTTAAAGTCAGGGTGAGGGAGTGGCTGGGTTAGTTGTTGCATATTCCAGAATCCTTTTTGCTTGCAGCAGTCCACCGTAGGTCAAGTCCTGTAAACCTCCAACAGAACAAATGTTATTCTCTGTTTTAAAGGTTTTGACCTCCACGTGACTGGACTCTTAAAGGTCAGAGCCTTGAGAATAGGCTATCTCGTATATTTCAGGTTATAGGCAACACTCTTTTACAAAAAGGTGCAGAGCCAGCATGAATAAGTACTGGCAACAATGCACAAAGGTGAAAGCAAAAGGAACAGATCTAATATGGAGTCAGATTTGTTCTTCCCTATTACAGGATGAAGCCTTGGGGGTAGAGGTGGGGAGTGAAGGGGTGGAGGGGACTGAGCTAGTGGAGTCGTGGATCATATGCTTCTTATTTCTTCGTTTCCCAAAGTTGTGCTGGAAATCAGCCGTGAGTCATGCACCGTGTTTGGAACTCAGGAGCAGACAAGGCGCTCAGAGAAGATGAAGAGAGCAGGGCTGGAATTGAGATGGTGTGGCTGGAGAGGGGACGGCTGAAACAGCTGAGGACCGAAGCAGCATCCCCCAAATTCCAAACCGGTACAGTGACATGACCATAGCACTTTGAGGCAGGGCTGCTTGATGTGAAACAACTCAGTATTAGGGTCTGGAGGCGATCAAGGAGCCCAGACAGAGCAGCAGCTTCTAAAATCTCTTCCCAATTGTCAGCATTGCCTGGTTAGTGATCTGCAGGGAGTTCACGGAAAACTTGTATACTCTGATCAGCCCCTCACTTAGTGTCATCTCTGAAGTTGACCACTGTGCTTAAATTGATGTGAGGACTACAGCAGAGAAATGTATAAAGGGCCACAGCCTCTGGCTCCTGCTACACGTGTTCACCTCTCCAACTTGGGGACCACATCCGTGCTGTTGCTGCGACCTGGGGGCCTTCCCCAGCCTCTGTTCTCATCCCAGTGGCATCCATTAAATGTCCCCTCCATAGAAAGACGATCGGTGCCACCCTATTAACTTAGCCTGCCTGCCCCGTTTAGCCTCCATCCTAGAACTGCGGGCATGTCATTCAGGCTTGCGATTCCTTTCCTCTGATCCTCGGGCTTTGTCTGGGTCCCTTGGTGCATCCCCATCTATGAAGACAAGGACCTTGTCCACTGCTGGGGCCCCGTTGTCCAGGGCTCTGTAGACAGGCACTGAATGAATAAACCCACTCATGCTTTGATGTATTTGAAAATGTGTTTCTTCCGTTTTAGAAGAAGCTTCTGTCAAAGATGCCCAAACCACAATATTTGGACGAAGCAAGGCTGAGCATTAGGGTCAGTAGAGACAATGGCAGTCAGGAAGCAAAATCCTCGAGCTCTGATGTCCGAGCACCCAGGTGCCCCATACTTACCTGGATGATAAGATCCTTGAGCACAGAGACTGATCCCAGGTCCTGCAATAGGGACCGGCATGCGTGATTGAAGAATACATAAGGGGGCATATTTGCACCTTGTCCCTTTTCAGTGTTTCTCCTTCCATTAGAGTCTTTCCTCCATGGACTGTAGGAAGTCTGAGCGGCTTCTATGCAATCCCGTTGCCTTTGTTCCTTGCATTCTTATTTATTTTTAGGAAAACGAATGCATCTACTGTGATTCCAGTATTATTGTCTTATTTAGTTCCCGCCACAAGAAAAGGGTGATTACTTAGAACTTTGATATATTCCTAACTAATGTCCCTGCTCCCTGTAGTTTTCCCTTCTAGCATGTTAAAGAGCCCAGGGCTGTGGCAGCTTATAAAATCCTTCTGCAGTCTTTTGAATTTGCACACGGTGGTCCCTACTAACAAACTGGCCCATCAAACTGGTATTCTCCATCCCTATTGGTGAGCATGAATCTCTAGCCCAGCCCACCTCTAATTGGAATTTTTACTTTCTGGGGCAATTAAAGTGGCTGTTGGTTTATGCCCATTTGCCTATGACAGAAAAGCCACTAATTTTCCAACAAAGAAGCTGGTGGTTTCTATCAGTCCCTCTCCAAAGCCAGTTTTCCTCCTTCCTCTCCTTTTTCTTCCCCCTGGCCTCCCTCCTGAGGTCTAATCCTTGTTCCTCCAATTGCTTGTTGGGTGACTTTGGTTAAGTTATTTAACCTGCTTCGGTCCCTCTCCTATCTAAAACAACAGTCCCTACTTAGAATTCTCTTTTTAATTCTATTTGTATTAAATGAGAAAATGTTTGTGAGATCCTTGACAACTTGGTACATAAGAAATTCTTACTAACTGAGACCTACTCTTCTTTCTAATCCCTTGCTTCTCCCCCTTTCTCTGTCCTCTTCTTTTCTCTTTGTTAGGTGCTCTCTCTTTCTGGTACATACATCCTTCCTCCCTTTTGCCCTTCTGTTTGACCTCTCCTTTGTAACACAGCTCCAGTGGTTGCCTAATAGTCAGCTGATCAGAAGTCACATGACCATTCATCTGAAATGTTCAATCAGATTCCAGGGCCCTTTGAACTGTGAAAATCAGCAGAGTTGCTCCGTAACTGTACCGATAGTCACGGCATCAGGACACGACTGCCTGCCTCCTCTCCGGCAGCCACTGGATTGCAGAGATCATCAGAATGTAGGAGCATCAAAGAAACAACCCCTTAATCTGGGGTCGGATTTTTTCTCTGGACAAAGCCAGTAGGAAATACGGTTATCGTGCTATTCCTCTCATCTTCTCTCTTCCGAATTGAGCAGGGGCTCATTAATGGTTGGCCCAGTGTCTTCAGGCCAGCTGTTCGCTGTGTCTGCTGACTCTCTGTAAAATTGGCCAACGTGTCAGCACCTTGTTAACTGTGGAAACACTTCCATTGCCTATTTTGGAGAGAAATCCTGCTTTCTGAAGGAAGATACCATTCGGCAAATCAGAGTTTTGTGTCGAGTGATGGTTACCCATCAACTCCCTAAATGCTTCCTCAGGGGACATTGCATTATCCTTTCAGTTTGCAGCATCGTTTGTTAAAATTTCCTCAATTTGAGGAAGTAGAGAAATGTTTTCAGGGTGATTTTTTTCATTTATATGCCCAAACAGCCTGTTTTAAAAAATTATTCTCCCAATCCTGTGTGTCTGTACTTATGTACGTAGGCAACGGGAACACTTATACACGGGAATATTCACACCACCGCTAAGTGCCACACTGATACGTATTGGCCGCAGGACAATTACAAGTATGTGAAGTTGTAAGAAGTTTAATCCTTGTCTCGGGCCTGTGACAGTGCTGGCATCATTGCATACGCTGTCTGTTGAACTCTGCAAAGCTGAGTTTACAGTTTCCATTTGCACAAGAGGAAACCCGGGCAGTGAAAAGGTATCAGGTGCCAGTGTGAATAGAAGAAGGTCGGGTGGGCATTGTTAACGTAGCAAATGTGGGGTGAGGAAAGTGAGTGGACCTGGTACCTCGGGGCACGGGGCCTAGGAACGTCCCTACTTGCTGTTGTGGCCTCAGACAGGGCGTTTTATTTCTTGCACCTCAAAGTGATTACTAATGCGTGCAAGCGGGGATTCCTGTCCTGCCAGCCGGCGTTCCTGTCCTGCCAGCCTCACAGGATTGGGGTGAAAACCAGGTCAGATAACATGGCATGAAACCAATTGTATAAAATGTGTATAAAATAATGAGAACTTTAGTATGCAGCTATTATTATATTATGAGTTGAGATGGCATCTAAGGGAAAGGGATGGACATTTATTGAGCATTTACGATGACTTTGCAGAGTTCCAAACACTCTCCCTTGTGTTGTCTCATTTGAAGCCCACAGAAAGCCAAGTTGATTTATTACTTGTTTTACATAAGAGGAACCTGAGGGTGTGGCATTAAAGTAACTTGCTCAACGATACACAGTAAATGAACAACAAAGATAAGGTCGGAACCTGAGGGTGTGGCGTTTAAGTAACTTGCTCGATGATACACAGTAAATGAACAACAAAGATAAGGTCTGAACCTCTCTTTCCGACAATAGAACCTGGTTCTTTCTATTACAGCATCCTGGCAAAGCCAAATGAATGCTTCTTCCCTTCTTCAAAAAAGAGAAAGAAAACAGAAGGAAACAAGAATAATCTCAGATAAGCAAAATCCTGCATCTACAGAAGATTTCCTCAATTCCCAGGGAGGAGTTCTTCCCCATTTGAGTTTCGATAGCACTGATGGACGTATAACTTTGTCATACAATTTGCCAAAATACAAGGGCCTCAAAAGAGGAGACTCTGCCTCCATTCCATGTTTAATAAACATTGATTGAGCCATTGGCATGTGCCCAAACCCTGCACTAAACACCAGTGACTGAGCCAAAACTGACACAATTCCTGCTCTCATGGGGCATATATGGTTTAGTACAGGGAAGAGGAATTGAATTAGCTCGTACAGTGGGAACTTCTAACAGTGACAATCACTTAAAGAAGAGGTGCCGGTTTTAATAAGAACTCCCGATAGGGGATTTAATCCAGCCAGAGTGTAAGCACACGGAAGAGGCTGCCCTATGAGAGCGATGCGGAGCTGAATCAGAACGCTCTACTTCCTCTTCGGGCCGTGACAAGTACTTAGAAGAGCGCTTGGCACATCGCAGATGTTCTACAAATGTTGGCTGAAGGAAGTAAGAGTAGACTGTTGAAAATGCCTCAGACGATAATTATATTCACATTACCCTGCACCGTTGAAGCCCTCAGCACATTTCCCCTCATTTTATCTCACAATAATAAAAGACATTCTGTGATTATTCTTCTCTTTTTATAGAGAAGTCATTTTTAAAGTAATTTTAGTAATTTTTCCAAGGCTCTACAGCCAGGAAGAAGTGAAGCTGGGATTTGAACCCAGGTGTTCTGAACCCAGAGTCTCAGACCTGAGCTGCTGCGTCATTGGATAGCAACATGTGTGCCAGCTTCGTGCTAGGTATTTTACTGGTATTATTTCATGACATACCTGGGAGAGGTGGGTACCACGTTTTGTTTTGTTTTTTTCTCTCTTTGTAGATGCTGGAACTAGAAGTAAAGGTTAGAAGTTTCTCCACCTAAAATAATGTTATAAGCAGCAGAGACAAGAATAGAGGCAAGCTTGGCGCTACAAACATGTACCTGGATTCCCTCCACAGCGCCCAGCTGTGGAGACGATGACAGCGGTGGGCTAGAGATTTTGGAAGATGACAGGATGACAAGGAATAGGAGGAGCCCAGGCCTCTGCTTAGATCTTCCACCCTCATCTTGGGATTGGATGTGGGCTGTTAGAATAACACAGACATTAAAGGCAATCAGCTCTTCGTGAACACCCTAGAGCTATTCCCGTTTCTTTATTACTCTCTACCTTTCCCATGTCATTGTGCATTTGTAAAAAGCATCGCCATCACTTGTAATACCGTCTGATTAGAGGCTCAGTCTATTTTCCTATGCAAATATGAAGTTGTCCATAGTATGAAAATGTTATAGAAAATTACTTGTACTCGACGGAATTTTTTAAAGAAAAATTACCAGTTGCATCTGCAGAGTTTAAATCCGGGGTTTTGTTTTCTTTTTTCCCAAATGGATGGAAATAATATTGAGCTATTGTTAAACGCTCTGAAAGGTGTGTGAATAGGGAAACAATCAAAGAAAGGGAGGGAGTTGCTGAAATCTTTGCCGACTCAGCTCCTGAGCCGCAAGATGAAAGCTTCAAGACCTAAGCTGTCTCTGTAGATTCCATACCAATCATGTTAATTGGAAACTGGAAAGAGGAAATGGTCACAGTCAACAAATTTATCACCCAAAGGGCTGAACAGTTCATAAATTTAATCCAGCCAAGGAACTGGAAACTAGAATTGATGCTTTAAGAATGAGGGGTGGGGAAGAAGGAGGCCTTCTAAACAAGATTTTGCAGCCAGATGGCTGGGAGTGCTTGAACATATTTTATCTGAAGCTATTAGAAATATGAAAAGGCATCTTCTTCCTGGCCCCTGGCTAAAGTATTGTAGCTTCTTTTTTATGGTCTTTATAAAAGAAGAGCAATAAAGAGACACAAACAGTTCAGTTTAATGGTTGTAAAAACCAGACACCTGAATATACATAATTTATTTTCCTAAAAAACTCGCCCCATTGAGGCTGCTATTAATTAGCATGGAAATGTATTGTGGAGTCAAGATTGCATGAGGTTTGTTATCTTGACTACTTCATAAAAAGGAAAAACAAAGCAATCAGAAAAATCTTCGTCATTTCATTGTGAAGGGAGGTGGGGTAAGTCATCCATTAGCTTGGGGGCTTCACCTGGAAAAATAGTTGTGTGAGATCCCAGCTCTCCAGAATTGCACAAAGAAACTTCCTCCACCACGGGGGACAGCATATGGGGGAAGGATGAACCCACACCAGTTCCCGCTGAAACCTACTATGGCCAGGGACAGAGCTGTGGGCTTTACATATAGAAGTTGCTTGCAATCATTTTTCAGATGAGGAAACCAAAGTTCAGGTGAGGTATGTCCAACAATAACCAGTATATAGGCTTCAAAGAACCCAGAACTTTATTTGGCATCTTAGGAATTGCAATACAAATGACGCTGATTAGTATAAAACCAAAAGAGTGTTCAAGGAAGAGAAAGAGCCAGACACTTATAAAGGCAAAAGCCACAAGGTTGTTAAAATTGTCTGGCAAGAGTAATGATTATCACGGGTTATTTGGTGTAAGGGTCCCGTAAGTATCTTGAGTTTCTGCAACATTGTGCAGATGTTCTGGACGCCTGCATTAAGACAACAAGTGACAGATTCTACAGGTGACAGAATCTGGACAACGAGTCCAGATTCTATCCTGGTTGAGAAGTGCATAAGTCACGCATCCTCAGTGGCTTTTGGCTCCATTTCAGACAGTTCTCTTAGCAATGCTGATTCCATTTTGATTTTCCTTTCACAGTTAAGAGACTTCAGGCTAAAACGGGGAAGGGAGGCATGTCAGGCTGATGGGAGAGTGTGTACTAAGGT
Organism: Phocoena sinus; assembly: GCF_008692025.1. NCBI lineage: Eukaryota > Metazoa > Chordata > Mammalia > Artiodactyla > Phocoenidae > Phocoena > Phocoena sinus. Next base: position 71,774,233 of record NC_045779.1, on the reverse strand, counting down.
GTAAAGACATGAAAGTGTGTTGGGGATGGATGCATGGCTAAAGCCCAGGTAGCATGGTGGAAGGAGGGTCAGGCACACTTGTCTCGAGCACGTAGTTCAGTGCCTTGCATGTGTTTGCTGCTCGATGCATATTTTTTCATTGAATGTTAAATGGAAGGGCCAGTGCTCATACCTAAGGAGAATACAAAGTAACTGGCTATGAATAAAGAGACACAAAGTTTAGTATATTATTTAAGACACAGGTTCTGGCTGCAGTAAGAAAGGCCAAATAGAACAAACGTGGTTTACATGAGAAAGACATTTCCTTTTATCTCCTACAAAAGTCTGCGCATAAACAGTGTAGGGTTGATAAAGCAGCTTGGTGGCACTGGGGACCTGGGTTCCTTTTACCTTCTTGCTCTGCCATCTCAGCACAGCTTCCATTTCTGGGTCTATGATGGCTGCTCCAGCTCTCACCATGCTACCCCATGTACCAGTGGCTGGGGAAAGAGAAAGAGGAGGTGACTACATTATTTCAGCTTCTCCTCCCAATGGCCCAGGAACTAGCTGCAGGAGACAGGGGCAAATAAAGTCTTGAAGTGTGTGATGGTTAATTTTATGTGTCGAGTTGATTGGGCCAGGGGATGCCTACATATCTAATTAAATATTTCTTTTTCGGTATGTTTGATATGTGTTTCTGGAAAAGGTTAGCATTTAAATTGGTGAGCTGAGTAAAGCAGATGACCCTCCCCAATGTGGGTAGTTCTCATCCAATCCATTGAGGATTTGAATAAAACAAAAAGGTGGAAGGAGGTTAGATTCATTCTCTCTCTTTGCTTGACTGGTTAAGCTGGAGCATTGATCTGCTCCTGTCCTCTATGCTCCTGACTCTCAGGCCTTCAGAACCAGTCTGGAATCTAAACCATCACTAGTCTGGCTCTCACACCTTCGAATTACATCACCAAGCTTTCCTGCATCTCCAGCTTGCGGGTGAGTGATCATGGGGCTTCTCAGCCTACATAATTGTTTGAGCCAATACTTTATGATAAATCTCTTTCTAGATAATCTTTCTCCCTCGCTCTCTCTCTCTCTCTATCTGTCTATCATCTCCTATTGGTTTTGTTTCTCTGAAGAATCCTGACTATTATAAACTAAGAAACCAACCACATGCCCAGCTAAAATATTAGCGACTATAGAGGAAGTAAACACAAGTATTAGGGTGACAGCCATCTCTGCTTCAGTCGACTTCTGTGCAAGATCAGCCCGCTGAACTAGGAGTTATTGTGAAATCTATAAAGATGAAACTTGAGACAACTGGGCTCCTGGGAAGACTCTGATTCAACTTCCATCCTTCCCCCACTGTGCAGGTAGACGTGCTTCAGTAAAAAAGGAGGTCTTCCTAGAGGAACGGGTCAGTGCAACTTACACCTGCTATTGTGAGAAAATACTGTGATGTGCATATACCAGTTATGAGAGGTGTTAGGAGTCATCTACTACTGTTAAAACACAAAGCTTTAGAACGAATATTTCCCTTACGAATTTGAATCCCTCCACTTGTATCATGAATATGCTTTATAGTGTGGGAGAGAAATGGGTAGGCTTATAATTAGCTCAGCATAATTTAGAGGCCATGGTGACATGGGGGTCACAGTCTGCCTTGTCTGTAACAGAGTCTGAGAGCGGGTTATGCTTGGGAATGCCCTCCATAATTCGTGTCACACTGGGGATGGGGAAGGCTGGGGACTACAGAAAAAATTAAAGAAATGCAGAGTCTGGGAAGGAGGGGACTTCACTGAACTCTCTCTTTCAGGGCAGGAAGGAGGATGAGGCCTGTAGTATTCCTGGCAGGAAACTGAGAACCTCACACCAAGGGCTGTGACAGTGATAATCTTGTGAAGTTCCGCACCTTTCATCAGATTATTTTCCAGCACATTTTCACTCCCCTTCCCCTCCCTTTAGAGTGGACTATACTTTCCTGATTCACTGACTTTTGCTTGGGCAATAAGAAGTGAGCATATTTAATGCGAGCAGATGGTGCTGGTACTATTTGAAGTGCTGGCACAGTTAGGCTGGGCTCCTGGCCTCTGGTGATTTGCCTTGAGAAGTGCAGGTCCAGGACAGCTCCTGCCCCTTCAGCCTGGGCCCTGTGATGAAGACAGGTGAAGCAGGCGTACTGCGGGCCTGGAGCCAAGCCTGATACCCGAAGCTGGCTGGAGAGCTGGGGAGACACTAAAGGCCAGGTGACTTGGGAAAACCAAACTTTGAGCACTGACCAAAAAAACTAACTTTTTGGGTGGGGTCCAAGAGCAAGAATCAGCAAATTAGAAGGAAAAATTAGGAGAGTTCAGTGTCATAAGTAGGAGTTTTAAAAGGGAGAAATCATTAGACCCAGAAGAAGCAGAGAGATCCAGGTGCGCACATGGTGAACTTTTCATAACCACGAGCGCTTCTCCTTTGCTGGGAAGTCGCTCTTCTTTTCCCACTTCAGATACCAAGTGTTGCTCTATGATAGAGCCTTAGAACAAGATAAGACCTTGAGGTCATCCAGACCATGGTGTCTCAAACTTCAGCTTGCCTCAGAGCCACCTGGGGCCTTGTTAAAGCACAATCCGATGGGACCCAACCAAGATCTGCTGATTCAGTCGGTCTGGGGAGGGGCTCAGGTATGTGAATAGATAAGAAGTTCCCATGTGCTGTCTAGCCACAGACGACACCTGGAGTACACTAGAGTACATAAAACCACTCCTTCAGTAGATTGGAACGCTCAGACACAGAGAGGGAGAAAGAGTGACCAGAGGGTACCAGCAAGAGTAGAATTGAGCTTTCCCACTCAATCCAGAAATGTTTTCTCCAACCCTGCCACCTCTCCATCTCCCCCCGGCGAGCATCAAGAATTGCTCGCGTCCATCTCAGCCCTCAGGTGCCCCTGTCACAGCCTCTGCTCACTTTCACAAGCTCCGCCCCCTCCTCACTGACGTCCCTGTGCTGGATGGCTCGAAGCTTCATTGACTGACCACCAGCCAAGAGGAGAAAGTAATAAAGTGGGGCTTCAGTGGAATGAGCAAACTTTTCTATTATTATTCAAGAGGAAAATTGGCTCTGAGTTAGGGGAAAAATAATTGACAGTAGCGATCCTGCATCCTCTTTGTTCTTCTCCACTCAGCTCCAGCATCACCTCCCAGGGGAATCTTTCCTTACCAAGTGCCCGCCTCACTACCAGCCTGACTCAAGATGGCTTGCGTGCTACTTCTCCAGATTCCTGCCATAGACCTTTGATCAGAGCAGGGGTCACCTGTGTTGGAAGGGTCAGGTTAACCCCTATGAATAACCTGAAGGCAAAGAAAGGTCTTATTGTTGCTCTGTCTTCTGCAACCAGCACAGGCCAGAATTCTGGTGTAACAGTCCAGATCCAGTCAGGAACAGAGAACCTGCGCCAGGTAGCTCAACAGAGGGACTCTAATGCAGAGAACTAATTGCAGAGGTGTTGAGAAGGCAGACACCAGGGGAAGGTGGGGTAACCTGGAAAATCACAACCACGGGAAGCTGCTGTCACTCCTAGGGCTTGGGAACCAAAGCACGTGATGAACCAAAGCCCTGCAGCAGGCACTGCCCAGGGACTCGGAACATCGGCAGAGGGACCTCCCAAGGATTTGGCCAAACAGCTGAGCAGGGGAGGCTGCTGGCAGAGGTGAACCTCCAGGAGGTAGCTGACAGTGGCGTGGAGAACAGAGTCACCTGGTAGGATCTAGAATGACCCGGAGGACCTGGAACTAGTGCAGGCTGCAAGGGTGAGAGCTGACTAAGGAAGGAGCCAGAACCACTGTGTGGGGCTCACTTGAAGCAGAACTTGAAGGGTTTCTCCCCCGGTCCCAGCCTGGGTTCTCTGGAAGCAGAGCCTGACGCAGGGGATTGTGTGCAGGTCATCGACTAGGAGAGCCTCTCAGGAGAAATCTGCATGGCCAGAGAAGCATGATGGAAAAAGGAGGGACTCAAGCAGGGATAGGGCTCCAGGTGAGGTCTAAGTATAGCCAGATCCTGCAGGGGACTTTGGGCTACAAATTGCGTCCCAGTGTTTGTCCTGCCCATAGGCATGGACGCGGGCTCTTGTATACCCTATGCAAGTCAGAGATCGGATAAGAGTTCCGGAAGGTTGTACAGTTCCAAGGCACTTCTGGGTGAGGTGCTCCAGCCTCTGAAGGGTCATTCAGCAGAGAAGATGGTAAATGTGAGCCTTCAGCAGCTGGAGGATGGGCACCCCAAACTGAAAAGATGCCCCAGGGATCTGAATGGAGTGCCATTCCGTACTTGCTGCTCTCCTAAGCTGCCTCACGCTGGCTGAACTTGACTCAGGGAGCCAAACATGTTTGGTGGGAGGGGGTGAATCAGCGCAAACAAGCAAATGACAGGTAGTCGACAGGTAGTTGACTGCTCAGTAATATCCGCTAAGCTGAATCTTACTTCCTTATGTGTTGACTTTTGGGTGCTTTGCAAAAATTGAATCTGTCAACAGTAGTTGAAGATTTACCATCACTAAGGAAATAGCTTTCAGTAGAAAATTATCATTTGCCTAAGAGCACATGACAGATACTGATTTTGTGTCAAACATACTACAGTTTACTCACGGACCTAAAGGGAATTGAGGGAAAGCTTAGATTCCTACTCCAGTTGGATGGGGTCTGGCCAGCCTCTTGAAGTGCTGAATCAAAAATATTTTAAAGTTATTTTCTTCTTCATGATCTAGACAATGCATTTTCAAGAAAAGTCCTAAAGTCAGCTGCGGTGTGGGTATTGTGCAGACTTGGAGTTAAAAGCCCAGAATTGCAGTGCACGGTTACTTAGTAATTTGTAACATACTTTTACCATCTTGCAAATTTGCTTTATGAGTTTTCCTAGAAATAACAGTGTGTTCCGCCATATAATGGCTCAGGGGGAATTCACAGCATGGCCTGCCAGTTGGTTGTTCTCATGTAATCATATAGAATATTTGCTCAGCATCTCACACTTTTAGCAAATGTTAATTGATGGAAGTTATCAGGTGTCCAAGAAGACTTCGGAATCCATAAGATGAAAAACATTAAACTCTTTGAAAAGAATACAAAGAGAAACGTGTTGTAGCACTTTTAAATGCCAGGCATAGGGGCAGGGTTCCATGCTTCCATCAACTCATCTTCCAGTAACATGACTCCGATTTATGTATGAGTATCCTTGTGATGCAGAGAACAAGACAGAGACTCAGGAAGATCAGGTGACTTACCCAAGGCCACAGAACTTGAGGTGAAAGAAACAGGATTTGAACCTGGATCTCACTGACTCTATAGCCTATGACACTGAATGAGAACAATTAACATCTATGATTTAGGTGTTACATATGGCAACCTCCACCTAGAAAGCCTACTCCACCCCACCTTCTCCTACTCACCTGTTAGATCTCAGCTGAGATGTCACCTTTCTGGGAAGATTTCCTTTTATCCCCCAAGTTTATTAAGGTGCTCCTCAAATACATTGTACTTGCCTCATAAAAAGGCTTACAGTTTATATCACTGTGTTTGCATGGATTTAATCTCTATGGATGCCCCATGAGAAGAGGGGCTTTCTTCATTTTGTTTACATTAGTTTCCTTAGCACTGAGCACAGTTTCTGTAATAGGGAAGGTGCTCAATTAATATTGAATATATGTGGATTACTAGGTGCCAAGCTGTGTCTAGATATTATTACATTTCTCACTCTCTAAAAAAGCACGGGGGGCTTCCCAGGTGGTGCTGTGGTTAAGAATCTGCCTGCCAATGTAGGGGACACGGGTTCAAACCCTGGTCTGGGAAGATCCCACATGCCACAGAGCAACTAAGCCTGTGCGCCACAACTACTGAGCCTGCACTCTGGAGCCCACGAGCCACAACTACTGAGCCGGTGTGCCACAACTACTGAAGCCCACGTGCCTAGAGCGCGTGCACCGCAACGAAGAGTAGCCCCTGCTCACCGCAACTAGCGAAAGCCCGCGTGCAGCAACGAAGACCCAACACAGCCAAAAATAAATAAAATAATTTTTTAAAAAAACACTTGGAAGAATACGCACCAGCACCTATCATGGGAGGTTCCTAATGAACCCTGACTGCTTATCCATCTCCATCTTCTCATTACTCTACCCTGAACCTCTAAGAAACACACACACACACACACACACACACACACACCTCACAATGCACAACTTTAATCAAACAAATCTATCCTTTTCTTCCTCTCAAACCCTTTTTCTTAGTTATCATTTCTTCTTTTTTATTTTTATACAATTTTTAGAGGTTACTTTCCATTTACAGTTTTTACAAATTATTGGCTATATTCCACTTGTTGTACGATACACCCTTGAGCCTATCTTACACCCAATAGTTTGTACCTCCCACTCCCTCAAACCTTTTAGTTACTAAAGATTGGAAGGCATCCATCAAGAAGTCTCATATTTACCAAGTACTGCACAAAACTCAACACTCAGAAGGTAAAGTAAAGTATAATAGCTATTCCCACTCTGCAGGCGGCATGTTACTTGGTTGTGGATTATCCATCAGTACACATTTGAACACCGTGACCAAAACCGCCAATGATTTCTGAATAGATGCTGTCACTTCCACAAACATTTCTTAAGTGTCTCTTGCATCAGGCTCTGTGCTAGCTCCTTTCCTTCTTGAGGGGTTAGGGCTCTGAAGAGTCTTTTTTTGTCAGAGAACACCTGTAAACTGATACTTGAGCTAACACACATGCCAGCAGACTGACCTGTGTAAATTATTTAATCCCTGCTAGGCTTAGTCCTCTGTAAAAAGGGAGTAGTGAGAATAGAATGTTAATAGTGTTAATATTGAGAGAAAGTATGTAAAGCACTTAACACAATGCCTAGAACAGATTAAGCAGCTGTTCAAAAAGCACTGGCAATCATCTCCATTAGCGTCACATTACTTTGTGTCATTCAGTCTTCATAGTAATGGTAGGTATTGAGGCTGGGTGGTCATTATTACCTCACTTATATTCCATGGAAATTAAGCAAAGGGGTCTTCTGCTGGGTTTTCCAGGAGGAAACAGTTTTGGAAAAACAACAGTTCTATTTCCTCTGCCCACTCCCAAGGTGTGTAGAGTCATAATTCTTACAGTCTACAGGAATCTTTGGTTAATGGAATTGCTCAACCAGTAGTATCAGAACTAACATATTTTATGATCACAAGACATGTTTTGCCTCTGTTGGTTAAAAATCCATGATGGAGGAAGGGTAAGATTAATTATCCGTTTTTCTTCAAACTGTTATTCCCTTTTTTCTCTATTAAATAAATGAGAAAAGTGAGGCTCAAAGAAACTGGGTCACCTCAATAGAAGTGGCAGAGTTGGGATTTGAACCTGGTCTCACCCAACTCTGAGTACAGAGAAATCCCCCCCGCCCAGCCCCGGCTTTGTTTCCCTCTGTGTCCGTTACCCAAGGGGCCTGATTTGAACCCGACTATGTGAAGACAGGCCATTTGTAAGTAAGCTCCATTTTAACAACCCAAATTTAGAAAGAAGCTTTCATTCATTTATTTAAAGGGAATGCCATTAACAAAAACCTAGTTTTATTATGTCTGAGAAAATAAGTAAAGTAATAAACAGATTTTCTCAACAGAATAAGAGCACACACACGGAGACTTGTGAAAAGCTTGGTCTGACTTGTGAAAAGCTTGGAAGTTGTCACTCCCACCCCTGCAAAATGATAAAAGCCAATCAAACTGAAAATCAACAACCCTTCTTAGATTCATCAGAGAATTGAGGTCACAGGGCAAACTGTGGAGAAACACAAAGGTGGACACAGAGAATCACAGCTTACTGGGAGCAGAAGTCCAAATTGCAGGCAATATCAATTGGAACAATTTAAACTGTAATTGATGAATGGCTGGAGGCTCAGTGTGAACTAGCTTGAGACTTAAAAACTCCAGGGAGGGGGCGGTCTTAAGAGGGACCCACAGTTTCATGAGCTTTGCCTCCTGGAATCACTAGGTTCTCAGGGTGAAATTTGGAGAAAACCCCCTCAAGCTTCCAGTGAAGGGAAGAGAAAAGTAGACATTCTGACATATGCTCAGAGCTCTCCATTCTCCTTAATAAAGTTCTCCTTAAGGAAAACCATTTTACCAGAGCCTAACTGACCTGTGATATGGGAAATAGGCAACTTCATCCCCCTTAAGCCTTCCTGAGAAGCCCTTACAAAAGTCACATCCCAGGGACACAGGCTAACTAAAAGACTGAGACCTGATCATAGTACCATAGAAAACTTGCCCTCCCTTTATAATATCAATGATCACAACAGCAATAGGACTTCTGTACAACAACAGAAATTACAGCTAAAAGAACTGCAAGCTTCATAGCTTATTTTAGGAGTCTCTAAGGAAACCCAAAGACAACAAGAGATGCACCAGAGGAAATTTTAGCCTTTTCCACCACAGCTACAGCACACAGGAAACACATCCTAACTCCTAGCCACGTAATCATAAAACCTGAGGCCTATCTACCTCTGTTCCTTTTACTTGATATGTTATGTAAAGCTTTCAACAGAAAAAAAAAAAAAAAAAAAAAAAAAAAATATATATATATATATATATATATATATATATATATATATGGCATACTAAGAGGCAAAAACACAGTCTGAAGAGACAAGCATCAGAGTAAGATATGGCAGGGATTTGGGAATGATTAAACTGGGAATTTAAAAGAACTATGATTGATATGACAAGAGCTGTAATGTAAAAAGAAAAAGACCTGTCAACTGAGAATTTGTATCCAGCAAAACTGTCCTTCAAATGTGAAGGAGAGATTAAGCCTTTCCCAGATAAACAAAAGCTGAGGGCATTTCACATTATTCCACCTAGAAAGAAAGAAAATTCTATGTGTGACAGCACAGATGAACCTTGGGAACATTATGCTAATTGAAATAAGCCAGTCCCCAAAAGGCAAATACTGTATGAGTCCACTTATGTGAGGTACTAGAGCAGCCAAATTCATAGACACAGAAGGTGGAATGGTGGTTGCCAGAGTCTGAGAGTAGCAGAGGGAGAATAGGGAGTTATCACTTAATGGGTCCAGAGTTTCAGTTTCGGAGGATGAAAAAAGTGCTGGAGATGGATGGTTGTACAACAATGTGAATGTACTTCATGCCACTGAGCTGTGTTTAAATTGATAAAATTTACATTATATCTATTTCATCACAGTAAAAGAATAAATAAAGCATAGCTCTCCTCATAAAGTTGCCACGATGGCTACTTTTTTCAGAAAAAGAAACTATTGTATCCTACCTTAATATGGGAGATGGCAAAAATTTTCAATCAGTCTATCTTCTTTCAAAGCTTAAATGAGTTCATTAAGATTCTCAAAAATAGTTTTATCACCTTTGTCTATTGCTTTAGGCACCATCTCCCTTTAAATATGCATTAATATGGAAATGAGGTGTTGCTCTTCACACATTTTCATTGTTGGATCCAGAGTGTGAAGGCGAAGTGGATGTAATCAAACCTGCTCGGGTTCCTGCAGCTACTTAAGGCCTGAGTTGATCGCAGACTTTGAATACAGGGCTGCTTGGTGAAATAAGTGGAGGGAAGGACTTCAGCTGCAGGGAAGGTGAGCTCACCTTGAATTTGTGACTCTGGCTGGTTTTCACCATGATAATGCTTGCTACCCTGCTCACATCATCCTAGCCTCATTCCCCACACACAAGAGAGCCAGCCTTGCCATTACAGGAGTTAAATCTGGTCACGACGCCTGCTGCAAAGGCTGTGCTGGCCTGGAGAGGTCCCACCATCTGCTGGCACACCACCTCTGTCTTGATGCTTCCGGCAAACAGGTGTGCAAGCATCACAGTTGGCTGCCGGGGCGGAGACAAGGCTAGGTGGCCCAGGGCAGATGTGATTTATGTGGTTGAGTAGCGGAGGGCCAGATAGAGAATTTGGGAGCTTGGAGAAAACCCACTCCTTATTCCGAGAATGGAGTCGAGTTAACTTAATTTCTTTTCACTATGGTCTCCTCTTTTGAAAAATGGAGATAAGACTTGCCTGGCAGGTTTGTTTTCAGGATTGTATGTGATAATACACATCACTTGTCTAACTCACTGTAGGTAAGTTTTCCCTGAATCTCATCTCTATTATTTAACACGATGTTCCGAGTAAAGCAATTTCATTCTTGCCTTGACACTTTTGTTTGAGCTGCTCCAAAGGCCTGGAATGTCCTCCCACTGCATTACAAACTACTGTTACTCTTTCATTATGCAGCCCAGATGCCATTCATTTTTCCTTTTAGGAAGGCTACTATCCCCTTGTCTCCTGTAGAGACAAATGATGCTGAAGAACTCTCCCTCTTCCGTGTCTTGACCATATTTCCAATGTCAGGCTGTCCTCATTGAATCACTGCGTGCTGTTTCTCTGTCTCCTGCGCTAGTCATTGCTCTGTCCCTGGTATCTGCAAACTTCTTTTGTACAACACCTCAGAGTAAATATTTTGGACTTTGAGGGACCATACAGTCTCTGTGATAACTGCTCAGCTGTTCTGTTGTACTGAAAACACAGCCGTGGACAATAGGTTGAAAAAATGAACATGGCTGTATTTCCGAGAAGCTTTACAAAATAGGCTGCGAGCCAGAGTTGGCTCACAGCCATAGTCATATCCCACGCACAGAGCACAGAGCTTGGCATGACAAACACTGGAAAAACGTACTTGTCCCAAATTCTAGACTCAAGCCTGGCCCGGAAATGTCCTCTTCCAATCCATATGTTCTCTCCCTGTCTGTAATGGGCTTGCTGGATGCAAACAGAACTCCAGGGAAGCCCACTGCGTGTGACTTTTGCTCCACAGGCTAAATATAGTGTTTTGTTGCTTGAGGCAAAAACATAAGACATATTATAGTATGGGAGGTATACTTCCTGTTCATGGAATCAAAAGACCTGTGCTGAATTCCTAGTTTGGGTACTAAGTGTGTAACCCTAGGCTGGCCATGTCACCCCTTTGAGCCTCCATAAAAATTCATCTACAGGATAGGCTGTGTGCCTGCCTTGGAGGACGTAGTGAGGACCACGATGATATCACACGTGGCGCTGCATTGTGAGCTGGCTCACTAGTCGATATCATTATTATTATTATTATTAGACTCAGATTCTAGATTATTTCCGTACTCTGCTTTCTGGGCTGGTAGGAAGGTCATGTGTGCATCCATTCATTTATTTAATTCATTGATGTTATTCATTCATTTCATTACAAATTTAAGGTTGGAAAATTGTCAAATACGGAAAGAAACCATTCTCTTGGGCCAGTACAGACTCAGAGAACATTCTAAGCACCGTCTAACTGATCTTATTTATCGTCTAGTTCTATTTTTTAATGTTCTGGTGATTTGGCCATTGGACAAAGATCTAGGATGAGAGAAACCAAAGTGCTGGATTCTTAGACTGTGAGGATCAGTAAGCCATGCGTTGTCTACGGAGCCCCACTGAGAATGAGTTGGTGTGACAGATTGTTTCTGTTCCACCAGATTGATTCTATTCTCCTTTCTTCCCAAGTCACAACCATACTACCTGTCCCTTGAAGGTACACCTGGCCGTGAGACTGACTTACAGCCAGTGATGTGTAAGTGAAAGTAGAAGGCACCACTTCTAGGCCTGGTCCTTGGGAAAACAAAGGCACTTATAAAAGAAAAAAAGAAAACAAACATTCCGATGGACACTTCTCGAGTTCCCAGCTCTGCATCACCTGGGAGGGTGTGAATGAGAGAAACCCTGGAAGCCTCATGCCAAGGACAGCATCCTGGATCCCTTAATGATATGGTGGAGTGGAGCTGCCCTTGACTTGGAACCCCTCCCTGGACAGTTACCCGAGCACAACATGATCTACTTGTTGTGTGTATTGTATTGTGTTATGTTGTGTTTTCAGCAAGTGCGTATTAAAGTCTAGTTGTTACAGCATTTTCTTACCAAAAATGTTATATCTACCTTATTTCCTTCCTTCCTTCATATCTTCCTTTCCTTCTGTCTTCCTTCCTTCTTCATTCCCAAATTGCATAAATCCATAACCCCTGAGGTGAGATGTGCTTTGGATTGAAAACTTTTCAAATTTTACAAAGTTCATGTGAAGTACAAGGGCTGATCCCTAGTGAGGTCTGAAGCTTGTGCAATGTGGGGCGCTTCTTCAAGTAGAAGATTACAAAATGTTGAATACAAAATCAGATATAAAAGCCCTGAAGTCTAAGTTTCATCATCTCCACCATAGGTCCCCCACTGGCGGTGTGTACACTGTAGATACAGGAATCTAATTCTACTGGCAAGTTCTGGCTGAGTCCACTAATCAAATTCATTAATAGTTCTGCACAAAACATATGAATATTCTACTTGGGAATCAATGAAGACTGTATATAGGCTCCCAATATTTTGGGGCAAGTTTTCCCCCTAAAGTAGTTAAGGTCAGTAGTTTGCTTTTGCTGTCAAATGAGTTTTTAAAAATATAGTTTTCAGAGCTTTTTGGAGTTTGGAATTGTGGACGTGGGATCTGTATCACAAATAGTCAGTCCTCACAGACATGGAGAACAGACTTGTGGTTGCCAAGGGAGAGGGGGGTGGGAGAGGGATGGATTGAGTGTTTGGGTTTAGTGGATGCAAACTATTGTATTAATATATAGAATGGATAAACAACAGGGTCCTACGGTATAGCACAGGGAACTATATTCAATATACTGTGATAAACCATAATGGAAAAGAATATGAAGAAGAAAGTATGTATATATATAACTGAATCACTTTGCTACACAGGAGAAATTAACACACTTAAATCAACTGTACCTGAATGAAATAAATTTTAAAACAAACAAACAAACCAAAACAAATGATCAGGGCTTATTAGGTGCTGTGAGGGAAGGAAGGTACCATATGTGCAAGCTGAGCCCTATCCTCAGGGAGTCTACCGTCTCACTAGAACATGGACCATGATATAACATAGCTACAGTGTGATTACTGCTACAAGAGCAGCTCTCACGAAGTGCAAGACTTATGCTCATTAGAACTGCCCGTGGCTAAAAGTCCATATAGAACAAGGGGTCTTGAAGAGTGTCTGCACCCAGTCACTGGGATGTTCCCTGATGTTCACCCAGATGACCTGACAGGTTCAGGCATCCCACACAGTGAATCAGTTAGAAGCAAACTGACTTAAGAAGCAGAGAGATGTGAGCTCAAATACCGATTCCTCCACTTACTGTTACATTGGGTAAGTTACTTAACTCTTTGGAATCATCAGCTATGATTAATGAGATACAACAATAGCTGTGTTATTGGTTATCATTTATTGAGTCCTTCCTATGTTTCAAGGATTGTGATAGGTGATTGAGACGAATCATCTTATTTAATCCTCTCAATAACCCATGAGATAGATTTATTATCATTTTAAGATCAAAGAATTAAAGATCAGAGTGGTTTAGAAACTCATCTAAGATTCAGGTCTGTTTGACCCCAAAGCTCAAGCATGGAACTATTATTAATTTGCCCCTCCTTGAGACAAATAATAATATAAAAACAACTCAGGAAGTCGTGAACATAAAATGATGCTGCTGTCTTGTCCTGAGTCTGTTTTTCCGAAGCTTCTGAATTCTCTCTGAACTTGAATTCTCCCTGACTCTGAACTTGACCCAGACACTTGGTATCTTCTCCTAGCCTGATCTTTTCCTTTCCAAGATGACATAATCCTGGATTTTAAGGCAAAGATCATAAAAACAGAGAACAGAGAAGCAACTGGACTCTGATAAGTTTTTGTTGTCTTCAAGGTATCTTAAACTTTTTTGAAATCTTAATTTGGTAATTTTATGTAAAAATCAGGCTTCTCTTGAGAAATTGAGATGACACCACTAGGCTTGCATTTTCCCATGACACTAACTGGCCACCCCCAAAATCTCAAGTACGTCCCTTTCTCATATATTCTCAAAGCACCCTGTGTGTTTCTTTATAGCATTTAACATAGTTCATAATTTTACATTTATTTCTATAAATATATAATATATATGCACTACTTGTCACCCTGACAAGAGAGTAAGATCCGTGTCTGGTTTGCTTGCCCTGCACTCCCAGCCACTAATAAAGAATCTGGTCCAAAGTGGGAAGTTAACAAATACTTGTTAAAGAAAGATACACTTCTGAATTAATGAGGAAGATAACATGAAGGTAGTGTGTTCACCTGTCCATTTCATACCTCATTACTATGGCAGCTTAACAAACCATGCCCTTCAACATGCAGCTGGCTCTCAGTCTTTTTGAAAATTTGATCCATAATGGCCCAAAGCACTTGCCATCGAGGTCCAAATGTTGGAAGTATAATGACTTCATAGTGATGTCTTTCAGCCACTTAATGACCCTAAACATTAAAGAAATTAGAATTGGCAGGGTCTGTAGGGCTATTGTTTTTTAACTTATTGGAGTTTCCAGATGGTGGTTTCATGCTGCCGGCTAGTATAGTATTGAGGATTTATAGGCAATAAAACATAGACGGATTCCCAACCATAAGAACTGTCATGGGCTGCACGTGGGAAAACAGTCTCCCATTTATGTTGCCTGATGAGACAGTGATAGGCTATAATCATACTTTTATTCCCTACACTGGCCTTCTTCAGAGGATCATGAGGTCCTCGAGCATATGGTCTATGACCTTACCAACAAGTACCAGTCATGACACATACAGACAAGGCAGGTCCATCATCACCAAACCTTCTGTAGAGCACTCAGCATATCAGTCCCTCACTGTTTTAGGTTGTTTCTATTTGGGCGAATCTATTAGCCTTAGAAACTGAGCAACTACAAGATTCCAACCCTGAGAACATGGGGCTAATCTCCCTGATGTGGGAGACTGACTCCATTCATGTATTTTTCCAGCAGGTGTTTACTGATCCTCCCAAGTAGAATAACCTTCTCCCAGTCAACTGGGAGAAGAAAAAAACTGGGGTTTTTTAAAGGGTTCAAAGTATTTGCTCACTGACTTAGGCAGGTTAAACTTTTTCCATGAAACTGTGTTGATATTACTCATTATATATATAAGAGTTTTCCTCATGCTTTCAAATTGAACTAATACTTACATAAGTATTTATTATGAGTCAGCCACTCTCACACACCTAACTCAGTGTGAGAACTCTCTAAGATTAGTATTCTTATCCACATTTAAAGGGGAGAAGATCAAAGTTCATAGAGGTTAAAGAACACATTCAGTCACACAAATAAAGAATAAACTAACTTTCCAGCAGGAGAAAGATTTAAACCTAAACTTTTTGCTTTTAAATCCAGTGCTTTGTTACAGTATCAAGTATTTATCCAACAGAGCACACTTCAACAGAAATCATGAATATTTAACAAAAATCAGATTTAGCAGACATGTAATGATGCTTCTAAAATGTTCAAGTTGAGGGATCTAACAGCCAGAGAGAGAAAGTGCTGGAGAATCAGGCAACTTAAACAAACAAAATTATAACACTTAAGGTTACGTTACAGCATGAAAAAAAAAAAGACTTCATAGAACCAGATACTGTCAGTTCTCATTATTCGTGGTAGTTATTTTCTAGACATAGATGCAAACACTGAATTAGCAAATACTGAAATGCTGCTTCTTAGAGTCGGGTTCCCATGAGCCTCTGGCCACAGTATTTTCATTAACTTATCAATATATAACTTTGTCTAGTACACACTGTTCATTCATTAACATTGTACTAACAGGTGAACAAGATAATAGATGGAGAAAGGGCTATAATAAAACAGTTAATACGTTAAAAATGCATTGAGTTAAAGAAAGATTGGAGTCTAAATCCTGAAAGCTTCACCCAATTCTAGGCAAGATTGATATTAGAAAAGACACACACCAAGCCAAAGTCTGAGAATGTACTTTGTTTTTGAATCTCAGGGATAAAGAGAAAACATTTAAAGTTTCCATACAGAAAGAACAATAATTTACAAAGATTAAAAAGGATCAAACTGGCATGGAACTTTTCATCCACAGCCCCAAAGTGGAAGATAACGTAATAACACTGTGAGACTGCTAAGAGAATGTGTTTTGACCCAAGATTTCTACCTCTAACCAAGATGATATTTATCTGTTGGTGTGAAAGATGTTTGCAGGTTTGTAAGGATTCAGGGAAGGTATCACCTACACCTCACTGAAGAAAATAATGAAGTACGGACTCTAATCAAAGAAGAAATGAATGTAACAAGAGATCCCAAGACAGGAGAAGATGGGAGGGAAGGGTGAGAAGCAAATAAAGATAGAAGTAGAGATGGAGATACATAATCATCAAAGTCTTGGAATGCACAGCATACACACCAAAGACCAATTCCTGAAACAGAAGTCACATTCTATAAGACAAAATGTTTAAAACTGGAAGAACCAAACTCCTTCTGTGAATAAAACCCTGAAGATGTGTGATAGACCAGAAGGCAGAAGTAAAAGTATTTCTAAATTCTTATTACGTTGGGGTAAGAAATTAGCAATGGGCAGGTGAGTTAAAGAATCTTGCATAGGAATAAAAACTGATATCTTGTTTTAATACAATCATAGAAGAATAGCAATTCTGAGCTTCAAGAGAGGGGAGGTAATTGGTAGTGGTATCAAAAAGGACAGCATAAATTCTAAACTAACAAAGTGGAAAAATAGGGATGTGTAGTAACTAGAACAGACCAGCAACAAGAAATAAAAGAAAAACCTGGAAATAACCATATGCAATAAATAATAAATACAAAGAATGTGAAAGGAATAAATCATATATAGTTGTTATACTACATGTGAATGACAAAGGCTGCCAAACTTGTTTAAAAATAAAACCCGGGCTTCCCTGGTGGCGCAGTGGTTGAGAGTCCGCCTGCCGATGCAGGGGACGCGGGTTCGTGCCCCGGTCCGGGAAGATCCCACATGCCGCGAAGCGGCTAGGCCCGTGAGCCATGGCCGCTGAGCCTGCGCGTCCGGAGCCTGTGCTCCGCAACGGGAGAGGCCACAGCAGTGAGAGGCCCGCGTACCTCAAAAAAAAAAAGAGGCCCGCGTACCGCAAAAAAAAAAAAAATAAAAATAAAACCCATCTCCATCTTCTTGACAAAAATGAATTTAAGAAAAAGTAATAGAGAAAATTGAAAATAGAAAAGATGTATAAACATATACCAGGCATACAATAAGAAAGCCAAAGTAGCAACATTAGTGCTACATATACTGGAATTAATTCACATGTTGTATACATATTTATAAATAATATGTGTGTATATATATTTCCCTATGTTCTTTGAATATATATTATACATTTTTACATATGTCTAACAAACATTTTCAAAAAGTGATCATATTCATGACTGTGAAAAAGCTTAAGAAATTCAAAAATAGAAAATTGACAGACTATATGCTGTGATCAAAATCATAATAACTATAAATAATTAATAAAAAAGAGCACCCCAAATGATTAACTGCTTAGAATTTTAAAAAACCTGGTGATTGCCACTGAAATTACAAACTATCTAAAAAAACATGAAAAGGAGAGAACTTTATATCAAAACCCGGGGTGGGGCACAACAAAATCAATATACAGAGAAAACTACGGAGCCTGTAAGGGCATTGTTTTGTAAGAAGGAAGACAAAATATAAAAGAAATTAAGTCTCTTCTTCGGAAATCACGACCAATAACAAACCAAAAACTCTGAATGAAGAAAGACTTATTTAAGTAAAAACTGAAATTAATGAAATATATATAAAATATGTATGTTTTAGAATAAATATCAAAAATCTGATTCTTTGAAAAGATTAATAATATAAATAAGTGCCTTATGAGGCTGATTAAGGAGAAAAGAAACAAGGTAAAATATTCATGGTTCAAAATGAAATGGGAGGTTTAAACACATATGAAGGAGATTTTTAAGAATTACAAGTTAATAATATGTGTAAATCTATAGCAAATAAATAAACATGTAAACAAACCTGGAAAAATGGATATCTTCCAATCAAAATACAAACTGCCAAAACTACTTTGGAAGAAAGAGAAAATCTGAACAGATTAATTACCAAAAAAGGATTGGAAAAGTGATGAAAGATAAACCCTTAAGAAAAGGGATGAGGACCAGATGGTTTTGCAGAGTTCTATCTGATCTCTAAAGAACACTTATGCCCAATGCTATTTAGAAACTTCTGACAATAAAAGAAAAATGAAAAGCTCAACCATGTAACTCTTAAGCCAGCATAACCTTAATAATAAATCCTACAAAATTCTGAAAAAAGAAACAACAATGGCAATAATTACAAAAACTATAGATCAATCTTCTTTATTAGTTGGGAGGCCACAACTTTAATATTAACAAATAAGATCATGCACTATGACCTGGCAGGGTTTATTCCAAAGATACTCTATTAAGAAATCTCTTAATATGGGAATAACAAAAATCTTCAAGGCCAGTGTGAGTTCAGCATGGACACTGCACCAGATAATCTGTTAAATGATTTACATGTATCAACGAAATTCCTCTCTCACGCAATCCTGTTTGGTTATCATAACCATAATTAGCATTGAATTTTGAAGATAAGAAACCTAAGGCATTAAGAAGAGAAGTTAAACTTCCATGATCACACAGAGTAAGTGGTAGGGCCGGAAACCTCATCTGGGAAGTATTACTTCTCAGTCCTGTTCTTAACCCCTCAACTACAGAGCTGCATGTTGGGGGCAGGAAGGAGGTAGAGTAAGGACATAGGAACAGATGCTGGAAAGGAATTTGATAAAATTTGGTAGCTATTATAATTATAGCTAAGAAAAATAATATTAGAAACTAGGTAATGACTCAGTATTGATAAAAATCTACTCATAAATATAATTCTCAAATAGTGAAACTCTGAAGCTGTTTCTCTTAAAATCAAGCACAAGATGAGATGTCCATTAACTCCATCAATATTCACTATTTTTGTAGGTTCTTGCAAATGCAATATGACATGAAATAATAATAGTTTAAACACTGTAAGAATCTAAAAAAGAGTGGATATATGTGTACGTATAACTGATTCACTTTGCTGAACACCTGAAGCTAACAAAACACTGTGAAGCAACTCTACCCTGATAAGAAATAAAAATAATAAAAATCCTCAGGGATATTGCTCCAGCTGTTCTAAACCTCAGCTTTACATCATCATGATCGTCCTGCCCCTCTAGCATCAGGACCATTGGCATACAGACAGAGCATCACTTTTCCTGACCACACTCCCTCCTCCAACAGCACAGCGCTTCATCTTTGCACCAGAATACATGAGAGTGGTGTTACACATTTGTGGTTCTTCAGTCTCTTTCCACCCGTTTACTCTCACCACAGCCCAAGCTGGCTAGCCCTCTGCCCGAAATGCTCATATGAAGATGGCAGATGACCTCCAAGCTTTGGAAGCCTGTGGTGAATTTCATCTTTCCCACGTGTGGGTGCTGGCTGTGGCATACCACCCAGGTTCCCCCTTCAAGGTTAAGGCACTCATTCCTACAGCTGCCGGGAGTGTTGGCTGCTCTCAGCTGAGTGTCTCCTGGGAATTTCCCCCTAGGGATTGCTTGCAACGTTTTGTGGTGGGGGGCACACATCCAGTGACTGGTCTGTGCCAGTCTACCAAGGCTCGCCACCTTTATCTCAATTCAAGATACGTTCTCCAAACTGTCCCAACATTGGTGTGTGTGGCAAATATGTGCAAAGATGCAAAATTAAATCAACCTGAGAAAGAAGTGAAGAGACCGAATGAACCTTACATTTTTATCTTTGGATAAAAGCAAAATGCATTTATATCGATTATGAGTTGGAGCTTGTAAACATTCCCTGTTTGAACTCAAGTTCTGTTTGGTTACTCTTACTTCTTAATGAAAGTTTAAAAAACAAGTTTATGTCCAGAGAAAAACAAAACCAAACAACACTTCAGTGGCTCCCTATTTCTCTCTCTTTCTATGGAAAGAATAGGCAAATTCCTTACAGTGGTCTAATAGGTTGGACATGACCTACCCTACTCATACCCGACTACTTCATTATATCTCTGACCTCCTTCTCTACTATTCCCCACCCCCATTCCCTACTCCACTCAGCTGCTCTCACACCCTTGCTCCTCCTGGAGCAAACCAGATTTGCCCTCAACCCAAAAACTTTGCTCTAATGTTATTGTTTTCCCCTTTTTGTTTGTAGTTAGCCCTGCTAGGATATAAACTCCACCAAGCAAGAATCCTGTACCATTCATTCACTGATAGACTCCACGCACCTAGAAAAATGCTTGGCACAGGGTATGAACCCAACCAATAAGTGAGAATGAGTGAATGAATGGATGAGATAAAATTATCTATTTCTGATGACATTTTTACATACCTATAAAACTCAAGAGACTATTTAAGACATGCACACCTCCTAGAATTAATACGGTAATTGATGAGTGAGCTGGCTACAAAATCAATCTCTTTTTTTAAAATAAAAAATATAACAGGCTAGAAATAAACATGGAGTAAGAGTGACAAAAGCTCTAGACACTTTAGGAAGAAAATTACCAAAATGTATAACATATATATGAAGAAAACTATAAAATCTCACTGAGGCCATAAAATTAGATCTGAATGAATGGAAAGAAAAACTGTGTTCCTAGTTGGGAATTTTGAATATTATAAAAATGTCAGCTCTTCAAAATTTATATACATACATTAACTGAAATATGAATTAGAACACTTTTTTGGCATTAGGTAAAATAATCTCAAAGTTTATATGAAAGGATGTCACTTAAAATCAGCAAGAATATTATGAAAAGAAATCTAGTGAGACTTGTTTTATAGACACTAAAATATAATAAAGCCATGCCAATCCAAATAGTATGGTATTTAGATAAGGAAAAATACATAAGTAAAATAAGACACATACTTCCTTTAAATGGGAATTTATGGATGATAAAGGTGATTTTTACAACAGAGAGAGAGAAGGTAGGTTTATTTAATAAACGGTTCTGGCTCAATTGGCTATCCATCCAGAAGAAAGTACACTTGGATCTCTACCTCATATGGTAAACAAAAACGGGGAGAGATTAAAGTTTTAGCTCTAAAAAATGAAACAACAAAAACTTAACGATTTTAATGTAATATGTATGATATATTATATTAACAGTAATACGCCAGGAAAGATTTTCTTTTAAATAGAACAGGAAATCCAAAAGTTATAAATAGCTCATAAAATTAAAAGAGAGGCATCAAGAATTAAGTCAGTAGACAAATTTTACATTATTATTCTAAATAAAATTGCAATATATTCTTTATTATGGAAATATAAAGAGTTTTTCAAATGAATAACTAAAAGACAAAATATCTAATAAAAAACGGGCACTCCATATGAATAAACAGTTCACAAAAGGAACACATGAAATAACTAAATGCATGAAAAGTTACCAAGACTACCTTAATTAAACAAAAGAATACAACTAAAACTACCTTTAATGTAACACTTTATATCCATAACTGGACAAAACTAAAAAGAGTTATTATGTCTACTGTTGGTGGCAATGCAAGAAAAAAGAGTTTAACATCACACATGGCTGGTAGAAATGTTCACTGTAGTGTTTTTGAAGAACAAAAAAGCAGCATCTTTTACAACATAAAAGAAAAAGATTGTATCCATTGCTCAGTAATCACATTTCTTAGCATCGATCCCCAAATATTTACCAGTTAAATTATTAACTGGCAAAGAAAGCAAGAGCACAGTCTTTGTTTACCAATAGGAGATTGTTGATCACCATTATATCCATTCCATGAACTATGTGTGGGATACAGCATATATATATATATATATTTGTATTTATATACATTATCTATTAATGTTATACATGTGTATGAATTTGGAATATTGAGGATATATATTATATATTTATATATGTTTATACATATATAGAGAGATATCAATCAATCAATATAATATATATGCCCTCAATGTGGATTTGCCCCTTAACAATTAATTACATAAATCATCCAGGCAATTTGAATACATTTAACTCATATATTTAATGACTATATGCATATACACACACATATATATATTCGAGTATATATATTTGATTTAAAAATCAAATATTGATAACAAATTTTAAAAAATCTGTATATGTCTGTATGTGGAGGATAGAGAGAGAGAGTATGTGTATTACCTGCTAAATGGTGGGAGAAGGAAGAGAAAAATTATCTGTGATAAAATAATATTATGGTGTTTCCTCCATTTAATTAAAATTATAAGATTCTTCTTGTGTGTTTTCATCAAGAGAGGACAGAAATAAGGATAATAAATTGTTAATGGTGGTTAGCCTAGAGAGCTGGGGTTTTAATTTTTATCTTCTTCTTTATGATTTTATGTATTGTTCAGATTTTTCACAATGAATATGTCTTGCCTATATGATTGGGGGAAAATAGAATAAAGCTCTGTTCTTTGTGGAAAAAATAGACTAACAGTGCTTACAAAAGAAATATTCAAAAGATTACCTCTTCCTTTCCCCTCGTTCTGAGATTGTCAGGGCTAACTACTAAAGTGGGGGAAATCAGTGGAATTTAGTATGTAATAACGGCAATGTAATATGCAATACATATTACATTTAACATGTAAGGTTAACGTGTAACAATGGGAAGAACCACAACCTGCGGGGAAAACTAAGCTGTTTAGGAGAGAATTACAGAAGAGCCTCAAGTCTGGCAAGGGCCTGAGCTGGGTGTGATGGTCCAGGGAACCAGCAGGGACCAATGGGGACTCCTTCAAGATTGCTGAGAAGAAAGTGCTTGATAAGTCCTAGGTCCCAAGGAAACCTTTTTTTGGTTTGTTTATAAATTTATTTATTTATTTTTGGCTGCATTGGGTCTTTGTTGCTGTGCACGGGCTTCCTCTAGTTGCGGCGAGCAGGGCTAATCTTTGTTGCGGTGCGCGGGCTTCTCATTGCATTGGCTTCTCTTGTTGCGGAGCACAGGCTCTAGGCGCACGGGCTTCAGTAGTTGTGGCACGTGGGCTCAGTAGTTGCGGCTCGCAGGCTCTAGAGCACAAACAGGCTCAGTAGCTGTGGCGCACGGGCCCAGTTGCTCTGCAGCATGTGGGATATTCCCGGACCAGGGCCCGAGCCCGTGTCCCCTGCATCGGCAGGCAGACTTTTAAAAACCACTGCGCCACCAGGGAAGCTCCGAAGAAACCTTTTCTGGGGACAGTAAAACAATAAAACTAGTATAAAGCAATCTGTTTTGGTGAAAATAGGATTGAGGGGCCTTGAGGACACTCCACAATCCCACCCAACTCCAGTAAAAACTCCTGAAGGGCCTCTGCAAAATCCACAGGCTCCCAAGAAGCCTCATTTTGAGACCACTTCTCCAGAAGACATTCGTATGACTGTGGATCCCTCTTATAGGCCACTGGGATCCTGACTCAAAGATAGATCAGTTAGCTTAAAGCATCACAATTTGGCCAGACAGAAAAGAAAACCTCTGTCACCATATCCATAGTGGCAACTGCTCATTACTAAGGCCAATCAGAAGTAAACTCCTCTTTAGTTTGGGTAATACAAGGACGTAAGATAGCCCAAGAGCCAACTAATTACCCTTCTAACATTGCCATTTATGATTGTTTATAGAATATATATAATGTGTATATATACATATTATATATAAGTATGCAATTATATATGCATATGTATACGTACTGTAAGATTTCTTACTTCTTATGTATTATTATGAAGTTAAAATACAGCATAGAAAATTTAGAGTAATTACTCATCTTGATCGACTTTAACAACTTCATTCACTAATTTGTACAACGATCAGTCACTGCATAATGATCTCATTCTTTTCTTCTTTGGGGACCGAAAAACTATCTTTTTTTTCATCCATACTGCATTTGAAAATTAACATGAGCCCAACAAAAGGCTTAGTGGGTCACTATTCATTATTGCAGATTTTATCATAATGAGCAACTGGGAGCCATCCAAACAGTAAATAAGAAGGGATTGAATAAAGATATTCTAGTGCATCTCTGATAGAATAGTAGGTATGTAGATGTGCAGATGTAAAACTACTGTTTGCTTAGCGTTTATGATGAATTCCCCTATACCTCACCTGAGCACATAAGGGCATTTTGTCAAAAGTCATTAGCTTTTTTAATGTTCCCAATATTTTTATTTTTAGATACAACTCCATTTCGCCTTAGCTTTGCCTGACCACTGAATACTTCTTTAATTGGGGTGATATTTTTGCATTTATGTATTTTTAAAATTTAATTTAATTTATTTACTTTTTATGCAGGAGGTTCTCATTAGTTATCTATTTTACACATATTAGTGTATATATGTCAGTCCCAATCTCCCAATTCATCCCACCACCACCATGCCCCAAAAGTCATTAGCTTTTGTCCCCACCTGTTTAAGAAGTCTCACCCAGTTATTTCTGAATGTCCTAAGAGAATGTCTCCTATAGTTCACCAGGGGGCCTGTACTTGAAGCTCTGAAGTGGCGTTCTCTTTCTGCTTGCTTTCCCCTTGCCTGACTCCTTGCTGATGTCCACTGCCTTCAAAATTCCTGCTGCTGGATTCACCAGGCCCACTTGCAAGTTTGTCCCAAGACAGCTCTCTCTGATGCTTCTAAAAACACACACCTCCTGGTACCAGGGAAAAGCAAGGACCACAGAATTCCACGTCATCAAGGTCTCATTATATTTCTAAAAGAGGGTGTAGAATCATCCTTTCCATGAAATTCTCTTATAAGAAACGCCCTTCAGGGACTTCCCTGGTGGCTCAGTAGTTAAGAATCCGCTTGCCAATGCAGGGGACATGGGTTCGAGCCCTGGTCCGGGAAGATCCCACATGCCGCGGAGCAACTACGCCCATGAGCCACAACTACTGAAGCCCCCGCGCCTAGAGCCCGTGCTCCGCAACAAGACAAGCCACAGCAATGAGAAACCGGTGCACCGCAATGAAGAGTAGACCCCGCTCGCCACAACTCAAGAGAGCCCGTGCGCAGCAACAAACACCCAACGCAGCCAAAAATTAATTAATTAATTAATAATAAAAAAAAACACCCATCAAATTTAACTGAAGGGGCTTCCCTGGTGGCGCAGTGGTTGAGAGTCCGCCTGCCGATGCAGGGGACACGGGTTCATGCCCCGGTCCGGGAAGATCCCACATGCCGCGGAGCAACTACGCCTGTGAGCCGCAACTACTGAGCCTGCGCATCTGGAGCCTGTGCTCCGCAACAGGAGAGGCCATGATAGTGAGAGGCCCACGCACCGCGATGAAGAGTGGCCCCCGCTCGCCGCAACTAGAGAAAGCCCTCGCACAGAAACAAAGACCCAACACAGCCAAAAATAAATAAATAAATAAAATAAAGAAGGTTTCAAAAGAAAAGCCATTCAATGTGTGACTAATAATAAAGTATTGTGTGTACATTAGGTGCCATATATCCAAGTTTTATTGCAGCTGTTCTTTATAATAAGCCTGCAAGATAACTACTACACCAGCTTTATGAATGAGCAAATTGAGTTTCAATAAAATTCCCTCCGGTGATATGGACATCTGCTTTCTCTCTGAATTCACTCCCTTTTACTGGGAATGTCATAATCCTTTGGAGGAAATTATTCCCCCAGTCCAGCTAAATGCGATCAGGGCCATTGATAATCTTGCTCACCTGGCCAGTTAATTGGTCCAGGGGTGGGCATGTAACATGTGTTGAACCAGTCAGACTCTTTTTCTGAGATATTTGAATTGATACTATGGAGAGTATGCTAATCTCTTTCTAGGGGCCAACCTGTAGCTGTGAGGTTCTGCGAAGTTCAGAATCCATTGTCCCTGGCAGGATCAGATTTACAGGAGGATCATATGAAACCCAGATTCAGGGGCAGAAGACAAAGGAGAGAGGCCTGGCAGCACCCACACGTGTGATTTTCTCTGAGGCTCAATTCTCCAGGGTGGTAGCCAGCAGTGTTTCTCTGTGCCTCAGGTAGATCAAACTGGCTTGAAAAAACCATATGCCGTTCGACATGTAAGTGGAGAGCCAGCATTCGAACCTCTCTCTGAACCCCCATCCTTTATGCAACCCTAGACCACCTCCCACGAATAACACAGGTGAATACAGAACTCAGAGACAGAGGGATGCAGTCATTGCAGTTACAGGTCACAGACCTTCAGATCAGTTCCACTCCCTCTGGCCTGGGCTTTTAAGATGTGATTTAGGCCACTCGTGTATCACAAACTCTGACCTCAAAACTGGGCTCCCACTCTCAGGATTGCATCAGCTTCCAAACTGAATTTCCTGTTCCTTAGGTCTTCATGCCTTCTGTGGCTCAGGAGATGGAGGGCTGTTTTTGACTGCAGAGCACGGAGTACAGCAATGAGGCCTCAGCTGGGGAGAGGGATGTAAGATGAGCCCTAAGAGTTGCTCTATGATTTCTGAAGCCTCAGAAGCTTCTCTTTAGTCTGGCCTGGATCCCTGCCAAGCCTGGGGTACTGGCCTGTAAGTACAAGAGGCCCCTGCCCTGACCTTTCTCTCCACCGCTCACTCTCCTCCACTCCTGCCCTCACTTCCCAAGCCCTGCAGCTTCCAGATCAAGTGCCAGAAGTTTGCAATCTTCCCCAAGAAGAAGCTGAATGATTCAGCAGAAGCATCAAGCGTTTGGAAAAATTGAGCAAATGTAAGTTCGACCTCAGTTTCTTCCAGTGACCAGTTACTTGACCTTGAATAAGTTACTAGCTTGCTTTAGGTCTATTTTCTTCTCTAGAAAATAGTATAGAGTCAAGCTGCTAAAAATATATCAAGGACTTAGCACCGGGAGATTCCCCTCCTCTCTGTTCCTTTGTTTCTGCCTGGAATGTATTATGTTTTCGAGAAATATTTGTTGAATGAATGAACATCTCTGCTTGACATTGCCCTACATGACCATTAAGAGGGTAGCTCTGACTATTGCCCTGAATTCTATGCTCCTTTGTATGAATTTTATTGAGTATATACTATGTGCTAAGACCAGTGTTATGTGCATTCTTTCTCTTCATCTCTGAATTCTCCCATCACCTTAAATAATAATAGCTAACGTGCTCCACGAGGAAACCAGGTGCTAAGGAGAGAGAAGCTGCCCTAACACAAGACAGTTCAGTGAAGACAGGAGACATCTCCTCCCTGATCCCCACTACCTACACCTGGCAAGATGCAGAAGTAGCACCCCTGACAGACAATCTCTGTAAGTAATGTCCCTGCCCTGAGCCTCTGCTTCCTTATTCCACGGAGCTGCTGTGAGGAGTCAATGAGAAGATGACTAGATGGTATTGGTATACAGTAAGTGCTCAATTACTACTCCATCACAGTCCTAATGTCACTATTGTTGCATCTGTGGAATGAAGAAAATCGTGGAAACCAAGTGGCAATTTAATTTAGTGAAAAAGAAAACCTATGTCTCACTTTCCTTTGTTTCATCCATCTTGCTTTTCCTCCCTTCAGGGCTAATTGTCCCAGGCTAACCGGAGGCGTGTTTAGAGAATACTAAATTGACTTCCTTAATGTACAAAACAACTAAACTCTTTGAGTTGACAATGTCAACACTGATAAGATGGCAGCTTCACCAAATTTGTCTATTATGGAATGAGATCTGGAGAGGAGAACCATGTTTTTGCTGAGCCTGTCTTGAATTTCATGATCTGTGCCGATATGCGTTCCAGAGACTTGACTTCTCACACGAGTCAGTCAGAAGAACTCCAGATAACTCTGTGAAGGCCTCATAGGAACTGGAGCGATTAGGTCCACTCTGTGATCTGTGTCTCTACGTTCCTAAGAAAAAACTCTCTGATCTATAGCAGGAAGTGGTCCTAAGGACACAGTGTGTGCTGCAAACCTAGAATGCAGCTGGCCCCTGTTTCACCTTGCCTTTTACTAGAGAGGATATACATATATACCTGAAGGTATGGAGGCTCTCCTCAGCCGGATGGCCAAGGGTAGAGTTATTTCAGGTATAGAATCCATGGGACACTATGCTACTAACACAAGGTCTAGAACACGTCATTCAGACCCAAGTATTATGTCTGTTGTGGAATACACAGCCAAGGACTTCATCCAGAGCAGGGTAACCAGCCTGTTGACAGGGATCAAAAGGGAGGTATAGGAGGAACATGTAAAGTGGAAGTAATTAACACAAAGAAAATAAATCTGGGGAGCCTGTTAAAGTTTAGACTATCTTAACAACGATTATAGGAAGATGGGTGTGTTTGTTTTAGGTGCAACGGATATGGATCAGTGGTCTTGGCCTTCCCCAATAAATAGAATTTGATAAGAGGCCAGTCAGGAAATTCAGACAAGGCTTTGCTGGGGCTCCTGCCGGAGGAGGGAGCGAGGACAAGTAACAGTGTCCCTTGCTCACTCCCCGAGGGGTGGGGGGTGAACGGGTTCCTTATGTGAAGTGAGGGTAGAAATGTGTCCAGGGGTTGGGCAGAGGGGTAGCTTAGGGGTTTTGCCCACCCCTTTGGTGGTGTTGAGTGCAGGGGACATGCTCAGTAACCCGCTTTTGCTCCAGACACCCAGTTTTTGCTCCCAGCTCTTCAGAAGCGGCAGTTGGATATTTTTTGGTCCTTTTGTATCTTTTGTCCATAATTTGCCCCCAACTGCACATGCACGTAGTTATTTTTAGTCCCTTATAGATCCTTTGCATTTTGTTGCTGGAGGAGACTTTGGTCCAGGTGCAGGCACTGCAGCACTGCAGCAAAGGGTCCCAGCTCCCTGGTCCTAGCCTGTGTCACAACCAGTGTAGATTTAGGGTAAATGGATAGAACAATGGGAGAAGAAGTTTGCCTCATTCTCAGGAGGTTATTTCCTCCTTCATAGTTGTCCAGGAGTGGATTGGGCTGCTTCAAGAAGTGAGTTTTACCCGTGGAGGTGTTTAAATATAGTAACAGGTATACAGCAAAGGACTAGATAGGATTCAGACACCACTTGAGGATAGAATCTTACATTTCCTTTCCATTTCACAGCATCTGTGAATCCACAAACCCACTAACCACTCACCCTCCCACAACCCACATACACACGCCAACATAGAAAGAAGTTTTGTTATTTAATGTGCCAGAGAAGTATTTGCTATGATAAATTTAAGGTCACAGATATAGACAGATGATGTATTAATCAATATGTAACTGATAGAGTATAGATAATTTTGAGGATAGTTGGGGACTTCAGCATCTGGGAGATATTATTGTTATTGATTGATATTATTATCTCAGAATCTAGTCATGGTTCCTGGAAATCTCTAAGCTCTCCCAACCCTGTGCTCAATTTTCTGAGACATGTCCACTCATAACGTCCTCTGCCTCCGGCTCCTGGGTCCATTCCCTCCTTGCCTTTGACCCTTAAAAACCTGAATATTGAACTTGGCCGTGTTTTGCCTTCCCCTAAAGGAACACACTGTCACAAAGAGAATTAGTGATCAATGTAGACTTTACTAAAGATGGAAAGAAGGAGAGAGGAGTTAGAGGGTCTTCGTTTCCTCCCCAAGTCCTTCTCCGGCCATCCCTCCATGGATGCTCACTGTCTATGCAGTCACCAGCTGCCTCCATTCTCCTTGGTTTTCAAGAAAGAAATTCAAAAATTTTCTCCATCTGTTATGCAAAATGACTTTCCCTTCCTAGGTAACTTTGGCAACCAATTCCCAGGTCACCGCAAGGTGGGAGTCTGGGCTGGCTCTGGACCTGCCTGTGTTCTATGTATCAGGCAGAATACAGGCAGGGTATATAATGCTTTTATGCTTTATAAGAGCATTCCTTCCCAATAAAGATAATGTTTTACTTACCAGAATGTCACAAGAATCAGTAAGTTAGCTCCTGCTGTGTATTAGCGTGTGGGTAAGTGTATGTGCGTGTGTGTATGCGGGAAAGGTTTACCAGGATTTTTAATGAAGTTCGAAACTGTTTGCAAAAGATCAAGGAGGACATTATTAACTGAACCTGAACTGGCAGCTACTGAGATCTGAGGAGATTTATTTCGTAGGTAAGCAATAATCTCTTAATAAAACCTTGACTGATGCATAGGAGAATTGGGCAGGCGGTAGACAAATGAAAGGAGGGTAAAATTAAAATGTCACAGGTACATTGAATGAAATGAAACAAGCGCGTGGTGGTGGGAGGACTTGGAGAAATCTGAAGAAGTACAAACTCACGGTTTTCAAGGAGGAAACAAACCTGGAAAATCCAACGTGAACCGGCGGTATTGGCGATTCACGCCAAGGAGAATTGACGAATTTTGCTTCTTGCTTTGGGGGGACACTTAACAAACTGAAGAATCTAGAGGAGAAACCAAGATGCTGGAGAGTTTGGAAGCCTGATCCTGCCAGGGAGCTGAATGCGCAGAGGATATTGGGTTTGAGAAAGCCCGAGATAGTGATGGTCCCTGGATTCAGGGCAGGGTAGGCTGTCGGATGGAAGATGATGGAGGATTGTTGACCTTCCCAGAAGCAGAGACAGGAGAGAGAGGTCTTAAACTCAACCTCTAGAGAGAATGGGAGCGTGATGAGAACGAGCGAGGTAGACCAGTTGAACATGACACAGGACAGTGGCACTAGGGCTCACTCAGGCCACAACTAAAACCAGGAAGCAGCTGATCAGCTCCTGTCCATTTTGCCCTTTTGGAAACTAACCCTCTGTTTCTAGGTCTTCTGATTTTTCAAGAGAAGCCAGAGAAGTAAAATCTCTCTATTTCTATTGCTGATAATTCATGTTAAACATGATACATTCGGGCAATAAAACAAAATATCTCTAAGGGCCATGGGCATCTACTGTACAACTTTGATCGAAACTGCAGAACCATTAAGAGTGAAGTTTGTGTTCAACATAAAGGACTGAGTTCTAATGATTTGAGAGGCTCAGAATGAGCATATGAGCTTACTGGCTCTCAGGGCGGTGGAACAGGCTTCCCTATCACGAGAGATATTTAAGCATAAGGATACTAGATTTAAAATGTTGAAATGTTGGATGGGGTGACTTTTTATCAAACCCACTCTTTATAATGAAAATGCCTGGATCTGTGCCCAAAGAGTCCTAGAGTAGGTATGTTGCAAGGCCAGACACGAGTGCATTGTAGGACTCCAGGTGATTCTGATGCAAAGACAGGAGCACAGGACGCTCTATTTGAGGACCACCAGGTTTCCATCCTCCTGAGATCCGATAGATGTGGAGCAATGAGGACACTCAAGAAACTGGAGCTGGATGATTGGGAGAACTGACCAACACACACAGACTAGTATACGTCTCCCTTCAGTAATACACATCAGACTAGTATACGTTCCCCTGCAGTAATACACATCAGACTAGTATACATTCCCCTGCAGTAATACACACAGACTAGTATGCGTCCCCCTGCAGTAATACACACAGACTAGTATGCGTCCCCCTGCAGTAATACACGTCACACTGTGCTTTTATCTCTTATTCGGGTGACTGTTTGTCACAGGGGATATAGGATCATTTCTTTAGTGTCTGTCGCCTCTGCTGAACGTAAGCTGCTAAGGGCATTTCTTAGCCTTGTGCACCAGTAGTCCCACTGTGACCCCCCAGCTGGGAGCCCCTTCTCTGTCTCTAGATATTTTAATGGCTTGTTCCCTCGTTTAATTCAAGTCTCTGCTTGAACATCCTCTTTTTAGAGTTACCTTTCTTATCCGCACTTAATATGGTGGCCTCTGTCTTTTTCTACCACTTTATCTGGCATTAACTCTCCTACGAGTATTATGACCAACACGGTTTATATACTTATTTGTTTGTTAGTTTGATGTCTATTTCTCTTTTCGAATGTAAGGAATTTGACTGCCCTGCTCTCTCTCTCCTGAGCCTACAACACAGCACAGTACACCTGAGATGCTCAATAAATACGTGTGGAATTAAAGAACATGCAAAGACTGGAAATCATGAAAGGATCCAGCAGGTTCACTGAACATACGTTACTCCAGTGTGCCTGGGCCCAGGGAGAGCAGCTGTGTGCAGAATAGTGCAAAAAGTGTAGGACACCTGGGGTCAGATTATGACTTTTCTTTTAAACCAAGGTAAGGAGATTGGACACCACTCTGGAGGGAATAGGCGGCCGGGAATAATTTGGCCAGATGTGACTCCATTGGAGAGATCCATCCAGAAAATAAGAAGAGGACTCTTACATATCTTGCTGCAGAGGTTATCATTTGTGAGATAGTGGAGGCCTCTGAATGCTGGGAAATGGGGCTCTCGGGCTCTTTCTGGAGGAGATTGTGGTTCCTCATTGGTGTTTTCTAGCACTAAAGGCCCATTAGGTTGCCTTAGTCAGGTTGGAAGTCCAATCTTTTCCAGCAGAACTTGGGAACAGTTCCTAAGTTACACCCACACGTAAACTGATCCAAAATGTTGACACCATGAGACTGGTTTGAACATCACTCAGGGTCCACTGTTATCCAGACAGATGGACCAAATCCTGTACCATGAACTTGGGTAGGGAGAAAATGAAGCCCTGTGATGGACTCCATTGGCTCTGCCTGTTTTCAGGCAGGCAGAAAAAGACAGGGGAGTCTTCTGAGCCAATCTAAGGGCTGAGCGGGCAGCTCTCTTGGTTGGCTGCGTCAGCATGCACCTGCTTCAGTTCTACCCCCTGACCCTCTGCCTTCTGAAGGCTCAGCCTTCCCAGATCAGAGCTCTGGGGACCAGGACAGGTAGGGTCTTGGAATCAACTTGCTGCCCCCAGTCTAGTAACTAGGATTCCTAAGGTAAGCCTCTGATGCCTGGGGCCCCTCCAGTACCTGGCATGAGTCTTCCTCACTGAGCTATGGGAGGCCCCGTCATGCCCACAGGACCTCTGCACAGAAAGCAGTGTGCTTGGCCAGTGCTCTGGTCTTTAGCCTGCTTGTTCTTTGCCTTAAGACCCCTATGTACCCACCTCCCCCTGAAAACTTTTACCAGCTGGGAAAAGCGCCCTTGACCACACACCCCAAGGCAACCCAGGGACTGGTGTCCTGCTGTCTCCCCTGTTCCCATCCTGCTCTGCTTCAGACCCCTTAGAAATTGGCATAAGCCTGGGTGGAGGGGTGGGGACAGAGAGGTTGAGGCCAAGACAGATAAATATTAAAGGAGTGGCAGAAAAGGGGTGGGAACAATGATAGGAATGCCGCTGTGAATGTTACCTCCTATCTCTGCACACAGAGGCAGCTGTGTCCTCATTGCAGGAAGCAAGGCCAAGTGTCAGTCAACATTTTGAATAAACAGAGACAGGTGGAGAGGAGGCTGGGAAGGCTGATTGACTTGCTGAAGTCAGCTGCTGAGTCAGGACACCATCCCCTGTCTCCTAACCCCTAAACCAGGGTATTTTCCTGTCTACAATGTTGATTCCTCTCTGAGGGTCTGGAAAGCTCCTTTTTCTTCCTTTTATGTATTTTAGAGTTGAAAACTTAACTTTAGAACCTAGCTCTGTGACTTAGGATCTGAATGAGTCTTACCTCATTGAGCCTCAGTTTCCTCATCTGTAAAGTGGGAACTAATAACAGCTATCTCATAAGGTTGTGCAAACAAGACAAAATACTGTAGATCCAAAAGCTTTGTTATTAGAACACAATAAATATGCAGGTGATTATGTTATTGGGGCAAAGATCCCCAAACCCCTCTTTTTGTCATTACTGGTTACCATATGCTGGGCAGCTATGTAGACTGTGGGGTGGGTGGGAGGCATCTGGGCCACATTTTGCACGAGAAAGAAAACTGAGTGTCAAGCTGTATGACATAACTTGGTGCTGAGCCAGTAGAATTTCCTTCCTGTGAAACAAGTACTGAAGAGATCATGGATAATGTCTAGGCAAGACACAAAAAGACAGGAAAGATGGACCAAGAGAGATGAAGAGATGCAGAAAGAACTGGAATCACCTAAGATTACAGCCAGTCCCCATGAAAAAATTCCGGCAATGGAATCACAGAATGTAGGAGCTCTAAGGGATTTCAGAGTAAGGGGTTCAAGGCTGAATTTCTAGCCCTCCCCCAGACTGAGAAAGTGAGCACGTGCACACCAGTCTCTAGTCAACTGTGGGTGAGGAGTCAGTTTTATCAATGACCAGGCAGGTATCCAATCTTCCTCTTTTTGCAGGATTTGCCGCTAAAAGCTGGATTGAATAATACAGCTTAAAGGCTTCTATACAGGTCAGGTGTATAGAAGCCCCTATACAGGTCAGGTGTATAGAAGTCACTCCCCACTACCACCTAACACACCCATCAGAGTAGGAACAGAGCAGGATGGAGGGAGGGAATGGGCAGGGTGCTGGGTTACCAGGCTGTGCTCAAAGTCTGCGAACAAGTAGAGAGACGGACAGAGGGCAGAGGATCGTTCCAAATCAGTTTCACACCAACTAGTATCACTCTGACCAATGAGTGCCAAGATCCTCCTGCCTACTAGACAAGGGTACATGGCACTGGAGAAGATGGGGGTGGAAGCATCTTTCTAGGACTTCCCAGAGAAAGTAGAAGCAGAGGTGAAAATTCCCTCCTCTTTGCACCTAGTCAAGACTAAGAAAAGAGAAGGGCTTTCATATCAACGCCTTTCTCAGGAATCACTTTGTCTTATTGTTTCCCCACCTGTAAAACAGGGATAATAATAAGAGGTAGCACTGTTGTGAGGCATAAAGCAGTTAAAGTGTACAAAGCACACAGCGTTAGCTGTTATTGAAGCAGCATCAGCTGTTACTGTCACTACTGTAAACATGATTTCTTTCAAGACTCACATTGACTGATTTGCAGTGGCCCCTAGAGAAGGGTTCTGAAGGCCCTCTGGGCTCGGCAGGAAACAGTGCCCAGATGTATTCAGATGCACCATGGACTGGAGGGGTGGAGGGGGACGGCCCCTGGGCAAGGTACCTGCCAATGCTCCGAAGCCCCACTGTCTTTTACAAATGAAAGAACTGATATTAGAGATAGGTAGTGATTTTCTAAAGTCAAATACAATATGGAATATATGGAAAGAAAACTCACACCTCCTTTCCAGTCCCACTTTCTAAGTTTGCTTTTGTTCCCCCAAGCTCTGCGGCCAACAGCGGCAACTGGAGGAAAATGAGAGCGGGAATCGATTCTGGAGTTTTGTGCAAGAGGGGAAGGAATTTCTCTGTTCAAATGCAGACTCCTTCTGGTAGCCGATTTTGACAGACTGCTGATGTACCCTGGAGGATTCCACGGAAATCGTTCATGCCTTCTTTTCTCATGAACTGCCTAACAAATTGCTTATTTGCTCTGTGGTTTGAGAACATTTTATTTTGCTGCAGAGGTTCTTGTTTATCTCAGAAGCACTGAGCAGCTCTGATGAGCCAGAAAGGAACATGCCAATTCCACTGTGTTCATTGAGCACCCACGGGTGCTGGAGAGGGCGCCAGTCTCTTTGAAAACTCTCCTCTCACTTAAGCCCCCTAAAACACCCTGGAGTGGACATTGTTCTCTCTCTTAAAGAAATTAAAGTTGGAGAAGTTACAAAACTTGCCGAAAGTCCTATAGCAAATGGTGGCAGCAGGAATCAAATCCAGCTTCATCCATCTCCACAGACTAAACTATTCCATTTCGATTGCAGGAAAGCTGCCTTTCTTTTCCTTAAGAAAAGAATCAGGTATGGGTGGTGGAGGGGTGAGTCACTGAGAATCTACAGCGAGCCAGCCTCCAATAGGTATTTGCATATATTGTTCAGAACATTCTATTCCCTCCAGGCTTCTTGTTCCCTGTGTTAAAAGTAAAGTAACAGAGACTAAAAAGAGGCCCGGTATCTTGCATCGAGTTGCACCAGCTGAAAAGTGATGGAGTCAGCTTCAACCCAAGTCCCCTGGGTCCAAATCACCACGCTCTTTTCACTGCCTGACACTGCACAGCAGAGATTTCAAGCATTGTCTACAGGAAAATATGTAATTTGGGTCTCAATTATTCCTGATATGCCTCTTTGGGGGGAGTAGACATTCGCTGTTTTGCCTGCCTAGGAATTATTATTATTTTTTAATCTGGTAAGAGTTTTTTGACTTCCCTTTAAGATGGATGTGGGGTACTTCTCTGCTCTTGGGTTCAGGCTCAGTGAGACCATCAGTCAGGTTTTCCTGCCCTCCCTTGTCCCAGGTATGGACATGTGACCCAAGTTCTGCAATTTGTCTCTCTCTCTCCCTAGAGTTTGAAGTTTAAGTGGAGAGGCTAAAGAATGAGAGAGAGCTCGAGCGAAAACTTCCTAATTAGAAAGTCCAAAGAGACTACCCCCATGGGACCACGTGCTGCAACGAATGTCTGTTGTCCCAACACAACTGTTAACAGCACTCCCTCTCACTCTCCAAAGTGAAAGGTTGACATGATAAATTGTATAGTCACTCTAACTGCCATCCCAGTTCCCACAGCCAGATGCCTTCTGATGTCTGGACATCCCCTTCGATTATGTAAGCTGTCTCATGCCTCTCCAATAAATTATTTTTGCATAAGTGAATCAACTCTGTGTCTTGCTTGCAATAATAACAAAGACTTGCACTGTGTCTCTTGAAATGATTCACCAATATGAACTCATGTGGAAGAGGCCCTTAGTCATCAGGTGGCTGGGGTTTTAACCAATAATCCTCAGCCTCCTTTTCTAGCAGTGCCCACACTTACTCAGTGGGCTTGTGGACAGATGTCCAGAGGAGCGTGGACAGAAGTCATTCTTGAAAGCATGACTTCCCTTCACCTGGGTTGACCCAGTTCCCGCCATCACTCAGTGCAGAAATAACCAACCCTGAGGCTTCTCGTGGTGCCATTCTTTGAAAGGATCAGCCAGGCTTAGCTGATGAAAATCAATTGCATTCGTTTTGGTGAGATGGGAGTTTGTCCTCACTGGAACTGATGTCTATCTAGATTTGATTTTGCTTTCCCAGTTTCTGATGCTTACCCAGTCTGTGGATTTGCCGAATGCTTTATACACTGCCCTAGTATATCAAACCAAGGAACAATTACCACTGCAGTGAGACAGGACAATAGAGGGCTGCCTAACTGCCCCAAAGCAAGCACAAAGCCTTATAAAGGGATGCGGGGGGTGGGGGTCCTCTCTATAGCCTTGGAGGAAGCATGAAGACAACATCTCGTAAGGATGGGGGCTTTCTTGCATGTGTGATATATGCTTTGAACCAGCAACCAATGTTTGGCGCTCTTTTTCTCATTGACAAAATAGAAGGAGGTAGGAACTAATGGACCGATGTGGAAATAATGCAGTTCCAATGTTCCTAAGGACTTGCTTACAAGTGTTGGCTTCCCATCCTGCAATGAAGGCTTCTGTTGTTTTAGAAGTCTCTCTACCTGTTTCAACCAGGATCCCAACAGAAACAGCCCACACACAGACTAGGATAATTCTAGTTGAGCTTATTTACAAGACAACCATAACAACGTTGTAGGCAAAGTATAGTGGAACCACAAGGGACAGTGATGGGACTCAGGGCCAACAGCACGAGAGCTTTTATTACCTGTAAGCTCAAGGAAACAGGGGGATGAAAACTAGGAGAGTGATCCCTGCAGAAGCAGCCGAGAAGCCATGACTTTCTGTTGAGAGACACAGTCCGCCAGAGACTATCTCATAGGGATGGAACCAGACAGATAAACATGCTGGCTGCACTCTCTCTCCCCTACAGCCCTCTCCCATGGGACTCACTGGCCAAATTCTGAAGAAGTTCAAAGGCATTAGATCCTTTGATATGCAACCCAATAGGGCAGAGATCAGTATGGAGAACGTAGCTTGTAACTAGAGAGAGAAACAGGAGATATTCAGCCCAGGACCCAAATAAAGAACGGGGAAAACTATTATAATTAATCACTAGCTATGAATCAGTATTTTTTTACATAGAAAATACATCTAGTTACATCTATGTAATTACATTTACATAGAAATAAATCTAGTTAAAAATGGATGAGAACTTAGCACACAAAACTATAAAATATTATTGAGATGCACTGAAGAAGACCCAAAAGAACGGAGGGATATACAGTTGACCCTTAAACAACTCAGGGGTTAGGGGTGCCAACCTCCTGCACAGTGACAATCCCTGTGTAAATTTACAATGGTCCCTCCGTATCCACGGTTCTGCATCCATGGATTCAGCCAACCACAGATCATGTAGTACTATAACACATACTTACTGAGAAAAACCCACATATAAGTGGACTTCTGCAGTTCAAACCCATGATGGTCAAGGGTCAACTGTGTCATGTTCAAGGTTTGAAAGAATTAATATCATTAAGCCAATATTGTATTACCCACAGTTGACCTATGGATTTCATGCTATTCTAATCAGAATTCCAAAACTTTTTAATGGAAATTTCAAGCTGATTCTCCCTTTTACATGGAAATGCAAAGAGACAAAAAATAGTCAAGACAGTCTTAAAGAGGAAGAGTGAAGTTGGAGGATTTACACTACCCGATATAAATGCTTCTTATAAAGCCACATGAATGAAGACAGTGTGGCATTGGTGCAAAGGGCAGACGATATATCACTGGACCAGAATAGCGTCCAGAAATAGACCCAGTCAAATAAGGACACTTCATTTATGACACAGGTGACACTGCAGAGGAGTGAGTAATGGACAGTTTTTTCAATAAATAGCGCTGCATCCACTGAAATTCATATGGAAAAAAAAGTTCTAATTTTCTAATAATAAACAAAAAGCTTCTAATTAACTCAAAAGGGATCATGGACCTAAACGTAAAAATGCAAAATTATAAAACTTCTAGAGGAAGCGTGGGAAAAAATCTGCATCACCTTGGGCTTAGTGATGAGTTTCCAGATACAACACCAAAAATTATTGTAAAATTGAAGTTAACTTTATTAGGAAAGAAAAATGGATACACTGGACTTTATTAAAACTGAAAAGTTTTGCTCTGTGAAAGACAATATTAAGAGAACAAAAAGAGAAGTTGGAGAAAATAATGAAAATCACTTATCTGATAAAGGACTTATATGCAGTACATGGTACAACTTATACTCCAGAGCTCCCTACAGGATCAGGCTAGGGGGTAGGCGTTTCATGAATCCACATCCTTGCTTAGCTTCTCTCTCTGACCCAGAACTTTCCCCACATTTCTTCCCTCGCCTCCTTATTGGTTTCTCCTAAGATTACCCCTTAATGAATTACTTATCCAATAATTCCTGTCTCTGGCTCAGCTTCTAGGAAACCTGACCTATGACAGGCCTCAAACTGGAAGCCACCTGTAATGATTAATTTCATGTATCAATTTGACTGGGCTAAGAGATGCCCAGGAAAGCTAGTAAAACTTACTTCTGGGTGCGTCTGTAAGCTGCCTCTAACAGTACTAGTGTTCGAATCGATAGACTGAGTAATGATTATCCTCACCAGCGTGGGTGGTCATCTTCAGTAAGTCAGAGACCTTAACAGAACAAGAAGGACATCAGCACTCCTGGTTCTTGGACCTTCAGACTCGTAGGGAGACTTACACCACCAGCTCCTTGCCCCACGTCTCAGGCTTTGGGCTCAAATGGGGACTTATACCATTGGCTCCCCTGATTCTCTGGTCTTCAGATTTGAACTGAATTACACCACTGGCTTTCCTGGTTCTCCCTAAATTACAGATAGCAGATCCTGGGACTTCTCAGCCTCCATAATCGGGTGAACTGATTCCTATAATAAATCCTCTCATATCTCTCTCCCTATCTATCTATCTATCTCCTATCAGTTCTGTTTTTCTGGAGAATCCTGACTAACATACCCCTCAGATGTCCATTATAGAAAAGTGGATCAATAAATCATGATTTGTCCATACAATGGGAAGCAAAAAACACCCACGCGGATGAGTGAATCGTTGCTACATGCAATCACTTAGATGAAGCTCACGATCATGTTATTTAGGTAAGAAACTGTACACATTACATAGATACTGTAGGGTTACTTGTATGCAATAATTTTTAAACATAGAGTAGTATAACTAATCTATAGCATTAAAAGTGAGAATTGTGCCCACATCTGGGGAGGAGGGAGGATGTAACGGGACATAGTTAACAAGAATGTATGGGATTCCACGGATGTTTTCTTTCTTGGTTTGGGCAGGGCTAGATGGGTGTGCGTGGAACTTAGGTAACCCTTGAGTTCTTGCTCAATGGAGAGGAAAACATTTTATATAGGTTCTAAAAAACACTCCATAACTAAGTGTCCTGGCATGACCACAAAAGACTATTCCCCCCTTACCATGGCAGCCTGCTGACTTGGGGCAGGATCAGAGTCCCTGATGCCAACTTGCTGAGAGGCCTTATCTTGTCATTGATATCCCCAAATTTACAACTCGATGAGCTCAGCTTTCCAAGTAACCCATATAAAATTTCAAGAAAAATTCTGGAAAGTGGTTCCACAAAGAAAATAGTGGGGCAACCAAAAGAACAAAGGAAAAAACATTTTGAGCTGTGTAGAAAAATATATATCTGGTCACCTAAAGCTATAAAATTTCATTCTACTTTGACAGGAAAATGTCAGATGCCTATTGGGGAATGAGAAGAGGAGAAAGCTTGACATTTTTCTGTTCCTTTAGATCACTACAATTCTATTTCAATATCATCATTAATACTCGTCTCCCAACCACATTGCCTTGTGTAATATTCCTCGGCTGAAAAAAGCATGGCCCTCAGAATCAGACAGAACTGAATTGAATCCCAGCTTCGCCATTCTCCAGCTGTGTGTCCATGGACATCTGATTGAACAATGGGCATGACTACACCTCTCTCCCTGCATGGCCGGGAGAATAAATGTGTTACTACTTAGTTCACCGTCCTCTGGATCCATAGGAATTACATCTGAGGAGTTTCAATCAAGGAATCACACCTAAGAAGCTTAATCTACATCTGGGCCTCTTTAGATGATGAGATTTTGGACTTGGAGTCTCAGTCCAAGATTGCATGAGACTTTGGGGGTCTTGGGAGACTCTGAGGGCATTCTGCACACATGAGAGGTGTGGTATTTTGTAGCCAGGAGGCAAACTGTAGGAAATTATTAGCAAGAGGTCTACCAACTTTTCTCCCAGCCTGACTCCCTTCACCATGGGGAGTTGATGTCCCTTCCCCTTGGAATCTGAGCTGGCCTTGTGACTCATTTTGACCAGTAGAATGCAATGGAAGCCACACTGTATAACTTTCAAGATTAGGTTCTCATAGGCCCTGAAGCTTCCGTCTCTGCTCTTTGAAGCTGTTTTGAACATCCCAGCCCCTGATGAGCTCTCAGCGGGATGCAGCCACACACACCCCATAATGAGACAGGGGGGCCAAACTGAGCCCAGCCAAGTCATAAATTATGGGACGTAATAAACTGTAGTCTTAAGCCACTAAATTTTGGGGTCACTGGCTACATAGGAACAGATAACTAAACACCTTGTAACTAAAGAGGGTGGGACTCTGTGATTGATAAGCCCAGTGTAAACACACAAAACGTGGAGGGAGAGACATACCCTCAGAGGAAATAAAAGAGTTATGGCTACCATGTTCCACCCCTTGGCTGCTGTGTTCAACTTATGCAATTCTTTCCATGTGTTCTAGAAGTATCTCCTTCTTAAAAAGAGAGCTCCATCCTACAAATGCAATCATACCCACTTCCTCCCCAAAGACAGACAACCCCAAAATACTTTCATTGACTGCAACCAGTTCCAAATCCATTTTCTGATCAAATAACTCTTAGTCCCATTCAGGTGTATTTTTCATGGATTATCAACACAGGGAATTTGTAATAATTTTAACTCCTCTTGACACACCCACTATAAAATAGTGGAGAGAAAACAGGAAGAGAATAAGGTCAGGGTCGTCTCCACTTTGATTAAAAAAAAAGCAGGGGGCGGAAATGGCCTATACTTGCACAGCCGTCCTGTTGGGCTGTGTAGTGAGAATCAATTGTTTCATCTGTTCAAGGTGCTTCCTGGTCAGCCATCCTGGCAAGGTCTGCTCTTTGAAAGGCTTTTTTGTGCCCACTGTTCTCCAGAACCACACCTGAGTCAGGTACCTGGGACAATTCTGTTCC
Source organism: Phocoena sinus (assembly GCF_008692025.1). NCBI lineage: Eukaryota > Metazoa > Chordata > Mammalia > Artiodactyla > Phocoenidae > Phocoena > Phocoena sinus. Next base: position 71,732,279 of record NC_045779.1, on the reverse strand, counting down.
CAGACCTAGGATCACTTAGTAGCTCACTTCCTGTTCCCTCAGAGGCCTGGGGTTGTGTGGTTGCACAATGTGTTGTGCAATGTTGTCTGAGTTGCCAGGACTGGGCTTCCTCCTGCAGATAACGCCCCCTAAAAATCTCCATCATCCACTGGTTGGTTCAATTTCTGGAAATGTCGCTGGCTGGGAACCAAAGACAAGAGCTTTTGAGTCAGAGTTCACAAATCTGGGTACACCCTTGAAGTTTCGGTTTCTTGTTAATAGGGCTCCAAGCTCTGCCCATTCCTGTAGTCTTCAGCTAAATGACTTCCACTTGGGTGACTGGTGGGTAGCCAGAGGTCATCTGTTCCCTGACCTCAGGCTGTAAAGGGAGTGCACAGAGAGGGTATTTCTGGAGGAGATAAAGGGTCAAGCTTCCCCAATTTTCCAACTCTTTCAGGACCATGGTCTTCTTTCCAGTTGTATTTCCCAGTTTCACTAGCTTTATTGGGTTAAGGAATGGGGCTTTTGCAAATTCACAAGCCTCCTAAAATCTGATTCGCAGTGATCTTGGACAGCTGCCCAGAGGCAGAAAATACCTCTAAACAGCCTTGAAAGGATTGCTTTGGATGGAAGGTGATCCCTTGACTACAGTATGATGTGAAGGTTGTGAGAGAAAGCAAACACTTACTATTAAGTCCTCTAAACGCCTGTCCTCAGAAGGTTTGGGGTCGGAGGTTTAAGATACACAAATTAACAATTTAACTGACTGCTCTGACACTACTGCAGAAGAGGGGCTGCCTGCTTCCCAGATGCAACAGAGGACTTCTCATACCTTACATCCCACCTGGCCAGGTAAACCTGTATTACAGGGCCTGTCACTTCCAGGAGCTAATTCTGCAGGCAGAACTCTTTCAAAAGAACTCAACTAAATGTAAATTAAGTTAGGAAGGAAGAAAAGAAGGAAAGGAGGGAGGGGGAGGGAGGGAGGGAAGGAGGGAAGGAAGAAGGAAGGAAGGAAATATAGGATTAAAGTAGAAGAAAACCCAGGATAGAAATCTGCTCAGGCCATGTCCAGAACCAGGGGTGCAGGAGATCTCATTGGTCTCTGAGTTTATAACAACATCTCTCCTGTTCCCTGTGTGTTACCTTCATTCTCACCTGGGCTCTCTGTAAAAAAGACGCCTTCTGCAAATCCCAAGCATCTATTTTCATAGTCCATAATCCCAGAAAACAAATGAAGACCATTTGTTTCCCAGCATCTATAGGTTGTTTTTCAGAGGAACCTTCTGAGGAGCCCTGCTTGGGTCTCCCACTGGCTCAAGGGTCTTGGTACAGCCCGGCACCACGATCTTGTTCTCTCCTGCCGGTCTGGAGCAGACAGGAGCTGGGAACAGACAGGCACACTGGGCAAGGAGGAGTGATTTTCCTGGGGACCTAGGGGTTTAAGCAGAACAAATAAATAAACACTAGTAGACAGTGCCTAATATTTTTATTAAAGTGGGCAAAATGCGTTTACATTTTTAACCTGGCTTTATCTGGGATTTCCCCAGCTGCAGAGTGAAAAGAGATCCCCAGTAAGGACTTTCAATCTTCCCCGTGACCAGGATTTCGGGCCAGCTCTGGGAGTGAGGTGAGGGGCAGAGTCAGCCAGATGTCATAAGCGTGAGCCTCTCAGTTGCCTTACCTGCTGTGGTTTTCGCTTCCGGGTGCCTGGGATCCCGTGGCTGAGCACTGCCAATGGCCGGTGGAGGAACTCATCCCCTATGGAAGTGGCAGCTCCCACAAAGCTATTAGGTCCCTCTCTGCAGCCCAGGGAAACCCTCCACCCCACTGCGGTGAACTCCAGACCTAAAAGCAGAGCTGCTTCATGCTCCCAGCATCTCAAAGTCTTGGGGCACTAGTCCCCCCAATCCTAAAATCAGTCCAGAAGACACAGGGCTAGCCTGAGGGTCTGCTGACGGTCTTGGTGACAGACCCCAACTACATTCCACTCATGGCTCCTCTCCAACGCAGGACCTTTGCCCTAGAGCCAAATGTGTGTGTTTATAGTTTCTCTTCTTTCAGGCCAAGCAGTTGCTCAATGATTCCTCAGACTCACGGGTAAATAGATCGCATGGGGACTCTCTGCTCCACCTGCCTTTCTCCCTCTTATCTAATTTGATTATAAGATGAGAGAATTCTCTCCAGACTACTCCAAAGGAAACTATTGCCTGTGGTCATTTTTCATTCCAGGGAATTCCTTGGGGGAGACTTTGTCTTGCCTTTCTGGAGCCCAGAATGTGTTCCAAAGACAGCAGTGATGTCAGTGGCCTGTGACTGGCCACGATGAAGTCAGAAGCAGCCAGTCCTGCCCAGCCTCAGATGTTCTTCCAAATTTCAAGTCGTGAAAAGAAAGTGCTGCTTTCTTACAAATACGTTTTCCCTGGGGTTCTTTTTTTTTTTTTTTTTTTTTTAAAACCACATGCATCATGCTGGAAATTTGAAAAATACACATTCTGTCAAGAAGAAATTTAAATCCCCCCAAAGTTTACAGCTAACCGCGGTTATCACATCCAGTGGGTTTCTGACTTAAAGTGACTTGAAAAATAAGCAAATTTCTGGACAGGAAGTCAAGAGCAAATGTGAGCCCAGGCGTGGGGTGATTAGTTTCTGCTCATTTCATAGTGGTTTTCTGCCTTCCTTTCAATGCCTGTTTGCTCTCGGAGCAAAACCAAACCTTTCCCTTGGCAGCTAAAGCCACATGCTTCCTTGTTCACCTCCAGTGGCAGAGAGAGAAGAAACCCACCTCCATCCATCACGTAATGGAATTTGGATGTGTTCATTCAGTTCTGATGGGAAGGAAGAGGTAAATGGATGCAGCTCGGTAAACCACGCTTACTTTGCAAGAGTTCTCTGAGCTTTGAAGGATGATGTAGGTGAAGGTTGCACATTCTGGGGAGTTATTAACTATTAGACGTAACCATGAACACTTGCATTGCATCAGCGTCATCGCAGGGGCAGGATCCACTAATGTACCCTTTCCTGGTCCTAACCCAAGATTTGTTACAAGATATTGTTAAAGTTGGGTAAGAAGAACAGATGAAATCTTAACAAGAGAGACTAGAAGAAAGGGGAGAGATCTCAGCCAAAGAGGCTGAGTCAATTTACATACTGATGAGTTTGGGAATAAAGAGAAGTGGAGAGAGGAGTGAAAAGCTAGATGGCCTGGAAGCTTAAAGGAGATTTGGGAATGGGGGCAGGGGTGGCCTGAAAGAGATTCTGGAGCCCCTGCAGAATCTGAATGCACAGGGCTTGAAGGAAAAAGATTTGTGAAAAGCTAATGTGAATTACAAATTGGGTCCTGGCCAAAGTGCCTCAAAAGATACAAGGAAACTTTGAAATTGCTTTTTGAGGATGACATTTTCATGGCCAGCCTGGGCTTCTTTCTCTGTGACTATATGTAGGGGCTGGACTACCTGTGACACGGATTATACTCGGGTTATAGCATAATTTACACATAATCTCTCCTTTCCACCAGGGTGTAAGATCCTGGAAAGAAAAATGTAATTTTGTCTAATGGATAATGTTTAGCGCAGTGTCTGTCATAATGCAGGCACTCAGCTAGTCTTGAATTAGAGTGGAGGTGAAGGGAAGGGACGGTGACTTAGATTTATTTAATACCACAATATTTCAAATACGCTGTGCACAAAGTTGACAAGAGGAAAGTTCAGAGAGGTCAAGAGCCTTGCGCAAGTTTACCATCTTTGATCGAGGCAGCCAGGGTTCAAATTCAGATTTTTGTGACTGAGGTTCATTACCCCACGTAGACCAAAGGAAACAGGGGTCCTGAACTGGGAGTGGGGGAGAAGGAGTGCTGATGAGAGATCAGTAACTGTCTTTCAAGTTATGTGTTAAGTCCCACTGTGTTCCCAGGGTCTACTGGAGCGTATGACCCATCATGGGCTCTAAATAGACATCTATTCCATGAATCCCTTAATGAGTAAATGAATGAGATAAAGGCAGCCAGAGACCAAGGGGAGAAACAGAGAATGGGAAAGAAAAGGTAGCACAAGGAAAGAAGAATATGACAGGGAGACAACTGGGAAAGACAAGAAGAGGTACAGAGAATGGAGGACCCAGAGGTTGTCAGAAAACAGAAATGCACCAGACAGAGGGGAGGAAGACGAAAGAGATGGGAACATTTAGAAATCTTACGGGAAAGCAGAGAGATCCAAGCTGAAGAGCTCAGGAAAGAAGTCCAGGAGAGAAGGAGGCTGAGACAAAGCCTGAGCCACCGGGGAAACAAGTGGTGGAGATGAGGGTGCCTTCCCTGCCCGGGACGTCACCCCAAACCCCATCGGGCAGGCATGGTGGGCAGTGTGCTCACATCTCAGGCAGGATCCATACGTCTGTCTTGAAGTATTCAGTGTGAGAAGATGCTGGGGAAGCACATACACACTAAATAAGGGCAAAAGCACCACCAACGTAGTTGTCACGATTTTCCAGAAACAATGAATGCGGAGATGTCTATCTGCCCCCTATCATGTGCCTGAGTGTTCTCTCCACCTCCCTCTGCCCTTGCGCAGCTGGGCCTTCAAAGCCCGTTTCCAGGGTCCCCCCTCCACCTGTCCCCACCCTGCACTGCCATGTCTCCTGCTGCATAAAAGGATCCTATTTGCTTTCACCAGCTGGGAGAGCAGTGTGTGATGCATGCAAACGGGGTGACGGGAGCATGCTGCACCTCAGCTGGAAGGATGGAGGACAAGCCTGCAGCTGTTGGTGGAAAGTAGCCTCAGAAAAGTAGGAGCGAAGGTTCCGGAAAGGCTGAACTCCTGCAGAGGACGTGGTAGGCAGCTGAGTGGTGAGGATTGGCAATGCTGGGGCTACACACATCACTGCAACCAGCGCCCTGATGTCTCACAGAAGGGCCACCCTCCTACTGGCAGCAGTGCTGGGTGGCCGGCATCACAGGCAGGGGGGGACCCATGACGGGAAGCCCACTCCAGCCTGTCAGAGCTGCCTGGCGAGGTTCCTCACCCAGGACCTCCAGGGGGTTCCTAAGGCCCAGGCTGAGCCAGCAAACGATCCCGCCACCCGTTCTTCCAATGCTCACCTTGTTGTATGTGCTCCTTCTTCCAGTTATTCATTCATTCATTCATTCATCAAGGGGATGAGGGGAGAGGAAGGGAACTGGAGACAAGACAGAGGCCAGAGCCTGTGGTATCTGGCACGGAGCATACGCCTAACAAGGTATCATCACACTTAGTGTTTCCCTGACGAGGATACTCCAGGTTTCTTGGTCTTGATGTAACACACGGATCCGTGGATTTTTATTCATTCAGTTTACAGTTAACTATTTATTGATTAAGAAATACAGGCACTGGGACCATCCTACATATTATGTTATATAAGCCTCAAGTATCTCTCTAATTTATAGATACTGAGCCCCAAAGAGTTCACTTGTCTTGCCTAAGGGCATGCAACCAGTAAGAAGAATAATAGATTTTATTTTTTATAAGTTACCATACTAACAGTTACCGTAGTTCGATGGCTTACTATAGGTCAAGCGCTGTGCTAAGTATTTTATCATTGAATCCCTGTAGCAATCTGCAATGGTACATGCTTTTACCCCCCTTTTACAGATAATACAACCGAGGCTCAGAGAGTTCAGAAAATTGCCTAGGTGAACACAGCTAATAAGTAACCAAACTAAGATCAATTATGTTCCACCTCATTCCAAAATACCACCGAGCTAGGGCTACAGATCTCTTCTCCTGGCTCTAAATCACCATCTTGCTGTGTTAGGTTGGGTTAGTTCTGTTCCAGACCCCTCAGAAAGGATGCCTCACTGGATGGGGGACAGAGTCCACCAGGAGATTACAGGACAAAGTACGTTGTAGCCTGTGAGGTCATATGCTCAGGAATGGAATCATCTGTGTTCGTGTCAGAAGTTTAACAATGGGGAGCAGAGTACAAAGGCCATGGCCTTCATGGTTCAGGGGTAGCAATGAAGATGGCAGTTGTCAAGAGAGGTTTCATGGGACAGGTGGTAGTCAGATTAGGACCTGAAGGCTGGTAGTGTTGTACACACCATGTTAGGGTAACCCCAAAGCCACCCCCAACTCCTCTTCCCTTTGCTTCCCTACCCAGACTCCCTTGTAGATAGCAGTCAATATTGGCCCAGTCCACGCAATGGAGTGTAAGAAGTCCCTAGGTGGAACTTTGTAAAAGACTCACCAGCATATGCCCTTCAGCCCTTCATTCACTCTTCTGCTCCTCCGCCTTCCCTTCTTCTTCCTGCCTGAGGTGCAGGTAAGGCCTGGAGATGCAACAGCCTTCTCATGGCCATAGGGATAAAGTCACAACACCAAATGGGGAGATGGCGGGGGCTTATTCCTTAATGGCTGCCGACACCACAGAGTTTCACAGGAGACAAATAAATTCTTAGGTGGTTAAACTCCTGTTCTACTTGCCGTTGAAAGCATTCTTAACTGCCACAGGTGAGAATCAAATAGGTGGTGACACAAATAATTGGGGGGTGGGGCAGGAGAGAAAGGAGGTGAAGAAGCCACCTCAATTTGAGCCAAAATACATACGTATGTGGGCTCCAGGGAGAAGGGAATTTGCTTTCCCAGAATGGGGGTCCCGTGCTCTGCATTCCAATCCACCTGTTCCTCCAGTTCATGCTTGGCAGGGGATATCAAAGCCTGTGCCTGGCCCAGAGCGGGCATCCATCTACTCACATGGAAGGCAGATTTCTCCCAAACACACTGCCATGGGCTTCCCATGCGTAGCCTCATTCAGTCCTCCCAATATAGCTGAGGGGTTGAGTGCTGTGCTATCTTATCCCCATTTTACAGATGAGAAAGCTGAGGCACAGAAAGGCAAACACTACGTCCAAGTGGCTGACCTGGGACTCAAGCCCAGGCCTCACACGCTCTCAAGTCTGTGCTTTAACTCCCAAGCTATACCGCAAATCAATTGCCCGCCTCTCTCTGAAATCTGACTGGGCGCACCGACACACAAAATTGTTCAGTCTCTTTTTTGTGGCCCACGTGCCTACCCTAATCTACATGGAATCATAATGTAATTGCTAACATTATAGACTTTTCCACGGGGCTGTGAGCATCTGCTCAGCCAGGGAACAGACTTCATCCAGCTTCATAACCCAGAGCCTAATGTGTTCTCTGAATAAACTTCGGTTGAAAATAAGTTAACTAATTAAAGACAGAGGTTAGATTTGGCAAAACTAAAAAATGCTGTTTCTGAGCAGGACCGTGACAGAATAAAACCCAAGCACTAGTCACAGGAAATAAGAATGGGGTGATCCTGAACGTTCTATATGATTGGTAGCTCTGCAGCCTCTTGCATTTTTGTGATATAAATTTTGATATTAATAAACTCTGCCTACATATCTCACCTTTGTCTTCCACCTCGAATCCATCCTAAGATTTCTAGATGTGGCAGAATGGAGAAGCGTTGCTTTTGAGATGGTTCAAGAGCGCTCTGCCAAGTCTGGAATACATCTTCTCTCTTTTTGCGAGAAGTACGCCGAGGAAAGAAAGAATCCTTACGTTCTGAGCCAGAGGAAGACTGTATACCTTATTTATAACCGAGATAAATTGTATACACCCTCGAAGCTGGATTGATAAAGATTCCACAGACTTTGTTACCAAAATCTTAAAAAGCTGTGATGTGAGTCATGGGGAGCTACTTTGCACGAGATCTGCCACCTTGATCTGAACCGGAAACGAATTACTAAATATAAAATGCCATTTTGCTGTGATTCATGGCTCTTTCAAGCTGACAGACATCATAAAGTGATACAATCTTTTCCCTCTTTCTAAAAAATGAAGTCAAAGGGTGTGCTTCTCAGTTTCTTATCAACCTGAAGAGAGAACAGAGAGAATGCCTACAAGCCAACCATGAGGAACAGGTTTGTCTTTTCCACTTCCTGACAACGTTCATATGCGGAAGAGAGGCTGTAATCCATGTGCTCCGTTTCTAGGGAAATGACAGCTCCAAAACATAATCACCTTTACTGTAGGAGGATGCAACTGGGTTTCTTTCCTTCCCACGAGATGGACTAATGATTATACTTGAAAATTAGAACATATTGCAACCAACCCCTCTTCATCCTCAAACACTTCTCGAATGTAATTGTAGCCTGTACAGATGACTTTCTGTTCATGTAAAGCATTTCTGATTGAGTTTATGCAAATGTCAAGGCATTCCTCGAGGTCTCTCAGGATGAAAAATATAGAACTATGAATGGTGAAACTCAAAGGTGTTCAACAGTCAGAAAACCAGAAACTAAAGCTTCCTTCTTAGTCTGAGCGTTCTCTGCAGTGAACGGAATGCGAAGTATCATCTTGCTATGACTCGGAGACGTGTACACCCTGAAGAGTTTCTCGTGATAGAGGGATTTGTAACTAGATATTTACACACAGTGGATTTGATACTGCCCAGGGCAGTGGCTGCCAACCCAGGTCGGTGGTGGACAAATCCATGTTAGAATTATGGCTCTGCTACTTACTCATGGCCTTGGGCACTTAACTATTTCAAGCCTCTGCAGAGTGTGTGTGTGTGTGTGTGTGTGTGTGTGTGTGTGTGTTTCATTTGAAAACAGCCATAAAATAGTGTCTACTCCATACAGTTATTTTAAGTATTGAATGAGATCATTAATCTCTTTCAATACATGACAGTACCTAGTGTTGTGGGGCAGAAAAAAGCAGTGATCAAATTCACATTATTGTTACTAACACGGGATGCAAATTATTTTCCATGAAGTGCTGTTTCACTGGTAAATGCTAAAACAAAATCTCTAGTGTTGTCAAACTTTCTTTCATGACTTTGCCCCTCCAGCTCAATTTTACTTGTTTCCTTAATCACAATTTCTCCCACGGTGAGAGTTTCAGGAACCCAACCTGCAAGGGAGTGGATGGAGCTTTAAGAACTCATGGTTTCCCAGTTCATGTTTTTCAATCCCTATTCCCTTGGCCTTTGTGACCTTTACTCTCCTAGATCTGTAGCTCTGCAAGTTCTTTCTCCTCCTTCTTCCTGCACTCATGTTTTCTCCAAAGGTTGGTGATTCACAGGACGCTGTTCTTGGACTTCCTCTTATCTATATGCTCTCTAAATGATGGGGTTTCTTTTTGACTTCAGCCAATTTATGCCAAGTCCAGAGCTCCTGCCTGACTTCAGTCTCTTGTATATTTACTTTCCTGTTGGGCTTCTCAGACTAAATATTCCATTAGCACCTCACATGCCATATATCCCCCATTGTCATTCCTTACCCTTTGTCCTTGTCATCTAATGCAGGTAAGAGAAGCCACATGTGGATGGTACCTAGGTCAGAAGTCAGGGAGTCATCTCTATCGGTCCTTCTCCTTCACCTGTCATATCCAATCAGTCAAAAAGTCCCATCAATCCTGCCCTCTGAAGATTTCTTTAATTTATCCAACCTCGTGATAGGATAGGATAGGAAAGAAAATGAGTGCATTGCATGCAGGTAGGGTAAGTATTGTGTAGCGTATTTGGTTCAATTGTATATATCTTTTGATGTATTTGTGTATGTGTGTGCATATTGGAGCATGATGTCAAATGTATTTTTCACAGTAAGTCATGGGACAGGGCAGTTTAAAAAGCACTAACTTAAGCCCTTCCTTATCGAACATATTGGAGCCCAACTGACTAGAATTATCCATAACTCTCTCTTTTCTCTTCCTATGAAGCCCTTTAACATAATGAAATAAAATAAAGTAAAATTAAATTAAAAAACCACTCCCTGGCATGTTTCCTCATAAGAGCACTTCAGTTGCACCATCCTTAGGAACACAGAGACCAGCCTGTGTTCACAGTCCCTCCCCAAGGTTTGGAGCAATCTGTCCCTGTAGAATAGAGCCATGTGCATTCTGGAGGTGACTCGGTTATATGAGGACGGGAGTCCCTGCCTTCAGAGAGATTTCTAATAACGGAGAGTGATATAGTAAAGACCTCCCGGTAGACTCTGGGAGAATCAGAAAGCCCATTTTCCATGGGTGACCCCTGTACACATTGAGTTCTTGGAGAATTTGATGAATGGATCCTAATACACCCCAAAGCTCCACACACTCACGCAAAACCACCCACATGCAATTTTATCCTTACACCCTCAGCATTTTATTTTTCTTCTAGGTCAATGGTTTTTTAAAGCATTTTAAAGTAGCAGAGTGCTTCTTTTCAAAGGAAATCTTTACCAATACCCCAACCTATGAAATGGGTGAAAGCAATAAATGGGTTCCTAGGGCATTTAAATATTCATTGTTTGATGGGGAAAAATAACTTGAATAGTTGTTTTTTATTAAGAGCCCCTACCTTCAGAGCCCGGCTTGAAAAATTAGTCCTTGAAAAACTATGATGGGATAGATGTTATATCTGGGTGGGATTATGCATGAGCAGTACACCATTGAAGTATTATTATTAGTTGTACTTCTACTCTCTTTAGCTGAACAACCTTGGGCAAACCATTCAGCTTTGGGGAGCTCTGGTTCCCATCCATGAATCACTAGGATCGGACTGAAGGATCTTCAGCTTCCTTTATACTCCATGTGTCCTTAGAACAGATATGAGCACTGTTCTTCACACCAAGGTGCTGGTGCTGGTTATAAAGCTGTGGTTCATGGTGAAGTTTGTAATCACCACTGCAGGTTTTTCCTAGGTGGTTGATTTTATGATCCACTCAAAGAGGCTGCAGGTGACTCTTAAGTCGTTTTTCAAATATTTAACTGTACAACCAGGAAACTCATTTTCCCATGTATCAATGAGTTCTTGTAATAATAATAGCAACCACAGCAATTTGTTTTAATACGTGTAAATCTACAAATGCTTATAGCTATTATTTCCTTTGATTCTCACAATAATCCTATGTCTCCATTTTAAGAGAGTACAGATGTAGAGAGGAAAACGGATTTGCTAATGTCTGTTAGCAAGAAGCTGGAGCTGTGATGGGGTGTCAGGTGGGGGCTACAGCTTGAGAAGCCTTGGTATCAGGCTGAGGAGTTTTCATTTCACTGGGTCCACACGTTACCAAGTCCAAGCTCATACTGCATGCCATACAACAGGCCACTAAATTGAGAGACCAGTTGTTAGGGCAAGGAATAACGACTTTATTTAGAAAGCCAGCAGACCGAGAAGTGTGATGGACTAGTGTCCCAAAGAATCATCTTGCTTGGGTTTGGATTCTAGTTTCTTTTATAGAGGAAAAGGGGGAGGGAGGTGAGGAGGGAAAGTAAAAGAGGTAATAAATTGTTGCAAATATTTCCTAGTTCTGGCCAGACTCTGGAAGGGATGTGTTAATTTCTTCTTTCCTGCAGCCATTCACAGGTAGACCTGTTTCCTGTGAGTTAAACTAAGGTATTTTAGCTTAATGCTCAGGCATGGGAGTCAGGGTTCCCAGAGATGAGCCATTAAGTATACTTTAAGCTACGGGCAACATCCCTTTAGAGATTAACTTGTAGCAAATGCAATAGAATACAAAAGTTAAAGGAAAAGAAAGAGAACCAATATGGAGTCAGATATGTTCTTCCCTATTACACACAGCCCTGATGGAAGAAAGAGGAGAGTTACCTGATCAAGGTAGAGAGGTACAGGCCAGGTGATGGACACCTGAAGGACCCCAGAGCGATCCTTTGACGGCTACCTTGAGGTGGTGGCAGCAGGGTAGACAGAGGGAGCAAATACAAGAGAGCATTTCACTCTTATCTCTCAGGGAATCCTGAACCCTGCAACTGAAACCTCCTTCTTTAGTATGGCTCATGAAAAAACACAGAATAGCTCCAAACTAAATACCCGTCTCCCTCTGAACGTTAAGTTCCAGAGGGCAGAAAGATTCCCCTTCTCACCTACTCTTTCTTCATCGAAGCTTTCCCTCTGGGCTCCCTTTCCAACCCTCCAGCAGTTCTCATGAGTATTAAATACATTAGAGTGTCTTCCATTCCCCGCCTCAAGCTGGAAACCAGAATCCAAGAGTCACGAGAAGGTTTAGGTCAGTTTTGTGGAGCTGCCAAATCTGATGGGCTAAGTTTTCATTCTCTTTATGGTATGTATTTCAAAGGTTCATATTCATTGAACTGTGAAAACTGCCCTGTTCCCAAGTTATATAAAAGGACAAAAGCTACATTGTCGGCAGCAGAATTTGGCCTAAGTCTGAAAAGTAACTAAGGACTAAAATGATCTTGGATTTCTTAGGGACCCTACAGCAATGAGGCAGCCGGTGGAGGGTGGGTGTCTGACCACAGGGTGGCAGGGCTGAAGGCATGAGAGACAGATCTCAAGATACTCCAGAATTTGCATGAGGGTGGTGCATGGTCTTCATGTAACTTTTGCCTTGGAAAGAGAAGCAGGACATATACTACCATATTTACTTCTCTGGTGCTGCTACAATAGGGATACATTTCGGTGCTCACCCCATCAGACATGTTCAGTATGTTGTGTGGGAATAAACAAAGACCAAGCAAATGAGAATCAGCAAAAGATGCATTTTGCAGAGACTCGAAGGCAGACAGAGGAGTGAGAAAGCTTCATAGCAGAAAAAAAGGGAAAGCTTCAGGGATGCCTTGATTGGAAGCTTTGGGCATGGGAAAGCTGTAGGTGACGGCCTACAGCCGACTAGCTGACGGCCTGGCACGTAGAAGAAACTCCAAGCCTCAAGGCTTGCACTTGGGTGAGGAGCTTCCAACAGTCAGGACTGCCTGAAAATGGGATGCTTCTGACATAAGGCAAACATCAGTGGGAAGTGAAGGATTTTCTGGGTACTTGGCCTCTGCAGTCACCCTGCTACCCTGACACAGGCTGCATCTGAGGAACGCTAACCCCCCTCCTTGGGCCAGTTTAGGGCATGGTTCCGCCTAAGGCAGTGGTTCTTAAATCTGGCTCCATGTTTAAAGCTCTGGGGAACTTTTAAAAAATGATAACCAGCCCCAGGCAAGAGAAATCAGAATTCCTCAGGATAGCAAGGGGTCATTTGTATTTCCTAAGAGCTCCCCAGATAAATCTGATACAAAACCCATTGGGTTAAGGTGTGTCTTCCCCAGAACAGTATCATTGGTGTAAGAGGAAATGAGAAGGGTCATTCAAAGGGAAAATGAAGCAGCTTTCTATTGTGTAATAAGATCAATAGGAAATAATTAATCCCAAGGGAGCTAGCCACAGTAAAATAGAGCAAGCAATTGGCCAGTATAAGCAGGGTCTGTGGCACTGATTTTGACTGTATTGTACCAGAAGAACTGAAGTTTTGTTTTGGCAAGGAGGTCCAGTGCTCTGTTTTAGTAAAGTATGTCACACAGCTAAACGGGAATAGAATGTCTGTAAGCTTTCCCATGTAACAGGGACTGTGTTCATAGCCAGCCCTTCAGTTCTCCAGGGCTATAGTACAGTGTTAGGTTGTTTTGCTAACAAAAGTAATTGATAGATATTAAAGAAAACATAGAGCTATAGGTAAGTATAAATATTAAAAAATATAAAGGAAAGCATAAAGAAGAAAATAGGAGATTTTCTCTAATCCTATCATACAAAACTAGCCATTTTTAGTTTTGCTATAATATATACAGACAACACACACTAATTTATATGCACACACATATAAATATACATCTGTCTGTCTATCTAAACTTCTATTTATTTACCTGTTTATTAGACTCTGTACTAAGCACTTTTGATGAGCTATATTTTGAAACCTCAAAACAGAAGAGATTTTTTTTCACCTAGGATGACAGTAATAGTATTTACCTCATGGGATTGTTGTGTGTTAACATTAGTTAATACACAGAAAATGCTTAGAACAGTGTCTGACATATACTAAAGTCTCAATAAGTGTTATAAAGAGAGAGGAAGGAAGAGAGAGAGAGGGAGGGAGGGAGGAAATTTGCTGGAGTTAGAAAGATGGGAACTTACAGCTGGGTTTCTTAACTGACTGCTGACATGTGGGCTGGATATTTCTTTGTTTTTATTTGCCGGGGGGTGGGGTGCTGTTCTGTGTTTGGTAGGGTGCTTGGCAACACCCTGGCCCCTTCCCAATCAATGCCAGCAACAATCTCCTCCCCAAGGCATGACAATCAAAAATATCTCCAGATGTTGCAAAATATCTCAGGAGGGGGAAAAATCACCCCCAGTGAGAAACACTGACCTAAAACCATCATATTCTAATTCCTGTTCTTTCAGTGAAAAACTATATTTTAAACAAACGCACATGTAGTAAAACACACATGAGATCCAAATATACATACGATGTTATATTCTGCCTTTTCACTTAACATCACGCTGCAGTAATTTTCCCACGTCATTAAACATTCATTATAAATGTCATTTTCAGTGACTGTATTATATTCCATTTTTTGAACGTACTGTCATTATTTTAATGACACGCTACTGTGAAGTAGGTTGTTGCCACGTTTTGCCGTTATCGCAGGAAAACTCATCCTCCAAACACACACACACACGTGCACACACATGTACACAAATATACACTCAAGTGTAAACATATCCAGTCCACATTTTCCCTTCTTTTCCTTGGGTAAATTTCTCAGAGTAAAACTACTGGAACAAAGTAATTAAGATCCTGAAGAGTCCTGATAACTACTGTCAAGGAGCTTTCCAAAACAGCTGTCCAAATTCACACCCCACCAGCATTCAGGTCAGCATCTGAACTGTGCTAGGTATGGACGGCAGCATGGTTTTGATTTGCACTAAATAAAGGGGTTCTTTTATCCTAAATCTCATAAAGGAAAAAAGTGAGGAGTTAAAAATAAAGTAGGACTCTTGCTATGGAATGAGCCAACTCAGGGCCACCAGCCGGGATGGATATCTGATTCCTGTCCACTCAGGGAGTAATGGCCACGTCTCCCATAAACTGAGTGAGTTCCCTTTGTAATATTCTAGAATCCTTGCAGTAGGCAGACAATCTGCTGCTTCACTTCTACATTTTGGTGGAAAACTTTTAGAAACAGAAAGGGAGCCTTGTTGTGCTCTGGACAGATACACGACCCTGCATCAACTATTGGAATTTCTAGGCTCCAGTGTCCTATTTGCATATGGGGTGTGGATCTGAGCTTCTCTGCGGACACATCTGGCCCTGATGTTCTCGGACTCTCTGACTCCAAGCCCTCAGTTATTCTTAATATTCCTGTGAATATCACATGGGTTTCTTCAACAGTATAACCAAAGGCAGAGTAATTGAGCTAATAAAAAAGACTGACAAATCCAAATGGGCTTTTAGCACAGCCCGATAGAGCCGAACATACACTTTTCAGATTGTCTTCTGAAAAGTGTTATGGGCTGAATTGTGTCCCCCTAAAATCCATATGCTGAAATCTTTACCCCCAGTACCTCAGAATGTGACTGTGTTTGCAGGCAGGGTCTTTAAAGAGGTAATTAAAATGAGGTCATATGGATGGGCCCTAATCCAATCTGACTGGCATCTTCTAAGAAGAGATTAGAACACAGACACACACAGGAAAAACCACGTGAAGACACGAAGAGAAGATGGCTACCTACAAGCCAAGAAGAGATGCCTCAGAAGACATTAAGCCTGCCAACACCTTGATCTCAGACTTACAGCTTCCAGAGTTGTAAGAAAATAAATCTCTGTTGTTTAAGCCGCCCACTCTGCGGTACTTTGTTATGGCAGCTCTAGCAAACTAATATAATAAGTAATGCAATTTCAGAGACTTTCACTGAACACTGTCTTAGCCTGAGCCTCTATTTTAGGTGCTGTGGAGAATAAACAAAACATTGTTCCTATCCTTCAAGACTTTAGAGTCAAGAAGAGAAGATTTTGAAACATGCAATTATCTAGGATGTTAGACATAAAGTTAAAAAATGTTTGTTATAAACTGTGTCCAAGGACTTCAGGGCAAGGAGACCAGCTTGGCAGCAAGCATTACACGGCACTTAGTACATGCCAGGCACTGTCCTAAGTGCTTAACACAGAGCTAACTCAATTCTCAAAATGCCTTTCTTAAAGTGGCATCATCATTAAACAACTTGCCCAAATCCCAGAGCTAGGAAGTAGAAGAGTTGAGAGATGGATCCCACTAATCCCACTAGCTGGAACCAGAGACTGTGGGCTTAAAGGCTAGCCAAGCTGCTTCTCCTTAGCTGGGGTTAGGAAGAGCCTCAAGAAGGGCAGATCTCCCAAACAGACCGGCGTGTGAGTTACGCTAGACAATCTGAACGTAACCAAGGGGGCAAGAGGCTACCGATGCATACTGAGCAGGGGACCCACATTATCAAAACTGAACCTTAAGAAGATGAATCTTGTAGCAGCAAGTAGGAGTGAGGAGGCACCCCAGGTAGAGGAACAAAGGTCAATGGTTAACAGTCATGCAGGCTTGCTGCATCTCCACAACGATGGGACAGAAGCTGTGAGATAAATAACCAGTCTTATGGAGCTTGGCACTGTGTTTTACTCCTCACACTAACCCAGAAAGGGGGCTGTTGACGTCCAAGTTAGCAGATAAGGAACCCAAAGCAGTGGGGAGTTAGATGCATTGCCCAAGAGTTCACAGCTTGTCAGAGACAAAACTGGGATTTAAACCCTGATCCATCAGAATCCAAAGTCCTTATACTTTCTAACATCCCCGTGCATAAGTGGGCATCCAGCTCCTGCTTGCTGAGATGGGGCTGGAACAGTTGCCACAGTGACTGGAGACGGATCATGCGTGAGACAGGCAGAGAGAGGCCTCCAGCTTTCCCTTTTCTTCTACAGCACGTGCAGGGTTAACTACCAATGAAGGCATCTTATACCGCTGTTCTTTGGCTGGCTGGCTACAATCTGAGTTTCACTCCTGCATCGAATAAAGGCCCCTGGGAAATCTGCTGCAGCTACAGACTTTCTGTCAACTAGGAGGAGTGGAGTTTTGTCCCTGAAAGAGGCTGATACCCTGCAAGCTTGGACTGTGGAGTCTTTATTTGCATTCGGAGCCCCTGATGCTTCTTCCAGAATCACAGAGGGAAGCTGGTATCTGTTGAGAGGAAAGTGGTGTAAATGGAGCTCTGGGCTGGATTATAGCTCTTCAACACACACACACACACACACACACACACACACACACAGAGGAACATGCATTGAATAACATACTATCAGAGAGCGCTAAGATAAGTTGGAGGCACAAAGTTCATTTCTTCTCTCAGAAGATAATCTTTATGGAGTAGTAGTTACTGTGTCATTTGTCATGGGATCATTAGTGATACTAGATTCTGGGTAAATAAGTAAAGAGACTCATATGATCGTATGATGTAATGTTATCACAGGAGCAGTAGAGCAACATCTTTGCCATATTCTGTCACTTACGAGTCATCACAAGCCCTGCCCACACACAAGGGGAAGCGATTATATAAGAACGTGGAAACTGGGAGATGGGGTTAGAAGGACACCTTTAAGTCTGCTCAAGACAGAAGCAGAAAAGATACATGTATTAGTCAGGGTTCTCCAGAGAAACAGGACCAATAGTCTGGAGAGAGAGAGAGAGAGTAAGATATTAAGGTTTATTCTAAGGAACTCGCTCGGGTGATTTTGGAGACTGAGGAATCTCAGGATCTGAAGTAGGGAAGCTGGACACCCAGAAAAGCCAGTGGTGTCAGTTCCAGTCTGAAAGCCAGCAGACTTGAGACTCAGGAAGGTTTTGGTTCAATTACAGAGGCAGGAAAAGGTTCATGTCCCAGATCAAAGCCTTAAGGCAGGAGGAGTTTCCTCTTACTCATGAGAGGGTCAGACTTTTTGTTCCATTCAGGCCTTCAACTGATTGGATGAGATCCACCCATACTAGGGAGAGCAATCTGCTTTCCTCAGTCTATCAATTCAAATACTAATCTCACCTCAAAACACCCTTGCAGACACACTCAGAATAATATCTGACCAAATGCCTGGGCAGCCTTTGGTCCAGTCAAGTTGACCCATAAAATTGTCACAATAACACCTTTCAGGTTAGAGATAAACCTGTGAAAAAGTGAGGAATAGTCCTGGACCAGGGTGAGGCAAGCTAAGTGCCCAGGGTATACAGTTTAAGACAGCCCTAATTCTTAGGGTTGTCCAAGGGCAGGGGTGGCACCTAAGGGTGATGGCCTCTTTCAATTTTACACCCCTGATTCCTCACTCACCTCACCCTAGCCGGGGCCCTGGTGAGAATCAGTGAAAGGACTCACAGGTGGAAACTGTGCATCTGTCAGTGTGGCTGAGGAAAGGGGATGCGTGGCTCGTGAGACAGTCAGGAGATTTCCGAGAGCTGAGAGCAGCCTTTGATGGCTCTGGCCTCTCCGGGTGGGAGTGCTGTGAACATGCCCCTCAGGACCCCACACATGGGAGGGACCAACCAAATGCCCAGGGCAAATACAAGCAGTACCCCCTCCTCTCACCACCTAGACTTGCAAGAGAGACAATGCGAAGTTCAAATTAGGTAGTATTAAAACTCATCCACAACAGCCAAGTCATGGAAAAAGCTAAATGTCCATCAGCAGATGAATGGATAAAGAGGATATGGTACATATACACAATGGAATACTACTCAGCCATAAAAAAGAACAAATCTAAATGTGGAATCTAAAATATGACACAAATCAACCCATCTATGAAACAGAAACAAAATTAGGGACATAGAAAATAGACTGGTGGTTGCCAAGGGGGAGGGGGTGGGAGAGGGTAGGAGTGGGAGTTTGGGATGAGCAGATGCAAACTGGCATATATAGAATAGATAAACAACAAGGTCCTACTGCATAGCACAGGGAATTCTATTCAGTATCCTGTGATAAACTGTAATGGAAAAGAATAGGAAAAATAATATATATGTATAACTGAGTCACTTTGCTGTACAGCAGTAATTAACACAACATTGTGGTTCAACTCTACTTCAATAAAAAATAAATTAAAAAAAAAGAAAGCTTACCCACAAAGGAATGGTAGTTAGACCTCACAGTAGACTTTACTTCCCAGCGATAGATGTCAGGAAAGGGGAAGTATCATCTTGAAAGTGCTGAGGAAAAATGACTGATAATCTAATAAAAAGAAAACTAAACAATAGCTATCGACTTTTGAGCACTTACTATGGCACCCTGGAGTCTGTACTCAGCAGAACAATCATTTCGTGAGAGTGAAGTGCAGACTGTCAGACATCCAAAGAATTCACTAGCCATTGGCTCTCAATAGAAAACAAAATCTGCAGGACGATGGGTAGGGATGGGGAAAACAAAAGTGAACACGGAAACTGGTAAAATACATTGCTAAATATATTTAACAATTAAGAAATTGAAAAGAATGACTATTTTGTGTTTTTAAGATGGTAGAATTAAAAATGATAACAAGAAAGATATAGAATATTTAGTAAGTAGTCTGAGATCATTTGTTCCTCTTGAAGATGACTGAGATAAAGAGTACACTTAGGCTTGTTAGAAAAATGATTAGTTGTGTGTAGATATTGGAAATAAATATGAACAAAAGAAAGAATAAAAATATTCATCATCACACAGTATATATTGTACACCTACTCTGTGGGAAGCTCTGTTCTATGCACTGATGATACGAAAAAACAAGACAGAAAAGTCTCTTGACACGTGGATTTATTAATTTAAATTGCAATGTGTTCTTACAGTAACTACGGTTATTTGTGACAATGCTGAGACACCCACTTCAGATTTTCTTTCTAGAAATAGGAGGTGCATATAAACCTTAAACAGGGCCCTGCTGGTCGTGGAGGAGAAAAAAAGAAAGTCTTCTTGATGAGAATCTCAATTCCACTGTCCTTAGCAATCACCATACCTGACATGACACACGTCTTCTCCCCACGGCTTTAACACGAAAGGTCATAAATGGCTGAGCTGTAACACACGACACAACTGAACTCTGTAAGGTAAGAGGTGAGCCAGGCCAGGCAGGCGTGGGGTGGGGGAGAGGGGCGGACCATGGGGAAAACCAAAGCACAGAGTGGGCTCAGGTGACCAGATGTGGTTTCAAGCTCCATCCTTTCCTCTGAGTTGCGCAACCTTGAGGAAGTTAGTTACCTTCTCTGAGCCTCAGCTTCCTTGTATGCAAAAATCACCAATTCACGAGGTTACTATGAAAATCAGAGACGGGAAAGGACATGATCACCCTGTAGGAGCTCTCAGCTGATCAATAATAGGTGTCCAAATGCTGATCTGAGGCCCCTCAGATACGATTTCTATTTCTCCTAGTGTGGTTTAAGCCCTTGGAGGACACTTGCTGGTTCTTATGTATGTTCGTGTTCCTTAGTATTGCGCGAAAAAGATGGTCATTTCTTCAGTATTCCCTAATTGAAGTAAACGAAATGGAATTAGGTTGGATTGGCAATCCCAACGCGATACAATTAGAACGCATTAAGGGCTGGTTTTCTTGGCTTTTAGAGAAATATCATAGAAATTCAGAGAAGAGGGAGATTAAAGTAAGCTAACCAAGCATTTATTGGAGACGTGTTTTATTGAACTTCTGTTCTGTACCCGACATTATGTCAGCTCTTCTCCCAAGCTTTATCTCATTAACTCCTAACAACACACTGAGGAAACGTACTATTACCTTTATTTTACAAGTGAGAATCCAGGGGTTCAGACAAGCAAAGTATCCCAAGGTGACCATGGGAAAGCAACAAGGACAGGGACAAAGTAAGCAGCCAGCTCTCTCTGTCCCCATAGCCCCCTTCCCTCCTTGTCACTCAGCCCCAGGCTGGAGCTGGGGGAGGCCACCTCTGCTTGCTTCCATTTGTTTCTTTTTTGTTTCTTCTGCTACATTGGCTGAGCTGCACTCACCATGCCCATTTTCAATTATAGCCTGCATGCCTGTGCTTTGAAAAACATAATTTATTTTCCCAGTCAGACCAAATAGAAAACACAGTTGAGTGTTTAAATAATAATTAACCTTTCACAGCTGCATGGCTCGCTCTCTCATTCTCAGCAAAAATGCAGGACAATTCTTGACACAGCTTCTTCCTTGAGTCCACCACGTGGAGGTCTACTGCTGATGGCTAGGAGGACCTCCACACTTGAATTAAACTCCTTTAGAAAGAAGAGATGACCATGGGTATGGTTAATAATGTGCTTTTCTCTCTGCATTGAGAATTCTAAGCTTCCTTCACCATAGAGTTTGCATGGTCTATTCCAAGGATGGCTCCACTGAGGTCCCCATAGACATCATTCCCATTGACCATATTACTTCCCCCTGTCTGAAGTCTCTAGTGGTTAAAAGGGCATGGGCTTTGAAAGCAAACAATCTGCTCATTTAAATGAACTTCATGCACCACTCACACCAGCTTAAAGTTTATTTCAGTCATCACTGCTTATCAGCATCACAATTTTCTTAGGCTGCTTCTCGTCACCCACTCAGCAGCTCCTTCTCCTTCAGCCTTCCTACTTTCATAGCTGTCTCCTCCAGTTTGGGGCCTCACTCGACGTCTAGATTCCTGCATTGCCACTTGACTTTGGAGTAGTAATACCTTGAACTTCAAAACCTTTCTAGACCATGACCATTTGCCTCTCTCCCCAACCTGAGTGCCACACTCAGAAAGCCCTCCTCCATCCTCAGTACCATTCTTTGAGGAAACTTAATGACACATTTAATTTCGGACGCACTGAATTTACAATGCTTGAGGAGATATTCTAATGGAGATACAACCGGATATGTTGGTTCAAAGCTCCAGGAAAACAGTGCAGAAGACAAGAAGATAATGGTGTCATGGAAGATTGAAAAAAGTAAGGGATTTCTAGAAGAAAAGAGTGGTGAATGGAATCAGATGCCACAGAGAAGCCCAATAGAGTGATAAAAGGATGTGTTCATTAGATTTTGCCACAAGGAGGTCAATGTTTTTCTTGTCAGGTACATTTATATGAGTTGGAGGCCAAAGTCCCCAAATTGCGACAACTTCAAGAGAGAATGAGAGGAGAGAATGTTGAGACAGAAAGATTACATCTTGATTTCAAATAACCGAGCACAGAACCTGACACCCAGCAGGCTCTCAAGAGATTAGTGTTGAATGAGTGAAAATGGAGGAATGGCCAAAGTAGAGGGCAAGGACCCCAGTGCTTTACCTTGAGAAAATGGCCTGAGGATTCTGCTCTCAGAAGGAGTCCACAGTCCCTCCCCCCACCTTTCCCCTTTGTAACCATTTTGAAGTCTACAAGTCTGTTTCTGTTTTGTAAATAAGTTCATCTGTGTAAGTTTTTTAGATCCCACATATAAGTGACACACGGTATTTGTCTTTCTCTGACTCTACTTAGTATGATAATCTCTAGGTTCTTGGGATTAACATATACACACTGCTGCCTATAAAATAGATAATCGACAAGGACCTACTGTATAGCACAGAGAGCTCTACTCAATAGTCTGTAATAACCTATATGGGAAAGGAATCTGAAAAAGAATGGATATATGTATAACTGAATCACTATGCTGTATACTGAAACTAATACAACATTGTAAATCCACTGCACTCCAATATAAAATAAAAATTAAATTTAAAAAAGAGTCCACAATTTAGTTAGAAATATATAAGTATACAGGCAACAATTACAATATGACTTTTTAAATGTGTACAATTACTTATTAACTTGTGGGTAACGTATTGAGGCATGAGAACAAGGGGCTGTCTGTGTGCTTCCTTTAACAGACAAAAGGGTGGAGTCTTCTTGGTGATCTAATCTTCAAGTCAGAATCCTGCTTGACTAGTGTGTCAAGAGATGGCATGTTTCTCATTATTGATTTACAATTAACAAATCTTCTGGAGACTGATATTTACTCATTCATTTATTCAACAGATATTGATTGAGTTCCTACCATGTAAATATCAGAATGTTCACCTATCAGGTGACGGTGACCAGTCCTATGAGGAGAACCAGAACGTGTGCATTTCTTGGGTAGAACATGTGCCCTCTGGAAACGAAATTACACCGAGGCCCATATTCCTAATCCGACAGTTGCCGCCAGCATTGATTTGGAACGAGGGGAGTTAGTTGGGTAAAATCTTAATTACTATAGACTTGGAGCAATGGTAGACCAATGGTTCCATTTTTGCCGTTGATACTGACTTTCCCAGTTGACCAGATTTACATGTGGGCAGGTTCATCTCCCTTGGATGTTAATAGAGAAATTAAAAGCCATTCTTTTACGAATTTCTTTTCGTTGAAGTGATAACTTTATTTTTAACAACAGACTATATACCATGCACGATGGTAGGAAATGTATATTTACTCACTCACTTCTTCATTCATTAAAAGCATAAATAATGAGCCAGACACTAGGAAAGTCAATTTATATTCAGAGACTCATTCAACAGATTATATACCAAGCACCAATTACATGTGTATCTCTGCTAACTGATGTGCCCCTCACAAAATGAGGTGTCTTTATACCCATTTTACAGATGAAGAAACTGAGGCTCTGGAGGCCCCAAGCAGCTTTCTCAAAGCCCATCTGGTAAGTGCACAGGTCAGACCTGAGCCCAGGTTAGCCCGGCTCCAGGGCTTGTCCCCACCGTAACTCATGATCCCTCCTCACATCTTCTATGACTGCAGACATCGCTCTTGCAGGGACTGGGAGAGTTTAACACGGAGCTCTCAAGCCCAGAAGCCAGCATCCTGGGAGCCTCTCACTCAGCCCTGGTGCTGTTGTTTCTGATGATACACTTCTGGGTGGGCTCTGGCTCCAACTCTACATCAAGTCATCAGGGACCATTCATTTTGCAGCATTTTCCAACCTGCCTTCTGATCCACTTCCAGGGCTGATCACACAAAAATCTCCTGGGCCAGGATGAAACTCAATCCGCCCATGGCCCTTCTCACAGGCAGCAGACAGGAGCTGGACCTCTCCAGGGACTCATGCCTCAGCATGGCCACAGGCCATCCTCGGAGACAAAGCAATTGCTTTGGACACGGGGGATGGATTTTGGTGAACGAGGAGGCGCACACTTTGGAGGAGGTACAAAAAGCCTGTTACATCTCTAGGGGCAGCGCAGGGCAGAGGTGAGAACACGGCAACCAGAATCAAAAACAGAAAATGTAGATCAAGATAGTTATTGAGCACGGATTCTATGCCTGGCAATGTGCTGGAGAGAGAGTTACGCAAGAGGTGTCCCTGCCCTCAAAGAGTCCACTATGGCCTGTAGTGTCAGTGGAACTAGACGCAGCAGCAAATAGCCACCACCTGGGAGACTGGAGCTTTCAGATAACCAGGCCAATTCTGCAGGCCGCCCCCAACACACTGTTCCGAAACTCTCCTCATGCAGACTCGAAATACGCTCTGATCCTCACTGTTAACAGTGGGTAATGGGTATAGGACCAAACACACCTGCTACGCTAATAAAATATAATGCTCAGATCAAGCAATGAAATTGCCCATCCGTGTACATTTTTATATCTCCCTGTATAATAAAAAGAATCACATTCCCCTAAGAAGCATTTCTTAAGTCAGTGGGCCAAGCCCCTCCCCTACGAGTCCACTGATTTCACAGATAACATCCTACGGGGCACATCCAGAGGAAGGCGGAAGAAGGAGGAATCTTGGTTTGGGTTTCTATTCCTTTGTGCTACATATGGTTTAATGGTTTAAGTCTGAGGTACCATGATCCCTAATTCCTCCTGGGACTCATCTGGGGAAATGTGCAGGAACAGTCAGGTAAAATTCATTTCTTCTTCCTCTCCTTTTCTTCCGTATACTACAAGTTTAATGTCTCAGCTCTCTTTCCATTGCGCCTGGCCTGTCATATTAGTACACAATCTGTTTGTACATGAGCTGCTAGGAGAGTGTTTTTGTTCCTCATCGAAAATTGGGTTGCAGGGCTTCCCTGGTGGCACAGTGGTTGGGGGTCTGCCTGCCGATGCAGGGGGCGCGGGTTTGTGCCCCAGTCCGGGAGGATCCCACAGGCCGCGGAGCGGCTGGGCCCGTGGGCCATGGCTGCTGAGTCTGCGCGTCCGGAGCCTGTGCTCCGCAACGGGAGAGGCCGCGGCAGTGAGAGGCCTGCGTACAGCGAAAAAAAAAAAAAAAAATTGGGTTGCAGTCTTTGTCGATGTATATGGACAGGCTGCCCAGACATCTCTTCTTCCCCATAAAATAGAGGCCGGGACATCATGAGGGTCTCACTCTGGATCTCCAGCCCCAGAAGAGAGAGGGTAAGACATAGGATTAAAACAGGAACATGGTTGAGGTATGGAATTTCCAGGAGATAATCTTTTCTAGCTTTTTCATGCAAGAAAACTAGTAAAATTTGTATTTGACACATTGTATTAGGAGACTAGGATTCTTAATAAACATGCAGGCAATTCCTGTGGGCATTTACAATAATCTTCAAACAACTCAAAAGTTAAATATATGAATGAAGGGAATGGGGAGGGTGGGGACGATGCTTTCTGAACTTTTGTTTTTTAAAAAGAATATTGGGTACATAAATGTATAAACCAGAAAGGCAATGGATAAGTGGGTACTTACTTTTGCCTAGACCGGGAGGCTCAGTGGATACTCAGGAAAAGTGCTACCATTTTCTTGTTGGATGAGCAGGAGCTTCAGATGAACAAGAGGGTGGCAGGGCAAGTTCTGGGAAGTTTTCTTAAATTCTTTTGGCACCTTGGGAGTTGAGAGTGTTTTCTTCTGGTCCGTCATAACCGTAAAGTTATTGCGAGGTCCCTGATCCGGACACACACATTCTTTGTGAATGGCAGAGTCTTCTCTTGTGAAGTCACTGTCATTGTTGTTTGACTGCCTGAAACCACTGGAGCTCCAGAGCTCTCTTGGTGTGTCACCTGGGCAGTTAGCACTTAAGAGTGTCCGTGCATCATTCCATGCTCTGCTGAAGCCATCTTGGAACAGTAATCACTGTCTGAATAAGGGGCGCTGCCTTGTAAAAGTTTTATCCCAACCCCACGAATTCTGTAGCTAGTCCTGCCTTGATCAGCCCTGGCAGGGAGAAGGGGCCATCAGTCTGGGGAGACAGCAGCAGATCCTATAAGCCAGGGGAGGGCACAGTCTAAAGAGGAGCAGGGGTGGGCACAGGGAATGAAGTGACAGAGCCAGAGAGTGGGCTCTGTGATGCATTTGCCACTACGCTGCCGCCCCTCACACCACTCTGAGTCGGGAGTCCCATCCCTGGTCAACACCCCTTTGCACCAACCCTAAGTACAAACCCACTTCACCCAAATCCATGCCCTCCTGGCATTTTGGGGCTCATTTCTGCAACAGGGTGCCTCAAGTAGCCTTAGTGTTTCTCAGCATGGCCTCGAGGTAGATGCTCCAGCTGGTCTGTGGGTTGCTTTCTGTCATCCTCAGCACACAATCGGCCAACAGCACAGTTCTCCCTCGGGCAGGGATCCAAAACACATCAGGAATAAACAGAAAATGGGTAGAGTTTTTAGCTCTTTTTACGGGGATTGTTATAGGAGGGAAGGGCTGGAGGGAAGAAGCTGTTTAATGGGCTCAAACAATGTATGCATTCACTCAAAGATCACGGAAGCTTAGGTGGGAGGAGACCTCAGAGGCCCATCCACTGCTCTGAGATGCTGGAATGCCATATACCCACCTGCCTGGCAAACTCTTACTCATCCTTGGATACGGCCTTACCTTTGCCTTCTCCTTGTTGGGGATGGAACTTGACTGTAAAACACAAGGGAGAAATGTGTACATTCTTCCTGAGGGCAGGGGGAGGGCAGTGGAGCATGAAGTTTGCACCAATGTATCATGAAAGATACTCCTCCTTTCCTAGTTGGCAGAGAAACACATAGAAGAATGTCTGCATGTTGAGGATTGGGGCAGGGAAGACAGCCTGTAACTGCATGGATATTGGGAGATCTGAGGAACTTTTTCAGGAGGTTAGGAGTCCACCAGATGTTACAAGACACACACACACACACACACACACACGCACACCCCAAACCATTACACTATAAATACTCATAGTTTTCCACCTCCTCTTCTCCCACTTGCTGTGCTAGAATCTCTTTGCAGTGATGATAAGACACTGGGACTTAGCTTGCTAATTGGGGATTGGATTGTGATGGAATTGGAAAGGTCAACAGTGGCTAAAATGATCTTTATAAACAGCACTGAGGTTGAGATTCGGAGGAGAGAGATGTTGAGTCAGGAGGAGTTAGGAAGCTCTCTAAGATAATATATGGGGTAATTTTCCTTTTGCCAACATTTGCTGGAAAAAAATAGTAAAGGAATGTATTCTCCTTTTGGACATCAGCAGTCAGATTGATAATGTGGGAGATTGGTCATCTTGCTGAGGTCAAGTTCTAAGTTAAATGAGGATGGGGGAAAATGAGTGGGGCAGAGTTGTAGCCAGGATCGTGGCCACCCAGCTACAAACACCCTACTTCCCAGCCTCTATGGCAGCAGGAAAGGCTGTATAATCAATTTCTGGCCAATAGGGTGTGAGCAGAGGTGCCATGAGCACTGTAGGCTGAGCCCCTAAAAGGAAGGGGCATGCCCTGCCCCCCTCTTTCCTCCTCCAGGTAAAAGTGGAGCAGCTTTTTTAGACACAGAGATGAACACCGGCTCTTGAGGACAGTAGATTGCCTGGGAACACTTAGCTCTGCACTGTTATATAAGAGAGGAAGGAACTTCTATAATTTTGCAATAAGGAAGGTGAGAAGATAAAAGCAACTGCCCCTCTGAAATGTCTCTGCCCCCTTTCTGAAAAGTATCCTGATATATTTAGAAATGTGTTTGTGTGTGTGTGTGTGCGTGTGTACTCCTGCTTATTTTACAAGATTGTTGTAATTGTTGTAAGGATAAAATCCAGTGAAAGAACATATGGTGGGCTTCCCTGGTGGCGCAGTGGTTGGGAGTCCGCCTGCCGATGCAGGGGATGCGGGTTCGTGCCCTGGTCCAGGAAGATCCCACATGCCGCGGAGCGGCTGGGCCCGTGATCCATGGCCGCTGAGCCTGCACGTCCGGAGCCTGTGCTCCGCGACGGGAGAGGCCACAACAGTGAGAGGCCGGCGTACCAAAAAAAAAAAAACCTCCTTCTTCCCAATTACCCTATTTTCATAGACCCTCACAGTTCATTCTTTGTCACCATAGCAACCCACATCTTAGGAAAAGAAGAGTGAATAGAAGAGGGAGTATCCTCAGGGTGGGTATGGGAGCCTGCAAACACAGCCTCATGGGAGGCATGGGCCCTCTGCAGACCTTGTTGACAATCTCATGAGTGTTGGTCCCCTTGTGACATCAGAACCTTCTCAGGAGCCCCGCGGTGCTCTTGACACCTGGGCACCGAGGACATCAGTCAGACTCACACACATCCTTTTGTAAAATCTTGGCGCTATACATGAGATAAGTACCAAAATCATGTAACATCTACAGGTCAAATAGGGGAAAATTGGAAACTCATGTTCTAAGGGAGTAGTCAGTGTATAGTTGGGTATCTCAAGTTCCACACTGCCCTGGGGGGTGAGGGTTATCATAGTAGGGAAGATCAAGTGCAAACTGCTAAAATTGCTCCCCACTCCACACACACCAGCCAAGACAGTAAATAACAGGCAATAACAATCCCTGATTGGTGGGGATGGGGGAACAAAGCACTCTTCTTAAGGATCTAAGGATTCGGGTAGTGTGCGTATTCCCCGTCATGTTTCTATTCAATTCACTCGATGGCTCCTGCAGAAACCAGACAGACCACAGAGGACAAGTCTCAGCTCTCACAAACTCACCAAGTGGAAGCCGGATGGCAGCCCACATCCCAGTCACTGTATTTAACTAGAGCAGATTGAAACAGCCTCAGGGCACGGTATACTGACATTGATTTGGCAAATGTATCTGTTGCATCCAGGAAGAAAAGAGGATCAGAAAAGGTTTGCATACACAAGGAACGGGCAACAGTATACACTTCAACCCTCCTGTCCGCTTTCATAATACTGTCAAAAAAGATCAGAATGAGCCAGACATGCCACAGAACTTCACTTTGACATATTATCTCGATGATGTTGTGCCGATAGGGCCCCATGAGCAAGGGGCAGCTGGCACACCGGAGACCTCGGTAAGATGCATGTGCTTCAGACGGTGACAGAGAAACCTTATGGAGATTCAGGTTCTGCCACATACAGAGACTGTCCAGGGATTCAGTGGTCCTGGATCTCTGGGGATCCAGGGGTCAGGGGCATTCCTGGACACCACCTTCAAAGTAAAAGGGAAATTATTTCGTCTTGCATCTCCCTCCCCAAACAGGGATGCTCAGCATCTGGCGGGCCTCTCCAGGTTCTTGATGGAGCACTTGGCACATGTAGGATAATACTTTGACACATAGGTGGAGTGACATGAGAGGCTGCCAGCTCTGAGTGGGGACCAGAGTGCAGAGGGCTCTGCGGCAGGTTCAGGCTGCAGTACAAAGAGCTGCCTGATGAACCAGGTCACTCAACCGACCTGCTGCTGCTAGAGGTGTCAGTGGTGGGAAGAGACGCCCTCTGGAGTGTGTGGCATCACGCTCCAGGGGTAGATCCCAGCAGGACAATGGATTTTAGCCAAAGGCCATGCCACCTACAGTAGAGTCTCATGTCTGTTGAAAACAACTCCTGTGTGTTACTGGTCTCTGGTCGAGACGGAATGATGGCCAGGAGACACCATCTGACCATCTGGCTAGAACCACCCATCATGAGCTGGGTCAACACCAATAAGTCATAAGGCCGGACAAGATCAGCAGGAATCTCTCATGGGAAAGAAGTGGTGGATCATCCAGACCTAGCTGGTGCAGCATCAGACAGCTCCCACCACCATGGCCTGCACCACCGTTGCACCAGTATGCCTGTGCCTATGCCAGTATGGGGGATGCTGTATGACCAGCTGAGTGCCACCACCAAACAGCTTCCATTTCCCATTGACAGCAAGCCCGTGAGAGCAGCATTCAATTTCTCCCACAGGTGAGAGAGCCTGTGTCTCCCAGAAGCCAATCACCTTGCCCTCCAGGTGAGTTTCCAAGGTAGGAGGTGAGCCCACACTCTGTCTTTCTGCTTTACTGATTCCCTGTCTGAAGCCAACATCCTACAAGATGAACGTGACCTCAAAAGGGAAAAGAAGTAAAACTTGAAGCTTGAAGAGAACAAGTCCAGCCCTAGGACAGCTGGGCTGGGGCCCTCTAAGGGTGATATTCCAGAAGGAGCCAGGACAGCTGAGGTTTCCAAGCTGGTCATTTGCCTGTTTCCTCTCAGACCCTTTCCTTCTGCTCTGGGCTTCCCAGCCTCCTGCACCAGCCCCTCTGGACATGTTCAGACAATGGGAAGGGAGAGGAAATAAAACCATGCTGGCTGAGGAATGATCACAAGAACTTAAAAGTGAAGTAAGTCAGAAAGAGAAAGACAAATACCATATGATATCACTTATACGTGGAATCTAAAATACGACAAAAATGAACCTGTCTACAAAGCAGAAACAGACTCACAGACATAGAGAACAGACAGGTGGCTGCCAAGGGGGAGGGATGCAGTGGGAGGCTGAGGTTAGCAGATGTTAGCTATTATATACAGAACGGTTAAACAAGGTCTTACTCTATAGCACAGGAAACTATATTCAGTATCCTATGATAAACCATAATGGAAAAGAATGTTTTAAAAAAGAATGTATAGGGACTTCCCTGGCAGTCCAGTGGCTAAGACTCCATGCTCCCAATGTGGGGAGCCCGGCTTCGATCCCTGCTCAAGGAGATAGATCCCACATTCTGCAACTAAGAGTTCCCATGCACAACTAAAGATCCCGCACGCGGAAACAAATATGCCGCGTGCCACAACCAAGACCTGGCACAGCCTAATTAATTAATGTTAAAAAAAATAAAATAAGAAAGAATGTGTATATATATATATAGCTGAATCACTTTGCTGTACAGCAGAAATTAACACTTTGTAAATCAACTCTACTCCAATCCAATCAAGATAAATAAATAAATAGATGAATGAATAGATAGATAAATGAATAATTTTTTCAAAGTGTTTTACCTGGAAGAATGGAGATTCAGGGAACATCAGTATTCAAAGGGCTATTGGGTGAGAGTTTGGGGTTGTGTTATGTGGCCCCAGGACCCATAAAGGAGGGTTCAGGGAGATGGCTTGCAGGTCAGGATGAGGGAGAACTTTCTTATAGAAGCGGGGGGAGCAGGCAGTCTGGAGAAGTGGAGACTCCTTACCATGAGGCGGGTGCCGGCTACAGAAGTGGTTCTACCACCTGCTACAGGATCGCACTCAAGGTGCTTTCTGGTTCTCACATCCAGCCCATCGCCTGCTTTGGTAAACAGACGTTTATCGGAACATGGATACGTCCATTCCCTCACATATCATCTGCGGCTGCTTTCTCACTACCACGGAGAATTAAGTAGCTGTAGTTGTGACAAAACCCCTATGGCCCCCAAAGCTGAAAATATGGACTGTTGGTCCCTTTCCAGTAAAAAATTTGCCACCCCTCCCTGTAACTCATTTTTCTGGAAAGCTGTTGAATCTGCCAGATTCTGGAGGGAAAGTTGAGTAGAGTTGCTGAGTTGGGAGAGAGGATTCCCCTGAAAATGATTGAAATCGTTTTGTTTTTATTTTTCCTAACAGAACCTGAGACAGGTGACTATTCTTGTTCCTTTTAATTCAATTCCTTTCCCCATTTCTCCTTATTATACCCTGAGCTAGCAGCTCGGTCTCACCCTGGAAGATGTTAACACAGATATCCCCCTGAGCTAAACTTTCTGTTTCCTAGGGATTAGACACAGATATTACGGTGATTAAAAATATAAAATAAAATGCCTTGGGAAATTTAGCTCTAGAGGAAAGGGACAGGCCAAGATCCAGGCAGCTATGGCTGAGAATTATAACTGGACAGAGCAAAGAATTAGTTTGATGACCCCCGCCCGCCCAGGGCTTGGGTGTACCTTTAAGGTGTGGACTCATCAAGCCTTCACTAAGCACTGGGCAGAGACGCTTAGCACAAGACTCAGGTTGATTTCTGTTCCCCTAAAGATATCTTGACATCTTAACCCCTCTGCCTGTGTATGTGAATGTGCCCTTATTGGGAAATAGGATCCTGCCAGATATAATCAAGTTAAGATGAGGTCATACTGGATTAGAAGGGCACCCAATTCAATGGCTCGTGTCCTCATAAAATGAAGGAAATTGAACACAGACACGCTGAGAGGAGAATGTCATGTGAAGAGACAGAGACGCATGGGGAGGACAGCCATGTGGAGGCAGAGGCATACTCTGTGTGATGTGTTGACAAGTCAGAGGTGATGGGGATTAACAGCAACCAAGGGGCAAGGAAGGATTCTTCCCTAGAGTCTTCAGAGGGAACACGGGCATCCCTGTGCTTGGACTTGAGTGGACCTTGATTTTGGACTTCCAGCCACCAGAACTGTGAGAGAACACATTTCTGCTATTTCAAGACACTTATTTTGTGGTACAGTCCCAGGAAAATAATACAGTAGGTGATTCACAAATGTTTGCTGAGTGATTAAATGAGCGAATGGAGGAATGAATGAGTGAATGAACAAAAACAAATCCAAAGGGGCTCAGAAGCAGGGCTGTGGGTGAATCCAGAGGGGAACTGAAGAAAGCAGAGACCGGTATCTGAGAAGGAGACAAATCTCGAGTGCTTTTGTAGAGGGTGATACTAGCGCACCCTTTCTCAGCCACCCATTCATAATCGCAAAGGGAGGTCAGCCTCATGGCAGAGGATGGAGAGAGGGTAGCGTTATACCAGATGCGGCAGGAGCCAGACATGGGCTCTGCAGTGTCAGGCTCTGAGGCCCCCTGGGGAGGAGGGTCCCTGAGTGCCCAGGATAACCATTTCTGTGGGCTGGAACATGGCAATGATTGTTGATGGTCTTAATGTCATTTCTGTGGGCTGGAACATGGCAATGATTGTTGATGGTCTTGATGTTAGGGCTGAAGGTGAGTGGACAGGGCTCGGGGACAGACAAGACGGAATGATCCACCCTCAAAACAGGTGCTAAGGGCTTCCCTGGTGGCGCAATGGTTGCAAGTCCGCCTGCCGATGCAGGGGACACGGGTTCGTGGCCCGGTCCGGGAGGATCCCACATGCCGCGGAGAGGCTGGGCCCGTGAGCCATGGCTGCTGGGCCTGTGTGTCCAGAGCCTGGTGGTGGGAAAGGCCACAGCAGTGAGAGGCCCGCGTACCGCAGAGAGAAAAAAAAAACAAAACAGGTGCTAAGGGCATCGAAAGCAAGTCAGGCACTAGGTGAGCGCCCACCTGGTGGGTGGGTCTTAACGACTGAAGGAAGATCCAGTCCAGGGAAAGCACCGAGCACCTAAGCGGGGTCAGGAGATGGGAGAGGGCATGAAGTGAAAATCAGGACTGAGAAAAAGGCTCCAAGACTTGGCTTTGAGTGAAATAGGGTTGATGTGAGCACCGGCCATACAGCAGCAAAGATGTACCAGGTACCGTGGCTGGCAGGCTTTATTACTCTGAACTCCCTCGCATCTGCGAGGAGAAATCACCTCCCCCAGCTCAGAGTTAAAGAAACTGCGGTCCAGCTTCCCAAGGGCATGTGCTTAGGAAATAATAGAGCTGAGAAGTGAAGTTGCTTCGATCTAATTCCAAAGGCCAAGCCAGGCCTGGTGCTTCTCTCAAGTCAGAGGCTAAGTTACCGTCCCCCCCGGACTCTCCCCTAGCCCCGTGGAGATGTCTCTCTCCTGAGCAACAGAAGACTTTCCAGAGAGACCAGAGGGCATTTCCCTACTGCCTGCCTAACGAGCCTTTTAGATAAATACAGTTTTCCTAATCTCCATGCACCACCATGAGATTTTAATACCAAAGATGTACTCTATAGTTGTTTATATACTGTACGAATATCTGTGCTTTATCCACAAAAAAAGGTAAGATATTTTTTCCCCATTTCCTGTTGAGACTCCATGGATTAGATCTTAATCCCACTTTTCTATGTAACGCAGATTGTTCCGGGTGACATTCTTCATCAGAACAGGCTTATTTAATAAAATGGGGAAGCTCTTGCTGACCAGGCTAAAATTTCCCAGGAACCAGCTAGGTCATACATGCAGACGGAAGCCACTGCCTTTCCACACCAAGCAATTCTCCAGTTCTCTGGGGAACACCGACTGGGTGTCCTACAAGTTAACTCAACCCTGACCCTAACTGCTTGGAGTGAGTGCAGACCCTACAGGTTAAGGACTTATTCCCACAAGACTGTCACCCACTTCAGATGCCAGACACAGGTTATCTGTCATTTCTGTCCAACTTGGCTACAAATCAGAGGTTCCCACAAACCGCCCCCCTCCCAACGCCCGGGTCTGATAATTTGCTGTAACTGCCTACAGAACTTAGGGAAACACGTATGTTTGCAGGTTTATTATAAAGGATGTATTAAAAGATACAGATGAACAGCCAGGTGAAGAGGTACGTAGTGTGAGGTCTGGAAGGTCCAGAGCCCAGGAGCTTCTGTTCTCATGGAGCTGAGATGTACCACTCTCCCAGCAGACAGATGTGTTCACCAATCCAGAAGCTCCCTGAATCCCCTAGTTGAGGGGTTTTTATGGACGCTTCATCACATAGGCGTAATCAATTATGAACTCAATCTCCAGCCCCTCTCCCCTTCCCAGAGGATGGGGGGACGGTGCTCAGAGTTCCAAGCTACCAGTCATGGCTTCATCTTTCTGGTGACCAGCTCCCGTCCTGAAGCTGTCTGGGAACCCACCCAGAGTCACCCCATTAGAACAAAAACCCTCTTATCACTCAGGAAATCCCAAGGGATTCAGAGCTCTGTGTCAGGAACCAGAGACAGAGACCAAATATATATTCCTTAAATGGCACAAGTAACCTCCCTTTGAAAGACCTAGAAATGATGTCAGCTTACCCAGCTTCTTGATCCTGACTAATTCAAAGGGCCCCAGGTTTCTACGCCCTCTACCCCATGCCTAACCCATCTCTCTGTTCCTCTATGTCTCTGTCTCTCCCTCACGTGTACACACACAAATACACACACACACACACACACACACACACACACACACACTTTTCTAAAAAACTGAGTTAAGCAGCCCTGGTTTTACATTTTTGCCACCAACAGAACCGAGACTAATTCAGTGCATGAACTGTGTTCTGTAAACCATGAAGCAATTTGCAAATATGCACCGAGCATGGGAGGTGCTCAGTGAATGGCTGAAGAGTGCTGAATTGTGCTCATTAGCCCCTGGCTGACATATCTATATGCAGGTAGATGGCAGGACTCAAGTATTCATGTGTATTTCATCCTCACCATTACAGGTACTTTGTCTTCCCCATTACAGCCTGATTTCCTTGCCTCAAGCTTGCATTAGCGCTTGTGGCAAAACCCGAAGAAATTCTGGACAGAAAATTCACTGGGCCTCCTGGCTTTGAGGGGAATCGTGAAGGCTCTTTGCAGAAAGAGGGTGTCTGGAGACAAATGTTCAGGATTTAACAGTAGAAAACCTTTGGACCTGGTCCAAAAAGGGATGAGAGATCCCCAGGAGACTAAAGAAGGAGAGAGAAGTCTTAGGAATTTCCAAGGAGGGAAGAATCTTGGGCTCTGCTCCCCCAGAGCTCCCCAGAGAGAGTTGCTACAGAATGTCAAGGGCAGCTGATCATGCTAGGTCCAGTACTGTCTCCAAATCCAAATCCAGAAGTATCTTATGCAAAGTGAGGGGAAGAGGCTGGACCAAGAAAATCTCCTCTTTAGAGTTTCAAATGCTTCCTTTTGTTACAAAGGGTCTCAGAAGCCTAGAGCTGGAAAGGTGGTCTGGAGGCACAGATTTGAATGACCCCATTTCATACACGAGAAGACTGAGGCTCAGATTTAAGAAGCCAACTCAATGTCACGGCCAAGGGTTGGCAAATCTGCGCCTTTGGCTGTGCTCCTTGACACGGGATCTGTGTTATTAAGTGTCTGAAATTCATCATAAAGGAATCTGTTTAGAATAAACCAAACTTTTCTTTCAAAACCTGGTAAGTGTTAGTCATTGTGCCTTTAGAGAAAATTATTTTGATCAAATTACATTTCTTTCAGTTATACTGTGAGATGGAAGTTATTTGAGGAGAAAGAGGTGCTGTGAATAAAGGCCAGCTTGGGTTGGACCGGGGACGGGTGGGAAAGACCGAAGAGAATACAGAATTCTGAAACGGCGTGAAGGGAGCTAGAATGGGAAAAAAGAAAAAAAAAAAGCAAAGCAAAACCAGGATTCCCACCCTCTGGGCCCTCATCCCAGCTTGACCATTGAGCAGCTATGCCTTTCTGGAAAGTCTTCCTCCTTTCCGGGGTCAGCTTCCCACAATGGGCAGTGGAGTTAGGAGATGCCCTGTCTGCCTGCTTGCCTGGGGTTCTATGACATCAAGTGGGTCATGAGAAGCCCCAGGTATTCGCAGGGTTGGTCCTCTAGGGGTGAAAGGCAGAGCAGACGTGCTGAAGGCTCAAGTAAGCTATTCTCCCGGTGTCTCTCGCACCTGCTTCAAGCCCAGCTCTGCAGGGAGCCAGCATC
Organism: Phocoena sinus; assembly: GCF_008692025.1. NCBI lineage: Eukaryota > Metazoa > Chordata > Mammalia > Artiodactyla > Phocoenidae > Phocoena > Phocoena sinus. The sequence goes on along the minus strand of NC_045779.1, from coordinate 71,695,869 downwards.
ACGCTAAGCCAGAGCCTTGTCGGGTAAGAACGTGAGAATCAAGCAGCCAGCGCCGCTGACATTTGCTGTTCCTTCCCACCGGCCGGCCGCAGTACGCAGGCATTCCTAGCCACCCAGGGCCCTCTGATATAGGATTTAGCCCCCTGCCATATCCTCAGGAGGTAGAAGGGATGCTTGGACAAAACACAGCTCATGATGGAAGGGAAATCCACTTGCAGTAGAACGTGATCCAGCTCAGTCTTGACCTTAATAGGGAAACTGAGAGAGCTTGGGAACCAGAAAGGTTTTGCACCCAAGGATGTCGCTTGAATGAAGAGAAGCAATAGCATTGATGGAGCTCTTACTATGGGTCAAGCCACACCGCTGCTCCTCGATGTATTCTGTTTCATTTACGCCTCCTAACAAACTTACACAGAGGTAGCATCATTCATAATTTATGGATGAGGAAATCAACACAGAGCACATGAATAGAGGTAGTGAAGCAAGCCATCGATGAAAAGCAAAGTTGGGACTAGCACCTAGGACAGCCTGACTCACAAATGCATGTGCACACATTACAACAAATAATTTATTATGTGTGCGTTATGAGGTGGGACGTGTATTCAGCGCTTGGCATGCATTGTCTCATTTTTCTCTTAAAACAGCTCCATCAGACATATTATTATTCCTACTTTATGAGAAAACCAAAGCTCAGAGACATGAGATAACTCAACCGATGTCACACGGCCAGGTCTTATCGATGCCAGGTTCCAAGGTTTAAATGTCATGATATACTGTCCTCCTGGGAAGACCCCAGCTTGTCTTTCATGGGAGAAGTAGAGAGAAAGTGTGAGTTCAGGAAGCCACCATTCTCAAGTTCAATATGGTTGTCTTTCTTAGGGAAGAGCAGTGCAGATACTAACCACAAACCGTGTGCTTCCCACACTGCCTTCACTCCAGGAGGGGCTGTGAGTTGTACAGACATCCTCACATGGCAGGTGATGGAGATCCAAGGTCTCATCTTCCCACTTCCTGCACAAAGCAGGTCATTTTGGGGAGAAAACTTCCAAAATCTGTCCAAAGTCACTTTTCCTTTTATTATCTGCCCAACGTATTGTTGGTGTTTTCCTATCAATAATTTACAGCTTCTTCTTAAATATCCAAGGTAATAAAAAAGTTAGAGAAACTTGCTAGGAGAGATGGAAGTTATTTGAGGGGAAAGAGGTGCTGTGAATAAAGGCCAGCTTGGGTTGGACCGGGGACGGGTGGGAAAGACCGAAGAGAATACAGAATTCTGAAACGGCGTGAAGGGAGCTAGAATGGGAAAAAAGAAAAAAAAAAGCAAAGCAAAACCAGGATTCCCACCCTCTGGAATAACTTCAATGTTCTCAATGACACACCTTTTTGACTCTGCCCCTTTTTTTTTGGTATTTAGTACTCATTAGGTACAGACTGTAGGTTGCAGATTTCCAGACACTAGCTGTGATCTCTTTGAAACACCTACCTCTAGAAAATGGACCTCAGCTCTGTTCACTAGAAGCTTCTGCAATGATGGAAATGTTCTCTATCTGTGTTGTTCAATACCATAGCCCCAGCCCTCTGAGACTAATATGCACTTGAAATCTGGCTAGCGCAACCAAGGAACGGAATTGTTAACTAAATTTACATAGCCCCGTGTGACTAACGGCCACAGGATTGGACAACGCAGACCTAGATAATTGCTAAGAAAATATCAGCCTGGTGCCTTACTTATACACTTATGTTTATTGTAAATATGGAAGGATTTCAGTTTGTTTACCCGATGGGTTTAATTCTTGGCCCCAGTATTTTGCACTCTGGGAATTCACAGTTATGTAAACACTCTTTGCAGGAAATTAAGTTCAAGAAAGAGGCCATGTACTGGTTTATTAGCATTGCACTCTAAAAACTCCAAGAGTCATAACTAAAAGATTAAACACTCACAGACGCAGTCTCGCAAGCATTCACTGCCTACCTGCTACTCAACAGCATCAAGGTTGAAAGGCAGAAATGCAATGATTACATCACCTACGTGGGTTACACCTGCAGAAATGCACCTGTCCGGCATGAATGGCGCTGGAGCGGGTTCTGCATATGACGGAGGTGCCGGCTCCTTACCAGTAAGTTTTCTCTGTTTAATAGTTCGCTCCCCTTTCCTCACTTATAACTGTGCCTTTTCTATGGAGTCCTTACCTTGTACAAGAAGCTTGTATAATAGGGAAATGACCTCCCATGAAGCATCGGTATCACAACATCTCTCTCCAGAGCTGCGTCCTTTCTAACTCCTGAAAGGGAAATGCAATGGCCACTCCAATATTTCAAATGCACAGATTCCTCAACCCAATCCAGAGATCTGGGTTAGAACAACCACAGCATGGCCTGGACAGCTGTGTTTTTTCAAAGCTCCCCAGGTGATTCTGAGCCGCAGCCAGATTTGGGAAACACTGACCCAAATCGTCCTCTGTTGACACAGGCTTTTAGCAGCAAGGTCAGCTCTGAAGTCCTGCCCCCAGCCACGGGGCGCCAGATGGGACCGATCGTTATAATCACAACTGCTGACTGACATTCTCCCATGTGCCATGTCCCGTGCTAGGCACTTAATATAAGCTGTCTCCACATAACCCTAGGAGGGAGGAGCTTCTATTCCCAGGAAGAGTCAGAAGCTTAGAGAAATTAACACATGTTTGTTCAACCTCTATGCAACAAATAGTATTACGTACCTGGTCTGTGCCAGGTGCTGGTCCAGGATGTGGAAGCACAGCAGTGAGTAAAAGATATATCTCTGTTCCCAGAGAGCTTACATTCTAATTGGAGGAGACAGACAATAAGCTATGTCAGATGGCAAAGGCCACGATGAAAACCCACAAAGCAGGGTGAGGCAGATAGAGAATGATGCAGGGGCTGTCTGGGGCAGAGACTCGGGAATCTGCTCCCATAAAGTCACCTTTCGAGCAGAATCTGGAAGAAATTCAGTGTTTGCCACGAGGATCTAGAGGAAGAGCTGCCAGGTCCTGGGAAAGCACGTGAAAGAGCCCTGTGGCCAGAGAATCACACAGAGGACAGATGGCGGAGCCCGGATTTGATCCAGCTCTTTCCAGCTCCAAAAAGAGCTCTTTCTGTGGTCTTGTGGTCACATCTTTCTGGCTCACTGTGTGAGCAGTTTTGTAGCTAAGTGACATTGGACAACTAGTTTATCCTTTTTTCTCATCTGCACAAAATGGACTTTGGCAAAAATGGGAAAAGTCTATTGCATGGCAAGTAGGGATTTGTACACACGTGGGATGGTTTTATTCCTCCAACACTGTGAGATGAGCATTGTTATATCTCCATTTTGCAGATGAGGGAACTGAGGCACACGGAAGGGAACTGGCTCTCCTAAAGCAACCCAGCTACTATGAGGCAGAGGCAGGATTTGAATCCAGATCTGTTGAGCCACATGTAACACAATCATTTATTCCCTTTGGAACTTTCTCTGTCGCTGTCATGTACGCCCCCAGGTTGGTGTAGTACAGGGAGAATGCACTAAGTGTCATGGGCTGTGAGCTGCACCCTGGTGGCTGAGCTGGGCTTAAATACCATACGAGGTCCCAACCCTTGTGAAGTGAGAAATTGGCAGAAGTCACCTCTTAATGTTGGCTTTCAAAGGAAAAAGGAAAGAGAGGCTTTCACTGAGGCATACAATGGCTGACATGTTAGAACATCATAGCTCCAAATTGCAGACTTATTAAAGCCATTAGAATAATTACAATTGAGAATTTACTTAAAAGCTCATAATAACTTTTTAGACAGCCCTTTGCTTGAGCACCTTCTCCCATCTCTATCATCCTCCCTCCTCCTTCCCGGACACAATCCACCGAGACCCTGACGGGAGACTTTGTTCTCTCTGCATCAGTACCTGCAGAGCCCACAGTCTCATGAGCATCATGGAAAATTCATGCAGAAGAAAGGAAATGAGCCTCTCCAGGCTGCTTGTTTTGCTTTGGTCGTGTCCTGCATTTCCTTAACTTGTGTGAAGACGGGGAAGCCTGGGTTAAAAGCCCTGTTCATCTGGTGAACTCCTACTGATCTTGAATGACCCAACTGCAATGCCCCACCTAAGAGGACCCTTCTCCAGGCAGGCAATCAGTTTCCCCTCTAGGCCCCTACAGCTTCTATGCAAGACTTGACTAGAGTTGTTTCGTATTGCAGTTTAATTTCTGTATTTACATATCAGTCTTGCTTGGGAGGCCATGTCTTACCCATAGTTTAATTCTCCCAGTGTTTACTGTAGAGCCTGATGCACAGAGGAAGCTTAACAAATAAATGAATAGATGACTAAGTGAATGAAGTGGTCCATGTGTAGATTGCTACTAATGACCCCCTTTAGATATGAGAGCAAACATGCTATAATATCTTAATAGGAAATGCAGATATATCAGAGATAAATCAGAGACTATATGTGGAATCTAAAAAAATGGTACAAAGAAACTTATTTACAAAACAGACTCACAGACATAGAAAGCAAATTTACGGTTACCAGAGGGGATCACGAGAGGCGGAAGATAAATTAGGAGTTTGGGATTAACATATACACACTATTATATATAAAATAAACAACAAGGACCTACTGTATAGCACAGGGAACTATACTCAATGTTTTATAATAACATATAATGGAAAAGAACCTGAAAATGGATCGATAGATAGATAGACAGATGATAGATAGATAATGTATAACTGAATCACTTTGCTGTATACCTGAAGCTAACACAGCATTGCAAATTAACTAGACTTGGATTTTAAAAAAGATTAGAAAAAACAGGCAAAGTCTCACCCTTAGGGAGCTTCTAGTCTATCAAACAACAAAAGGTTATAATCTCAGACAGTGATATTTTCTATTAAAAATAAAACACAGGCTAGTATGATAGAGTCAAGGGCGATGGAGAGGCAGCATTAGATTGATTAGGAAGGATGTGGCAGAATTCACTAGTTGCTTATCCAACTATCCACCCTATTCATTCTTATAACCTGAGTTTATTCCCAGAAACAATGTAATAAATACTATGTTCCCCAGCCTACCTTGCAGCTAAGCGTGGCTAATATGATATAAAAGTAATGTTTGAAAAACTTCTTAAAAGAAGAAACTGACAGATGGAGGGTGGATGCATTTTAGACTCTTCTTATTTGCTACCTGTATCTATCTGGAATACATATATGATGGATGGAGCTCCAGCAGCCTTCCTTGAACTTGAAGATGAGTATAATCTTCAAAGACTGAGGAAACAAAGGTTGATAGAAGAATCCCAGTCCCTAATGACTTCACAGAATCTTTTCCAGACCTGTGCTGCCTTCTCTGGCTTTATGTAAATGAAAAAACTCTTGGTGTAATAGCCAAAAGCCACTTTGGAAAAGTGCATTTCCTGTCCCTACCACTCTGCACGCTGCAGAATTTGTGGTCACGGTTCCCAAAGGAAAAGACTTCTTTAGGGGACACAATGGGAGTTGCACTGAGCAATGAGATATGGCTCTCCATGCCAAAGGACCAGCTAGCCAAGAAAAGCAGGGTCAGCAGCCATGGCTCACGGCTGGCTCACGGGTCCAGCCGCTCCACGGCATGTGGGATCCTCCCGGACCGGGGCACGAACTCGTGTCCCCTGCATCGGCAGATGGACTCTCAACCACTGTGCCACCAGAGAAGATGGTTACAGATCCTAGCCAGAATTTAAGATTCTGACCTTGGGGGGATGCCGTGTTGCTGCTACAACAGGTGGGAGTTAGGGGATGTGTTTGATCCATTTAGGCAAGCCTTGATACTCCTTTTCTCATTTTAACTGTAAATAGACAAATGCAAGAACTCCATCTGAGAAGAGCCCAGTGACTGGAGCATCAGACCCTTCAGAGATGTGGGTCTGGGTCACCCCAGCAGATAAACCATTGAGACTGACAGGTGCTGCTTGAAGGTGAAGGGAATCTAGAGTGGATCATGGATAGTGGATAAGTGATAACTGTCTTTTGCAGCCAAGGCCAGCCACAGCGTTGGGGGATATAGCGCATCCCACTGGAATTCTACTGCTAAATTTCCCCAGGAAGTAATGCCCACTGGAACCCTGAGGAGATGCCCCTCAAGTCTCTCTGAAGAAGTTGACCTGAGTAGTACCAGGGTTTGGCTGTGGTGGGGAGTTGTGAAACATGGCCCGACCTCCCTCAGAACTCAAGGTCTCAGCGCCCTGCTGCCGACAGACAACACTCACCATTGGTCTCTTCGGGGATTCCCGAAGGGAACGCCTCCTGCCTAGTGATAGTCTATGCCTTTTTAGAGCCCAGCACATAGTTGCTGCTCAGCGAATGCTTGCTGAGCGAGTAAATGAGCTATCTAGGATTTCCAGGGCAAGTTCCTGGTAATGAAATGGTCCCCAGCAGGTCTTCCCACCCCAGAAACATGGCCCTGAGAGAGATGAGCCTGGTTATTTCCATTCCCCTTGCAGGTGAGGACTCTGCCTCTCCCAGAGGTCAAGCGGCCATCTACTGTCAGACAAACAGGGAACTTCAGAGTCTAAATTTGAATCCAGGCTTCAAGCTCAAGAGGTTAAGCTTGGGGCATTCCTTTTGTCTTCGGTACATTGAGCAGAAGTACAGGGGTAAGTCTGCGTTTCAAATTATTCTATGAGTAAATTAAGAATAAATACATGCTGCCCCCCACCCGCTTTCTTTCTATTGTTTGCATATGTGTTTTCTCCCAAGATTACCCAGGCAAAGAAAAGCACCAGCCTCCTGAAAGGGAATGCTTCTTTAATTTGTGTGTGTAAAAAAAAAAAAAGGCCAAATTGTTTGTTCCATTGTGAGCCTTGTTTAATGAAACTTCCACCTTGGTAATGTCTTGGTCTCAAACACAAGATGTCAGGCAGGTCAGTCGTGGGAGTTACTCATGAAGCCCACACACAAGGAAGCCTGGGGAAGAGGTTTCTTGCCTTCCACAAGCAATGTGGCCCCGAGAAGATGGTTACAGATCCTATTTTTTTTGAAAATCATATCCTATTTTCTGTTTTTTTTAATATATTTATTTATTTATTTTTGGCTGCATTGGGTCTTCGTTGCTGCACGCGGGCTTTTCTCTAGTTGCGGTGAGCTGGGGCTACTCTTCGTTGTGGTGTGCGGGTTTCTCATTGTGGTGGCTTCTCTTGCTGTAGAGCACGGGCTCTAGGCGTGCGGGCTTCAGTAGTTGTGGCACGTGGGCTTCAGTAGTTGTGGCTCACGGGCTCTAGAGCACAGGCTCAGTAGTTGTGGCACACGGGCTTAGTTGCTCTGCGGTATGTGGGATCTTCCCGGACCAGGGCTCGAACCCGTGTTCCCTGCACTGGCAGGTGGATTCTTAACCACTATGCCACCAGGGAAGTCCCTCATATCCTATTTTCAAAGTACTGAGGGTTCCTGACTTTTTACACGACTCCAAAATGGCTTTGTCCCTTTCTCCTTGGCACTGTACCTGGCACAAATAGTGACAGGTACTCCTTCGCTCTCGCATCTTTTGTGGAGTGAAAGATCCTTTCTAAGGATGAACAGTTGAACTGTGCTATAAATTTAGAGCTTTATATAAAAGTGAACTTCAGCTCAATGGAAGACTTTAATTGTTCATTCGTTCGTTCATTCATTCAAGAAATTTGCTATGTATCAGGCACTGTGAAAAGCTTTAAGCGTAAGATATGCATTCTGTGAATAAGTAAGTGTACATGGATTTCTGTGCATCATATAAAATGCTAGGAGAACAATGATTAGGAATCATAGGATTCAAATCATGACAGTTTTTTTTTTTTTGTTGTTGGAACTTGACAAGCGGATTACAAAATGTAAATGAAAAAGCAAGGAAACATAAATAGCCAAGACTCTCCAGAAGAAGAATTGGTGACATAACTCACCTTACCAGATGTCTAGACTTGCTGTAAGACATCTGGTAAGGTGAGTTATGTCACCAATTCATTCCAAGCTCAAGGAACGAAGACAGCGCAGTGTGGATACAGGGATGGACGCTGGTTGTGAATGGAGAGCACAGGGACAGAACTTCCATCTATGAAAACCTTATAGTTCCTCAGTAGGGGAAAGGTAGGTAGATGTTCCATGAATGGTATGAGATCATATAGAAAAACTATTTAACTAGGACCCCTTTGTCACATTATACACAAAAATCAACTCCAGGAAACTTGGGGACTTTAAGGTTAAAGGTAAAACTGTAGAAGCTTTAGAAGATGACATAGAAGAAGGGCTTTATGGCCTCCAGCTAGGAAAAGATTTATTAAATAGCAGCCACATACAATAAAGGGAAAAAAACTGACAAAATTGTCTACATTAAAATTAAGGGCTTCAATTTATCAGAAGAAACTATAAAGAGTATAAAGGTAAGACACAATTAGGAAGACTTGTTCGCACACAGAAAATTGACAATGCATTGCGTTTCAGAATATGCAATGAACTACAAATCAGTAAAAGAACCAGCAACTCAGTAGAATAATGGGAGAAACAGATTCTATCCAATAGAAAAGGGAAGAGGAGTGAACCATCAACATACAGAAAGACACCCAACCTCTTTAGTCATCAGGGAAACATAAAATTAAACCACAATGAGATATCTTTTCACATATGCCAAATTAGCAAAAATTAAAGTCTGACAATCCAATGATACCAGGAAATGGGGCAACCATTCCTCCCAACCAATGCGGGATGGGAGTGTAACCTGATGGAACCACTGCAGATAGCAATTTGGCATCATGGAAAAGAGTTGAAGACATGCACAAGTCAGCCCTAGCAATTCTGCTTTGGGGTGGATACCCTGAGGTATCTTGCAATTGCTCCAAGGAACCTGTGCAGAGTTGGCCACATCAACATGATTTTTAATAGCAAACACCGGAAGTAACAGAAATGCCCATCACCAGCAGTAATGGATTTTTTTAAAAGTGTGCTGTATTCAGCTAAAGGAAAAGTATATAGCAGTGAAAATGAACAGATTACAGAAAAGGACAAAAGAATAGATCAACCTCTCAAATGTCCTTTTGCGGGGAAAAAGCAACTCGCAGGGAATATGCAGTATGATTCCATCTATATAAAGTTCAAAATCAGGTACAACTAGATAATACATCATTCAGGGAAACAAATGAGCGTGATAAAATTATGAAGAAAATAAATAGAAAGACAAATACAAAATTCCCAGGTGGAGTCCAGTCTGAAAGGGGAGTGAGGGAAGAAATCTGGGGAGGGACATACAGAAGATTGCAGAGGTGATGGCATTGCCTGTGAGTGGTGGACACACGGCTATTTATTTTACTGTGGTTCTTTCTATCTGACATGCAGCTTATGACTAGTCTGTTTTTTCCCTCTCCTCTAGTACTTGATATTATCATTAAACAATGAATCATTTAGTTCTACCTGTGTGAAAGAAGTAAAGTCAAAGGGAAATGTTGATGGAAGACATGGCTGTGTTCCTTATTGACCTAGATCTTAAAAGTCGAGTTTGCTTCAGGAAGCAGGAAAAATAAAATATGCTTCGGGCAGATGAAACGGAGACAAGAAGGTGCAAGTGGGGATGGCAAGTTGGTGAAGGTTAAGGTTGGTGGGTAGAGAATGAAATTTGCATGGCAGGGGACGTGGGGTTCTCTGAGGTCCCTGCAAACCTGACCAAGGTATTCAGAGATCAGTGAGGAGTCATGAACGAATTCTGTGTTGTAGTAACATAGATATAATCTAAAATTTACCACTATAACCATTTTTAAGTGTACAATTCAGTGACACTAAGCACATTCACATTGTTGTGTGATCAACACCACTGTCTCTAGAACTTTTTCATCACCCTAAGCCATTAAAGAATTTCTATAAGGTAAGTGATATGATTGGATTTGCATTTTATGGAAAAAATAAAACCCAAATCCAGGGAGTGTCTAAAGTCAGGGAGATTACTTTAGGAGGTCAAAGGCGGTCCAGGTGAAGGAGGGTCAGAGGAATGGAGGAAGTGAGGGAGATAGTGCAAGAAAGGCCACAGATGTCCAGGGTGGTTGGTCCTAGGGAAAAGAGCACAGAAGTCCATGATTAATTGTGTGGGAGAGAAGAAGGAGTCCAGGGTAAACCCAGGTTTCCAGGTTGAATATATACTGGGGTCATTTATGAGACCAAGGTTATAAGAGAAAAAACAGGTTGGTTAGTTTTTTTCCTGTGTTTTAAATCAGCTGTGATCTGCGCTTTTCACCCACACACCACATGAGGTAACCCAGTCCCTTGTCTTGTGGAGACTTATCTCTAATGCCTTGAAGGCTGTCAAAGCGTATTTCATGATAACAAAGTGTGTGAAGGGAAGTATGGATCCCTGTAATCTTGCTTAAGGAAGGATGGATCCCCCGTAATCTTGCTTAGTTTTGCTAGAAGGGAAAAATGAATGAGTGTGTGGTGGAGACCCAATTCTAAGAGTGAATATGAGGGTCTCCAGGTGAATGAGAAGACAGCCAGACCCCAGGTGGTACCCACAGCCCAGGCACCTGGTATCTGCTTCTCTAGCTGTGGATAGCTCCCTATGACCTGGGTCCTACTGTGACCCTCAGAGTCTTCCTCAAAACCAAATGGAGCTTCCTGGGGAGACCCCACTGCCTGGAGGTGCACGGCAGACAGCACCAGCATCACCCAACCAGCGTGGAGCCTGGGCCCCGAGAGACGAAGTGACCCTCCCGAGGCCACACAGGAGTAAAGGACAGAGTGGGCACCTGAGCCCAGCCAGTTGGAAACACCTTCTAGGAAACAGCAGAGAAGACACCATGAGATCTGGAATAATATAGACCAGGGGTCAGTAAAACACAGCCCAGGAACCAAATCCAACAGGCGATCTGTTTTTGTACAGCCTATGAGCTAAGAATGGTTTTTACATTTTTAAATGGCTGGAGAAAAGAACATCAAAAGAAGGAAAATATGTGTGATACACGAAATGGTGTGAAATTCACATTTCAATGACCATAAGTAAAATTTTAGTGGAACACAGTCATGCCCATTCATTCCCGCACTGTTTATGGCTGCTTTTGTGCTATGATGGCAACGGTAAGCAGTTGCAACAGAGAGCCTGCAGCCCACAAAGGTTGCAGTATTTACTTTACAGAGAATGTTGGCCAACCTCTGGTGCAGACCTGGAGGACTCAGTGCTCCCGATTCAGGCAGAAGAGAATTCGGAGTCAGTGACGGAGCATTGGCCTCACACCTCTCACCTGCCCGGGAACAATCAGGGAAGTCTGACATCCCAAATTCAGCTCCTCTCCCCTTCCAGTCCACTACGCTCAAGCCCCCTCCCCAAGTACGAACAAAAGTCCAGCTCAGAATGAATCTACCATCCACATCCGTGGAGCTGACCCCCGAATCCACCTACGACCAGAACGAAGCATCCTGTTTGTTCATTCCTTCAACAAGCCTTTGCTGAATCCATATTATGTGTTAGTTGGGAAGGATGCAATAATAAACAACGATGAATAAGACAGGAACAGTCTCTGTCCTCATGGTGTGTATCACCAAATAAGACCCCAAGTAAATGTCCATCTGTAGCTTTGGCAAGGATGCTGAAGAAAAGCTACACAGAGAGATGAGGACCCAGGGTCCATGAGAGTCCAAGCTGAGGGTCTGAAGGATGAGTGTGTGTTACCTCCCCAAAGGGAAGAGAACAGTGGGCAAAGGGAACAGCATTTGCAAAGACCCTGAAGAGTACAGAGCATTTAGGAAGGACAGTGTGGATGGAGCTGGGCAAGGGGGCAGTGGCAAGGCCGGGGGTGGGGGGTGGGGGTGGGGGAGGGGTGGTCCCTGCTAGCTGGTCAGCATCCCGGCCCTGGCCCCTCTTCCCGCATCCCTTCCACATCCCCACATGCCTTTAGAACAGGCGAGTTCCAACTTGAGCAGAGGAGCTGGATGAATTACCATTCATCTATGCTATGGTTATATTATCCAACCATAAATGTTCAGTTAAGGAGATTAATTGCATGTAAATTTCCTGAGCTGTAATTTAGCATGCCTGGAAAAAAGATCATAAGTGGTTTGGACAGCAGAGTCGCACCTATGTCAAGCAGGTATGTGTGAGTGAGATTAATTTGAGTAAAGCATTCAGTACAGTGCCTGGGACATTGTAAGGGCTCAATATATGCTAGCTATTCCTATTACTGTCATCATCCTATCACCATCAGTTTTATTTCATGGACCAAAAATAGAATCATGACTCTAAGAGAAACATTCACACGGGGATACATCTTTTCTGCGTTTTTCACATTTTCACTAATGTTATTGACACATCATCCTTTCTCCGTCAGTGTAAAATCCGAAATTCTTGAGATGACTTGAAAAAGATGGGACCACACAGGCACTGCTCACCACTCATTGCTCCATGCCAGGAGGAGAAGCCACAGGAAAAGCACAATCGTGAGTCACAGGCAAGCAAGAGAATTTGCCGCAGCCTCAAGTGTCCTAAACTGCCCCACCCCCATTCCCTGGAAACTCTAAATTTAGACATCGGATGGGGAAGATCTGTTATCTGCACGGGATTGGAAAGTGCTGAGTCAGCCCAAAGCTGTAATGTGAGTAATGACCCTGCCGTGGATCAGTGATGATCCACAGTTTGGATCAAAGAATAAAGCCCAGTGCTTTCAGTCCTGTGGAGGCCTCCACTCTGAATGTCCTCCTGTGAACCCTCGTCCCTTCCTCTCTGGGTCCCAGACCTCTCAGTGCAGCACCCGGCTGGCAGCATGTCTGGGAAGACCTGTGCTGTCGCCTGTGCCCGGCCCTGTTGGGTTATAGGAAGTAAGGTTCCTGGTCCTGGCCTCTGTGCCTGGACCAGGGAGTTTCTGGACACTCCATTCTAGTCAGACTGAGCCCCCAGTTCAAGTCCAGAAGAACTGTGACGAGAATACCAGGGCTTCAGGACCAGATGGCCTCAGGCAAATCCAGCTCTGCCCCTCTCCAGCTGTGTGATTGTGAACAGGTGACTTAACCTCTCTTTGCCTCATTTTCCTTACCTGTTAAATGGGAATATAGCTAATCCACTTTGAGGATTACATATAAACATGGCAAGCACTTAGAATGGTGCCCAGCACACAGTCAATACTCAACAAATGTTAGGTCTGCTGACTGCCAGGCGGGTCGCGTGGGTCTAAGGCCAGTACAGCTATATATGGCCCAGCACTTAGTAGAGCCCCTGGCTTGGTTTCATGCTCTACTGTCGCTATACTGAAACTGAATAATTTTTGAAAAAGCTGACCTCACGTTTTCATTTTGCACGGGGTCCCACAGATCATGCAGTTGATCCCGTGACCACCATTTATCGAGTCCCCGCTGTCCCGGGAACAACCTGGGGACTTCGCAGACACCAACCCCGCAGAGGTCCCTTTGATCTTACAAGCCTGGCAGTCTCCAGGTTACAGAGGAGGAAGCTGAGCTCCTAACCAGCTCCACCTAAGAGCTCACTCTGCAGAGATGAAGTGCAGCTTCTCTCGGGGGTGCACAAAGAGCCCGCCAGAGCCCAATTCCCCACTCCAATCTTTCTCAGTAATAACTCAGGCTGCTTTGGCCTCGGTATGCCTGACTGGAAGCTTGAGGCCGGTCACAAGAGGCCTAGGGTAGCTGAGATAGGTTTGTTAGAGTCATCTGCAACAGAAAAAGAATTTTAACCGAAATGCCTGCATTAAATTATAAAATGATTGGTACCGTAGGCCAAGTGGTAACTTGCCGACAGATCCTGTTACGTGTTATTTTGAGCCAGTATGAAATGCATGTGTACACACGTTATGTGAATTAGCTGCTGACCCCTGGGGGATTTTCCTAAAACCCCCAGTGCGTGCCTTCCCCTAAGGCATTGGCAGGTCTGGCAACTCGTAGACATGGCCGGGGAGCTGAGGGGCAGCTGCCCCTTTAGGTGGGTTGTGTGTCTGCAGCTGGCCAGGTTTCCTCCACTCCCCAGGGCTGGGCTCCGTGCCCGTTCCTCACTCACGGTCTCTTGGGCCCCAGTTCCCATTGGCTTCCTGGGCCCTCCAGGCTTTGCGCTTGTGACTTCTGGTTTCAGCTCTGAGTTGCAGAGAGAACACGGGGCCTGGAGCCACAGGAGCCAGCGGGATCTCCCAGCCCTGCCACTGCACCAAGGTGCCACGCCAAGGAGAGACCAGGGGCCTCCAAGTCAGGCAGGCACACTTGACTCCCTGTGTCCCACTTACTCAGCAAGGTGATATGGGGTACATCACCCCCTTCTGCTTCTTCACGGGTAACTCACTCGGGTGACAGGGCCGTCCCCCCTTTATGTGCCACCACGCTCTGCCTGGCCCCTCGCAACCTTGGTCTCCAGCCTCCCCATATCTCTGCGAGGTACCATGTCCCTGCACTACAGAGGTGGAGGCCAAGAGACCTCTTAGGAAAAGAACCAACGACGGATGCTAAGTTAGGATCCAGATACCTCCAGGCCTGCGTGGAGACCTGTGATTTTGTGTGTTTGGGGGACGGGGGTAGAAGATGCAGCAGGAGGCCACGGCGCATTGCAGGGAGGGCTTTCGGAAGAGCCCTGATGCGCGGGACTCAGCCCTGGGCCTGGCGGGGAGCGAGAGGTGCATATCAACTCAACTTACTCTGCCCCCGTCAGGCTGGGGAGAAAAGGAAGAGCCGCCTGCTAACCTCCCAGCGCCCAAGCAACTCTGCTGTGGGGTCTCTCCAAGGTCAGGAGTGACTGAGACGGGGACCGTGCTGGTCTCCCTCCAACCCCTGTGGGCCTGAGGGGAACAGCTGCAGGTGAGGTGGGGTGTCTGGGGGCCGAACAGAAGCCAGGAGGCCAGCGGTGGCAGGGACACCTCAAAGGTTCACTAGGTGACGGCCTAGAATTCAGAGAGAAAGCCCAGGAACCCAGCTGACTCCTCAGGGCGTCTGAGGCACACCTGGGACTCCCCACCACATTTTTTCATATGTGCATATAATGTATGTGCATGTGTATGTGTAGGGGGTGTATGTTTTATGCATGTATACATGAATGTGTATATGGAGGCATAGGTGCATGTGTGTATAGGTATATATGTACACATTTATATAAGAGATATACCCATGTGTTTATATGTATTTGTAGAAATGTGCCTATAAGTGTGTGTGTATGGGCATATACATGTATATACACTTATGCATTATATATGTAGATTATATGTATATATATGTATATATGTATATATAAAATGCACCTTGAGCCTTAGGATACAATTATACAATAAATGAAAATAAAAAGCTTGTGTAATGAATGGGTGAAGGCGGTCAAAACACACTAATTTCCGGTTATAAATAAATAAGCAAGTCCTGGGGATGAAATGTGTAGCATGGTGACTCCAGTTGATGACGGCGTGTTTGCAAGTTGCTAAGAGAGTAGATCTTAAAAGTTCTCACTACGGGGAAAACTTTGTAACTATGCATGATGGATGTCAACTAGGCTGATTGTGGTATTCATTTCATAATATATACACATATCAAATCATGGTGTCGTACACCTAAAACTAATACCATGTTATATGTCCATTATATCTCCATTTCTGAAATAAATAACTCAGTTTTTCAGAAGGTTCTGTATGTCTTACCACTTAGGGAGGTGTTCAAGGTAGGGGTAGAAATCTTGAAAGTGGGCCTCACGCCCTGCTATCCAGGGATCGAACTGTCCAGCAGATAGAATCAGAAATGTATGTAAGACGCCACTTTACACAGCAACTGAGGTTCAGACGCAAAGGAACTACACACACGTATTCTCCTGTCTTATTTTCTATTTCTAGGTAATTACCTGTTATGGCTGGAGTCGTTTTGCTGGAAGAGAAGGAGGACGATTCATTTCTACCTAAACTCTAGCAGTGGGTAGTGCCAGGTTACCGGCAGGGAGACGGGATGACCAGAGTGAGCTGTGCCTGCAGTAGAGCCACAGGAAAGGCATGGGCAGCCTTGGACTAGAACCCCAGCTCTCCCACTCCAAAACCTTTTTTTTTTTTAAATCTGGCACTTTGCACATTATATGTATTTTCTCAATAATATATTGATTATAAAAATGTGATAGCAATGAGAAAAATTTTAAAGTACTCTAAACTAAAGTAAGTTCTTTAACAGAGTCAAACGTAGAATAAGATACATGACACACAACGTATTTAGCCAAGTGTATGTACTGCAATCCACTTTATATCCATGGATGGGACGCTTTGAGGGATTAGATAGGCAAATGCCTCTGTTTTACTCCCTGACCTCACATCAAGGCATCTCCATTCACTATTTAACTGAGGGGTCAGGACTCTGCTGACATGAACAAAAGAATTGTTACTTTAACTAGATTATTTTCATAGAATTCATTCTCAGATTAACTTTTATATTTCCTCCCAATCTAGTTCAGGAGAAGTAGCCAATTCTCTTCCTGAATAACCCCTGAACTTCATTTTTTCCCCCTTGAATTGAACTGTTTCAGATTACACATGGATTTGAAGACAACCAGTGAAGTTCCATTTCTTCTACAGGTAAATACATTTCTCTGTATGTATGTATATGTTACATATTTTACTAGATTCTTTTTTTAAGGTTTCAGTGAGGCTTGTTTATTTTCTTACTTTAAAACTTCTTTTTACCTCTCTCCGGCAGCTTTCTGTGAAACAAATTTGAAACAGGCAGCAAATGAAATTGTTTGTAGGACTTTGCGGTCACTTCCTTAAGGCTCATGAAAAAAACAAAATCGCTGAAACAAGGGCAGGAACCGCAATGAGCTCTGAGCTTGGGGACTGGTGTTTGCAGCTCTAACCTCTGCTTCAGCCCCTGGGCCACTTTATTCCCCTCCTGGAAACTGTCTTTGGGTGCAAACAGAAGAGAGGGCGAGGAAGGAGGGCAATTTATCCTCTCAGCAACACAAGTCCTTGAAGGCCTCCAGCGGCTCCTGGAGGGCATCTGGATGCTGAGAACCCCTTGGCCTCCCCCCTACAGCTCTCTGATGCTGATCAGGAGATATAAAGAATCTTCGAGAACCAAGTTCTCCAGGAACCCCCAGGGAGCCCTCCCCGCAGAGTTCCAGCAACCATCTGCTAGCTCTTGGGCAGCCACCCCAGAGGGAGTTTTCCAATGCCAGGAGGGCATTCCTGCCAGCAGCCTTTAATTAAGAGTGCCGTGATTACAGTCACTCAGAGCCAAGGTGGCATTCCTCTTTTACTAAACGTTGCCCATTTAAGCACAATAGCTATTTTATGGGCAAAAAGAGACAGAAGCTTTGTAAACCTTTCCCATCTAGAGAAAGACAGCTGTGAAGGGTCCTTCCCACTTTGTCCTCCTCAACCTTTGAAAACAATCCCCCTTCTTTCTTTTTCCCTCTGCACCACAGACCCACAGCCTGCCAGGTGAGCTCCAATGAAACCCCAGGTCTTTACTGAAAATGGGGCTTTCCCGAGGGGAGATCCGTACATCACCCAAGGCCCCTCTTTAGAAATGCAGACTCCTGGGCTCTGCAGCCTTGCGGCGTTAGAATCGTCACAAGCAGGACTGAGAACCTGTGTTTTTAACGTGCCCCAGGTCACACTGATGGACACTGAGGTTTGAGACCTGCTGCCCTACTGTGCACTAAGACCCTGAGAGAAACACAAAGAAAAGCAGCCACCCTGTGATGACTTACACATTCCTGGGACATGTCCATGGAAGAGAGGACGAGGGAGAAGTCTGACCATCTCATATGTACGAGGCTAGATCTTTTGCAAGCATGACCCTTTACCATCCTTGCAACAGCTCTGAATGAGAAAGGTCCACTCTTTCCCATTTTGCAGGTGGGAAAACTTGAGGCTCAGAAAGGTTAAGTCATCTGCTCAAGGTCACACAGATGACAAGGGGCAGAGCTGGGATTTGAATCCAGGTCAGCCTGAAACCAACTGATTTGGGCCTCCGGGATGACTCCCCAATTCCAGGCACCAGCAGCTTTATCAGTTGACAAGCCAGATGGTGCGGGAGGAGGGGCGAGGCAGAGACCTGAGAGACAGTGCGATCCCTTTTATTCATGCTGAGATGTCCAGGAGGCGGGAGTGGTGGTCTGCAGAGAGAGTTGTGTAACTCCAGAGTGCTATGCAAAGGGAAGAGCCGTCATTGCCTCTTACCATGTGTTAGAAGATCACTGAATTCTCGCATCTATTAATAGAGTCTGGCAAGTGGTGAGGAGGTGGCCAGGATCCCCTGGTAATTTAGCAACAGCTGCAGGATCAACATTCTAGCACAGCAGGCCACATGGAACCATCCCAAGCCAACATTTGGGGGTACCACATGGTGTTTATCGTAAATTAAAGGTGTGAGGCTGCTTCAGACAACGAGCGCTCTGACGCCTCCCCCGTGCACCGTGCTGTCCTTCAGCCCACGCCTGGTGGCACCGATGTGCCTGGACAGAAAGCAAAAGTACGCATACACCAACCTCTCTCCCCTTCTTCCCTCGCTTTCTCCCTTCTTTTCTTCTCTTCCTGTCTCCTTAGCTCAGACTTGCCCAGGGCACCTACTCTGTACTGCACGCTGTGTAGAGCTGAGGGTACCAGGTCAATGGCACAGGCAGGAAGGAGGCGCTGGCTCAGCGTCTGCTGAGAGGCAGCACCGCAGCTGGACACTCGCACAGCTTCGTAAACTCAGTTACCTCTCAGTGTTTCCGTCACAGCTGAAAATACATGGGAACTGTTCCCGGCAAGAAAGCCAGCCTCTCCTGGAGGGTGACCAGCTGCAGGAAGTGATGGGAAATGTGGGGGAGGGATTGGGGTTAGGGATGTTGGGGGGGGGGGGTGCGTCCTTTTGTGCGTGGAAGGACCTGGGACTTCTTCATGCTGCCTTCCTTTCTGTTTTTCTTTTCTGCTGTAAATTCTTGGGGACATTCATTACAAATTTAGCCCAGTTACTGATGATAAGCAATTATTGCCTACCATGTGCCTGGCATTGATGTAAGTGATCTCATCAAATTCTCATTTTTTAAAAATAAACAGAGATAGACGTCCTTGTTCTCATTTTGATAAATGAGAAAATCAAGGCCCCCAAATGTTGCATTTCTTGCCTAAAGATGTTCAGATAAGGTGATAAGAACAGAAGTAGAGTCCCAGATGTAGAAAACAAACATAATTACCAGGGGATGAGGCAGTGGGGAGAGGGGATAAATTGGAAGAGCGGGATTGACATATACACACTACTATATATGAAAGAGGTAACTAATAAGGATCTACTGTATAGTACAGAGAACTCTACTCAAATACTCTGTAATGGCCTATATGGAAAAAGAATCTAAAAATGATTGGATATATATATATATATACATATAGAGAGAGAAAGAGAGAGAGAGATAACTGATTCACTTTGCTGTACACCTGAAACTAACACAACATTGTAAATCAACTATACTCCAATAAAAAAAAACAAAAGATGATAAGAAAAGTCAGGAATCCTTGAACAAGTACTTACCAGGCACCCACTGTGTGGCCAACACATGGATTCAAACCCAGGAACTCATGCCATTTCTGTTCTACAAAACTAGGTACTACGTGAATCCGACAATGTCCCTCCCCAGTTTAAAGGGTGTCCATTATCCATAAAATCCAGTTATCTTAACACAGGATTCATGGCCACCCACGATCTAGCCCTTATCTCTCATGTCTATCACCTGCCGTGCCCAGACTGTATCTAAAAACACATACCCACATAATGTAAGAGTTCTATTAGGGAACAGTTTAAGGACTGCAAAGCTTTGGACACCATTTAACACCTTTCTCATCTCTACTTGCTTTTTATTTAGACATGTGACATTAGACATTGGAAGGAATTAGACCTTCATTAGACATTAGACATTGGGAAGGAATAAAAATGAATCATATGCAATGTTGAAATAGACCCGTGGAGGATGACCTCTTTGCTGAATCCACTGTAGAGTTAGAGACAGATTGAACACCCCTCTGCCTTAAGGTCCTGTGGTTGTCAAATGCCTCCGCCTTATAGCTAAAGTGCCCCAGGGCTGGTGTCCCCAGCCAACACTAATAGCCTTAAACATTTTATCCTTATCTGCTTTGGGCTAATGTCAGGAAAGGCCCCGGATCACCTTTTCAATCATCTACAGCAGCTCTCAATAGCCCTTCCCTTTCAAGTTCAGGAACAAATACTGAAGAGCTTTATGAGCGTCCCTGTAACTATTCTATGGCTTTAATTTTCAAGGCAGGATTTTTGTTCCTTAGCTGAGAAATCTTTTAAAAAATAATGTCAAATTCATCTGCGTTTATTGATTTTGGACCTTTTAAAAATATACACGTTTGTAAAAGTTTTAATTCAGCATCTGCTGGAGAGGAACCTAAGGGACAGAACGTACTAATGCATGGAGAGAATACAAATTGGAATTGGACAAATCTGGACTCGAGTCCTGGATATATCATGTCCTAGCTGTGTGGCCTTGGGCAAGTTGCCCAACCTCTCTGAGCCTTGGTTTATTCACATAGTAAGCAAGAATCATCATATCTACCCCTGAAGTATGGTTTGCAGATAAAAGGAGCCTAAAAGCCAATGATGTAAGTCCCAGTCCAAGTCCAAAGGCCCAAGAACAAGGAGTGCTGAGGTTCAAGAGCAATAGAAAATGGCTGTCCCAGCTCAAATAGAGAGCAAATTCACCTTCCTCCACGTTTTTGTTCTATTCAGGCCCCCAACAGGTCGATGTCCACCCACATTGGGGAGGGCGATCTGCTTTACCCTGCCTACCAATTCAAGAGTTAATCTCTTCCAGAAACATCCTCATAAACACACCCAGAATAATGTTTTACCAGTTCTCTGGGCATCCCTCAGCCCAGTCAAGTAACATAAAATTAACCACCGCACTCAGACTGAACCCAGATCTCTTTGCCTCTAAGACCCCTTCGCCCGGTGTGCGCTACTCAGTACATGGAGGCATTTCTGTGAAACTATTGGGCACAAGAGCTGCCTGGTGCTGTAATAGGGAAGCCCAGCCTTGACAGTGTCCAGCAGAGATTAGACCGTCCGCTGATCTGGCCTGCTGGCTCTGGGATGCCTACACTTGGTTGAGGAGCTTCTCAGACCCCTTGTGAGCCAGAAATTCTATAAAATTTGATCTGTCCGTCTGGGTTGCTACCAAAAGAGGGTTAAGAGAGGAACTGTGGAGAAAGTTAATTTAATCTGGTGAGGAGTCAGGAAGTAAAGCAGGCCTGTTGGCAGAAGACCCTACCGCAGTTGGAAGACAAAACCAGCTCATTCAAAATGGCCCGTGGCGATTCGATCCTTATTAAAGCAGAATGTAAAATCGTAATGTGGACATTGTTGCTGTTCATAAAGGATCTTATAAAGATGATTGCCGGGCACTTTCGCTGTCCCTCTGAAATACAGGAGCCATTAAACTGCCTCCATAACCCTGGGAATATTAAGGAGGACTTACTGGGAACAAATAGAGCTTCAGACCTCAGCAGGGATGACTCATGGATTTACTTCTTTCTCATACTTAACCCCAGCCATTTAACCTCAAGGAAAAGGGAAAATGCTTACAGTGACAAAAAAGAAATGAACCCCTGCTACCCTCAACTTGCTCGACAGTAGCCAGAGGCTCTTCCCAGTAGGGTCAGCCGTGCCCAGTGACTCAACAGTCCTGGCCAAAGGCAGGCAGAATCCTGGCACCTCCTCGCCCTCAGCCTCAGCAGCAGAAGAAGTGGGTCCGTGGCACAGACAGCAGCTTCCTCCTCCCACAGCCCAAGCTGAGTTCCCAGTTGACATGGTGAGGATTCTATCTAGATCCCTAACTGGGATCCAGATCACCTATTGGGAATGATGCTCTGGCCAGACATCAAGCCCCTTGCCCACATGACTCTTCCCTTGCCACTGTCACCCTCCTGTCATCCACACACTGCAACTCACACACACCGTTCTCTGTCCGGCTCTCTGGACCCTAACAGATGAACCCAGGTCCTTTCTCCCATATGGTGGCCCTTCAGGATTTGAACACAGGGATGAACATGTGGCTTGAACACGGTAGTCTCCAGCCCTATTAGGCTGGCCTCTTTGGAATAAGCTCCAACTTGTCAGCATCCCTCTGGGCAGTGCCCGGGTCCTCTGGCTGAGGACGGAGTGGAGCCTGCCCCAGGTACCACTTATACCTCCCATGAGGCCACCCATGGGGCAGGAAGGTTTTGGCAGGTGTTCCACAAGGTGGCGTTTTGTCAATCAGCTCAAGCCCCGGATCTTTCAACACAGGACAGAGCAAAATGAGGCCATTATGGCCTTAAGTCCTGATGGGAACAAGAAGACTGAGCTTATGAAATCAGGTGAGTCAAGCACAAAACAAATTCACCTCTGGGGGAGGAGGTCCTACAATTTAGCAATTGAGAATCTCTATTGTTTACAGAGGAAATATGCCAAAGTCTTGGGAAGGAGGGAAAACAGGTTGTTCTGGCCAGCCCTTGCCTCAGGGAGGTAGCTACCTTCCCTGCCCCGGCCCAACTCAGAGCCCGGGCATACAGGTCACCTGCGTCTTAGACGTGGACAGACACTAAAATAGCTTAAGATACAGCAAGCCACTCCCACCCACCCCACATGTCCCCAACTCCTATTATCTCTACACAGACACACACACACACACACACACACACACACACACACACACTATAACTAAACGCAATAAGCCCTGGGAATTCAATTTGACAATCAAAAAGAACAAAGCACTGAGACATGCTCCAACATAGATAAACCTCAAAGACGTGACGCTCAGTGAAAGAAGCCAAACACAGAAGACCACATACTGCATGATTCCATTGATATGAAATGTCCAGAGAAGGAAAATCTACAGAGACGGAAAGTCACTTAGGTGGAGGGAGGAATGAAGCAACCGATAATGGACGTGATGTTTCTTCTCTGGGTGATGAAAATGCTCCAAAATGATATTGGGGTGATGATGGCGCAATTCTTTTTTTAAAAATTATTTATTTGTTTATTTATTGCGGTAGGTGGGCCTCTCACTGCTGTGGCCTCTCCCGTTGCGGAGCACAGGCTCCGGACGCGCAGGCTCAGCGGCCATGGCTCACGGGCCCAGCCGCTCCGCGGCATGTGGGATCTTCCCAGACCGGGGCAGGAACCCGTGTCCCCTGCATCGGCAGGCGGACTCCCAACCACTGCGCCACCAGGGAAGCCCGCGGGTCCAATTTCCGATTAGGCCACTCCTGGCGATGTGACTTGGGGTGATGACTTCCCTCTGTGCCTCCCCTGTATAATGAGGCCGGCGATACCCACCTCCACCGCTGGGTTATTTGGGAAGGTGAAATGAGATCCCGGTAGGACGACACTCCTGCTCTGGGCTCCTGCAGCTCCCCGTGTGTCTCTCCATTTACATCATTAACATGCGATTAATACAAGTTTGGGTGTCTGTCTCTGCCACTCAACTGAGTCTCAAGGTCAGAGATGATGTCTTACGGATTGATAGATCCCATCTCTCCATCCCATCTCTTACCCATCGTAGGTGTTCAGTAAAAGACAGCAATTAATATCAGTGCTTGTGAGAGAGAAGGGCTGTTCCTAAGTTAGGAGAGGAAATGAAAGCCCAGAGAGGCAAAGACTTGGCCCGTGAAGCAGTTCATCCCAAACCATCCCTTTTTCCTAAGGCTCCAGCCTGGTGTGACTAGCTCTGTATCTTCTCAGGGGCCCCCTTCTCTGCCTTCACAGATGCAGTCCCGGCTCTCGCCTCCTACAGTAGTTTGGGCCTCCCCAAAAGGCAGGGTCCATCCAAGTCACATCTATGATCAACGATCTTGGAACAGTTTGTTAAGCATGTAGTCTTAGACCCACTAACAATCATCACCTTTTAAATTCGGCAATGAACTTGTGCCAAGCATGGCAGTAAGACCCATGCAGTCTTGGCTCTAACGAGGACAAGTCCATCCAGGCTAGAAGCTCATGAGCGTGCCCAGGGTGGCACAAGGCCCAGTCTCTGTTGATGGACGCGAGCATTTTGGCATGCCCAATTCACGTGGTGCATGCCTGCTTTCCCCCCTCTACTCATGTGCTCTCGTCACAGCTGTTAAGAATGAAATTGCTGTTAAGTATTAAGGACACACAGCCATCAGTGCCTGAATTCTGCCCTGCCAATGATCCCTCTCCCTCCCCTGGACCCCAAGAAATCTGTAGACACAAGACATAATAGCAGAATGAAAGGCAAAGGACCACTTGACTCAGAAGTCGAGCCCCTGCCACGAATCCACAGCATAGATGAGCCGCCTGAGGCCGACAGGACCCCTGTACCCAGTGAAATCTAAAGCTTGAGTCTATCAACCTCTGGTTGCATGGGAGATGCACATTGGAGGGAGATGGAGCCCAGGGAGGAAGCACCTTGTTCAGCTGCACACCATCAACCCTGAACTCACTTCTCCAGCCACCTATGCACGTGGAGAAGGTTGAATGGAAGGGAAGGCATATGGCTGCTTTGACTCTTTACCACAAGTACCCTGCCAGCTAAGAAACAGAGCCCACAGGCTGGACTGTGCCCAGGCTCCTCCTCCTTCCTTGGCAGGGTGTAGGATGTGGCAGCCGGAAGGGATATGGGCAGTAGCTGGGAAAAGGGTGAGTTATGTTTCCTTTCCTGCAAAATGCTGTAAAGGCAAGAATGTGGGATCTAGGATCAGGAAGATGCCACGTCCGTGTTGACTGAGGCGGACTTCCAAGGCACATACACTTCAAGAACTGTTGAAAACAGCCCTGTCGCTAGGACCGGGCAAGTCCTTGGAAGGTAGTGGGGTTGATGGTGAGGCCAGTGGGGAAGGATGCCCCGGGAGGAAGCTGCTTCTCCCAGGGTCACCAGCATGACGACCAGGCAGAGGCAACGGGACTGCCTTAAGCTTCACATCCTCCACCTGTGGGTGCAGACTTCTCAGTACCTCCTTTCAGGGCTGATGGGAGGAACGCACCGGAGCAGGGCATGGAGGACATTACTCACTTCCTCTTGCCTATATCCCACCAGCCAATACCCGATGGTGTTTGCAGGCTCCTGGAAACCGGCGTCCACTTCCGTGAACTACAGCATTGGAGCATTTACCTACCCCTTCCCAAACACCCAGGAGAGCAGGTGACCCAGTGGGTAGATGATGCCCTGAGGGGCTGTGGAAGCAGCGTCCACGCTTCCCTCTCCAGGACGGTGGGGTGGCAGCTGGAGCGTGCCTGGTGGGGAGATATGGCCCCAGAGCAGAGGGATCTGAGACGATTCCCACTTCTTTGCCTTCTGGTTGTGAGGCTTGGAAAAACCACTCAACCGCTAGAAGTCTCCGCCTCCTCATTTGACAGTGTGGTCCAGGTTAAATAAGATCCTCACCGGCTTGGGAAGCCATCTCCTTTTTGACCTCAGTACCTTCCTATGTGATATGAAAATTATAACAGAAGTTACATCATGACTGGTTAAAAGGATTAGATATGCACAGAAAGTGCTTAGAACAGGGCTAAAGGGTGCAAGTAAATGTCATAGCAAAAACAACAACAGTAATAATAACCACAGGATATGATCCTTATAATGTGACAGTTGTTTTCATGACAGTCCTCTCTGTGAATGCCATGCACCTCAAATGCTCACCTTGCAGCTAAGCCTGATGTCTTGATCCGTAACTGTCGTGGTGAACTCTCCTCTGTGGGGAACTGGGATTGTAAAGGGCCGCGGTCGGCCTCCTGCCCCCGAGCCAGTGCTCAGGCAGAGAAGAAAGTCTATGACACATCAGGAATGTCCTTGCAGGCAGGCACCCCTGCCCTGACATTCAGGCTGCTCCGCACACCAGAGGTCTGGTCTTGAGCAACTTTAAGAATTTACCTGCACCTCAGTTTTCTCATCTGTAAAATGGGAATAAAAGTAATCATACTTCCAGAGGAAAGTGAGGATTAAATTAGCTCAAGAGCTACTGTGGGCCCTGGGCTTTGCAGGGTTGCATACGGTTGATAGAACAGTCAAAGGTCACCAAAGGCAGCTGTGATTAGTTCCGTTGCCTCCATATGGGCCACTCACCTGACCTAATAACCCATCAAGGGTCTGCATGGCAAGGACGGATCTAAATCTAACCCTCAAGCTAAATAGAGCCAAAACCTGAGCAACCTCTGGGTTATGGCCAAAGTTTAAACCACGTCATTTCATGTGTCCATAAACACTTAAAAATCAGCCCTCCCTTACCCCACTGAAGTTCTTTGGAATGAAGAGAAAATCTGTACATGATCTCAGTTAGTCCTAACCTCAATGGGATGAAGCAGTCCATAGCGTTGGGAGAGAAGATGATTTGCGCAGTCTTGGAACTGCCGCCAATTTTGAAACCCAGATATGTCTTCCTTTAAAGCCACCATGCTTCCTTTCGCATCCTGCTGTGTTTTCCTATTGAACACCTAATTTTATAGTCAATCTGTTGGCAAAACATCTAAGTTTTCAGGTAGAGAAAAACCAAGATGATAAATATCACCGGAGGGATGATCTTCCAAAGGTTAAACATGTAGTTGGAAACAATTAAAACACTACATATAAGATGATGAGTCAAGTGTCTGTGATTCATTCAACCAGTCAATCATTGATTAATTTATTTAACAAACATGTATTAAGCTCCTACTCTGTGCTAGATACTCTGTGCTCTTACTCCCTGGGCTAGATGCCAGGGATGTAGCAGAATGTAAAGCCTATCCTTGTTCTCCCAGAATTTCCCATTTGTTTAATATTATAGCTTTGATTATAACCGCTCTTGTCAGTTTTCTTGCCACATTACTCTGTTCTCCCACTATAAGCCTTTTAATAGCATATTATCATTTCTATTTTTAATGGAAAACAGCAGTACTCATTTGTTGCTTAATTATTAACTGTCCCCCTCTCCATCCTCTTTTTCTATCTGGAATCCTTCTCCACTGTGCTGAATTTTAAAACCACTGGGTTTGCCCTTCTTCCATGAACTTTTACCATTGGAAGCTCTGATTGACTCCCACTGAGTAGGAGGGCAGCTACAGATTACTGGGAAATATGGTAACCAGTGCTAGAAAAAAAGTGGGTCACATCTTCATGTTTTATAAGCACCCAACACAATAGTACTCTTTCCATCTTTGAGTGGAGGGATCCTGAATCTCATCCTACTTGGCTTTGTAAATTAAAACGAAAATGTTTCCAATACAATCTACTTTGCTCAAAAGTTGTCAGTAAGCCACCCCTGCCCAAGCTACCACACACAAAGCTCTGGCTGTGATTTTTGTAATATGGGACACAGGACTGCTCCTGGTACTTGGGCTCACACCAGGATCAGTTGCACAAGGGAAAGATGGGGTTACCAATTTACTTGCCTGTTCTATACGAGATGATGCCAGCATTTTACTGACCCTGTAGCCCTGCGGGCCTCTGACTTCAAAAAACCATGCTCAGTTATTCTCATAGGTTATAAGTGGAAGCTTTAACCATCCTTTATCTGCCTTTAAATGATTTATTGCACTTACTTGTTTACATGGCATTCTGTTCTGTTGGACCATAACTTTTGAAATCAGAATCTCAGCTTTAATCCTGGCTGTATCCTCAGTACATAGCCTAGGGCCTGGCACAGTGTAAGGGCTTAACAAAAGCTTGTTAGATGAATAAAACAAAGAATGAATGAACAAACCACAGACGTTTAGCGCATCGTCTTATACACGGTGTTCCAACTCTTTCCAACTACACGCTACAGTTGATGTCTATCAGCACTTTGCCAACAGATTGATTATAAAACTATGTATTAAATAGGAAAACACAGCAGGATGTAAAAAGAAGAACAATGGCTTTGCAGACAGACATAGCTGGTTCTGAAACCTGGTGGCACTATAATTTGCTTTGGGCAAATCTTTTGCTCTTCCAGCCAGTATAGATAGAGAGAGACTCTAGGGAACAGATGTCCAGCACCTATACTCCGGGATCTTCTGCCCCACCAGGAGGGATGGTGCCTGTAGCAGGTTGGGTTCCCCTGGCAACAGGCCTTGAAATAAAAATTAGGGTACCTAATGTAAATTGGTACAGCCACTATGGAGAACAGTATGGAGGTTCCTTAAACAGCTAAAAGTAGAACCACCATATGATCTTGCAATCCCACTCCGGGGCATATATCCAGAAAAAACTCTAACTCGAAAAGATACGTGCACCCCAGTGTTCATAGCAGCACTATTTACAATAGCCAAGACACGGAAGCAACCTAAATGTCCATCGACAGATGAATGCATAAAGAAAATGTGGTACGTATATAAAATGGAGCACTACTCAGCCATAAAAAAGAATGAAATAACGTCATTTGCAGCAACATGGATGGACCTAGAGATTATCATGTTAAGTGAAGTTAAGTCTGACAGAGAAAGACAAATATATGACGTCACTTATATGTGGAATCTGAAAAACTGATACAAATGAACTTATTTACAAAACAGAAATAGACTCACAGACATAGAAAACAAACATGGTTACCAAAGGGAATAGCAGGGGGTGGGGGGGAGAGATAAATTAGGAGTTTGGGATTAACATATACACACTACCGTACATAAAATAGGTAAACAACAAGGACCTACTGTGTAGCACAGAGAACTACACTCGATGTCTTGTCAGAACCTATAATGGAAAAGAATCTGAAAAAGAGTAGATATATATTTATATATATATACGTACTGAGAATATACAATATAAATATATATATGTAACTGAATCACTTTGCTGTACACCTAAAATTAACACAACATTGCAAATTAAGGATAGTTCCATTTTTTTTTAATTAAGGTACCTAGGAATTTGCTGTTACAATCAATACGTAATAGAGAGGGAGAAAGCAGGATTTGGCAAAGGGAGAAGTTGAGCTACTCTACAGTTCCAGCCAAGCATCGTCTCTGGTGACGCCCCCACCCCGGGGGGCCTGGAAAATGGAAAAACCTTCAGCATTGTCCCAAGTCAGGGCATGGGGGCCACTGTTTCCTCCTTGCTTCTTGGAGCCAGTGCTCTCTCAGCAGCCCCCAGAGTTCTTTCTAGAGTTCTAACTCTTGTCTCCCAGGAAACTGCTCCCAGATCAATAAACTCTGGCTTATCCAATCTGATGTTCCCACTCCTCCTTGATCACAACCCTCAAAATCCAGTCTCGTGCATCCTCTCCCAGCTCCTGCTGACACAGGCGGACTAGATCCTGCAGCTACTTCAGCCCTCTTCCTGCCTCTCGGCATGGCCCCAGATGAGATGTGAATTAGCCCTGGTTATTAGCCAAGCAGCTAGGGATGGGGAGAGGTGGATGTAGACCCTGAAGCAGCTGATGTTCCCTCGCAGGGGCAAGGCCACGCCAACATCTTCAAGCAAAGAAAGAGGGGCTGTTATTCCTCAATAGGGATGAGAGGCCCAGAGATTCAGGGGAATCTAGAGAGTCAAGGTTTGCGGACACATCAACCCAAGTGGTTCCCAAGCAAGGTCGGGAGACCTTGGCATGGCAGACCTGCCTAAGTGGGGAATTGCTTTTTCTTTCAAGTATTCTGGTAAGTCTTCAGCTTTCTCTGCCCTATTTCTCAGGACTTGAGAGCCTCTTTGCAACGCTGATCAGGAGTCCCTGCTTTCACATTTAGCTCTTACTCGCCAATTAGTCACTCTCGCCTTTTCATTATGGTTTCCCAGAGTATCAGTTGAGCTTAGCAATGGCCACTCCATTTCATTGTCCTTTTATTTACTCTTCGCCCCATACCTATAAAACATCTGATACATGACACTCACTAGTGCATCCTCCCCCCGCACCACTGATAACTGCCCCAGCTTACCAGCAGTGAATGTTCTCTTGCCTGGTGTTGGGGGCCTCTGTGCTCCACCAAACACCAGGGATGGAGTCCTCATCCCCAGACAAGCAGCTCCAGAATCTCACCTTAGTGTATTCTTTCTCAGGCAACCCGTGCAACCAACTGCCATGGGTTTGGTTCTCCAGTGAGCAGATGCAGACAGAAATTTGGATGCAGGAAACTTATTGAAGAGTGCCTTCGCAGGGCAGAAGGGAAGGACGTAGAACTGAGGAGAGGGAGAAGTTAAGCTGTGATTCAAGCCCCAGACAGACCTAAGGCAGCCCACAAAGACCTCTGGAGCTGAGAGGGGCCTTCAGACATGACCCAAATGGGGGAAGAGGAACCCCTCCCCATAAAAGGGGCATGATTGCTGGTGAGGCAGTATCAGAAGGGGGCTGACATGTCTTCAGCTCCTGATGGGACACCTGGGCAGGGCATCACAGGGCCCTCCCACGTGGCGTCCTAACTCTTGTGGCCTGGCACTCCTTGCCCTCCACTTCGACCAATGGAGAGCCAGGATTGAACGGACCAGGTGGACGGCTTACTCCACCAAGCCAATCAGTCACTCTCTTTGGAGAAATCTGGACATGGCAGTAAGTGGGAGTTGAGACAGAAAGTCAGCCTCTGGGGGTGGCTGGGTCTCTGTGAAACACGCCAACCAGGAATTCATGGGACAGCCAGGTCCTGCCCCACGGATTGCAGATTAGGGGAAGCCTGTCCACAGAGGAAGAAAAGGCTAAACTAGACAAGCAGAGGGAAGTAGAAATAAGAGTTAGAAGCCTGAGGTCCTTCTGTTCCCCACTTCCAAACCTTGTCTGAACTTCAGCTAAATCCAGGACCTCGGGCTCTGTAAGGCTGTATCCTTGTAACACATTAGTTCTAGTTTGTTTCTGTTTCATGCACCGAAAGACAAAATAACGTGTTAAGCACAAAATAAACCTTAGCTAGCTCCTGTTTTTTCTATTCAGGAGTGTGCTCTTTGCAAGTAGCACTTGTTTTGTTGCGGCTGTGTTGAGGTTGTGTTGTTTTCGTTTGTTCGTTGACTCTCAATCTTTTTCTTTCCTCTAACAGTAACTCCTTTCCTAGATGTTCGTATCTTTAATGGAAAATCCTTTCAACAATATGGATATCTAAAGGAGCTCTGTGGTCTGGGTCTCCTCTTTGTCCCCGTGTTTGCTCAGCCCCTCCCTACAGGAGAGACCACGTGATAAGTAACAAGCCCATGGCATTTGGTATAAGCAGAGGGAGTTTGGGGCTTCTCTGGTGACGCAGTTCTTAAGAATCTGTCCGCCAATGCAGGGGACGTGGGTTCGAGCCCTGGGCCGGGAAGATCCCACCTACCGCAGAACAACTAAGTCCGTGCGCCACAACTGCTGAGCCTGTGCTCTAGATCCTGCAAGCCACAACTACTGAAGCCCACGTGCCACAACTACTGAGCCTGCGCGCCTAGAGCCTGTGCTCCACAACAAGAGAAGCCACCGCAATGAGAAGCCCGCGCACCGCAACAAAGAATAGCCCCTTGTCACCACAACTAGAGAAAGCCCGCGCACAGCAACGAAGACCCAATGCAGCCTAAATAAATAAATAAGAATAAAAGAAGTGAGTTTGAATCCCCGCTCCACCACTTACAAACAATTCGACCTTGGCCAAGTCACTCAACCTAACAGAACGGTAATTGTTGCAGCTCTATAATGGTAAGAATTATACCTCTCGTGTAAGTTATTAAGAAAGAAAGAGCCAATACTTGTGAAGTGCTTCCCAGCGTCTCAGAGAGGAATTAGTACCAATGTAATTATAATTACTTCTATTCCAACGGCTCGGGCAATCTTGTGCCCCTTGCATTACTCAGAGCCCTTTCTGTTGCAAGAAACAGACCCTCTTCGTGCCCCCTTAAATATCTTCAATCAGGAGGGGAATCAAAAGTCTACTGGGCATACGAGACTCAGGGATGGCAGGATTCGGGGTCTTGGACAGGTCCTCAGGACCCAGTTTCTCTCTTTTCTTGGCTGGCATTCCTCTCTTATAGCTCCTTTCTCAGGCATCTGCCTCTGAGCAACCCCAGCAAAGACGCATTTGCTTCCATCAGTTCTAGGACATGTCTTTGACTGTCCTCAAAACCTAGAGGATGGCAGGGGGAAAGGGGGAATTTTCTAGGGAAATCAGAAAGAGCTCTTTCAGAAGAAAGGAGAAATGCAGGCGAAACCAGTGCCCATTCTACCTGATGCTGAAGCTGTGGTGCTCCTTTTTTCCTGGTAGTGTTTTCTCCTGTGAGTGGTTGGTGAGCCGAGTCTTTATCACAGGTCCTCTCGCTTGCTTAGAAAAGAGGGGGGTTCACTCGTTAGTGGTTTCCACAGTCCCTTCTGAAGCCCGAGTCCGGGTGGAAATCTAACCAGCAGTCACGTGCCCAGGGCTCCTTTACACGACCCTGTGCAGTGAAGGATTCCTCTTTGTGAAACCAGCATTTTCACCCATGTGGTCTTTGCCAGGACAGATGAGAGACTACGGCACCCAGCATAGAGTGATCTAGCTAGACTGAGGGTATCGGCTTGGGATGCATTGTTTTATTCCGTGGCCACGGTTGACTCAATGACATACTAGATCCCAAGCATTTCTGGGAATGCCAGTCTGCCTAATGTGTTCCCCAGTAAAGATGGAGGCCGTGACTCTTAGTCATTCTCCTTCGCTTTTTCCCTTTTCAGGATTCCTTTACAGAGGCATAAAAGATCAACGTCTGGAAATCGTCAAATCTGACTTAGAAATAAGAAAAGAGAAGCTTAAGATGGTTAAGGGGCTTTCCAAAAGCCAAACAGGGCTGTTGGACTTTTACATAAGCATGTGAATGAGAAGATACACTACAGGAAATAATTAATTTAGGCTGGCAGAGCTCATCTGATAAAGGGTAAAGCCCAGTTTCAAACCTCCCTCTCCCACCGACTGATAAGGGACCTTTATCTTCCATCACATACCCCTAATTTTCTCTTTGGCCTTTTCCTATTCCTTGCCCTGTACAGCATTTTTTCCCCCCCAGAAAGGTGTGGAGATCTTGAGGATCCACTCCCACCACCAGGAATCACAGAGCGATTTTGCCTGGACCAGCCCAGCAAGTGGCGAGACAAGGAAACCAAGGTCTTTGCGTCTGATACGTACATGGATTAAGCTGAACCGAGAGCCCGTGGCCTCCCTCTGCTGTGAACGCGAGCACCCCATCGTCATTCCCCACAGCGCCCACTGGGTCTGACACAACACCAAACAGAGGATGAGGCCAGCTTTAAGCACACCTGGAGCTTTTCTATTCTATTCACTTTGCTTAAGAGCTGGAGTTATTTCAGATGAAGGAAGAGACCAAAGCGCTCTGGATTAAAGAAAGGACATGTGGTGGACGTGAACCTCTTCCAGTTCATCCAACTGCTGCTCACGCCTCTGTCGTCATGGCAGCATCTGGCCAGATGGTCACCAGATCCAACCTCCTCTTCCTGAGTGCACAGTCTAACTATACTTCCCAGACTCTTTGATCCAAGTCATACGGCTGGTTCTAAATTATGAACTATGGGTACCCATGATCTATGCCACTTCCAAACCTGTCCCCTCAAACTTCCCGCATGATTCTCTGTGTTCTTTCTCTTTGGTCATGTGCTGGGTGCATGTAGAAGGTCTAGTAGGGGATTCTGAGGCTCCAGAGGGACTCCAAGGTTCTGGGGACATCTGGGCCCTTGACCAAATGGCACCTGGACTACTGAGTCATCTGGACTGAGGAAATTCAGCCATCCAACCCCATTGGACTTAGTGTTGGGAAAAACAAATTTTGATTGTGTTAAGCCACTGAAATTATGGGGTTGTTTGTTATAACAACTAACATTAATCACCCTGGCTAAGACAGCTACCCAACCTAATGGTATGTTTATAAAATGGGAGGCACCCAATAACAATGCAATTCATTGACATCGAGAAAAGGGGTCAAGGAGAAGCTGGAGCGAGACACCCAGAAATAAACCATGCCTTGTGAATCCATATGAACTGACTGAATGATCACCTCTCTGGAAGGTGGGACCAAGTGATCAAGGATTGGCAGTCACAGCCTCACATCAGTCAGGGCCTCGGAACAGCTCTCGGCTTCTGTTCTCCATCCCCACTGCCACCTTCCAGCATCAGGCCCCAGTGTTGTTTGCCTGGACCGTGGCAGTAGTGTCCAGCCTGGTCTCCCAGCCTCCAGCCCCTGGCTGTTCTTTCTTCACCAAGCAGCCATTATGGTCTTTCCAGAATTCAGTACAGTCACCTTCAAGCCTACAGTCACCTTCAAGTCACCTTCAAGCCTTCATGCCTTACCCTTCGCATATAAGGGTAAACACAACACTTGAACCTAGCCCCAGATGACCTGACCCTTACCTATTTCTCCAGTCACCACCCATCCCCCCAACACACACACACACACACACACACATACATGCACACTCACACACACACGCCTTCATGCACGCATGCACTCCATCTATCCAGCCTCCACCTCCTTGACCCCCGTCCCCGGGCTGTGTAGGGCAGCTCCCCTCCTCTGCCTGCCAACGGTACTGACCGCATGGTGAGGAACTGCATGCTTATATTGATAATTGTGTGTTTATGCGGCCAGACTGCAAGTCAGTACAGGGCAGAGAGAGCTTCTTGTTCACCCTGCACCCTGGCTCCTAACGGAGTCGGAAACCCAGGGCAATAGGCTTAGGGCTTGTTCCTGGGTCTTCTGACATTCTGTGCTGGAGTGTCCCCAGCCTCTGCTTCTGGTGCCAAGGTGTGCGCAGGTTGGCCCTGGCAGTGACCTGGCTGGGCCCTTTGCCTCCTTCCGGATGTGGCTCTCAGTAGGTTAACTAGTCACACCTGCGCTCTGGGTGGTGTTGAGCAAGCAGCTACAAAAGGACAGCAACGGGGTTCAGTGCCTGATCCTGGTACATTTCTGGATGTGGTTCTGGTAGTGCGGTAGGTCCAAGCGTCACTAAGAAGAGACCAAAAAGTCAAAACGCCCGACTCTATTAACCGCCCTGACTCAGATCTTGCCTCTATTATCCCCACTCCATCTCCCTCCTAGAGTTACCATCCCTGTGTCTGCACAGCAATGCAGAGTTTACTTGGCTCCCTTGCGCCCACCATTGCAGCCGATGCCCAGAAACAATGGGATGGGGCGAGACGGTGCGGAGTCGGTTTGTTCCCGAGCACTTCTCACTCCTTTCCACGTCTCAAAACCCAGTTGGGCACCTCACACCCATTAGGATGACTAAAATAATAATAATAACAAAATAACAAGTGCTGGAGAGGATGTGGAGAAATTGGAACTTGTGGACTGCAGGTGGGAATGTAAAATGGTACAGCTGCTATGGGAAAGGGTATATGGCAATTCCTCCAACTAGTAAACGTAGAATTACCATATGATCCAGCAAAGCCCACACAAAAGGGCAGAAAGCAAGGACTCAAGCAGATATGTTTATACCCATGTTCATGTCAGCATCTTTCACAACAGCCCAAGGCTGGAAGCGACCCAAGTGACCATCAACCAATGAACGATTACACAAAATGTGGTCCATGCATACAGTGGGATAGTATTCAACCTTAAAAAGAAAGGAAATTCTGACACGTGCTTCAACATGGATGAACCTTGAGGACATTATTCTAAGTCAAGTCAGCCAGTCCTAAAAGGACAAATGCTGTAGGATCCCATTTACACGAGCTACTTAGGGTAGTCAAATTCATCGAGAAAGAAAGTAGACAGGTGGTTGCCAGGGGCTCTGGGGAGGGGGAAGGGGAGTTATTGCTTAATGGGCACAGGGTTCCAGTTCTGCAAAACAAAAAGAGTTCCGGAGATGGATGGTGGTGACGTTCGCACAACAATGTGAAAATACTTCTTAACACTTACACTTCAAAATGGTTAAGATGGTAAATTTTATATGTGCTTTACCACTATTAAAAGTAATGCTTGAGGACTTCCCTGGTGGTGCAGTGGTTGACAGTCCGCCTGCCGATGCAGGGGACGCGGGTTCGTGCCCCGGTCCGGGAAGATCCCACATGCTGCGGAGCGGCTGGGCCCGTGAGCCACGGCCGCTGAGCCTGCGCGTCCGGAGCCTGTGCTCCGCAACGGGAGAGGCCACGACAGTGAGAGGCCCGCGTACCGCAAAAAAAATAGTAAAATAATAAAAGTAATGCTTGGAAAAGCAATCTGGATTATGTTCTTTTCTATGCTACCTTCCTTGACCCTCATTCTCTTCCCCTACAAGACACAGCACCTGGCCGCGTTCACCCTCTTCCCTCTACCTACCTCTTCTGTGCTGGCACCACCCCTGATGCTGTCCTGCTCAGCCTGTATTTCTGTTGCCTGATTTGCTAATTCAGCCTGGCCTTTCTAGGCCTGGCTGTCACCAGGAGGACGAGCTTCTGGTGGAAGGCTCCTGGAACATGGAACTTGTCCTTCTCCCTTCACTTCCGACTCCCTGTCGGTCTTAGACCGCCCCGCGCTCAGCCCCTCAGCTCATGACCATCTTCTCCGTGTGGACTGGCTGGAGGTCTTCTAGGTGCTTGCTTTCCCCGCCTTCTCCACTGCACCTGGTGTAACAGGACAACAGACCCGCTCCAGAAATGAGATCAATCCCTCTGTGTTACAGACTGTTTGCTAAACTCCGTAAAAGCTCTGATGGTTTACTGGCTTAATTCGTCATCATTTTTTTAAATTCAGAAAACCAACTCTATTTCAAAACTCAAAGAATAGCTCTTCAATTTGGAAATTGGAGGAGATCCTTTGTCCCTGCTGAGAATCTGTTTCATCACTTTAAACCCCGGAAGATTTCCACTCAAATAACCACTTATGAAAACTCACAATGAGTGGGGAACTTGAAAAAAACTCTTGCTCTTGGAACCAGGAGGCCTGGCCCTTGTCCTTCCATGTCGGCGCAAACTCAGGCAAGTGACAGAGCTTCTTGGAGCCTCAGGTTCCGCATACACCAAGGGGAGGCTGGGAAAACTACTCTTGCTATGCAGCAGGCATTCTGCTCAGATGTGACCACGCTCTCACTTCCTTCCTATAAAATCCCCACAAACTGGGTACCATCATTTCACCTCTCTTGGAGATGAAGACGCTGAGGCTTATTGCAGGTGAAGTAGTTTTCAAGAAGTCATACCTCTTGTAAATTGCATAACTAGGCTTTGAAACCAGGCATGCTGACCCCAAGTCCTAGTTCCTGAGCACCCGCTAACAGGCAGATCTAAGATTTTTCCTCCATGGCCATTCCATGGTCCCATTGCAGAGGAGAGCAAATGTCCTTCTACATGTTCTCTTATCCTCTGGGCCCACTATTACCATTTTTTAAAAAAAAATCACCCTAATTAAAACATAACCTCTTTGATACCCTACTTATCGCTGTATCCCAAGCAACCATCACAGGACCTGTCACATGGTAGGGGCTTCACGAGGGTGACAAGCATTAGGAAGGAAAGGAACTAGTGTGTGATGCCAAGCTCTGTGCTAACACCGTCAGGCATTCAGCTCCATTTCATCCTCTCTGAAATCCTCTGAGGTCAATGCTGATGACCTCTAAGGCTGTCCTTGAGGAAACCTTGGAGGCAGATCTGCTCAAAAGGACACCGCAGCCAGGGTCCCCTGAAGTCTGACTCCAAAGCCTCACTCGGTAAAGCATTGCAAACGAAGGCATAAAAGAGCAAACCTTTAAAACCACAAACAGGCACCATGTAAAAACCAGGGGAAGGGACAGGCTTCAACATTAAAACATGCATCACGACTCCAGCAAACTAAGAAAGTCAACATGTCAGGCAGTTGATCAAGAACAGCATCTTTGAACCTGCTTGTATTGCAAAGCTTCTGCCCAACACTTGTCAGTCTAAACCCTGGGAACTGAAGCTACAGAAAGAAAGCTGTTTAATATGCAGGGAGCTCAGCTTTGCGGGGAGCAAAGGGCCTTTATCTCCCCCAGTATATTTGGGGAGTGAGCAGAAAATGGCATTTAACAGGATTTGAAGATACAGAAGACCTGTACTACAAAGGGACTGTGACTAATTGTTATTGGGTGGAACAAACCACCCCAAGGTTTAGTGTCTTAAAATCACAGGCATTTATTTAGCTCACATGTCCGTGGGCCCGCTGGGAAGTTCTGCGGATCTGGGCTTGATTCTGAGTCTGTACTGCCGGCAGGTCAGCAGAGGCCTGGGCAGTCCAGGATGGGCCTTGGCTGAGTACCCCGTGGTCATGTGGTCTCAAACTCCAGCAAGCTAGTGCAGGCTTGTTTACACACGGCCACTGCGCGGGATCCCAAGTCAGCGAGCAGAAATGTGCAGGGCCTCCTGAGGCCCAGCCTGGAGTGACATACTGCTCCTTCTGCCGGATTCCATTGGCCAAAACGAGTCACCACCTCAATTCAAGATGTGTGATAGCTGACTGCACTTCTGATGAAAGGAGCTGCCAGTCGTGTGGTAAGGGGTGCGGATACAGTGAGAAGAACTGTGACCATTTTTGCTGAGACAGACCGTGGGGATCTCAGACAAAGAAACGTCCTCAGGTCTCACTGACCCTGAAAGGTCAGAGGTTTTATCTACTGTCACACAACAAGGCATGGTCAGAGGCCAAAATAGAACAGGAGCGTTACAGAGAATAAAAATGTAGTTAATCCCTACTTAGCACTGTTAGGGGACACACTGACTGAAACCGGCCACCCTGGCCAGGCACCATAGTAGCCACTTGCATGACTTATCTTACAACAGGAGCTCCTGGTAAGAAACGAGGAACTAGCAAGCTACCACCAACCGGAAGAATTCTGGAAAGGTCAAAAGCAGAGAGGAGACGCCAGTCCACATGGCCTACCAACCCCCCAGAATCCTCCTCCCTGGAATCCATCTTGGCTGAGCAATGCACACACCACCAGAAAGGACCCTGAGTCAGATTGATTGGTCAGAGACAACCGGAAAACTAATCCCATCACCATCAAGCCCGAGACTGCGAGCCTCGTGGCAGAGCCGTCCTCCTGGGTTCCCTCACCCTCCTGCTCTCCGCCCAGGCGCCCCTTCCCAATAAAGTTTTTTGCTTTATCAGCACGTGTGTCTCCTCAGACAGTTCATTTCCAAGTGTTAGACAAGAGAAGAGCCCACTAGGGCTTCCCTGGTGGCGCAGTGCTTGAGAGTCCGCCTGCCGATGCAGGGGACGTGGGTTCGTGCCCCGGTCCGGGAAGATCCCACATGCCGCAGAGCGGCTGGGCCCGTGAGCCATGGCCGCTGAGCCTGCGCGTCCGGAGCCTGTGCTCCGCGACGGGAGAGGCCACAACAGTGAGAGGTCCGCGTACCGCAAAAAAAAGAAAAAAAAAAAAAAAGAGAGAGAGAGAAGAGCCCACTTTCAGGTCCT
This sequence comes from Phocoena sinus, assembly GCF_008692025.1. Lineage (NCBI taxonomy): Eukaryota > Metazoa > Chordata > Mammalia > Artiodactyla > Phocoenidae > Phocoena > Phocoena sinus. The sequence goes on along the minus strand of NC_045779.1, from coordinate 71,656,748 downwards.
GGAAGGGGTCCCCTTCCTGCAACAGCACCATGGAAGGGCTTGATACACTTGATCTCATGTAATCTTCCCAATAACCCGGTGAGCAGCTTCTGGTCCTACCCATGTGTATGGGCATCTGGAGCTTTCGCCTGCCCAGCAGGCCTCCTCTGCTTTCTTTAGTAACAGCATCCCAACATTCCTTTGAGAAAATGTGGTTCTTCCATGTTCTATTCATGAGGTTTGATAGGCTTGACCCCTCCCCTGGCTCCAAAGTGAGCTCATGACATAGCCTATCAGAGAAGCCCATCTCTCTGGTCTGGGGTTACATGTGGGCGTAAGACCCAAGGCAGATGAATCATGTTGGCCACGGGAATTCCATGGAATACTGTCTTCCTCTCACTGGGGTTAAGAATGCTGAAGCCTAGTGCTGTCAGTGGCCTTTGCATCAGTCAGGAGAGACCCTGACAATGACCCAGCACAGACAGAGTTGAGGGAGGGAGGAGCAGAGACAAACTCCTAGGAAAAGTCATAAGAACCCAAAAATTGAGGCATGCCTGGAGCTGCATGAGATTTCTGGTGTCCCAAGGAAGCGAATTCCATTTTTCACTTGAGGAAGATTGAGTTAGGTTTCTGTCATTTGCAACCAAAATCATGGCTAATAAACCAATTTAAAATATGCCTTTATACCTGAACTTGTGGGGCTTGGCTCTCCACCCTTGAAGAGCTTTCTATTTTATTGGAGAGAGAAGGAAAATATGCATGAATCAGTGAGAAAAGAGAGAGAGCTTGCAATAAAAGGCTAAGAAGTATTCATTTAACAAATACTGAAGGTCAAAACTGAGCCAAGCTCAAGTGTCCCTGTTCTAAACCTTTGTGGTACCCTGTGCTTTGGAACACTCAACACTCTAGTAACTACCGGTTCTGTGTAAGTCATACGAGGCTGTAAGCCCCAAGAGGGCAGGTAATATTTTTGCCATGTTCTTTAGTACTTTGCACAGACCTGAGAGGTGGGGCAGGTGTCCTCTTTGCTCCCTGATTATTTCTTCAGTATCTTTAAAATTCATTGTTCAAAACCCTGGATTCCTTAGAAGGCTGCCATCAGGCCTCACCACCCTCTAGTGGTCCTTTGTGCTGTCATTCATGGCACACTGTTCTCCTCCCTACCTCAGGGACCATGGTTCCTCATTGGAATCACTTCCTTGAAAACAACCTTAAATTCTCCCCCCTCGCCCCACCCCGATCATTCTTACCTGGTCAAGCTCCAAACCTCATTAATTCACTTCTTCACCTATGCTCTGGCCTACCCTGCAACAGTTCAATATTGCTGCAGGTAAACACATCATCTCTGCTTAAATGGAGACTCTACCTGGAGGCTTGAACTGACCAATCACCATCCACTCTCTCTCACATGGTGCTTTCTTTTTTCTTGAGCCTAGTCATTTTTTTTTTATTGGAGTATAGTTGCTTTACAATATTGTGTTAGTTTACACTGTACAGCAAACTGAATCATATACCCCCCTTTCTTGGGTTTCCTTCCCATTTAGGTCACTGCACAGCATGGAGTAGAGTTCCCTGTGCTATACAGTAGGTTCTAATTAGTTATCTATTTTATACATAGTATCAATAGCGTATATATGTCGATCCCCATCTCCCAATTCATCCCACTCCCACCCCCGTTTCCCCCCTTGGTATCCATACCTTTGTTCTCTATGTCTGTGTCTGTATTTTAGCTTTGTAAATCTGATTGTCTATACCAACTTTTTCAGATTCCACATATATGCATTAATGGACGATATTTGTTCTTTTCTTTCTGACTTACTTCACTCTGTATGACAGTCTGTAGGTCTGTTCACATGGCTCTTTTTTACATTCAAAATATTTTCTGGAATATGTGATACATGTACATTGAAATGATACAAAAGTTTCTACAGAGGAAAGAAAAAAGTTTTCTTCCTCTCCTTTCTCCAGCCATATCCGTTGCCCCCGGAGTTAATTGTTGTTCTTACTTTCCCTGTATACTCTATGCGATTAAGAACACATATTCTTTTGTTTGATTTTTTCCCCATAATTGAATGACAGCACTCTAAACGTATGCCTCTACGTGTTGCTTTTTTCCCTTGACAAAATATCTTAGATGCCATTTCATCTATCTAGCTCTCTAGATATCTATCAATCACCTATCTATAACCTGCCTCCCTCTTTTCAATGGCTACGAAATGCTCCACTGTAGGGACACACCTCATTCTATTTAATCAGCACTCTTTTGGTGAATATTTGTTTCCACTCTTTTGCTAGCTCAATGATGCCACGAATATCTTCGCTTTGCATGAGTACTAACACGTCTGTGGGATAAATTACCCAGGAGTCAAAGCGAACGTGCAATTTACATTCTCATAGCTATTGTCTCTTGCCCTCAATAGAAGTTGTCCCAGGTTATACTTCCACCAGCCTCATCTTGGTTTAATCCTCAGCAAAACAATTACCACTTTCCAGGAGTGTTTGTTGGTTACTGTCTCCCCCCAGGGCAGAAGATTGTTCCTTGCTGCTGGACTCCCAAGTGCCTAGATTACTCTCTGGCAAGCTCCCAATGAATAGGTTTGGAATAAATGAATAAACAACTGAAAACGGACAGAATGAAAAGAGGTTTGACATCCAACTGACATCAGATTCTAATCCTGGGTCTGTCACAACTGTGTGATCTGGGACAAATTACTTAACCACTCTGAGCCTCATTTCTTCATCTAGTAGACAGAAAAAATAATAATCCTTATTTACTTTCGGGACCAAATAGGATAATGGATGTGTCCTGTGTTTTATAAGTGTAGAGAGCCTACTCCCACCCCACCCTCTGCCGCCTTCCTGCAGATCCTGAGGTCCTGGGCTGACGAGGAGCCATAACCAGCTAAAAGGCAAATCCTAAAACACATTTAAACTTAGTGACGGCACATGTTGGACCCCATAAATTTCCGGTTAGATTTGTAGAAACCACAAGGATAATTTGGCAGGACTTCCACTGGCTAGTCCTCGTTGGAGAGAAGGTTGATTTACCAGTAGATATTCTCTACAGAGAATCAGATGTCTAGAGCCCCAGGCTTAAGGTCTATCAAAGAAATCAGGATACACACCATCCAGCCACCACACCAATGACCAGCACTAATATTCTAGTAGATCAAAAAAATGTCCACCTAAAGGGACCGCTGATGGCTGGGATGAAGTGGGGCAAAAGTGAGATTTCTAGCAAAGATCAGGGGTAACACTTTTTTCATGGATGCGGGGGGCTCTTTCCCCAATGTAGAAAACAGCCTCAGAGGGTGGGCAAATAAAGAATTTAACAGCTCCCGCAAAAACTCGCCAGAACCAATTATAATTAGGACTAGACTGGCTTAGCATGAAATGTCTGATGGAAACTCCATGCTGAGAAATTGAGTGCCTTACTGGGGAGAGGGGCTGGCTGGATTTCAGGAATCGCGGGGTGTCAGGTCACCCTGCTGTCTCTGTTTTAGATTGTGAATGACCACTGAATAGCTGCCCAAATTGAGATGCCCTGCCCAGACCCCAGCCTGACAGAACAATCAGCCCGCACTGCCCTGGAGATGGCGGGCAGGAGCCGGTAATTGACAGAGAGCTCACTTTGGAAGCAAGAGCCAGAAGCAACCGGGAATCTGAACTGACAGAGCCCCAGGGCACAGGAGTTGGAATCATCGTGGTCTGTGTCACGATGCACAGAGAGCTCTGGTTTTCAAATTCAGCTCTGCCATGTGACTTTGGACATGTGACCAGCCTCTATGAGCCTGTATTACCCCCTGCAAAACAGAGAGGAGAATAAACATCTTTAGAGGAGTGAAAAATGAGGATGCTACGATGATGATATTGATATCATTCTAATAACAACTGACCGCTGTCTCACATTTTCCAGGTGCCAAGAACGCTCTAAGGATGTTAAAAATGCATTCGCTGATTGAATCTTCACAAGGCCTCTGCTGGTATTCTTCCCATTTTCCAGACCGAGGGACTGAGCAATAGAGGTTTTAAGGTATTGCCTAAGGTTACATAGCTAGAAGCTGACAAATCCTGAATCTGAACCTGAGCTTTCTGGCTCTGGAGTCCATGTTTGGAAACACTGGAGAGGCCATGTGGGTTTGAAGGATTAAAAGGTAAAGGGTCCCTGCAATGTCTGGCAGGAAGATTGTGCTCAATAAAAGTGAGTTCCTTGGCTTCCCTGGTGGTGCGGTGGTTGAGAGTCCACCTGCCGATGCAGGGGACGCGGGTTCGTGCCCCGGTCCGGGAAGATCCCACATGCCGCGGAGCGGCTGGGCCCGTGAGCCATGGCCGCTGAGCCTGTGCGTCCGGAGCCTGTGCTCCGCAACGGGAGAGGCCACAACAGTGAGAGGCCCGTGTACCGCAAAAAACAAAACAAAAAAAATAACGCTCTTGATCCGAAAACCATCAGGACCCAAAGAGGCTCCAGACATGTCTTCACCCAGGGACTAGTCACTGAAGACCTGCATGCAGTGGGAAAAAGGAAATGAACGTTCTGTAAAAACCACCAACCGAGTCACGCATGGCAAAGGCTTCCTCCAAAGCACAGGCCCTTCTGGGTCCTCTAGGCTGTTTTAAAAAAGTAGTATCAGCCTTAATTTTTTTAAAAAAGATATGTTAATTTATATATTAATTATATATATTAGTATTATTAGTATATTAATAATATATTAATTAAACAGATCTATTTTTTAAATAGATATACGCAGTGAGTGGGTGAAGCTCCAATGCTGAGGCATTTTGGTGGGTGAAAGTGTCACCGAGTCCAAGCTCACTCTGCTTGCAGCACGGCAGGGCCAATAAAATCAGAGACGAGGTGTAGAGACAAGGAAGAAGACTTTATTCGGGAAAGCCGCAGACCCAGAAGAAGGCCGACTAAAATCTCAAAATAACCATCGTGTCAGGGTTTGGATGCCAGTTTCTTTATAGCACGGAGAGGGGGAGGAGATGAGGAAGTAAAGTAAAAAGGCCCGTTCTGCAAATGTCCCCTGGAACGGCCAGCCTCGGGGAAGGGATGTGCCTAATTTCTTCTTTCTTGCAGCCACCCACAGGTGGACAGGGTCTGGATGTTTCCCTGAACAAAGGCACTTTGGTTTAACATTCTGGCAGAGGGGCAGGGTTCCCTGAGGCAGGGAACATTATGTATACACAGTATCCTTTTGGTGAACAAAAGCAGGTGGAAAGCAAATGTTAAAGTAAAAGAAACAGATCCAACCTTATTCTGATTGGGCTCTTCCCTGTTACAAAAAGGCGTGGGCAGGAACCCCAAAGGTCAAACATCGGTCCTGACTTGTTAAGAGAAAATCACGAAGTTGAGGGTATGTCTGGGGTCACCCGATGATGACTCAAGTGGCCAGGGGAGTCGTCACCCCGTTTCCACCTGTTCTGCCCTCCATGGAGCAAAGAATGTTGCCTGCCATATCAGTAAACGAAGGATGTTGCGTGGAATAAAGCTCTCAGCCACTGCGGCTAAGGGAGCACCCCGTGGGGAATTCGGGGCGGAGAAAAGCAGGATACTGGCCCTAGCTAGTCAAGATGCATAGCAAAAGGAGACGATTTCAGTAAGCTCAGACTTATGTGTCTTCCCATATACAGAAAAGCACAAAAATCATTCATCTGAGATGTCTGGTTTTGTAATTAGCAGTAATCTTTCGATGTTCAACTACATTTTTTTTCCAGCAAAATCTCCTAGATATCCTGGTTCCTCCCTTACCTCTTTGGAACAGTCCCTCAGAACTACCTGAGAGGCTGTCATCCCCGGGCTATAGTCCTCAGTAAGTCTGCTGAATAAAACATAATTCTCAACTTTTAGGTTGTGAAATTTTCTTTTAGTCTACATTTCTCACCCCACCCTTGCCTACCTCCAACATCCTCTGCTCCCATACAGCCACTTTGCATCCTGGCACCTGCCTTATTGCACTGATATCACGGTCCTTGTGTCCACTGAGTACCTACTATGTGCCGGGCAGTCTATATCCATGCTTTCCAGACACACAACCATTCCTGGAAAGTAGCTCCATTGGACAAATGAGCTAATTGCACATGGAGAGGTAAAGTGGCTTGCCCAAGGTCACACAGGGGGGGAAGTTTCCAAGTCAGAACTGGAAGGCAATGTGACATCAATCAAGCCTCAGACTGCCCCTTAAAGAGTCCAGGGGCTGCAAACATGAATTGTCCATGAGGCCTGGAGACATCTGTCCTGGACCGCCAGCTCCTTACTCTGCCACCTCTGTACTCTACCCTGCCACCTGGGGCTTCTGCCAGCTCCTGAGTCATGAATGTTGAGGCTCCTCTGTGGGTCTGTCATTCTAAAGAGGCCCAGGTCTCATGCGGCAGGTGGAGTAGGAAAGATTTGAAGAGTTATCTCTAAAACACATCCGTGTTTTCCACCCTCTTTGATTGTACTCACTTGGCCCTCTGTGTGTGTGTGTGTGTGTGTGTGTGTCCCTCTCACACTCCAGTTCCCTCCAACCTCCGTTCAGACATGGTCCCTGCTGGCCCTTTTCTTGACTGTGTGTCCATCCCCCTTACCAGCCATGAGTTTGCTGGACACGGGAATGGCTTATTCATCTCTATGCCTCCAGGGCCTAGGACTCACTGCTCCCCAGCACATAGTAATGGCCCAGGGCACTGAATTATCTCAATTTGATGTAACTTGAAGTGGAAAGGAATGTGGAAAAAAACCCTGGATTCTAGGTTAATGACCTCAAATTCCATGAGCTCCTTCATAGATAGCAGCTATTCCTGCACAGGAGAGGGAGAGAGAGGAAGGGAGAGAGGAAAAGAGAGAGAAGGAGACAGAGATGCTGAGGAAAAAGATGAAGGGAGAGAAAGAAAGGAGGTGAGGGAGAGAAGGGGCAGGAGGAGGAAGTGGTGGAGGAGGGGAAATGGACAGAATCAGGGATCTAGGGAAAGGGGAGAGATCATCTCTCCTTTCAATGAGCAAAAATTCCCTGCTTTACTCTGATTGCACCATCCTGAGCCAGCCACTGAGGTCAGTGGTGCCTCAGTGAATTGATTGACTTAGGCCTGGGGTACTAAACCAATCAGGATCAACCTTGCAGGGATGGGGGCCAAGTGGTCCCACTGCTGAGAGAAGCTCGGGGTGGAGATGGATGGAGAAAGCCACGCCCCTCTCCGCAGCTTCACAGGGGCCAGCACAAACCACTTGAGGACCACACCTGCCAGGTGCCCACTTCTGTAAATAAAAGGTCTTGGAACACAGGCATGCGCCTTCGTTTATGTGGTCTTGGCTGCTTGTGCTCTACAAGGTCAGAGTTGAGTGTGGCCCCCAGAGCAGTAGATATTTACGGTGAAAGATTGCCCACCCCCTGCTCTGAGACAACCCCAAACACCATAAGCTCTGGTTTCAGGAACAACTCTAGACTCTTCCTTTGGGCATCTTTGTTATTCAAGTCTAACTTCAGTCCCTGAGCTGATCAGGATCCTTCCTACAAAGGAACCTTTCTGTCTTAATTAAGCAAGTTGCGGGGGGCGGGGGGGGGGGGGGGGGGGGGGGGGGGGGGGGGGGGGGGGGGGCGGGGGGGGACGACGACGACGACTTCACTGCAGGGGGGCGCGCCAGGGAACTCAGATACTAAACACCCCGTGGCACGGCCAAAAGAATATAATAATAAAAAGCAAATTGGGATCTGTTTATATTACAATCCAAATGAGCTCCAAGTACGCGGCTCTGCCCCGCCCCGCCCCACTCCAAATGCACTCCTAGGTGTATTTCACAGCATCTTTTCAGAAGAGGCTCCACTGTTTCCTAGCCTGAGACTCCACATGAGGGAGAGGAAAACAGCCCCTTTGAGACCTATCTTAAAGCACTGGTTCCCGCAGGAAAACTCTGCACAAAGAGCCTCATTTCAATACAACTTTGGCCAAATATTTCACAATGGACTCAGCCCTGAGTCGGCGAGGTCCAGCCTGGGAGAAGCTCAGAACTAACTGGAATTCCGGACACTCCCCAAATGTCCCCTTTCTTATGTGTCCTAACACCGTCCTCTCCCCAGCCGCAGAGTCAGAAATGACACTTGGCTGCTGGCACTTTGCACTTGACATTTTCCTGGAATATTTTATCACCACACAGACTCAGCTTAAGTAGTTATGACTTCCCAGGAATTCCACCCACCTCACAGATACGTGCTAATTACCCGGGCCCTGTGCCCCATGCCTATGCCCCGGCACACTGCAAGTGGGGCCTGGAGGCTGCCCAGACTGCTGGGAGGCCCCGCGCTGTGCAGTGTGAGGCCCTGGCCTGGGGGCAGGACTCCTCAGACAGCGCTCCTGGGAACTCCAGCTGGTGACTTGAACACAAGGCTGCAGAGCTGAGCGTCAGGCCGCAGTGGGCTCTGCACTCCTTAACTTAGGGTGGGGAGGGAGCAGGGAGGCACTACTGCAGGTGCTGGACAAGACAGGTGAAGGTCAGCAGTTACAGGACAGTCTGGTGAGAACTAAGCTGGGGGCTGTGCAGGATGCCAGGAGGGCACACCACAGGTAATCGTGGTTGCTAGCGTTTATATAACGCCAGTGCTTTACACATGGCAACCATTGTTCTAAGAGCTCCACGTGTACCAGCTAATAGAGTCACGAAGGTGGGTTTTATTTGGCCAGAAGGGTGTTGACACGAGGCTCTTTGTACACAGTTATCCGAGGTCACACGCCAAAAATGACAGAGCTGGTTGCCAATAAATGGCAATGAATGGTTATGCTCCCCCGCATTCTGTACCCGAGGTGGTCCTGGAGTTTTCACATAAACCATCGCATGTAATTTCATGACAACCATAAGGCAGGTGCAGGCTCCTCACTTTAGGAGGACATCGGGGCTCAGAGGTTATAAAGCGATTCTGTGGTCACACAGCTAATAGCCAAGCAAAGATTCACACCTGACATATTTGGGACCACGGCCCTGGCTCGATGGAGGACACGGTTCCTCCATTCAAAAGGTGAGCAAATTAGCTGAAAAAAGCGTCACGGATGGATTAAGGAAAGTAAGACCTGCAAGAGATTCAGCCTTCGGAATCCAGGAGCTTAAAATGGAATTCCAGAGTTCACCCTGTCCCCATCTGTGACCCCACGTGGAAAATGAGCACACATCTCAGCCAGGTTCGCACCCAGACGCTAGGATTCTCTGCACACACAGGAAGCAGGGACCCCAGCTCACAGAGAGGGCCTCCCCCAGCTAGGTTGGGCTGGGCCTCTCCCCAGCGGGGAGAGAGCGTGAGGGATGAGGGCTGCAAGACGGGGTTGGAAAGTGAGAGGCTGCCAGATCAGCGGGGCCGGTGAGCCAGTTCTTCTCCGGGAACTGACATCTGCTTCCCATAACTCGCCTAGACCATTCCTTCTCGCATAGGTCCTTTAAGAGTATGAAGAAAGAGATCTCAGATCTCTTTTTTTTTAATGAACATCCTGACGAGCACCGCATCCCTCAAGACAACCTTCATCTCACGTCACTGTTAAAGGGACAGTGTCTAGGGTGCAGTGGTTGACAGTCCGCCTGCCGATGCAGGGGACGCGGGTTCGCGCCCCGGTCCGGGAAGATCCCATATGCCGCGGAGGCGGCTGGGCCCGGGAGCCATGGCCGCTGAGCCTGCGCGTCCGGAGCCTGTGCTCCGCTCCGCAACGGGAAAGGCCACGACAGTGAGAGGCTCCCATACCGCAAAAAAAAAAAAAAAAAAAGGACAGGGTCTAGAAGCAGCAAACCAACCCTAAGCTTTTGTGACCGGAGCCGATTGAAAGACATTGTTAAAAGAATAAATAAATGAGTGAATAAATATATGAATGAATGAGAGAGTGAAAAAGTACGTAAGTGTGTGTGCTAAGTCCCAAAGCCCTGAGGGGAAAAATTCCTTCTCCACAGCTACGTATAAGAAAGATGGAGAAAGAATGCTAAAATTGGCAGTCCCAGTGGTACTAGGGAAGTTTCCTAGGAGCAAAGATTTATTCAGATACATTTTTTCATATCTGGCCCTTTAAGAAAATCCATGTTCTACCTCGGCATGAGGCCAGGCCTGCTGCTTTCAACTGGACCAAATATTCATGATCAGACACTTTCTGCATGGCAGGCAGACTCAGGGAACAGGATGGAGAACAAGACAGGCATGGCTTTGCTCTCATGAGGCTTATAATCTGGTAGATTGGAAGTCTGGTGGGACATGTCCCTTCACTCAACATGTACTAATTAACACCCTCTAATTAGGCAGTCACTGGGAGCACAGAGAAGAAAGCTATAGTCCCTCCTTTCATTAAGTGTACAGAGGCAGAGAAGTAAGCTGGTAAGTTTAACAGAGCGCTTAGAAAAGGAAATTGCAGGATGCCATGGGAACCCAAAGAAGGGAGCTTGGAAGGAGAGGGTCAGAGGAGGCTTGAAATGTATTTGCAAGGACTTCAAAGGAATTACAATGTCTCGAGGTGAACAATGTGTTCGAAGGCAAAGTTTCAAAGGAATCACAGTATCCATCCATCCACCCATCCACCATCCACCCAAACAGCCACCTACCCAAACATCCCGGCAGCCAATGGGCATTCAGCTCCCCACCTGCCCAGTTGCCCCAGCCAGGAATCCTCCTCCATCCTTCACCCCAGACACTCTGCCACTTGCCCGCTTGGTTCTGTGGACACTGCCACGGCCGCAGAGGGCACCACCCTGACACTGCAACACCTCCTGAGTGTTCTTTCTGTGGCCCATCTTGCTCCGTGTCACCTGACCGTCCTCCACGCTGCTGCCACTGTTTGCTGCAGAAAGGCTCACTTGAGTGTGTCATTCCCCTTTCTGAATGCTCCCATAGCTCCCCAGTGCCCCTGGGGGAAATGACTCACCGGACCCGTTCTCACTTTCCGACCCTGTCATCCCTCACGCTCTCCCCGCTCCCTCCTGCGCCTGTCTCCTGCTCCCACGTGTGTCCTGGGCTCTCTCCTGCCTCAA